>NC_133002.1:3172500-4422500 GCF_048564905.1 Vicugna pacos
CAAATTAAAAAAATAATGATAATAGCAAATACTACGGAAGATGAAGAGGAACTGGATCTCTCCCACATTGCTGGTGGGAATGGAGAATAGTGCAGCCACTCTCTCAATTAGTTGGATAGTTCCCTACGAAATTGAACATACACTTACCATGTTAACCAGCGGTCTTCCTTTTGGGCGTTTATTTAAGAAAAATGAAAACTATGTACAGAAAAACCTGTACCTGAATGTTTATAGCAGCTTTATTCATAATACCAGAATACTGGAAGTGACCCAGATGCCCTCCAGTGGTACATTGCTGAACAAACTGATACATCCATACGATGCAATACTGTTCCGCGATAAAAGGGAATCAACTGTTGATAACTGCAATAGCCTGATGGTCCTTGAAGACATTTTGCTTAGTGAAAAGAATTAACCTCAAATGGCTATATGATTCCATGTATATAACATCCTCATAACTATAGACATGAAGAGCAGATTACTGGCTTCCAGGTGACAGGGACTGGGTGTGGGATAGAGAGTGGATGCAAATACAAAAGAGATAGCAGGAGGGCGTTTTGGTTTGGTGATGGACAGTTCTGTAGCCTTTACACAAATCTATACATGGGTTAGAATTGCACTGAACTCTACACATGCACAGATAGATGCAGGTTTTAAAAATGGTGAAAACTGAGTAAGGTCTACAGTCTAATTAACAGTAATACAGTGTCAGTTTCTGGTTTGATACGTCTGGTTCCATCACATGTCACCATTTGGGGCAGCTGGTTAAGGGTGTACAGGACTCTATTTTTACAACCTCCTGTGAATCTATAATTATTTCAAAATAAAAAGTTCACTTTTGGCCCAGAATCACAGAAGTTTCCCCTTGATTCACATATTTTTCTAGAAGCCTCTGGCTTTCTATCATTTTAGAATTTAAAAACTCCAAAATTTTCAGCAGGAATTTTCAAACACCATGCTAAGAATGTCTCAATAATAATTGTCACTCATATTAAGAACATGCTGTGTAATTGTCATACAGCTTTTACAATTCTCAAAGTATGATTTATAATAGCTTCACATTAGCCCTTTAATTCCCAGATGCTAGAGACTTAAAATATAAAAATAAAGGACCGCAGGGGACACAGAAGTGATGGGAAAACATGTGGCACTTTCTCACATTTAGTGACTTTTTATTCACTCATACTTAATGCAGTGGTTCTTAACCTTGACTGCATGTTGGAATTACCTGAATAATTTCAAAGAATACTAGTGCCTGGGTCCCATCCTGGATATTCTAATTTAAAAGATATGAGGGTATTGTTTTCCATAGTGGCTGCACCAATTTGCATTGCCATCAACAGTGTACAAGGGTTCCCTTTTCTCCACATCCTTGCCAACATTTGTTATTTGTGTTCTTTTTGATGACGGCCATTCTGACAGGTGTGAGATGATGTCTCATTGTGATTTTGATTTGCATTTCCCTGATATTAGTGATACACATTCCTCTTGCCATCTGCATTTCCTCTTTTGGAAAAGCGTCTATTCAATTCTTCTGCCCATATTTTAAATGGGTTGGTTGGTTGTTTCCTTTTTAATTGAAGTTCAGTTTATTTAAAATGTTGTATTAGTTTCTGGTGTACAGCATGGATGGACTTGGAGGGCATTGTGCTAAGTGAAATAAATCAGACAGAGAAAGACAGATACTGTAAGGTATCACTTATATGTGGGATCTAAAAAAATACAACAAACTAGTGAATATAACAGAAAAGAAACAGACTCACAGATGTAGAGAAGGAACTTAGTGGTTACCAGTGGGAGAGGGTAGGGGAGGGGCAAGATGGAGGTGGAGGATTAAGAGATACAAGCTATCAAGTATAAAATAAGCTACAGGGATGTAATGTACAACATGGGAAATAAAGTCAATATATTATAATAACGATAAGTGGAGTATAACCGTTAAAAATTGTGAATTATTACATTGTATACCTGTAACATGTAATATTTTACATGAACTTATATTTCAATTTAAAAATATGATATTATAAAATAAATGCATAAATAAATAAATAAATTTAGAAAATAAAAGATATGGGGGCTGCCATTTGTTATGCCAGTGGTACACCAGCATACTGCTCCCAGCCCTCTCCCACCAGCAAGCAGCCTTGCATGGCTCTCCAGAAGTACCAGTTACTATTTTTAGTTCTCTGATTCCAAAGTTGCATAAATTTTGAGGGTCAACCCCTAGGCCTATTTCCTCCCATGGGCTCTGTTAGTGTATGAATTTGCAGAAATCGAAGTTTTTTCAGGGACTTCTGTGTTGTGTTGCAGCTAAAACATCTGTAAGCTGAAAATATTACAAAGCAGCATGTGAACACAGGAGCAAAAGAAATCCTCAGATTTACTTTGAATACAGGAATGATTTAGACCTAATATTTAAATAAATCATGTTTTTGCATAATTTTTCAATTTATTACTGTTGCACAGAAAAATTCAAATTTATCACAATTTTTATTTGTTTTAAAGACAAATATAGGAGGAGCTGGGGTGGGCAGTATGGGGAGCTGTTTAATGGGTATAGAGTTTCAGTTTTGCAAGATGAAAACAGTTCATATACGTATGAAGTTTACATTCTAAGGGTTTGGGGACCTTGATGAAGATATTTACTTTATATATATATGTGTATATATATATATATATTTTTTTTTTTGGAGAGGGGAGGCAATTAGATTTATTTATTTTTAATGGAGATACTGGGGATGAACCTAGGACCTTGTGCATGCTAAGCACGTGCTCTACCACTGAGCTATCCTCTTTCCCCTGAATACATTTTCTAATAGAAACTTAAAATGGTGGTTAGATTCTTGGACTAGTTTACAAAATCCTATTTATATTTGAAAATATGTATGTGTAGTGGAAAGATGACATATTTGTGACAGTGTTAATATGTATCTATAGATATTAATGTCTATATCATATTCTATTTAAAAACATGTAACTCTTCATAGTTACTGAATATATATAATGTTATCGAATATTTCATATCTTAGTTTCTTTATCTTGTTCCATTAAATTTGGTGTATTTATTGGGTGATAAGGACTAGCACCTGCAGACTAAAGAGGTGTTGCAGAAGAACAGATTAGGGCATAAAGAAACTTGGGTGTCATCAGTTAACACTATAGGGCTCCAAGATAGACCCTGACCCACTGGTCAAGGGCTAGTCATTTCTAAGTGTAGTGTGTGTGGAAATGGATGTTGATAATTCAGGAAGTGCTTTTAACAGATGTCAAGATACAGTCTTGGGAAATTTTGAAGTTTGTGAAATAATCCTCTTTATCTGAATAGTTATAAAGTAACATATAATATCATTTCTGTCTTTTAGAACTCAGATATTCCTATACTCTTCAGTTTACAACGTGTTCTGCTCATTCTTGGTCTGTTCTTCACTGGCCTCTTGCCCTTTGTGCCCATTCGAGAACAGTTTTTTGAAATCCCAATGCCTTCTATCATTTTGAAGTAAGTAGTTACCCTGTTTTCATCGATTATTAATTACAGGAGAACTAAGATGAAGGCTGATTAATTTCAATATCAGTGATGAAGAATAGATTATTGTACTTGTTTCCATATTTGATTAGCTAACCTATATTAACAATGCTTTTAATAAAATTAAGATACATTCTTTAAAATGAATAATAAAAGATTGTAAGTATTTAATCTGGACCAGTTTCAGGTCACAATGACTTTGATGCCCATGTGCTCAGAAGTCAGGTAAAGAGAATTGAGCTTAATTATTGAAACTTAATAATTCTATCACTCTAACATCTAATAGCAATTTCCCTCCAACTTCCCTTACTTCTTTCTACTTCATTGACAACTATACCCAGCTGAAATTCCATTAAACTCCAAATTCACTACTAGTATCAATACAGTCAGGAAGAAAAACCACCACCACCACCACCAGAACAACCACCCCTAAAACCCTCTGGAGATAGAAGGAAAAGGATAGAGTTAGTTTATGTAAGATACTTCCATATTTATGTAATTTCTCTACCTGGGTACAGAGCCTTGCTTTTCCAACACTAATATGCTAAAAAGATAAAAACATATAAAACACTTAGAATTGCCTGGCAAATAATAAGCACTCAGTAAATGATAGCTTTTATTGTTAAATTATCTTTTTTTTTCATTTCATACCCTTCTGTACTATTTATTTTTATCATTATTATTAGAGAAAGAACTTCATCTCCCAAAGCTGCACCCTTCGAATGTCCTTTCTAATTGTAAATTTCTAATAATAACTGAGTCATAACAAAAGGATTCAAAGCTTGTGGGGAGATCATTTAAATGTGACTTCACCTGCATGAAAACTTTTTTCATACCCACAGAACTGTAAAAAATCAAACCGAACATTAGTGCAACAGTCATTAGAAAATATTGTTAAGAGAAACAGTTTGGTCCATATGCTTGTACTCAGCAACTTTGTTTCATGCTTGTCTTCCAATCTGAGTTTCTTAGTGATGAGCATGTTTGTCTTATCTTATTCGCAATTATATTTATTAGCAGTCTTTGTAACTGTTTCCCAGACAAAACAGCAGAAATCACTTCTTGTCTACAAATAAATCATTTTCATTTGCTAGATTTGAATAATTCCTAACCATTTATTCCTAAAGTACTTAATAAGCTAAGTACTCTGGCCTGGAATGGACTAGATCATCTCCATGTGTTCCTTTTAGAAGCAAATATTATTAAAATACAGACATGTAGACAAACTTCATAGAATTTATTTTTTATCTAAAAAAAGTGATGGTGGATTAAGCCAGATAAAATATTATGTGTTTGTATGTTTTAATTTTTTAATGAAAGACAATAGATACTTCTTAAGACAACATAATACCTTGTGTTTATTGAGGTAATTAGTATTTTGAGATATTATATCCCTGAGATTCCTGAAATTGCAATCAGGACTTTCTACCTGGGCTAAAGTTGGGAGGAAAAGGAGTTTATTTAGAGAGCTTCAAGTAAAAAACTGAATTCAGAGGAAAAATGAGTTTAAGTGTGGAGACTCAGAGTTACCTTAAGTGTGTAAATAAGAGGAGTTAGAAAGGAAATAAGAATGAAGATTTGGGGAGAATGAAAGTCATTGTGTTCTGTTAAACTTAGAAAGAAGCTGAGGAATCTTCATAGTAGGGAGATTGACTTCTCAGAGATTTCCTCTGGGAAAAACCCAAAATTAATGACACAGTGCTGCTCTAGGCATCAAAGAGATTGAAGAAGGAGCTCAGCAAAGGTCTAAAAGTCAAGTATGCTCTCTTTCAGTAGGAAAGATAACTCAAAAGGACAGTCTGGGTTTTCAAATACTGAAAGGGAAAGGGGAAAAAAAATGGCTTTAGGTATTTTAGTCTCATTTTCACCCCAACTATCTTTCAATTCATAGTAAAGTGTGGTTGTATGTTTAAATCTGCTGTATACAAAATTACAACAGGCAAAGCAAGAGAAAGAGGCTTCACCAAAAACGAGATGAGACATGAGTTCTGGGCACCCAAGGTCTCTGGAAAGATAATTTTTTTTTTCTGGAAAGATAACTTTTTAATTTTAGCCTTTGAATAGTGGTAGCTAAAAAGTTAGCTTGAAATCAGTGAAATTAGAGAATCCAAATGGGCTTTGTTTTAATTTGTTTTTGTCCTTTTCCAAATATTTTTTTGACCACATACGAAGTGCAAGCAAGGCACTGTTTTTGTTTTTGAACTTGCTTTATTTTATTACACTAATGATTTAAATTTTATTTTGCCTCAGGTTAAAAGAACCGCACACCATGTCCAGAAGTCAAAGGTTTCTCATCTGGCTTTCTGATATGTAAGAATTTTAGTTTCTTCATGTACAAGTTACTGTTTTAGCTCTACCTATTAAGTACTATGCGTATAATTTAAAGCAAACTTTCTACGTGTAATTTGCAACAAGGACAAGTTGAATACCTACTATCCAAATGGATGTGTAGGAATCATTTAGAACTAGCTTAATTACTAGCCACAAACCTTAGGAGGAATCGAGAGAGAGAATCTCATCAAGCTCAGGAGAAAACTGAGCACCACCCACAGAAGCTAAGCGGTTTACTTGGGGTTAGTAAAAGCCAGGATATGTCCCCATTCCCTTCTGCTTGCTCATGTTTCCACTAGGCTGCAGTCAACACCATGGTGAAAAGAAGTGTGCACAGCATGCAAATATATGTAAGAGTACATATTGACTAATGGCACATTTCTCAGAAAAATCTGCACTGAGACTTAATAGCGGAAAGGAGGCACTACCTGTGGGGTGGGCATCTACTTTAAAGAAAATGCCTTAAGTTCTAAGACATGTTGAGTTTAATTTTAGGTAAAACCCACAAAGTTACTGTGCTATACTTTGCTTTAAAATGGAACCTTGAGTGCTTAAATAATAGTTATAAAGTACAACCTTTTATTATTTACCTCCGCTTTCATAGAGTTGGAAAACTGGTTTTCTCTTTTCTCTGCCACGGGATTTATTCCTTTTTGCTTTACTCCTGATTTAATTTCTAGTTTTTAAGGATGCATTTCTAACTGGTGTTAAATGCATGACTTTTAGTTTTTGTTATTGAATCATTCTAATAGACATAAACAGAATAGAAATAATATGTATAACTTTCCAGCACCGTAAGTTCCCTTCTTGCTCAAGTGATGTGTATTCTAAAAGTTCACTTTTAAGTTAGTTATTTGGAACTAGAAAGAAAAATGCTTTTTTCCCCTCTATATAAGATAGTGTAATTAACAGACATTAGGTTTCTAAGCTCACAAAAGACTAATTTATTTTGTAAATGGACTGTGATATGATGGACTTGACCCAAGTTCACTGCCTTATTTTAACCGGGGAAGTTGGGAACACAGACTTCCCAGTTCTTTCCCACTCTCACTGTGGCACCAGCAGGGGAAGCGAGGGAGCCTCTTCTCCACTGAGCTGCTTCAATGAATGTGGGTCTCCTGGGGCTCTAAGGGCAGCAAGGAGTAGAAAGGAGATCCAGTAGTTAAGACAGAACTGCCTCCACAGCAGCTGTTACTACTCGAGAACTCCAAATTAACTAAATTAGAACTAAGGACTAATTTGAGTCCTTCCTTAGAGCTAAGGATTACCTAAATCTATTCTGCTTTTCTTTTCTAGTTTACTAATGAGAAAAGCTTTGTTCAACCACCTCACTGCCCGAGGCATTCAGGTAAGTTTGGAATGATGCGTTTTAGAAACAGGGCAGTTGACCAGTTTAACACAAGTTTAAGGGGCAGGAACATTTAACTGACTTAATTTGGTCCCGACTCTGCTGCTGCTGCTTTGCTGGTTTGCGGATGAAGCCCGTAAGCTCGTCCTTACAGTTAACAAGAAAGTACTGGCATTTCAGTAGCTCGAGTCCATTTCTGTAGGTGAGAAGGGCTGAAGCCGGAGGAATGGGACAGTCTATATTTAATGAACAAAGTGGACTTTTTTTTAAAAAGAGTTCAATGATCCTTAAAATTGCAGGTTGTTAAAAGGGTAATTCTAAGTATGCTGAGATTGGAGTACGTACATACTACCATAAAAATAATTTTCTATTTTAACATTTCTTACCATATTTCTCATGTTTCTGATTTTCAGGTGTATGTTTGGGTATTAAATGAAGAGCAAGAATACAAAAGAGCTTTTGATTTGGGAGCAACTGGAGTGATGACAGACTATCCAACAAAGCTTAAGGATTTTTTACATAATTTTTCAGAATAGAAAAGGGGGTACTCAGAAACATTCAAAGAAAACATGAAAAGCCCTAAGGAAAAAAAAATTTTTCACCAATTCCCCAAGCCATTTCCAAGAATGGTAAAAGGTTTAATCAGTTAAGTTTTTATTACCTCATTTTTAAGCCTGTCTGAGAATGTAGAGACTATATATTGTATATTTATTTTAAACAATATTGCATATTTTACATTTGTAAATTGTTTAGAAAGATAATTGGTTATGCGATGTATGTAGAAGATTATTGATCAAGATTTCTGTATATGAGGCAGTGTTCTATTATAAGTAATTCTGCAATCAAAGACTATGGGGTAAATTTGACATTAGCCTTCACTAGAATAAGATCAACTAATTAGTAAAACAATTGTTGAAGGCCGTTACAGCTATCTGAGTCACCTTGTTATCTCTAGGCACATCTCAGTTAAAGGAGAAAAAGACAGTGGAAGGAGAGCTTGGAAATCAGTGATATAATTATCTGACAAGCTGTACATTGTTGACAGAAGGCAGACTCAAAAGGAATAACTGAAACTTTATTACATGATTAGAAATAAAATCTGTTTCAGTTTCTTGAATTCAGTTTCTTGGTTTCTGTTGTTAATAGGGACCTTGTATTTGGAATCTTTTTCAGGTGTGTAATAATGCTACCATGTGTTTTGTGTGTGTGTGAACATTAAAATTGAACTTAATAATTGTGAATTAAAATGCAAACAGTCACACTTTTGTTTATTGTTCTTTATTCTCAAGAAATGTAGGTTTTCCATTTTTGCCAATGACTAACTGGGCCTACATCTAGATTTTACATAACGTCTTGAATCCTAATAATAATATGAAATTGATGAAAGTGAGTATCATTGTTTTTAATACTTATAGTATAAACCACCTACTCTTGACCTTTTAAGAATTTATCCTTCTGAGTATTAAGTGGAAACAGAATTTCCCAAAGCATTAGGCCTCACTTTCTCAGCTCTTCTGATGTGACTTCATGTAAACCTGTTTATAATCTTTTTGACTTATTTTCATTATCACTTTGGGAGGTGAATATAATCTGGAATAATAAAAATCTTTTACTTAGATTACATCTCTCATTTGGAGTTTGCCAGCTGTGAGCTACGAAGGGTGATCATACTCTCCCACCTGTCCCTGGGTGACATAAATAACTTTTGTTTGTTTGTTTAAACTGCAATAAAGTTTTCAAGAACAAGAGGATTCCCCACTGTCTTTTTTTTACAGTTGTAATTCCAAATATGCTTTATGAATTTTTTTTTCTTTGCAGAATTTAATGAGGTGGTGAATTGACCATATGAGTAAACGTACCTGAGACTTCTCTCTAGTATAAGGAAAATAAAATATGGAAAAATCTTTATGGTAAAGAAATTGCTTTTTGGCATTTTAATAAGTAACTTGGGCAGGTAATCCATTGAAATTTGTCATTTTCACTTTCACTTGTAGTAACTTATGATTATAATTGCTAGAGATCACTTTGATCATCTTTGATGTTATTCTTTTTGCTATTTCTCCTTTCCAAATTTTGCTTTGTTATGATTGAGTTATAGCACAGTTCATATTATAGGGCCAGCATATATTTTGTGTCCACTGGTAGAAGATAAGTTTCCCAGTATGGTAAAGATGTTTAGAAAGTCATGTTTTAAAAGCTTGATAAAGATGACTTTAACTCACTTAATTAAAGTACAGTATCTGTAATAAGAGAGTTAACATTTATGATCAGATAACATCTGAATACTGCTTTTCTAATTGGGGCATCATGTTTTAAAAAGAGTTAAATACTCTTGCATTTTGAGATAGATGTTGCTAGGCATGGTGAACAGCATGGTGGGGAAGGCTAGAGAAGTGGTCAAAAGATGTGATTAGACCCTTTTGCTGGGATGAAGTTGGTACTAGATTTGACAGACTCAGCTTATAGGTCTGGACCAGCGTACCGATGGTATCCTAAATACATGGCAATGGACAACAGTAGGCAAGTATTTCAGTAGGAATTGGCATGAGGGAGTTTTAACGGGTGGTAAGTAGGACTAGGGTCTTGGGCATATTACCATGGCAAAATAGGACACAACATACCAGAACTACGACCCAGGTCTTGGAAAGAAGCTCATTTAATAGAAGTGAAGAACAGAGGGTAACACTGAACTAATTACAAGGGTAAATTAGCACTGAGTCCTAGAGCTATTCAACCTCTCATTTCTGGCCAGAACTGGTTCTAGAAATTGGGGTGGGGCCCTGATTACAGGTGAGCATCTAGAAGCCACAACTGTGGAAAAAGAATGGCTTCAGGGGATTAGGAAAAGAGAACTTAAAACATAAATCATAGTGTGTTCTAGTATGGGAAACCACTAACACGTATTACAATGTGAATGATTCTGCTCAGAGCTGTGCAGCACGGTGGCCCTGGAAAAGTTAAAAAAAAATTTAAATAAATCGTCAAGAGAGAATCTGCCACAGATAAAAGTAAAAGTTGCCTTTCCAATTAAGGAACGCCATGGATGCCAGGTGGAAGTTGTTCTGAATTGAAAGTCGTGTGTCTTAAGTGGGTGGCTAAACTTGAGACATTAAAAACAAGAACTGAAACTGCTAGGCAATAATATATAACATAATCATTTCAGTACCAAAGGGAAAGTGTAAAAAGCAGTTGGAGACCAGGCACCAAAACGAGATCAGGACTAAAGTAGTCAGATCCAAGAGTCACAGAGCTCAAAATGCTGGGAGCGTACCAAGACAATTCATAAAGCCACTAGTGATGTTTAGTTTTGCTGCCTCTTTTGTATAACACTGACTAATGTTTGGACAATTAGATCATCCTCTGATTTGAAATAAAGATATGAGCTTAGACCAAAGAACAGTCTAGAAACCAGATCAGAAGGCTATTCAGATCCAGTGAACATAAGATTGCATCAAAATTAATTTGGCAATAGTCTACAGGATGGAAACTCTTGCAGCAGTCCAGGCATGGAGTAATGAGTGTCCAGATGAAAATTGTGACAAAGTGGGGAAACAATACATCTACACGTCTCTAAGGGAAGAGTTAATAAGAGTTGGTGACTAGATGAGCTTAAAAGGAGAAGGGAAAGTCACTACTAACTCCAAAGCTGCAAGAAAATGGGGAACTTGGAGAGGGGAACCAGTTTGGTGATAAAACGATGTGTATGGGTATTCCCTGACATGACAGAAAGGCATGTGAGTTTAGGTTCATTGGCTCTTGGATGAAAGGATAGGTCTGCAAGAGTAGATTTGGGAGTTTCATATACCTTGTAGGTATTGTTGAAGCTAGCGCTTTCGGGTGATATTGGTTCCTTCTCAGTATTCTACTTGCAATTTGAATAGGTTGCTATGCCACCGGATGCCTGCGTTGTGAATTGCATGATTCATACCGTAGTGAGCTTGAATGACAACATTCCCACTCCTTTATGCCTTTTTCTTTGAAAGTAGAGAACTCTATCACAACAGGCATAATTTTAACTCATCATATTACTTATGAAAATAATACCAATTCATTGATCTTGTTTGTCCAGTTAACTTAAATTTTAGTTTCTTGAAACCCTAAGATAAAACAGGGGCTAGATAGCTTCGTTAGGTGAGTGGGGACGGTTATACTGAGGAGGGGGCTGAGCAGGTGTGGCTAGGTGTTAACCATTCCCAATTTGACAAGAGCTGCTCTGCTTTTTTTGTCTCATATGTGAGTCCCACAGAAAGTTTAACTTTAAAAAGTTTTCTCAAAAAAAAAAATTCTTTTTTTTCTGCTTCAGAAACCTTTGATCCATGATCTTTTCTCCCCTCAGGGGAGGCAGAGAAGGTGTGGTCTGAGAAATGAGAAGGAGGGACAGTACAGTGTCCTCAACCCCACAAAAGTAGATAATTTTAAGAAAGAAGCTGGTTATCAGCAGCATCCAAAGTAGAGCATTGAGTTCAAGGAAAGCAAGGGCTGGAAACGATGACTGCATCTGTTTTAAAGGGAGGCCTTAACTCCCCATGCTTGATGGACCTGATACCAGATTGCAAACAGATGAAGAGCACTGACTGGTACTAAATGAGGCTAGTAAAAATCAGCCACTTACTCAGAGAAAGTGGAGAACCAGGACATTTGAAAAGGCAGCAATATCAAGTGAGTTGTGTCTTAAGATGGGAAAGTTTATGCATGTGTGAAAATAAGGAGCTACTGGAGAGAGATTGGAAATATTGGAGAGAGAAGGACATGTGAGCAAAGATCTCTTTCCAGACTGAATTTATTCAACAAATACTTAGAATGTCTGCATGCCAGGCACCTGAGTTACAGGTGTATGTGAACCATATAGAACAACTCTTGCCCTCCCAGGTACGTGTGGTCTAATCGAGAGCTTGGAGGAGAGGAGGAAGTATAAGAATCTTTCTTATACTCCAGGGTGGAGTTCGAGTGTGAAAAACTAGGATGTTTTGCACTTGAAAGAGGATAGAAGAGCTAAAGGTGGTAGATTAGTTGGCTCAGGCTGCCGGAGCAAAATACCACAGGCTTAAATGACAGAAATTAATTTTCTCAGTCTGGAAGCGAGAATCCAAGATCACAGTACCAGGAGGATTAGTGTCTGGAGGGACCTCTCTTCTTGGCTTGCAGATGGCACTGTCTTGCTATATCCTCACATGGCCTTTTGCAGAGATATGCACACACACAGAGAAGTCTCTGGTGTCTCTGTCTTATAAGGCATCAGTCCTATGAGATTAAGTCCCATCCTTATGACCTCATTTAATGTTAATTACTTCCTTAAAGGCTCTCATTCCAAATACAGTCACACTGAAGTCTAGGGTTTCAGTATATGAATTTGGGGGGCACAGTTCAGTTCATAACATGTGGGGATGGGGGTCAGCATGGGAGAGCTGGAGATGGAAAGGGTAAACTAAGGAAATCTGAGACAGCTGGAGAAGGAAGCACTTGTAGCTGACCACGGAGGGGCGAGGATAGAGGGGAAATCTAGTGTGGCCAAGAATTGTCAGAGAGAAGCTGCTCTGTATTTCTTAGTTTCCTAGGATACCTACTTGGAGATTCACAGACAGCTGATACCAAAAAAGCCCATGGGTTGCTAGAGAGGGAAAAAAAAAAAAACCTTTTCAAATATTTCAATTCAAATTAAGCTTCAAGTAACAGTGAGTTTGAAAGTTTGGGTATTACTGAATAATGGGACATTTATATAACTATTTAGATTTTACTTACTTTTACATACATATATACATTCTCATGCATTTCTCACAGTAGCCTGGTAGAGTAGTTGACATTATCATATTGCCACTTTTTAAATGAAACAAATTGAAAGAATTTACAAGGTCACCTGGCTAGAACTGGTGTGGTTGGGTCATAACCTTTGCACCCATCCTGATATTTCTAATTTGTCTCTAATTCACCATTCAGTGCTGAGAGAAATATCAAAAATCTGGTAGAAGAGGAGGTTGCAATTGTGACCTCATGAAAATTGAACCTTCCAAATGAAAGCTATAAAGGAGAAAATTTCCACATGTCAGATGTGTGTACTGTTCTCTGACGTGGCCGAGACCATTAACCATGGGAGTAGATGGAACACTAGCACCACGTTCATGAGAAGTTCAGAAATCTCAGATAAGAACAAAAAACAGTGTTCAACATTTGTGAATCTAACATCCAGAAATGACAACTGTTAATATTTTATTTTACTTATCTTAGTTTCTTTCTAATGGAAGAAATATAACCTTACAGGTAAAATTGCCGTCTGATCCCTAACCCCAGTCACAGTCTTCTTCCAGTTTGGCCAATAGGGAGCCCCAGTAGGAGACCACGAAGAGGAAGGAGAGCAAGGATGGAACTGCTTCTCTCAGACTCCTTTCTCTAAAATCAGTGTGGGCTCACTAAGCCCTCCGACTGGAGGGCAAGCTTATATCAAGGTGGCTCTGTCTCCAGGACTCTCTCCTTCCAGGATCTGGTAACAGATCCAGTAACCTTTCTCCATTCTCTGAATGGCAAGAGCTCTATTACTAGGCCTTGGGCATTTTACTAGCCTCATAGTTTCCTCTTAACCTTTGTAAATGATCTCTTATTAAACAATACTCAAACTATTCTAATTTGAATGCACATCTGTTACTACTTGTTCCCTGACACATTCACCTGGGAAGCTAGCCAAAATGCAGATTTTCAAGCCTTCCCGCCCTTTCTTTTAAAATGAATTCATTTAGTTATTCATTCATTCAACAACCACGTAAGGGCACATGTGCCTGGCACTGGGCAAAGTGTTATACATACAATGGTAACAAGACAGAGTCCTTGCCTTTGAGAATAGACAAACAATAAACAAGGAAGCAACCTAACCATGGCTAATTTTGATGTGATAGAGGGTTAATGGATCAGGGGGCAACTTTAGTTTCAGTAACCAAGGAAGGCCTCTGAGGAGATGGCATTTCAGACTGAAGAATAAGATGAAACCTGAGAGAAGGGTGTTTGAGGCAGAGGAAACCACAAATGCAAAAAGTGAGAAAGAGCTTGGTGTTTTCAAGGAGCAGAAAGGAAAAAGCAGTGTGCTTGGAGCAAAGTAAACTGGAGATGCACGGTAAGGCTGGGAGCTCGGTAGGAATCAGATGGTGCAGAGGCTTCTCGGCTGGCCATAATAAAGAACTTGCATTTTATTCTAAGGGCACTGAGGAGGCATTAAGGGTTTTAAGCAGAGGAGTGATGTGTATTTTTAAAGATTATTCTTGCTGAAGAGTAGGAATAGATTGAAGATGTACAAGATGGAAAAGAGCCACAAGTAACAAATAGTGGTGAAGGTAGAGAAAAGGGAACCCTCCTACACTGTTGGTGTAGCCACTGTAGCGGTGCCTCAAAAAACTAAGAATAGAGCTACCGTGTGACCCAGCAATTCCACTCCTGGGTATATATCCGTAGAAAATGAAAACACTAATTTGGGAAGATACACGCACCACAGTGTTTCTAGCAGCAATCCTGACAATAGCTAAGATATTAAGATAGCATTATTTACAATAGCTAAGCAACCTAAGTGCCCATCAACAGATGAACATGCAAAGAAGATGTGGTATATACACAGTGGAACAGTATTCAGCCATAAAAAAGAATGAAAATTTGCCATTTTTGACAGCATGGGTGGACTTGGAGTGTATTACGCTTAATGAAACAAGTCAGAGAAAGATACTATATGTTATCATTTATATGTAGAATCTAAAAAATTAACTAGCAAATATAACAAAAAAGGAAAAAAAGGTGGAAGTGGAGACTGGCAGTGAGAGTGGAGACAAAGAGAAGTGGCAGGATTTGAGATGTATTTTGGAGGTAGGACCAATAAACTTGGTGGATGAAGAAAGGGGAAAAACTCTAGGCTGATTGATAGGTTTGGCTTCTACAACTGGATAGTTGGATGGCATAGCCATTTCCTGAGATGGGAAAGAAACATATTTCTGGAGGGAATATGAAAAATTCTGAATCAAGTCATTCTCCGAGAAACACTCCTCAGAGCCCAAGTGTTCATGCTTTAAGCTCTACAAAATAACCAAACAATTCAGAGCCTGCTTTGGGAAAAGGGATGAAGTTAATATTTATCCAATATTTTTTATATGTGAGGTTCTGTCACACCTCTTATCTTCTTTAATCTTTACCATAGTCCTATAATCTTACTCTGGTTTATAGATGAGGAAACAGAAGCTCTGATGGGTTGAGTGACTCATGTAAGACTGCACAGCTAGTAAGGTGACAAACGTGATACGCAAACCTGTTTCTTCAGAGACTAAGTTCAAAGCTGTTTCACCACACAGCACCGCTGTTAATAGGCTGGTTCTATTTTCATAAACTTTGTCTCTGAGTTTCTTAAATACGATCGTGGAAAGAGTGTGGTAAAAGGAATTAAATTAGCTCTTACGTAATTGTTTTCCTTTCTCTTCCAAGTAAGACTTTAGATTAAACAAATTAATACTTAATATAAATCAGTGCTAGTCCTCTTCCAACAGTTGTATGGTGTTACACAGAGGATTTTTTTTTCACTTCCTCATTCTAACCATTTTCACCATATTATGAAATAAAGAAATTTGAGTTTTAAAAGATCCAGAAGCTTCACCATTTCTCTCTTCTGTGATCTTTGAGGTTAAATATTAAAACTTACCAATAAAGAAGCTACAGTTGTGTGTACTTAAGTAAAGTTCAGATGAACTGTATAACTCTTTACAACTTCTTTCCCAGTGCCTCCTCCTCTGTCGCTGATTCATTTCCCTTTTTCTTGGGTATATTCACGCAGTCATCATTTTTAGGGCATGTGATTCTAAGAAACACTTAGGTGGTTTTGCAAAATGTAACAGGATACACCTGATCCTATTAATCTCTAACAGCAATCCAAACGTAACCTACCAAAAACTTAGATATATGATATCATCTCAGAAAGGGGGAAGTGTTAAGAAGTATGGCAACATTTTTCTCAGGAAAAATGTTGTCTTTTTCTGAATTCAACAGTTTTGGGAATAACTTCACCCAGACAACTTGTTTTAAAAAGTTATTAGAACCACCTCAAATCATTAGAATGACTGCTATTTAAGAACATCCAGAAAATACTCATTCATTGGAGAGGTTGTGGAGAAACTGGAACCCTTGTGCACTGTTGGTGGGAATGCAAGATGGTGTGACTGCTATGGAAAAATAAAAGGGCAATTCCTCAAAAAATTAAAAGTAGAATTACCATGTGACCCAACAATTCCACTTCCGGCTAAATATACGAAAGAATTGAAAGCAAGGACTTGTCAAGATATTTGTACACTCATGTTCTTAGGAGCATTATTCACATTAGTCAAGGGGTAGAAGCAACCTAAGTGGCCATCAGTAGATGAATGGATAAACAGGATGTGGTGTATACATACAATGGAATGTTATTCAGCCTTAAAAAGGAAGGAAATTCTGACATATGCTACAACATGGATGAACCTTGAGGACATTATGATAAGCCAGTCACAAAAATACAAATGTATGATTCCACTCATATGAAGTACCTAGAGTAGCCAAATTCATAGAGATCGAAAGTAGAATGATGGTTTCCAGGGATTGGGGCAGAGGGGAATGGGGAGTTTTTGTTCAATGGGTAGAGTTTCAGTTTTCCAAGATGAAAAGAGTTCAGGAAATAGATGGTAGTGATGGATGCACGACAGTGTGAATATATTTAGTGCCACTGGATTGTACACTTAAAAACATTTAAGATGGACTAAATAAAAATATAGTTTTAGAAAATAAATTTGATAAACTTGGGGTGGTAGATAATTAGGGTTTTCCCTCTACAGAGTCATCCCCAGAGGTTATAATTGAGCCTGTAATTTTTGCCAGAGCATACGACCTCACTCATTTGTAGGTTTTTTGCTTGTTCTCTTTTGTTTTGTTTTTGTATTGGGGGGAGGTAATTAGGTTTATTTATTCAGTTAGTCATTTTAATGGAAGTACTGGGGATTGAACCCAGGACCTTGTGCATGCTAAGCATGTGCTGTAACCACCGAGCTATACCCTCCCCACTACCTCACTTATTTGAAAACAAAATGTGAAAGATCATCTGTGTGTAACTGACCAATTGACATTTTATTAAAACTCCATCCAGAAAAAAAAACAAAAACCTAAGATAGTAAATTTTAGGTTATAGGTATTTTGCCACAATTAAAAATCTAAAAAGAAATTTTTTAAGGTTATTTACAAACAGACCTTGACTGTTTGGAAAGATAAATGTTTATTTCACCTGTTTTCAGACAGAATTTGAATGAATGGAAATATTTTAGATTTTTAATATTTTTAGAATTTTAGCACTTATTGATCATCTATTCTAAACTTACCCAAACAGAGATACTTGTACCCCTGATAGAAGAGTATTTACTCTCTAATTATGCTCTTCCAGTGATTGGGAGCACTCATAACCATGGAAAGCAACTTATTTCAGCTCCTTGATGCCCACCTTCGTTTACAACTCAAATTTCCTATGCTTTGCTGCTTGGGCAATCGTCATTCTAAGTGAAATAAGCCAGAAAGAGAAAGAAAAATACCATACGATATCACTCATATGTGGAATCGAAAAAGAAAAAAGAAGACACTAATGAATTTATCTACAAAACAGAAACAGACTCACATAGTAAACAAATTTAAGATTACCGGAGGGAAAGGGGGTGGGAAGGGATAAACAGGAAGTTTGAGATTTGCAAATGTTAATTACTATATACAAAATAGGTAAAAGACAAATTAGTTCTGTATAGCACAGGGAACTATATTCACTGTCTTGCAGTAACCTATAATGAAAAAGAATATGAAAACGAATATACATGTATATGTATGACTGAAACATTATGCTGTACACCAGAAAAAAAAGAAATGGAGTCATAGATACAGAGACCAAACAGGTGGTTGCGGGTGGTGGGGGCTGGCGAGGGGAGGAAAGAAATAGTTGAGAGAGATTAAGAGGTACAAACTTCCAGTTGCAAAATAAATGAGTCATGGGCATGAAATGTACAGTGTGGGGAATATAGTTAATAATTATGTAATATCTTTGTATGGTGACAGATTGTGCGACTTATCATGGTGATCATTTTGAAGTATATAAAAATGTCAAATCACTATGTTGTGTAACAGAAACTAACATAATGTTGTAGGTCAATTATATTTTAAAAAATGAACAAACTTCTGCAAAAGGAAATCAAATTTGTGATTTTCTGAGATGGGGAGTGAGGGGAGGGGAATTGGATGAAGGCAGTCAAAAGGTACAAACTTCTAGTTATCAGATAAATAAGTACTAGGGATGTAATGTACCACATGATAAATACAACTAACACTGCTGCGTGTTATATATAAAAGTGGCTAAGAGTGGAAATCCTGAGTTCTCATCACGAGGAAAAAAATTTTTTTCCATTTTTAAAAATTTGTATCTATGTGAGATGATGCGTGTTCACCCATCTTATGATAATCATTTCATGATGTATGTAAGTCAATTCATTACGCTATATACCTTAAACTTATATAGAGCTATATGTCAATTATATCTCAATAAGTCTGGAAGAAAATACATAAAATCCAAAGGCAAAGAAGAAAAAAAAAAAACGAGCACATCTGACTACATAAAAATCAAATCTTTTGGAATTATATGCTCCATGAGTTATGTCCCAATGACCTATTAAAATTGTAAATATCCTATATATCCAAAAATTCCCCCAAGTCAAAAGACAGGGGAAAATATTTGCAGCAAACGTGATAGTTGAAGGATTAAGTTCTCTGGTGTTCATAGAGCTCACACCAATGATGAAAGAAAAGATGAACAATCCAAAAGAAATAAGGGCAAGTAATATAAATAAGCAAATTCGAGAAAATAAAACTTTTGAGGGCATTTGATCTTTAGAATTTACTCATGCTGCTTCTCATCCCCAGAGCCTCCAATCCTACTTGCTCTTTTTTTTTTTAATTAAAAAAAATTTTTAATAGAGGATACTGGGGATTGAATTGAGGACCTTATGCATGCTAAGCATGAGCTCTACCATTGAGCTATACTCAGCTACACCCCTCTTGCCCTTTTAGTTGGCTGATATTTTTGTTGTTTTACCATCTGGTTAGTTTAATTAATTGGAGCCTGAATTAATGAGATGCTGGGTGACTTTGATCACCATTAGAATTTGCAACTTCTTGCTAAGAGGAATTGTTTCATATCACTGAACTCTAGCAATCTGCCTCAAAGTCGGTGCCATTATGCACAGGAAACCTGAGAGAAATGGTGGCCGGGTCATTGCAAACTGTTGAGAAGGCTTGAAGCACAGTATCGAACTGATACTGTTAGTAAAGTTGTCCTCAGAATGAAAGGCATCAACACTACCAGCCTTGGAGTGATTTTTTTTCCTTAATGTGCACATTCCATTTTTTAAAATTTAATACATGCATGTGATGTGTCTAATGTGTATAAAACTCCATGGTTGTGTCCTACTCTCAGGAAAATCACATTTTAGAGAGAAAGACATAGAATAAGAGCTTAATGGTCAAGGACTGTTTCTAACTTGGCATCTTATATTATTAAGATACCCTATTATTAATCCACAAACTATAGTAAAGGTTGCTATGTAATAACTGATATTTATAAAGTATTCCTTCAGTCAGAATTATGTGTCTTCTATGTACCAGGCACTTTCCTAGACACTGGGGATCTGATAAGGAATAGGATGAAGTTCTTACTCTTGAGGGACTGGTGAGGAATTACCATCTATAAGGCACTTTTATTCACATTATCTTCCTTGATTCTTGCAGAAGTCCTGGAAGGTAGTCATGAAGAGACAGAGACTCAGATAGTTCCAAGAATTACCAAGGTTGATGACCAAATAAATGACAGAGTTTTCAAACTGAGTGTTTCTAATGGCATAGCTCATGATATATATAATAAGGATTAATATTTAGTATCCGAACTTGGAAAGAATCTGGAGATCTCCCTTATTCCTCTGTATTTCTTTTCTTTTTTTATGGTAGGCAACAGGAAAGTTTTATTCTTAGCTGGTAGTGCATTTGCAGTTAATATTTTGGAATACCAGCGGTGTTCTAGCTATTTATCTCTTGAGACTAGAAAAGAATCTTTAAAAGATCATAAATGATAGCATAAAAACTCCAAAGTGTTCTTGTTCGAATTTTTGTTGCTGTGAAACTAAAGTAAATTCTATCGAAGTGGAGTAGAGATTTCTTACATTTTTCCTTTTGTCTGGAATGTGCAGTGAGCGTAGGTGTATATTTTACTTTCCTTTCCGATGTTGCAGTCACATAAAAAAACAACTTTTATTGTACTGAGCTTCTGGGGTGCAGGAACCTCACCTCATTCATCTCTAGTATCTCCCTCTTTCCCAACTTGGCAAAATGCATATGAGGTACACGGTAGATCTTCGTTAGAACTTCAAGTTGAAAAGAGCAAAGAAAGAGAGACTGAGTTATGGAAACTCTTTTTGGGGAAAAACAACAGCAACATTCTTCAGGGTTAATACTTGAGAAAATTGTAATTAATCCCATATTTGCAATAAAAAAATATAGCTAAAGGATCTATGAATTTCTTTCAGTATTTAGTGAAGGAAGATAAAATGACCTCCTTTGTGCACAGAAGAGCGTGCTGGTTTGGGTTTTGCTTTGCTGGTCAGTGTTTTCGTCTCACATAATGAGCAGTTTTTGAAAAACACTTCAAGGAGGAAAGAGCTTTGATGCAGGAAGAGGAGGTATAGAGGTTGAGCAGGGCGGCAAATCATGACTCTGCTTACACTGGCCCCAAACCCTGTCTGATGTTGGCTGGAATCAGAAACAAATATTCCGTGGAGCCTTCGCTAAATGATAACTAAACTTGCCCTTTGACATAAGCACAGAGAGGGGGACAGGAGCCACTAGGTTCCTGAGGGCCTTTAGTCCTGAGATTGAGTAGAGGTTTCAAGTGTTGCTGTTTCAGTTTCCCCCAAATAATTAGAGGCCAAGAGCAAAATGGTTTATTTGTTTCTTGAAGAAAATATGAGACACAGTAGCCAACCTTCTTCACAGGTGTGTGCAGAGATTTGAGTACTCACAAATATTTGACAAATATTTTAGCGCTGAGGCATGACAGCTCTAGGGTACAGTAAAAAAAGTGAAAAAGGCAGGCAAGGTATGTTGTTCTGAAAATCCATTCTGAAAGGTTTAACCCAACTGTGTGCAGGTTGATGAAATCACCATTGTGTATTATCTGACTCTAAGCACCCTTTTCTCTTTTACTAACTCCCCATGGAAAAGAACAGTTGAAGAACAGAAGACATGAATAGTATCCGATTCTAGCTGATTGAATGGATTAGTATTCCTTTCCTTTCTTGGAAAAGTGATCGCTCTTCCTTTCTATTGCCTGGAAAGAACAAATGCCAAGCGCTGCAGGTAAAAGCCATATACATGCAACATTAACCCGTTTCATTTCTGTGCTTTTCCATTTCTAGGATGTCCTCAGTTGCATTTTGAAGATATCGGGTCCTTCAACTGTTATTTCTACCTTGTGTAGAAATACGATATTGAGTAGGGAATTAGCAAACTTGATCTGTGAAACACTAGATAGTAAATATTTTAGGCTTTCAGGCCATGGGGGTCTCTGTTATGACTACTCAACTCTGCTGTCACAATGCAAAAGCTACCATACAGCCTCCCTAAATGGGTAAGTGGGGCTGTGTTCCAATCAAAATTTATTTATGGACGCTGAAATTTGCATTTTATGTAATTTTCACATTTCAAAAAATATTCTTCTTCTTTTGATTTTTTTTCAACCATCTAAAAATGTGAAAAACCATTCTTAGCTTGTGAGCTGTGCAAAAACTGGCTATATTCGGCCCATGAGTCATCATTTGCCAAGCTCTGATGTAAAGGACTGGTTAGTTCAGTTAATTAGCACCCGGTGACAGGGCCAAGGCTGTGGATTTAATCCTCATGTGAATGATTAAATCAGGTTTGCACTGATGAGATGGCAGCAATCTGAAGTTTCACCCTCAGTTGTGGCTGGTGACTTGAAGATGTGGGCACCAGGACAAGCCAGCAAAAGATGTCACTTCCTCATGCTTTCATTCCTGTGGTAGCTTACTGATGACTATTCACACTTTTTCTGTCACTTGAAAGGTTTTGAATTCCACTTTTTCAGAGTAGGGAGACACAAATTGTAGTGTGCTCTTATCTTAAAATGTAGTGTACATAGATAAGAAGGATGAAAGTTGGGAGGAATTTGTTGAAATGGAAAAACAACACGGATTCTGCATGAAGCAGATCCTATTCTACGATTTTGAATATTGTAATAAGGTTTTGTAAATTTTCTCCAATTTAATTGTGTGGCAGTCTTAAAAGTATGTGAAATCCTCCCCTTAAGTGAGAATTTGTCTCTATAACTTCTGCAAAATATATACTAATTCTTCTGTAAAATATGTTCTATAAAAGATGTAGATTTGAACAACTCACCCCAGAGGAAATGGGTCAATTATTGAGATTAACAATCTTGCCTGGGACATGGATACTAATGGAGGTCATATACCATAAGTGTAAATATTTTAAAAATTAAAATAGAAAACTAAAAAAAAATGTAGTGTACTCTTATTAAGGTAGAAAAGACAGAAATTTATGGGGTTTTGTTGTCATGTAGGAAAACTGGCTCCTAAGCATTTTGGCTAAGTCCCTGAGAAAGCCCAATGGCTGTGTCGTGCGTATTTAATAGTAATCTTGAACTTTTTCTCGACCAGGATCATTTGGTTCTGTGGATGCTCTGCGCAGTTCCCTCAGGCTTGCTCTCACGTTGGAAAATGAGAGGAGCACTTTTGTTTCCTGCTTAGGTCACTTCTGAGCACTTTTGTAAGACCTAGAGTTCAATTTACCTAAACTAGGCATTGCGGATAGCTTTGTGCTATTCTCTTAAGACAAGGTGTTAGCTTTCCTAACCTAGATTCTCGTGCCTCTTTCACACCTCTCAGTTCTCTGCCTTTGAAACGGCTCTGCTGTTGAGGTGAAGCAACCGGCCAGTGGCGGTTTGTGAAGTGTTTAGAGCGCCTGGAGGCGATTTGTAAACAAAGCCAGTCTGAGTCAGTTATAATTGTAAGCTGGCTTAAATTCCTCCAGTAGAAATGATTTTTTGATTACAGGTATAAGTAGGTTCAAGGCTGTTCCAGCAAAGCTTTGCCACATGGAATATTTCCTAAACTTGATGTTATCATTTTGCGGTCTGAAGGACTGACCCCTGCTGGATTCTCTGTGTGATTAATTATACGAAAAAGTTTGTGCAAAAGACCTCGGTTCAATCCCTGCTCAAGTCTGAAAACTTGGAATAATGCTTGAAACCCTCTTTTTCTTATACCCCAAATCCCAAGAAAGAACTCTGTCAGGTCTGCCTTCAAAATGTATCCAGAATCAGATCTCTTCTGACTTCTTCCTGTGATGCTGGAACCCTGGCCTAAACCCAAACCATCTCTCTCCTAGATTCCTCCCTGCTCTGCTTCTTCCCTTGCTCTTCTTCAGTCTGTTCTCAACAGAGCAGCAAAGGAGCCCCGTTAAAAACTTAAGTCAAGGGCTTAATCAGAGGAGTGGTAAGATGGCAGAGTAGGAAGACCCTGAGCTCACTTCCTCCTATGGGCACACCAAAATTACAATTGCAAATTACAACAGAGACACAGATCAGTGGAACAGAATAGAGAGCCCAGAAGTGAACCCACACTTAAATGAGCATTCAATCTATGACAAAGAAGGCAAGAATATACAATGGGGAAAAGACAGCCTCTTCAACAAATGGTGTTGGGAAAACTGAACAGCTACATGCAAAAGAATCAAACCAGACTACTCTCTCATAGCATGTATAAAAATAAATTCAAAGTGGGTTAAAGACTTAAATATATGACCTGAAACCATAAAACTTCTAGAAGAAAACATAGGCAGTATGCTCTTTGACATCAGTCTTAATAATGTATTTTTGGATATGTCTCCTCAAGCAAAGTAAACCAAAGGAAAAATAAACAAGTGGGACTACATTGAAGTAAAAAGCTTTTGCACAGCAAAGAAAACTATCAAGAAAACAAAAATGTCATCTACCAAATGGGAGAAGATATTTGCAAATGATGGAAGGGAATAAGATCCAAAATATACAATGAGCTCATACAACTTAACATTGAACAAACAAAACAAACAAAACCCAACCCTGATTAGAAAATGGGCAGAGGATCTGAATAGCCATTCCCAAAGAAGGCATACAGATGGCCAACAGAAACATGAGCATCTTTGCTCAGCATCACTAATCATCAGGGAAATGCACCAAAACCACAATGAGGTATCACCTCATATCTGTTAGAATGACTATTATCAAAAGGAAAACAAATAAAAAGTGTGGACAGCAGATGTGAAGAAAAGAGAACTCTCGTGCACTGTTGCTGGGAGTGTAAATTGGTGCATCCACTATGGAAAACAGCATGGAGAGTCCTCAAAAAATGAAGAGTAAACGGGGAGGATATAGCTCAGTGGTAGAGTGCATGTCTAACATGCATGAGGTCCTGGGTTCAATCCTCAGTACCTCCATTAAAAAATAAATGAATTAATAAACCTAATTACCTCCCCCACCCAAAAAAATTTTTTTTCAATTAAAAATTTTTTTCATGTGGAACTACCACATGATCAAGCAATTCCACTCCTGGGCATTTAGCCAAAGAAAACAAAAATATTAATTAAAACAGATATATGCACCCCTATGTTCATTGCAGCATTATTTATAGTAGCCACGATATGGAAGCAACCTAAGTACCTGTCCATAGATGAATGGATAGAGAAGATGTGGTATATATAGTTATATATACACAATGGAATATTACTCAGCCAAGAAAAAACAATGAAATCTTGCCATTTGTGACAATATTGATTAAAAATAAAATAAATAAACATAACAAAACAGAAACAGAGTCATAGATAAAGGATTGAAAAAGTGGTTGTCAGAGGGGTAGGGTGGGAAGAGAAGAGAAATAGTTGAGGGAGATAAATAAATAATAAATAAATAAATACATAATAAAACTGAAAGAGGTACAAACTTCCAGTTACAAAATAATTGAGTCATGGGTATGAAATGTACAGCATGGGGACTATAATTAATAATTATGTAATGTCTTTGTATGGTAACTAGACTTACTGTGGTAATTATTCTGAAATGTACAGAAGTATAGAATCATTATGTTGTGTAATAGGAACTCACATAGTGTTGTAGGTTAATTATACTTCAAAAACAAATTCATAGAAAAGGAGATCAGATTTGTGGTTGCTTGAGGTGGGAGGTGGGAGAGGGGAAATGGGATGAACATAATCGAAAAGTACAAACTTCCAGTTATAAGATAAATAAGTACCAGGGATGTGATGTACCACATGAGAAATATAATAAGCAGTGCTGTGTGTTACATATGAAAGTTGTTAAGAGAGTAAATCCTAAGAGGTCTCATCAGAAGGAAAAACATTTTTTTCTGTTTATTTAACTTTGTATCTTTCTAAGATGATGGATGTTCACTAAACTTATTGTGATAATCATTTCACCATGTATGTAAGTCAAATCATTATCTTGTACACCCTAAAGTTATATGTGCAGTTTATCAATAGTATCTCAATAAAACTGGAAGGAAAAAAAAAACCTTGAGTCAGATCATGACTTTCTTCTGCTTAAAACCCTCTGATGAGGGGGTAGGGTATAGCTCAGTGGCAGAGTGAGTGCTTAGCATGCATGAGGTCCTGGGTTCAATCCCCAGTACCTCCATTAAGATAAACAGATAAAAATCTAATCATCTACCCCCTAAGGAAAAAAACCCAAACTTATAATGATTTCTTTATCTCAGCATAAAAGCCTAAAGGCCTTACAACAGCTTACTTTATCCTTCGCCCCAGCCCCCACTTCTCTTACTTCATTTCCTTCAACCCTCTTTACTGTTTACTCAGTTCCAGCCACGCCGGCCTCTTTGCTCCTCAAACTCAAACAACACACTTCTGCCTTCAGGCCTTCGTACTTCTTTTCCAGAAGCAAATGCTGCAAGCAAAGCATACTTCCTTCAGATCTCTTACTTTAAAGTCATGTTACAAACACGTGGAGTGGCTAAAATGAAAAATCAAGTGTTAGCCACAATGTGGAGGAACTTGAGCTCCTATACTTTGCTGGTGGAAGTATAAATTGGTTCAATCACTGTTTGTTAACTAATAAAACTAAACATATACCTACTCCATAACCTAGAAATTCCACTCCTAGGCATATATCTAAGAGAAATGATTGCATGTGCTCACCAGAAAATATATATAAGAATATTCATAGCAGCTTTACTCATAATAGCCCCATATCAGAAATAATCCAAAGGTATCAATAGAAGAATGAATAAATTATGATATAATCATGAAATGGACTACTACATCTCAAAGAGAATAATTACCTTTACATGCAACAGGATGGATTAATCTCACAGACATTTGTGTTAAGTAGAAGAAGCCAGATACAAATGAACACATATTTTAGGACTCCTTTTTTTTTTGGAGGGCAGGGTGGGTTTCATTTATTTATTTATTTGTGTGTGTATGTCTGCTTTTTTAAGTTTATTTTTTATTGAAGTATAGTTGATGTACAATTTTATGTTTCAATAGAATGATTCAGAATTTTTATTTTATTTTACTTTTCGGTGGACTGTGGGTGATTTTTATTCCATTTATTACAAAAAATTTTTTTTCAAGGGGGGCGGCTATAGCTCAGTGGTAGAGTGCATGCCTAGCATGCATGACGTCCTGGGTTCAATCCCCAGTACCTCCATTAAATAAATAAATAAATAAACAAACAAATAAATAAATAAATAAATAAATAAAACCTAATTACCTCCCCCCTGGAGAAAATTTTTTTAAACTGAAGCATAGTTTACTTACAATATTTCAGGTATACAGCAAAGTGTTACACACAGATATATCATAATTTTTTTAAGTTATACTCCATTTATAGTTATTATAAAATGTTGGTTATATACCCTGCGTTGTACAATATATCCTTGAAGCTTATTTTATACATAACAGTTTGTTCCTTTCAATCCTCTGTCTCTATACTGCCCCTCCCACCTTCCTTCTCCCCACTGGTAACCACTAGTTGATACTCTATATCTGTGAGAGGATTGCATTTATTTGAAATTCAGGAGCAGGTAAAACTCATCAATGGTGACAGGAGTCAGAATAGTGTGCTCCTGGAGGGCACTGACTGGGAAGGAGCATAAAGGAACCTTCCGGGACACTGCAAATGTTCTATTTCTTGATGTGGGCAGTGGTTACGTGAGTGTATGTAAAAAGTCATCAAGTTGTACATAGCTGTACACCTTGCATACTTTATAGTATGTATATTATGCTTTAATAATTAAGAAAAGAAAAATAAAACAAACAAATTCACTTATCTAAAATAGCCCTTTCTACCTTCTCATCACCTCTCCCCCATATTCTATTTTTATCCATAACACACATCACCAGCTATCATACTTTATGGTATATTAATGTATTAGCTTTTTATTTTCTGTCTGTCCCACTAGGATATAAGTTCTGTGACACTGAGGACTTTGTTCTGTTTACTGCTTTTTCTTAGAGCTTAGAACAATGCTTGGCATTGCTTGGCACTTAGGAGGTCTCAATAAAGATTTGTTAAATAGACGAATTACTATATTGCAGCTTTAGCTCTGGGTCTACTTACAAATCAATTTTTGGCTGGAATATGAGATACTCCTCTTTCCTGATAATCAGCACTATGACTAATTTACAAACTGATTACAGATTGCAAAATATGTTTGAGGTCAGTGATGTCAGTCTTTGGGTTGAGTTGCAGGCACTCAGATTGTATTGACAAAGACGTTGGTTGGTTGACTTCTGGGCCCAAAGCTAAGAAGGCAGAAGAATAGGGAATATCGGTTTATATTTCTCACTCTGCCAAGATTGGTGAGTTGTTCAGAATTATTTTCTCAGAAGCCGGAAGAGGAAAATGAATAAGTCGTTGTCTCCCTAAGCTAAGTTGCTGGTGCTGTCATCAAGATCTTTGACCCTATAATCCTATAATTAGCAAAGCAAATCTTAAGAAATGTGATATAGTAAAACGAGCAGGGTGGAGGAAGTGATCCCTGCAGACCAAGAAAGCTCCTATTGATTCAAAAGGTAAAAAACACAGGGAGACAATAAGGAATATATAACAAAAAGTAATTTGGGGGTAAAAATTAAGGTAGAATTCAAGCGTCAGAATGTAGACATGAAAAAGGAAATGGGTAGAGGATTTTGAGAGATCCAGAAGCATGAAAACAGTGATGAAAAATAAAGAAAATTTCTCAACAATAAACTCAGGGTAGGAGCTGGCTTGGCTGGAAATAGTGTTTACTGCATACATACTCTGTATTTGGCATTTAATAGGTTTTTCTCATTTACTACACACAACAGGTATTTAGGTAGGTATTATTGGCCTCATTATTTCATTAAAGGTCAGGAAATTGAGGCTTGACGGGCTACAGAATTTGTTCTCAGATAATGAGTGGAAGAGCTGGGATTCCTACCCAGGTGGGACTTCGATGACAAGAGTATCTTCCTATTTGGTAATAACTCCCTCCCCTGAATGCCTACAGTTATAACTATCTGTGCCATTCACCATCAGTAGTATATTTTACTACTCTTCCACTTATTTGGTCTTATCACTTCATTATCTGCAGGTTAAGGTCCAAATGGCAGGTTTAACTCCCCATGGCATGCAATGTCCTTCACAGTCTGACTCCCATCATTTTTTCCAAACTTCTCTCTCCCCAATCCAAGACATCCTTGGTGCCAGAATAATTTTTTTTTTGTCAAAAACTAGTTCTGATCAAAACTCCTGCTTCAAAACCTTTGTTTCCCTATTACTTTTCTGATAAAGTTCAAACTTCTTAATGTATTATACCTCTACCTACCTTTCCAGAATCCACCCCCATTTCAAATACCCAGAAATTCAGCAACACTGAAGAGGTGCCCCATTCTCTGTGCTGACAGCACTATTCAACACCTCCCCAGCAATCCTCAATTGCCTTCCCTCAGCCCTTCAACACAGAAGTACCCCAACTTCCCATACCTTTACACAAGTTCTTTCTGTTCCACAGAATATACCTTCTCATTTCTTTACTTGGTGAACTCTTGCTTATCTGATATTGTGTGCCAAATATTACTTCCTTGGTAGCGACTTATTGGCCTTCCCTGTGGCACTTTAATGTGCTGCTTTGTGTCATTTTGACCTTGTATTTCTCTTTCCCAAGAGTCTATCAGCTCCTGACGGGCAAAAAAACACACATTTATCCATGTGTCTTCAGAGGCAGGCAAACAACATGCATTCAATAGATGTTGTGATGAGTTAATTAATTAACAGTTCTTTTATGAGGCTCCACTAGATTATACACTTTTTACATTAATTTATATCCTCAATGTCTAACAATAACCAGTGACAATGTCATAGAAAGAGACCTTCCTCTGTACTCCTTATACAAAGGCAATCAAAAGAAAAATATCACTGATTAATATTAACAAGAAATTTGGGTGACAAAACAACCATAAATTACTAAGAAGCACAAAGAAATACCGGAGTAAGTGGAGAAATAAATCACATTTCTGAAATAGAATACTAATTAGTTTAAAGACCTTGACATCATCAGATCAATTCTTAGTGTGGTTTAGGTTCCATCAAATCCTCAAAGAGGATGTTCTTGGTTTGATTTTGTTTTTATTTGAGTTTTGAAACAAATGATTTCAAAGTTTATCTGGGGGGTTCACTGTACAATTCTTTCAACCTTTCTTTGCATTTTAAAATTTTCATAAATAATTATGAGTAAAAAGTCTATTTGGAAGAATGAGTAGCCAAGACCAGTGAGGAAAGGGTTATCAAAAAATAGTGGATATGAATGTGGGCTTGCCCTACCAAATTTTAGAAATGCTGTTTCACTAATCACAACTAGAACAGAAACAATGGAATATAAAGAAGTATCCTTGAAACAGATCTTCAGACTGTGAATGACATTTTCATTGTATTTATTACTGAACAAATACTTATACAAAGTTTACTATGTTCTGAGCACTGTTCTAGAGTATTTACAAGTATTTACTCATTTATAACTTAATTAATTTAATTAAGAATGGGTCTCTGGAGCCAGACTACCTGTGTTCAGATTCTGTCTCTTCCATTTACTATCTGTGTGACTTTGGACAAGTTACTGAACTACTCTGTGCCAGTTTCCGTAGGTGTAAAATGTGGGTAATGATAATTACTTATCTCATAGAGGTTGTAATAGATTAAGTAGGTTAAATTTTTATAAAGGATGTGTCACAATAGATAAGAAATGATATCATTAATTGTGTGAAGAAAATTGGATAAAAATACTTTAGTTGGGGCATTACCTCATACCATTTACTGAAAATAAATTCCAGAATTTAAAGAAGCATATCTAAAAAATGAAAGCACAAAATATTTAGAAGAAAACATATATGGATATCTAATTAATACTAAGATGATTTTATAAATATAAAAGAAAAAGAAACAAAATTTAATATATCAATAAACACTGGAAGTTAGAATAAGAAAAAACTTGGAAATAGATAAAATAAATGGGATAGATGAAGGTAAATACACTTTTGTGACTTTTAAAAATCAGAATACATAGAAAATTGCCAAAATACAAAAATATTTATGGAAGAAAAATGCAAATAGCCCAATGACTACAAGCCCATGGGAAAAAATATTCAATCTCATTGATCAAATGCAGTCAAACTAATAAATTGGTTGAGATTTAAAAATAGAAAGCTTAATGCTGGTGAAGGTATCATAAGACAGATACTCACGAAAAGAATAAATTTGGTCTGATCTTCTGAACAGCATTTTGGCAAAAAGTACCGTCTGAAAAATTTCATATATGTTGATCCTGTGATCTATTTGTTATGGGTTGAATTGTTTCCATCCAAGAGACCTGTTGAAGTCCTAACCCACTCTACCTCAGGCTGTAAACTTATTTGAAAATAGGATTGTTGCAGATGTAATTAGTTAAGATGAAGTCATGCTGGAATAGGGAGGGTTGTTAATTCAGTACGATTCATGTCCTTTCAAGAAGGGAGTACACCATGTGAAGACAGAGACACACAGAGACAAGATGGCCCCGTGGCTGTGGAGGCAGATATGGGAATGGCGTTTCTATAAGCCATGTGATGTCAAGGATTGCCAGCAAACAACAGAAGATAAAACGAAAGAGTCAAGGAAGGATTTTTTTCCCCTACAGTTTTCAGAGGGAGTATGGCCCTACCAACACCTTAACTTTGAATTTCTGGTCTCCACAGCTGTCAGACAATAAATTTCTGTTGTTTGAAGCCACCTAGTTTGTGATAGTTTGTTATGGCAGTTCCTAGGAAACTAACACACTGGGCTTAGGGAATAACTGGTGTAAATTAAGACATATATTTAAGGATACTCATCACTGAATTATGAATTATTGAATTATGAAAATTAAGAGGTGGCCAAAATGTATAATGATAATAGAATCATTAAATAAAATACAGCTGTAAGGTAGAGTATTATGGTGCCAATAAAAACCATATTTTTGAAAACCTCAGTAAATGTTTCACAATATGATAATAAGGAGAAAAGGCAAGAAACAACACTGCATATATCATACAATTCAAACTTCATTTAAAAAATTATAAGTTTACATCACTACATATTTATAGAGAAAAGCTGGTGATAAATACTCTAAAGGGTTAGATTTTTTTTCTGTAATTTTCTACAGTTATCAAAGTATAGATGTTAGAAATGTCTGAAAGGAAAAAGAGACATAGTATGTTTAAATTTGATTGTCTCAGAGACAAAAAAAAAAAAAGAAAAGAAAAAAGGGAAAAAAGAATTACATGCATCCAGTTTATACTAGTTCATCTCTTCACACAGCTGGGACTAGTTTCCCCCTTGAAATCTTGCCTATTTCTAGAGCAGAAGGTGGCAAAGATTTAGGTCAGGCCCAAGCCTTTGTACCTAAATACAGAACCAAATGTAGAAGTTATCAATTTGACTCATATTTTATTTTCTTCATATTATAGCCTACACAACCTAAGAGAAAGTACTTAGAGGATTCTAATGAGAGTCAGAGGATATTTTTCCTGTTTGAAATGCTCAGTTATACCCAAGGATTATCACCAATCTCTTATCTGACCCCAAGTGCCTCACAAGGAATGAAACCTCACAGGCCTACATGAGCAACAAGAAAAGCCAAAATGGAGCAGTTTACAGGAGGAGGGATGTGCAACTTCTCTAAGGAGCGATAAAATCTAAGGGTTCTCTCTCTCCCTCTCTTCTCCCTGCCCCCTTTTTCCTGCTTAAAGTAATCTCAAAATATTCTTTCCTTACAGACTTGCACTTTTAGGAAGATAATTCATCCATGAAAGTAACATAACTTAATAAAAACTATTCCTAATAATTTTTAGCTAACTTTAAAACAATTTGTGGGGTTGTAGGAGAAATGGCCAGCTTTTGCTTTGCCTGTGGCATTCATTGTACATTGATACAATCTTTTGGGAAAGGCGAAATGAAAATAAGTTCCAAGAGTCTTAAGGGGGAAAAAAAGACTTAATAAAAAAAAAAAAAAGAGCCTTGAGAAAATCAAGAAAAAAAACGGAATAACAAGATAATTTGTCTATTTGCCAGGATCTATACCTTGTACTTGGCAGACATGATGTTGTTTAATTTTCTCAATCCCCAGAGGATCTGGGAGCTTAAGCAAATCAAGTTACATGGGTAGTAATGGGCAGAGCTGAATTTTGTATCCAGGTTGTCTAATTCCAGATTCTGTGTTCCTATCCGTTCTGCTATGTTGCCACACTGTTCATACTTTTTGACTCTAGACCCCTAGAAAGGAATTGTAAGGAAACACTGCAACTAAAGAAAAACTATATTGGAGTATTAGAAAAGAGAAAAAATTGAAACAATGTAATTGCCTACAATGGAAGAATGCTATAGTATGGTTCACCTATGTTACAGAATATCATATATAGACATTAAAAAAAACCAGATAATATAATAGTAGATAATAATATAGCTCAGCGGTAGAGTGCATGCTTAGCACACACAAGGTCCTGGGTTCAATCCCTAGTACTTCCATTTAAAAAAAATAATGGAGACTCCAGGAATATGAAAAAACATTTCATATACTATATGCAGTGAAAAAAGCAGACTATGAAGTGGCCATACTCATTGGCTGCAGCAACATAAAATACATGTGTATAGGAAATACAGTTGAAAGTAGTTGTGGATAGTGGTTGTACAATTGGACTGGCTGCAATTTGTTCCCGTAAAATTGTTCTTAGTTTAAAAAAACTTATCTCAAATGAACAATTTTATCACAAAATCCCCCTCTCAGAACACTGGCCCGATCCAATCTCTTTCTCTTCCTACACGTTGTCTGCTCAGAACAGCTCCCTAGCTCCCATTCGCTTCTTCTCAGCTTCCCAGCATGAGCCCTCTCCACTCAGGCCCATGTGCAAGAAATTGGCCCAGATAGAAACTGCACATATCCAGGGGATCACTTCACCATTTCCTCTATTTCTGCTGTGATCAGTTGTGTTGCACTGCACATTTTATTGAAGAATTTGTCTTTTTTTTTCCTCACAAAACATGGTTTTCCTCCCTCTCCATGATAACAATATTCCTTTGAGCATAGCTGTCACCTTTATACAGCTGTATACAGCTGTTGGCCACAGGGCTTCTCAACCTCAGCGTTATTTACCTGTCAGCTCTGATAACCCTGTGTAGTATGTGTCCTGTGCATTGTAGGATGGTTAGCAGAATCCCTGGCCTCTTCTTACTAGACGTCAGTAGCATCACAACCCCCCCACCCCCATCCTTCCTCCCCCCACAAAGTGTGACAACTAAAGACATCTCTAGATATTGCCAAATGTTACCTGGAGCTTGGTGGGGTGGGGGGCGGCGAGGGAGAGGGAATCGCTCCTGGTTGAGAACCATTCGACAACTGGGGGAATGTCGGTGGCTCAGTGAGAACCTGTAGCTGGTTGGTTATGCCTTTATTTAACCACGAGAGGTCTCCCTAGACCTCATTATGGTTCTATTCTGGAAAATAGGCCACCACCAAACAGGTTAATTTTCATGACTTGGTGGGTGATGACAGCAAAAGATTTCCAAACAAAAGCATCTAATCAATCTCGCTTGCCAAAGAATTCCAGGTAAATTACATAGATATTCCACTTTAAAGGAGGGGAGCTTACTTCCCATAGAGTGGGCTGTACGTACTGATGTGCTGCCAAAGAGTACAGTATGGGAGGGGGAGTGGGGAGTAATTGCAGTGGAGAAACCTGACAAACACGAAGTCAGCCAGGTGATTGAGGTCAACATCAACACTGATAAATCATGATAGTGTGCACTCCTGACATGATGTGATAAAAATGGCACCTTACCCCTGTGATCCTCCTGCCTGAACCCCATGACCCCAGTCTAATCATGAGAAAAACCTCAGGCAAATTCCAATAGAGGGACATCCTAAATTCCTAAAAAATAAGGAAAATCTGAGAAACTGTAACAGCCAGGAAGAGCCTGGAGACATGACAACTGAAGATAAGGGGGTATCCTGGATGAGATTCTGGAATAGAAAAAGGATATTAGGTAAAAATTAAGGAAATGTGAATAACTAGGAGCTTTAATTAATAATAAAGAATCGATATTGGTTCATTAATTATAACAAATATATAACAAAAACTAACGTAAAATTTTGATAACAGGAGAAATAGTGTGCATGGGCAGATTATAGGAAGACTGCTTTATTTTTCTATAAATCTAAAACTGCTCTAAAAATTTAGTTTTCTAAAAGCATCTGATTTAGCACTTGGTAAAATCAATGAAGAAGATTTTTAAATGATGAATTTGCTTGAATTCTGATTTAAAAGGACTTATCTGATAACTGTAATGAGAAATGCCACCGTATGGAACCAATCAAGACTTTTTGCAGCAGTATCAGGTAAGAAAGGTAAAGACTGATACCAAAGACGACTTAGAATAGAATAAAGGAGCCCAACTGCTTCAAATAATTCTTAGAAATCATTTCTACCCTAACAAGTAGGGAAATGTGGCCTGATCATATAATGAGAATATCAACTTTTATATCTCATTGATACCCCTTTGAAGATGGTACTATAGTCCAGAACTATATCCAGATAAGAAAAACTGAGTGTCAGAGAGATTGTATATTTGCCTAAGACGGTAGAGCTAGTAAGTGACAAACCGAAAGTCAAACTTTTACATCTGATTCTACAATCTTTGCTTTTAACTCCTGTGCAATATTATAGGGGCTATATGTGACAGCCGAGGTTATCCATGTCACTGTAGAGTAGGTATTACATAATTTTAAAAGTGCTGAACAAAAAAACGAAAGTCTGCATCCTCAGTTGGCCCAGGATATCAATTTCCTTACCAGAAAATTGTGGATAATAATACCTGTCCTGCTTACCTCACTGAGTTATTTTAGGAGTCAAATGAAAGATCACATGAGACAATGTCTTGCAACCTGTGAAGTGCGGCATTGTATCATTAACACATTTTTACTTTTGGAGCTTTTTGCAAATATGTCTGTGAACTAACGGCAAAATGGAATTTGTGAAGATGATAGAAGGGAGCTTTGGACCAGAAGACAGAAGAGACTTGTGTCGGCTTCATATCCTCCCTTGGAGTATACGATCCCAAGTCTGTGATCTTCACCACTGACTGCACTTAATCACCTGGGGGAACTTTTCAAAGGCATCCATGCTCGGGTTCGGTCCCAGACCAATTAAACCGCAATTGCTACGAGTGGAGCATCCAATACTGAATTCAAAAAGCTCTCCAGGTGATTCTAACATGCAGCCAAAGCTGAGAACTGCCATCCTAATTGATGTAAAGTCAGCCCAGTTCCGCCGGGTCCACCCTACCCCTCGCACGCATAGGCTGCTCTTCACTCCTAGAAACTGCTGGAGTTGGAACATTGCCAGCAGGCAGTGAGGCAGAAATAAAAGTCTGGTCAACCAAGCTGCTGAGGCAGCTGATGATACTGTCATTTGACTAAAGGAAATGGATCATGTCAGTTTTATTCAAAGAAGGAAGAGTCCAGTCACGGGAGGGAAAGGGCTGCAGAGGCTGGCTCTGCAATTATCTGCCAGGAGAGCAGAGAGGCTGCTCCGAGCCTTTGTAAACTCAGCTCAGAGGGTGAGTTTATGTTGGCTATCGTGTTGTCTGAAGAGCCTTTGTTGGGAGGCCGGGCCCTGGTGCCTGGCAGATCAAAGCAACAATCAGCATACACGTTACTGAATTAACACTGCTCAAAAACTGAGATCACAGAAGAAAAAGCTGATGAGAAAGAATAACATTAGATGTGCTATCGAATGAATGCAATTCAGAGCTAGAAATTGCCTACTCTTAGAAACAAGGCCCAGGTTCCTAGATGTATTGCTTTTCAGGGTCTTTGGTAAAAAAAAAGATTTAGGTTACAGCACTGCCAGGAAAGAGTACTGAGATGGAGAAGTCAACTGGGCAAACTGAAGGTCCCTGTCCTCCGGAGTCTGGGCATCATCTTGACAAACCCAGGAACTCATTTTGTCATAACACTCAGAGGTGAGCAATCTCTTGGGGGTGGATCCACATTAACGAAGCTCGCAAGAGTCCAATACTGAGTTACACAGTGACCAGGCATTAACCCCAGATGCTACATTCTCTACTACCTGTAAGAAAGCCAACCTGGGGAGCCATATTGGAACCATAAATTATACTTGAAAATAAAGGATATAGCTAAGAAGTGAGTTAGGCGATCTCAAAAGATGGCATCCTCCGAGAGGAGGGTATAGCTCAGTGGTAGATCATATATGCTTTGCAACCAGGAGGTCCTGGGTTCAATGCCCAATACCTGCCCATTAAAAAAAAAAAAAAAAAAAAAAAGGTATCATCAAGCTACAGTAGCTGGATTCACTCAGCCTCTGTAGGAGTGACTAGCTAAGCAGAATGAAATATCCCAGACTCTGGCTGGGGACCTTCTGCCTGATTCAGGGTGGAGAGTCACTGATATTCTGGCTCTTCTAGGGTAATTTTTTTCTCTTTTTCCTTTGGGCAGAGGAGGAAATTAGGATTATTTATTTATTTTAGTGGAGGTACTGGGGATTGAACCTGGGACCTTATGCACGCTAAGCATGCACTCTACTGCTGAGCTATATCCTCCCCAACTTGGGGTCATTTTTTTCAAACCAAGGGTCTCCAAACTTTTCTGGTTGTGCATTCCTAACAGGGGAAAAAAAATTGTAGATCCATTTTTTTTTTCAAATCACATCTGGATAATTTTGAATTGTTTTGGTATCATCTACTTGTCAGATCTCATAAGACGATTATTGCTTTTACTGAGTAATGTGGCTGACGGCTTATATTAAAGGTAAGAGAAATGTCAACCCTACCATTTTCTTGTTTGCTTGTGCTTTAATTATTAGCATTAACTTTAATTTGTGGTTTTTTGCACGAATCTTGGTAAGCCCTTGTCCATTTCATGAGGGTTAACTTAGTGAAAACTGAATGCTGTCGTATAACACAATCTGTAAACCCATTGAACAGGGCACAGTAAACTGTAAGGTGCCCCAGGCTCTGCTGAGAGGAAGCCAGGGAGTGAGGTGCCACTGTCAGCCCTCCAGTCATGGAATCCCCATTCTTTGCTGGGATACCTCAGTAATGAATAGGCTATTCTTTAGACAGTATACAATACAATGCATTCATTCAGAGACTAGAATATTTTATAGCTTTGGATACAATAGCAAAATACAATAGTTCTTACTTAGAAATTACACCCTAATCTCTAACTGTATATGGGCAGTCCTGAATCTTTGTCTACCCATTTGCCGACTAGGGGAGTCTTTGGTGTAGATGTCCAGTGTCTTCCATCACATTTCAATTCTCCTAATTGTAATCTCCTGAGGGGAACTTTATCCGAAGTCTTGAGGGTGACTGAGGACCACACAGTTCTACACAAAACCACAAGATGAGTATGAGGGAGCCAGAGACATCGTCACATTTTACTACTAGGAGAATGATTTTACTTAACCTCAGAAGCAAAAGAGCTAAAAGCAGAGCTAATTTGGTTGAAGGGATCAAGATGAACTAGTTTCAGCCCTCTCTCTTTAGAGACTTCCATTCCTGGGAAGCTTTCCACTGGGTTTGAACATGATGGCTCTGGGACCCTTAAAATTTGTCTGAGATGGAGTTTTGCTATAATCGGTATTGTGTTATAGGTGAGTCTACAGGAACTAGAGACAAAGGAGATGTTGTGCACAGTTTGCGATGAATTCAGAACAAAAGGAAGTATTCTGATCCATGACTTCTCCCCAGGATATCATAGCATAGAGTTTTAGAATTTGGACTCTGTAGTCAGACAGTGTTAGGTTGTTCTTTTTGTTTCCTCCATAGAGAATTTAACTCTTTTTTAAAATAGTACATACACTTGATACTAAATGGGAAGGCTCCCTCCTATTCCTAACTCCTGTGCTCTCAGTTCTTCCCCTCAGCAGCAACCTCAGTTACCAGCTTCTTGTGCATTCTCCTAGAATTAGTAAAGGCTGTGTACTTCTGTACATACTACATATAAATAGATTTTTAAAAACAAATGGTGGCATACATCGTACTGTTGTTCTGCACCATGCCTTTCCTCCCCACTTAATTCTTGGAGTTTGCTCACTCAGTTCATTCATTCCACATGTATTTATTGAGTACTGTGATAGACTGGAAAATTGCTCCCTACGCCTCATAGATAGGGTTATACATCCTGCTCTCTGCCTTGTGACTTTTGAGACTCTTTCAGTAAAGAAAGTGAAGTATATTTCTCTTCCCTCTTGACTTTGGTTTTGGTCAGTTTTCCTTGACCAGTGGATTCTGAGTAGAAGTGACAGTGTATCAAAGTAGAGGCTTTAAGAGGCATCGTATGTTACCGTGTACTTCTTACACATCCATGGGCTCTAAATGAGAAGACACTAGGAGCCAACCTAAACCCAACCTGTGACCCTCAGCCTGGAGTAGTGCCATGATAGCTGCCCTACATATTCATGAGAAAAAAATAAATTGTGTGTGTGTGTAAGTCACTGATAATTCGGGATTTTTTTATTATTATTATTACAGCCAGAAGCAAACTAAGTCTACTTTGTGCCCAGGCATTAGTCTAGGTGCTTTCATTAGGGAAACAGAGATCTTTGCCTCCATGGAGCAAAGAGAAACCTGCCTCTTTTAATGGCTGCATAGTGTTCCTTTGTGTAAGGGGCATTGTAATTTATTCAACCAATCCTTTATTAATGGACTTAGTTTATTTTAAAGCATTAGTCTCAAAAGATGAAAAGCATATTTCTCCCCAACAGAATGAAAATTAGTGATCTAAGCATTCTAACTTAAAAAGTTAAAAAAAGAGCCAGTTTGAAGGAAGTATGTTTTGCAGTCATGAACATAAATGTTTGGCAGTAATGAAAATAAGACTAAATCAATTGCGATATAAATCCAGGAAACAAGAGCAGAGGTCAACAAAACCAAAGGCTAGTTTTTTGAGGAGATGAATTTAAATAGATAAATTCACGGTGAGATACGTCAAGACAAAAAAGGCATGTTGAAGCCATATGCATAAAAATAAAGGGGCCACGACAAAAAAAAAAAAAAAAAAGATGAAAAGCATATTTCTAACATAAATGCATAGAAACCCATATATTAATGTTTTATTTAACTCATTAATGAAGAAACCATTAGGATGACAAATTTGGGTCAAAAGAGAACAAGAAAGTTGAAAATTGTAGTCAGTGGATAAAAAAATTCTGAAATAACATTGCTAATTTTGATATAAAACTGGTTAATGTCCTACAGGGTGAAAATAATAACATTTGAGGTTTTATTCTATTGGACAAAACCAAAAACAACCCAAACCATTCCCCATGCTCAGTTTTAGAGAGTTTTAAAATCTCTGGGCTTTAAACAACTGCAAAATTACATCCCCCAGAGAGTCAGAGTTTTTGCTGATACTGACAGTGTTACAGTATCCTTTAATATCCATCTTTGCACACCTGCGTGAATCTGTCTTAAGGATAAATTCCTAGAAGTAACATTTCTGAGTATATCAATTTCCAATTTTGAGAGAGTTTATCAAATTGTCCTTCATCGAAATTGTACTAATTACCTTACTGCAAACAACGTATGAGTGGCTGTTTGGTCACATTTTCTCCAATACAATGTTATTGAACCTTCTACTACTTGCCAATCTGAGAAGATAAAAATAGTACCTCATTGTAATTTTAATTTGCTAGTTTTCTTGTTATAAGAATGTTTTGATTTTTTAATATCTTTACAAGTTATTTCTTTTTCCTCTACCAGGAATTGCCATCTCATATTCTTTGCCTTCAGAAAAATTAGATCTTAGTCTGTCATATGTGTTCCAATTTTTTTTCACAGTTTCAGACACATTTCTAAGTGTAGCTCTATTATTTACTGTCTGTGTGACCTGGGGCCAGTTACTTAACCTCTCTGAGCCTAAGTTTACTCCACTAGAAAACAGGAATAATAATGTAGTCCTCAAGCCCATATTTGAAACCCTGATATAGATGTGTTTTAGATTATAGGATCTTTCAGTGCATACACTGTATATTACATAAAACCTTAGGGAGTATGAGCTGTTTCAAACACTAATATTCATATAAGAAACATGAATACACTAGGTGGGATTAATAAAGCATATGCATGACCGCACGGTTGAAGTTTGCCATCAGATAGGCTGTGTCAATTTATTTTTTTAAGTGGAGCATAGGAAATTTTTCTATGGTTTGTTACATCAGTTTAAAAATTGTGCAGAGGAGAGACATCCTCAATGCCATTATAACTGATTGTGAGATATAACCTGTTGATTAGACAAATATTGAGACTAGCCCACATGGGAAGGGCTGGAAATCAAAAGATACTCAATGAGAGTACTGTTAGTAGCTTGTGAAAGTAAAGAAGGAAAATATAATTGCTTGTATCCTGCCAAATATTTTTCACCCTACAGATTTTATTGTTATTATTTTTATTATTTTTTGTCAGGGGAGAGGTAATTAGGTTTTATTATTTATTTTTAGAGGAGGTACTGGGGATTGAACCCAGGACCTTGTGCATGCTAAGCATGCGCTCTACCACTTGTGCTACCACCTCCCCCCCTCACCCTACAGATTTTAGTTATTGAATATTACTGTCCTGTTATTATGCCATAGGAGTAACAACAGTGTCAAACTTACTTTTGATTTTTGGAGCTTTTTGGATTTTGGAACTGTGGTTAAGGTATGTAGACCTCCGGGGTCTTCCTCATAAGGCTGTTGTGAAGATTGGATTAAATTGAGCAATGTGTGTCAGGTGTCTATACCAGCTCCCAGAACACAGGAAGCACGATATGAATATTGTTATCGTTGCTGTTTTAGAGATGGAAGTGCTAAGCCCTGACAACTCTTGTTTCTGGGCCCTTTAGCTTGGCCTAAGGTTTTGCTTGATGCAGTGGTCTGAGGTTCAGATGAGTTTCCTTGAAAAGGTGATAGAGATATTTGAAGAGAGCAGGGGAAAAGGATTTGTACTCTTTGATGGTGTAGAAGAAAGAGAGTGAATGGGCTTTGAAGCCAGATAGATCAGGGTTCAAATTCCATGGGATCAGCTTCTTTAAGAAAAAAAAAAAAATGGCAGAAAACCCCTATCTTGAGGATTGAAGATAACAAGATAGAATAGAAACTGCTCCTGTCCATAACATGTGCTCAATAAATGAGAGCAGCTCTTTTGTTCGGAGTGTGTTGAGGAGGGCTGACAACCCTTACCCACTTACAGTCTGAAAAGTATATAATCAGCCACTTTCATGACTGAAAGTGAGGGACTTGGACAAGGATCAGAGAAAGCATTTATTGTACATAAAGAAACAAAGCACTGTTGCCATGACGTGTCTGCAGGAAGATGGTACCAGGCCCTCCCCTGTGATGTAATGTCATGGGACTTTCCCTGAGGGGGAAGATGGGAGGAGGGGGGTCCAGTGAAGCCTGGGAGGGGCAACTCCCCCTCCCCACACAGGCAGAGGGGAATGTTTTCCCGGGTGGTACGGTAGTATGAGTGACTGTGGTGTGATTTTAAAACCTAGGCAGCCCCTTTCATTATTGAATATCTTGAAGTTTCAGGTTAATATTGTCATATTGTGAAGTAAGACTGCTCTCTGTTGATCAGCAGACTCTGAAGACAGACCCTATCCATTCCTGCTTGGATCCTGACTAGATCCAACTCAGATATAAACCTGGAGGGAGGGCCTGCCATGTGCCAGGTGCTGAAAATACAAAGACGATCTGACCTGATAAGCTCCCAGCCCAGGAGCGAACGACAGTGAGGTTGGATAACTGAGAACTCAAAGCAGGAAGTGCAGAGTGTTGAGTGATGTGACAGAGCTATGAATACAGTGCTATGGATGATACTAAGAAGGGAAGATGGCTTTTTCTAGAGAGGTTAGGGGAAACTCTTCCAAAGAAGTGACATTTGATCTCATCTCTGGACTGAGTTATCAAGCAAAAGGCTTTGAGATGGAGTGAGGAGAGGAGAGAAGAGAGGAGGAGAAGGGGCAGAATAAAGGAACGTAGAAGAAACTTCAGGGACCGGGGTGTGAGGGGACAGGCATAGCCATTTATTTGTATAGTTATTTATTCAACAAATATTGGTTGAGTGCCAGACACTGTTCTTGGCATTAGGGCTTCAACAGGAAGCAAGACAGACAAAGTCCCTGGTGCTTTCATGGAATTTACATTTTAGAGCTGGATGCGCCGGGGGAAAAAAAAAAAAAGTGGCCGAGGTAATTGCGGAGAGTGATAATTTGAGAGTAGGTAGGATACAGAGCACTATGACTGGCATGTAGGATTAAGTAATGGGGAGGGGGTGTGACTCTACAGAGGAAGCGTTTGATCTGAGAACCCCCTGGCAAGGAGGCAGCCTTCTGGAGGCAAACCGTTCCAGGTGGAGGGAACAGTAAGTACAGACACTATAACAAGACGAGGCCCAGTGTATTCGAAGAACAGATAGGTGGCCAGCTTGTGCAGAGCAGTGTGAGCCAAGGAGCCACCAGGACAGAACAGAGAGGTTGGCCAGACTGGTTAGTAGAGCCTTGTGGCCATCATAAAGGGGTTTGTTTTGAAGAAGTACCATCTGGCTGCTGTGTAGAGAATGGATCGGAAACAGGGAGATCAGTTGGGAGGCTGTTGCTTGCTTTAGGTGAGAGAGTTGTTGGCTCTGACCAGGGTGGTAGCAGCAGAGATATGTGTTCAGAGCAAATACATTTTTTTGAAGTAGAGCTGACAGGACCTGCTGATGTATTGGTGTGGGGGTGAGGGAAAGGAAGGTGTAATCATGTCAAATACTGCCAGAGGTTGAGTAACATGAGCACATAAAAGTGACCTTTTCTCAGTCATAGTGATGTCAATGTGGCAACAGTAGGAACTGGGATTGGAAAGGAAGCTGGAAAAGAATGGCTTTGAGAATGAATGAATTTGGCCTCACACAGTGGAGGCAAGGGTCCTGGGCCAGTAACAAAGTCTAGCTGATAACCTGTCTGTGAGGCTAGGAACCTCTCAAACTCTTACTAGTAGGATTTTTTTTTTTTTAAAGGCTTCTGGTTAAATCTGAATGAAGTTATTTACATCTCTCCCTATATTTCTCCATCTCTTTTTTGCCCTACAGTATATATATCTTTCCATTCTCACACACTCTCCATTGGCCTCAGCGTCTCTCCTCTCAGTAAAGTCTTTAGAATATTATCTTCCAAGCCAAGCAGGAAATTCTGCACAGAATAGGCACTGAGTAAACGAATACCGAAGGGCGATTAGAGGTGCTTGCTCTCAGAGAGAAAGAGAAGTTGCTCTTACTATTTTGTTTCACTTCTACCTTCTCACCTAACAACTCACAATGCTTGGCTCTTTTGATTGGGAGAAGACATGATCCTGCTTATTAAATATTTTTTGTTGGCTGTCTGGCTGGTTCTATTGTCTCCTCATCTTGCAGTCCCGTTGCCTCTTCCAGTTCCCTGCATACACACAGCACGCCTGCAGGGGTCCTCAGATCTCCCTCTGAACCACTGCACCAGACTCGTCCTCCTTAGCTAACATTATCTTTTATTGAAACAGAAACAGTAGCCACCTATCTTGTTACATAACATACCAATATCCTAGGGTGTTAAGCTAATGCAACATCTATTGTTGGGGAGTGGAGATCTGGCAACACAAATATTCACTAGGAGAATATTGCTGCAATGTTGTAACAAGTTTGACTCTCTGGCCCTGCTTAGATTTTAGAGCTGGAAGGGACTTTAGAGATCGTCCTATTTCAATCTTCTTTGTTTTACACTGGAAACCAAGGCAAAGAAATTTGCCCAAGAGGCAGATCAGGGCAGAAATCAAGCTCTTGATTATCTAAAGAATCCATCACCTCTTCTTAGATTAAGTATTAAACCTTTCTTATTCAAGATTCTCTTTTGTTTGTTTTTGTTTTGTTTTCCTGTTTTAGCCTTTCCAAGTTTGTCAACTGCAAAAAGTGACATGGTGGTCCTGCTTACACTGAAACAGCATTCGAGACTGATACATAGTCATGATACTGATGTATTGGAGGTATCTTTCATTGTTTTTACTAACATTAGGATAGGATTCACATCCAACCACATAAAGTCTATTAACTGAATACGATTTGAATGCAGTGTATATTAACTGAATCAAATATATTTTAAAGACAGTTGGGTAGAGTTGCTGTGAAGTTGGAGCCATCTAGGGAATGACTTCAGCACCATTTTCCCTTTAAATGTGTGTGTGTGGGGGGGGGGGGTGAAGTCAGCAGCACCTCCAGAAGCATTTCATAGTCTGACCGCTCAATAAACCATGGGGTTTCCTATTGCTTTCTGAGGAACTGCATAACCACAGTGGCTAACTGAAAAGGCTGGGCTGCTCTCTGCTCCTGATCCCTGGCAGCATTCTTTCTCAAACTGACCTGTTTTCCTGCTGGGAGACTGCCCCACTCCACCCACCTGGTGCCTCCCTAGATTTCCTGACTGCCCTGGGCTTATTTTTTAACCTTCTCTTCCTTGAAAAGCACCACCCCAGTGACCCAGAAGGTGGGCGCCTCCCCTGAAGTCATTGACCATCTACTCCCCTGATCATCATTTCTCTGCAAAAGCCTTAGAAAATTAGCACCAATAGGGGTTTAGGTGCCTTCCAATTCTCCTAAGACCTCTTTTCTACTTTAAATTCTCCGAAATTAAGCAGAGCCGAGAGGAGAGGGGGAAACGCCTTGCTTCTGAGTAGGGCCCCGTGGGGCTGGCACTATCTTATTAAATTCAGCTGCCCCCGGTCTTGACAGCCTCTTCAGGTAACTTAGGCTCCGGGTTAGGGATGGCTCAAGTGTGAGGATGGAGCTACTACTATCGTGGCCCTCCAACTAGAAGCACTTTAAAGCCTCCCCTCTCCCTATCCCGGGTTCCAGAAATCCCAGCCTTGACCTAGGGGCAAACTCCAAACCCAAATAAACGGTCTCCTCCCGCGCGCCGAGAGCCACCCATTCTCATCACCCTTTTTCCCTGTTCCTCCGGCCAGTTGCCCTGCTTAGCCAGGCTTGGCCGGCTGAACCTCATCGGGCCAGACTCGGGACTCGCCGCACTCCCCGCACCCAAGCCGGGCCGGGTCAGAGAGGTGGGGGGTGGGAGGTAGGGGAAGCGAGGGGCGGAGTTCCGTCCTTCGCTGATTGGCTCGGGGCGGATGGGCTGCGGCCGGGCCGAGCCAACCCGCGGCGTGTTGCTATGTGCTGAGCCGAGGGGATAGGCGCGGGGGCGCGTCCGTCACCCCGCAGCCCCCGGCCCCGACGCGGAGGGATGCGGAGTGGCGGCGACGGCAGTGGCGGAGGCTGTGGCTTTAAGAGCGCGCCCGGAGCCCGGGATCCGGCCGGGCGGTCCTTCGCTGCTGCGCAACCCCGCGGAGCCAAGCTGAGCGCTGGCCGGACGGGGCAGCTTGCTGTCGGGTAAGCAGACGCGAGCGCGGCGCGGGCCGGGCATGCGTGGGCGTGGGGCGCGCTGTCAGCGCGGGCGCCTGGCCCCGGGCACTGGGCGCAGGTCCTGTGGCCCCTCCCGCCCCGCTCCCGCCGAGCCCGCGGCGCCCTCTGCCCTGCGCGGCCGAGGAGTGGTCCGGCTGGGGGTCTCCGAGGGGGCCGCGGGCGCCGGGGGCGGGGAGCGGGCCGCCGGGGCCACGTGACCGGTTTGTTTACAAACACTGCCGGGCCCTGGCGGCGGCCCGCGACGGGAGCAGAGGTGGCACGGGTTCCAGGATCGGGGCCTGGGACCTGCGCGAGGAGCTGGGCGAGTCTGGGGCGCGCGGTTCGGCAGGGGAGACCTGGAGACCCGGTCGCTGCTTCTCCTTCAGCGTAGTTCCCGCAGCTCGGACTCCGTGGGGGCCAGGATGGGGGCTTCGGGCGTTTTCGGTCCCCGGTGACCCTGGGTCTCCGTTGAAGACACTGGGTCCGGGGGCGCCGCCCTTGGTGCCCCCGCCTTTGGGGGACTGGGCGCTCTCGAAACTCCCAGGAGCGCTTGGCGGGCCCTGGGCCGAGGTAACCGCAGCCGAGTTCCTGCCTGGCCGCTTCCCGGCGCCTCCCCAGTGCCCTTGCCAAGGGGGTGGGCGCGAGTTCTCTCCTGCCCGACGGAATGTAGGGGCCTCTCCAGCGAGTACCTCTCGGGAACTGGCGCTGAAGGGCAGCCCCGATCTCTCACCGCTTCACTGCTTCAAGTTCACCCTCCTTGGCCGCTGACCTCCTCTGTGTGTCTTTACCCAAGTCGTGGCTTTTCTCACGTTGGCGGATGGGGGAAGCCACCTGTTCTTTTGGACCCAGTCCAGGAGACTGCCACCTCTGACTTCACTCTCAGCTTGCAAGAGCTTACAAACCAAGTGAGTGAGTGTCCTCCGTTCTCTGTTCTGTATGTAGCTGACCCTCCCGCAGTCCCGCGGCGGTCCCACATGAAACTGCTCCTGGGCGTTGCTGGGTATTTTGCTTTCTGGCCTCCTCCTCAGTTTGCTCTTCTCGGGTGTTGAGGTTCATTTCAGTAAGTCTTTGCTTCTGATGAGTCTAAAAGCTAACAAGATGGCCAGCTATTCATCTTTTTTCCCTTGCCCTTCCTCCCTTGTTTCTCTGTTTTGGTCCAGCAAGATGGGGCTCCTTGTCCTAGAGCGAGGAGCAAGAAGGCAAGCTTGATGTTTCTCTGTATGCCACTTGCTCACAGAACATTTGCAGTGCAAGGAATCTAGGCGGTTGAGTAGTTAGGTGACTTATCCAAGGCAACTTATGTCGCTGGCTCTGGGGCGGGACTTGACCTCACATGCTTGGTGCTCCCGGTTTCTTGTTACCAGTGGGACTGGATTCACCCTTCTCTGACTTTCGTTTGACCTAATCACTGCCACAAAGGTGGGCTGCACCTGAGTTCTGTCTATCCCTTCCCTCATTTCCAGGTCCAGCCTCAGGAGAGTTGTGCAGACTTCTCTTTGGCACCTTCCCTTGTCCCCAGCTCCATGGAGAAGGGTCGAAGGCTGGAGCAGAGTAGCTTACCCTCCTCCACGGTTTGGCTTTGCCTAATCAGTTTAGGGTTTGATAACAGATTCTGGGATCTGTCTTGAACTAAAATTCAGAAGCTTGGAGTTAGGGGTAGAAAATGGAAAATAAATGCCATGCACAAGAATATTGTTTTCCTTTTTCCCTCTAGGAGAGTGGTTTCCAAACTTTGAGTGGGATCCACAGTGTGGAATACATTTTACATCACTGCACAGAGGTCCGCAACTGTGTAAGTTCCAGGAAAAACAGTTGCCCTTACTACCTGCAATCTGTTCTATTTATGTTTCTCCTACCTAATTAAAAAAAAATAAATCAACTGCTGGCCATGACTCATTAATTTGATTTCTTGACCAAACAGGTCATGACCTGCAGTTTAAGAAACATTGCTCTAGAGCAGAGGTCCTCAAACTTAAATGTGCATAAAGATGACCTGGGTAGTGTTTAAAAATGAAGTTTGTAGGTTCAATCTGGAGATATTTATTCTCAGCAGGGCACATTTTTAATAAGTGGGCCATGAGGTTTGAGGCAGGTGGTTGATAAGAAACCCTGATCTAGTGGAAACTGGGGAGAATGAACAATGACAGGCATTACTTAAGATATGAAATATACCAAACCTTAGTCAGATATGTGACCCACACAGTCTGTGCAAACCCAGGATCCCTCAACTAGCCCAGGCTTTGAAAAGTCTAAGGATATAGTGTTATTTGCCTTCAGCTGCCATGAAGCCTTGGCCTCAAGAGACAGCACCCCCCCATCCCTTCCCACAGCACCCTGCCCAGCCCATTTGAAGGCTGGTGTTCTGCTGTTCAGTACCACTGTCTGTTTCTAGGTGTGTGGGGTTGGGGGTGTGAGCAGTACTGATGAGCTTGCTGTATTATTCACAGATTATGTGAATTTTTACTGCTTTAATGATTTTAATGGTTTTGAATTGGCAACACAGTCATTGTGCCTGGGACATTAACAGTTGGTCAGCAGGAAAGGTTGATTTTATTTAATATCTGGGTATTCCAGGCTGTGTAATCCAGGGGAAGGGCAAGCTGGTGATTTTATTTTTGTTTGGGGAGGTAGGGAATGGGCGAGCCAGGGGCTTGTCTGTCAGCAGTTCTTAATAAGAAGAGGCACAAGTTTTCCCACCTCCGTGCCTACCTGCCTCAGCCCTGGTTCTTCCTCCGTGACATCTCCGCTCCTGTGTGCAGGTGGCTCTTGTTAATCATACCATTTCTGAGGCTGTTACGGCTCTCTTCTTTCAAGCATAAACATACACACACCTGATACATCCACATGTTGGCTGCTTCCCCCTTATTGTGTCCAAACATGTTGGTAAAGAAATTTTCTTCAACTTCTCAAAGCTGCAGTTGAGCTTCAAAAAAACTCTAAATTATCCAAATTCAAATTCAACTATAATCCTCCCTGTCAAGTGTATGTCTTGTATGGGTACACTAACTATAGGAATGTTGAAATTAACCTCAATAATGTTCAGTCTGATCAAGCAACTCACATTTAGAATGTTTAGTTTTGAGCCCATGGAAAAAGAAAGCAGCAAAAGAATGGCAAAGGATAGGATATCCCAGGATAGGAAAAGCAGAGCAAGAGACAGTCAGGTGGGATTCAAATGGAAGCCTGGATCAGTTTCCCTTGTAAATGATCTTGGCATTTCCCTAGGGTCTGTCAACCAAACCACCAGTTGCTCTGACAATTAATTGCCTTCCCTTAGTATGAAGGGGTATAAAGCTCTAGAAAAGGAAGCATCTCTTTGAATTTTAGCCTTCAAAGATGGACAGCTGGAGCCTACAAGCTAAAGATATTCTTTTAAGAGCTGGTATTTTTCAGTGATATTATCCCTAACAAAAGGTGGTAGCATACTTGCATCTCTGGAGTTGTGAATGTGGCCCCTGAGGTGGGGGTGGGATTTAAAGTAAATAGGGGGAAAACAAAGTAAATAGGATTATGCCACTCCTTGTTTAAAACTTTCCAATGGCTTCCCATCAGAAATAATCCAGCCCCTTTCCCTGTAGGCATTGCACTGACACACTCTCCCACCTTCTCCCACTTCATCTCCTACCAGTCCTCACCTGGTCTACTGTGCTTCAGTTGGCTCCAACTTCACCAGCCTTCCTGAGGTTTCCAAAGCAGGTCAAGTTTGCTTTTGTCATCTGGCCTTTCGACTGAAAAACAACGTACAACCTAAAAGTTGAGAATTACGTTGTATTCAGTAGACTTTCTGAGGACTTCAAGCCCGGAAGCAGCCTCTCGGAGAGCTCTGAGGGACTGCTCCAAAGGGGTGAGGGAGGAGCCAGAATATATAGGAGTTTTGCAACAAAAAACAGGTGTTCAAAACACCAGAAGATTACTGTTCACTAAGGAAAACCAATCATCTCAAGTTAATGAATTTAGCACTTTTCTACGTGTGGGATGATGCTGCAGTCCAGGCTCACTGATATCCTTCCTTCTAAATATGCACCTTAGCTGTCTAGGACCAGTGTCCTCTTTCCCATCCTGAGTTCCCTCAGGGGTGGGCTGTAGTGTCTTGATGGTTACCACATCCTTTGTTTACTGATATGGCAGGCAACAGTTTTCATTCACAGACTTTTCCACTGGTAGTCCCTGGTCACAGAACTCCTTTTCTCTAAGTTTTTGCATGATTGGCTTCTCACTTGGGTCTCAGAGAGCCCCTCCCTGACCTGTTATTTAGAACAGCCCTCCCCTCCCTGCCCTTCAGTCTCTCTTAATCCCCTGTATTATTTTTTTCAAAGTACTTTAATACCATCTGGAAATGCATTGTCTACTTGATGGCTAGATTGGAAGCTTGAGAGTCTTGCTCAGTGCTTAGCAGTGAGTAGCACTGGATATACATCTAGTTGTTGGTTGTTGGTGGAATGAATGGATGATAGACCAAGAGAGCCAAGGTTTTGAGTCTTTTAAGAGTAGGAGTAATACTTACCTTCAAGAGGAGGAAAAGAAATCTCTCTTTTCTGGGTATTCCTGCTCCCCTGGAATTACTGTCTTTTGGGATTTTGGTTTGCACAATACTTTTCATACTTTTATTCTTTTCACAGGTTGCCAAAGCCTCTAAAATCTCCATTGTTATTTTGTTGTTGTTAATAACTCTTGTCTCCCCCACTGGCCTTATTCCAGGCCTCACTATTCTGACAAGCATTTCTACCAGTAATCATGCTTCATTAATATGAGGAGGCAGTATAAGGAGGGCTAAGATCCTGGGCTTTGGAGTCAGAATGATCTGAATAGTTAGGTCTGTGACTTAGCACAATTTGCTAAAATTCTCTGAATATCTGTTCCTTATTTGTAAAATGAGACTATTAATAGTTATTATCACACGAGATTTTTGGAAGGATTAAATGAGAGAATGCTCAGGAAACCAGGCACAGAGCCTCACACATAAGCACTTGGTATTAGCCATTAGTGTTGTTATTAATACTAATAATGAGAGCCCCCCCCCACCGCCCCCGGCAGGAATTCCCAATCCATTGATTTGGGAGTGGGCAGTAAGAGAAGGAAGACTACCAAATCCTAAATTAGTCTAAGTAAATGAAGACAAAAATGTCACTTTGATTTATCAGAACTGGAATGGAATTTAGAAGTCATCTAATTGCAAACTGCGGTCCAACTCCTAATAAACATCCACATGGAAGAAGTAATATTTATAGACATTTTTAGAAGGACATGTTATCTACCTGGTCTTAGTTTTATCCTTGAACTAAGCTGGGCCAACTGCAAGCAGCTTGCTTGGGCCGTGTTAGCTCAGCCCCTCCATAATTGTTTTCATTGGGACAGTCTCCGGTGTCCTGCCCTTTGCTTTACGGAGGGTCACTGTCCAAAATAGCTTTTCGATAACTTGCTGCTATGTTTCTTATAAGGCTTTATATTGTTGACGACTTCAATACAACTTCACTTAATGTCCCTGTTAATTGGAGAAATTTTCTTTCAGAGCCAAGTACCAGGAAAAGCTTTCCATCTCCCAAGAAACTGGCATGATTTTTCTTTGTGGACAATTGAATATAACTGATCATGTTTCTTTTCATGCTCTGGCTGCCGGGAAGCACAGATGGAAATTTGTGGCTTGATTTTAGTAACTGTGAGGCCCTGCATCCTTTTTTTTTTTTTCCTGGCATTAACCTTGAAATTCTTATTTTCTCTGATTTCAAGTTAATAATTTGCAACTTTCTATTCATTAGTTATATGCTGGATTGGGTATTGAAATCCATTTTAGGTGTTACACTTTAGAGATACTAACACTGAGGCTCAAACAGGAGAAAAGGACTTGCTTAAGGCACAGAACTAATCAGAGCAAAGCACAGAGTGTAAACCATACCTTTTGTTTCTCAGGCCCAGGGCTCTTCCTATTCCTGTACGTTCTGGAAGAGTACCAACTCCTGACTAAAACCCTAAGTAGCTCATAATGTCTCAATACTAGGCAAAGCCTACCTTCTCTCTGTGGTGGGGTGAAGGGGCATCTGCCAATGAGCTGCTACCTTGCCAGCCGCATTCCTGTTTCCTGGCTGTGTCAGCAGCGCTGTGCTCCCCCGTGGCCTTGAGGCTGTAGTATGTCCAGGCTCAGTGGGTTTTATGTGAAACTAGATTGCCAGCTCAGAATGAAATCAGCCTCTAGTGCCTGGAGTTTCCTTGTCTGTTTCCTTTTCTTCAGTGGAGGTGCTGGGGATTGAACCCAGGACCTCGTGCATGGGAAGCACGCACTCTACCACTGAGCTGTACTTCCCCCCCTTGTCTGTTCCTTGCCATGAAAGGAAGGCTTGACATCTGGACGACAGATGGGTGCCACAGAGGCTCAAACAGTGTCTTCTGGGTGTGAGCAGTGGTTGAGTTTGGTTGAACCGAAGAGAGTGGCTTTGTTCTCTCTGATATGAAATTGAGTTATAGAAAATATTGACCTGCCTAATGAGTTGTTTTGTTTTCCCATGGTGTTCTGGTTGGGAGTACCTGGGGCAAGAGAGCGTAGGCTTGGAACACAGCCTGCCTGAGTCAGGAAATTTTTGATTCCTATTTTGAGAGCCAAGAGGAACCTCTGGCCTGGGGCTGAAACTCAACCTTGGTTTTGTTTTATTTTCCTGGGTAATAATCATTCAACAGTAGGAAGACCTTTGGGAGACAAAGTTGTGATATGGCCCCTGCCCCTGAGAGTCTGTCCTCAAATAGGAGTGATTAAGACATATAACCAGAGGACAAGGTAGAGAGTTTAAAGACATTACAGACATAGAGAAAGAAGGGTGGGCATTTTGGAGATGGGGCTGGAAAGAATAAAAGAGGGTTGAAACATGCAGAAACACGCCAGGGGAAACTGTGCAAAGGCACCGAGGTATATATGAAAGGTAACGTATGTGGAATGTTCAGGAGGCATGTGAGATGCAGGAAGGAGATACTGCTTGGGCTACCATTGCTACAGTTTAGAGTAACTCCATCGAACTGGACTGTGACTTACATCAGAGTCGAACTCCGGAGGGTGAAGACCTGTGAACAATGGCCAGCTGACGTAGATAAGAGGCAACCTCAGAGGTGAGACTGCCCCTCAGGATTCTCAAACCTTGTTGCCGTAAGAATTTCTAGCCCAACCAAAGGCCTATAAAATCAGAATTTTCAGGATGGGGAATTTAGTAAAAGCAAGCAAATAATAATATCACCATCACCACCCCCTTTATCCCCACCCAAGTCTCCCTGGTTTTTCTAATGTCATCTACACCCGCACATGTTGAGGTAGTTGATGTCACTGGCAGAAACCAACTGCTAAACATCCTTGACCTTTGGCCTCCTTTCCCTTATGTTCTATTTTTGCCTCTTCCTTTTCTTATTTTGTTTGTATGTTCCTGTGTGCCATCCATTATATTTACCTCCCCTTTATCTCTTCTTTTACCACTTTGGTCTTTGTCTGTTGGGGGTCCCTACCTAAATTGACCCACCACCAAACGGACCTAAAGTTAAAAATGAATTCTCTTTCAGTATTTGCTGTGTTAATAGTATAAACATGAGTATTATGTAAATATAATTAGATAGGGCTTTTGGTTAGTTTTGTGTACATGATTCTTAGTTTGTTTCCTTTAGGATTTGAGGGAAGAAAATTGTGTCCCCTCACGTGACTGCAGCCTTAAAGGGAAATATCCCATTAGCAGGAAGAGATGACAAGAACTGAAAATTAGCTTTTTCTTGTGGCTAATCTGTTGTCCCACCTTCTGGCTCAGGTTATTCCTGTCCCTCATTTGTTCTCTCAGTTTTTTCTAATTAAAAGTGGATGCATTGAGCCAACCCCGGGAGTCTGAAGATATTTTCAGAGAACTGGACATCTCTGCTTTGCATTATGATTAATTGACTTAGAGTCTCCCTCCAGGAGATATTCTGCCTGTTGTACTAAGAGGCTCAGGAATCAAGGATGCCCATCTTCAGACCCCTCTCTGTGTTGTCTGGGTTGAAGGATCCAGTAGGGCAAGTTGGGAAGGTTTCCCAGGGTTCAAATCCTGGTTCTGGTACCTTCTAGTGGAGTGATCTTGGACAAACTGTTCAACTTCTCTTGAGCTTTTTCCTCATCTTTCAAATTGGGGTAATCCTAACAGTGCCTGCCTCCCTGGGTTGGTTGTTGTGAGGATTAATCGCGATAACGCATGTCAAGTACACCGGCCCCTCATGGGCCCATAATAAGAAATAAATTGTAGATTCCTGGAGGCTTACTGACAGTTGCTGTAAGGCCTCAGATGACTCTTCCCTACCTCCTCCCCTCATTTTTCACTTTCCTTCAGCCAATACTTTCTGAGCTGTTAGTGCCAGCCAGGCTTCGGGCTAGCTGTGAGGGGTGATTAACCAGACGTGGTCTCTGGACGTGGTCAGGAATGGCTCAATCTAGTGGGAAAACTGACCCATAAACCGCAAGCTTTAAGGAGGTTTCTTAAACTATATGAACAGGCTGCACTGGCCACGTGCACGGCTCCCCTTGATGTGCAAGGCCTGAGCGGAAAAAGAGGCCGTCATTCTCACTAAAATCTATCTGCCATTCCCGTAACAGGAGAAATCCAGAAATTTGCTCTAGAATCAGGCTCTCTCTCCCACCCTATTCCTTTTCCTCTCCTACAATTCAGTGAATGGTAACACTCAATGACAATTTAATTCTTAGGACAGAATGCGTCCATCTTTGGGCTGGTGATGGCTAGGACTTTGGACATTAAGGTATCCTTTTGAAAGTGCCTCTGCCCTTTTTTTCTCCTGAGTTTTAAGTTCAGTATCCAAATTCCAATTGTGAAGAGGCAGGGAGCCCAGCCACAGATGTCAGGGTCTAGAGTTTTGGATTTATTTGAATTGGGAGATTAAAGTGAGAAAGCCAAAGGCATGTTGACAGCTGAACAATAGAATCGTATTGGCAGATTTGAGATGGATGGTTTGTAACTAATTGGGGCCCCAGCTGTGCCCTGGGGGAGCAGCAGTTAAAGAGAAATCAAGGTCACACAGTGCCCAGAGTCCAAAAGACGTTCATTTTCTTTTTCAAAAGACTTTCACTTATTCAGTAAATAATATTGGATGTTTGTGTGTGTGAGACACAGATAACAATCAAACAATCACCTCAATAAAAGTAAAATTACAACTGTGAGAAGTGCTGTGCATATGAAATCAGGAACCTGACTTAGTGGGGATTGGAGAAGTCTAAGGGGAGGGTTCCAAGACTGGCCATATCTCTTACTCGGCTTTCCAGGACTTTGTTTTCTTGCTAGATCTTTTAAATGGCTGTTTTACATTACAGTTCAAGTGTAGCACTGTCTGGGGACAGAGAAATGGACCCCATCCCTCACTGGGTCCCAGATCTCGGAAAGAATGTATTCACATTGTTCTAGCTAGGGTCATCATCTCTGAGTGTGGCAGAGATAAAGTGAAGGACTGACGCTGAGGGCGGCAGCCTCTGGGGGGCTGGAGGAAAGGGCAGTGGAGCAGAGGCCGGGTGGAGGGACCCCCTTTTCTTGGCCTGAACTAAACCTGACACTGCATTTTCTTTGCCTCCGTCTTGCCTAGAGCAGCAGCTCAGATTGGGAGAAAGAATGTTCCTGAGTGGGAGGTTTGAGGGTTTCTCTAGGGGTTTCTCCGGAAGCCAGTGCCAGCCCTGGGAGTGTCCCCTGGGACGCTGCCCTAGGGGGCACACAGATACGGCAGAAAGGGCCAGGAGAGGCAGAATGGGTAAAACCATCAGAGGTTCTTGTGGTGTGGCCCATCAGAGACATGGTGCCACAGTCCTGAGTTTCAGACTCCGTCTGCCAGCCCAAGTGAGTTGGCATCGTAAGAGTTTGCTGGCTTTTGAACTTTGCGGAGCATTCATGGTGAGTCCTATGTAATGCCCAGAGTTTAGTATTTTAACTGTATTAAATAGTGGCAGACTAAAGAGACTCAAAAATAGCTTTACAGGGCAGCACAGTGCCAGTGACGGTCACTCATTTTACTCAGTTATCAAGGATCTCCAATGTGCTGGACACTAGGAGTCCTGGGGAAACCAGAGGGGTGTAAAGACTGGACTTCTGACTGCAGGGAGTCCCCAGTCTGGGAGACACATGACAATGGTGTGATGAGAAGTTTTTTGCATGCTGGAAGGCGGCCCCCAGCTCTGTTTAGGGTCTTATTTGAGCTGGGTAGCAAGGGATGAGCAGGCATTTTACTGGGCAGAGAAGGCAAGTTAAGGCTCTGCAGGAGGCTGAAACAACTTGAGAAAAGGTAGTAAACAAGCTTGGTCTGCTGGGGAAACAGGTTTGGAGTGGGGTGGGAAGGTGATGAGAAGATAAGGAGAATCGGGTCTAGGTTCTTGGTGCCACCTAACGGGTTGGACCTTGTCCTGTAGGCTGCTAGGAAACCACTGGCGGTTTTGAAACATGAGAGAGATGTGATCAGATTGTGCTGTATAAATAGAATTCTAGAATGGGCTGGAGAGGTAAGAGCTGAGTCAGGGAGACTAGTTTAGGGAGCTGTCACGGTCGTTCAGGATGAGAGAGGATGGGGCTCCCACAGTGCTGCTGGCTGTGACTGAGGGTGGCAGTGGGGAGGGTGGGTTGTAAAGGTACAACCGTCTAGGGGGCAGATAGTGTATGACACAGGAGGGAGAGAGAATAAAGGGCGTTTCCTGCTCGGGTGACTGGGTCTTCAGGAGGAAGGAGCAGAATTCAGGTAAAAGAAATAGGAGCCGGGGGAAGGGGAACCACAGTACTGGCTTTGGAAGAGTTCAGTTTGGAGTGCCTTCCTAGGAGCCAGGTAGGACACCTTTGAGAAAAGGATTCTGGGTTCAGGAGCTGGAGATAGAGGTTCAGAAGACTTGGGTGTGGATGATAGTTCCCCAGGGGACCAGGCAGTCAGGCACATGGTGGAATCACGTCCAAGGAGGAGGAGGATGGAAGAAGAGCAGTCAGGGAGACTGAGGCTCAGTCAGGGAGACAGAAGAACCCTCAGAGGCAAGATGAGGCCCATAAGGGAGAGTTTCGGGGAAAAGCAGCCCACGAGAGGGCTGAATGCAGCACCAGGGCCAAATAGTGTTAGCATTCAAAAGTATTAGTGTGTGGACTTGGCATGTGGGAGGCTGCCCTTATTTTCTGTTACTCAAAAGCGTGGTTGTGATAAATGATATTCATGGAGCATTGCCAGAAGGCTCTGTAGCTCTTCCATTCCTCTGGAGAGTCCATATCGCTGGATCCAGCCAGACCATCAGAAAGCCATGTTCTCGGGCTGCCCTAGTTTGACCCCGTGTAGAATCCCTTTTACTGAGTTGTGCTTTGGTGTTTATTATGGTCTGTTTTCATGGAGGGAACTGGAAGAAAGTATTGCTGGAGGGCTACATCGTAGGAACTGTTGATGTGTACTGGGGCTCACTGGCTGGTTCTTGTCTCCTACGACTGCCCATAGGAGACATGTTTCTTAGAAAATCTGTATCCTGAGCAACCAAGATGCTCTTATTTCACAGGAAATATAAATCTTACAACTTCTGATATTTTCTTGGTTACTGGGGAGCTCAAAGCCAAATTTATAATTGAAATTCAGTAAATATTTAGCAATTTGACAGCATGCACTTCTGTGTCCTCTCCTTTTGTTCTTTTATTCCTCCTACCGTAATTAATCTATTTTAATAGTACTGTATTGTTTATTTATTTTTTTGTAAGCCACCTTAAATCCTTTTTTCGATCCAGGAGTTGTATAAGAAAAAGAAGGAAGCCATTGATGAACTTTAACCAAGTATCCTTGGTAATGAATCTTCAGACAGGTTATTTTTGGTTGAAATTGTGGAATCAACCCAAAGTAAGATCTGATCTTTCCATAGCCAGCTAGCAACAGCTACTTCTGTGTAATATCTAGTAAATTACATGCAAGTTTCAGGATGTTCAAGGGGAAGTGGCCCTTCTCTATGCAGATGTTCTGACAGATTTAAGCTTCACGTGGGGTCCTCCCAGGCAGAGTGCTGAACTAAGAGCCATGTTTCAATATATTGCTTTGCTAACAGATGTTGCAAAGCACTGTTTCAGCAGCCATCTCTGAGTGGACTCTGTGAGACTGGCACATTCTGTGACCTCGCTGAAATCAAGGTCCCAACAGAACGAAGGTTGGCTGATGGGTACTTTGCTCTGGGGCAGGGTTTGGCTGGCAGAGACATCATTTTACAACATGAAATCAGAACTTTAAGAGCTGAAGGAATCCTAGAGATCATGTAGGATTATCACCTGACAGAGAATCCCCCTGAAATCAAGGCTAGGCCCTGTATCCAGGCTGGAGATGAATGGTGGGTTTTTTTGTTTTTGTTTTTGGTAATTCTCACAATGTTTCAAACTTTTTCATTGTTATATTTGTTATGGTGTGATGTTATCAGTGGTCTTTATTATTTCTTTTCCCTTTTTTTAAAAAAAAATTATTTGCTTTTTCAAGCTTTGTTTTTTGGTGGGGGGAGGTAATTACGTTCATCTGTTTTTTGCTTTGTTTTGTTTTGTTTTTTTAATGGAGGTACTGGGGATTGAACCCAGGACTTTGTACATGCTAAGCATGCGCTCTACCACTGAGCTATCCCCTCCCTGGTTTTGTTTGTGAAAGACAGTGGTTTCTGGAATATTCAAACTGGTTTTTATTATCAACTGGATGGATCTGAAGTACCACCTGGTCCCAGTGCTACAAAATGGTTAACTATGAAATGGTGGCATTGATTTTCCTGTATGTCTTGCAGTCAGCTCCATGGCAGTTTTAATAGGGGCGTTTCAGTAAAGTTCTCAATGGTGGCCCCATCCTGGGATTGGTAGAGCCAGTGTGGACCGCAAAGGTAACTTCCACTGCGCTGAGTGATGGAGTGGTCTGTTGTTCGGAATGATATTTCAATAGTGTCAGATCCCCAGCTAAGCCACAAAAACCTACTTACATCACTGTATACCTTTAAGTGGATTAATTTGGGTCAAACCCTCTAACCACCATGAGTCAACCGGGCAGACCAGAGCATTGCTCGTTTAGGTCTTGTGAGTACGAACAGTCCCTGTGCTTTTTCTCCCGCGCTGGTAAGGATGATCATAGCAAATCACGGTTATTGAGGACTAAGCCCGTGCAGGCGCTGAATGCTACACTTGCATTGTCTCACTTGATGTTCTTGTCTCCACCACGAGGTAGGCGCTGTTACTCCCTTTCAGTTTGCTCAGTGGTGATGCAGCTAGTAAGAAGACCCAAGGCGGAATCCAAGTCCATCTGTCTCTAATCCTGTCCTCGTCTCCAGTCGATGACACCACCACCCATTTCTCTTATTTGGCAGCCAGGGAAACTGGGTCTCTTTACTCCCTGGCCTGGGTTTAGGATTCTGGTGAGATTAGGATTGGGGATAGAGAACTATCCTCCTGGGACTGAGGCTTTCCACCACCATAGTATCTCTTTTTTCTGTCTCCAGTCTCGGAAATGGCTCACCTGTCCCCTTCCCACTGCCACCTGTTTGTTGCATCCAACCTGGGCTTCTCTCTTTCCCTCTAGAACAGACTGTTCAGCCAGGCTCCTGTCCTTAAAGCCAGCATAAAGTCTGCTTCGGGCTTTCGAAGAGTTTCTACAATAACTAAGAGACAGAAAAACTGGAAAATGGTTAAGCTATACCCCCAACAGCTATATATATAAAACACATTATATTATTATATTTAACCTAGACCCTGTAAATGTGAAAAATGGGCATGGATGACAATGACAAGCTTTTTTTTTTTTTTTTTTTTTTTTTTTAGTGAAGGTAGATTTATTCAGAAAGATACATTGAAAGGCAAGAGAAAGGCCACAAGGTGTGGGGGTTTGGTGCTCAGATTAAAAGTAGGTACACACTCCATAGACAGAATGTGGGCCGTCTCCAAAGGGAGAGAGAGGGGCCGACAGGCCTTTGATTAACGTTAAAAAATCTTCTGTAGCCCAGAAGAACCATAGTTCTGGTGTCTCAGCGCAGGATCTGAGTAGAGGCTGTCGGGGATGAACAGGCTTCCATGGTGCCCGGAGCCCCACTTTGCGTCTTGCCTCGGCACTGGTAGGAGGAAGGGTGGGGCCTCGGTCATGTCTGCTGCCCACTAGTCAGCAGCCCAGCGGGAAGCAGGGGGAATTCGGTTCAGCAGTGGCCCCTACTGTATGCTCCATGCTGCCGAGTTCAGGAGGTACAGAAATGACTCAAATGTGGCCTCTTCTCTTGACTCTTCTAGCAGAGGGTACAAAGGCAAAAAAGGATAATATCCATTTCAATAGAGTAAATATTAAGATAGAGGTGAGCACAGAGCAGGGGCCAATAAGTCCAATGCTGAGGGGACATTTGAGCTGAGTCTTAAGTGACAAGTTAAGGGCCTGGTGAGGAGACATGGGAAGGGTGTGGCAGGTCGAGGGAATGGCATCAACAAAACCAAAAAAATGGTGAAATGCAGGTGTGATGTATTAAGAGGAACTGCAAAGTTTGGTTGCCATATCTGAGCACTTAGGAGACTGTTCCTGACACATGGTAGACCCTTAAATGTCAGTTCAAAAAATGGAGTGTAGAGTAGAAGGTGGTAGAGATGAGTCTGAAGCCATTCATGGGTGTCAGTGATAGATGGTTGCCAGCAGTAATATGTACTTGGAGTTTGTATACTTGCTACACACCATGCTGAGTACTTAATATGTATTAGCTTAGCTAATTCTCACAAGAGCCTTATGAGGTCAATATTAGGATTCCTAGTTTTTGATGTGGAGAGCAAGGTCCAGAGAGGTTAAGTAAACTGTCCAAGGTCACACAGCTAGGAAATGATAGAATTGAGATTTGAAACTCTCAAGTCTGGTTCCGTTACCCATCTTTTTTTTTTTAATGAAACTATAATTAACATACAGTATTATATTAATTTCCAATGTACCACACAGTGATTTAATATTTTATGCATTATGAAATGATCATTACCCATTATCATCTGTCAGCATGCAAAGTTAATGCAGTATTGTTGACTATATTCCCTCTGTGTACATTTCATCCCCATGACTTATTTTATAGCTGGAAGTTTGTACCTCATCTATTTCGTTTGTCCCCCTACTCCTCTTCCCTCTGGCAACCACCAGTTTGTTCTCTGTATCGATGACTCTATTTCTGTTTTATTACATTTGTTTATTTGCTCTGTTTTGTTTTTTCAGACACAAGTGAAATCAAATGGTATTTGTTTTTCTCTGTCTGACTCATTTTACCTTGAGTAATCCTCTCTAGGTCCAACCTGGCAATTGGCAAGATTTCATTCATTTCCATGGCTGAGTAATATTCCACTGAATTTAAATACCACATCATCTTTATCTATTCATCTATTGATGGGCACTTAGATTGCTTCCATACTTTGGCTATTGTAAATAGTGCTTCAGTGAACATAGGCATCCGTAGGTCTTTTTGAATTAGTGATTTTGTTTTCTTTAGATAAATACCCAGAACTCATCTGGTTAACTGTTGCCCTGTGTTACCTTTCTGAAGGACGTGAGAGAGATGATGTGGCCAAATCTGCTTTTTAAATACATAACAGTGACTGCAATGCGGAGGGTGGGTTTAGAGGAGAAAGGAGGCTCAGGGGCCTTCTTGGGCTGTGTGAATAAGACACTATATTCCTGGCAGTGCTTTGGGGCCTATGGGAGCATGGCCACTGGGGAAGCCACCTCTTAGAAGAACCTCAGTAGTGATGAGGGGAATACTCTGTGGTTTCCCCAGGGTCATCATCACCTCCTCTCACCATGCAAGGAGAATTCAAGATTTAGAGAAATGTCATTCCAGTAGTTCCAGCTATAGTGCTTGAAGACAAGGTGGAGAGTCCTAAGGGAAGTGGCAGGCAAACTGTGTCTGTCTCTAAACTCCTGGGCCTCCTTTTTCGTTTTCCTCTCTTTCTAAGCAGCAGCATCGCCACCCTCCCCCACCCCAGTTCACTGACCACTAAAAATCATAATAGCTACAATTTTGGTGTGTTTTGTGTGCCAGCACCGCGTATGCAGTTACAACATCTCATTTAATCCTTGTAACCCTGTGTATGTTGGTATTGTTAGAACTGGGGAAGCTGAGGATCAGAGCTGTTGAGTAACTTGCCAGAGTCGTTCAGCTAGAAAGGAGTAGAACTGGTTTTGTGATTCCAGAGCCCACTTCTTTTCCAGGCAGTCTCTGCCTACCCTCCTCCAAAACACCCCACAACAAAACAACAGTCCGGAGGCACACCTGGGGATAGTCGGCTTCTCTGGCTGAGGTGTCGCATCCCCTGGTGGGTTCCATCCTCTCAGTTTCTGGAGCTCTGTGTGTGGCTGTTCTGCCTCGTCTTCCACATCGTTTATTCAGTTCCTTTATGACTTACCTGATGAATCCGTAAGTCATACCTCCTACCTCTCCGTCCTGGTGACTCAGAAAGTTCTGTTTTGATTTCCACCGGCAGTTGTGACTCCTTATGGAAAAAACCAGTCTGCAAGGTGGGACAGCCAGGTTTGTTGTGTGCTCCCTATGCATTTGGCTCTCAGACTGGTGTATCTAAGGTCTTTGTTTTTAATCACAATATTTCACATCTTTTCTTTCCATGCTGATCAGCAGGAGCCAGCTGGGGGTGGTAGCAAATCTTCCTTTAATTTCCACTGTGATGGATTGTTACTTCACTTAAAATGGTGTTTAGTTTGTACATGTGCCCTGAGGCTTTTAAATATTGAGCTCATTTGATTATTGTTGGGAATCAATTTGGACTCCACAGTATTTTCAACTCACGAAGCCCCATGGAGCCTGTGGCCCCATTAGCAGGTACCCAGAGTCCAAAAATTAACATGTGAGTTCGACAGCCCCATACTCTTCATTTCTTCCATTTAAAAAAAAACTATTTTTTTCTTCCTTCCTAAAAACTGATCTCTTTCTAAAAGAAGTAGCTTTTAGCATTTTCCCTGAAAGAGGGAAGGAGGTGGTAGTAGGTGACTTTTTTGGTCCTCAGCTCTCATCTTTGTCTCTCACTCAGTCCATTCTCTTCTTTCTTCTCAGACGCAAGGACTCCCTCTTGATCCTGCTTCCCCTTGTTTTCCACTTTCCCCCTCTCATTCCTTCTAGTTCGCCCTGCCCCAGTTGAACAAGTTGTGTATTTCCAAAAGCCACTTTTCTTTCCTTTCTTCTCGGGGCACGAGGCACCTTTTGTGGGTGCCTTCACGTTCCTCTGGAAGAGCAGGAGGAGCAGAGTCTAGCAGCCAAGTCCGAGGCCTGCCTTCTAGGCTCTCCGGGGCTCTCCTAGCACCAGGCAGCCTGGGATGTTGCTCACGTGGCCCATTTTTCTCTCTTCAGGTTCTGCGGTGTGGTGTGCAATGGTTGTGTGTGCCTGGGTACGTGTTTGTGTGTGACATACGTTTCATGCAGAACGTGAATGCTGATTCTTCAGTAGGTAGCTCTGAATAAGTTTTGAGATTCAGATTTGAAGTTGAGCATAACCAGAAACCCCTGCCTGTGAACTTTTTTGGGGGGGTTCCTACAGAAGAGAAGTGAGCGAAGAAATAATTCCGCTCTGGGGAAATGCATAATTTAGAAGCCGTCTGTGTGTGTAAGAAAACAGACTCTGTGGCTGCTCTGTAAACCCAGACTGGCAGCCAGGGCTCATTGTTTCCTTTTCTTCCCTCAGTGTTTGTATAAGGCGGACTGACAGGGCCGGTGCTCCCACCGCTCCCCACTGGGCAGCTGAGGCTGTGGACTTCAGAAGCGGCTGGCCTGGGGCAAGCCGCCCACTCGCCTGCCCTGCCTCTGTCTTAGCTTACCCCCTGACCTATCACCCCTTCCCTTCCTGGAAATGCTGTCCTTCCTGAGAGTGGAACAGGAGTATTGGAAAGTTCGAGGGTATTTCAGGAAACCCCTACTTTGCTCTTTCTACCACCTGGAATGCTTCAACACCCAACAGCATTGGTCTGCCATGGGCTTTGGTTCTGAGCCCTCACCTTACCACTACGGGAGGACACCCAGGGGGAGACGAAGGGGCTCTGCTCCCTGGGGTCGTGGATCTCCCTCATTTCCTGTTATGGCCAGGCCTGACTCCAAAGTGGAACTGGGGAGATTAATTCTCACCTCCACATTTTTCACATGTTACTGTAATGTTCAGTTTAATTTGATTTCACATCTTTAAAAGTAGTGGTGGAAAACTGAGCAAGGAAGATATTATGTCTGGGCCCCTGTAGGTCTGAATCCCTTCAACAGGGTTGGACATCTCATGTGGAACTGATCACCCTGGAGGTGGGGCTTGCTTGGCTTAGCTGCTCAAGGGACATGCAGGAGAAGAGCTAGTGACCACTGTTGTCCTTCAGTCTAGTGCTGGCCAAAGGTGTTGGCCACTCAGGAAGATACAGAGTCCCAGGGGTACAGTGGCCTTCAGTGGTGCTGTGTTGGGAAGGATGTCAGGGAGGAGGACAGCTTCCCTGTGAAAGATTTGGTTCCAGAGGTTTAGAGGAAAAAGAGGACTATGATTTGCAGGCTTTGTCTAAACATCCAGATGGATCCCAGGCATAATCCAGCAAGGAAGATCTGATTTTGTTTGTCTTCCTCCCCCGTCTCTCTAAATAATTTTATCTTCAAAGCATGACGCAGGCGTTAATTAACACTCTGGCTCTCCTGGGAGGTAGGCAAGTGGGAACACCACCCCCGTTAGTGATGCCCAGGGAATAGGTAGGTCCAGAAGCCTCAGGTATGTGAGCCTCAGTGAAGCAGAGTGGGTCTTAAACCTTGGAGTTTTGCCCTGAGACCTTTACTTGGACGTACCCTGGGAGCCACCCCACTTCTCAGTGTCCTTGTTTCTCATTAGAATAAAAAAGCTGAGGCTGTGGTAGGAGAAATGTTTGGTACTGTGGGATGAGTAATGGAAAATTTGAGGGTTGAAGGGAAATTCTGGGAAGATTCACCGTTATTGTGAATTTTAGATGCAGGAGTCTGATTATACCATGAATTTCATTCATTTACTTGCCTTCCCCTCCAAAAAATATGTATATTGTATATATGTGTGTGTGTGTGTGTGTATATATATATATATATATATATATATATATATATATATATATATATACACTGAGCATCTACTTCTGGGCAAGATATTGCAAAGAGAGTCACTTCTCCCAAAAAGGCTGGCCAGCCATGAGGGACCCTGCTGGTTGAACTTGATCCTTTGTATCCCATGCTTATTAGTTCATAAGCAAAAGGTAGGATGAGGTTTGTTGCCTCTGTGGGTGGTGGTTTCAAGGGTGGGAGGACTCCTGGCATCTGGAAATGGATGAGAAATCCACCTGTGACGGTTGATGTAGTGAATCTCTAGAGAGTAAGCTTTTTCAGCCAATTGTCTTGCTTGACTCAGGAGAAGGGGCCCCTGAGGGGTCCTCTCCTTGGGGTTGCAGGTGGCATATCTGGCCTTTTCTAGGGCTTCCTGGGAGTGGTATTCGTGTCAGTTTGCTGGATGTTGGCAGGGTGACTGCTGAGAGCCCTGAGTTGATACTGAACCTCCAGCTCTAGAACAGCAGCAATACTGAGATCTCCATTGGCTTCTTCTTATTCACTGGGCATCTTGCACAGCGTAAGGACAGAGAAGGGGGTCGTTTTATCCTGTAAAAGCTGCCTTCTCTCTTGGGTGGCAGTTGGACTCTGCTTGGTTTGCAGGAAGCCCAGCTCCTTTAGCTCATGATATTCCCTTATCTTGGCACTGCAGGCTGCTGAGAACCAGCCCTCGACCTCTGCCTGAGGGTCCTTCCTCTGAAGACATCACCAGTGTGTGGAGCCTGCCGCACACCCACCCCTTGCCAAACCACGGCCTTTACCTGTGTCTTCCGGTGTTTCCCGTGCGACCCATCCTGTGGGAGTGCCTCGTGGGCCACCCCGGAGTTCAGCCCACGTTCAGCAGCGCCAATGGTGAAGATGACAAGATCCAAGACTTTCCAGGCATACCTGCCCTCATGCCATCGGACCTACAGCTGCATTCACTGCAGAGCCCACTTGGCCAATCATGATGAACTCATTTCCAAGGTACATGTTCCGTGCCTACCCATGGGGTGGGGCAAGGGCACTGCTGGCTCCTGGGTTTGCAGAGGTTGACATGCTCTCCCAGAGAGCCTGGGACCTTTGTACTCCGTCTTTTGTCCCGCGTGGTTGTCTCACTCAGCTGAGAAATAACTGAGTTGGAGGGAGAGTGTACTAGTGTAACGTGTAACTTTGGAATTTAGATGTCATCCCTGTTGGAGGCTGTGGGTGCTGGCAGCTTGCAGGCTGAGGACTGATGGGAGCCTTTCCCTCCGCTTGCTTGGCCCGGGTTGGTGGGTGAACGCGATGTAGGGGGCTGCTTGCCTGGAAAGGGCGTTCTAAGAAAGGTAGGATCACGAAGTAGGGGTTATTCTCTTCAAGCCCCCAGAGAGGTTACCAGACAGTCAAACTACTAAAATGGGTGGCCTCTGGGAGGACCAAAGGTGGCTTGGTGAAGAGCTGACCCAGTGGCTTACGGGGGCCTTTAGGGCTTCTACATGAGGTAACATGGCATGACATTTGTTCACAATCAGAAGAAAGAGTGGAATCCCATTTCCCTAAGGAGCCTTGGCAACTGCTTCCTGAAGTGAGGGTGGGGGGGGGTTAATAATAAATAAATAAATACACCTAATGCCTCGGTTGTGCAGTCCAAGAACTAGCGCCTTCCGGGAGCGTTCTCAGGGGGACCGCGTCCCTCCTGGCCCTAAGTTTCCAAGGGAGGAGAAACGGCTTTTACTTGGCTGCATGAAAAGGAGAAGGAACCCATGGGGGACTTTTCCCTTTAAAAAACACCCTATTTCAGAATCTGGACTTCATGCCATTAAAGTGAAAAAAAAGAAGAAGAAACCTTTACGCAGACTCAGACTAAGTTAAAAAAAAAATTGGTGTTTTTATTCTGTTTACAAGAACTGTTAGAAATGGTGGCATTACTTTCCCTGCCTCTGCCTTGGAAGCCCCAGCCAGAGAGGGAGGAAGTTAGAGAAGAGCCCTGTCCAGCTGGCTGATTTGACAGGAAGTGGAGAAGGCTGCTGAAACAACCACGGGTGGGAGTGGGGTTCTCAAATCAGGGCCGCGGGTGAAGCTCCTCCTGCGAGGCCTCTCCCAGGGTCTAGGGTTACCGCAGAGCTTGAACCCTGGGGCCCTCGGAGTCCTGGCCTCTGGCCCACTTTCCCTTCTCTAGGTTTCTGCTAATTCCTCTCCTCTGTACTATTTACATTCGCCAGCCTCCAGCTTCCTTCTCTGTCAACTAACTCATCTTGTCTTGGATTTTTTTTGAATCTGTTGGGAACCCCTTGAGTCTGGAAGTTTGGATGTGGGAAAGGCTGTGTCAGTGAGGGGAGAGAGGAGTCAGTCCTCTTTGCTTTGGAAGGGGGCCCGCAAGCTTGGAGGGAAAATGTGAGCTGTCCTATTTCTGGAAATCTCCAGAGAAAGTGGAAGCCAACACATATATCTTTTTAGTATCAGGAAGAAGTGCTATGTATCATAAGAAATGGAGGTCACAATAAACTGTACTAAAGCACCTTCTGTGTACTAAAAACTGCCACTTAACACTTTATAAATGTTATCTCACTTAACCGTCACAAGAAGCCTTCAAGGTAGATGCTGTTAGTCAGATGTTGTATGGATGGAGAAGTTGAGACTCATACAAGTTGTCCAAGAGCTCAAATCTGGAGTTCTCAAAGGAGAAAGAGCAGTTACCTTGAGGGTGTTGAAGAAGGATTTCTGGAAGAGGTGGTATTTGAGCTGGGCTTTGTAAGATGGGCAGAAGTGAATATGCGGGGGTGGTAATGGCCTTCAGAGTAGGTATCTCTGGCCTGGTACACGGGGCCTTGCACGATCCGGCAGAGCCTAGTTTTTGGAGTTAGGGCCCCTGCTTGTCCTTGCTTTATGTTCCAACTAAGCAGCATTCCCTGAATATGCAGATATGGGTATTTCAGGCCTCTGTGCTTCAGCCAAGAGCATCCCTTCTCCTTTACCTCCTTCCTCTCTCCCAAGAGCCCTCACACGTCCTTTTCCTCCTGGGACCTTGTCCTGCTAGCTTTGTATCTCTGGGTCAGAAGCTGACCCATGGCAAAAGCTCAGTAAATGAGCAGATGAACAGACTGGTGAATCTTGAGCCTTGGGAGGAGACAAGGGATGAGCAAAAAAGACCTCGTTGGCCTTGTTGGCCTTGTTGGCCTCATGGTCTCCTTCCTGCCCCATTTGGGGCAGAAAAGCTCTTTCACAAGCCCAGGCCAAAGTCAGCACAGGCTTCGGTTTCATTGGCTACAACCGGTGCACAGATGGGGTGCATTAGAGCTTGATGATTTAGAGAGTTGGGTTAAATGCCTGACTGTGGGGAAAGTGAGGGAACTGTGGTTGGCACTGCACAAAGATTCCTTTATTTCATTCCACAGCCACCCCCGGCATTAAATAATCTATAGATTCTTGTGCAGGTCCGCTTAATGGAAAGATCACGGCCCCCAGCCCCCTCCTTGGAAAATGGGCCTTTCTTTTCATTTTGTTTCTCTCTTCCATTTAAGAAAATTCAGGGAGAGAGTGTTTCTCCTGTTCTCCCCTCTTGACATAATCTCCTATGCGGTTTCAGAATCCACCCAGTGGGAGTTAGGAGCTGGGAAGCAGCAAACTGGAGCAGCAGTGTAATTAAACAAGACTTTGTACTTCTAATAGCGCCTTTCATCTGGAAGCTTGGCATTCCATTGTTTGGGTGTTTTTGTTGTTTTTTTTTTTTCAAAGTCAGTCTCCCTTTATTATGGAGAAGGCGACACAAAGGTCCAGAGAACTAAAGTATGTGGGGTATGTCGCTGGCGGAGAACTGGGAACAGAATCAGGACTTCAGGCTCCCTTCCCATCTGTGTGGCTAAACTGACATGGAAATGTGTAGTTATCAAGTTTTAAACAATTAGATTCTGCGTTGATATGGTGGTGAAAAGACTCCTGTATGGGCTTTCCGCCTTCCAAGCGTGGTCTAGATTCTTTGGGGCCTCATTGCCTGGAATCAGCTGTCCAACCTGAGTCTCATTTTCTCACTGATGAAATGAGTAAAATAACATTGGCTGGGTCTGATGGTTAGGAGCTTGCCCTTCCAGTGTGCGTACTCTGTGCCTTTGCTGTAACAGTCCTAGGAGGCGGGCCTACCTTACTTGAGTGTAGGGGGAGCAGGTTTACCTCACTGGGTTGTTATGAGGCTGGGTGAGATCATGGATGTGTGGGTGGTTTGCAAATCACAAAGCTCTATGCAAAGATAAAGTAGTTTCCTTTGCTTCTCTTGGCCTTGATGTCCAAAAAAAAAAAGGCAAGGAGGGAGAATGGAGGGGTTCGTTACTGCCTAACACTAAGCAAATTTGGTTTAGCCAAGACAGTTTCACTTTAGAACCTGGGGCACAGGAGTTGGATTTAAGAGGATAAGGCAGTAGAAGAGCAGCAGAGTTGTGTGTGTGTGTGTGTGTGTTGGCAGAAAGGTAACAGCATTTGCTCTGTAGGATGTGGGGCGGTTGGGGGGGGTTTGAATCGATGACAGAACTATCTAGGGAATGTGCTGAGGCCTCCTACAACTTCTTTCTTAGGGGGTGTTGTGGTCTAAATGCTGAAGTGTTTGCACGCAGAGGTATTTTGGGTTAGCAGGAGGAATTGCTCACAGTTTCTCACTTAATGGTGCAAGTCCCAGTATAAAAATATGCTTTGGCTATAAAATAATACTAGTTTCAATTGGAGCGGTTAGTTGTCCCCAGTGAGAACCATCTAATGCTCGTTTAAGTGGATACTGTCTATTGTGGGAACCTGGATCTTCACAAAACTTTTCCATAGAAATTTCCTATCTGTAGTCCTTTCCTTGCCTCCCTCCTGCTAACCCTTCGGTGGCACTGCAGGTAGGCCATTTAAGAGTCGTAAATTGTACACAGTAAATGTTGAAGCATGTTCCCAATAAAAAGAACCAATATTGTCAAAAAAAAAAAAAAGAGCGGTGAATCGGATTAACCTACCATGAACCCACTTTGGCTTCATTCCAAGACACAGGTTGCTCTAAGTGCACTGGATCCTTAGAGGGAAGGTGTCATAGGAGGCAGTAAAGTGGGCAGGTCAGTGACCAGCCTGAGGTGACACAGCCTCGGGGCCAGGCCGCGTCTCGGCCTCACTCTGTGCGGAGCTGGGCCTCCTTCTGAGGCTGCAGTCTAATTAGGAGGCAGGTTCTTTTTGCTCCCTGCAGGGTTCCATTAGGCTTACAGTGGTGGCATTTTGGTTTTACCTTCTTGCCTAGGTATTAGCTATAGCATTGCTTTGAGAAAAGTGGCAGGGAGGGATTTGCTCGGAAGCCTGAAGCCTTGTATTGACCTGGTGGCTTCTGAGAGGCCCGCTCTGCCTCAGGCTCCCACCTCTGCTTCTGAGCATGAGTGTTCTCCACAGTGATGCCCAGCGAGACTTGTACCCCCAACACAATGACTTAGAGACTGTGGACCACTTGGGAATTTGTCAGGGATTTGTCTCTAATTCCCACCACCCACCAGCTTGTCTTTAATGTGCAATAAAACTAAGACTCCGGAATATTAATACAGTTATTTATGTCCTGAAAACTTCATGTAAAAACTAAATGCAGGAACAGAATCTCTAAAACATCTACTCATTTCTTTTTTTCTAAATGCCCTGGAAAATGTTACAGTGAGCATCAGATTATATTAGGAGTGTTAGTGACTACCACATAACGTTAAGCAGCATAACTCCTAAAGAACACATGCAGTAAGATGGTCCTTGAAGATAATTTTGTGAGCTTTTCTAACTTGCAGAATATATGTTATATTGTAATTTTGTTAACCAAGAAATTTTAGGATCCAATGGATGACTATTATAAAACCATAATTCAATAAAATTAGTATTTCTATTCTAGGAAAAAAGCCAGATTGCATGTAAACCTATGTCTGTCTGTCTCATTAAAAGTGGTTGTTTTTGTTTCTAAAATAGTGGGGACCTAAGACCAGAGTGATTGATAGGTTTCAAGAAACAAAAGGTTGAGGATAGTCAGTGTTGCACAACCCATACCATAGTGGGTACTTTTGCTTCTTTTGCAATATTTGCAAAACGTTGTTGTGTGTTTTTGTCAGTTTCCTAAAGAGCATTTCTGAGGGTTCGGTAAAAGCATAAGTGATAAATTATGGAAGAGTTCCAACATAAGCCAGGAAGCCCAGTTTACGAACACATTCAGTTTAACTTGTAAGGAAAAATCACATATCCAACCTGCAATTACTTCTTTTCCACAACTATTTGATCTTTGAAAGCCCTAATCTCCTACTAATGGAGTGTTATTTCTGGAGGGGTGCAAATGAGCTGTCTGCTGACCACCCAGGAAGGGGTGACAGGTGAACCAAGTCTGTACAGCAAATCTCCAAACAGAGGAATGTGGTTAGATTATAGTGTTTCTTGGTGAAAAGAAATTATTTAGGATTTGTATAATATAACATGTTATGATATCTTCTGCGCATGGGGACAGAGATTGAATCAGTTCAGGGTGAGATAAGCCACAAATTAGGCTGGTATAATTTGTATAGCATAGTTTTCAACATTGGGACCACCTTAACAGGAGCTCAGAGGCCTCTGGTACATGTGGGTGATGGCAGTGGGAACTGTGCCTGTAACTTGCCCTTTTGTTTCATTGGTTCCGTTCTGTCACTGCACAAATAGTAAATATGTTCTCTGTGGGCATGGTGGGGTGAGGGCACTGTACTAGATATTATGACTCTACCCTCATGGATTTTGCCCTGAAGAACTTTTACTCTAGTTAGGGAGATAATAGCTTCATAAGCCATCTCTTCCTTTTCTTTTCCTTTTTTTTCCTGAGAACAATTTAACAAAACAAAAACAAAACCAAAGCACACATATGTATAGATCTTGAGATGTTATAGCAAATTTAAAATATGTATGTCAGCATGATTCAGATGGTTTCCATTATGGTGGGTAAACAGTCATTCTACAGTGTATGTTGAATGGATGTCCACATTGTGCCGTAAAGCCATACTCTTTGTTTCTAAATTTGAAAGCTAGCCATCTGGAGCAGGGGGCCAGTCAACCTTTGCAGATACAACATCCAGCTCAGGAATGTCTGCAGTCACAATTATCAGGGAGCCAGTGTTCAGCTTGGTTCTTCCAAAGCCTCCATGTACAAACTCTTCATTGTAGGTTCCAGCCTGGGTCTTCAAACAGAGGAGAAAAATGGTGCTCATCCACGTAGCATGTCTCCATGCATGGAGTGAATGGCATGAGTTCTCACAGCTAGGGGCCTCTTATGAAGGCCCTGGTACAGGTGTTTTCTGGTCAATCTCTAAGTCTCATCTGGTTCTGTTTCCTTTATATGTTAAGTTGTAGAAGATCTTTTCTGCTCGTCTTTGGATCATTCTCACTGACAGTTGCTCTCTGAGTAGTTGTGATTTTGATGTGCCCATGGTGGGAGCGGGGCTCAGGGTCTTCGTACTCCTCCATCTTGACCAGGCCCCCCAAACTCATCCCTTCTTGGAGTTTGTGCAGTTGGCCCTCTGTATCCACAGTTCCACATAAGGGATCTGAACATCCTCGAATTTTGGTATCTGAAGTAGATTCTGGGACCAGTCCCCTGCGGCTGTGTACTTTACCTTAGGTTTATCTTAAAGCATTTATCACAGTGTGAGGATGAATGTCTCCCATTAACCTATGAACTACTCGTGGAGACGATCGTGATGTCATCCTGGTGTCTATAGCACCTGGTCCAAGTCCTAAAGACTGGTAAATTTTCAGTGAAGATCTGAGTGAATCGCTATCAGTACTCTAAAATAGAGACAGAATAAGGGATTCTTAATCTGGGGTCCTTGGACTAACTTCAAGGGATCCCTGAAATTGTATGTTTAATTCTGTGTGTATGTATATTTTTCTAGGGAGGGCTCCATAGCTTTCATTAGGTCTTCAAAGGATTGTTGATCCAAAAAACCCCTCAACCACCCCCACCCCAAGAAAACAAAAAACACCCCTTAAGATCCATGTCTAGAAATAGAAGTTCTGGGAAGACTTGGTGGAAGTGACACTGAGATGTACCTTGAAGCAAGAACCTAGACGTGAGGGGCCAGTAAAAAGAGCAGCATGAATAAAGAAGTGGGGGCCAGGAGTGTGTGGGGGGCAACTGCTCTTTTGGGGGAGATCATTGAGGAGCTGTGTGAAAACAGATTGAAAGAGTGGGCTGAAGTCAGATTGCTGGGAGAATAGAGGTTCGGACTTAGTCCTTCTGGCAGTTGGCTGCCACTGAAGACTTGTGAGCAAGCAGTGACATGACCGGAGCTCTGCTGTCAGATGTCAGATGTAGGAGGTAAACTGCTGAAGAAGAGACTGGAAGTGGAGAGACTAGTGCGTACACACCCCAGTGGTCTGAGGGTGTTCTGGCCACATGGTGATCATTCAATACATACTTGTTGACCACTGCTTGGGAAAGAAATACAAGCATTCTAAGGTTAAAAAAAAAACCTCTCTCTCATTTATAGCCACAGTAAAAGGGAATTGAGTTCAGGAAGTCACACTCTTTGGTTGGGAGGCAGATCTGTCCCACGGTCTGTGAAAATTAATGATCTGGGCATAAGTAGAATTGCTCACCGATTTATTATCAAAGGAGCTGCTAGGGACCAAGTCGAGTGAATCATCTGTGTTTTTTGCTGCAGACTGCAGGCAGCTGGAGCACAAAATCTGCTCAAATGTGGTCCTTTCTATGTGGTTGCTTTAAATACCGAAAGGAAATGTTGACTTGAGCTATGAGGCGTACCCTGAAAATTAACTCTGTGGTTTTCAAATGCCTGTAAGGTTCCAGTCTTAAGATTGTGCATTCGTGTCTCGGCCTTCAGCAAGGACTCCGGTGGTTGCAAGCTCATGTTTCTAGTGAAAATCCAAACCCTCTTCAGCAGAGTGTTCTCCCTGAGAAGCAAGAAGGAAAGTGGCACCATTGCTGCTTTGGCTATTTGTATTTTTGGAATCTGCCATCATACACTGATTGTTCAGTTCAATAACATTTTTTGTGTTTTCAAACAACATGCCAGGCCCTCGGCTGGGTGCAAGGGACAGGGAGCAGAAGCCAAATGATTCCTACTCTCAGAGAGCCTGCGATCTTTGGGGTACGTGGGAAAGTAAGGCTCACTGTGGAGGGCAGAAGAATGTTCCAGATGCAGTTGTGTTGGTGCCATAGAAAACCCCAGAATGAAAAAATCTCACATTGCTGCTGTTGATTACTATTTATTAGAGACCTACTGTGTGCCAGGACTCCTTACAGCATCACGTCAAGGTGGAGGTCATGTGACTTGCCTAAGGCCATCGGGTACCGTGACTCTGCGTGGGATACAGCTCTTGATTGGTCTCTGCCCTCTTTACCGTAGCCTGACCTAGGTAGCTCCGTCGACTGTTTTCTGGAACTCTTGGTAACATTGGGGGTTAATCCTACCCCTTCTTCCTCTTACCTTTCTCTTGCCTGGAGAATTCTTCCCTTTTCTCTCTTCAGTTTGCACCCATTCTTGAAGACCAGCTTAAGTATTTCCTAGGGTGTCTTCCTGGAGGGCAGGCTTCTCTCCCTCCACTGGACATCTGTAGAACGCACTGCCTGGTGGTTCATTTGGCAATCAGTAATGGCTGTCTTGTAATAATATGGTCTGTGTCATTGTGGTTACATGCACTTTTATGTATAATTGTCTTGTTTCCTAATAAGATTCCAAAGACCTGGAGTCACGGATTATCCAAATTTTAGAGCTGGAGGGGCCTCTGGGTTTTTCTAGTTCGACCCCTCATTTTAGGGGAATTAGGAAGCCAAGGCCCAGAGAAACCGAGTCCCACTGACTCTGCACTTTGCCACCCCTTCCCTGCCCCACCGCCTACTGCCGTACACATAACGGGTGCTTGTAAGTGCTGGGCGCAGCCCTGGAGGAGAGGGCTGGCAGCCCAGAGAAGGCCAGCATCAAACTGCATGCTCTTGGGCAAGACTGTTCTCTCGGGCATTAGCTTTGACTGCCACTAAAAGTTCCAGCCACCTCCCCCGTCCTCCCATCCTAGTATCATCCCCAAAGCTGATCCGAGGTAACTTAGTGGTTAGCAGTCTTAACGTCTGAGTCAGACTACCTGGGCTCAAACCCTGGCTTTTTTGCTTAGTAGTTATGCAAGTTAAGTAGCCTCTCTCTGTCTTGGTGCCCTCACTGGGAAAATGGGAATAATATTAATATTAGACACCTATAATTAGACACCTGTAAGATTTTTTGTGGGAATTAAGTAAGTTGATCAATATAAAGTATTTATCATAGAGCCGGACATTCATAGTAAATACTCAGTAAATGTTGGTTATCTATGAAGATTCATTAAGAAAACCAAACAGAAAGTGGCACTCAGACGTAACCAGGTGCTGGCACCCATAACAGTCCTGGTGTATCTGCTCCTTCCTCTCTCGAGGGTCTCAGCTCTTGCCCTTTAAGTGTACCGTGTCGTCAGTGGTCTTCTGAGACCTGTATGATCACTGAGTCTCTTGTTCCTTGTAGTAATTCCAAAGGGCCCAGCAGGTGTCTGGAGGTAATTAAGTCACAGCAGCAGCAGCTTCCACTCTGCTCGTGGGGGGTGGGGGGCTTATCTGCAAGCAGCTGGGAGACCTCTCTAGAATTTAAGTGGAAAAATCTGGCCCTGCCCCCTTCCCCTCTAGTCTGCCAGGTGGTTATTTTGCCTCTGAACGACACATCAACCGGTTACAGAGACCTCAAACTACCGTGGCAGCTGGAAGAGAATTCTGGGTCTGAGCGTTGGAGCAGCAGAGGAGAATTGCTTGTCAGTTTGATTCACTCTGTGATGCTTCACCGTGGGGGTGGAGCGAGGTTCTTCTGCTAGAAGCCATTTTCCTTACCTTTGAAAAACCAAAACCAGAAAAGAATCTCCAGCACTTTGGTTTTAAAGCACTCAGGCAGCTCCTGAAGGGAGGGTTTGACCTGGTGACCCAGAGTATTGTTTCTGGGGTCAGGGCTGCCAAGCCAAGGAGAACTCGTTCTCTGCTTCCCTCCGCACCACCCCGCCCCTTGCCTATTGCTAGTGGCTGGACAGTGACTCAGGGGAGGAGGAAGGAGGGGAGGCAGGAGAGGAAGAGAGGAGGAGACAGCTCCGCCAGCCGCTGCTAAAAACAACAACAACATCTAATCAGTCTATAAAGTCCCTCCTGTCCAGACCACAGGGATGACAAGAGGCCGGGCAGGTGGCACTGGCTCTCCCCCACCACCCCCGGCCCTAACTAACATCTTTGGGTCTTTGAAGGGGCAACTTAAGATTGTCAAGAGGAAAATTATCTATTTGAGGGGGCCCAGGAAACTCCTTTTCCTCCTTGTTAGGACTGGTCCCACCAAGAGCACTCACTGAAGTGTCAACCCTCTAACAGATAAACGAGGGGCCAGAAAAGCATTTCTTGCCAAAACAAAAGATCCTGGAGTGAGAACTCCTGCGTGCACTCAGCCCTCTCCATTCCGCATTCAGTGAGCTCCTCTTGCATGTTAGATATCAGGGATACAGTGGAGGTGTGTGCCTTGCTTTCATCCAGCTTGTACCCAGAATCCTTGGTTACAGGAAAGCCCACCGTCTGAAGAAGCAGCTCGTGGCAGCACAAGTGGGGAGCTCCATCCTGAGCCTGGTACCCAAGATTGTCTGGAGCGGCTGAGAAGCCGACAGTTCCATATTGCTGTCTGTCCAATCTGCCTGATTTTCATGAGATGCCCAGATGTGTACAGCTTTACCCTCGCACTGCCCCTGTCCTCTTCGACGGTGTCAGCCCAAGCTGTAAAACTGCCAGCTGGGCTCTTAAAGCTTGAGGCGGCCAGTGAATCAGACTGGCTGTGCTCTTATGTGTCTTGGGAGGAATGTCTGTTCTTAGCACCAGGCCTCTCACCACTGGTGACTGCTCTGCTGACTTTACCCACAGCTGGCCCCTCCCCTTCACATGCCGGATGTTCCAAATGACAGGTAGGCTCTGAGGAGTCCTTTCAGGCTCACTCCAGACCGATTCACCCAGGAAACCCAAGGACAGAGGAAGCGAGAAAAACCAGACTTCTGCAGCTCCTTTAAGCTCCAAGTCTCCATATTTCTCGATCCTCCCTTTAGTGGGGGAGGAAAGAAAAAGGCAAAGTCTATCTGTGGGGGAGGAGAGCTCCTCCCAGTCTGTCTCCTTCTCTGTAAAAACAACAGGCCCGTCTGCCCTGGGCACTGTGGGGGCAGGTGCTGGGTAAGTACAGGAGGAAGGAAAGCCGATAAGATAAGGCCTGACAAATCTAGGTCACCAGGCTACTGCCAGGCACCTGTGTGACTGGTCACCTTGAAGCTGACAGGAGGGAGGAGAGACCTGGTTCAGGGCACAGACTGGCTGACTTCCTGTGGTTGGTTTATTTGATAAACATGTCTTGAGCATCATTATATGCCAGGCCACGTGCTTAGGTGTTTCAGGCCCCTGGGTGTCTCTGAGGCAAAATCTCCTGGATCCCAGGCCTGTAACCGTTGCTAAAAAAAGAAATGACATCATGCAAAAGCCAGTTGGTCCACGAGCTTCCAGAGTGGGGGCAGCCAGTCTCTTGGTAGAAGGGAGGGGCTGTCTGGAGACTTTATTCCTTATTCCTTCGCCGTATCAGTGGTCAGCAAAACTTTTTCTGTCAAGGCCAGATAGTTAATATTTTAGGTTTTGCTGGTGTTGTGGTTTCAACTCTGCAGCCGCAGAGAAGACATAAGCAAATGAGTGTGGCTGTGTTTCAGTAACACTTTATTTGCAAAGCAGGTGAGAGGCCCGGTTTGGCCCTAGTGCGCTGTTTGCTAGATGATTAGAATGGCTCTTGCGAAATAGGTGTTGGAGAAATGGGTTTGTTTATGTGATTTCGGGAGTCCCAAATCAACCTGGGGCTTCGCTGGGTAGGGAGAGTGTAGGAGTTGATGGACTGTGCTCAGTGCCAAGGTCTGGTTGACAGAAAGATTTCCACTGCGCAGGCCAAACTTCAGCCTGAGCCACCCGGCCCCCGCAGCTTCCCACTAACGGTGGCAAGGCGGTCCAGCCAGGCAGGGCACCTAGTTTCATACAGTCTCATCACTTGAATGGGAAAACATTGTGGGGTCCCGTGGATGGTGGGCCAGTGGCACCACTTTAAAAGCCCTAAACGAAGAGTCAAGCCACCTTTGCTCTAGGCCTGGCTCTGCCGTTAACTGTTGAGTGTGGCGCTGGATCAGGCACGTACCCTCTCTGACCAGTCAGCACACACTGAGTACTACTGTAGGAGCAGCAGGGATGCAGAAATGGACACTACAAAATGTTTGTCTTAAGTAGCTTGTGGTCTAGTGGGGAAGACAAGCAGGTGAGCTATTATTAGTGAAAAACAAGCTTCGAGTAGGCAATTGTTCAGGATGCTCTGCGGGCAAAGAGGGTGTGTGTTTACTACGTGAACAGGAAAGGGGAAGCCATTCTGAGCAGAGGCAGAGAAACATTCGAGAGGAGATCCAGCCTACGGGCCCCCAGGTAGGAGGTGGAGAGACCGTGTGAGGGGGAGGCAGGAGCTGAGCAGGGGTGGATCATGTCCGGCCCAGAAGCTCAGCTAAGGAGTTTAGACTCAATTCTGTACGCTGTAAGCAAGGGAGTAATAACATTCGATTCAGATTGGACTCAACTTCTCTCTAGCTTCTACGAACCGTACATCCACAAGCTTTGTATGTATAGAAATGTTGATACTGTGTAAAGTTAATAAGCACCGACAATTAAGCCAGTAGCTGTAATTAATAACCAGGCTCCGTCCTTTCCTGGTGATGCTTTCAGCTAAACAGCAACCAGATAAATCATTGTCAAACACCAAACACCCATAACTCTGAGAAGAGGGCCTTTCAGAGTACCTCAGGACCTGGGTTCCCTGGTTTGCTGAGTGAGAGACTCCCTCAGGTGACCTTCCTGGCTTCTTAAGGCTCACTGAGTCATTGTAAGCTGGCAGCTGCAACCCCACACGTCTGAGTTTTCCTGTTACTTTGAAAGGAGAACTGAGTTGCAGGACTCAGATGGCTCTGCTGTAGTTTTGAGGTTTAGGACGGGGAAAAGTGAAGGGTCAAAATAAGTGGCTTCTGCCGTCTTCATGGATTTTAGGGCCTGAGAGTAACTGAAAATGGCATTAGAATGTGGGGGTTCTTGAGCAGTGATTCCCAAATCTGACAGTACGTCAGAAGAAGCTGGGATAAAGGCCGGTCTCCAGGTCCCACCTCCAGAGACTCCTATTCTGTTGATCTGAATGTGACTGGGAATCAGAGCCCTGACTAAAGGAGGGAGACAAGTCACCTAGGACGCCAGATTTAAGGAGGCGCTCACTCTTGGTCGAACAAGTGCAGGCAGAGGCAGCACCTCAGAGCGGGTGCCTCCTTAAATCTTGTGTTCAAGCTTTTTGGCTGGCCTCACCCTAGTCCCAGGCCTACTAGGGATCTGTGTTTTTAATAAGTACCCTTCCTCTCCCCTCTGAGATTCTAATGCATCTAATACTAATATTTGAGAGCCACTGCTCTAGGACACGTGTCCTCAGTGCTTGGAAAATAGCTGTACATGCTGTCCCTACCATCCGCTATCTACCACCCAGTGCTTTGCACTCCCGAAGGTCCAAAGTGTGGTCAGGCACTTTACTGGGCACTTTTTATGTGACTCGTATCTTTTGTGCCAACCCAGAGCAAGATGCACTGTTGTTCCCATTTCAGATGAAGAGAGTGAGGCTTAGTCAAATTGAGTAGACCAAGGGGACCCAGCCAAGGAAATGGTAGAACCAGAATTGGAATTCAGTTGTGACCCCCGCCTCCTCCCCAAGCCATGCCCCTGGGTGCTCTGCCACACGGCCAATTTTTCGGTCTGGATTAGCAGAGGAACCTGGGCCAGCCCCCTCTCTTGGTCCTTCACAGGCTGTCTGCCTGGCTCTGAAATCACCAGGTAACTTCCTGTACCTGGGGTTTTGTACTTGGATTAAATATGGCACTCCAGATTTTCATTGGGTGTTTCGTTTGTTGGTTAGTGGATTTCCTGACACATGCAGCCATGGCAGGCCGGGGGAGGAGCCGAGGAAGAGCACAGGTGACACTCAGCAGGGGCAGAAGAGTTATTCTTTCTCAAGCTGTTTACTGATTAACTCCCTTTGCCCCTGAAAGAGAAAGAAGAGTCAGCAGGGCTCAGAAGCCCTAATTAATTTGTGGTCCAACTGGGTCAGGGGGAATGACCCTGTGCAGTCCCCCCCACCCCACCCCGGGACATGTGTGTCACAGCTCACTAGAGCAGAGTTCCATGCCACTGGAGGGGAGGGATTCCAGCCCTGGTCCCCCACCCCACCCTCCTAGCCCAGGGGAGTAAGATCTCCTGTGAAGCCCATGTCTGCCTGTTCAGTCCTTCCTCCCTAGCCCTCTGGCTGGGCTCCTACTGGTGTTAAGTTGCCCCAAATACCCAGTCTCTTATTTCACATCCTCAGGCAAAGATCCTGCAGCCAAGGTGCCCTTTCAGCTTAGCTTTCCCATCGGCTGCTCGCTGACAGATAAGCTCCTAAGAGGGGGGAAGTGGGAGGGTGGACAGGTGGATAGAACCCAGAGCCCACGCCTTGTCCCTTTGTCATGGGGCACAGCGGGTCCTGCAGATCCCCAGTTTTGTGTTTAATGGGACGAAGCCTGTGGGTGGTGGCTAGCTGCCTGGCCCCAGTCCTTTACTGGCAAATGGAACTTGACTTGGCTGAGGCACAACTGTACATATGCTTAGGCTTTACCTTAGGGTGGAAATTGGAGGCTGAAAGTTTCTTCAGTGTCAAGAGACAAGGAAACTGTGTTGAATGTGTGGGCTGGGACAATGCAAGGGCTCCTGGGCCAGGATCTGTTTTTGCATAATCTGCCACGGCCGGGCCAAACTCCCTGTCCAGACCTTGCAGAGATGCTTCATTCCTTGGGCTGGAAGAAATTGAGACACGAGTGCTGCTGCAAGTCGGGAGGGGGAAGAAGCCGGTGAACAAAATGTTCCTGCGCCTGGATGGCCCAGCCACAGCACAGGCTGGGTCCCTGCAAGTCTAGCTGAAACCTTTCTCCTTTCTTTAGCCAATCTGTATCTTGAGCAACAAATGAGTTACTGCAGGATGAACTGGTTTTAATTTCTATCCCTTTCTCATTAAGTGATAGATGCACTTAGAAATGAGAGTGACCAGGAAGTCTGCACAGTTAGCTTTACCAGTCTCACAGTCTCACTGCTTCCTTCCCCCATGTTTGCAACCAAAGCTAATATCTTTGGGGATCATTATGTTAGGTGGAGTTAGTCCGTATTACAAACAGTCTCAGGTAATTTTCCCAAGAAGAGGTCTCCAGCCATGGCTTCCAAAGATAACCTTGTAGGTAGGTGCCGGAGTTACAGAACCCTAGAACTGGGCTTCTGTGTGTAAGTTGGTATCCAGAATATATTTAAAATGATATCCAGACTATCCAGAGACTGTTTAAAAATGTGTACAGAAAGGTAGCAATTAAATGTTTCTCTTGGAATAAGCCTGGCCTCTGCATTCTCCCAGGAGCCCTTGCCTAGGGAAGATGATTAAAAATAGATCTGAGTAGGGCACTTCCTGCTCGGCAGATGGCTGATAGCAAACGCTAGGGCTTGCAGCTGACCTTTCCTTTCTGAAATCTGCTCTGTGTTTCCATGATGCTAATTGAGTCCCTCTCTAGACCTAATCAAAGAGCTGATTGCAAAAAAAAAAAAAGAAAGAAAGAAAAGCCGGCTTGCCAGTCTTGGCTGGGCTCAGTTCATGGAGCAACTTTAAAGTGCTGGAATTTGCCTGGGAACACCCACTCTGTGATCCAACTGGCTGGTCCTTGTTTAAAAACTAACAAGTTCTGCTTTCAAATTTGCTGTCCAGTGCTGTTAAGGATCCCACACCCTCTCCACCCCCATCAATAAGGAAAAATCAGTGGATAGGGGAATGATAAGACTGCCCTGTGTTTGGATGTGTGCACAATAGTCAGTGCTCACCCACACTTCTAAACACAGTAGGTGCCCAAAAGAGAGACAGAGGCTTCTTGAGATTTGGCTTCTAGGCTTGGCTCTATGCCCGTCAGCTGTCTTATAAAACTCAGATAGTACTTAAGATAGTACCCTGAGTGTAGTATCAAACTATGGAAGTTATAAGATATTGTTGTTTCTCTTATTATGTAGCAAATATCTAGGGACCACTGCTGACTTCTCATTGAATTACTTCCTCCCCCAGAAAAGAGATGGGCACATAGATAGACTCATATTCGAAGCCTTCACGGTTTTCTTCACCCTCTTCCTCTCCAAGGAGAGCCTCTTGCTGGCGCGTAAGCATCCTGAGGGCAGAGCTGGCTCGCTGCATTCTTGGTGCTGAGCGAGGTCTGGGACACAGCGTCTCATTAAATATTTGTTGATTTATAATTATAAAGGCACAGCCTTCCTTCTTATGACCATATCACAAGATTCTGAGCCACATGTATATTCCTGGACATCTCGCCTTCTCTCCTTTTTTTTTTTTTTTTAATATCACGGACTGCGTTAGTGTGGAATAAAAAACCTTTCCCCTGGGAGATGATTTTCCAAGTACCTGATATTTCACAGTGTGCCTCAGGCTGTTCTGTTGGCCAGGGAAGAAGGTTGAGCACGAGAATAGGTGAAGGGGATTTAAGTCTCTGTCTTGAGGATGAAGGTCTTAGTGAGGAATTAGATAAAATAGGTCAGCTGATGAGCAGGAAAGACCTTCTATGCAGATCAACAGGAAGTCTAAAAGCGCAAGGGAAGAGGTCTAACTCTGACTCAGAAACGTTGGTTGAATGTGCGAGGCGTCTACTCTCTAGAGAATACGGACTCAGGATACTCACCCTTGCAAGAAACCTTACTCAGCCCCCTCATTTCATAGACGGTGCAACTCCCAGTTCAGAGGATCAGGGATCTGCCCAAGGACGTCATGCTAGTTGGAGACAGATGAGCTGGCCTCGCCTGGCAGCGATGGGAGTGGCTAGGCTGGTTATTGATTCTGACCCTTTGTGTTCCATTTCTAGAGGGAGTACTGAGACCAGTGCCCAGCTTTTGCAACCTGGCAAGCACCTAATGCTCAGATCTTTCCGACATACATACTCAAGTCTCTTTCACAAGAGCTCTTTGGCTGTGATTTCCTCGAGCCCCCCATTATGATCCTTTTAAGTAATAATGTCTCTTCCTTCATAACTGTTTCGTATAACTCTCCTCCTAAACCTAGTCCCTGGGGGGGGTGTATGAACACAGAGGTTAAATGTAGATGTATGCTAATACCCCCATGGGAGGAAAGGCTGATAATACTGGACAGCTGCCACGATGGGGAAGAGCACATTAATCACCCTGCTTTAGTTTGTATGTACAACCTGAAGCCCGATTGTTTAAATAAGGCCTTGTGCTTTGATTAGCACTTCCAAGAGAGGAAAGTGTTGAAAGTGTTTAGGGAACACCGAGTATGAAATGCAAAACCAGGGTACGAAGGCAGCGGTCAGCTCGGTGTGGGTAAAGCCATGCCGCATACAGGAAATTTGAAGGAGTTGGTGGAAGGAAGGGTGCTGCCACTTCTCGAGGGCCTGTCACAGGCCAGGCACTTTGCTCTTTGTAGGGTGCGTATTATATCCCACCTGGCAGAGGAGGAACCTGGCACCAGGAAGGTGAATGTATCCAACAGCATGCAGCAGAGACAGGGCCAGAACTGGGACTTGAATCTCGTTCATCTACTAAAGTGGGCGAAATTTAGCTTGTAGAAGGAAACCTTGCTGTGGCCAAGACAGCAGATGTAAAGCTATAACTTGAAGTGTTGTTTGGCACCAAAGGATGTAAGGATGAGGATTCCGGGAGCTCTCAGGAGACAGAGTTCAGCTCACGGAAGGAGTTTTGGTACTGTCAGGGCGGCTGGCAGTAGAACGGGCTTCCCGAGGAGGTAGGGAGTTCCCTATCCCTGCAAGTATTTAAGCAGAGGTTTGGTAGAAATGTGGACAAGAACCATATGCATCCATATGCTGAGTGGTTGACCTTGGGATGCCTTCAAATTCCAATGCTCTATGAAATTAAAACTGGATAAAGTCATATGTATGTTTTGGTCTTGAGATCTGCCACTCCACTCAGACTGCAATCCACTGCATGAGATTCCTAGAGATTGCAATTAGTTAAGTATTTCTCTTTCTGCAAACTCTACAAAGCATTCTTCTGGGTTCTCTGCTCGTTCTTTGCCATGAAGACCAGGTGCCAAAGAAAGAAGGAATATTAAAGGGCTTCTTTGCTTTTTAATTACCAACCCCCCCCCCCCCCGTTGTGAAATGAGACTCACTCATTCAGGAGTCAGCGGGGAAGGCTGTTTTCAGGCTCAGTTGTAGAAAATATTCTCTTGGTGGTCTTCAGTCAGCCTCAAACATTGTGGGTTTACAATTTTAATTTTATCTATTCACTCAAGAGTGACCAAGCTCTGGTGATGTGATTCAGTCTAACACAACTCCCAGGAAGCTAATTGGTAGACTAGAATTCTAACTCACTAATTTACCCTGGAACAGATAATCCTGAAAGCTTGGACTGTGTGCTATCTTCCTTGAAGGTAAACCCACTTGAGCGAGAGAATTAAATTTAGGCAGTTGCTAAGTAAATATGGAATCAGAGCAGAGGGAGGTGAATCGCCTAAGAGACTTTCATCAGTTCTGACAGCTTGATCCATCCTTCTTCTTCAAAGAGACAGATTTTCCAAGTGAACACGCTCTAGAAAAATCTTGGGACCTGGAATCAGAAGCTGTAGGCTTAAGTTCTGACCTTGACTTAACAAGCTATATGAAACCGGGTAAGTCACTGGAACAGCTCTGGACCTCAGATTCCTCCTCGTTGTTTTGGAGATTAATCAGTTAAGGGATGTGAAAGTGCTTTTATATCCTGAGGTCTTATGAACACATCAGTGTTAGTCTAATTCTGTTGGGCTTCTTTCTTTTAGGAAGGCCCTTGGACAACACCTTTGTCATTCTGTCTTCATTCTTCCTTAGATTTTGGAGCCAGACTACCTGGGTCTCTGTCATATATTGGTATTTGACCCTGGGCATCTGCCTTACTTTCCTCATCTGTAAAATGGGAACGATGAAAGTACTTGCCTGATCAGATTGTTGAGAGGATTAAAGTACCTGGCTGATGTGAAACAGTTTGAATCCTGCCTGGTATAGAGTGAGCCCTGTATAAATGTGAGTCATGACTCTTACTTCGCAATTTCCAATTTATGTAATGCACCACCTCAGTCTCATCTAAAAATTGTCTCCAGGTTCACTATAGTGATTGGTTGTTAGAAAATATTTGAAAGGCAACCCCCTCTCTAGCATGTGGCTTTCATCTTGGAAGGAAACCTTTTCTGTCCTTTTTGCCTGAATTGATTAGAGGGGAAGACTTGCCTTGAGAGTCTGTAGGTTTTGCTCACTGACTTCACGAAAATCCTTCGCAGTGTAAGGACATTTTCATTTGCCAGTGTCCAGATGGCGTTGGGAACAGAAGTGTAGACTGAAATATACCAGGGAACTGGTATGTTCTTCCCAGGTAAATTAACTTGCATTGTCTTTTTAACTTCAGCAGCTGATAGTGAATTGTTTTCAAAGGCATGAGAGAAATTTGAGTTCCATTATTTCAGTCCCCTAAAAGTTTTAACTTATATTTGAACTGCAAAGGGCCCAGCTATTAACAACTGGCTGCTGTTACATTTTAATTCCACCTCTTTTGCTCTGTAACCCAGAAGCCAGTCTCCATGTCAGGCTTTCTTCTGTAGAGGATGGGGACTGTCTGATTAGAGGAGCCCCATGCTCTTTATCTTGTGGAGAAGGCATGTTTTCCATGCTGCCTCTTTGGAGAGCAAGGAGGGAGTGCAGGTTGTTCAGAGCTGACAGCATCTGCTGAATTTGAAAGGCCTGGTCATTAAGTGACTTAGATCCCAGAATCTCTCCGGTTCTGCCGTAAAATGTGGCACCCAGGCCCTGCACCACCTTTTGTCTTTGCCATTCAGTTCCTTGCATCATTTGCATCGCAAATGCTCCCATGCCCTTGGAATTTTATGACTCCACACAGCGGACATTTCCTCCTTTAGAACCAGTCCCTTCCTTGCCCCTCCCTCCATCTGTTCTGGGAATTTGAGGGTGATTTTTGGGATCTGCCAAAGCTCAAAGCCACTGTAGGAGGGCGGGAGGTGGCCATGCTTCTGCTTCTAGGCAGCACACGTGGCTTTTTACCCCATCTCAAAAGTTCCTAGACAATAACGTGAGCACTTTCTGTAGACCATAAACACCTACAAATGGCTTTTGTTCTTTCCTGGTGACCTGTGTCCTAGTATGGAAGTCATACAGAGTCAGGAAACTCTTTCCTTATAATTAACCCAAGTCTCCCTTATTTCCATCTAAGTCCATTTCCTCTTGTTCTTATTGCAGAGAAGATGGGAGAAATCCCCTTTAATCTTCTTTCCTCCTAGCTAACCGTTCCGTTGCTCCTGGGTTCTGATTATGGAAGTTTTCATCGTTTTCATTGTTCTTCATTATCACCCTTCCCACTTTCTCCATGTGCCTCGTCGAGAGTGAAATCCAAAGATCCAGTATTATTTTGCTTTGGTTTCAGCTCTTTGGAATGGAGCCCGTGGTTTACTTTGACCCTGAATAGCAAACTCCACCAGGCCTGACCATGGATGCAGAAAAGAGTGAGGAAGGAGAAAGGACCGACCTGACCCTCCCCAGCAGAATGCCCGGTCTGTTGGGGTGGGGTGTTCAGCCAGTCCTCTTTTGTACTTCTGCTACCTTCTCGCTGAGTCAGCCTTTTCATCTGTCTTCTCCAGGCTCCAGAAAAGGCCAAAGAAGGAGGACAGGGAACCAACTCTCTTTTTCCTCTGCGCTTCCATTTACCTAGTGTTACTTCTTGGTCCCAAAAACCTTATGAAATAGGCATGGTTTCCATCTACAGATGTAAAAAAATGCGGAAACTGAGAGAGGCTAAATAATTCTCCCAAGGTCAAGTAGTTATTCAGTTGAAGTTGTAAAACCAGGATTTTATCCTGAATTTCTGAGCCAAGGCTAGATCCTCTCTTGTACGCAGATTTAAAGGGCTCGTCTAGCTCCTAGGTGTTAGTGCCAAGTAGTCAGGTGCTCCCCTCATCTCTGGGCACCTCCTGGGGCACGTACTCAGTTGCTAATGATTCACCTTCCCAGCGACAGGGGCTTGAGAGGGTCTGCTTCGTGCCAGGAGTACTTCATGCTTGAGTCTGAGTGAAGGAGGAGCCCACATGTTTGCTCTGTTGACGCCTACCCCAACAAATACTCGTTTTTCAGTGGTCCTCCTACTTTAAGAAAAAAATGCTGCCTTCCAGACCTTCAAAGGGGCCAGAAATCAGTGGTTTTGGCTACTAAACAGGAAACTCAAAGCCCTTTCCGTTCCTTTGAGCTGGCTGGAAGGGCTGGGCCTGGAATTATTACTTTCCTTTAAAGGACAGATGAAAAGTTTTGTGTAATTAAAAAAAAGCAAAACAAAAACAAGAAAACCCTTCCTGGAGTCCTGAACACCAGCCTTGGTTGATACACAACATGGTGAAGAGCTGCCTTGTTGCCTGGCAGTAGTGACAGCAAACAAATGTGTCTGACCGTCTGTTTGGGATCTCCTGGTCTGAAATTCTGTTTGCTTCATTCTGATTGCTTCCTTCACTTCCTCTCAGTCTCCCCACCTTCGGTACCACCCTCACCCGAGGGAGTGCCAGGCCGTGCCTGCTCGCGCCAGGCTGGGCCGGGCCCCACAGGATACAGCGCCCCAGCCGGGCTATTCTTGTCTGTGTCTATTTGTAAGATGCCTGTTGTTCTCAGTGAATGTTTTTCTCATCATAAATGTTGGCTTGGCAGGGGCCCAGCATGGAAGCCATGGTGGCAAAGCTTCCAGAGTCCTGCCCCCCCGGGAGTGCAGCTGGTCCTGAGGGCCAGGCTGAGGAGATGCGTTCACGGATGCTGTCGCTCAGGGGGTACCTGAATAGGTACTGCCACCAAGGTAGCCCTGTTTGGGTTCGGCACCCTCTGCGGAGTGTGGGCCTCTGCCAGCACGCTCTTGCGGAACAGGCCTGGAGGAACCGTGGTGGCCTCACGAGGCGCCTCTGGGCCTGGCTGGCGTTCCTCTTCTCTGCCGTGTGCCCTCCCCCACCCGACTCTCTAGGAATTCTAATCTGTGTCAGGCTAGACGAAGGTCCTCCAAGGCCCTGCCCTGAAACAGATCGGAACCCCCAGGGCAGTGACCTCCAAACGTTTAAGATCATAGGCTCCTATTAGTAAAATGCTCGAGCATATATTCCTAATATGCCCTTATGTCTGCTTACTTATAAATGATACACATCTGTCACCATGTAATATGCACACTATAAACGTGTATCTGAAGTTTTTATTTATAGTTTATGTAATGTAGAAGGCTAGAAGAAAGAATAAAACAATTGTACATTTGTTTCTAATCTTATTTTATTAAAAGTATATGTGATTGAATATGATCTTTTAAAACGTATCTTGGTTTATCACTTTCTGATTCAGTAATTCAGAGGTGTGTCCTAAGGAGAGTGCACTTCAGTGCTTCATCTTAACAGTTGTTCTTGCTGAAAACTTCCTTATAAAGAAGGTAGTTTCAAATGGAACGTTTGCATCTTTGAGCTTACAAAAATCATGATCCCCATTTTCAAACCCATCCACCAATTACAGAAAGGATTTTGCTGAACTTTGCAGTTGTTCTTGCAAACTTTTCATAAAAGTGTCTTTTGACAAGGCTTCAGACCTCTCTGAAACTCTGTTTGGAATACCTTTAAATAGGTCAGGAAATCTTACAATTCCTAATTGTACAAATACAGGAGTACAGTGTACAGAGATACAGGCAATTTTAGAGATGGCTGGTGATTTTTAAACTTTTATTGGATTTCACCAGTATGAGTAAATTTTACTGTATGTAAAATTTAAAATTAAAAAATCCTCTGAGTTTTGACAAATGCATAGTCTTACGCACTACATAAATTGAGATAAAAGTTCCATCTCACCTGTTATCCCTTGGAGTCAAACCTCTCCCCTTACCGTCACCTTTGGCAACCACTGATCTTAGCCTAATGCATTTCAGATTTTTCCACGACGTTACTTGTATCAGTAGTCGGTTCCTTTTTTGTTACAAAGCATTATTATGTGGACGTACTGATTTGCTTAACCATTCACGATACTTGTTTCCAGTTTTGGACGATTATGAATAAAGCTGCTGAAAACATTCCCATACAGAGAACATAGGTTTTCACCGTTGGGTAATTGAAACCACCAAGCTCTTGTTCAAATGGCTGTGCCATTTTTCAGTGTCTGAGTTCCAGTTGTTACACGTTCTTGACAACATTTTTTTTTTGTCAGTTAAAAAACTTTTTTTGACCATTCTAATAGGTGTGTAGTGATAGTGATACCTCAATTATGTTTTTAGTTTGCATTCCCCTAATGACTAGTGATGTTGAGTATCTTTTCATGTGCCTGTTTTCCATCTGTTTGTCTTTGGTGACATATGTTCAGACCTTTTACCCATTTTAAAATTAGATTTTTTGTTTTATTATTGAATTTGTTTTCTTATTTGCATTTTATATATTTTAGATACAAATCTTTTGTCTTTTATCTTCTTCCAGTCTATAACGTATCTTTTTTGTAATACGTATTATCTTATGAATTATGAATTATCTTATCTTTTCCAGTCTGCTTTCTTCTAGAATTTGTTTTCCCATAACCACCTTCTTCTAAGCTCTAACTTGAAGGTCTTGACAAATGATACTCTTGATTATCCATAGTGTAGGACCTTGGAATTATACGAGAATATAAGTTTGGAGCTGGAAGGGAACTTGGAGGTCAACTAGTCCAAATCCCTTAGTAAAATTAAGCCAAAAATAAATGAACTGTGGTAAATTTATAGACAGGAATATACTCAGCAGTAAAAAGAGAATGAACTATTGATATATCCAACAACATGGATGAATCTTAAAAGAATTATGCTGCTTGAAAAAAGCCAGACCAAAAAAACACTACATACTTTATGACTTCATTTATTTAAAATTATAGGAAATACAGACTCTAGTGACAGTAGGCAGTGGCTGCCTGTGGATGAGTGGGAAGGGGGGTGAGGAGGGAAGGGAAAGCTGGATTAAGAGGAGCTTGAAGAAACTTTGGGTGTGACAGTCTGTAATCTTGGTTGTGGTAATGGTTTCACAGGTATGCAGATAATAAGATTCATCAAATAGCACACTTTAAATATGCACGGTTTATTATTATATGTCAGTTATATACTAGTAAAGCCATTTAAAGAAAAAAAGGAAGTTAGAGGCAATTGACTCATGAAATAAATAATTTAATAAATAACCTACTGTATGCCACATTCATGCTATGTGCCCCGGGGGTTCAGAGAGAGACAGAAGACATGGTTCATGCCTCCCGGGAGCTCACAGTGTGGTGAGAGAGTTAGACAAATAACTAGACAGTTTAAATCTAGTATATCAAGAGCTAAGGGAAAGGAACAGACTGGGAGCAAGAGGCATCCAGTACATGGGTGCCAGTGGATGCCTTTTCCTGGGGAGGTTGGAGAAGGCCTTACCAAAGAGAGGAGGCTGAGCCCGGGCTTAGGATCAGTCAGGTGGAAGAGCCTCCCCATCTGAGAGAAGATTGTGGGCAAAGCTGGTGAAATGTACGTTCCAGGAATTGCATATGGTTCAGCCTGACTAGAGCAAAGGACGCAGTGGGAAAGTAGCAAGAGAAGAGGCCGCAGGGGTGGATGGGGCCAGATCATGAAGCTTTTGCTGTCCTGGCCATGCTTGGGTGACGTGTGGCCCAGAGGTGAACTAACAGATTGACCACATCTGTGGTCTGTATTACTGGGCCACTGTCTCATCCAAACACTTGGCATGGACTTCCAGGTTCCAGGTTTTGAGACACTCACATCCATCCATACTCAGTTCTAGTCTGGAGCCCTTATGCTCCCCAGGGATGTTTTAAGACCCAAAGGAAAGGACGCTGGTCCAGGGCCTGAGCAGCAGCTGGGGGACATCTGCTTGCTCCTTGGAGCTGCACCTAGGACCAAAGTCTTCTGGTGCATTTGTATGTTTGGAGGCAACCAGGAATCCAGCTGCCCCAAAGGCAGTTTTTTCACAAGTCAAGAATTTCGCCTTTCTCTCTAGTTGGCGGCACCAGTCCCTAAAGTCCTGTGCTTCTGACAATGACTGTCTAGTGTGCAGTGATCTGTGTCCTGTCCGGTTCGCTCCTACCCTTTGGTCATCTGTTAACCAGTCACCCCTGGATTTCTCCAGCCTCTGAATAACAGAGGTCATGAGAGAGTCCTTGGTCTGTTTGTTTATTTTTAGAGTGGTTTTTCAGAGCAGACTAGGATGTTTAATTCAGGGTACAGTTGTCAGACCACATTAAAAATGCAGCAGCGATGCAGGACATGGCTGGCTCATGTCAGCCAGACGTTTCAGTGTAACCAGAGGAGGAGAACACGACTAGGGCCTGTGTTAATGGAAGTAGACGTTGTGACGCCAGACTGCATGGCCGTCTCTGGCTCTTGCTCCCTGCCATCCTCCCGCCAGAAGAAAGCTCATTTTTAAGCCAGAAGTTAAAATGGGTTTGCTGTTTATTAACGAGCATTCCTGTGATCTGGAGATCAAGTGAGCGCTCTCTTGCTCCCATTTAGGAGATTGTAACTGTCATGGCATTTAAGACCTACAAGAAGCAAGACCAGTGAAAAGTGTGGGCTTGTTCATTTATTTTTGCCTGGGGGATTCTTTGCTGTCTTCTGCAGGGTTGGACCAATTGAGCAAGCAAAGATGCCTGTGCTGGTTTCCATGCCTTAGCCAACCCAAGGAAAGCTGTGGCCAGCACAGCTGGCGGAAAATAAGTGGATCCAGGAAAGACCCATGTGCATTAATTATATCTTCTTACCTGGGTTGGTGAAGAGAGTCCAGGTGTGGGCTGGCCTGGGCTCTGTAGATCCATTTATGCTGCCCTCTCTTCCCGCCATTCCTTCTGCCAGCTGGACTGTTAACTGGCTCACTGCTCCCTTTTTGCCGTGTCAATCCAGCAAGGTCATGACTGTTGTGATTTGGGGCTGGTTTCCCAAATGGGTGGGAAAAATGGATCTCTAACTATTGTTTTGTTTTCTTGCATTTCAGTCGTTCCAAGGAAGTCAAGGACGAGCATACCTCTTTAACTCAGTGTGAGTATCTCTGAATGGTATATTCATTGTTCAGTTCAAATTTTTGAGGGGTGGGGAAAAAACAATACTCAATGACAATTAAACAGTGGACCCTGTCCTCTCTGCCACACACACACGCGCGCACACACACACACAGAAAACCCCATGGGGCATTACTCACCACAATTGGTAGCCAGCCATTCTTGGGGAGTATTTTTTGGCAGCATCTTTGGCTAAAAATCGTGTATCTGCTACCCCTGGTAGGCACATCAGAGGGCTGTAGTCTCACAGGGAAAAGCTGAACCTCAACACGGACGTCTCAAAACTAGATCTAAGAGATGTCACTGAGGGAGAAAAGGAGGGCAAACAGAAGACACGGGGATCTGCTGAGGGGCTGAGTCTGGGGGGAGCCTTAGCGAGGTGAAGCCAGTGAAGAGCCCCCATCCCCTCCTGGAGACACACAGTCCTTCGCAGCCCTCAGTCATCGCTGGGAACATCATTTACAGCCTGCTCCTGGAAGGCAAGCCTGACAGATTGTGAAAGTGGAAATCTAGCATGTTCAGCTTGAGATAGCGGGTGCTCTGTGAAGGAGTCTAGTATGTTTGATAGCCGGGGCTCAATTATCCTTGTGACCAGGACAAGACTGTGCCATCGTGATTGTTGCCTCTGGCCGCACTCAGTCCTCAGGAAGCTCCGAGGACCTGTGCTTGTGGCTGTGGACCAGCGTGGTTGTCTGTTTGTCCCCTCATCATCAGACTAGAAGCATTTGTGATGCATTTGCAGGATCAACTATGAAGACTATTTTTAGTAGACATGTTGCACCAGAACTTGCAGATCTGAAATTCATCTCAGTGGAGATGTTTCCATGTGACTACCTTTAGGGGGTTGTCACTGGTTTCAGTTAGAGACAATGCTCTTCATGTTGGCTTCCCTTCGGGCAGCTGTACTCAGTTAATTTTGTGCTGGAAGTTCAGCTTGAACAACTGACGACGAGCATGTGCCTGACCCCTTGCGCTCTCTCCCTGTCCCTTGGTACAGAGTTAACGTGGGCTGTGGACCTGCGGAAGAGCGTGTGTTGCTAACAGGACTGCACGCCGTCGCAGACATCTACTGTGAAAACTGCAAAACCACTCTGGGCTGGAAATACGTAAGTACTGGGGAGTCTGGCTGGTGGAGAGGGGGCCCTGAAGGAATCAGCCAAGAGCCCTGCACTGAAAGAATGCTTTCTTCTACTTGCTTCCTGTGGCCTTGTGGGATTATCTTTGACTAGATGGGAAACTGAGCTCAAAGAGCAGTTCCTGGCATACTCTTGTTTATCACACTCGTTCCCTTTTCACTGACAGTCCACCCCTCCTACTCATTCTTTCCACTGCTCCTGACACACTCCTGACACACTCCTGACTCACACACACAGACAAACTTCCCGATTTGATTAGAAATAATAATAGTAGGGCATAACATTTCCTGACAGCTTACTGTGTTCCAGGCATACATTATTTTATTTACTCTTCACAGACTCCCTAGAGGGTATATGGTATTTTAATCCCTGTTTTATGATTGAGGAAACGGAGGCTTAGGGAGGTCGACAGTATGTCCGGTGTTATCTAGCCATTACATGGCCAGACTGGGATAGGAGTCCAGATTAGGGGGTCTTGTGGAAAAATGTGTTACAGCTCGGTGTTGAAGTTCAGTTGTGACAGCAACCTGGATCCTGGCGAGAGACCAAGCAGCACTCGGAGAGTTGGAGAACTCAGGTTTATTACTCCAGCAGGCTCAGAGGAGTTAACACTCCAAACTCTGGACCCTGTCTGTAGGTTTACACAGGCCTTTATAGGCTGCCAGTTTTACACTTTGCAACATCAGAGGCAAATAAAATATAACAGAAGTTGACCAACCAGGAACAAGCTTTGTAGAAATAGACCAATCAGGAGTGAGAGAAATAACCAATCAGGAGTGCACTCTGTGCAAATGAAGTACTACAAATGGACCAATCAGAAGTTAGGGAAGTGGACCAATCAGAAATGAGAGTAATAACCAATCAGGAGTGAAGGAAATGACCAATCAGAAGTGAGCTCGGAACGAATAGAATTTTAGCGGTAAGTAAGCCATTTCAGAGGCAAAAAGTGAGATAGAGCCTCTGGGCCAGGGAACCAGATGGTGCCTGCAAGAGTAGTGGCCTTGCTTGGGGGTCCTGCCGGTCTTTTTATGGGGCTTCCCGCCTCATTCTGACTACAGAGCGCATGTTCTTTGATGCTCCAGTTAGTGTCCCCAGCACTTCGCATAGGTCCAGCCCTGTGCTAGGCATCATCAGACATTATGTGAATTAATGTCTGCTGTCAGATAAAGTCATGGCTGGACTTTCCCAACTACACATTCATTGTTTAACTCAACAGATATTTTTAACATCTTCTGGGTACCTAGGAGAGTGAGCACTCCTTTGCCAGGGTGAGAGGAGTTGTCTGGGTTCAATGAAAGTCAACCTGCATCATTGTTGTTGCCGCTTTTATCTCTTCACAGTGCTTTTCTTTGCCCTCTCTGTCATTGTGGGGATTTAACAAAAAAAGAAAGAAAGAAAGAATCTTCCTATCTCTGGGAGGGCAGTTTATACATAAAATGCCTCAAGTGCCCCATCCTGTCAGTTGCAGAGGGTCAGTGTGGGGGATGGCTCATGGGACCTGTCATTAGCCAGCTTGGCCTGAAGGAGTAGTCATAACCCCCTGCAGAGCCCTAACGATGCGTCAGTGTCCGTCTGTTGCTTGTAACAAATGCACCACTCTGCAGGGCTTTGAGAGGAGAGGAGATTGTGCCTTTGTGGGAGCAGAGAGCACAGGGGAAAGCTCTGTGCCTTCTGCTCCTTCTTGCTAGGACTCTAAAACTGCTGTAAAAATACGAGTCTATGTGAAAAAAGATGTTGAGCAAAAGAAGCCAAACATAGAAGTATGATTCCATTTAAATAAAGTTCAAAAATGCGAAACTCTTAAAAAAAGATTAAAGTAAAAAATCTTAAGAACTGCTGCAGCTAGAGTCTGCAGTGGAGCAGCACTGCCTTTAGTTTCCATCTTTCATGTCTTCCTTGAAATGTTCAGAATGACAACGAAAAAACCTGGACGTTGTATTTCATGATGCCAGGAAGGTTCAGCTACAGCTTCCTATGGGAGAAACTGACCTTGGCCATTCTGCTCCCCGTCTAAGACCACTAGCCCCCTCTGTGTGATCTGGGGGCCACAGTTCTGGCTTTGATTGTCCAGAAATGTTCTGCCCCTTTATTTCCCAACTTCTTAGTTATCTTATTCCTTGAGGATGTGCTGGATTCCAGACAGAAGATAATCTCAGTTGGTTGGTTTTGCTACTTAACTTCAGGCATAAGGATTCACTTCTTCGACAGAGTTGGTTTTTTTTTTTTTTTTTTTTTTTTTGTCATTAAACTTTATTTTAATGGGTCTCAATTCTGTGACAGATTTTTGGTCAAGTTGTTTCCATTAGATACTGATTTTAAAAACTAATAACTTAAAGCTGCCCCCCCCACAAAAACAAATGGTCCACGGAATAGTCTCCATTCCTTCTGAAAGGTTTTACAATGTGTTGTTATCATTAACCAGTCTTTTACTGTTAAACTTAAATGGCCAATTGAGACAAACAGTTTTGAGTCCATTCTTCCACCGCTGATTAAAACTGGGGTGGCAGGTATTGGGGATAATATTCATCCTGCCTTCTGAGCTTTCTGGGCAGACTTGGGACCTTGCCAGCTTGACATTTTGCAAGTGCCCTGTGCTTGGGGAGTGTTGAATTTTTTTCCTTTTTTTTTTTCTTTCTTTTTTCTTCTCTTTCTTTTGTTTTTATTTTTGTTTTGAGTTTTTTTGTTTGTTTAATAGGGGCCCACTGTCACTTTCCTTTAGTTTTGTTTTTTCCTCCCCCCACCCGCTTCCCCACAAACACACTACTGTGGAACAATAGATCTTATTCCCAAACCACATTCCTTTGTTGTGTACATATCACACGCACACACACAGACGGAGCTGGGGGATAATGAGGTGTCAGGGAAATTACTGCTGAGCCCGCAACTCCTGTATGTGTGTGGTGTTTGCACTTTCTCTCGGTGCCCCTCCGCTCTCCACTCTGTGGAATGGTCCTCTGTTAACAAGAGACTCCAGTCTGAACTCTCATTCTGAGACCTAGAATCCCTGAACTCTAGAATAGGAGATACAGTTCATGTAAATGCTGCCCAGAACCTACTGACAGTAGGATTTAGCTGCCTCCTAATTTGTGGGACTCAGGAGGGAGAGCTGAGGTCCACTGCTCTGCACATCGGGCATCGCCATCTGATGGCTCTCTGAAGCCCAGTGTTTTTCAGATGATGCACCAGGATGTTTTATGTGTCTATGTGTGCAAATAGAATATCACCTTAATCTTACACTTATGTGGGACTTCTTTCTGTGGGGCTTATTAGCTGGGAGAGCCTGCAGTGCTGAAAGTTTCAGATGATAACCTCCCAGCTGGTTTGTATTGGGTTTTCCCTCTGGAAGCCTGGCAGCTGCGTAGGGCTCGAGGGCGGCCAGGTTCTTCCGCCTGGAGTTCTCGCAGCTCCTGTCTCCCTGGAGAAAGGCAGTGAGGGAAAAACAAAGTTAACACTTCTGACGTGGAAATAGCAAGATAAGAAATGGAAAAGAGACCCATGTTTGGCCTCACAGTATACTTTGTTTCTCTCCCTGCATGTCTTCTCTAAGCCTAACAAAGCCCAGTTTAAAATAATGACAGGGAACTTGGTGGATACAGCCATAGGGCAGATTTCTGGTTAGCATCAGCAACCAAGTGCCCCTGAGATTTTATTTATATGTATAAATATTATAATCTATTCATTCATTCATTTAGCATTTATTATTAAAGATCTGTTATGTGCCAAGCGGTTTCTAGGCACTAAGGATATATCAGTGAACAAAACATGAAAATCTCTGCCTTCCATGAAGTTTATATTGAGGCAGTGGGAGGCAGACAATACACAAAATAGGTATGCACGTTATACTGCATGTTTGAACGTGACAAGTGCTGGGGAGGAAAATAAAGCAGGACAAGACGGAGATACAGGGAAGGATTGCTGCAGGGAAAGTGGTGATTTTCAGTAAAGTCGTTGGGAAAGAGCTGACTGAGATGGTGATGTTTGGGCAAAGAAGCGAATGAGCAAAGATCCTGAAAAAACCCGATTGCAAATACTGAGAAAATATTTAGAATATTTAAATCATGTCTGTTTAAATTTAGAATATTTAAATTTAAAAATATTTAAATTCTCTTGTAAATGTTGTGGAAGTCCTGGCATTGCCTCAGTGCTGTAGTTAAGCGAAGGGGACATAGCGTGCTTGAGTGGTGGGAATTCTCTCAGGGCATCTGTGTGGAGCTGGGGCCAGGCGTCAGTGGTCCTGATGCCTGTCATTGGCCCCACCTTTGCTCCAGCAGTCACCTGGTGTCTTTTCTCTTCCTTTGTGTTTCCTAGGAACATGCCTTTGAAAGCAGCCAGAAATATAAAGAAGGCAAATACATCATTGAGCTAGCACACATGATCAAGGACAATGGCTGGGACTGAGCGGAGAGTGTCTCCCCAATCCAGTGTCCGCGTGAACGCCATCCAACCGAACATTCTACCCAAGCGTGAGAGAGTGACTGAACACTTGGTTCCATCCATTTAGGGGCCTTGCCATCTGGGGCATTCTCCCACCCTGACGCCATCTTTCTGGTGACCGGCCTCTAAATCGCTGTCTCTCTGTCTCTTTGCTTTGTATCTGTTTGTGAGTTGATCCTGGCTTCTCTCTCTGTTCGAGTGTTGGCTGAAAACGAAACAACAGAAGGAACAGATGTCTGTCCGCATGGCGGCAGCCCACTTTGAGAAGGGCCCCGAGGCCCAGGAAGAGCTGCCTGATGGCCCCTTATCAGGAGAACAGTGGCACAGCACGGGGGTGTGAGGACGAGGGAACCGCGAGGGTCCCGGGGTGGGGAGGGGACGGGAAGGGAGAGGTAGGAACAAAATTGTGCTGCTCCTGGAGACCTGGTAACTAGGCTTGAAATGGACAAAGAGAAAAAAAAAAATACCTCATGGCTGCATTCTCTGATCAGAAGCTTCTGCTCCTGACACCAAATGTGCCAGGTTAGTGGATGAGCACAAGAAATAGCCCTCATTCCAGCTGGTGGGGCAGGCGCCCGGTTCTCCTGGGCCGAGCCGGGGAGTGTCCTGGCAGCAGTGAGAGACTCGGCAGAAGCCCAGGTGGTTCTGAGGACCCTGATGCCTCACTGCTCCTCTGGATAATCTTCTTTGCCTCTTCAGCCGCTGTACAGGGGAGGGGACTGCCATTTGCAATGGGTGCAAGTTCCAAACATCCCAAAGGCTTTGACTAGCAACCAAGTAAAATCAGTAACTAAGGAGAACAGGGAACAAAGCGGGGCGGGGTGCTGCTTGGGAGCTCCTGCAGAAGTGGTTCAGACAGTGGGCCAGAGAAAATATGAAGCAGAACCAGTTAGCAATTCTGCCTGACCTTTCTTCTGAACCTTAATAAGAGAAGAGCATTGTGGCAAGGAAGTGGGGTGGGGTAGGGCATTGCCGGGAATAGTTTAGGTTTGAACCATTACAAGTCAGGTGCATCTTTCTTCTTTGGTTTGCTATGGCTTCACTGACATCAGCAATTCTTTGTACGTAGAGTTTGGGGGTGTTTTTCTCCAGTTCTGTCGTGGTAGATCGTGGAAAGCGAAGTCCCAAGGCTTCGAGCTTAGTGATAACCTGGCTGGCAAATTCCTCATGCTCCTCCCCGTTCTCCTTGTTCTTGTGTGGGGAGAAGTCTGTCAGTATGTTCCAGCAACGAGGATGGCTTAGATTTGATGTCAGACATCCAGTATTGCCACCCACCCCACCTTCCCCATCCGAAGTTGTATCAGGGAAGTGGAGAACAAATCCCTGTAAGACTCATGAGAGAGAGAGAAGTTCGTTACATTTAATCAACACTGTGAAGTCTGTTCTACAGCAGTTTAGCCAGTACGCCTTGCATGACGGAAAACTCATTTAACTGAGTTAATTTCATCGCTTAGGCCGGAAATACTATTATTGCTAAGATATGTGTAGGTTATGTTAGGTAATTCTCAGCATTTCATTCCCCAAGTAGGCTGAGCCCGTAAGGAAAGTTCACCTGAAAAGTCACAACGGAGTGAGTTCGTGGAGACAAGAATCTGTAAACTTCTTACCAAGATTAAAGCAGCCAACCCAGGACGTTGTCAGAGTTGCACCGCATTTCCAGAGGCAGTGAGTCTCTTGAGGAAATGCCCTTTTTTGTGTCTCTGTGCTGAGTACCGAAGGAGGGCCCCGAGGTGGGGGTGGTCCTGCCCTGCAAGCTGGGTACCCCAGGGTTAGCAGTAGCATTTTTTTTCCCAACTTTTACATTCCTAAGCTGGCTTGCCAGCACAGCAATCAGATTCCCCCCTCCATCCACCCTGAAGGTAGTGGCCCTCATTTACGTATTCTGGTTAGCCCCTTTACTCAGGGAGAGTCCTGGCTGTGGGCAGTCCTTTCCATAAAAAGAAAATGGGGGTTAAACATGGGTAGGTGTTTTATCTTGAAAACTGAAAAATGGAGTGTGGTTACACAGAAACTGGACATGGGGTGCCCTAGAATTTTCAAGGGGCAGAACAATGTGCCACTGTTCTTCCGTGGGGATGGGCCTCTGCCTGTTGCATGGATCAGAGCAGACCCTGGTTCTGGTGTTTTGTCAGTTACTATCCATTGAGTAGCCAGTGGGTGCAGGGCACCCTACTTGGTGCGAGAGATCTGAGCAGAATGTTGGTTTTTCTGCAACTACAGGGGAATTTAAAAAAAAAGAAAGAAAGAAAGAAAAAAAAAAAAACTCATTAGGCTTTCCCTTTGTGTCAATGAAACCAAAAGTGCTTCTTATAACTTTAGCTCCATTCCTGGCTTGTCTGTCTAACATCCAGTAGTATTGGAGAGATGGAGATGCATCAACTCAAGGCCTCAGTCAGTTCATTTTTTAATTTCCTCACCAAATTATCGACTCAGAGCATAACCAAAGACCTCGTCCATTCACCCCTGGTCGGTTCGGGGAATTGGAGTTCAATGGGAAAGCTTGGGTGGGGTGCGGGGAGTAGGGAAGGGGAGAGGGTGACGTGGGGAAGGGAAAGGCATGAAGTTCTATACCTCAGCCAGCAGCTGCCTTCATTTTCAACTGAAGTCCAGCCGTCAAACTCTCGTTCCATCTCCCCTGTGCCACCCCGGGTCACATGGCCTTGGCGGCCCAGAGTTACAACCAGCCCCGCGCCCCGGGATATTAGTCTCAGGCTGCTGATGGGTTGACTGGACATAACACGAATCACAGCCGAGCTTGGTGTCTGCAGATTGTCAGCTGGGCCTGATTGAGTGCTCCCCCAACTCCTATGACAGTAAGATCCTGGAGGTAGGATGGAGTGTATCTTTACTGGTGGATCAGTGTGTGAAAGAGAGGTATCCCCTTTACAAAAAGATTTGCAAGTGGATATATAAGAAACAGTTGCTTGTGAAATATACTTTTGTAAATAATATTTAATTTTTTAAATAATATATTTGGTGCTGTCTTCTCAGATCCCCTGAGAGCACTTTTTATTTTCATTTTTAAATTCTGTGGTTTCCTCAGCATTTCTTGAAGTATATTTTAAGGGAAACAGTGATTGATCACCAATACACTCTTTTTTTTTTAAAAAAAGATCTCCATCACTTTAGTCTGGACGGAGGCAATAAAGCAGTGCCTCTCTGCATTTTTTTCCCCAGTGGAACAGACTCTGCAGTACATTACCAGATTGAGAATTAAAATATTTTCTTGGCCCATTATTGGCTAGAAAAGAAAATAAATAAAATCAAATAAATTTATCAACTTAGAGTGATTCCTCTTGTTGGAAGAATTTCCAACAGATGGGAGTCTTGTTTTTAAGTATGTGTCTGTGTGTCTGTGTGTGTGTGTAAGCACTTTGAATTGTGCCTCCTGTTTTCATTTTTAACTGGGGACACTATACCTACAGTTTACACCTTGGGCACATAAGATTTTTCTTCTCTTTCACTCTGGTGGTTGTTTCTGAGTGGACCAGCAGCACAGACCTCGAGGATTTTGTGTTCCCGAGCATGGAGCTGTTGCCTGTTGGCCCCTTTGTCTCTCTTTGTGTGCTCAGCTTTTACAGACTGTAAGGAAGTTAGTTGTTTGTGTTTCTCACTGAGATGTGAGTGTACTCATCATGGATCCAGGGCTCTCATCGTGGAAGCCACACCATCCACATCATGTTAAATGTAAAGTTGGTCTGGGTTGAAGGAATGTCAACATGATACACATACCTTGTAGGTAAACAGCTTTTTTTAAAAGTTTTTTTTTAAGGTCAGATTGCCTCAGGTTCAGGAAGAGGCTGGGAAATCAAATCTTGAACACAGTCAACTTACATATTTTAAAAAAGAGTCTGTCTCGAACGAGAAAACATGCTAGTGGTCTAGGTAGAGGAAAGAGATATTTAGTATTCAAAATAAAAATACAGTCATGAAATTCTGCCAGCAGTGAAAGGTAAAGCCAAGAAGAAACAAGCTGTTCTCATATTACCAAATTCTATCTGCCGTGTGTTTCTCTATAACATTTTGGTGAAAGTCAGTGAGTCAGTTACCTTTTCCAACCTGCAGAGACTATCTTTCAGTACAGAATCTGTCTATTTATGCCTGTGTTTACAAACTGTATTTGTTGGGTTTGGGTTTTGTTTTTCTTTTATCTTTTTTTTTTTTTAGTGGCATTTCCAGGTCACTTTGCTTCAATAACAAAGATGATTTTTTTTTTCAAATAATTTGTCTTCACCTTTTCCTGTATTTGTACATAGTGATTCAGTATTAGAGAAAAGTGCATTGTTTCTGTCATACTTCCAATCTGTGTTGGTGCTCATTTGAGAAAATAAAAGTTTTCAAATATTAATTCTTTGCAGGGCTCATTTGTCTCAATTGACCCAGCAGTTCTGTATCTTGCCATTTACCATTTAAAGTAACTGAAAGGCCTGCAGGAGGTCCTGTTAAACCCCATTCACAGATCTGTCAGCTGAGACCCTGAGGGGTTATATTCTCCAAGGACAAGTTGGCTGATTAATGAATACAAATCAGGTCTCCTGCTTATGTACAAAAACTTCTGGCTTTAGAGATCAGAAGTGCAGGAGTGACCTTTTATCATTTCTGTCTACTGAAGCCCATTTTCTTAGATTCTGCAACCTTTTTTTGTTTATGCTGGTTTCTTTGGTGGAGATAGAATTGCATTAGATGAAGGGGAAAAAGAAGCAGAACAACAAAATAATGTCAAAAAGAGGCAGCATTATCTCTGAATGATTGGCTAACAAAGGGAGATAAATACTCAGTTACAATGTGTGGAAAATCAAGTCTTCTCACTCTCTGGACAAATACTAAGCATCCATTAGATTTTAACTGGGCAAGGCAGATTCAACCATCCTGTAAAGCAGCTGTTTTTGTTTCCCAAGTATGTTTCCTCCAGTCTCGTCCATGTGCACACACAGTCTTGCCTATCCAGCCATTGTAAGAACAGTTTAGTATTCTGGTGGCCTCATTTAACAGGCCAAACCAATTTGCCTGGACATCATCAACTCATACTCAATTTTAAAGCACTTTTTCAAAAGCTTGCCTCCATAACTGGTGAAGTTCCCACCTAAAGCAAAGACTGCATTAAAGCTACACGCATTGAGGCGTTTGTGTGTTTTCACATTGGCGATAATATTTTAAAAGTCCTATAAAATAGGAAATACCTTCTCTACTCTCCTAGAATTTTTACTTGCCCGTTCTGGGCCCACCTACAGTTGACTTTTGTTTGTCCTTGAGTGCATTATCTTCTTCCTGTGACCTGTTTTGGTTCGGTGGCTATGCCTGTTATCATTTCTTTGTTTGCCTTTGGCAGGCAGGGAGGAGAGAAAAGATAACGTGTGTAGGAGACAACCAGTCTCAAACCAGCCATGTTTGGATCCCTCTCACCCTTCCAAGCTCTCATAGCCTACGGGGGCTGTCTTGGAGTTCAGGCTGGAAGAAAGTGAGGGGAGAGCTCTAATGTTCATTGAGAGCCTGGTTTGCATCAGACTCTGTGTTGGGTGCTTAGTGTATGTGACTTAAGCGGTACAAGGTACTTCCTAGGAGCTCTTAACCACCTGTAGGAAAGCAATGACAAATGCTGATCATCTGCATTGGGTAGCTGATGAAATTGAGGTTTGTAAGGTTTCCTAGCTAATGACAGGGTCAGGAATCATAGCCTGTCTGACTTCACAGCCCTGTGTTCTTTCCCTATATCATGCTCCCAATTTCAGCCTCTTTTCCTCCAGCCCTAATTCTAGCGTGGCTTCACAGGACCCTTACCCAGTCTGCCTACCATGACTGCTTAGTAAGTAAGTGTTCGGGGGATGCAAAATAGAAAATTAATGTAAACAAAGCCACAAAGTTCATTGCTACCTGAAAGGTATCATGTATTCCATAGCTGAATATAATAAGCGGGGCTTTATTGTTTTTTAATGCCCTGCAGTGGATTACATATGTCATCTTTGGCCTCTCAATAGCAGGTATTTACTGAATTAATGTGAATGGTGGAGAATTGGCAGCATAAAAAAATCTGTTTAACATGTTAGTTTCCCTAAGAGAAGAATGGAGAAGTTAGCGTTAAATGTTACATGAAGTAAATGGTCATACCATGAACAGTCAGCTTATTAATTTGCATTTATTTATTCAGATAGCACTTTTTGGACATCTAATGAGCCTAGTCCAGGCAAGAAACTAACCCCAGAGAGCAGAAAATCAGGGGTACTAGATGTGCTGAGTGAGAACAAAGGATTATGCATGGCCTTCCCTACTGTTGGCCAAACATCCAGCCACATGGACCACCACCCTCAGGCAGCTGTTTCCTGCAGAAGCAATTGCTCATAAATCCTTTAATCTGAACCCAATAAATGGCTCGTGTCCTAGAGCAGGGCACAGGGCAAGCACTGAAATTAGAGCACCTGGTTTCAAATACTGGTTTCCCGTAATAAAAAGGCAGTCTATGGAAAGGGCTAGCCCAGTGCCAGTGAGGAGACAATAATAAAATGATTGTTACTATTACGAATTGCTTAAGTCTATTTTGACTTTGAGAATGGGATAAAGAAGACTATTGTGTTTGCTCTGTGTGTATATTACTTGTTTAATTTCTCAACAACCCTGTGAAGCAAACACCCCCATTTTACAGAGGGAGAAACTGAGGCTCTAGAGAGCATGAATAACGCGTCCCTTAAAGAGCTGGGATTTTTAACTCTTGCTCTGATTCTGAAGCCCACACCATGTCTGTGGCCCCAGTCAGCCATTCAGGAAACAGGAGTAACTATCAAATAGGAAACTTTCTGGAAGATCAGACTCAGCACACACCCAAAATGTCATGGCTATTTTGTTCACTCTTATTTTACTTTTTCATGAAATGGAAACCCTGGCTCTTACATTGGAAGCCAGGAGCTCAGAACGGAGGAAGAGTTGTTGTATTACGCTTTTACTTTATAGGATTTCAGGCCTGTGATTGCAACTATGACTTTTTTTTGTTTCTCTTGAAGGGAAAAGAAAAGAAAAAAGTGTTACTTTCAGTTGTTCAGACTGATTTAAAAAGATAAAACTTATCAGTGCGGAAGTAACTAAAGTATTCTAACACATACCAACATCTCTATGGGGCAATTTGGGGCCGGTGCTCCAGGCCAGGTTGAAGAAGCCAAGGATTAAAAATTCACATTCTGTGAAGATTCCTCTAATTCCCAAGTACTGTGGGATCGTTTTTTTGATGAGAGACAGAAGAGCTAGAGAAGCTGAATTTTTCAAGGCATTTGCAAATTATTTGAAAGCTCTGATAGAACTATGGAGGTATATTTATTTGGAATTAAATGTTCGCGATTTATCCCACGCTCAGATCTTAGCAGGGTCAGATGGAAAGGAGGCTGGCTTCGGAGTTGGACAGACGGGGATTTGAAGCCTGACTGCCCTCTTAGACATTGGTCTATGAGAGGGAGGGAGGGAGAGGAAGTCACTGCAATTCTCAGGACTAGTTTCTATCCTTTGTAAACCGGGGGTGCCAGCAACCACACAAGTTATTGTGAGGCTCAGATAATAGCCAGAAAGTGCCCACTACATTGCCCAGACCAAATAGGCCTTAGCATGTGTCACTGTCTGTTTTTGGTTTTTGTTTTTTTTTTCCTGGCTGATTAGAATTCACTGTTATAAGCACTGCTAGCACATAGAACATTTAGGATCCAGTTTTCATCCCTCCAACCCACCTCTGCAAAGGAGACTGACATCCAGGGAGGTTAAGCAACCAGCGCTTGGTCACTGGCCTGGTAAACAACAGAACTGGAACCCAGAGCACCCAGGCAGTTAGGCTAATTGTCCCCGCAACACATTGCCAGCTTTCACTTCAAGAGGAGTGTATGTACTTGTATGGAAAGAAAGGAAGGGTGTCAGCTAGAAAAACATCCTTGAATTTTAGGATCCTGTTTGAGATGTTTATAGTAACCATCTTTGGTCATCTTCCATAGAGCTAAAATTGCTCATTATCCTTATATCCTGGTCTGATGTGAGGGCAACACGTGGGAGAAGCAGCAGAATGTTCTCAGACTTGCTCACCTCCCCAGCCTCCCCTGGGCTGCCCGCCTCCAATTCCGAGCCACTTCTCCAGGGCACAGCCACGCAACCACTGCAACCAAGTAGTTCAATCAGGGATGTTTTATTTATGGCTTTAATAATGGAGTCTCTTGGGAAAATTTTGGTTTCCCATTCCCAGAAACAAAAATTCATCTACAGAATGCTCTTGAAATTTATTACTGTTTTTTTTTCCCCTACCACATTCTTTGAGCCACCTTAATAGAGTTTAAAACATCCCTTCACAAAAGTAGGATAATTTGAGCTGGCGTTCATTTGGCTGGTATGTTCTGCACCGAGCCAGCACGGTGTCGGAAATTGAAAATATAAGTTGATAATGCTGCTGTTGACATAATCTGACACCGAGCATGAGCATGGTGTTTATTATGAAAACTGTCACTAACCCAACAGGAGCTTGTTTTAGCTTTATCCAGTTCCCAAACCCTTATTTCCATTGGAAGAACAGCACCCACATCTCCTGGAGGCACTCCGGGTTGCAGTTGTTTCCATGGTGATGAGACGTACCCAAGGCTCAGGTTTCATTTTGGTTTTATATCTCAATATTGTAAAGAAGTGGTACCAGTGAGAAAGCCGGCCATCTGAGGGAGGAGGGCTGAGGAAAGAGAGAGCCCTGGCTGTAGGAGGAATCTCTGGGAGTTTCTGTTTAACCAGAGGGAGTGGGTAGTCATCTTGCAAAGAAGAGGTCAGAGTTACCACTGAGATGACTGGTTTGGACCTGTTGTGTCCTCTGCCTGAGATACTTCATCTTGCCTTGGGTAGAGCTAGATTTAGCCCAAGGGAAGCTCGCCTGAAAGAGATAAGACAGGTAGCGCTCAACAGAAGAATGCAGAGATTTTTTTCTGCCTGTGGGCAGGAGACGACCAGGCAGAAGGGATTAAAAAGCAGGCTTCCAGGCTCTAGTTTGCTGTGTGACCTTGGATAGGTTGGTTCCCTTCTGAGGCTCAGTTGAGTCCTCTGTAAAAGAGGGCTGCTGTAAGGACAAAGTGAGATAATGCCTGGCACCTGAGAGCTAAAAAAAAAAATGCTGATTAGTGTTCCTTTAGTGTTGGTGAAGGCAAGGCATTGGTGTATGATATTTGAAGTGGGAAAATGCACGTGAACCACTGGTCAGATGACAAGGGTTATTAGGAGGCTCATTTATAATGATCCTCTTCTTTGCATGCACTTTCTGACCATGTTTTTTTTATTTCTTTGTGTCTGTATATTTAACAAATACTCAATATCCCCAAATACAATAACTTAACGTGTTCTCTCAACTAGTCTTTAGGAGCCAGGAGTGAGCTAGGGATAAACACATGAGGTCCCTGCCCTCAGGGAGAACAGATAAGGTCCCTGCCCTCAGGGAGTTTTCTTTCTTTTTTTTTCTTTTTTTGGCGGAGGGTGAGGGGGTAGGGCCGGGGGGCAGTAATTCGGTTTATTTATTTATTTTTAGAGAAGGTACTAGGGATTAAACCCAGGACCTCTGATGCATGCTAAGCATGTGCTCTACCCCTTGAGCTACACCTTCCCCACCCCCAAGGAGCTTTCTCAATCTCTTCAGGGAATGCTTGTTTAACAAGGGGGAGTGAAGGCTGCCCACTGAAGAAAAGGTCAGAGTTAGACAGGAATTCCTGGTTTGGACTAGAAAGCAAGGTTCTAGAAAGGGTTCCCAGGGGCCCCTTGCTGCCCGTCTTCCACTGGGTCCTTGTAGCACTTGACCCAGTCCTCTGTGGAGGTCTTTACCAGGTTGATTGTCCATCTCCTTCCCTAAGACTTCCTCCTGGGCAGGGACCCAGACTCTAGAGCTGGCCAGTGAAAAGCTGTTGAACTGATGGTCTTCCAACAAAAGAATTCTTTTTGACCCCAATGCAAAAGGAAATTAGTGATATTCATCAAATATATGGTGCGGGTGGGGGTGCAGATTGCTTTGGCTTTTACCTTCATTCCATTGGAAACAAGGTACAAGAGAGAAGTTCAGAAGACGGGAAAGGTAACTAACGTGGAACATCTCCTGGTGGGAGTGAAGGTTCTCAAATGGTTTCATTCAGTCTAACCAAGTTCAAGTGCAGGGAGTGTCGGGTAGCTGGCAGTCACTCCCGTAACAGCAAGGAGGAGGATGTCTCCTCCTGGTGTATGTTGGACAAAGAGCTGAGCAAACTCTTAGGGAATCAAAGTTGAGTCATTTTAGCTGGCTGGTCAGAGGGTGATGTGCTATCTGCTGCCCAAGGAAAGTCCTCACCAGCATGGCCTGGACACAGGCAATGCAAGGTTGTCCATCACTCGATCACAGGCTGGGAAGTGGTGAACATGCGCCCTAATCCTTCCTGTGGGTCCCTTTATGTTCAGCCTTTGCATCTCCAGGCCCCACTATTCTCTCTGATCATTTCCTCTTCCTCTCTCTTCCCTACTCTCTTCAGGTCTAGGGAGCTATATTGTTCTATGAGTTTTGCCAAATGTGTACAGTCATGTAACTAATCATCACCGCAATCAAGGGATAGACTCTTTCCATCACCTCAAAAAGTTCCTTCATGTCCCTTTTATAATGAACACACTTCTTGCATCGCCAGCTCCTGACTACCACTGATCTGACTTCTATTCTGTAGTTTTGCCTTTTCCAGAATACCATACAATATGTATGTAGCCTTCTGAATCTGGATTCTTTTGTAATGCCTTAACATAATTCTTTAGAGGTTCATTCATGTTGTTACATTGCTCAGTAGGTCATTCCTTTTTATTTATTTATTACCCACCAGGTGATGAACATTTGTTTTGTTTCCAGTTGCTGGATATTATGAAAAAGCTGCTATTAACATTTGTGGACAGGCTCTTGTATGTATTTTGTATACTTTTTCACTTCTCTTGGGTAGATTCTTAGAAATGAGATTGCTGGATCATATGCAAGTGGATGTTTAAATTTAGGAGAAACTAACAAACTTTTTCCAAAGCAGTTGTGCCATCTTGCATTCCCAGCAGCGGTGCATGAGAGTTCTTGCCAGCACTTGAAATTGTCTGTCTGTTTATTTTTCAGTTTAGTCATTCTGATAGGTGTAGATACTCTTTATTTTCTTCCTTATTTCTCCTGCCACATTTCTCCCTTGGGATGAATGTGCAGAAAATCCTATCTGACCAAATAAAGTAAAACCAAGAGGAAATTGAAGAGTAACTTCACATAATAAACAAAAACATATTTTGCTTCATAAGAAAACATAAAGGCAAGAATGAAAAAATAAAGAAGAGAGAGAGCAGGTGTTGGGAAGAGGGACCCAGGTATGGGATCTCATAATCTTTCCAGCCTGATTTCTTTTTTCTTTTTCTTTTTCTTTTCTTTTTTTAATGGAGGTACTAGGGATTGAACCCAGGACCTCCTCCTGCATGCTAAGCATGCTTTCTACCACTGAGCTATACCCTCCCCTCCTGGCCAAATTTTCTGTTAATCCATTTGGAAAAATCCACTTCTGCTCTCTGCATAGATGATAAAACCTATCACTTTTTGTTAACTCCTGTTTTCCAACCTAGGCTCCTTTAAACCAGAAATGCCAGCTCTCCCAGAAAGATAGTTGGGACAATAGCATTGCTAAAATAGCCACATGTAACATGATTATAAAAGGTTGTACATTCAAAGCAAGTCCTCACCCTTGACCCAAAATTATGTTGTTTTTTTTTTTTTAGTTCTTTAGAAAGTGATTTGACATGAAGAGTCTTTGAATTCTTTTGAGCAATCATCTTGTTCTTTTCCTTGTCGCTTCTCATTCACTTCATTGGCAGACACATTTGTGGGATAATCTTGCAATTTATGTCTTGGCCATTTAGTTTGAGGTTCCATTGAGACTGTCATGACCTCTAATAAAAGAGGCTGCTTGAATAGAGATCTAGAAGACTCAGGTCTGAAACAGAGACTGCAACCCCCTCATGTATGAAAATTGAAAGGAGGGCATTTCCTCCAGCTGGGTTTGGGACCCACACTGGGGATTTTGTTTACCTAAGGTCACTTTGTACACCTCTGTGCAGCCTGCAGAAGGAAAAAAGCACCCTACAGCCAGCCCTGACATTCTGTGTCCCACTTTCTTTCCTCCAAGGAGAAATTGCTGCTCGTATCCAAAACTGCCTCTACCAATCACCTCTCTTTTACCAAATGCAAGGGAGAGCCAGGGGGCAGAGGGACGGGAACTTTGAATTCAGGTAATCTGCTGACTGGTTAGCAAGGCTTACTTTCGGTTTCTAAGCAATAAATCATGACTTACAAGCAAAAGGCGACTCCTGCCTTCAGCTGTCAGATGCTTCTGTATTCCCCAAGGCATGGCCCAATACTTTGGCGAATGGAGAGTGTGCTGAAATTGAGCCTTCGTGTTTGAGAACCAGACTCCAGACATTTGGTTCAAAAAGTGATGGTGACACAATGGGGTCAAGCAAAGCTGTCAGGAAAATAGCTACTAATAATAGCACATACGTATTGAGCACTAGCTCTGTGCCAGCCACCAAATGCTCCACATGGTCTTTTTTTTATTAGCCCTCACATTAGCCCTGTGATAGGTCCTATTATTAACTCAGTTTTATAGTAGAGAAAACTGAGGCTGAGTGAGAGGGTAACTTCCTTAAGAGCCCACCTGTAGCTAGCAGATGGTAGTCCCAGGTTTTAAAACCAGGTAATGTGAGTCCTCTTTGTTAGCCACTATGACATTCAGTCTCAACCAGAGCCCCTCGGCAGCAGGAATCCCCAGGTAGAGAAGTCTAACAATGGGAAAGTGAGAACCAAATGTTGCCCAGATTTTGAAATCTACTTCGAAAATCAATTAATTTCAACAAGTCATTCCTTTACTCATTTAACAAAGATTTATAAATATGCACAGATGCTGGGGATACACAATAGTACCACCCTCATGGACCTTACAATCTTAGAAAGAAACAGTTTGTAAACAGAAAATTACAATAAAAAAAACTACGTGTTGTATCAGTGCTATGAAGGCACAATGCCAAAGAGAGGGAAGCGGTGCCTCTATGGGATTGAGAGTGAGGAAAGGCTTCACGGAGAAGGCATCTTAGCAACTGAGTCTCAGAGAATAAAGAGGAATCACGGAATAGACAAGGAGTGTGCGTGTGTGCGTGTGCACAGGTGCCCGTGCACATGGGGTGGGGGGGTGTTGCACAGACGAGAAAAGGAAGAAGCATAGCGTTCATACCTGAGAGCGCGTGTTTGGTCCGCCTGGAACACGGGTTTCAAGGGAAACAGCAGGAGAGAAGGATGAGGCTGGCACCAGGTATTTGAAGGGCCTTATAAGGGTTTTTAACTCACAGGCAACAAGAAACCAATAAAGGATTTTGAGCAGAAGCATGACCTGGTCCGACAGGTGTCAGATCCCAGCTTGGTCAGTTATGGAAGGAAGGATAAGAGAGAGGCAGGAGGGCTGGATGGGAGGTAACAGGGAGGCAGGGAGGTAATTTAGGAGGATGGGGCAACTTCACAGATGAGAAAAGATAAAATGCCTAACCAGGGCAGTGCCCACGGGGATGGGGAGGAAGAGACACCTGAGGGTACGATTAAGACGGCGGAGTCCACGGGATGGAGGATTGTTTCACCACAAGGTCATGTGGTGTTTAGCTGTCCAGGCTATGGCTCCAGACGGCACTGGTTCCATACTCTTCCTGGCAGTGTGACTTGGCCAGTCAGCGGCCTCAGTGTCCTCATCTCCAGCATAGCGCTCACAGCAAACATCAAAAGAGAGCCATGCGTTGGGAACAGCGTCTGGCATAGTAAGTGCTCAACAGGTTTTGTGTTTACGTCATTTTAGCGAGAGAAGGGGAGGGATCGAGGCTGGGCCCCACTTTCCTGACCGTGGTCACCAGGTCGACATGAACTAGGTGCAGGCTACCCTCTGGGAGAAGGTCGTAGTCTAGCAGAGCACCTACCAGGAACACTGGGAAACTGGGTTCGAATGGGCCATAGCTAAGATCTGATATACTTATTGAGCCGTGGAAGTAATCAGTGGCACTCCTGAGTAGCTCCAGGTTCTGGGCTGCCTGGCTCATAAGCAGTATTTTTCTGCCTTTGTTCTCAGAAGATATTTTTCAAATATCAAAAATATTTCATGTGATCCTAATGCTCTTAAAGTAATCCCAGATCACCGAAAAAAGTACTAGGAAATGCTCCCTGAAAAGATCATTTCTTCAGATTTCGAAGTTTTCTTTTTTAATGTGACAAAGGTTTTTAGAACTTTCTATGGTTTCCCCCTAGAGACTGAATTCTACCTCCTCTGAATTCTTGGAAATAACTCTAGTGGGAATTTGTACTTGGTGCCTCTATTTTTGCCTTTCAGGGGTAGTTCCTTTCGGTTTGAGTTTCTTTTACTCTCAGGGAGACCCTTTGGTACAGATGATTTTCAGCATGTGATGCTAACTTCTTCCCATCTATCCATTCATCCATCCTTTGATGCATCTGTCCACCCATCCACCTACCCATCCAAGACTGACTGTGTGGTACACCGGCGAAGAGCCTAGAGTTTGCAGCCGCACACACCATTATTAAGCTTCACCGTGTAACACCTGGGAGACCTTGAGGCTGTCAATTAACCTCTCTGAACCCTACTCCTTGTTTGTGAAATGAGGATTCACACAAGTATCTCCTCACATTTCTCTTGTGCAGATTAAATGAAAATGACTCCAGGGCTGGGCACGGGCTACACACTCAATCATTGGCAGGTGGTTGCTTTGTCATTCTGCAAACCAGCCATTGTGCCAGGACACGGAGTACACAGCAGTGAATGAGAGAGTTAGGGGCCCTGCCTTCAGGAACATATAGTCTAGGCAATGAGAAAGACATGGAATACATAATTTCTCCGAAACAATCCCATCTTATTAAACAGCACTACTATTCTACCAGTTTATTAGGTTCAAAATCTAGCAGTCATCTTTGAATTCTCTCTCTCTTTTAAAAAAAAACTTTTTATTTCACTTTGGCGGGGGGGGGCGGTAATTAGGTTTATTTAGATGGAGGTACCAGGGATCGAACCCAGGACCTTGTGCATGCCGAGCAAGTGCTCTGCCACTGAGCTCTACCCTCCCCTCTGACTTCTCTTTTTCTGCCACCCCACTCCCCAGCCCCCATATCTAACCTACGGGTAAGTCCTGTTAGCTCTACCCTCAAAATGTATATCTCAAATCTGGCCAGTTTTCACCATCTCCCCTTATCTGGACTCGGCAACAACCTCCTTACCTGGTCTCCTTACTGTCACCCATGCACCTTGTAGCTCATTTCCAAGAATAGCCACAGGGAGCTTTTCAAAACATTAATCAGGCCAGACCTCTGCTTAAAACCCTGTAATTAGAATGACATTCAATCTTCAAGGCCCTACATGCTCTTGCACCTGCAGTCTAACCACAGCCACACGAAGATCCCTTATCCTGCTGTGCCCGCCTCCTCCTCACTGGTCAGGTCCCTGCTCACGTGGCGTCTCCTCTGACCGCCCCACTTCATCACCCTCACCCCATCGCTCCATCCTCTTACCTTGTTTTATTTCCTTCGTATCACTTCTTGTTCTTTTTTTCTCTAACTCCTTTTCCCCTCCCTTCCTTCCATTCTGTCTCTCTTTCTTTTTAAATCTCTACAGATATCTGGTCTCCATGAGGGCTAGAATTTGTCTTCCTGCCCCCATATCCCACGTGACTTGAATAGTACTCGGCACATAGTAACTGCTCCGTAAACATCTTGTGAATTACTGATTGAAGAAGTGAGTGAGTAATAAAGTGTGTGTGATCACAGAACAGTTCTGCTGGGGCAGCGTGGTGATGCCTGCTCAACTATGTATTGGAAAAGACTTCCATCTGTCTGAAATTTAAATTCAATCCTGCCTGATGGCAAGAACTTGGACTCGAATTTTCTCAAGATTCCTTCCAATCCAAGATTCTGGGATCCATGCCCTTTACCATGTCCTGAAATGTCCTCTTTTCACCTGTTTTTTTTTTTTTTTGTTTTTTTTTTTTTTTTAGTGATACTCAGATTGAAGAGCTACTGTGGCCAAATGGTTGGTGAAATAGAGACCTGGCCACCATTCTTAAAAGAGCAATCAATCACCGTCCTAAAAGAGGCACTGCCAGAGCTCTGCTCAGGGTGTTTATAGCTGGTACAGAAACAACGGCACCTACTACGTTCCATCCACTTTGCATCCCTCTTGGCTAATTCTTACATCCACTCTGCAGAGACCGCATTCTACTCCTCTTGCATGTAAGGAACCTGAGCCCAGAGGAAGCTCCTGACCTGCCCAAGGCCACTAAGCTTGTTACAGTGGGGAGCTGGGATTCAAATCCACAGCTGTCTGGCTCCGATGTCTGGGCTGGTTCCCCAACAGTCTTGAGGGACAACCTTCATGCAGGTGGTAGATGGCATTGATGTCAACTTAGCCAACACTAACTGAGGAGAACAATCCTGAGAGAGAGAGTGAGAGAGCGAAGACTCTGATTAGCCTGCGGGTCCAGCAGGAATGATGAGTTTTATCTTTTGCGGGTCACAGCTTTTTGGCTTCTGGAGATCCATAGGCAGGACTGTGGGGACCTTGGAGAAAACTGTTTTCAAAGACATGATGGGCTCCTCTGGGCTGAGCCGGTGAGGGGCAATGCCCTCCCAGTGATGAGAACCTGCCAGGTAACAGGAACAAGGAAGAGTTGGCAGGGAAACAAATGTAGCAGAAAGGCCCTGGGCAGAGGGCAGATGAGTGCTGGGGGTGCGGGAGAAAGGGGAGAGAAGTAAATGTGCACACGGCAGGACAGCAGGAGACTTGGAAGAAGGGTTTGGTGGCCGCATTCGTTCTCCCAGAATGTTCTTCACTGCATCCCTGGCTGAGGGATCCTTTCATTCTTCTTAGAGTCTTTCATTAAGAGAGAAGGGAACTTAGCTGAGCAGTGAGGGGGTACCTTCATGGCCAACTGCCACCAATATTCCATCAGTCGGGTGCTTAACTGTCACCTCTTCAGAATGGCCTCTCCTGACTATGAAATCAGACACCCTCACCACTGCCATCATTCTGTAACTGTACCAAGCTCTTCTCTCACTAGGCATGTCTCACCATTTGAAATACATATTCATTTACTTTCACACTCATTGTCTGGCTCCCCCCCTCCAAGGGCAGAGACCATCTTTGTTTTATTCACCAATGTCTGTTCAGAACCTCAAACAGCGCTAGTGTGAGGTCAGTGTTCAAAAACTATTCGTTTAGTGACTGAAGGAGTGATCGGTGTCTGGGTGGGTGATCTCCATGGCATGTAAATAAATGACAGTGTGCTCATCCCCCTCACCATCTGCATATAAGAAAATCATGTGAGAGTTAATACCAAGGGTAGGTCCCAAGGGGACACCAAGAGGTATCGGGGCAGTCCTGCTCCTTTGGCTACTGAGGCGGAGGGGATTCTGGGCTGCTTTTATGGAAGTGAGCCCAAGTCCACTCAGCCTGTCGCTCCTCCCCACCCCAGCCCCCACTCAGTGCCCAGCTGGGGGCAGGTCATGCTGCGGCTTGCCCCACTTTGTGCTGCTGGGAGCCCTGGCTGCCTCCCATCAGATATATGCCGGCTGTTGGCAAGCGAGAAGGGAGCGAGCTGCAGCAAGAACAAAGTCTGCCACCTTCCCAGACTTGAAGTAGTCGCTGAGGGAAGCCAGCTGGTACTGGGTTAAGGAGACCATTACTTGCCATCTAATAAGCAGGTGTTTGAGGGCAGACCATTTCTCAGCAGACGTGACATTTTGTTTCTCCTTTGGCCTTGCTGATAGCAGGGTTCACCCTGGAGGTCTGGTTGACCTGGTTCTTTGAATGGGGACCTTTAAATGTAGCTAAGCATACAGTCCCTACACTTTGCCTTACCCGTTCTTCCTCATACCATCCTTTTTTTTTAATACACAATATTTGGGGGTGGGGGGGTAGTATGTATTTATTTATTTATTTAATGGCAGTACTGGGGATTGAACCCAGGACCTCATGCATGCCAAGCACACACTCTACCACCGAGCTCTACCCTCCCCGCCATCCTTTGCTTATCAACTCTGAGACCTCCAATAAATGTCATTAGGGAAGATAAATGGAGCCAGGAGACTCCTCACTATGGCCTCAGCAAGACGCATCACAGTCTAGATTGGGCCTCTCTTTGGGACTCTAAATGGTACGAATCCAGAGAAAGGAAACGAGGTTCTGCTAGTTCTTGCAAGCTTTCGTGTCAGAGATGTATCTGTCATGGGTCTGCACATTAAGAGATGCTGCCCATTTTCCCCCACGAGTGTGAGGTGCCTGGACATCCTTGTTTGACCTCATATTTTCCTGACTTTTTATTTTCTGGAAAGAAAATTAAGACTGTTTATTGATCACCTACTATATTCCAGGTACTGTACCAGGATTTTTGCCAAAGTTGTTTCATTTTACTTGTTTAAACCCATTTCAGGATAGATTATTATTCCTTTTATATACACATGAGAAGATGGAGATTCAGGAAAATTGAATAAACTTACTAAACCCTCTCAACTGAGAGATTAAGCAGAATTTGAACTCAGTGCCTGGCTCCTAAATTTGTGTCTTCTTCCCTCTCTAAGGCTAACAAAGAACAAGAATGCTGGAACAGAATATAGGGCAACCCGAATCCATTGCTTGTCAGTATGAATTTAATACCAAAGATTGTTCAGCATGTCTGCTTTTACTAGGGAGAGACAGAGGAGGGGGTGGAGAATGGCATGAAAACAAATTTTTTTTTTTTTTTTTTGCCAGGGTTCAGTCTGCTCTTGGCATCCTGTCGCATCCAGAGAATCCAAGCCTCTCTAACTAGGCCACCTTGCTGCTGTAGTGTCAGAGAAAAGGTGACCTTGGGAGGGACTAACCCTAGCTTGGCCCAGAACTTCCAACCAGGGTAGCTGAAGGAACTGCATCATTGGATGAAAACCACACTTTTTCAGTGCTACCCAGGAATATCTGTGGGAATAAAGGCTTTAGTAAAATGGAAGTTCACCTGCAGGCTTGTCTCCTGCCCTAAACCAAAGGCATCCCAGTAAGACAGAAACTGCAAAGCAGTGCCTTGTCTCAGAGGCCAATCTCTAGCCAGCTGCTCCTTCTGCAGAAAACAAGCCCCCACCTCTGCCTTCTGGGGGGGAACGTGAGCTCTCCTGGCCTCAGCAGCCCAGCTCCAGGAAGTTCCCTGCTTCCTTATTTGTGACATATTATTAAACTGTAATCATACCATGCGTGGAGCCAGCCAAAGCAGTGGCTATTAATAGGGAGGTGAAGAAAGCTGATTCAGGGGGAAGCTGACTTAGACTGGAGGGGAGATCCTGGCCACCTTGGCCTACAATCCTCAGCCAGAGGTCAGTGAGATAGAGGGGGGCGGGGAGACCTGAGCTCTTCTCGGTCCAGGGCCGGAGTCAGCGCAATCTGGATTTCTTAACTTTGCAAATAGAAACCCAAAGAAGTCCTGCTCCAAGGGATATGCAGCCGTCTTTCCCAGGTCCTTAGGGAGTCTCAGAGCCCTGAGGACAAATAGCTTAAATAGCTATGACTCAGCAGAGCAGCAGCTCTTCCCTCTCAATGTCATCAGTCAGTGCGACTTGGAAAGGTGCTGGGCTACCTCTCTGTGGCCTCCTTCAAGTGGGAAGTCAGCTGCCCAGAGCTCTCCATTGGCAGAGACGGCCGAGTAGGGAGATTCTATTTCTAGCTTCTTGATAAGGCTTGGGGAAGTGGGTGTTACAGAAAGATGCCAGCAGAGAGGTGAAGGGCCACAGAGAATGAAGGGCGTGTGCAGAAGGGCATAAGAACGTGGGAGAAAGTTTTCAATCATTTCTGTAATGCAATGCCTTTTGCAGGGAGTTAAGTCTTAGCCGTTTGGTAGACTTGCCGTCATCTGGCAGCTGGAAGCCAGCTAGAGTCCAAAATCTGGCCCACGGCGTATCACAGGAAAGCTGCAACTGCTCCTGGATACTGGGTTCAGAGCATCCCTTACTCTGTACCAGGCACTGAACACACGCTCTACAGATGTTGTGACATTTCGTCTGCACCAACCCGCAGGTGGGTACTATCACCTCTCTTCCCAGAGGGAAAAAAGTGAGATTCAAAAAAGTAAAGTGACTTGGTCACACGGTAGGTGACAAAGTTAGGAGTCAAAACTAGGTCTGTCTGAGGCTAGAGGAAAAGCCAGGCTTTGTGCCCAAAGCACATCCGATCTTCTCTGCTGCTTCTACCTTGACCCAGTCATCCCCGCTCCGTAGCTACACCAGTACCCGCACGGAGGACAAGGTGATAAAGGTCTGTGTGTGCGTGTTGCTGGGAGGTGCTGAGAAGTGAGGCAGTGGTATGTTGTCATCTTCTCCCCTTCCTTTCAGTTGGTTAGGCATGCCTGGGTATGTTTCCTCAAAGTAGATTCATTTTGGTTCCCAGATCTCTGAAGAAGGGGGTTCAGATGAAGTTAGGATGTGGGAGATTTTTTTTCCCCCTTCCTACCTAAAAATAACTACTAAGCACCTATTGGGCTCAGCTCTGGGTGGCCTGGGCACTTTCAGGTCATAGAACAATTGAATGATGTCATTGGTCTGGTATTTTTCTCTGCTGTTTTGCACGTTTCCTAGGAACTATCCACGTGTGTATCTCTCGTTAGAGTTACACAGGTGTCATAATCTACATACTTAGGCATCTATAAAATATCTCTTCACAGAAAAGAAAGAAGTGACTTTCCTTCCTTGTCATGTGGGCCACTTTCCGAACCTGAAAGAGATCCTGGGGCCCCAGACATCAGGTCCTAAGCTCCAGCAAATACATGACGTGAGAGTTTCGGCCCCCAGCTCTCAGGGTGGCCCACAGAGGTGGGACCAGACCAGGCTTGGGTGATTTCCAAGTCCTCAGGCAATAGAACACCTAAGTGATTGTTCTGGGGTCTTATGCATTCTTTTGGTCAATTCTCTTTTCTTCCTTTTTTTTTTTTTTCTTGAAAGGCAAACAAGTAGCCTGACAAACAGCAATGACAGTCAACAGGATGGTGGCAGCATCCATGTTCAAACAGCAGCCTCCTCTCACTGTGCTCCAAGTTAATTAATTCCCACTCTACCTTGAACTAGGTCACCTGCAGGTCTGTGCTGGGGCCTGACCCGGCTGGCAGGGGTCGGGTATTTCTAATCTGGCTCTCGGTGTGCTGTCCTGGGCATGGGCGTGGAGAAGAGGGTACATTTCACCTTTGCGTGGGATCGTCTCTCCTCTTCTCCTCCTGGGAGGTGACCGTTTTCAGATCTGTAGGTGGGGAGGAAAATCTTCTCTTCCAAAAATAAGCTCTTTCTGCAGTGGGGTTTGAAGCAGGACCAGGCTGCTTGTGCTATTTTTACCCAGCTTGCAGTTCAGGGTGTAAATAGCAACTCTGCCTGTTTTTTCTCCCACAGCTGACAAGAGAGTCGACCTCTTCGAGGCAAAGGCATTCTGGCGTTTTGCAGCGAGGAAACCCAGCAAAGATTGTCCTCGGGCCCGGGGGATGATTCCTTGACCACTGGGTCAGTACGTAAACAGGGGTGGCATCTCTGTGGTTTTATCGTCTCTGGCTCAGCTGTAAACACTAAGCCCCAGATAGCTGCTTGGCTGAGGCTGATTTTCCAGAAGCTCAATGTGGAATCACGAGGGAGAGGCCAGCCCACAAGTCTCGAGTTTTGGCCTGAGCACTGAAGGTTCCAGGAGCTTGAGCAGCTCCAGGCCCCCTCTGGCTGCCTCCTTGCCCTGCCTCTTGCATTGGTAAACACTTCCTCCAAGGTTGCTGCCCTTGGAGGGTTTCTTGCCCCAAACTCACCAGATCAGGAGCTAAGGAAAGATGGGGGGAAAAAATCCACTTGAGACTGCTCAGATGACAGAATGTCTCTAACAATAGATACCTCCTACTTCTCAAGTGATTGCAGGCCCCGCAGTCTTCAGTGTTGGAAAGTGTCATTTAGAGGTCATGGTAGGGGGACCGGCTCCCTCCATGTTGCATGTGAGCAGAAGCTGTGAGAAACTAACCAAAGCCTTGGATTATGCCTCCAGTTGGCTTGGGTGAGGTGGGTGGGGAGTTCAGCTTTACCGCGGACCTTCGCTATTGCCGATGAACAAGATAAACCAGCGAAGACTGAGACGTGTCCATCACAGTTGGCAATTCCCCAATTGCTTCTCGTCAGGGGAATGAATAAACTTCAGTGGCTTTTCTCTGAGGCCAAGGTTTTTACCCAAATCTTTCCCTGGGGTCTTTGGTCTGAAATTAGAAAGGGTTTATGAGTCAGCTCCTTGCTATGAATTACACAGCAAGTCCTTATGGAACTGCCCGTTCCCTCTCTCTAGGTACACATCAAGTAGAGAATTTCTCAAATATCTACCATCTACTCAGAATTGGGCATTTAGGCACACGTTTCAAGTTTCAGGTTCTTCCAGCAGATGACGTGGGGGCTAAGAAAAGGAATGGAGGACAGGTAAGCAGCTGAGTAATCCCCAAATCTGCTTTTTTGGAAGTGCTTTCTGCGTAGCTCCTTGAAATGGATTGTGGGCAGCTGTTAATTGCAAAACTCGTTGCCAATTATTGATAGCTAAAGTGGCATTGGAGAGCTTCTCGTGGTACAAATCGGGGCAGGTAGTAGCTAAGAAAACAGCTTTGCATTTGCTAAGAGAGGATGGGAACATGTTATTTCAATCTGGGTTCCCATCATTGGCTTGGGTTCTCTCCCAGTTCTGGCCAGTGACCTCCAGCAAGAAGTCCATTAAGGGAGCTTCTCAGGATGAGATCAAAGCTTTGTCTTAGCAGCCACATAAGGGGAGATCCATGCTGGCATCAGGGCATCCTGGTCCTCACTGTGTTCAGAGTCACATTAAACATCCAGCACCACAGTTTTCAGTAAAACCTATTAAATTGTACATGTATTGTTGGCTAATGGGGGGAGGTTGTTATTTGTCCCGTTGATGTAATTTATTTGTCGACCAAACTTCAAATTAACAATGTTTTTTTGGGAAAGCCTCTTGAAGCCTGAATGGGAAATGTTTACCTTAAAAAACAAACAAACAAAAACCCCCAAAACAAAACAACAAACAAACAAAAAACCTGGAGCAGGATAAAGTGCCCTGGTGAATAAAACAAAAAGCATGTGGCAACAAACTGACCATTTGTTTCGGAAAATGCCTCCAGCCCCAGCCTTGACACTGGCAAAACTGGGAACAGTAACAGACTTCCTGTCAAGTACTTCCCTAGATTTCCTGGAATCCAACCTGACGTGCCGTTTCCCCTGTGCCACCAAGGAGTTAAACTTTGGCTCTGCTCTCCGGTGACTAATAGGCACCGTGTCTCTCTGAGATCAGCAAGAAAGAAACTGACAGTCGGCGTGGGACGTGTGTGAGATTTCAGTGCTCTTGAAATGCCTTTGATGGGCATGGTGTGCGAGCACAAGGACTATTGCCACTCAGTTGTGTAGTTTTATCACGAATTCTTGGTTCGTCCTTTGAATTTTGCATGATTTTCAGTGACGATCTCGAATTCCTTTGGGAGCTTGCTCTGACTGTGGTGTGTGAGCTAGTTCCGTGGAGAATGATACTGTAGACAGCAAACACATTCCGTCACTTTGGAAGATAACCCATTTTGATTAAAAACAAAGCAGATTCAACCGACCTGACGGAATCACACTTGCCTTACGTCAGGGAGACTTGTCTTTTCCACTCTTGCTGTTTTCTTCCTGGTGGAAGGAGCCCAATTAGCAAAGCACGCCTGGTTTCTCTCCACCTCTTCATTGCTCCCTGGGAAGGAGTGGTTCAGTATGACTGGTGAGTTTCAAAGGAGAATTTGTGCCTCATAATATCTTCTCTTCCTTCCTTCTTGGGAGCTGATACTGCTCCCCCAGGATGGGGCCCAGCTGCCTGTCGCTGAGCGGTTAGCTCCGCCGAATTCTGAGTCTGAGTTCTGTGAAGCTCTTTTGCCAGACAATATAAGCCACATTCTCTAATATCAGCTTTATTAGTAATAAAGGACACTTTTGGTCCTCATCTAGCGTATGGCTATTTACCTCTGACGTAGTTCAAAGCTCGCAGAGAAAGTAGGGGGTGGGGAGCGACTGCTTTTGTGGCCTCCTCAAAGACCCTCACGTGTTTACTCCATCAAAGACCCTTGGAGGTTAGAAGCAGCCTTGTGTTGGGGTGAGATCCTGGCTTCCGGAGCCACATCACCACTTTCCTACAGAACTCTAGGTTCCTTCGTTGTCAGATGAGTAAAGGGGAGTTTATAGAAGGCGTTCCTTCCAGCTGAAATGTTTCCATTCAAAATTTGTTTATTGAATGCCTACTATGTGCCAAGGGTGATCAAGGTGGACCCTCTCTGCTGTCACAAAGTTTATAGTCTAACTAGGGTGTATCAATTAGAAATGTTAATGTTCCAAGCGAAATAAAACAACCTCAAACAGGCTTAAGCAATAAAGAAAATTTATTGGCTCACTGGGGATCCAGGCACAATTTGATCCAGGACTCAGACAACAGGGATCCATTGCTTGGCTCTGCTTCCCCCGGGCGGGATTCATTCTTTTGTTGCCACATGACGCAACCCCTCCGCTCTCCTGGCAGCTTCAAACTTTCCACTACGGCTGCAGCAGAAACAAGACATAGCATTTACCAGGCTGAGAAGGGTCCAAGTCCCAGCATTCCCTGCCAATCCCGGAGGTCGCTCTGATGAGACCATTTTAAGTCACAGGCCATCCCTTTAGGAACCCGGCTTAGTGTCATGGGGTACACTGATGGGCATAAACCTAGTCCCTACAGGGCTCAGAAATTCGGGGGCCTTCTGTGTGGCAGGGCGGGCACGTGGAGCAGAGAGCTACGGGCACAGGACTTGGCAGGAGATGGGGCAGCTGAGAGCGGAGCGCCTCCCCTGCCATAGCCAGAGTGAGGGGCAGTCAGGGCCCCTGGAGGGTCTCAGGAGCCTCTCAGGGCCACCAAGGGGGTTGAAAGTCCACCCTAAGGGCCTGGGGCCTGGAATGGGTCCAAGGGCCTTCATGGAGGCAGCTTGGGAGGGGATGGGCTCCGGGGGGCCTCTGGCTTTGTGCCCTTCCCCCTCTCCTTGGGTGTAAAAAGAAAAAGAAAAAAAAATTGGGGGGACCTAGTGGGAAAGAAGAAGGGGCAGCAAGCTGTAACTGTCCATGACAGAAGGAAAAGACAATAAATAAAATAATCCTGCTCTGAGGGAACAGTTCAGCTTGCAGAAAACACAGATATCCCATTGTTACCTGGTGAGTCAATTACAGGCCTAGGAATCAGAGATTTGGATCCGAAATTCTGTGCAGGGCACAAGAGGCCCTTCGGAAAGTCATTCTTGAACTGGCCCCTCAAGAACTGCCCTCAGGTTGAATTCTCCTGCCTTGTGGTCCCTTTTCTCTTTATGGAAAGGAGGAGAAGGTGCCTGAGGGGCATGCTAAAAGGGTAGCAGAGGTGATGGCCCCCGAAGCACCTGTCACTAAATAAACCCGAGCTATTTATTGGCATGTGCTTGTTATTCTTTCAGATATATGGACATTCAGCCAGTGGTTTAGGGGTTAAACATTAACCACCCTGGGGCAGATTAGCACTACAGGAGCTACGAGCCCTGAAGACATACAGGCCTTCAGTGTCCTAAGTTCAAAGATCTGTATGAAATAATATACAACCCAAATGAGTTGAAAATGGGCAGAAATGCAGTCAGACATGCAGGGTAGGGAGAGTGCCCCAGCTAAGTGCCCAGCACATCTGACTCCGTATCAGATCTGTTTCCTTTCCTTTAACCTTTGCATTCTATTGCTTTTGCTACAAGTTAAGAAAGTTGCCCATAGCCTGAGATATACCCTGAGATATACAGGACAGCCCATTCTCCAGGCTCTGACCTTTAAAGGTATAACATTTTCCCCTTCACATAGAGATACGGAGTTGCAGAATAGCGAATTGCATTTGTCCTGTTGGAGGTTTACAGGGGCACCATGACCTGATCTATGTGGACAGCTGCAAGAACAAAGGATTCCAATACCAAGAAATTTGCAACAAACAACCACACCCCCTCCCCTTTTAGTATAAAAGAAGCCTGAATTCTAACTTGGGTAAGTTGGTTCTCCGGGATGCTAGTCCACCATCTTTGCTGTCTGCTGGCTTTCTGAGTTGCTACTCCTTGCCCCAGCAACTCGTCTCTCTCAATTATTGGCCTGTTGTGCGATGAGCAGTGTGAGCTTGGACTCTCTCAAGAGGTCTCAGTTCTTACAAGACAACTCAAGAGTTCTGGTGGGGCCAGAGCAATCCTTTATTTCTTCATTCAACAAACATTTATTGGGTATTTTCTGTACAAGAAGCTATAATAGGAATACATAATTTCAGTTATGAGGCTGCCACTTAAATTCTTTTTGGAAAAAAAGAAGGAATCTCCATTTACAATAAATTATTATAAGAAACCAATTTACTATAGGCAAACCTAAGATGAACTAAAGATCTACTGTTGTATCAGAGACAGAATGTAAAGCTAGTTTCATTTGGAGGTGGAAGTTGGAGAAGAAATGGGCCATGGGTGAATTTAAGTGAATCTTGCTTTAAGACAAACAAATATATAGGGTTAAATTGAAAGACTGCAATCAATTACAGTATTTTTTGGTCTTCCAAATAAAATGTGACGCAGTCCTCTGAGCACCCAACAGCGGCAGTTCATTTGCACCTTTCTTACTGTTCGTATTCTGACTCCTATCACAGTCAGTTATTTATTCATTCAATTATTTGGTCGGTCTCTCATTGAACATTTATGGCAGGCTTGTTATGCACCAAGTACGGGGTCAAAGTCCAAGGTGCAAAACAGAGTGAGACGTGGTCCCTACATTCCAGGTCCCCTCAGTCCAGAAGGGGAAGAGGCATATAAAAAATTTAACACAAGAGGTGCTGTAACAGAAGCATGCACTGTGTGCTTGGCGGTGAGGTCTTTACAAAGGAGATGATATCTGAGTGGATCTTAAAGAAAACAGGAGTTTTCTAGGCTGAAATTCCAGAGTATCTGGAAAGTCCCTGAAGGAGCCAGCATGGTATGTCAAGGAAATGGTCTATAGTTTGGTATCAAGGGATCTTAAGGTATGTAGGGAGAGTGTCAGAAGAGGAGGTTGAAAAGGTAAGTCATGCATAGCTCTTGCTATGGGCTTTGGACTTTATTTCACAGATAAAGGGGATTTGTTGAAGGACTTTAAGTAAAGGAAGTTCCAATGTTCAGTTTGGGCTTTAGAAAGACATTCTGGCAGCAGTCTGAAGGAAGAGTTATAGTGGGGAGGGATTGGAGGCAAAGAATCAACAGGGAGGTATTTCAACAGGTAAATCAACAGGAAGGTAAATTAACAGGGAGGCATGAAGTGATAAGGTCTTGATAGTTGAAAAAAAGGAACAGAATGGGTTCAAGGAAGAATTGAGAGATTAAATCAACCAATGAGACTTGATAGTTGATTGATGGGAGATGATGTGGGAAAGGAAGAGTTAAGAGTGGCTTCAGTTCAGAATCAGTAGCCAGTCCATCAGAGGAAATGAGAGTTCCACTAACCACAGTAGGTAATAGAACAGGTTTGGGGGGAAAGACAATGACATGCTGGCCTTAAGATGCCTACGTGACATTCCGATGGGCAAGCTGTGGAGAGTTGAGCCTAGAGATTGACTAGGGTTTAGGTAGGTGCTGAGGCCCTGGAATTAATTGGCACAGACCAGACTACTAACGGGCAAAACTTGTGACATGAGGAGCTTAATAGTTCCCAAAACCCCTGCCCTAGTACTTTGCATAAAGCAGGTAGTATGCATGTAAAAATCTACAGAAACATACATAGACATGCTAATTTGGAAATTGCTAGTAAAAGCTAGATGCCCAGAGACCTCAAATTTGGAGCCACTGCAATATTAAAGACTTATTTTAGGGTTAAATGGGCAATAAGAAGCATACAACTAACAAACGACTGTGTATAAAATAAATGAGCAACAAGGATATATTTGTACAGCACAGGGAAACATAGCCATGATTTTGTAATAGCTTTAAATGGAATATAATCTATAAAAATGTTGAATTGCTATGCTAGACACCTGAAACTGATATAATATTGTAAATCAACTGTATGTCAATAAAAAGAGGACAATTAGCATACTAACATTCAGAGATTCTAGCCTTCCCCTAAATTTCATTAAAAAGTACAGTTTCACCTTGTGTATTTATTTGCATTTTGTTTTGCAGATAAGATACAGGGTTAATACTATAAAATGAGGAAGCTGGGGAAATACAATTTATCAGAATAGGGGAGTTCATTTCTAGTTGCCGGAACACAGAAATTGGTGTCAACATGTTTGGCCTTTAGCAAAGTCATTCCGAGGGAAACTTCATGGTGTTTTAGGAACTAAGCAACTTCTTCAAATGTCATACAATGTTATAGTTCTTTTACATTTGCTCAGTCTTTCAACAAACATTGTCTGAGCACCTCATATGTTCTAGACACTGTGCTAGGGACAAAAGACATCTTCCCATCCCTCAAAGAGCTCACCGTCCAGTGGAGGTGGGTGTGGGGACATCGACAAGGGAATACATTTCAAATATACTGTGAAGCGCTATGATAAGAGGTAAGCACTTTATGCAGTTGAAGACAGACAAGGACAACCCAATGCAGAAGGTAGGAAATGAGAGTGGCAACATGGTTAGAGAAGTCTTTCCAGAAGAGCCAACACCTGGCCAAGGTGGTACAAGGAGGAGGAGAGGTGGCAGATCAAGAAGCCAGCAATGAACAGACTTGGAGCACATGGAAGGGAAAGGCAAGCGATGAGCTGGGAGAGGTGGACAAGGGGTATAAGCCCTTCTGTGGAGTCTAAGCTTTTAGCCTGCAAGTAATGGAGGGCTACTGAAGGGTTCTTTTCTTTCTTTTTTTTTTTTTTTTTTTTGATTCTTATAGAGGACTTCAAAGGAAGTCTTTTGCTTTTGACATTTTTCTTCCTCCCTTTCTCCTTTTCTTCCTTCCCTCCTTCTCAAAAGCATGCTTTTGGAAATTGCAGCTGATCTGGCCTATACCTAAAGGGCAAGGGATTTATTTATGGTTTGCCTATGCTTGGGCTAGAGAAAAAGGAGTTGTAGATCCCTGAGACCAGAACTTTGTTGGCAAACAAAATTATGAGGATCTCAGAAAGAATTCCTATCACCTAGAGATTCTCCTTCCACTCAAATCTGGAGATGCCTGTGTTTGGTTTTAACAGAGGGGCTGTTAACCTCCAAGTTGTGGAGGTCTCTTAACTGGAGAGAGGACTATACTCTTGCTGCTTCAAGTGAGGCCCCTGGTCCAGCAGAATCAGCATCACCTGGGAGCTGGATTGACAAACAGAATCTCAAGCTCTACCCCAAACCTGAAACAGAATCTGCATCATTAACAAGATGCTCAGGTGATTCCTGTGCACATTCAAGTCTGAAAAGCCCCGATTTACAAAATAAGAAAACTGCTTAGCTGGTAAGGCTTGTCACCATGTTACAATCTACGTTGTAATGCATGGCCCATTGATATGTAGTCGATTTGTAACCTCTGTGATTATGATTTCTGTCCAAGAGTAAACTCAATCAGGGGTGAAACCATTTGTACTCTACTCAACATTTCCAAGAAATCCCCTTGGAGCCAATGAGGTTGAGATCCCTTTAGATGAAGGGGTTGCTCTCTGGCTGATGGGTGAAAAATTCACTCCATGCATCCACCCACCACCCCCAAAATTGTGGCAAAATATACATAACATAAAGCTACCATCTTATAGGGCTTTTTTTTAAACAGAGGTACTGGGGATTGAACCCAGGACCTCATGCATGCTAAGCATGTACTCTACCACTGAGCTATACCCTCCCCTAAAGTTACCATCTTAATGATTTTTAAGTGTACAATTCATTAGCAATAAATACATTCACATTACTGTGCAACCATCACCACCATTTATCTCCAAAGCTTTTTCATCTTCCCAAGCTGAAACTCTGTACCCACTAAACAATAACACCCATCGCCCCCTCATAACGTCCCTTGATGACCACCATTCTATTTGCTGTCTCTATGAACTAAATGATTCTAGGTACTTCATATGAGTGGAATCATACAGTATTTGTGCTTTTGTGACTGGCTTATTTCACTTAGCATAACGTCTTCAAAGTTCATCCATGTTGTAGCTTATATCGGAATTCCCTTCCTTTTTAAGGCTGAGTAATATTCCATTGTATGTAGCTAGAACATTTGGTTTACCAAATTTCATTGTATGTGGATAGCAAATTTGTTTTATCCATCAGTGGACTCTTAGGTTTCTTCCCTGTTACTGTGAATAACGCTACTATGAACGTGGGTGTAGAAAGATTCATTCTTACAGTCACCATTTGTGCCAGGCAGCAGCTCCCCTCTCCCAGCTTATCCACACCATCTCCAAATGGCGTGCCACAAGGAACATGATAAAATTCACTGTTAATGGGTGTTCTAAATGAATTTTCTTTAGTATGTCAAGCCTCTAGTTGACTCCTCATTAAGAAAACGGAATTTGCTGTTGTTTGGAGAGAAATGTCTGTTCCATTTAGCATCTCTGTCTGGGAGCAAGGGCCTGCTGAATATAAACTGAGAGCCAGAGCCAAGACGTTAATTTGCAAAGCTCAAGTATTGATTTGGCAATGCCATTCTCTTCTCTGTTGCTATTCCTATCAACCTGGATTATCTCTGTGGACACAGGAACCATTTTTTCCTGGGTGTGCTGGGCCACTGGTGACAAGCTGCTTGCTAATAAGCTCTGACAGAGATGAACAGTCAGCTACTCTGGGCAGTCGAGGCCATCCCTGCCAGAGTGTTGCTGGGCAGAGGAATTTGCAGCCCTGTAGCCAAGGGGCAGACATCCACCCGGACAAACTCAGGGCTCCATCCTGATTTCAGTGACCTGCAACAGGGCTCAGATAAGGAGAAGAGTCCTTGAGCTTACGGTGGGACTATTCTGAAGGATTATTTAAAGGGTATTATCTCCACATAGTAATATTTCTCTTCTGGACACTCCGGTTTACTTGTGCTGCTTCAGGAAGCAGGTGGGTGGGGGTAGGGGTAGGGGTAGGGGTAGGGGTAGGGGTCTGGCTCTCCTTATGCGCTTTCCCACTGGCATCCAGTGGGGGCGCTCTCACACTCTACGTTTCATCCCCGCTCTTTCATCCCGGGAACAACTCTGGGTTACCAGTGTGAAGAGCAGAGGGTTAAGCTCACACCAGCTCATTTGGAAAATAAACACTGGAACTCTGGATTTCTTCTGTGCAATCACTTTTGCTTTGTAAACTAAATCTAGACATAAACATGGGGGAACTACTAAGTTCCCCATTTTCATGTTAATTCCTGACCTTCGAGAATGATGAACTTTATCTAGAAACCGAAAACGCATTTGGGCTAATCATTTCTGAGATCTGATTAAGAGCTTTACAGAGATTTGCCCCGTGTTTGACAGGCTCTAGCAATACAGGAGAGCGCTACCTGTAAGGAATTGCCTTTTACCGAATTACAAAAGAAAAGCTAGAAACTACACAAGAAAGGGGTGAGGACTTGCCTTTTTGAATGCAAAGAAAGAACAGTTTGCATGTTTGGTGAGCACATTTGAAGAATTTCCATGAGAACCATTGATTAAACCAAAATACTTAACGTGAGGTTCTATGGGTGTGCAGCCACAGTAACGTGTCCCATGCTGGAAAGATCCAGCGGAAGTCTGGACACATGCATAGGATAATAATCTGTAGGCCACTGCCTAGAATTTACAGTTTGCCTACTGATCAGTCGTCCATACTTCTCAAAATCTCACCACCCCCGCCCAGGAAGACGGCGCAGCTGACCCCTCTTCACTGTAATCATTCTTTTGCACCCTCTCAAAATGTGTGTCCTATGTTGTCCTAGGGCAGCCCACATGGCATTAATAATATACGTTTCTTAATGGTCATTTTCAGGACATTTTTCATACGTGTGGTTTGAGCTCTTAAAGCAATCTATAAGCCCCTTTGAGGTCGGGACTGTCTCTTTGTTGTCGGTTTGACCTTTTCTCCCAGGTGTCCTAAAGCAGCGCTTCTCAAACTTGAACACACAAGGGAACCAACAGGGAAATCTTGCTGAAACGGAAATGCTGATTCAGCAGGAACGGGCTGGGCAAGAGATTCTCCATTTTTAACCAGCTTCCAGATGTTGCCATGGGTTGAAAGACCGCATTTGAAGAGGCGAGGCCCTGTAACACCCAGCATGGTGCTTTCAACAGAAACAGGTAAGACTTCACATTGATAGCAGTTCCGGGAAAATTCCTCTTCTGAGGCCTGACCCCTTCAAGCTAATGCTGCCTCGCAGCAAGGTAACCTTTGGGTCACTAGACTCTCCTGTAAACCAACTGAAGCCTGAGGACATGATTTTGTTAAAGGGCAGTTTGGATTTGTGTTTAACTTCTAGGAATACGGGTGGTTTTAGTAATGTAAATCAAGAGGACTGGTGATTTACGTGGCTGTGTGTGGCCCAGCCAGGCCATGCTAGGCCACTCGTGATCAGAGCCACAACAATACTGGCCAGTCCCCAAAAGGGGGCGCACGCTGGCCTGCTGAGAGCTGTAACTCCCCTTCTGGAATAGGGGCCCTCACTTCTCTTCCCGGTGGGTTAGTTTGGTAGAAGCAAAGTAAGGTTTAACCTGTGTTTTCCTGCAGCCAGTTAAGTCTCGGTTTCCTACATACAGTCCTGCTGTATTAGAGGCAGGGAGGCACTTCTCCATTTCACCTTTGAGGCTAGGAAAATTAGTCTTTATTCTTAGCAGACTTCAATAAATGCTTTTTAACCAGAGGGACAGGCCAGAAGGATAAGCTGGCACCAGTGAACCTGCCAAGACAGCTGACTGGGCCCATGGCATGGCGACAACAGAGGCCAAGTCAGATCTCTCCAGGCCTCGGAGGTTTATTTGTCATGAAATCAAGATGTTGGACTGGAAGGTTCTATCAGTCCTTCAAGACTGATTCTAATCGACACATCAGGGAAAGGCACAGAGGAGACAAGAATTCCACACCTGGCTTCTTGAGGGCACAATGCAGCTGGGAGCCTTTTGGCTCTTATCCTCTGCCTGGTCTCAGCCCAAATGCTTGCCCTGAGCTGGCGCTAAGTTATCCCTTCCTAGACAGTTGGGTGCCTCACATCCGCCTGCCCGGTTGGAGAAAGACTGGAAAAGATATGCCCTGTACTGCCACCTAATGGTTCCTGCGCTGTCAAGTCGATTCTTCAGCGCCGTTAGGATCTTGTAGAAGCTTTGGGTCCTTTATACATAATCCACCAGCTATGAGACCCTAACAGGAGACAGTAATAATAGGGGACTTCCTTCCAGGTGCTGCCTCATTAAGGGAATCAGGGACTGTGACTGCAAGAACTGTATGATTTTTTTTTAACTTTGTAATTTCCTCCTTATTTGTTATTTCCTGTCTGTTTCCCTGTAATGATTAGCAGTGCAGCTCTAAAAACAAGAAGGGCCACGGTGTTTGTTTTCAAGGGCAGCGGGGAACTGGGGAGACTGCACTCCAGGGTTTGAAGTCAACAACTCCAGGAGATGGAGTGGGTGGAGGGAGCGGAATAGCAGCAAGGAAAGCAGGCTGAATCCTCAGGCTTGTCTGAAAAAGGAAAGAGGGGGCGGGAGGATGAAGTTGCCTTCTAGTTGGAATGAAGGTAACGGTCCTCATAGCATTGTTGCTCTTTCCTGTTTTGCTTTCAGATGTGCCGGTCTGTTTTCAAGCCAGGAAAAGGAAGCAAAGGTATAGAAAGTGTTGTAGTTCAGGGGCCTTTGTAGCAAACGATAGTCCTCTAGAGTAAGGATGCTAAATGCAGATGTCTACAGAAGGACCAGGCCGATAAGGTACCTGGATGGGGGCAGCCTGGGGTAAGACTGTGAGGAGTAGTGGGGACTGTGGTGAATTGGAGGGCACTTTCCCCATCAAAGGAGGCAAAAACTACTTAAGCCCCAGGTGGCTATGACCCTAACCAAATTGTGTACCCACATTGCTTGATCGTTCAAATTTTCAAAAGAAGCTGGAGATTTGCATTATTATGAGAAGTCTCCTTATTTTTAAATGTTGGCAGTTAATGCTGCTTTGAAAACAAACAACAGCAGCCTTGTATGGGCCAAATAAAACATGTCAATGAGACATATTTAGCCCAAAGGCCAACTCTTTGAAAACTTGGATCCAGAGCAATTTGCATTCTGGAATCTCAAAGCATTTAAGTGATCCTTGCGAAGCATGTAGTCTTCTGTCAACAGTAACAAACTGCAATCAAACAAGCAAATACCAGATAAGTTGGGGAAGCACAGACTGCTTTGTGCTTAGATGTATTAATTTGTTCACTTTTTTTATATCCAGCTGGAAAGCCTTGAATGGGTCATTCAGAAAATCAAGGAGCATTTATTGAGCACCTAATATGTGCTAAGTAATGATAAATAAAGCTTTTTCTGTAAAGGGCCAGAGAGTAAATATTTTAGGCTTTGTGGGCTGTAAAATATCCATCACAACTACTTAGCTCTGCTGGCTGCAGTCGCAAAGCAGCCTTAAACAGTATATAAACAAATAGGTATGGCTGTGTTCCAGAAAAACTTTGTTCCCAACAGGCAGTACTTCAGATTTGGCCCATGGGCCATGGTTTGCCAATATCTAAGAATATCTAAGAGAGCTTGCAGCCTAATGAAACAGTTTTCTTTAAGGAGTCCTATATGTTTGTTTTACCTATTAAGACAAGGGATTAGGGTCATATCACTACAATTTTAAAGTTATTTTTGTAAGTTACATGCCCCAAATAGCTCTCTATTATCATTTAGTGTAACACAAAGGATCATCACCATTCCTTAAGAATAAACAGGTTACTATAAACATTGGAGATAACACTGGCCCTACCTAGCTACTGACTTTAGTTCAGCAAGGCTGTCTGAATATGAATTTCAGGTAGGATATTTTTTTCATAAAAGGAACCATTGACACAGGAGAACACTGACTATTTGACTGAGCTAGTTATCTCGGTGGAGTGATTCAATTCCTGTTTTGTCTGGATTTGAAACTGTTGTCAGGAGGCACCAGGTGGCTGAGCACACCTGCTTGTTTCCTGAGTCCTAGGAGTTAAGTACTTAGAACTTCCGTAACGATTTTCTAAAGAGAACAAATGAAGCAATATATCATTTTCATCTTTATATTCTCAGTGAAGTAACAGCCCATAGAAGAAGCTCAACATTTTTTTTGTTTTGCTTTATGAATGGAAGGCGTACAGACTATGGCCATGTTAATTTCTCCCAATGTAACTTCATAAAATATCAACTAAAGATGTGTAGCTATTTATATGGCTCTAGATACTGTGAATTGGTTGCCAAAAGCTATTTGTAGCCTTTTCCTCCTTTGCTTTCTTCTACTGTACACTCCCCTGCAGGTAAGGGGACCATATGTTCCAGTTCTAACCAACAGGATGTAAACACAAGGATCTGCTTGGGCTCCTAAGAACGTTTCCTACTAGGGACTGACTCAGTTTGGCTTCATATCCCTTCTTTCTTCTTCTTGACCTAGAATTTAGACACAATACCTTGGAGGTTCAGTAGGATGCTGGAATGGAAAGGAAGAGGAATGCTTGATGAGATCACCAAGCAACTCAACTAGCCCTGAACTGCCCACCTTTGGGTTTCTAATTACATGAGGAAAAAATAAAGTCCTTGTAGGGTAAAGCCATCATGATCTGGTTTTCTATTACTTGCAACCCCACCCAATCCTATCTATGTGAGGCTATTAAGAGTTTCCTTCTAGTCTCACACTCCATCACCGTCACTCAGAAAATGAAATTTCTGGTGTCTAATGAAGTTGTATTAATTCTCCAGCTCTTCCTGTGCCACTTTAAAGAGTTTTAAAATCTTGTTACAAACTCAGGTAATATGTAAAGATCAAACTTCATCAGTTTTCCTAGGAAGTCCTATTATAATACATCAACATCAAGTTCAAAGAAAATGTTCTATGATATAGCTTCTGAGAAAATCAAAGGTATTGTCAAAAGATTCCTTCTGAACCAGTTTTAGGTGGCAAACATTTTACGCCAACAAACTATCCAAAAGGTAGTTAAAAATATGTGAATATAGTCTACGTTTTAAAGTTTCATGGCCCCTAAAATCATCCTATTTTGTGACATGTACATTAGCCTGTTTTAAAGACTATTAAAATTTTGGTTTTTAAGAGCTCCCAGTGGCCAAATTTTGGACAATTTCAGCATATTAAAAGGAAAAAAGTAATGGTAGTAATAGATGATAATACTTTAAATGAAATATAAAATAAAATCTATGAATCCACAGTGATTCACAAGGATGCCAGCTAATTAATGTAGGCAAATGATAGAGTTTGCAACTGCCAATGTAATAATTGATTTAGGGTAGGATCATTAATGGACCCTAAGGGCTTTGAGTGAAAGAATGTTGAGAAACAAGATAATCAGATGGTTTCAAAGTAGCATCCCACAGATCAATTAATAATTCCCAAGGGAATTATAATCTTTTTATTATTATTATTATTATTACTTCCAAAGGGAAAATCTCCTTTATCATGGAGAGATCTGTCAGATGCCATCTTAACCAAGAGATCAAACTTGGCATCACCAATGGTAAGACAATGACCAGCCTTCTGATATTATGCAAGGGGTGCACAATACTGCCTATGCAGAATTCTTGCCCGAATGCTTATCCTGAATCTAAACATGAAGAAACACTGAGTCAAATCCAGAATTTGGAAAAAGCTGCAAGACAACTGGCTTAAATTTTTTGAAAAAGTTCAATGTTATGGAAAACACCAAAATGCAGAGATTTTTCTCTACCAAGAGAGACTAAGGAAAAAAAACAACCAAATGCAATGCGTAAATCTTAATCAGATTCTGGATTGAGGGAGAAAATCCTGCTATATATTTAAAGACTATTAGGGAAATATGAATATAAACAGAATATCAAAGAGTATTATTATATATTATTATTATTTTTTAAATTGAAGTACAGTCAGTTACAATGTGTCAATTTCTGGTGTACAGCCCAATGTCCCAGTTATGCATATACATACATATTTCATATTCTTTTTCATTAAAAATTATTACAAGATATTGAATACAGTTCCCTGTGCTATATGGAAAAAACTTGTTTTTTAATCTATTTATATTTATAGTAGCTAAATTTGCAGATCTCAAACTCCCAAATTTATCCCTTCCCACCCCCTTCCCCTGGTAATCGTAAGATTGTTTACTATGTCGGCAAGTCTATTTCTGCTTTGTAGATGAATTCATACTATCCTTTCTTTTTTCTCTTTTTTTAAGATTCCATATATGAATGATATTATGTGGTATTTTTCTTTCTCTTTCTGGCTTACTTCACTTAGAATGACAATCTCTAGGTCCATCCCTGTTGCTGCAAATGGCATTATTTTATTCCTTTTTATGGCTAAGTAGTATTCCATTGTATAAATATACCACAGCTTCTTTATCCAGTCATCTATCAATGGAAATTTAGGTTGCTTCCATATCTTGGCTATTGTATATAGTGCTGCTGTGAACATGGTGTGCATATATCTTTTTGTATTAGAATTCCCTCTAGATATATGCCCAGGAGTGGGATTGCTGGATCATATGGTAAGCCTGTCTTTAGTTCTTTGAGGAATCTCCATACTGTTTCTCATAATAGCTGCACCAAACTGCATTCCCACCAGCAGTGTAGGAGGGTTCCCTTTTCTCCACAGCCTCTCCAGCATTTATCATTTGTAGACTTTTGAATGATGACCATTCTGACTGGTGTGAGGTGATACCTCATTGTAGTTTTGACTTGCATTTCTCTGATAATTAGTGATATTGAGCATTTTTTCATGTGCCTATTGGCCATTTGTATGTCTTCATTGGAGATTTGCTTGTTTAGGTCTTCTGCCCATTTTTGGACTGGGTTGTTTGTTTTTTTGTTATTAAGTTGTATAAGCTGTTCATATATTCTGGAAATTAAGCCTTTGTCAGTTGCATCATTTGCAAATATTTTCTCCTATTCCATAGGTTGTCATTTTGTCAAAAAGTATTACTGAATTAATGTTAATCTTCTTAGCTGTGGTAGTAATGGTATTGTGGTTATTGGTAAAATGCTCTTTTTCTAGGAGATCCATATTGAGATATTTAGGGGTTAAGTATCATGATGGCTGTATTGTAATTAAAAAAATTTTTTTTATTTCCTATTTTTCTCATTGTCTTTAATTAAATCTTTTAAATGTATTTCTTTTTTGGGGGGAGTGGGCAATTAGGTTTATTTATTTATTTTAATAGAGGACTAGGGATTGAACCCAGGATCTCGTGCATGCTAAGCACGCTCTCTACCACTGAGCTATACCCTCCCCTGCTGCATCCTACTTTTTGACAAAGTATGGGGGTGGGGGGTGTGGAGGCAAATGTGACAAAATGTTAATAATTGGTGAATCTATGTAAAGGCTTTAGGATGTTTATTGAACAATTCTTTCAACTTGTTTGGACATTTAAAACTTTCCAAAAAACCAAAGAAAAGAAAGAAAAACGTCTTGGGCTTCATGCTATGCCTTGGAATTTTAAGTCTTATTGTGACCGATATTCATAATCACCTTTTGGCAGATATTAAGATTATGCTTAGCTAGACATCTTGACACAAGGTCTAGCTATCACATAAGAATTATTCAGTAAAATGTTTTGAGTGCCTACTACGAACCAGATACTATTTTTGGCAACTTGGATACTTAAATGAAGAAAACAGAGATCTCTGGTTCCATGGAGATTACTTTCCAGCAGGGGCAGACCAACAGAAACAATAGATATAATTAATAAATAAACTTTGTAGCACTATGGAAAAAAATAATAAGGTTGTGGGGGCAGTTGGGGATTATTAAAGTGGAGGCTTAGATCAGTGAAAGGAGCACAGAGATTGATTTAAGGAATACTGAGAAAATGTCCAAATTTTTTATAGTACCCTAGGATATGTTGGCTTAGCTTCACTTGAAGAATAGTGAACCTCTTCATCTCATAAAGCCATTTCCATTGTATCACAGGAAGACAAGGCTGGCTGCCTTCTAGAGTGACCAGCTGTCCTAGTTTGCTCACAGCTAAGGGATTTTCTGAAACATGGGACATTCAAGGCTAAAATAGGAACCTTCCTGGTCAGACTGGAATGGCTGGTCACCCCCAGCCATCCTGCTATTTTATCACCTGTGTGATCTCGAGCAAATCATTTCGCTTCCCAGAGTCTTGGCTTCCTCATCTGTAAAAAGGAAATCATCTACATGCTACAGCACGAGTGAACCTTGAAAACATTATGCTCAGTGAAAGCAGCTAGACACAAAAGCCACATAATATATGATTCCATTTATATGAAGTTTCCAGAAGAGGCAAATCCGTAGAGACAGAAAGCAGATTAGTGGTTGCCAGGGCCTGGAGGGAAGAGGAGATGGGGATGATTATTAAGGAGTAAGAGATTTCTTTTTGGGGTGATGAAAATTTTCTTCAATTAGATAATACTGGTTGCACAACTCTGCCAAACTGTACATTTTAAGAGGGTAAATTTTATGGCGTATTAATTATATCTCAATAAACCTGTTATTTAAAAAATTCAGTAACATAGATTTACTATATAACCCAGCAATTTCACTCGTAGGAATAGACAAATCCATAGAGACAGAAAGCAGATTAGTGGTTGCCTAGGGCTGGGAGAGGTGGAGGATAATGGAGAGAGACTGCTAACGGGCACGGGGTTTCTTTCCCGAGTGATGAAAATGTTCTAAAATTGACTGTGGTGATGGTTGCACATCTCTATCAATGCACTAAAAACTATGGAAGTGTAAATTCAGTATTTACAGGTAATATTGTAAAAAATATTTGATGTTAAAAAAGGAGATTGAGATACTTGTGTGAGATCTGAGTCTTTGCTCTCCTAAGACGTCAGGCTCCCCTCCCCAATACACACTGTCTATCACATCAAATCATCACTGAACATGGCTTTGTGTTGCCCACTGAACTGAGAGCCCTTTGATAAGGTAAACTTTGTAATTCGCCCGGGGCCAGCTTCCTGAGTGTGCAACTGGTGAGTCACAAAAGCTATTCAGAAGGGTTTAAGTACATTTGGCTGAAAGCTCTGCAGTCACCATGTTGAAATTCTTAACAATTTTTGAACAAGGTGCAGGTGCTGCTCATTTTCATTTTGCACCGGGCCTGCAAATTTTGTAGTCGTCCTGAATCCAAATTAGTATCCCCAGTACTTGGCACAGTACTGATGCTCTGTGGGTGTTCAGTAAAGGTTAGTTCGCCTTCCCAGTCCCTGTACCCTGAGACGTTCCTCGGCAACGCACTGACTATGACACAGATTTACCCAAAGACTCCTCTGTGCCAGAAACTGTGTCAGCAGCTGGGCAACCACCCCCACCCTCTGCAAGTCCTTCCCAGCAGGAGAACTGCTCAGAAGATAAGCCCACCTAACCCTTTGTCTCAAACAGCAATGACAGCGTCTGACTCATCAGTACTTTTATTTAGAGAGAAACACATCACCTTGGGATCCTGATTTTTGTTACAGGAAACAGAAAGCTCCGATAAAGGCGAATGAGGCTTCAGTTCTTTTCCTCTGCATGAGTACAAATCAACTCTGCCTTTTTCAGTATGTTTGCGGTCTATCACATTCACGTCTATTATTAAAGAGATCTGTCAGCACCTTTTAACTCAGTTTGGGTTCTATGTACAAAGCACTATGCTAGGCAGTGCTGATAGGAAGATTGTAACTGGATCTTTTTCAGTTCATCACAGGAGCTCTTTGGACAAAGATTACGGTGGGCTGCAACTTCATGGCGAGTCTGCAGAGAGCAGTAGTCAAACTGAAATTCCTAATGGACCTGGCTTCCACTTGCTAAATGTTTTTATTTTTGTTTTTGCTTTTGTTTTTCACTAGCAGTGAATCCCAGGGGCACCGTTTTTAAATCTCTCTAAACTTAATTTTTTTACTCATTTAATATGACCCTGGAGTCAAAGGGCTATTGTAAAGGTTAAATTAGATAATGCATCCCCAGCGTCCGGCTCTTAGTAAGAAAGCCGCAACAAAAGCAAAACCTAAAACATTTTGTAAAATTGAGCTATTTTGCATCATGATGGCTACCTGGTCCTGTTCCTGGCACACAGCCCCATTTCACAAAATACCTCGGCCTGCAACTTCTGTTTTTCCAGCTAGAGGTAAAGGTAAACAACTTCAGCCAACATCGTCTAGCCCTGTGAAGTCAGTGAGGTCCTCTTCCTCCCTTTCAGCATTGGTAATGATCCCCACACTCCCAGGCTTGCAAAGTCTTTTGAGGAGAGTCTGAGCGGTGGGGCTGGAACGCTAGCCGCTGCTAATGGGGCCACTAGGGGACTGGGTTTGATGTGTCCTGGAATCTTTAGCTTCCTTGGAACCTGGAAGCCACGCCTCCCTAGCAGTCTGCTCATTGAGCATCTTAGGACTTGGGATCCTCACCCCACCCTACCCTCCTACCCCACACTATTGCCCCCTCGCCTCCCATCATTGGCCAGTCATGAGGAGTGGCTGCCCTCAAGGACAAGGACATGATCTCGGACAAGGCAGCTCTCTTCAGTTGAGGGTGAGCATTTCTTGGAGAGACACTCATCTGAGAGCTGTCAGCCGAGTCTCCCAGCAGACAGGGGACTGAGTGCTCAGTCGTGAAAGGGAGAATCCAGGTAGGCAGTTTGCTGCTGAATCCGTTCCAATAGCTAAGTGGTAGGCATTTCTCTTCTACATTTCAGCCATTCCTAGGAGTTCTGGTTAGGGGAGGATAGAGAATCGGGAGATAGGCCATCTGATAAATTTCATAGTTGATTATCAGGGATAATTCATTGAAAACTGCAATATTATGGCTTTATGTATATTTAACCAAACTTAGATCCAAAAAGCTTTAAAGCAGGTTGATATGATAGCATTGGTGTTTACTTAACACGAGGTAGCCAGAGATTTCTCTGAGGGGATGACTTTATGTTGAGGTCTGAATGACAGGCAAGAGTCAGGTAAGTGAAGATCAGAAGATAGAACATTTAGAGAGAGAGCTCAGCTAGTACAAAGGCCCTAGGGCTGGAACAAGCTTGGCTTGTTCAAAGAACCAAATGTCCAGGAGGCTGGAGCATGGTGAGGGGGAGGCTGAGGAGCACACACTGTAATCCCAGGTCAGTTTACCCTGAAGTCAGTGGAATGACATTTTGCAGCATTTCAATAACTTAGAAATTACAGGTCTCTGATTTGAGTTTGAAGTGAATCTTCTTTTGAAATCTTTTATATTTAGTTATTATAAAGCTGAAAAAATCGGATTGAAAAGGAGTAGACTAGGAGGGGAGGGTATAGCTCGTGATAGAGTGCATGCTTAGCATGCACAAGATTGTGGGTTCAATCCCCAGTTACCCCTCTAAAAATAAATAAATAAATAAATAAATAAATAACCAAGCAAGCAAACCGAATTACCTCCTGGCTGCCAAAACAAAACAGTTAAAAAAAAAAAATTAGTAGACTAAAGGTCTGAGTGAAGCTCACGGTAGTAAAAATTTAGAATATGAAATAAAAGTGATAGAGATGATCAATTTAATAGTCAATACTCTGACATTGAGAAGAGAAGTAGACAACAACAAAAGTTTTAGATTCTACAGAAAGTGCTAATATGTTAAAAGGAAGAGACAAAACTTGAATAGAATTTATAAATAAACTCTTAGATTGTTTGCTAATCCAGTTAATGAAGATGAGGGAATCATAGGAACCCATCAGAAAAAGATTCTGAATTCTTGCTGATTTGATATGAAATGCTGATGTCAAGGAAAGTAATGTAACACTCAAAATTTACCTCTAAAATAAGGATTTTAACAACAAACCAGTTAAATGGTTATTGTCAAATCAAAGAGTACGTAAGATTAATTTTTTAAATTCTTTTGGGGGGGTAATTTGGTTTGTTTATTTATTTATTTAAATGGAGGTGCTGGGGATTGAACCCAGGACCTCGTGCATGCTAAGCACTCACTCTACCACTGAGCTATACCCTCCCCACTTCTTAAGATTAATTTTTAACAAGAAAACATGAAATGCCCTGAAATCTTTTAGATCATCTATAATTGAAATCTGATAGCAGTTTGGCCAGATTTGACATCAGTCCTAAAACTTTACATAATGAAGATTTGTGAAGCTGAAAGAAGCTCTTCTAAATGATGGTAAAAAACAAATTTTGAGTAACTCTGCTGAAGGAAAGATGAATTATCTTTCTATCCTCTCCTTGGGAGATGAAATTTAAGGTGATATTAAAATTGTTGTCCTTTGAAGGCACAAATAATTGGTAGACAAAAAAATGTAGAAAAAAGTAGAATAGTTGTGTTAAGCAGTTAATTAATAAAATATTACATTCTATTGTTTTTCTGAACTTAGTGATATTTGTAATATTTGTAAGCTTTTGTAAGTTTGAAATTTATTGTAGTTTCTTCTCGGATTTTAAATAAATGTTTATTTTCAATTAGTTTTTTTTTGAAAACATCCCCAACTTTTTGAATGCCTTATGTGACATGGATTAACAAAGACATTTAAATTTGGATTAAAATGGCACAGATCTAGCATAAATTATGTATTTATTATCATATAAGAACAATTGGAATATATGATATTTGTTAATTAATTAATGAAGTGTAGCTAAGACAATATTTTTTATATGGATCATAATAAAATACATATTATTTTTCAGTAATTGTGAATTAGTACCCATAGTAATCCCATGCTTTCGATTTAATTTTTTATTTGTGATTTTATATTTTTCCTTACAGAAGCTACTCCTCCTCCCCCCACATAAATTGTATAAATTTCAGGTTCCACAAAACTTAAATCTGCTCGTGGGTGTAAAATGAAGTATGGCTTTGTTGGCTAAGGGAGGGGTCTGGATTTTCTTCTAGGTATGATGGGAAGCTATTAAAGAGTTTTGGTTACACAAGTAACATGAACTGATTGATACTTTAGAAAGATTGCTCTGGCTCCTGGGTCATATGCAATTAACATGGTGTTAGTGGGGCCATGAAGAAGAGGGGCTGGTCCCTGCTTATGGTGATGAAGTGTGTGGAGTGGCCCCAGCTGTGCTACAGTCAGACACCACAGAGAAAGAGCCAGAACAGGGGTTTCGGGCAGGAGGTGATAAGCCCCAACTGGAAGAAGGTAAAATAGATCTGGGTGGATTCAGAAATACTGAGGAAGGGGTTGAATTTCTTATAGATTTGGGGCGTGAATGAAGGGATTTGTGATCTGAGAAGGCTGGAGGTCTTAGTGACATGGGGAGGAAATGACTGGTAGGGAGATGAAAAATACCCAGAAAAGAATGAAACACAGGACACCAAGGGGACCAGTGAGAGATTACTAGGATATAAACAAAGGATAACAATAATAGTAGTAGTAGTAGTAATAATAATAATAACAATAATAATAATAATAAAACACTTCCACAGTGCTCACCATGTGCCAAGTACTGTGTTTTGCATGCATTAACCCATTATTTCAGAAAGATGGGCTGTAGTCAGATCGTGGTATGTTCTGTGCCAGGCTAAGGGATATGGACATATTTTATTCTATGTACGGTGGGAGTCACTAAGGATTTTTGAGCAGGTATTATTAGGAAATAAAAGAGAAGGATAAAAATTGCTTAGATAAGGGAGCCCAAAGAACCCCTGAATTTTTGAATAAATGTGCGAATAGCCATAGATTTCTTTTTCAGAGGGGAGAGTCCATGGTGTCAATGCAATCTCGAAGGCGTCTGAGACTTCAAAGAAGGCTAGGAAGCACCACTTACTTAGCAGTTTCATGCCCAGATGACCAGTAGGATGGCAGTAGCATTCAAGAAAAAGAGGTACAAGGAAGAAGTCAGGAGGTGGCGTTGGCTGGAAGAGAGTAGAGGTGATCCCTTCCCGCTGAGATCTGTTGCTTTCATGATGCTGTAGGCGGATCTTCCAAAGGGCAGTGGGGATGGAGCACCCAGGCCACCAGAGACTGAGCAAGGCCCCAGACACAGGCAGGCACAGCCTCCATCACAAGCTGGAGTTTGAATGACATTGTCACGGAAAACAGAAAAGGAGACCAAGGACAGATCTCTGAACATATTTAATCTGTCTCCTGTGCCTTTTCCTAAGCGCTTTCTGATAGATTATTTTTCTCTACACAGGAAATTCACATTTTGAACTTTAGTTCCTAAAAATACATTAAGTCACACTTTGTCTTCAAAGGAGGGGCAGGAGGGGATGCACATAAAGACGATTTAAGTGGTTCACTTCTCATCTGAGGAAATTATCTTTTCAAAATGATCAAGGTGCTCCTGACCCTGTTGGAGAGAGTGTGGGTATTTCTGAGCTAAGTTAGGAAACGTGTAGGATAATTGTTAGCACTCAGAGGACCTAGTTCTAGCCTGGTGTTGAAATCTCAGGAACCCACAGAATTCCTTCTCTCCCTGCAGGGAAAGGAAAATACCTGTTCCTCTTTCCCTGCTCATTACAGAAAAGTGACTTAATATATTTGGGTAGACTGCAAACTGGCAGTCCCCGTCCTGAGTCAGGGTTATAACCCAGCTATAGTCTTTTCTAGAAATAGCCCCCCAAATACCAGCATTTTTCCAAGAGTGTGCGTAATTCTGTGTGGGTGCGTAATTTCAAGAAGAGAGGAGCAGGAGTTCTAACCTGTCATATCCAGAAACTACTTCATCATCAACATCATGGAACTTGGTGGAAGCAGCCAAATGTAAGTGGCCGTCATGGTCACCGCAGTTAACATATTGAATGTTCGCATTTTACCAGACACTGGGTTAAGGCCGTATATTCATTATTCATTTAATTCCCACAAAAATCCCATAAGATAAATTTGATTTATGGGTCTCATTTTCTAGAGGCAGAAATGGAGGTTTAATGAGCAAAGTTCATGCCTGTAGCCACTGCCAGGCTGTTCCTGCTTTACCCTGGGGCACGACCTACCTGCAGACCTTTATGTGGCCATAATCCAGCCTGGTGGGCGCAGGCCATGCATACAAGGGGGCAGCAGTAAACATCTTTAGATCTACCAAGTTGCACTCTTGACTTTTGTGTGTTCTTCCACCTGGCTCTCAGCCTTGCCTGTCTGATTCAAAATGTCCTCACTTCCATGAACTTCGAGCACTGCTGGCTTCCCTTAGGATGCAGCTGGGGGTGGCCCCAGCACCTGAAGAGGTTGGGGCACAGCTAAAGAAGCAGGGAACTGCATTAGCACTCCCCCAGAGGTGAGGCCTGTTCTCAGAGGCACACACTGGACTTTGAGGAAGTCTGCTCAGGCAAACAGAAGCAGCACTGGCAGGTTAGGAGGCTAGAGACCCTCGCCCAACCGTGGGAGCTGGAAATGGAACCAGATTGCTGAAGGGGAGCATGTGGACGGGCAAAGGTCAGTGCAGCAGGGCAAAAGGCCCAGCCCAGAATGTCAAGGGCTTGCTGACGAGAAGGTAGTCAGTAGTGAGAAATTCTGGCCTTTCCTCACCTATATCCCCTGTTATGGGTTGAACTGTGTCTCCTAAAAATCTATCTTTTAAGTTTTTTTTTTTTGAGGGTGTGTGGGTAATTAGGTTTGTTTATTTATTTTTAGAGGAGGTGCTGGGGATTGAACCCAGGACATCATGCATGCTGAGCATGCGCTCTACCACTTGAGCTCTTCCCCTCTGCCTTTCAAAATCCGTATCTTGAACCCCTAAACTCCAGTATCTCAGTATGTGATCTTATTTGGGAAAAGGGTCCTTGCAGATGTAACTAGTTCAATTGAGGTCATTAAGGTGGGCCCTCATCCATTATGACTGGTGTCCTTAGAAACAGGGATAATTTGACACAGAGACACACACACACACACAACGAATGTCAAACAAAAGCGCTCCGCCAGAGCTCGCAGGGCTGCAGAGCTCACTGGAAGTCAGCAGGCAGAGTGGCGGGGACACCTCCAACCGTGCCTGGAGCCTTGAGGATGCTGTCCAATAGACACTGTGGCCTGAGGGAGGGGGTGCCCGATGTAGAGCTGAGTCCTAACTCTCTTGAGGGATGAAAGTATTCAACCGCCAAGTCATTAATTTTATTTAATCTGGATCCTTAAAAGTCTTTGTTGTCAGCCTCTCCATCATCGCCATCAAGGGCTATTACCAACTTGCGTTTGGTCACCTGAGCAAGGCAGCAGGTTTCCATGGTTACCTACAAGCGTGCAGCAAGTTGTCATTCCTAGGAGGCCCCAGGATTAGGAAAATAATCAAGACAGGGCCTCTGGCACAGTGATAATAACCTGGATTCAATGATGGGAAAAGGATACTGGGGGCAACTGGGTCTCAGAAGCAAGTCAGAAGCCTGGTTGTTAGAACTGGGCACGAAGGTAGAGGCAGAGAGGCAATCCAGCTTAGAAGTAGTGTCTGCCGGATTCTGAGCCCCTTATTGTGAAGGAGGTGCTATGCCAAGCGCTTCGCGGGCATTACCTCCCTCTGGTCCTTGCTTATTAAAGCTCTCTGTTTATCAGTGAAGGAACTAAGCATATGTGACTTGTTGAAGATCACACAGCTGGTAGGTACAGAGCAAGGATTTGAACCCAGCGCTGAGTAGCTTCCATCTGTCCCTCCAGACCCACTTTCCGCTCTTCTCCACCCCTGAGGCTGACCTGCATGGGCTGCCTCAGTGGCCTCCCCCTAGATCAGGGGCAAGAAAGGAGAGGTGGCTTTCGTCTGGCTGAGCCACAGAGTGGATTCTTCCACAGAATCCTCTCCTATCTCCTCCCCTCGGGTCTCTGAGTCGAGGGCTGCTATTCCAGGCTACTGCCCAATCCCTTGTGGTCCCCGCACCTGCTATTTTGTAGAAAACCCCTTTATAATAAGTCCTTCTTTGTGATCTTCTTTCTAGGGAGACCCTGACTGCTATGCCGGGTGGTCTGTTGCTGAAGGCTTTGCCTTTAACTCTGTGTCCCGTTTCTCCCCATTCCCAGCCGTGAGGTGGGGTTGAGTCCCCGAGTGTTGGGTCGGTGCTCTTTAACCCCCCACAATCTAAGGCAGGATTGGTCTCTGAGCCTTGGGATGGTGGGAAAGAGGTGCTGAACTTGAGGTGGGTGCCCCGTGGTTAGAGGTGCCGGGAGGGGGCCACGGCACAACCTGGAGGGTTAAGAAGAGTTCGATACCTGTAAAGACTTTCAGATCCCACTGGTCCTTGTCCTGGCAACTCAGCTACTCTACTGAGTATAGCTAACTGTACATTCTGAGTAACCAGTCCCCACGAGCCTGCCCTCACTTCAGACTAGCTGGCTACAAAGTCAGAGGTTCCCATTACCACCTCAACTTCCATAATTTGCTAGAACAACTCGCAGAACTCAGGAAGTGCTACCCTTAAGGGTACAGTTTTATTATAATCAGTCAAGGGAAGAGACTCAAGGGCAGAGTCCAGGAGGGTCCAAACACGGAGCTTCCGGTCATCCTCTCTGCATGGAGGCGTGGAGCCCTGACCTTGATGTGTGACAATACACGCATGGTATTGCCCACGAAGGCAGCTTACCCAAAACTTTGTTGTCCAGAGTTTTTAACCAGGGCTTGATCACATATTGTCCCTCTGACTGACCTTTCTGGAGGTCGGAGCTGATATGGTGTGACCCAAAGCCCTCATTATAAGTCACATTATTAGACTGTCCAATGACCAAAGGCCTCAGGCGAAAAATACCACTCCGGTCAGGCAGGACATTCCAGGGGCCTGGTGGTTACCTCTCCATAGCTGAAGCCGTAGGTCAGAACTCTCTAGGGTAAGTTTCTTATTACATAGCTAATTTGTCCCTTTACTATCCCTCAGACCCTCTTGGCTATATTCCTGGTCCTGCCTCTCCTGGCCAGCCCAGGGGTATCACCATCCACGTATCCATCGAAGTTTGGAATGAGGCTAAGGCAATATTCGATGCAATCCATAGTGAGCTTTTACCCACTGCAAGATTCACCATTGCAACCACCATCCCTGCCACTGTGCTAGCAGATTCCGTGTATGAATCTGCTTTACTATTAAAAAACCTGCTTTGCAAAAAAGGTCCTCTTTGTGTCACATGGGGGAAGAGTCCACAGCCTCCTTCTAAATGCCCTTGCATAAAACAATTGTTGCCACAGGGAGAATCGTGTTGGCCCCACTCAGTCATGATGAACATGTTCCGTGTTCTTCCTTTTTTTTTTAATTGAAGAATGTAGTCAGTTTACAATGTTGTGTTAGTTTCTGGAGGTACAAGCATAGTGGTTCAGTTATATATATATATGTGTGTATATGTATATTACTTTTCCTTTTCATTAAAAGCTATTGCAAAGCACTGAATATAGTTCCCCGTACTACACAGTAGGACCTTGCTGTTTATCTATCCTACATATAGTAGTCAGTATCTGCAAATCTCAAGCTCCCAATTTAACCCTACACCCCGTCCCCTTCTCTGGTAACCATAAGCTTGTTCTCTACGTCTGTGAGTCTGTTTCTGCTTTGTAAATAAGTTCAGTTGTGTCATTTTTTTTTAGATTCCACATATAAGTGATCTCATATGGTATTTTTCTTTCTTTTTCTGGCTTATTTCACTTAGAATGACAATCTCCAGGTCCATCTATATTCCTGCAAATGGCATTATTTTATTCTTTTTTATGGTTGAGTAGTATTCCATTGTGTATTTATACACATCTTCTTTATCCAGTCATCTGTGGATGGACATTTAGGTTGCTTCCATGTCTTGGCTATTTGTAAATAGTGCTGCTATGAACGTTGGGGTGCATGTATCTTTTCGAATTAGAGTTCCCTCTGAGTATGTGCCAAGGAAAAGGATTGCTGGATCTTCTGGTAAATCTATTTTTAGCTTTTTAAGGAATCTCTGTACTGTTTTCCACAGTGGCTACACCAAATTACATTCCCACTAACAGTGGAGGAAGGTTCCCTTTTCTCCACACCCTCTCCAGCATTTGTCATTTGTGGACTTTCAAATGATGGCGATTCTGACTGGTGTGAGGTGATGCCTCATTGGAGGTTTGATTTTCATGTCTCTGTTAATTAGCAATACTGAGCATTTTTTCATGTGCTTATCGGTCATTTGTCTGTCTTCATTGGAGAATTGCTTCTTTAGGTCTTCTGCCCATTTTTGGATTGAGTTGTTTGGTTTTTGTTACTGAATTGTATGAGTTGTTTGTATATCCTGGAAATTAAGCCTTTGTCAGTTACATTGTTTGCAAATATTTTCTCTCATTCAGTAGATTGTTCTTTTTGTTTCGTTTATAGTTCCCTTTGCTGTGCAAAATCTTGTAAGTTTAACTGGGTCCCATTTGTTTATTTTTGCTTTTATTTCTACCGCCTAGGTAGGCTGTCCTAGGAGAACGTTGCTGAGATTTATATCAGAGAATGTTTTCCTGTGTTTTCTTGTAGGAGGCTTATAGTGTCATGGCTTATATTCAAGTCTTAAAGTCATTTTGAATTTATTTTTGTGTACGGTGTGAGGGTGTGTTCTAACTTCATTGATTTACATGCGGCTGTCCAGCTTTCCCAACACCACTTGCTGAAGAGGCTGTCTTTTCTCCATTGTATATTCCTGCCTCCTTTGTCGAAGATTAATTGACCATAGGTGTGTGGGTTCCCTGCTCTACCTTTATTCAATCACCTACCACATTGTCTGTCTGCTTCCTCCACTAGTCTTAGGCCTGTTGAAGGGAGGGTATGTGTCTTATTATTTTCCACCTCCAGTGCCTACCATGTGCTAGTCTTTCCGGGGCATCCTGTGAATGGACTTCTCCAGTTCACCTGCACAGGAGCACCGTTTCGTGTTTTTAGATAAGAGTTAGGAGAGATGCCTCTGATTGCATGCCTGCCTGCTCTTTAACAGTAATAACTCATATGTATCTTGGAGATTTATCCTGTTTACAGATATTTTCTCTTTTAACCTTTGCACCTGTGGAATAGGTACTCTTACTATCCTGCTGATGGAGAAATTGAGGCAAAGAGAGCAACTTCCCCAAGGTCATCTGATCCCAGGGTGGCCCAGCAGGGATGAACTGGGTCTGCTGGATGCCAGAGCTGCAAGCTCTGAACCACTATTTCATAATGGACTGGGGCAGTCCAGTGAGATCAATGCAATTGATAGGCCACTTCCAGAAGAGGATTTAGCCTGAAATCAGGTTGAGAGTTAGGAATGAGATGATAAAATAAAGTGACTTTGAGTAATCTGTGAAGGTGTGATGTAGAAGCTAGTGATTATGACCAAGGATGCGCTGGAAGTAAAGAAAAAAAGATTAAATTTTTTTAAGGCAGTAAAAAGCCACTGCAAGTGGGTGAAAGAGATCATTGTTAAATCCACAGGTAAAATCTAAGCTGAAATATTTCTCTGTGTGTGTGTGTGTTTTCTGACCTTAGAGTGAGCATTATTTGCAGCCAAGTGAGAGAGCCCAAGATAAAACTGCCCACTGGAGCTCCCTCCAGTTTCCTGACTCATAAAATCACAAGCCAAATCACATGGTGGTTGTTTTACATCACTAAGTTTGGGGGATAATTGATTATGTAGTAATAGTGACCGAAACACTGATCAGGTATAAGAACCAAAGTTAAGGATGTACAAAACAATAAGATTGCTTTTCACTGTTTGAAAACTCAAGCACCGTGTCTGAAAAAGTCATTAATCTATTTGGACACCCATAGTTTCATTTATGAATTGAGATACAGGAAGCAACTTAGGTCACCTCTAAGTATCCTTCTTGTTCTAGCATTTCCTAGCCAATAACAACAAATAGGCAATTTTTTTTTACCTAATTCATCCAGTTTTTCCCTTATCTGCAAGCTATCTTTTATTTAAACAGCATCATTTATTAACTTTCAACAGACATTTGACTCAGGCATTGTCACTAGGCACTGTGCACTGTTCTGGTGTCATCTAAGGGAACTTTTTTTTTTCCTGGAAATAAAAGTGATTTACAATATTGTGTTAGTTCCAGGTGTACAGCAAAGTGATTCGCTTATACATATGTATGTATGTATCTATATTCTTTTTTTATTATCTTCCATGAGATTATTATAAGATATTGAATATAGTTCCCTGTGCCATACAGTAGAAACTTGTTGTTTATCTATTTTCTGTATGGTAGTCCCATATTCGTAATTTATCCCTCCCTGCCTCTTCCTAAGGGAACTTGTTGATCCAAAATTAGGCACGTCATAAGCAGAGCAACCGTCCCACATCTTAATCGCCCTTCCCCCAACCTCCTTCATGCTCTTGCTGGTTTACTATGGTCAGCACTAAAACACTCTTTTCATGGGTTTTTTTTTTAATCTTTTCTGAAGAAAAGGCCTTTTTATTTAGAAATTACCGTATACAATACTGAACTCTGTTCACTGGGGTATATAAATATCAGGGAAACTGGCTTGGATACATAAATATCGAGGAAATTGGCATTAAATCCTAGGTAGTTCCGTGGCAAAACTGCCACAGAAATAAATAACATTATTATTTTATGCAACAGTGTCTGGTACTCTTAGGGGACACTCCTGGACCGACATTTGGAGTTAAGCCTTTGTTCTTCGGCTGGAAATGAGATGAGCTAAATGAAATGAAAAGTTAACGTCTTCTTTGCTTAGGCAAATAGATGAGAATGTGGGCCGAAGAGAAATTAATTTGAATTTTAAAGAAATGTCCCAGGTGAGCCTGGGCTCCAGTTCAAAAATTTTGTTTGCTTGTCGTGGTTTCATTCAAAAAAAAAAAAACACATTAATTTTATAATGTTAATCGTGTGTGTGTGTACATATATATACTTTTTTTTCATTACAAACACATCTATAGTACTTAAGTGAATCAGGATAGTTAGTCTGCACTTTGGTTTCTGCCTAAGACATGAAGGTAAATTAAAAATCAAATTCATTCTGAAGAAATTAATGGTGTTCCTAGAAGAAGGTTGGGAGTTAGAGGTTTAACTTCATCTCCTTCTGGAGTTCATAGGATTGTTGGTGTCACCCAAATTTACATCCCCTGCCCAGATTTCCCCCTCACCGTCCCCCACCGACTGAGCCTCAGACATATATTCAACAACATGCTTGATAGTTCAGTTTGGTTACAAGCTACAAAAACCAATTCTAGCTACCTAAGGAAAAGGAAATTTGATGGAAAACGTGAGGATGTAACAGGAGTGGTCAAGAAAGCTGAAGAAGAGAGATAGGAGGCTGGCACTTCCAGAATGTCTTGGTAGTAGGAACTGCTCAGCTATCTCCCTCTGTGGTTTCTTCCATCTCTGGGTCACTCCAGACAAGGTTCAAAGTCCTGGAGAAAGTTTGGTTGGCCAAGCTCGGGTCATACCACAACTCTGTGGTTGAGCCAGTGTGATTAGATTTGCAAAGATGTAAAGTTTACCACACCCCATTGCTGGCGCAGTTGTGTGGAAACAGGCATTCTCATGCTCTGCTGTTGCAAGAAAATTGCCTTGGCTTTCTTCTGGGAGTCAGTTTGATAGTACACTAAAATATATACATACATATTTTAAGTACATACTCTTTAATCAATCAATTTCACATTTAAAAATTTTTCTAAAAGAAAATTAATTAATTGAGCAAAAATATAGATGATTGGTTATTTTATTATTGCTTGGAATAGCAACATTGGAGATCCCCTAATTGTCCAACAATAGGAAACTAGTTAAATAATGATGATACAGCCATATGTTAGAGTGCTTTATAGCCATTAGAAATTATGATGTGGTCCCATATTTGTTCACATGGACACTGTCCATTATGTACTATTAAATTAAAAAAGCAAGTTATAAATAGTATGTACAGTATGTCCCTAGTTTTATAAAAATAAATAAATATATATATACAGTAAAAATTTTTTTATTGAGGTATAGTTGATGTACAACATTATGTCAGTTTCAGGTGTGCAACATGTATGTATTTTTAACACCTTTATTATGGTGTGATTCCTGTACAGTAAACTACACATATTTGAGATGAACAATTTGATGAGTTTTGATAAGTATAACATATATGTATTTTAGATGTTTAAAAGAACATAGAACATTTGCAAGCAAGTGTGTTTGCACATCTATGATGAGAAAAGACAATAAATTTATTTTAAAAGGGAGTGTTAATAAGTAAAAGTAGAATCGATATTACTTAAATGTGCTTGGAATTCTTTTAATGCAGGAGAGTTGGGAAAACACTCCTGTGTTTCTTCTTTATTCTCACACTATTACTACACAATACTTGTAACACCAAATGTGTGGGTTTTCCACACATCAAGCAACTTTCAACACGAACTGAGTGTCCTTACAATGCAATTCAGTTCTGACAGCATCCACCTGGGGTTACCTTAACCTGTTGGAATCACAGGTTAAGCATTCAAATGCAGAAGAGCATTCTCACTTCAGATGCCAATTATAAGGCTCAGATAGTCACCGGTACCTCTGACCCACTGGCTATAAATCAGAGTTCACATGTCCCCCTCTTTGGGCTCAACAGTTAGCTAGAATTGTCACAGAACTTCAGGGAAACACTTTATGTTCACTGGTCTATTACAAAGGGTAGAATAAAAGATGAGTGAACACCAGATGCAGAGATATATAGGATGCAGAAGTGTCCAAGCGTAGGAGCTCCTGTCCTTGGGAAACTAGGTGTGCCACCTTCCTGGTAGGTAGATGTGTTCACCAACCCAGAAGCTCTCTGAACCCTGTATTATTGGTATATTTATGAGGCTTCATTACACAGGCATGATCGATCGTTAATTCCATTACTAGTCTTTCTCCCTTCTCTGGAGAAAGGTGCGAGGAGTGAGCTGAAATTTCCAAGCTTCTTTCATTGCACGGTCTTTCTGGTGACCATCCACCATCCAAGAGCCCACCAAGAATCACCTTATTAGGACAAAAGATGTTCCTATCACCCAGGAAATTTCAAAGGATTTAAAAGATCTGTGTCAGATTCTCCTATCACCAAGGAAGTTATAAAGACCTCAGGAGCTCAGTGTGAGGATTCAGGGTCAAAGGTAAATGTTAGAACAAAAGAAACTTCTAGCATCCCTATTTTATCTATTTGGCGGGGGAAGGTAATTAGGTTTATTTATGTATTTATTTTAATGGAGGGGCTGGGGATTGAACTCAGGACCTCATGCATGGTGGGCTTGTGTTCTACCACTGAGCTATCCCCTCCCCCTTAGCATCCCTATTTACAAGAGTTTTAGGAGCTCTATGCCAGGAACTGGGGACAGAGACCGATATATATGTTTATTATTATTTCATAGTCGATTATTTCTATAAAATGGTATTTCACTTTTAACTCCTTGATACAGCCTCCAAGATTTTAATTGTCACGATGCTGCCTTATTAAAAATATCATCAGTGATAATAATAATTAACGTTTATGGAGCACCAGGCACTATGTTGAAAGCTTTCTATGCATTATCTCATTCAATGCTCACCACAGCCTTATGAAGTTGATATTATTATTGGCTCCATTTCACAAATGAGGAAACCAAGGCCTTAGATCGAGTCAGCGGAAAGTCCCAGACTCCCACCCAAGTATGTTTAAGTCAAGCCTGTACTTTTAACCTCCAAGCAATCTTTCCTCTATAATTAGGAAATTAAGTCTGAGCAAGATCGTTTATTTATTTATACCATTGCCTTGTTCCAGAAAGGATTTCGGGCATCTGGTTAAGTAACGTGTCCAAGAATCACCCAGACAATAAGTGGCAGAGCCAGGAATCGAATCTCTTTCTCTCACGAACTGTATAAACGAAGTGAGATAACACAGATGGAGACCCACATCATATAGTTCCTCATAAACATGAAAAGGGGAAATGGGGACATTTTCTTTGGCTGGTTTTCATTTTCGTTCTGCTTGGATTTGTTCTCAGTGTTAGGAGCTCCTGGCTGCATCTTTTGAGAAGGGATGAGTAGGACAAGGGGGACTCAGGAATGACAGGACTGGGTAGTAAGTACGTGGGCCGCCCATGGGGAGCAGATGACAGGAACACGCCTGAGGCCTTCATGAGAAATGTGCTTGGTACGTGGCAGGCAACCTGCAAACACAGCTTAGTAAACAAAAAGAGTTCGGGGCGAAGGGTAAGAAAGAGTGAAGAGAGGGTCAGGCAGACGAAGGAAGAGCCGTGAAGCCTTGAGGAAATGGAGAGACGGCAAAGGGGGTGGGAAAGAGCACATACCTGTTCAAGAGTAAGAATAAAAATAATAATTGAATTTGGTTGTGCAAGGTTTCAGAGAAGAAAAGTATGAAGGGTGAATACCACCGAAACAGCCATTAAGAAAAAAAAAAAAAAGGCCTATCCTTAAGTATCTCAAGTCAGGGACAGTCCCTTCAAGTCTGAGCAGCGAACAGTTTTGTCAACCCCCCTTGGTCCTTTTCTTCTTCTTGGACCTGTAGCATCGTTCCTCTTAAGACAAAGAATCCATTTCTTTACCTCTCAGACTCAATCCAAACAGGCTTGTGTAAAGAATGGTCTTTTCTTGGCAATAACTTGAAAAATAAATAAAATGAAACAGATCCTCATTTTTTTGGTCTGTGCCTAAAAAGTGGAACATTCATTTGCTTTCAGTTTGAATTATTATAAAAACATTGCAGAACTTGTTCTTAATCTTTTTTTTTTTTTAAATGAAGGGAGCCTGTCTCAACTTAGGATCCTTAACCAAACACGCTTCAGTCTCAGGGCAAGAACTGGCTATAAAGAAAATATAGCTCTTTTTAATAGTAACTCTTGATGCCTGGCTGTTCACTGAAAGCTCACTATGAAGGCAAGAGCTATTTGAAACTCTCCTCGTTAAGAACCATGATGTTTTACTTCAGTTGGACTTGGCCACTCTGGATAATGTGAAACAGAAGTCACTTACTGAGAGGCAGGGACAGGAAGAGGAAATGGCTGACCTGTAACTGGAGTTCTCCAAAGGTGATAGGTACATTTATTAATCTCCTGGGACCCATACTCAGTTAGCAACATGAGCTGACTAGCACGTGTGCTGAATAATGTTTAAGTCGTTAGAGTGCTTACCGTCCCAGGAATTTATTTCCTCCCCCATTCCTCCTTTCTAGACATATCCTTTTTTACCTAAACTATGCACACAACATTCAGAAAAGGCAAATCTGTTCATGCTTGTTGGATAGAATCTCGTAGAATATTGATCATGAGAATGTCTCTTTGGCCACCAGACGTGGACAAGGAGTTCTCTGTTTTAAGTAAATTAATCTAGGGCCAAGAAATTCCCACATCTCCTTGAGTTTAGTTTGGAATTATTCCTTCTTTCTCCAAAGGTGATGTAATGTATATATTTATTTTAAAATATATGTATTACGTTTATTTTAAATGTAAGCAATTTAATCTTGTCTTTAAACAAAGATTAAAGATTTAAGATTAAAAAACCTCTCTAAGATAACTGAAGGAGTTGCAAATTCTACCAAGTAAACAGCAAAACTATGATGTTCTGGAAATACTGTATATAGAAACACACACATAGCACATAGAAAATGTATCATGATAGTTAGTGGCTAAAAGCCTGACATAAATTTATTTTAGTCCTTCATCAACTACTTTTTTGTTTCTTATGGGAGGAAAGAATTAGGTTTATTTATTGACTTATTATTTAAGTGGAGGTACTGGGGACTGAACCCAGGACCTTGTGCGTGTTAGGAAGGCACTCTACCACTGAGCTATCCCCTCCCCCCTCATCAACTACTTTGTAAAACTTCAGGTCTAATATAAATAACAGTCCCAACACACAAATGGGACAGAGGCACAAATATATTAGATGTCAACGCCCAATAAAATGATATCAGACCGAGAAGATCTGTGCCCTGATATATTTTTAAAACTTATGATGTTCTCAGCTCTAAGAACCCCTGAAAGAAAAATGACTCATTTCATAAAGACATTTTTATAAGCAAAGTGGATTTAGAATTTAACAGTGACATTTTGTCGTTATAAAGCAGGTAATTTGATATTTATAACAGCATCATTGTCAATTACATTTGTAAAGAGTAAAAGTGAGTCGAAAGTACTTGATGAGCAAAGAAAGACAAAACTGAAGCTGTAATGGGGTTGTTAGCTGTTAAGGGAGAAGAAAAACAAAGGGAAAGTTGTAATGTTTGTAGTTGTTTGTTTTTTAATTGCACTGATTTTAAGGTGCGCATCATAACAGATTCAAAGGCCCTTAGTAGTAGGTAAATGTATGTAAGTTCAGGTTTCTTGATGGCCAAGTCTTGTGGATTTCACCATTGCCTTTATTTCTCTCTGCAAATTACTCGTCTAATAAGCTAGTTTCTCTTCTGCAAAGCTTAAGATTTTGTTTCGTAACAGTTTTTGGTTGGTGACCCATCCTTAAAAGAGAGTTGTTTACTACATTCTAAAAAAGCCACAAACAAGGAGTGTTCCCATTGTTCTTTGGTTACACATTCCTGTCTATTCAAATTGTGAACCAGCTTGTTTTCCTGTTGCTTGTTGTTCAGCCTCGTAAACTCCGTAGCACCTTCTGAAGATAATGCAGGTATTGTAAACATCAGAAACACATGCAAGTGATCAAACTCCATTGTATAATATACTGTGCCAAGAACGTATATTTCACACATGGTGTGTGAGTGAAATTGGAAATAAAACTGAAAGTGAAGTGTTTTCTATTAGGCAGAAAATGGCAGGTGCCCCAGGGCAAAAGTTAATTGATCCTTACGTATAACCTATTGAGTTTTAATTGAAATCTTGCTTATTTTACAAGTGTAAATCTATGAGCTGAGTCGCAGTTTGAGCCTATTGGATTCATGACTAGAATAAGTTTAATGCCAGATTAGCTCTTATAAAATGTGCTTTCTTAGAATAATAGTATTAGCTCCAAAATATACGTAGGTTCTTTGGTTGCTTTATTGCACCCAAAACAAAATTATTGAAATTTGATGATAGATGAAATTTGATGATACAATATTTACCTTAATTAATAATAGCACATATCTGAGTATAAAGTATGTTCAATAATTGTTTCTTGAGAACCCAGCATCTGGAAATGCATCCCCAACATCACCTGACCAGCAAACAAATATTTCATTTTTAGGGCTGAAAAGATGAAGCTTTAACTCCTAATTATTAAGGCTATGTTTTACAGAAACCATAGTATATTGCAAGGTTTTTTGTTTTTTTTGTTTTTTCCTTTGTGAATGTCTGCTTTGAATTTTCATTTATTCCTTGGGGTTTGTGGCTTGGTAAAACACAGTGGCAAATACATTTATCTAAAACTTAAAAACAATTTTTTTCTCATGACTCTTCTAACTCCCCAATTGAAATTTTAGAAGATCAAAAGGGAAGTAAGCAAAAATGCTAATTTTTGAAGGATAAAAGAAAAGAGTGCCTGGCTCATTTATTTCTAATTAAGACCTGCATGAAACCATAAAAATGGAAATGTGTTTATGTAACCCACTTAAAAGCTAGCCAATCCAGAGAAAAACAGCCCTCACTGGGTGTGTCAATACACAGTCTGTAATTTAAGAGAAGAAAAAGTGACCAGAAAAATAAGATCCAATGGTTAATCTCTTTTCTTAAAATAATTTTCCTCTACTAAATATATAAGTGCGCAAATAAACTAAGTTAACATGCTGGTTTGCCTCTAGGTATTGCGGGAAAACAATGATGAACACATTGTGCAGAGAAATTCATCTCTTTATTCACCCAGAAAGACTTACTCAGTATCCAGTTGTGTGCCAAGTACTGTGTTCGTTCTATCCAAGCGCCAAACAGTAGAATAGGGTAAATTATCGTCTCTCTGCAGTGAAATTATATCTGTAGATTGCCTTTCATTTTCAACCCATTGTTTCATTGAAATTCATATTCCTTTAGACACTTTCTCTCATAGTGAAGGCTAAATATAATTTTTCTTAAAAAGGTTAATTTTAGATTCATCATACAGAATCAGTTTGAAAATGTTCTCTTTCACACTGTCCCAAGTAAATTATCCCATGTTTTCAGGTCTGAGCTCTGAGGCTGTCAGGCCCGTTTAAGCCACAGCCTGTTGAAAAATGCTACGGGTCAGTGTATTACTCTCATCAGAGATTTTTGCCCAACCAAGAGGACTGTATTTGACATCTATTCAAAATCATGAGTCATTTGGTGGCAATATACCCACTTCTTTCTGGGATATTTGCCTATGTACCTGTCAATGCCAGTCTCTATTTTTGGTCTAAAAATTCAGACTTCTTGGCATTTTAATTTTCAGAGCTATCCCCGCTCCACCACCTGCAACAGGCTGTTTGTTGGTATTGAATTTGGACTTTCTAGATTCATTTTGTTTTGTTTTGTTTTTAGTTTAGAGTTGGACCCTCATTTTGGCTCCTTGATTTGAATTCTCTAATTCTGGTGAAAGAGGACTCTCCAGTATTAAACCAAGATGTCTCCAGGGCAACAGAGCAGAGAAGTGGTAGGATATGCAAAATAAGGCTCTGAGCGACTTCAAATATTATGTGGAAAGCAACCAGGAATAATCAAAGGCACTACAGAATTTCAAAGAAGGGCTCTCTTTGAATGAACCTATACTGAAGAGATAAAATGCATGTTAAACAGAGACAAGCATGCTATCTCTTGCATAACGAATATAGGGAAATAAAAAACATATTCACATTTGATTATATTTGCATAAACACTGGAAGAATAAACAAAAAAAAAACAAACAAAAATTAATTACCCATGAAGTAAAAGAGCTAGGGACGGGGGAAAGCATAGAATCTCTTTTTGTATAACTTTTCATTTAGTTTGACTTTGGATCATGAAATACAAAACTAAAATAAGAATTACTTGTAGGATGAGAATTCCCCAACTAGTAGATTGGGATCTATAAAGTTATCTTTGGGCCTCCATGCCATCAGATCCTCCATGCCAATTGCTTCCACCAGCCCATGAATCCTCAGCTACCCTTGTTCAAGTGCTAAATTTTCTGCACCTGGATTTGATGCAGGTGTCAGAAAACCCAACCCAAATTGATTTCAGCAGAAAAGGAATTTATTGATTGAGGTCCATCAAAAGGCCCAGGCATTGATCTTCAGACACAACTTGATTCAGGCATTAAATTAGAGACCACTGGGGTCCAGTCCTCAGCTCTACTTCCTCCGAATGAATTCTGTTCCGTAGTTGCCAATGGATAAACTGTCCCTGGCCACTACAGGCTGTCAACATCACAACAACCAATTATAGAAGAAAGGTCCACTTTTTCTCTAATGGCGCCAATCAAAGTCCCAGCACTGAGTCTTACGGGTTTTGATTGGCCTGTTTTGAATCATGTGCCCATCTCCCAACCAGTCACTGTAACCAGAGAGTCAGGATGCTAGTCATTGGCTTAGTCTAGGTCACATGCTCCACTGTGGGCACAGGAGCAAGTGCGCTTCCTCTGAAATGGGCACGTTGAGAGGAGAGGAGAGAAGTAACACTCCCAAGTGGAACCGGGTGCATTGTCAGGAAGGACCCTAAAGGCTAGGCAGTAAAAACATTCACCACAGCACCTCCTCAGAAAGACTCCCCCTCCCTCAGAGGCTGTCTTCTCAGGGCTCACTCCCACCAGACAGCTCAAGTTTTGGAGAAAGACGACCAACAGTAGCTTTTAAAAAGAGATTTGAGACGCCTGAATTAAGTAAGAGTTTCTCAGCCTGAAATAGGCTAGGCAGAGAGAACATTTTACTTTTCAAAGCAGGTCAGAAAAATTGCCGTTTTAATCAAGAAAGAACAAAAGTTAAAGACAAATTGTTTCTATCCCAAAGACTGAAATTCGTGAAACAGTGTTGAGCAGTTTCATAGAACTGCCTTTCTTGAGGCAGACAAGACAATAAACTATTTTTGTGTATGTGATTCTTTTGTTATAAAAGCTGGGGAATTATTTGGGCCTGTAAACCCTCTTTTTAATATGTATTATTTCTGAATGATGACCATAGCCAGTTTTTAAATAAATAAATAAATACTCCACAAAGACAAGACTGAAAGGAGGCATTCTTTCCAGGGGAGGCTCTACCCTGTTATTCCGTGGCTGGTCTCAATTAGCTTTCTGCCGCCGCCACGCATTAGTGAAGCCGGTAACGGGGCTTAAGGAACATGTCCGTAGGTCCGGGGGAAGATTTCCATTTTCTCTCCATTTCTGGCATCACTGGAACACTTCAGTCCAGCACACATAATCAGATCGAATGCATGCATAAGACTCTACTATATATAGTATGAGTGAATTCCAGGATGCAAACTATATATAGTTGAGCTAAAAAAAAAAAAAACATGTTGAGTGTCATGTTACTCAGCTTGGCAACGTTGAAACACATTAAACAGTTCTTTCTAGTCATTTCTTTCGGGTGCTGGTCCTCACTGGTGCCTCCTTTGTGCACCCTTATGTTCAGCTGGTCTGTTTTCATAAGTCTCGTTTTGGACGTGGGTCACGTGGGAGCTGCTTCTGTCTGATTTCCGTGTACAGAGATGGCGCTAGCATTTCTAAGCAGGAGGAGCTCAGGGCAGCAGTCTGGCTGGGTAGTTGCCTGGAATCTCTTTGGGAGTTACTTGGAGCGGGGCGGTGAGACCACAGAGGAGGGAGGGCTAAAGGACTCCCCCTGGACCATCTTTTGGTGCTGCCATTACCCGTACATACCTGTTTGTTTTCTTGTAGAAACTGCTTATTCTGGCAGGCTCTTGTCCAGACAGTTAAGCCAAGCTCACCCAACAGAAAGCCTCTAATTTTTCTCTGAATTTCCCGTTTCCATCAGCAGGGCGTTGAGTGCTCCTATGTGCATTTATGTGGGCGTTGGGGATGTCCAGATGAACAGGATGGTCCTTGCCCCAGGTTGTTCACGGTCTAAAGTGGAGTGGGGGTGAAGGGACATACAAAAACAAAAGTAAGACATATGCAATGACTGTACTGTCATGGTGCTTTGCAAAAGTAACAGTGTGGGCCCAAGGGAAGGTTCCATATACCTCAGATAGCTCTCTGCATTCACATCTCCTCTCTCTCGTCTCATTCTTCATTTTCTCCCACATAACAATTCATTTAACAAATATTTATTTGTTATGCTCTGCTCACTGCTGGGGCTGCAGCTATGTTGGACTTTTATTCTAGATTGGGAATCATAATAAACAAGTAAACCAAAAAGGTATTATATAGTGAGACATAAAACAGGCTAAGGGTAGGTAGTGGCTGCTGGAGGGGGAAGGGGGGCGTGAAAGGGGAAAGGTTGTCACCACAGGCACGGAGATCAGGGAAGGCCTTTGTTTTGGAAAGGGGACAGGTGAGCTGAGACCTGACTGGTAAGAACTCACCAGCCATGAGGAGATCTGGGGAAGAGCGCTGCTGGCAGGTGAAACTAGAAGGTGGGGAAGGTTGGTGTCGTATTACTCAGCTTGGCAACGTTTAAACACTTTAAACAGTTTGTTGGTGTTTCCAGAATGGAAAGGCCATGTGACTAGAGCGTAGAGCAGAGGGGGAGAGTGATGGGAAATGAGGTCAGAGAAATCAGCAGGGACCAGAGCATGAGGGCTGGGAGATCTCTGTAGAGTGTTTAAATTTTAGAGAGGAGGATATACTTTTCCAGTTAGGCATGGTTCTTGTCCAAGGTACTGTCTTCAGCATCTAAGGAAAACAGAATTACAATTAAAATATCGGCTGCTCGGTGAGGGCAGGATGCGAGAAAAGGTAAATGGAAGCTCTCGATGGGCTACAGAAGGATCCCACCGCTGAGGATTTTCCCATCGGAGTGTCTGATGTTTACGTGAGCACCAGAGGGAACACCGTCCCTTGAACACATTTTCTTTCCCTGGGTTTCCTTGTGTTTTAGGGTTGACTGTCCGCTTGTCTGTATTCTTTATCACACCGTCACCTTCCCTCACTGCCACAACTTTCAGTGCATCCAAGATTCTCAGTTTCTAGATGAAATCGAATCCAAAGCCTGTTCTACCAGAGATCCCCGTGGGAAGCATATGGTTACATAATATCCCATCCATGTTTAGTGAGTGAGTGTCGGAACCCGACCTGGAGAGGGAGACCTCCTGATTTGGTCTTTGGGTCTTTGGTCTTTGAGAGTGAGTCTTCATTTCAGGCTTCTCACCGTGTAATCACTGACCATGATATGAATACGGTTTTGATGTAACATAGAATCTTTACCCGAAGAATCTGTCCACCTTGCAAAATACAAAACACACACAAATTAAGGAGAGACGTGACTCTCCTTTTGGGACCTCATTTGCTTGTTCATTCAAGTACATGGGCTCCCCCTGCCCAGGCAGTGTGATGGGCAGAGGGGATAAAGCAGGTGCATGAAGTACTCCGAGCATCAAGTCTAATAAAGCTTTCATGTGTATCTCTGGTCCTTAAAACGAACAAGTTGTCCACTAACAAACTGTTTACTTATAACTGCCCTGGATTTACAGAGTGTGTTCTCCATGCAGCTTACAAATATCTGCCTTTAATCATCTTCGGAAGACGAGCAGCCACTACAGCTTCTGGTTTCCCCTCTCTCCTCCCAGCTTCCTCCTTCCTCCTTCCAGAGCCCTTGAGGCTGTTGCCATGACAACTGGAATGAAAAGCCTCAGCATCTTATCTCTTACTATGGGTACATGCCTCCCCCCATAAGGATGTTACTGTATGTCAGCCAAACTGGACTCTGGGGGCTGTTCTTTAAATATACCATTAAGTCATGTTGAAACTGGAACTCGAGAGGCAAGATTATGATGGCATTTAGTCAAAGACCTAGGAATTCTCATATCTTGCTTTCAACCAGCCTTCTTTTTCTTTGAGATCTTCAAAGAAAATATGTGCACGAATGACAAAGCAAGGTATAGGAATGCTTTTTACCCCCTGGGGCTTCACATCTAAACCCCATTTCTAGTGAGGACACCCAGGCCTGCTGGAGATCCCTTTAGGCCAGGCCAGGTTGGCCTGAGAAACCTGCTCGACCACTAAGAAACTGGAAAACAGCTTCCCCAGCTCAAATCTGGGTCCCAGGCTCCGGCAGCCATCTGCCTGCTGTCTGACTCATCTTCACCTTATCAGTCTTTCTCCATCCCTACTGTCCCCTAATCTTCCTCCTCTCTGTGAACAGTCCAACATCCAGCCAGTGGCCCAAGCCAGAGAACGGGGCATTCTCGATTCTTCCCTTTCCCTTGTCTTCCTCCACACCTCGTCCTTCTCAGGTTCCCTGAGCTCAATCTGCAGCTCAGAGAGGTCTGCCGCTCCACTCCCACCTCTTTAGAACAAAATGCAGCCGTTGTCTGCCTGGACTATTTTCGTAGCTTTCTGACTTTTCTCCCTGATTCTGCTCGTTTTTCCCTGAAGCCCTTCTCCATGGAGTGAGCTTTGAAAAAGATAAATCAGATCCTTTTCACTTTGCTCTTTTAAAAAAACTCTTCCTGGCTTCCCGTCATACTTGGAATAAAATCCATACTCTTCAACGTGGTCCACAGGGCCCTGTCCGGAGTTCTCTGAGTAGCTTGTCCAGCCTCATCTTGTACCACTCTCCACCTGGCCCCTGCTCCTGTCACACTTTTGTTCCTTCACCTCCCCACATACCTTGCAAATATTTGTCTTCAATTTCCTCTGAAGTCAAACAGCTGCCATAGGTCCCGGTTTTCTGGCCTAGCTCTTTTCCCAACTCTAAGCATTTACACTTCAGCTCCTTCCACCTGAAGCCCATTTCCCGCTGCCCTTTGCCCACGCTATGCTCGGTGCCTTTCCCTCCCTTCTCAACCCTGAAGTCTCAGCTAAATGTAACCTCCTCAGTGAGGCCTTCCTTGACCACCCTCTCCAAAATCGCCCTCCCCACCAGTGATCCTCTCTCAGGGCACCCTGTTTATTTCCTACAAAATATTTCCAGAACATAGAACTATTTTGTTTATCCGTTTGTGCATTTACTAAATTTGTCTTCCAACGAGGAAAATAAATTCCTTAAAGGCAGGGACTCGATCGGTTTTATTCACAATCAATGGCACACGGGAGGAAGGTGATTGGCATCTGTGAGATGTGCGAATGGTCCTGCCTGAAATTCTGCCCGAGACTTCTGCACCCAGGAAACGTTAAGAAACTCTTTGGGTCAGGATCTTAATGAATGGAATTCCACTGAGATGGTACAAATGAAGACTTTTTTTGAAGGGATTTTTAACCGAGGTGTGGACAGGGTTGAGAGAACCAACACGGGATGCTGAGATACCAAGAGCAAGAGCAGGGAGAGGTTATACCCCCAAGTCAAGGGGAAGGGTGGGGTTGGGGCAGGCAAGGGGGGAGTGAATAAATGATGTTCCCAGAGCCCAGTAAGAGCTGGAGCTGTGGAGGACGGGCTGCCCTGCTAGAGAGGTAGTCTTAGGGGGACACAGACACTGTCAGATCGGCAGCAGCTAAGAAAAATAGGAACAGAGGAAGAAACACCACACCCCCTCTCTCATTTCTGGTCCATGCTCCTCCTGGCCGAAGCCAAGCAAGCGAACCCAGGTGAGTGAATCCATTCGTAACTCAGCCGCCTAGATCACAGAGCAGGTGATAAATGGAGAATTATTAGCTCAGGTGTCTCTTAACAGCTGGTACTCAGGATGGCCTTACTCCTGTGACTTAGAGGTCAGTCAGATTGGGGGATATACTTGGAATTTAACTACCACTTATACTACTATGCCTAAGGAAAAGTCATTTGGATTTTCTCTTTTTTTTTGAGGTGGCAATTAGATTTATTTGTTTATTTATTTTTAGAGAAAGTACTGGGGATTGAACCTAGGACCTTATGCATGCTAAGCACGCGCACTACCACTTGAGCTATACCCTCCACCAACCACTTGGGTTTCTCAACAACCAACTAAGTAGTAAATTTGGGAACACAACTCACTAGGGCATTGGAGTCTGCCTTTATAGTGAACAAGTGGGTGAGTTGTTTTTATTATTAATAAGCACAGCACAGCCTCTTCCTATAACATAGAAGGTAAGATTATGGAAGAAGACTCCTACAATCTTATCTTGCTGTTGCCGATAGATGCAACCGGCGTTCCAGGTTCTTGTCCCGTCCCAGAAAGAATTCAGAGACAAGACTTAGTGGTTAAAAAGGTGAAGTGAGGATTATATTAAAGGATGGATAGTACACTCTCAGGGGAGAGCGGGCAGGCTCAGGTGAGCAGCTGCCCTGAGTTTCTTTGGCAAGTTAGTTACATAGGGTGTAAAAATGAATGGGCAGAATATTCGTTGGGGAGGGAAGGGTTTGGGATCATATTCCCTGATTATCATCCCAACTCCACCTTCCCAAAGGGAGGAGGGATTTTTGTCCTTATTTAGTCTGGATCGAAAGTGTCATGGCGTCGGTGCATGATGGGTACTTCTGATCTGCCAGGCTAATTTTATTGAAATGAGGGCATAAAGAGCAAAAGGTTACATTTGGACACTGGAAATTCCTGCCTTTTCTCACCTTTCTTTGTTCTTCTCCAGGCCACTTGTCACCCCAAAAGGCATGATCCCTTATCAGCCCCAAGGTTCCTGCTTTTCTTTCTCTGCCCAGGGACCCCTGCCGCTTACATGATGTGTGGCTTTCTGCATTTGGCCTGTGCCCCTCCTTTCTGCCCAACTCCTGCCATTTGGTCTGTGTCCCCCTTTCTCTGCTCATATCTAGCTATCTGCCTGCTCTAACATTGCCACCTCATAAATCAAATTATGGAGCCTTCTGAAGCTATACACAGTATCCTCACAAAAGATATGGGACCGGCTTTTGGCAGATTTTTCTAGGTTCTTTCAAATTACAGGTTACAGAGGAAATATAGGTAGAACTTTTTCTGAGTCAAAATGGTTTATCTTTGAATTCTAGTTCCCCTCCTGCTCTGAACAGTTGTTGAGTGAGAATGTCCGTTTCTGACTCACTGAACTCTACAAATACAGAATCGCACCCAGCTGATTTCACAGATATTGGTCATCTTGGAGTTTTCATAAGGTTTTACAGACATATGCTGGGGAGAAAATAAGGAGTGAAATGCAAGTCTTCCTGAAAGCTGATAATGCTGCTTGGGGGAAAAAAGTCATTTCATGTTTATAACTCTAGCAGTGGGAGCTGGAGTGACCGGGAAAGGGGCAGGGGGGGAATTCACAATATTAATATACAACTCCTCTCTAAAAAATCTTTATTTTAGAGCACGGCTTGAACCCTCAGACAGCTATATTGAAGTCTCAATAGGAACAGAGGGGTCTTGGGGACAGAGAAGCAGCTGTCCGGTGTTATTGTATCTTTGTTAATTAAGTAGCGACCACATGAATGCGGCTCCATAGTAGCAAACAGCAATCTCATTTTTCAATTCATTTTTCTCGTCGCTTAAAATGTTCTAAATATTGGAAATAAGAACTACCGATATTTAATTAGCACGTCCCTCCTTTGTCTACTCTGCATTGTGTAACAAGAAAGCATCCAATATACTTATTGTGTTTATTGATTTATTTGTGCTTAGAAAATAATAGAATGCTAGTTTAAGAGAGGCTGGACTGTATCTTTCCACTGCGTAGAAAAAGACTCAAATGTTTGAAACACAGAGGCTTGTAAGGAAAATTCCAATCTGCCTCAGATTTGCTTGTGTTCCGAGATTCCACAGACAGAAAATTCTCTCCTAAAAGAACTGTATACCACCTGGCACCTATCCTGAGAGAAGCAAAGCAGGGCGGATGGTAGAGTGAAATATAAGCTCAGTGGAAAAACACTTGGAAAGCCATTTTATAACAATAAAGATCTTAATTAAATCACCCAGGACCTTATTCCATAATGATTTTCACCTGGTGTTTCTGCTCCCATTTAATCAGCTCGGCATGGCTCCCCTTTTGGAAACCACACATACTGTTGGGGGTGTATCCAGCCAAAACACGCATCAGTGCAAAGTACAATGCTTTTAACAACGTGTTTGTGTATATATATATGTATATATGGCCTCGTTTCTTTTACTATCTGTGGACTGACCTTAACGGGTCACCCAGGATGAAGGATGAAGGAGAAATAAGGCAGTTCCACGTTTATAAACACAAGTCACAGTAACTGTAGTTTTATGGAAACTGAAGTTAAGAAATGCAAGGCATTTACTGGTTTCTCTCAGAAACCTCTCGGATGTAGGCGAAATATGTGTGAGCTTTAGGCTTTCATTTATCCACATATGAAGAATTTATTTGCTAGACTCAGCCGACGGACAGTGGATGGAAAAGATTAGAGCAGGTCCTATTTGGCAGGCGTGCTGGTAGTAACCCATATGCTCTATGACACTGATTATAATTATTTTTCCATCATTCCCAGGTTACGTTCTTAGCAGGAATGTGAGCCAGTTCTCTCCCTGGGAAGGCGCCTGCTGTGAAACCATCTTTGGCAATGACTCTTTAACAAAAGATCAGGAACTTGACATTTATTTTTAAGCATGAGAAGAAAATGTGTGCAATGTTGGAAGCAAATACAGGGACAGGAAGAGCTTCTCAACGGTTGCAGGGAGGAGCAGTGGAACAGGAAGAAAGGTTATATGACACGCCAGTGGCTTTACTTTTGTGAAATAGTAACTGATGACTAGGTATGGAATATGTAGACTGTGTACATAATGTTAAGCATTAATGTCTTTTTAAGGTAGACGATGTAGAGGCAATGTGTTTAATTGTTATTTTGGATCAGGTGTGCCTTTAAGATTTTATATTCATCTGATCATCAAGGAGATTGTTAGGGCAGTGGTTGTAACAGAATTTTAGGATAATCTATTAAGTAGCAGGAAGGGCAAATAAATCATTTTTGCTCTAATTGACTAGATCAACAGAGTTTTTTTTTTAATGTTTTTGTTTGTTTTTTTCAGATGAACACATGAATTTCAATTTGTGAATCCACTCATTTGAGTGTATATGGTGGGTGAGTTCCTGGTGGAAAGGTTAAATGAAGTACTCTAGGTGCTTCCTAGAAAAATTCTAGGAGAATTTTTCCTCCTCACACTGTCCACCTCCAGTAAGGAAGTTTCCTCAAAATTAATTTACAAAGCAACAGATGCAGAAAATAGCATGGCTTTCAGAAAATTACCAAGTTAAACATAAAAGGGTGTCAGCCTCTCTCCTAAGGATGGTTATTTCTATCTCATGGCTTAGTGCACTGTAATGATTGGTTTCTCCACTAAAATCAAATGCAGAATATAATTAAGTCCTTCAGGTTGCGTGTCTTTTAAAATTCCACTAGCTGAAGGACTCACCAGAGGAAGTAATAAGTACTGTAATAAATGCCTTGTGCCATAAATTTAGTTCACATGTGACAAAGTCTGCATAAAACTCATCATAGGCAGGGTAGAGACACTAGACTGGCGATTTTTTTTTTCTTTTTTTGCTGAGTTAGACTTTTCTCACCTTTTGGATAAAGTTTCTAATGATATTCCTCTTTTTACCTTTATGAAAACTTTAGCACAGATAGATGTGTCCATGTTTATACATGAGAATGAGATCAAATGAAACTTTTTGATTTAAAAAGGAAAACACAAGTTATTGAAAACTGAAATGGATCCTGGTAACAGACCTGTGAAAGCTACATCAAAACTCACTGCAGGAGGGTAAATTACCCACCCTTGTAATAGAGTTTTTAAATATGGAAAATGTATACTGTTCCTCATGTTTTAACATGTAGATTTGCATTTGGTTACATAATCAAAATTCAATTTCCATCTCAATTTTCATTGTCATTATATCAATACGAAATCACATTTCTAGAAACCATTACCATTACTTGTACTTGGGGTCCATTTTTTTAAAACCCTCTTGGTTTGTCATAGCCAGTTTTCTCACTGTAGGTGGAGATGTCAGTGATCATGGGAAAAAATAATAATTCTCTACTGCTAGACAAATGAACATACCCACTAGGGTAGAAGAAAGTTAAAGAATTCCTATTCATAGTCTGCCTTATCTCTTCATTAGCCGAACAGCTAACTTTTACCAAATGTGCAAGGTTGTCTGCTAAACATTTTACATGCATTCTCTCCTTTAAATCTTATACAAATTTTAAAATATTTCACATACTTAAGCCCCCCGACAATCCAATGAGAGATGTAATAACATCCTCACTTTATACTGAAAAAACTGAAACTCAGAGAGTTGAAGTGATTTGCCCAAAATCTCACAGGGAAGAAATCATCCCTTGTAACCATCCGTGTTAGATGTGTCTTCCAGAAAGTAAGAGTGCAAGGAATTGATTTGGGTAAAATGCCTGTGAAAGAAAAAATGGAGAAGAAGCAGGATTAGATAAGGAAAGCCCTTGGATCATCATGTGACGCTGACACTTGTGAAAGAAGCGTGGGGAGGAAACAGGATTGAACAAGGAGGGACTCAGAACACAAGGCAAGTCTGACAATGTTTTGACCAACTCAGTAGGAGGCTCTGGAGTAAAGATGGCCAATTAGAGGAGATCCAAGTTGGGCAGAAATAGTTCGGGCCATTGTTCAATAACCATGTTCAGTTATTGTCTATGGGCTGTTCAGGAAGAGTATGGCTACAGCTCAAACACTGAAGATGCTGCAGCTGGATACTATCAAGCCAGTTGCTCTCAGCAGCTGGATGGTTGGAAGTTCTTTTTTCAAAGGAGATCCAACTGGTGCATCTTCCTGATGGCCACGGTGCGCCCCCTGGCACCACGTAGAGCCACTTCCTTCACATTTCGGGAACAGCTCCTCCCAGGCTCCCGGGGACCTTTCTTCTTGCAGAAGAACTTAGAAGAGGAAGGTTAGTGGGCTAAACTGTAGTCCTCATCACTGCTGTTGGTCTTGGGGCCACAACTGGTACTCATGCCCTCCCCTCTCCACTATCCATTCTAAATTTACTTGCCCTTCACCATCATCTCTATTTGTCTCAGCAACCTACCTGGTGGTGGAACACAGCCTTTTCTGAAGGATCTGACCACTGGTAATCATACCTTTCTCAGGCTGAGGTTCCTCTACTTGTCCACATACAATCTTGGCTGGGCAAGGGAGTACCATAAAACACCCAAGTGGATCAACTGAGTTCTGTACATAATCTTCCTTGCCCCGATTTTGTAGCCACAGCCCTCCTCCTCCTCCTAAACAGAGCCATTACCCCTGCCAAGATGGCAGCTCTTCTCACCTGCTCATCCAAGGACACAAGGAACTAAAAGTGCCCGGGAAGGAGCCACAGCTTGAAGTTCAAATGGAGCTCTTGCTGTTTCTCCAGCCATGACTTTTTATTAGGGCAACCGATCTCAGCCTCCTGCTGCTCCATTCTTGCTTTCTTCTGAGTTTATATATTAAGCAATACCCACATTGGCTGTTCATCTGTTTTGCCCCTTGGGATGCCATATTCCATGTACCATCTCCACAACTCTCTTTGGGTCAAGTCCCCTTGGCTGCCATTCCACTTTGCTGGTCATTTCGGTAATTGCGACCCCTCCCGGATGCTGGTGGTTAAGTGCTGCCCCCTGACCTCCATTGCTTCAGAGCCCCCATCAGGCCTATTTCTATCAGTGAACCAAGCTCTGTTCCTCCCGGCAGCCTCAGCCACCCCTGAACTTCTTACTGATGCTGGCATCTCTCTCACTAGCATATTCCTGATGGTTTTGGCAAATGAAGTGTACTCTGGACCTAAGTGTGTCACCTAATCCTCTGGTGGGTCTTCTGGCCTCACATAAAATATCTATTCCAACATGCCCACTTCCCTCAGCTTCTTTATTCCTTCCTCTACCATCTGTCAGGGCGATGCAGACATTTTGACTTCACTCAGCGTGGACAAGCTTCAAAGAGCAGTGAGTTTTCCCCTTCCTCTGGGGCCCTTGCTGAGGGTTAAATCCCGTAACCTAGGAGAGTTGCAATAGAGAAGTTAAAGAAACATTTTTCACCAGTGTTATGTACTGGCCCCTTAATCAAGCGCTTCACAACCCAGTTCCACAAGTACTTGGGCTCCTCCTAGCACAGGCTGGCTTGTTCCTGCAGCTCTGTTGGGGGTTAGTCCCTTTTTTCTCTTATCAGATTCAGCTGAATTATGCTACAACATGACATAGTTGTTGACCTAGCAGCCAGGAGAGGGGGCGAGGCAGATGCTGAGAGGGATCCCCGTTTTCCTGTGAGGTTGAGGCGTCTACAGTATCTTTGCACCCCTGTGAGTCCTCACTTTAAGTAGGAAGGGGCACACCTCTGCAGTCTCCGAGGGTTCAGAGGAATCAAGGGCGTCAAAATAGTCAGGGATCTGCACCAGCCGTTCCCATGTCGTGAGTCAGGTCCCAGGTTTCACCTACCAGGGCCCTCACCATGGCAAAACAGACAGGCTCAGCCAAGCGTTCAATCCTGTTTGAAGTTCTGCAACTCCGGTGATTAAATCTGGAGTTCAGTCTTCAGCTTTTTCTGCTCCCCTGTTGCAGGAATAAGGGCTTGTTTCTAAGCTCCAAAACGGAGCGAGAAGTCTTCTCATTTTCTGCTTGGAGCTATAAGGTCATTAACCCACCACTGCTGATCACCTTCTTCCTACCATGAAATGAAAATATGCCTGAGAATGAAGCCAGCACGGGGCGGTGGGGGGTAGGGGGAAGCAGGCGTCGAGACACCTGCGATCCTGATAACATCACTTAGCCCCTGACTCCAGATACGCTTGAAGTCAGTACATTCCTGGATTCTTCTAGTTACACAGGTCAATACATTTCTTCTTCTTCTTTTAGATCATTCAAGCTGGGTCTTCTATCACTTGAAAATAACTGACTTCTGAGAGTCATCTGATATTGAGTATTTTCAATGTGCCAGACATTGTCCCAGTGTAGGAACATAGCAGTGAACAAAACAGGCAACTCTGGAACTGACATTCTGGTGGGAAGAACAGAAGAAGGAAAAGTAAATAATATAAAGACGGACCTCAGTCAGGCATAAACTTTGTGGGGGAAAAGAAAGCTTGGTAAGGGTTAAGTACATGTTATAGGGGACTCAGGGACAGCCTCACTGATACAATGACTTTGAACAGACCTAAGATATGTCTAAGGAGTGAGCCATGAAATAAGGAAGAGGAAGCAGGAAGTTCAAAGGCCCTGAGGAAGGCATTTGCTTGCAGAGCAATGAGGCCAAAGTACCAGGACTGTGGTGAGCAAGGAGCTGGGGGTAGAAGATGAGGTCAGAAAAAGAGCAGGTTCAAACCGTCCAGCCCTCGACAGCCACTGGAGCTTTGTGGCTTTACTTACTGTGTGATGGGAATCCATTGGCGTATTTTAGGAAATGGGATGACATGGGTTAACATATTTTTCAAAGAATTAATTTGGTTGTTGACTGGGGGGGGCAAGGGCAGAAGCAGGGACTCCTGTTCAGAGATTGCTGTAATCCAGAAGAGAGATGATGGTGGCTGGGGCAGGGGTTGGGGGAGCAGGGGAGCAGAGGAAGTGGAGAAGTGGACAGACGTGGAGTATATTTTGAACGTAAAGCAGACAGCATTTCCTCATGAATTGGCTGTGGGGATGGGAGAAGCAGAGTCAAAGATGTCTGTGGCCTGAGCAACTGGAAATTTGGGATAAAATTGCAATCCTTTTTCACTAAGTCTGAGATGCCTATGACATATCCAAGATCTGCCACCAAGACATTCACGGGAGAGGTCTAGGATGGAGATAACGCATGTGGGAGTCATCAGTGCATAGATGGGATGCAGAGCCACGAAACTGAATGAAACATGAGTATAGACAGAGAAGGGATATAAGGACTGAGTCGTGGGACACCCCGTGTTCAGAGTTCAGAGTGACAAGGAAGAACCAGTAATGAAGACTGAGAAGGCAGCTGCTTCTGTATATGGGAGGAAGTGATCAGCCATGTAAAAGGTACAAGACGTGCTGGTTCCTGGGACAAGAAAAACGAGGGCAGGGAATTGATTACTGGATTGAGCAATGTGGAGCTTTTAGCATTTACTGCTCTCTCTCATACTATCGATTGACATTTGTTTATTTGCTATCTCCTCCCATTTAGATGTAAGCTTTCTGTTTTGTTCACGACCACATTTCTAGTGCCTAATCATGTCTGGTATATGGCAAATGCTCATAAGTATTTCTCAATACATATTTCTCCAATGGAACATTGTGAAAAACAAGAAAAAACTTGCATTTTATTTCTCAGTTCCTCTTTGTACAAAGATATCTCGCGTTTTGTATTTTGGTAGAGGAAGTAATGGCGGGGCACTAGGTTTTGAATTATGCTGAAAATCTGGCAAGGGATTTAACCTCACTAAGCTTATGTTTCCTTAGTCATAAAAGGAGCTGGATAAAAACATGTTTGAGAATATACCCAGAACCCTGTGTAGCACATAGTAGGGACTCAGTTTGTGCTTTTTAAAGCTGAAGGGGTCACGTGGACCAGACCACACAGTGACTTGCAAGTTTATTTTAGATAAATAAGTCATCTGACCTGGGAAGTTTCATTTATTTGACGAGTCTGAAAAGAGGAAATGCAGCTAGTAGGTTACATTTCCAACAAAATGCATTTGAGTGTGTCTCAAGATGAGATAAGGCCAAAATACATGGAGATTAGTGTTGCTATTATGATTATTTAGCATTCAAATGTAATAGCTTTAGTGCTTTTTTTTTTTGTATTTATGTCTTATTGTAGATTCTTTAGCTCAAGTACCATCACATTATAGACCTAAGATGAACAGATTTGGGTGAGGCCACTTCCCCTAGACCTGCACCTTCCTCTAGATTGCCCTGACCTGAATCTTACAGAAAGCATGGACTTGGGAGGAGCAGATACCAAGGCTTTGGAAAAACTGCAAATTCACTGTGATCCAAGCATTAACCTTAAAAGGATAACTAGGAAGTTCCTAGGGATCTTGTAAGTTTAAATTAGGTAAAGATTATATTTTAAAAGAAATTGGCCTTTAGCGGGGGCGAAAATGTGCTGAGTGAGGAGATGGGATAACCAGTCAGAGTTGAGTTATTCTGGATTATCATTTAAGCAGCCGAAGCAAGCAGCCAAATCTCTTGGGTTAATATTTCTTTTCCTTTGTTGTCAAGGATTAGGCAACAACATAGCCTTCTGTCATTCTGCATCTCTTTGTCGATTAAAAAAAGTCAACAGGTGATAACCTGAAGTTTCTTTGGACCCAGAATATTTGGCCATCACCTTATCCTTAGCAGATGCCCATGGTGGATGATATTTTGGTATCGATGTATTGATATTGGACATCTTCGGGTAGAGGGAGGCAAAGATGATGAATGAAGTTCTGGTTCCTTGGAATTCAGTGCTCTTGGCCAGGTACTAGACATTACAGGATGCTAAGAACTTGAAAGACAAATATTTAGAGAAAGCCTCCAAGCATAAACTCCCAAATAGGGGCAAAGTTTGCATTAGCATGCCAACTCTTCTACCTCTCTTAATAATATTAACCTTTGCCACGAAATGTGATTAGTGATAGGGGAAGAGAGGCTATGACAGAAAGAATATTGAAATGTGGCAACAAGAGAAAGGATTTTTTTTTTATGTTTGAAAGGAAATTGTTTCCTTTATTGAAATTTCAAGAGAAAGAATTTTTAAGTCTTAATGTGTCGCCTTCAAAGAAATGGCTCAAAGCATCACATTGCCTTTTTTTTTTTTTTTTTTGCATCACATTGCTTTTTTTGTGCTGGGGCGTCACAAGGGCAGTAACATCTCCCAAGTTACTAAGTCTGATTGGTTTTCATCTTTATTACTACTGCATTTATTTAACACTTCCTAATATTAGACATTGTGCTAGGTGTTTTACATGTATTATTCCATTTACTTCACACACACACTTAAAAAACCCCTTATGAGATAGGCACTATTAACATTCTCACTTCTTACAGGGAAAACTGAGGCTTCATCCTAATATGAGTAAGACCTCGGGGATGTGCAGCATCTGGAGAGTGGGAAGTAAGTGACTAGCCGTGGTGCTAAGAAGAAAAAATAAACACAGGAGTAATTTAACAAAGAGTTATCATGGAATAGGACAATGCAGAACTCAGAGGAGTGCTTTTCCAATGCTTCTAGAACTCCTATGAAAAGAAACATACATTAAGTTTTTCATTCATTCATATTTCGCTTCCTTTCATGAGTTGGCCACTGTATTGGGACTGGGAATACAATAATGAATAAATGCAGTTTGCAGGCTACTGAAAGACAGATAATGGTAATATGAGAAATCCTGTAATATAGGGCAATGTTTCCAAAACTTTTCTGAGCATGAGAATCCCCTGGGTGACTTGTTAAAGATACAGATTACCAGCCTTCTCGCATGGAACTTCTGAGGTCCTGCATTATTTTTAAAAACACCATAGTTGAATCTTATATTCAAGAAAGTTTGAGTATGTGCCCAGTACTTTGAGTGATCAAAGATGGGGTCTCTACCCAGCCTGGGGCATTAAGGGTGGCATTTAGAGGAGGTGACAACTGAAGAGGAGGTGTGGGGACAGGATGCATTCCATCCTCCCAGGGTGTGGAAGTGTGAGCAAGCACTGACCTATTTAGGATGCCGAGAGCAATTAGATGGTGTTGGACCACAAAAAATACAAAGGGAAATAGCAAAGGATAAGGCTGGAGAGAAAGTTGGAGTCTAGATTATGAGACTCCTGGAATGTCATGTGAAGAAATTTAGACTTTAGGAGATGCTTTTTAGACTGCTTCAGCCTTTATATAATTTATATTTTATGTATCTATATTACACCTATTCTATTTATATTATATATTATTTACATAATAGCTACATATTATTTGTATATGTATTTATGGTTAATATCATTCATGTAATATTTCTATATTATCACAGTAGGATATATCATTACATTTATAGCATTTCTGTTTAGTGAAATTAATTCATTTTTAATTTTCCTTAGACAAGACTTGGTGCTTTGCAGAGAAATGAGAGACTTGTTTATCCGGTCTGCAGCAAAAAGGGTGTTGGCCGCGCTGCTGGGAGCAGATGTGGTCGTATTAGCGCAGGGAATCAAAACGAGAGAACTTGGTAGAGAGGCAGGCCTTCCAGGAAATGGGCTGGGAGGAATGGAGTAGCCGTCTCCACCTCCTTGCGCTCTTCTCTGCTCAAAGCCAAAGAGGATTTTCTACTGTTTTTATAAGACTGAATGTTTTCTGTACAAAAACCAGGCCTTAAATGTTTACATATAAAATACTGAAATCCAAAATGGCTTTTTATTTAAATATTTTATTTATTTATCATATTATTTAATTATTTTATTTTGGCAGGGGGTGGGAGGAAATTACCAAGTTTAGTTATTTTTTTTGAGGAGGTACTGGGGACTGAACCCGGGACCTCATACATGCTAAGTATGCACTCTACCACTTGAGCTACACCCTCCCCCTCAAAAAGGCTTTTAAAAATGTGTATTTAATCACAAAGTATAAGGAACCCTCTATTTTAATTCAAAGAAATATTACGCGCTCCAGGGAAACTTTCTCTGCCTGCTTTCCTCTCCCTCCGCCTGGTTTATGCACCTCTCCTGTGCACTTTTGCAATATCCTGTGTGTCTAACCATATTGCCTATGCATCTTTTATGTTTGTTTATTTACTATTGCATATTATATGCTTATTTGTCTGTCTTCTCCATTTCATTGTGAACCCTTTGAAGGCAAGGAATGTGCTTTATCATTTCTGTATCCATAGGAATGAGCAAAGGCACAAAATGAATGCTCAGTAAATTTTTTTTAAATGAAAGAAAAGAGACTGAGTGAAAGAGAGAATACTATGTTTATTCTTTGAAACCACATTGTTATCAGGACTTCTGACTAGGCAAGAAAAGGGGTTCGGGTACAGCTCAGTGGCAGAGCACATGCTTAGCATGCATAAGGTCCTGGGTCCAATCCCCAGTACTTCCATTAAAATTTCTTTTAAAAATAAGAAAAGAATAAATGCCTTGTCTGAACAGCTTACAAGCCAGGATCTGATATGGTTTAAAAGCACAAAGATGTGTTCCTCTGTTATGGTGTGAATTCATGCAGTAATTTCACAGCTGTAGTTGGTATACAGCACATTTAGGCTACACTGTCCACAGAAAACATGTAGCGCTATCATCTATATTTTAAAGAGGATATTTCGACTCAAGTTCTGAAGGAAAGACAAAAAAATTAATACTGACTTCTAGAAGTTTAACTCACTTAAGCTTGTTGTTTTGCTAAGAACAATTTTCACTCAAAACTCATTAGAAGATTTACAAGTAACATGTATAAAAACTCTAAAACAGAAATCTATTACTTTTTTTATTTCACATGCATCAATTCTTTTCATTTTTGCTGAGAAATAATTAAAAATTGTTTCTATCATCTTTGATTTAGTTCAGCCCTGATTTTGCAGGCTGGTTCAATGCCCTGTGATTATTGTACCAAGACAATGAAATATCTCAAAACAACCCTTTTTTATAAAACAATTAGATTTCTAGGAAAAGAACCCATGTTTTTTTCTTTTGTTTCACTTCAAATTTCCATTACTGAAAACTTTCTAATTGCTTTTAATGGTTACAAACCTGTTACTTTAAAATCATTTTATCTCGGGGAAAAAACAATTATTCTGCAATTATTACTTTAAAGTCTTGGGTTGAAAACTTATCTGGATATTTGCGACAACTGAAACAGAAAAGTCAGGCTTCAGAAAGGACTGGCCTTGGCAAATAAATATACAACTTGTATCAGAATCTATTGTTATTTATACAGATCTTAATTGAGTGGAGAATTGTATATCTGTTCAATGAAGTTTCATGAAAAGGTTAATTCATTTTAAGAAAAGAAGTAAAATTACTAAACAGATTAAAAAATAGAAAAACAAAAAACCCAAAAAAACCCAACTGTGTAAGTCCATTAACAATTACGATTCAGGCAATTTATCCAAGGAAGTAGTTCTTTGCATTTGTGAAACTGAGGCACAATGTTGACATACTTCATTTTCTCTCATCAGACCATCTTGCTTAAAGTTATGAATGGCTGAAGTAAAACAGAATCTTAGACATCATCTGAGTGTGCATCAAAATTACCTGAAAAGCTTTTTAAAAAATGCCCATACTCAGGCCCCAACACTTTGTCACCCACCCCGCGCCCAGTCTGACTCAGTTGGTCTGGCATGGGGCATCAATATTTGTGTGTGTGTATTAAAATATACAAAACATGAAATTCATCATTTTAACCAGTTTCAAGTGTACAGTTCAGTGGCATCAAGTACATTCACGCTGTCTTTGAACCACCACCACCATCCGCCTCCAGAACTTTTTCATCTTCCCAATCAGGAATTCTGTATCCATTAAAAAATAACTCCTTGTTCCCTCTTCCTCCCATCTCTTGGTAACCACCATCCACTTGCTGTTTTTATGAATTTGACTATGCCAGGTACCTCATACATTATCTGTCCTTTTGTATCTGTGTTAGTTCACTTAGCACAACATCTTCAAGGTTCATCAATGTGACGATGTGTATTAGAATGCATTCCTTTTTAAAGACAGCAGCAACAGTAGTTTGAAAAGCTCTCCAGATGGTTCTAACGTGCAACCAGAGCTGATACCCACTCATCTCATCCAGTTCCCTTCTTATTCAGATGAGAAAATTGAGGTTCAGAGAGAGGAGGTGACACTAACTTATCATCCACTCATTCAGCACATATTCACTGCTCATCTACCATGTTCCAGACACTGTGCTGGGTACAGTTAAACTCACACAATGCCTAGGAAATTGGGACTCAGATCTTCTGATCTGAATTCCAGGAAGCTTCACAGGCTGCCCTGTTACAGTATACCCTTTCCTTGTGTTTGAAAAACTTAAAACTTCAACAACAGTAAAATAGTGTTTTTCCACTCTGGGGCTATTTTGGGAACCAGTTTTTAATATGCTTCTATTTAGAGTTCTATTTAGAATCACTTTATTTTCTCTAATTATAATCAAAGTTGAATATAGTAATCATGAATCAAGCCAAACTATTAATTTAGTTGAGGATAGCTGATTTACAGTATCTTTAAGTTTACCCTCTAGACCAAGAACTACCTGGCATATAAAAATAACAGAAAAGCCTTAAAATGCTATTTCTTTAAAAGATGGGTGGGAAACCTCCAGCCTTCAATTTAATTTCATCTGGCCATAAGAAAAATCCAAAGAATTTGTGCCTACAGCCATGAAATTGTAACTTTATTTTAAAGTATATAATAGTAAAGCCCTTAGATGTACTTTTGTGTAATAAAAATCATCCAGCAAAGTCCAAAAAACAATTTTTAAAAAAAGCAAGCAAAAGGAACATTTTGTATTTCTTTAAAAATAAGGTAATAAATTGAAAATACTTACATAAAATATGCATGACATAAAATTTATCATTTTCACCACTTTTAAGTGTACAATTCAGTGGCATTAAGTACATTCACTGTCCTGTGTAATCATCACACTATCTATTTTCAGAACTTTTCATCATCCCAAACAGTAACTCTACTCATTAAACAGTTACTCCCCGTTCTCTCTTTCTCGGTCCTTGGTAACATCTTTTATACTTTCTGTCTTTATGAATTTGCCTATTCTAGGTACCACCTATGAATGGAATCATGCGGTATTTGTGCTTTGGGTCTGGTTTATTTCACTTAGCATAATGCTCTCGAGATTCATCCTTGTGGTAGCATATGTCAGAATTTCATTCCCTTTTAAGGCTGGATAATATTCCTTTGTACGTATATTCATGTGGTTCATCCATTCGTTTGTTGATAGACATTTGGCTTTTTTCTATTTTTTGGCTACTGTGAATGTGGGTGTACAAATATCTGTTCAAGTCCCTGCTTTCAATTCTTTTGGGTACATACCTAAGCGTGAAATTGATGGATCATATGGTAATTCTATGTTTAATTTTTTGAGGAACTGCCTTACTGTTTTCCACAACAACTAAACTGTTTTACATTTCCATCAGCAATGCACAAGGGTTCCAATTTCTCAGATCCTCCCCAACTTAAGTCAACTTTTAACCTTTATTTATATAACCCTTGATATTAAAGTTTTCTAACCCCCTCATCTTTAATTATTCTGCGTTTCTAGGTCACATTTGTTTTTCAGTCCAACGTAAATGTTTAAATTCTAATTTTTTTATCCTATATATCTACCTTCTCTGATTATAAAAGTAATATGTTCTTTTTTGGGGGAGGAAGGAGGTAATTAGGAAAAGCAATATGTTCTTTTTAAAAAAAGTTGTTTTTACTTAAAAATGTTTTTGTCATTAACAGAGGCACTGGGGATTGAACCCAGGACCTCGTGTGCGCCAAGCACGTGCTCTACCACTGAGCAATACCCCCCACCCCAAGCAATACGTCCTTATTGAAAACCTACAATTCATATAATCCATATTTCTACAGGTTTCACCAAGCTGAGAATACTGATGCGGTCACATTTAGTATCTGAACTTTGACTGCCTCTTGTTTCCAGGCAAATCTGCCTTCCTTCTGTTATGCCCTTCCTGGAAGACCTCCAGAAGCCTCTGCTTTAGCTGCGGAATATTGTCACTGATGTAATTCCTTGAGAAGCCATTAGAGGGCAGCAGCTCCCTCTCACCCCTTCCCCCAGCCCTGGAGAGGATGCAGCCATCAGGCCAAGAGCATTTCTGAAGCAGCAAAGTGCTACATGGCAATGACTATATAGAAGCGGGGGGGGGGGTACCCATCTTCCATCCTCTTGGTCCCACTTTGTCACCTTGGTTTCTAGAGCCCCACGTGGAAACTCAAGCACAGTTCTGAATCCAAGATTAACAACTGGTTGAGAAAGTGGGGGGGGGGGTGGAATGGCCCTGACAGCTAATAGCTGACCACAGTGTCTCCCCACTGAAGACAGACAGTTTCACAGAGTAACAGTTATCAGACAAGTTCACTCTGACTGTGGAACAAGACAATAACAAGACCACACCATGATCATATCTGAACATGGACCAAAATATCGGCATTAAACAACCACAGAAGTATCCAACACCCCCCCTGTTGCAGTTACATGAGTGACTCCAGCTTCCTAGGTGAAAACTCAGGTCCCCAGTCATTGACTTGCCCCTGCTTCCTAACAGAACTCAATCTGGAACAAACCCTTGCTTCTCTCCAGATCATCCAGCCCAAGTCCGAATCCTGACAAGACCCTTCCAACTCCTTTACCTAGACACTCCCAGATCTTGGCGTGTTCTCCTTCGCGCATTCTCCCTTGCTGCAGCAGTGAGCTTGTAAACCTAACCTACTTTGACAGTGGCTGTATTCCTGGTGGCCTTTGGGTGGAAACTTCAGCTGGAGATGTTTTAGAGATTTAGGCTGCTGTCCCCATCTGACCACTGCTTCCTCATTGCCTTCATCTGCCTTCCTCTCAAAAACATTCTCAAGCAGACTGATGCCTGCAGAACGGCTGGATTTTAGGTGAAGATTTTTTTCCTTCATTTTCTGAAAATTTACAATGATCACAAAATACTTTCATAATAAAAAAAAAAGAATTATACCTTTAAAACAATAGTACCTTAGAGTGTATTCTTTTGCCCACTACTCCATTGATAGGGAAATTTGAATACCCCTATCATTTTCTCCGTGCTTTACACATCAAAATTAGCTACTGTATCCTTTCTCTTTTCCTCATTCAGTTTTCTGTCCCTTCACAGTTCCTCTTTTTTTACTTTTTACACTCCAAATGCTTCTTTTTCTTGGCTTGTGCACATATTTTCACTTCTTTTACTCCATGCTTCCCTCTGTAAGATCTAAGTTCTGTAAGATCTAAGTTCTGTAAGATCTAAGCCCTCAAATGGACAGCAGCTTCTGGCTAAAATGGCCCCATATCTTCCTGCCCAGCTTGGCACAAACCACTGCTTGATCATAGCTCTTGACCCTGAGTGGCGCCTCAAAACGCTGCTCAACACAGCCCTCCTCGCAGCTGCCCATGACACGCTGGGGCTGACCTAGACGAACATGGTTTGTCCTCTCCTGACATAGGTAACAGTCTTGACAGCTTAATTCCCCCTTTTTACAATTTGTGATCACGTCACCTAGACTGGAACAACGCTTAACTCTTGAACAGCCTTTTTTTTTTTTAAACATTTTTTATTGATTTATAATCATTTTACAATGTTGTGTCAAATTCCAGTGTTCACCACAATTTTTCAGTCATTCATGGACATATACACACTCATTGTCACATTTTTTTCTCTGTGAGTTATCATAATATTTTGTGTATATTTCCCTGTGCTATACAGTGTAATCTTGTTTATCTATTCTACAATTTTAAAATCCCAGTCTATCCCTTCCCACCCTCCACCCCCCTGGTAACCACAAGTCTGTATTCTCTGTCCATGAGTCTATTTCTGTCCTGTATTTATGCTTTGTTTTTGTTTGTTTGTTTTTGTTTTTGTTTTTTAGATTCCACATATAAGCGATCTCATATGGTATTTTTCTTTCTCTTTCTGGCTTACTTCACTTAGAATGACATTCTCCAGGAGCATCCATGTTGCTGCAAATGGCATTATGTTGTCGGTTTTTATGGCTGAGTAGTATTCCATTGTATAAATATACCACTTCTTCTTTATCCAGTCACCTGTTGATGGACATTTAGGCTGTTTCCATGTTTTGGCTATTGTAAATAGTGCTGCTATGAACATTGGGGTGCAGGTGTCATCCTGAAGTAGGGTTCCTTCTGGGTACAAGCCCAGGAGTGGGATTCCTGGGTCATATGGTAAGTCTATTCTTAGTCTTTTGAGGAATCTCCACACTGTTTTCCATAGTGGCTGCACCAAACTGCATTCCCACCAGCAGTGTAGGAGGGTTCCCCTTTCTCCACAGCCTCTCCAGCATTTGTCATTTGTGGATTTTTGAATGACGGCCATTCTGATTGGTGTGAGGTGATACCTCATTGTAGTTTTGATTTGCATTTCTCTGATAATTAGTGATATTGAGCATTTTTTCATGTGCTTTTTGATCATTTGTATGTCTTCCTTGGAGAATTGCTTGTTTAGGTCTTTGCCGATTTTTGGATTGGGTTGTTTATTTTTTTCTTATTGAGTTGTATGAGCTGCTTATATATTCTGGAGATCAAGCCTTTGTCGGTTTCACTTTGAACAGCCTTTAAAGAAAATGATGTTGGAAGAGTGATATTTAAGCTACTTAGATTAGAAGAACAAATATGTTCGTTTTCCTTATTCTCTGAATTTCTCACTATAACGAGGCACATGTAAGAAAAGCTGCTAATTATGAATGGATCTTATCTGATACAATGAGAACTTTATGTAATAATAAACTATTTTCCTTTATTAAATTTTTTAATTCCTAAATTTTTAATAAATAAATGTTTACTTATTGACTACCCACCTCAATTAATCTCAACTAATGAGATTTTTAGGTTCCTACAATGACAGTTAATATTTCAGAGTCATGCATATCTTTTTTGTTTCTCCAAATATATCCAAGTTGAAACATTTATAACTTAAAGTTTTGACAGATATATGTCCCAGACCAGCCCAAAGGAACACCTAGGAGCCCTTTTCGTTTTTAGCACAAAACTCCACACAATGTGACCCCCAGAGACAAATTTTTGTGTTCCTACTGGCATTAGATTTTTCTTTTTTTAACCACCGAAAAGCTTACCAATTCTCAGTGTGGGGGCCCAGATGAAAAATCTTCACAAGTTCAGAGGAAGGAAGATTTTTGTAAATAAAAGACTGTAGACACAAATGGAAAAATATTATTAAGATCAGTGTTCCTAGTGTATTGTTGCATTCCTGGGGCATGTCTTCATTCTGATCAAAAAGCCTGAAAGTTTTTGAGAGGTAGAGGAAGGGGGAAAAAAACCCAGTTTTTTGCCTTTTCTTTTATTTTATTACTAATTAATTAATCTGTTTGTACTTAATTTTGGATCTAATCAAAGCAAATATTTATTTTAGGCTTTCCACGTGCCAGGTCCTCTTTTAAGAGTTTCATGTGTATTAGTTTGCTTATTTCTTATACAACCCTAAGAGATCAAGACTATTCTTAAACCTGTTTCACGAGTGTACAGAGTGAGGCCAAGAGAGATTAATAAGTTACCAATGTCATCCACTAAGTAAGTGATAAAGCTAATATTAAACTCCAGAAGTCTGGCTCTCATATTAGTAACCTCTTCTCCACTGGATGCAATCTTCTGAGATACTAACAAAAATCTTCCCTGATCCAAGTTGGGCCAAGCTTGGCCAATTAAACACTCCCACCCTGCAACTCCTGTCCCAAGTCACAGGGGAAAAAAAGGCTGCAAATGTTTGGAGTTAGTGCATCCCAATGGATGGGGTATCCTGACAGACCACCAGGGCCACAAACTTTTCCTGCGTTCTTGCCCCGACCCTCCAGATCTGCCCTGTTTCGAACTGGTATCCAAGCCTGCTTTTCCAGCCTTCCCATGGATTCTGTAAGTTTGTCACATAACTTCCAATAAACTCCCTTCCGCCTGAGTTGCCAAAATTAGTTTTTATTTCTTGCAACCAAAGAATGCTAATCGATACCCACTGGAAGTTGGGGAAGTTGTCTGTTATTTCTCTAAATTCTCTCTGCTTTACTAGTGCTGCACGCAAGGGAGGAAGGGAGTCACTGAGAAGGGCGAGCCCTGGAATTCAGCTGCCTAAGTTCAGTCCCAGCTCCACAACTTACTAGTTTCTTATCTATAAAATGGGGCTAATAATAGTACCTGTCTCAAAGAGTTGTTGTGAATATTAAATGTGAGAAACGTATAGAATGCTTGGAAGGGTATCTGGCATATAGTAAGCACCTAATAAATGCTACCTTTTCTATTATCATCATCTATTTTTCTAGCCAGTTCAAGTTATTCCAATTGTAAATGTAATATACAGTAATTTTAACTCAACATTAAATTTTAATCTTCCATGTATATAAGTTCTCCCATATTTAAGGTTAAATTTAATTTAATCTGAAATCTCCAGAGAGAAAATTTTTGAATAAATCTATATTTATGAAAAGATGTACTTTGGGTTCTGCAACAGTCTCCCGTTTTAATATATATTTTATCTGGCGAGCTATTTCTTCTTATTTTAACTATTGCCTGAGAGACTATGCTGTGAATATATTAACTTCATATAAGTAAGTGAGTATCAATAATGAAACACTGTAATAAATCTTTATTCGCGCTGAGATAATCTTGAAATCAGTATAGATAAAGCCACTTCAGTTTATTTTGTATAATTAATGACATTTTAAAATATGAGTTCTGAGTAAAATTTATAACATTTTTTTCCTCCAAGAAGGATGAATTCAGTCTGGACTTTTTTGCTGTAGCTACAGTAGACAAGTGATCGTCAGCTTTCTGAATTAGCTAAGTGAGAAACAGATTAAGTTATTTTTTTTCCTATGGAGCTCAGTTATCTTAGTTGGCTCCATCAAACTCATTAGATGAATATTTGACCCTCAAGTTGTCTTTCCTGTTTAAAGGATCAAAAAATGCACTGAGAATGGTTTCATTAAAAATGCAGTTCCATCTAAAATAGAGGCAGCTATTAAATAGCATACCATCAATGTTAAGCTATCACTGCTTTTAAAATAAAAATTTAAGTTTCAGTTATGGGGCTAAACATGAATAGGTGAGAAAGAACGTTCTCATCAGGAAAAACAGAGACCCAAAACAAGTAAACAGGACAAAGACAATTAGAGGCATTGAGCTAATGCAAGAAGCAAAAGAAAGCATCGAAAATAAAACTATTAGAAACATTCTCAGAGAGATAAAGGTGACTATGCACTCAGGAAATTGAAAATATTGTAGCAGGAGCAAAAACTTTAATAAATGATTCGGAAGATAAAGTTGAAGAATCTTCCAAAAAGAAGGAAAAAAAACCCCAAAAGATGGAAATTGGAGAGGAAAGAAGTATGGGATCACTGTAGAACATCCAATTTCTACCTAAGATGTGAATGGATGTATGAGGTTCTGGGTTCAATCCCCAGTACCTCCATTTAAAAACAAAAAAAACCCCAAAAGACAGGCTATTGAATGTGCCCTCATTGCATGCAATTGCAACAAGTAGAAAATGGAGGCAAAAAAGTGTAACACAAAATTGATTCTCAAATGTCCACTAACAAAGTAAAAAAATGAATAACGCTTACCTCTGGTCAGTATTCCTGTGGTAACCAGGGCTAGGGATAGTGCCACAAGGTTCCATGAATCTGGATTGTTGGTTTTTGACTGTCCAGACCCTTTTAATGGTAAGTGATAGAAATTCAGCTCAATCCAATTTTAGCCATGAAGAGAATAAATGCCTAGGCTTCAGGAAATGGGAGGTCCAAGAAGTGGGTCCTGCTTCTAGCATAACCAAATCGGATCTAAGAGTGCAAATCACATCATTAGATCTCTCCTTCTACCATTCTCTTTGCTTCCTCCTTCTTACTTCTGTTTTTCTCTGTGTGGCTTCGTTTTTCAGGCTGTCTTTATCCATAAGGGACCAAAGACAGCCACCAAACAGCCCCGGCTTACATTAGTCTCGTAACTAGCAATTCCAAAGATAAGAGTACAATTTTGCTGCCCCAGCATCTGAATCAATCTTGTTTTTTTTTTTCAATTGAAGTATAGCTGATTTACAATGTTGTGTTAGTTTCTGGGGTCCAGCATAGTGATTCAGTTATATATATGTAAATACATATTCTTTTTAATTACAGGTTATTACAAGATATTGAATATAGTTCCCCGTGCTAAACAGTAGGACCTCATTGTTTATCTATTTTATATATAGTAGTTTGTATCTGCTAACCCCAAACTCCTAATTTATCCCTCTCCCCATCCCCTGTCCCCTTTGGTAACCATAAGTTTGTTTCCTATGTCTGTGAATCTGTTTCTGTTTTGTAAATAAGTTCATTTGTCTCATTTTTTTTAGATTCCACCTATTAGTGTTATCATGTGATACTTGTCTTTTCCTGACTTACTTCATTTAGTATGATAATCTCCAGGTCCATCCATGTTGCTGCAAATGGCATGGTTTCACTCTTTTTTATGGCTGAGTAGTATTCCACTGTGTGTATATATGTGTGTGTGTGTGTGTGTGTACTACATTTTCTTTATCCAGTCCTCTGTTGATGGACATTTATGTTGCTTCCATGTGTTGGCTATTGTAAATAGTGCTGCTGTGAACATTGGGGTGCATTTATCTTTTCAAATTGGAGTTTTCTCCAAATATATGCCCAAGAGTGGGATTTCTGGATCATATGGCAGGCAACTCTATTTTTAGTTTTTTAAGGAACCTCTGTACTATTCTCTAGAGTGGCTGCACCAAATTGCATCCCCACAAACAGTGTAGGAGGGTTCCTTTTTCTCCACACCTCTCCAGCATTTATCGTTTGTGGATGTGCATCAGTCTTTGGAAAGAACTTGGATTATATTACTTGCTCCCTTTTGGACCAAGGGTGTATCTAGGGGAATTAAGTACTCTGAGCAGCCTGATTCATAAACCCATGTAACTGACAGGTCCACCAGAATCCCGTGGAGTGAGAGAGAGAGATTTTAAAAGGAAAGGATGGGAGAAGACTCCTCCGTACCCACCAACCCCAAAAGTAACAGATGGCCACTTACGTGTAATCTACCCTCAGGAGTCAAGATGCTTCACGCTATAGGAGATTAAATAAAACTCAATGGTTTTATGAACCACATCCTTGAGAAAATTATCACCTTGAAGTGATGGATGGCTTAATTAGAATTTTAAAAAGAAAAAAAAAAACTCAACCCACAACATTATCCAAATTACTGGAGGTAAAACATCTTTGGTTTCTAGGAGATATGTAAATGATTCACTTGTATTTTTAATTTGTAAGTAAATGGTGCCAGGTTTCTAGCTTGAATCTGAAGACACATCTTTAATCCATACAACTTCACACAAAGAGGCACATCTTGGAGAAGAATACAAATCTAAAATTATTCCTATCCAGATGTGCCCTGACATTGTACCTAATATTTGCTGGTCATGATATTCTCATAGCTCTGAGTTCTCTGAATCTCATGTGGACTCTTATTCTTTTCAAAAATAACCCCTTTGTAGTACTTTAATACAGCTCCAGGACTTGACCTGACCAAAACACATTCTATTAAACTTGCATACTAAATAATCTTTCCTTGTAACTGTCAGAACCCGCCTGAATCCCTACTTCTATATCCTCCCTCTCCCCACAGATATCAACCATCTGACTCCTAAAATAAATCTTGGCCTTTGGAAGGCACTCCTACCCATCACCCAGGGACTTGGCACACAAAGTTATACTTGCTGCTAAACTTGCTCTGACCTCATGCTCCAATAACCGGGCTTCTGACTTGTCTCCAAGACCACGCTTTCTAGTAATCAGTCCTAGTAACTACATCTCTGTCTGTTTCCTGTGCCTGAATCCTTGACTTAGAAACCTTCCAAGGGCCATGGTCTCTCTAGACCAGGAGGCTCTGCCTTGTTCTTATCATTCCCTGTTCTTATCACACCAGGAACTGAAGGTACACACTGTTGACTTGAAACAAATAGACTGCCAGATATTTCTCCAGCAAAGATCGGTTTATTTGGGGTCAGCAGAGAATTGCAATTCAGGGCCTACAACTGTAGCAAGCCACGTGCACATTCCCACACAGCAAGAGAAGGAGAACACTCTTGTGGATGTGAAAAGGGAGGCTGGGAGGACTATGGTAAACAAGGAGTCCAGGATTTTTCATTGGCTGAGTCCTGGCCAGGAAAGGGGTCTTTCTTCTTCCTGTTGAGCCCTGCTATCAACACAGGGTGTGAGAGCCTCTCCATTCTGGTCTCCCAACTCTACTTAATTGATATTTCTGTTTATTATCTTTTTATGGCACCATAATCTCAGCTTAAATAGCTGACAGGTAGGTGGCACTCAATATTTAGAGATCTATGTAGAGAAGCATTAAACATCTTCCTTCAGAGACTTCCAGCTTCTCTGTGTTGGGACGCTGCTTTCTTGGCTTGTAGCCTGCTGTCTCTTACCCTACCTTCCCGAGGTAGATTTCGTCCCAGCATCTGTAGCTCTATCTGTCCCTTTCTAAGCCCATTTTACCCCAGCAGACGGGAACCCACTTCCAGGCTTTCTCTATACCTCAGAGGAGAGCAAGATTATTTCCTGTCCTGCTGCATTTTCTCAATATCCTAAGTTTAATTTCATGGAAAATTTACTCTTTAAGAAGAGTAATTTAATTGGGTGCTGGGAGAGGAAGGCCCAGCTGGATTGTAGTAATTTTTATACTTCTTTTGTGCTACTCTCATAAAAATAATTTATCCTTAACTTCCCTTACCATACTGGATTTTGTCATTTTTGTCTCTCTAGCATCCTTAGTGTTGGGGAACATTAGTTCCCCCATTTCATAGGACTTTTAGTCACAAAACTCTGACAGCCTTGGTCTCAAGGGTCAACCCAGGACCAGGATCTGGCCATGATCTGAAGATGATCTGACCATGATCTAACCAGGATCAGTCCCTCCTCTCCCTCTGATCAGAGTGATTGTTTCAGAAGGTAGGACCTGACCAAGGCTGGCCAACCAGAGAACTTCCCTAGGATTTGATGTATACAAGTGTGGAGAGAAAAGTGGGGTAGTTTTGCTGTGATGTCGGCCTGGAGCTGCTGGGGCTCTCTTCCCCTCCACATGGAGAAAGGCTGAAGGTACCAAGCATGAAGATATGAAGCCAAGATATGAAGATATGAAGTCAGAAAATGAAGCCAAACCAAGTAGAGATGAGAAATGAGAGACAGAAAATTTTAATTTAACACACTCTGTATTTTTCCCAAGATGGGAGCCAACTGCCTTTTTTTTTTTTTGCTTTAGCCAGTTTGAGTTGAATTTTTATCTTTATAATCAAGAGTCCAGATGAATAGAATTCTATTTCAGGATATTCACGTATCTAACCAAAATCCATCTGCTGAAGGTCTAGGGGCTAATCTCTCCCCTATCTTCCCCGTCAAGTTCTAACCCATTGGAAAGCAGACGTAGGGAGGGTTTCCTTACGAACTGTGTGGAAGCAATGTGACTTTAGCCTGAGGCTAAAGTAGGGTGACTCTCAAGTCTCCTCTTGTCTACGCCTTTCAGCCCATCTTTAGGGAGAGTGGGGTCTGCAAGCAAGACATTCCTTCAGCTAGCAGTGCATAGGGTCAGGGATGGTCACACAACCTTTCACCAGCAGAACAGAGAGAATACTGATGGTGTAAGCCTCTAGAGTCCCTTTTTCAGTGCAGTGCTGCCTTCCAGTTTCTTGTCCTAGTGTCACTAGTCTCATAAGTCACTCCTACTTGCTGGTGCCCTCAGGGACCCTCAGGGAATCAGTTTCCACCAAGGTCTTTTTTCCCTGGGAATGTGAAGGAAAGTCACTCCCCTTCTTGGGTCCTTACCTCCCTTCCCTTGGCATCTCACCCTGGTTCCTCCCACATTATGCATAGTACGTCACCCGCAGGGGCTGGCACAGGGCTCAGAGGGAGCAGTCAGAGCCCATCTCTTGACTTTCTGAATTGAAGTCCAACCTTCTGTGCCCCCTTCATCAGATAATGCCGTCTTCAAAGTCACTTTTCTTTCTCAGGGCCTTCGTACAAGCTGTGCCTCCGCATGGAATGCTTCCTCCTGTCGTCACCTCACTTGACTAGCTTTTTGTCTTCCGTTAGGCCTCTGATGGAATAAAATTCATGTGTTATAACAAGACAAGGAAAATTTTAATATAATTTTTTTCTTTGCCCGTTTGGGCCTCCTCCTTCCCCTTTAGTGTGTATTGTGCACCTGCATCACCCAGACCTCCTCAGGAGGAAACATTCCTTCTTAATCTTGTAAGGAGTCCCGGTGACCCTCTACTTGCTTTGTACAGGCAGATCTGGAGTGTCTAAGCTATCAATGTGTCATGTGATGTATAACCTTTTGTCTCAAAAAATGTGATCTCCATTGCAGGCCCTTGTTTTACAACAAAAAGAAGTGATCATTATATTTTAATTATAGGCTGATGTAAGAAAATAGAATATATGTACAGCTAAAAACATGAGATACAGAAGTACATTGAAGTATCTTTTAAAAATATATTAGAAGAGAAAAATTATCCCAAACTTGAATTGGAAAGAAATCAGCATTCCTGATAAAATGTGTAAGGAGTTTTCTGACATTTAACTCATTGGTACTTATTCTGGAAAAACCAATCACCTGTCCATTTAATCGAGTCATGACTTAAACTTCCTTTTATATTCGATCTAAAAGTGATTAAACTTTCTATTTTTCTATAAAAGAAATAGCATCTTATAGTATCTTTACTTGCTATATTTGTTCCTAACTTGTTTTGCCCCTTCCTTGCAGTAGACCATAAGCTATTAAACTGTGAGCTTCAGTGGGGCAGGGACCAGGTTTGTATTATTTATTTCCAAGAACAATTAGCACAGTACCTGGCAAAGAGCAGGAGCTGCCATGATATTTGTTAAACTAATCAATAGTAAGTGCGTAAAATTTAAATACGTGCCCATTAACAAACTGGACACATTTAAACAAAAATTTACGTGAATCTTCTCTTTTCTTGTGGTGGGACTCAGGACACGCTACTACAAACTGCACAAGGTGAGAAACTGAGCGTGCAGTACAGTAGAGAAGGAACCAAAATACGAAGCCTACACCCAAGGTGGTCACAGGAATGATCATTTGTCTCTAGGTTGTCGGCTGAGGCACTAAAAGGATTAAATGATTTGCTTTGGCTTTTGTTCTTCATTAGCACTGAAACGGCTAGTTAAAAGTCAGTGGTTATTATACTTATTGACACCTCAACAGGTAAGGCTTCTCTGTGTAACTTCTAAAAGAATGCCTTGCAATTACCCTCTGTATGATTTTTAACTCATTTAATGCTCCCTCATTTAAGATTTTTGAAGGGGGTGCAGGGGAGGTAATTAGGTTTATTTAAATTTTTTTTTTTAATGGACGCACTGGGGATTGAACCCAGAACCTCATGCATGCTAAGCATGCACTCTACCACTTGAGCCATTCCCTCCCCACCTCCAAGATGTCTTTTATTGTCTTCTGAATGCAATTTTTTTCCAATTAAAAAATGCATCACTAAATCCTTCATTGCACTAGTAAGTGCTCAAGATGCAATAGGCCTCCTCCACGTCTTCCTTCCTTTTGCCAGTGTGGGCTGCCAGTTACATGAATGTAGGTCTAAGGACACCAGAGAAGAAATTGTCAGCATCTCACCATTCAAGCAAATGTTTCATGTCCAACCAAAGAGCTAATTCTATATGGGACAAAAATAGATGGAAATGTGTTATTTGTAGCTCAGCTTGCCTTGCTTTTTTGACAGAACAGAACTGACTTCATTTTTTCTATCCTGCTCTCTTCTATACAGTGACTTAAAAACATAGTATAGAAACTTTCAAAAGAATTTCTGTTATTCCCAGTGGCCCCAAATGGATATGAAAAAGAGCCTAAGAGCAAAACAGAATGCAATTCACTGCAGTACTGCTTTCAGTATAATTTGGGTCTTTTTTGTTGTTGTTGCTATTCAAGACACATACTGTTTTTTCATCGATTATTAAAGAAGTGCATATCTATTGTGAAAATTTATAAAATACATGAAATAAAAATCAGTAGTAATCCCCAAAACCAAAGGTAATGACTATTGACATTTTGGGAGATTGTCTTTCAGTATGTTTTCTACAGACAAGGCCAGTTTCAAGGGCGTGAGACCTATGCAGACACACAGGACTCGTGTTCAGAAGGGCCCTACATTTGTTTGAAGGCTCTACTGTGGCTATCTTGAAATTATTAATAGTTTTTGAACAAGAGGTCCTGCGTTTTCATTTTGTGCTGAGCCTTGCAAATTATGTAGCCAGTTCTGTCTATCAATGTTCATGCACTCACACATGCTGATTATATGCACATATACGTATATTACATGCAAACATATGATATATTTACAATCTGTGTCATAAAAAGTCATTGTAAATGTTATTTTTAATATTTGCATAATATTTCATCATGTGAAAACATAATCACTTATTTAATTATGTTCCTATTTTTAACCCTTAGATTGTAAAAAACTTGGTATTATTGTAAATAGAAATGAGGAACACCTTTTTATATTAATTTTTCAATGTACTTCTAATTATTTCCTTAAAATAACATCCCAGAAGTCAAACTGAGGGGCTACATGGATTTGAATGTTTTTGATACTTTGTATTTAAATTGGTAAGTAGCTTTCCAGAAAGATTATTGTTACTAAAAGAGTGTTAGAAACTCTCTCTTCATACCCTGAGTGGCAAAAAATACAGTAATTTAAAAATACTTGGTAATTGAATAAGTTAAAATATTATCCAGTTACTTTAATTTCTGTTTCTTTGACTATTAGTAGAGGAAATATATATATATTTGAAAATATATATATTTATTAGTCATTTTTGTTTTTTCCTGGAATTGCCCTAGAAGACAAACTTCTCAACATGGTTTTTAAAGCCCTTTGTGTCCTACCACACTGGCTTTATTTTTCACTGCTCCTCTCCTACTCATCTCCCCAATCTATTCTAAAATCCAGCCATCCTGTATGTTACTCAGTTGTGAGAAATTGTCATGCTTTCTCTTGCTTCTGGTCCATTAAACATTCTACATGCTATTTCTGGACATCTCTTCCTGTATCTCCTTGCCTGACTAGCTTCTATTTGTCCTTCAGTTCTCAACCTAAACATTATTTCCTTGAAAGCCTTCCTTAAACCCCAAATTCAGTTGGTGCCCCTTCTTCTTTAAATAAACTTTTTATGTGGAATAATGTTAAGTTTATAGAAGAGCTTGTGAAGACAGTAGGGTTTCCATGCACCCTCCACCCAGCTTCCCCTAATGATCACATCTTACATAATAGTGGTACGTTTGTCAAAACTGAAATCTGAAGACACATATGACACTATTAACTAAACTACAGACTGCATTTGGATTTCACTTATTTTTCCACCAACGTTCTTTATCTGTTCCAGAATCCAATCTAGGAGACCATACCGCACTTAGTTATCATGTCTTCATAGTCTCCTGTATTTCATATGTTCTTTATTTTGTGTATATTTTATTCCAATTGCATCCCCTTCTAGCATATAAACTCTGTGAGAGTAGGGACTATGTATCTTTCACCTTTGCATCCCCAGTAAGTAGGTGATGTATATGACTGAGTATAAAGCAAGGTTTTTTGTTAAAGAATCTCTAAAAAAAATGGGAAACCACTTTCCATTTAAGTTCTTACAGAATCTCTTATATTGTTGTATATTTTCTCAATTATTTTATTCAGAACTATAAGGAACACACATCAGCCATAAATGACCTCACTGAATGCTTGGATGCTTGTAGAGATCTTCTGCTGAAATCAGTAAAAATGATAAAAAATGGAGGTAAAGACATTTTTAAACATTTAGTTATCTGTGTTTTAGGGGTTGTGACCTCACAGTTAGAGGGGCTGGATGTCCTTATAAACAAAGCTTTTAAAAGGAGATGGACTGAAAAAAAAGGAGATGGAGACTGAAGGATAAAGGTTTATTATAACATGCACTTTAAAAAGCAATGCAGCTATTCAGGGTGGGGAGGAAGTGGAGCACTTCCCTGGTCACAGCTACTGTCTCTTTGCCTGGAACTGCTCCAAAGCATCCTACATGGTGCCTCTGAACCCTCTCTTGTCCATCTACAATCAGCTCCCCATCAACATCCGGAGTGATCTTTTCAGAATTCAAGTCCCCTACCTAAAATCCTGCAATAGCTTTCCAATTGACCTTCGAATAAAGACCAAAATCCTTAATGATAGAGACACTGCCTTGGGAATGATCCCCAGTGCTCTCCTTACTTGCTGCAAGTAATAATAAACCCTTCCTTCTCCCGCAAAAAATAAAAAATTTTTAAAAATCTTAATGATCTAGAAAGCCTTGAGTGCTCACTCGCCTGCCTCTACCCTCAGCATGTGAATCTCAGCTCAAGCCTCAATTCCCTGACCGTGTCTGTCCATCAGGTATATGTTCTCAGCATTCAGCTGAGCTTTTCTTAATAGCCCTTGTGAGAATTATAACTATAAACTCTATGAGAGCAAGACCCAAGTGAATTTTTGCTCACCCTTGTATTTCCAACATCTAGCAAAGTGCCTGGTGTAAGTAATTTGAAGCACTTCAAATTAGTCGGAAAAATGAAAAATAAGCCCCTTTAGCAAGAGTGAATTATCTACTTGGTGGTTTAAGAGAATAACTTTTAATATTTTTACTTTTCAGTTCCTAGGCACTCAAACTTTACTCTGAGTCTTGGCAGCATGAGAATTGGCCGTTGAACCTGGTTAAGATCATTCAGTTCTGCGATTCTGGGATCAAATAGCTGTCCAGCTTAAGTGAAGTCTTATTTGGACATCCTCATTTTTAGATGTCTTATATATCAAGCTAATCATCAATGACTGACATCTGCTGCCTGATTTTCTGAGAAGTCTTTCATCTCTACTTAATTTCAACGTGATATTTACCATATGAGAATTCTCTCCCTGAGCCCTCTCAACCGTGGTCCTTTTTCAGACTTTCCAAGTGGTTCTTCTGGTTAAGGACATGTCAGGCATCCTACGCGGAAATGAGGGCTCGCTTTCAGGTATTTGTAACTGACATAGAGAAAGAACATAACTCTGTGTATCATGGACTCCGTGAAATCTCCTTGGAGAATAAAATGTTGCTCTCTGTATCTCATTCCGTTCTGTAGCTTGTGTACCTCTTGTAAGGATCAAGAGTAATTAGGAATCACCAGGCAGTTACATAGAAGGACCCGCCAGCTCTCTGTAGTGTGTACTGCATGTAGTCTGTTCACGCTACGTTAACAGCATTTGTATCTCCCAGGGGTACGATGCTCTGTGCAATGTGTCCTGCCTATAACTTGCTTAGAAAAAGTCGTTATCAAAAGTTGTGTCTTGCTCAGAGAATCCATGATGTTCTACATACCCCAGGCTACTTCTTTACTCCCTGGCCACAAGCCTAACCCAGAGTTCTAATCTTCAAGAACTCTTTGCTCCCTAAATGCTCCATTCACATCTTCTTTCTCTTTCTCCCTGAAGGTCGTCATAGTTGTCTATTCAAAAAAATCACGGAGTTAAAAAGAAAACCTCTTTTTATGTTTTTCCATAACACTTATCATCATCCAATGAAGTAACTATTTTACTTCTTCCCATGGTTTATTATCTGTTTCTTCTCACTAAAATGCATGTTCCATGAAGCAGAGGTTTTTTTAAAAAAAATTTCTGTGTGTGTGAGTGTGTTTGATGAGGGGAGGTAATAGGTTTATTTATTTTTAGAGGAGGTACTGGAGATTGAAGCCAGGACCTCCTGCATACTAAGCATGCACTCTACCATTGAGCTATACCCTTCCCCACTTGAAGCAGAGATTTTTATCTGTGTTATTCACTGTTGTTGTCCTATTGCTTAGAAAAGTGCTTAATACATAGTAGGTGCTTAATAAATGTCTGTTGATAAAATTAATGATGACCAACCCAGAGAATAAAAAATATTCAAGATTAACTATACTGTGCATAGGGTTTAATGCAGTTCTTTATTTCAAATTGTGGAACAAAATTCTCAAAGATAAGGAAAAAAAAAACCCCACTACTTTGGAAGAGAATGCAGACATGTGGAAGAACTGAGGTGCTGAATTAGGGAATTTAGACTAGAAATACCACTGAGGAGTGAACACTGGGAGACAGGCTAGATATAGCCCTATATCACACGTGCAGCTGGGGCTTAGGTTGCTAGAAATAATTGCCCTGAATAATTTCTGAGAGTTTATGCCATCCCTGATCGGCCTGGCTCCACCTGCCCCTCGGTCTGGGCCACTCAGCTTACTTCCTTGCCAGAAAGGTCTTAGGAGGTGATAGCAGAGTGGGGGCTTTATAACCAAGGGAATGGGGTGAGGCAACCTCCTGGGGGTGAGGACTGGGCTGGAAGAGCAGTTTCAGGAACTTCGTTCCACCTGACTGGACCCATGCAGGCTCTGGCTTCCCCAGGGTTTTCTTGGAGAAGCCAGAAATGTAACTGTTTGCCCGTTTTTCCTGCCCTCCAGCGGGTTGTTCTGAGACCCACACATCCTCTCCAGAGATGTCCCATGTTACCAGGTAACCAGTTGTGTCTCTTTGAGAAGCCATGACCCTTCCCCCCAACTCTTCCTTTTCTGGAATCATACTTCTCTGCCCTCTCCACCCACCCCCTCTACACAATAAAAATGAATCCTCTAAACTTTGTCTCAGGCTTTGTTTTCTAGAAAACCCAGGCTAGGGCATAGAGAAGAGGGAGGAGTTGTCACACTTCAGTTTCAGAAAGATTGCACTAAACCATAGATGTATCAGAGTTCTAATCCTTTTCTCGTGTGCTTTACTGCAAAAAAGTATGACTCTGCTTCAGAATAGTTAAAATATTACTATCTAGCAGAAGTCAAATAGCCAGAAAGTAAAAAAACTGGTAGAACTTCAAATGAAGACTAAAAGACATGGAGATGAGTTATTCTAGTCAGAAAGACCGCTCTAAAATTTATTCATTCATTCAGCAAAGAGTATAAAGCACTAATCTAGGTGCTGGAGGTACAGCAGTAACCAAGACACATGGACCCTTCTTCCCCAAGGAGCTTAACTATTACTGGAAGAGACAAGTGACAGACAAATAAGAAATATTTAGTATAGTGTCAGATGGTAATGAATGATATGAAGAGAAATAAAGAGCAGGAGATGGATAGAGAATGATGAAGTACTCCTCTAAGTAGCATGGTCAAAAGAAACCTAAGCAGAGACCTTCATGAAGTAAGAGAGGAATCCACGTGAAAGGCCAAGGACTAGCATCCAGCTTTGCATGCTCATCCGTTGTTTGTCAGATTAGGTTTCAACTAGGAATAGATAGAGTAACGGAAGGAGACAAGTTTTGCCTTTTTTTTTTTTTTTTTCAAAATCATCTAAGCCTGTCCTAAAACCCTCCTAAATTCTTCTTGGTGACTGGTTGTTTTTTTAAAATCAATCAGCTTAGCGGAAGTCCATGATGCTTTCTCCTTCTTCAATGCAAGATCATTCCTAATCTCTTCTAGCTCCATGATTGCTATTTATTTATGTATCTCATATCCATGTAACATGGCATATACTTTGAAAGCAAAGTCTGTATATTTTCAGCATTACATTCCCTGAAATATCTAGTACAGTGCCTATCACAAGAGTCAGCAAATAATTACTTGTTGAATTATATTTTCAATTTTTATTACTATAAGTACTTTTTAGGACAAAATCATCTGACTTCTTGAAATTCCTAAATCATGAGTAAGTCTTTAGCCTCTTTTGAAAATACACTTATGCATGCACCAATTTAAAAAAAATAAAATACGTGATCTTGGACAAGTTTACCTAACCTCTCTGCACCTCAGTGTATAGCAAACAGAAATAATAATTCAAATAGAAATAATTCTTATTTCACAAAACTTGTTGGTGCAAGAATTTTAAAAAGAACATAAATCATGTGGTATAGGACCAGACATGTGGTAGTATTTATTAAGTTGTTGATCAATTGAGAAATAAGGAATTTTCAAGGTGGATCTAAAACCAGGTTATGTGATCATGTAAAGACTGTGCTGATTATTTGTTAACACTATTTGTTATTAGTTATTTCCTATAATGAAATCGTGGTATTATCACAAGATCCTTTCTTTAATCAGCTTTATTGAGATATAATTTACATGCTATAAAATTAATCCGTCCACAGTGTACAGTCTTTGAGGAATGCACACAGCTGTGTAATCACCACCAAAATCAATACATAAAGTATGAACATCACTGTAAAAAGTTCACTTACACTCCCTTTGCAGGAAGTTCCATCCTTCTACCCCCGGACTTGGCAACCACTGGTTTGTTTTCTGCAAAAGTTACTTTTTATTTAATTAAGCAAATATTTATGAAGGCCTTCTATTTCAAAGTCGAGCTAGATACTTCACAGAATACAAAGATAAGTAAGATACAGTTTGTGTCCTAAAATAGCTTAAAATCTAGTCTAGTTTTATGTAACTTTGAGATTACTTGTCTACCAATAATATGGGACTGAATTTCAATATGAATTATGCCCACTAAAGAGGAATAAGAAGAAAAAATATTGTGAATGATTCCCTTACTTTCAGAACACTGAATGAAATTATGTACCTTCATGAATGCCACTATGATTGCAAGATATTCTGGATAATTGTTAAAAAGTAAACCATTTTTAAAATTAAGTAACACATATTGGAAAAAAGTGCAGAAATCATAAGTGCACAGCTTGATCTTTCCAGGTTATTTAATGTCAGCCTAGACCAGCTCTCTCACCAACACAGTAAAAAGGCAACATCCCAAAGCCTTTCAGTTTAGAGAGAATAATTACATCATTGAAAAAAAAGAAAGAGATAAGAGAATAATGTGCTGCAAAGGCTCACCAAGAATTGTGGGGATAAGTAGTGAGAAAATGGATGGCACATTAAAATTCATGAGGAAATGACGGTTAAGTTCCATGAATAACAAAGCGATTATTATGCAGAATCAGGTTTTTCTTTCATCATTACAGAAAGACACAAAATCATTATTGTGATCCACCACGAGGTTTTCTTTTGTTATTAGATGCTGGGACTGGCCTATTAAATGTTCCGTGTTACCCAGGGGGATGGTCACAGAGGCGAGGAACGGTGGTTGCTGTGCATGTGGCTTTGTATGGTTCTAATTGTATACAGACTAGAAGAAAGGAGCAAATTAAAAACAAGGGCAGAACGGCTGGGTGGGCATTTTCTTGGTGATTACAAAGAACTGAATCTATCCTCAACCTTACGGCCCCTTGCTTCATGCATTACACCTGCCAATTCCAGGATAGACAAAGCTGGTATTTGCATTTAGAGCCTCCTTGGCCAATACAACGGGGACTACAGTTAATTTCAAAAGGAGTGTACATGTGAATCAAGGAAAGGTATTAAAAGGTGAAAAAACAATCTGGAGAAATAATCCTATACAAATGTGTATAGTGGGTCAAAAATTGACCACACTGTAAATCCAATATGCAAAGAAATTATTGCTCTTTATTTTCTTTGAGGGACTTAATTTTCTTTGCAAGCTTCATGGTGGGAGGGAGAAAAAAATCCCAAACTTTAAGCCTGTCAATTCAAGGTAATGGTTTTTTTTTTTCTTTTTTCAGTTTAAATAAATGGTCATTTTTGAATACATTTTCTTTTGGGTAGTTGCAAAAATCTTTCACATTCTTCCCCCTTGTTCTTGCTTCTTTTCAAAAAGTGTCTAGCTGTATAGAAGGATTTGTGACCTCATGGTGGCAAGGGGAGGAGAGGCCTCAGATCCCTGTGGGGGTCTCAGGATGCAAATTTGTCCCTGCAGCAGAACAGCATCTCTGTGGACTGGTGGCCATTGAGGGCCCCTTTGGAGATGTGGTAGGTCTTACCTGGCCTTTGGGCCGTGAGCTGGTATCATCCCTGGGTCAGTGGTTCAGGCCATTTGCTCTACACACGGCCACCTCTTAGTTGGTTCTAGTCTCATCCTTATTTCTGTGCTGTCTCACCAGAATTCCCTGACGATCACACAGGAGCCAGGACCACTGCTTCAAGCTAATCCATCCACCCACTTCTCTCTGTCGCCGCCCAACAATCACTGTATCAGCTGTTGGACCGAGTCAAATAGAAGCAGGGCATGAGCCCGTTGATTCTCCGCTTTCTCCTCATGCTGTCTCACATATCTTCCTTCTCTAGAACATTGCCCTGGAAAAGAGCACTCAAGACACAGAAATCTAACCCCTCTTCCTCCTTTCAGGGCCACCGTTCACCCTCCACTCCCTCTGTCACTGAACAGGCTTTCTCGATAGCCTCCTGCTTCACTAGCAGGAGATGGGAACTCCCTGGTTCAGTCTTAATGGCAGAAAAGAGGATCTTTTCTTCATTACAAGACTATTAAGAGTGATCCTGACAGGGTAACAACTGGGAACTGGGGTTTACAAAATACTCATTTATTTTTCCCAAATATTGTTCCAATTTTTTTTGAAGAAGCATGACAAATGCTCCCTAATTATACATGACACAGTGTTTCAAAATTATGACCATTAAGGAGAGAAGAAAGAAATTTGTGGTTTCATATTTTAGGGTGGTGGTTTTTTAGGCCTTTTATGGAAACAGAATTTAAAAAAATTTATATTTGATGCTTGAAATGGGGTACATTAAGGAAGAGTGTATCCCAATTCTTACTTGGAGGACTTTAAGCTCAGTTCTTTTTCGTTTGGCTCCTTCCTCTCTTGTCTGTCTTCTCCGGCACCAAAGATTCATCTAACTCTCCCAATGACAAAAGACCCACAATTGCCTTGAACCTATGGAGTCAGAAAAACAAAAACATGGATGCACCAAAGCTCCCGTAGGAAATGTGTCCCTTTATTATATGCTTCTTTTTCTTTCCTTCCTTTGAAAAGTACTGAACATTGGTGAAGGGAGTGTTTTGCATGTATTGGAGTAAGACAGAAATACAGTTTGGATCTCAAGGATCTTCCACCTTCACCTTCTCTGCAGTAGAGGGTCAAAGTGATGACCAGGAAAACACGAGATGTGGTACAGCGTCTTTCCTATAAGCTGTGTTGACAACTGATGTGGAAAACAGTTTAGCAGCCTCCTTCAATGTCCTGACAACCAGTGAGAAGATATTTATAAGTACTTAATTATTTATTTGCTCAAATAGGCTTATTTACTGAGGTTTTCCTGAGCTAGTGTTTGGAGGGTTTTTAATGTAGAGTTAATTTTTCAGATATTCGTAAAAGAACAGAACAGAACATGATAACATCTAAGTACTCAACAGCAAACCTTAACAGGTTGCCATTTTGGTTCAGATTCTTTTATTTTAATTTTATTTTTCGGGTTCTTTTACGAGAAATCAAAATTACAATGAAGCAGCAGTCCCACCTCATTCCCTTCACTACTTACCACAGGTTACCTGTGTCCAGAAGTTAGTACGTATCCCATGTTTTTTATAATTTTACTACATAGGTATGTATCCATAAGCAATGTTACTATTTTTTCTGTGTTAGAAATGTCATTTAAATAGCGTCATGCTGTGAGTATAGTTCGGCATCTTTATTAATACAGTTTATTTCTACTATTTTATTTTGTGTTTTCTATTTACTATGCTTTTATTTTACTTCCTTTTCTACACTTTCCTGCCTTCCATTAAGCTATTGAGTTATTTCTCCCCCACTTCTACTAGCTTGGATATTACGCATTGAAAAATATCAACCTTTATTTATTATAGCATTAAAAAGGATTTGCTGCCATACAGGTGGAGTTTCAGATTTATTTACGTAAAGCTTTATGTGATACAGAAAAAGTACCAGAAAACAAACTATGCTATTTTCTTATAGGCTTACACGTTTTGAAATCTACCTTTTCTTCACTGTAATTATATACAAGCTTTAAACATTTTTTTCCCCTTGGATTCTGTCTCTTTTGGTGAGAAGTTCATGGCTCTCAAGTATATTTTCTTCATAGTGGTGAAACTAACAAGAACTTAACTTGCTTCTCTTTGACATTTATATAACACTTTCTTTTTTTCATTCAGTGTTGACTCTTAAATTTATAACACACACATTCAACCGGGTCTAAGATATCCTCAGCCTTTTTTTAAACAATACATAATCTTAGAAGCTGCAACCCTCCTGTCATTCATGTTATTATAGTAATTAGGTTTCACTTTTTCACAAACTCTCTCAAGTTAGAAATACTTACTTTTTTTTTTTAACTAACTTTACTGTTCACAATTAGGACTTATAGCCAATGCTTTTTTCCTGGCTTCATTTTTCTTCATCTTGAAATACATACTTGAGCATATTTTAAGCAGCAATTTATTATTATTAAATTACTTCAGTATTTGTCTGAATATATCTTAACATCAGTCTCCCTTTTGAATGTTACTTTGAGTGCAGACCTCGATTATTTTCCTTAATAATGTGGTGATACCTGTTATTCTATTGTCTTTTCTCTATTTTTGTTAAATGAGAAACCTGCTGATGATGTTATTATTATTCCCTTGTACAAAATATTTTTTATCTTGTTGCTTTTAAGATTTTCTCTTTTTCTGTTGTGTTCTGTGTTTCACTTTGTTTAGGCATATATGATTTTTATTTCCTCCTGTTTGGGGCTCACTGATTATTTACTCAGATATTGCTTCTTTCCTATTCTGCCCCTTTTATGACTCTGGAACTCCTTTTCAATATATATTCAGTCTCTTCATTCTAGTCTCTGTATCTCTTAATTTCTCTTTCACGTCTTCCATCTCTTCACATTTACGTGCTACGTTCTGGGTGAGTTCCTCAGCCCTGTCTTCTACTTTATTCTTTTCTCTTGATTTGTTTAAAGTGTCCACTGAGTTTCTAATTTCCATGAATATATTTTTAATTTTTTTGACATTTAATTTTATTACATTTTCAAGCCTACCTGTTTGTTTTTGTAATGTTCTCTTATTTCACTATGGTTCTATTTAAAAAATCTTTTTAATAATTTAAAACACTTATTTTACAGTCTCTTTCAGATTTTCCTATTACTTCTAGTTCTAGGGGTAGTTTTCCTGTTTGTCGGGTTCCTTGACCTCTCTCATGATAGTGTTTCTCCATGTGACGTGTAATTTGTTGTTGTTGTGAGCTCAGTTACAGTAGGGGATGTTTACTCTATGAGAAGTCCTTGCACCCTAAACGTGTCCTCACAGAAGACTGTCCCCACAGAACAGTGTTTAATTTTCCTGTAGATAGATTTGCATTCCCTATTTGTTTCTGACATCTAGGGATTTTTCTCTTTCTTATATTTTATCAAGCACACATGTGTTATTGTTGCATAAGGCAAGGTGGGATCATTCAGATTTAATTCATCAGGTTTGCTGGAAGTCCCAGGTAGTAAAAGAGATGAATTTTCTGTCTAATTTACAATTAAATGAAAGGAGATGTAGCTAATTTAATGTAAAGTAAAAAATTATGCATACGTGCAATCTTAGAATTATCAACTAAAATCTCAGCATTTTAGTAATCCCTAGGTTACTAAATTAGATTTGTTTCTTTTGTCTAGATTATGTTGCCTTCCTGTGTATTTATTTTGTGATGAGATTTGTAAACTCAGTGGCATTGGATAAAGCTTAGAGGTATTTTGTAGAAACTGGGTTTAATTCTGCTTAGTCAAATTCATGTAGTAGCTAGAAAAAGCAGTGAAAATGAAGTTTTAGATAAAAGCTTATAGTTGCAGCAAAATCTATATTTAAAAAATAGAAATAAAGTTAGTGACTTATTCAATAGGGAGGCCACAAAGAGTTGGCAGAGAAGGCAATAGCCTGAAATTTGGAAAGTTGAACCCTGGACTTTGCTCTGCCTCTGTATAGCTGTATGACCGTGGGCAAGTCACTGGGGATCTTAAGGTCTCAGTTTCCTCATCTCTAAAAAAAATGAAAAAATTGAAAAACAAAAAATTGAAAAAAGCTCTCAAATACGACCAATCACAGATTTTAACTATGATTTAAAAGGGTGAGTCTCTTCCTCTGTTAAATTTTTCTCCTGTGAAGAAATGATACTGAACAATTGGACATCTACATAGAAAAAAACAACATTGACCCGTACCTTGTATCATATACAAAAATCAACTGAAAATGGATTACAAACCTAACTATAAAACCTAAAATTATAAAATTATAGAAGGAAACTTACAAGGACATCTTTGTGATCTTGAATTGGGCAAAGATTTCTTAGGTATCACACCAAAAGTCCAATCAAAAGAAAAACATTGATAAATTGGACTTCATCAAAATTAAAAACCTCTTCTCTTTGAAAGACACGATTAAGAAAATTAAAGGTCAAGCCATGGACTGGGTTAAAATATTTGTAAAGCACCTGATTAAGGACTTGAATCCAGAATCCATAAGAAACTCTCAAAACTTAATAATAAAATAAGTAACCCCTCCCTCCCACACACAAGTAGACAAAAGATTTGAATGGACATTTCACCAAAGAGATATGCAGGCTACAAATAAATGCATAAAAAGATGTTCAACATCATTGTCATAGGGATATGTAAATTAAAACCACAATGACATCCCACCACTGCCTATTAGAATGGGTAATATAGACAGACAAACTGACAATATCAGGCCCTAGGAAGGATGCAGAGCAACTGGAATTCTCATACATGTTTGGCAGGAGTGCAAAATGGACCAGCCAGTTTGGAAAAACAGATTGGCAGTTTCTTGTAAACATACATTTATCGTTCGACCCAGCAATTCCACTCCTATGTATTTACTGAAGAGAAATGAAAACATGGTCACTCAAAACCCTGCATGTGACTGTTTATAGTGACTTTGTGCATAATTACCAAGAAACTGAAAAGAACATAAATGTCCCCGAATTAATGAACTGATAAACAACTTGTGGTACATCCATACAACGGAATACTACTCAGTAATAAAAATGATTGAATTATTAATACACACCACAGCTATATTCAGCTATAGCTGAATCTCAAAGTAATTCTGCTGAATGAAAGAAGACAGACCAAACAAGGGTACAAATTTTATGATTCTATTCATGTAACATTTTGGAAGAGGCAAAACTATAGAGACAAAACAAATCAGTGGTTGCCAGGGGCTAGGGGCGAAGGAAGGGACTGACCACAGAGAAGTATGTTAGAGTAATGTAACTGTTTTATATTTTTATTATAATAGTGGTTACACACCATATGCACTTGGCAAAATTCATAAAATGCATGCAACTATACACTAAAAAGGATGATTTTTACTATTTGGAAATTATGTCTCAATAAAACTTACTACACTCCAAAAGACTTATACATAGACTTACTATAGATTTTAATGGTTATACTTAAAAGTATAAGCTCCTTTTTTCTCCTATGAAAAAACTGTATCATAACTGAGAAATCAATAAGGACAATAAAAATTTAAAATTAAAATGTAAAGTACTTGCAATATAAAATCCATGTGCTTTAAAATAAGTAATATTAAATATGTACAGTATTTAAATGATTAACTTATGTTAGTAATTTCAATCTTTTTCACTTTTCAATTTTACAAGTTAAATGTCAATGAAAGTTTTTTTTTTTCCCCTCAGAAAAACAGTAATGTTTCATTTTTCCTTCAAATAAGGTTTATGCTGAAGTTTCTCAGATAAACCCAGCTTGCCACCTTCAGGCAAGTGAAAGATTTACAGAGACCATCGCCAGAGATAGGACATTAATTTTGCAGATTTCTCAATCATTCATAATTAATAATATCTTGGTCACTCTATTAGTGTCTTTGTGAGATTTCTTCTATCCAGGATTTTTCCCTGGCATTTACTGAAATCTTTGCAACTTTCAAAGCTCCGTTCAAATGCCACTAACTTCAAGAAGCCTTTTCTGATTACTCTATTAGTTCTTCCTCCTCTAAATATTTATCTCCTTGACTACTTCTAATCTCATTGAAAGTAATGATCATCTCTTATACATATTTGTATCCCTCTGTGTGGCTATTAAAAAGGGTACATAATATAGCTGTAGATTCTAATACTTATTGAGTGAACATATGAATGAATGAATAGGAAGTTAAAGTACTCACTGAGCTTTTATTTGAAAGAAGTCCTATTTTATTAATAGAATAATGGGACACACACATTGTGGCAAGATTATATGCATAGGTGTAAAGCATCAGTTTTCACTGACAATGACTAAAAGTATCTCAATTATCATTAAGCTTTCAATTAAATAGTATCATTGATGAATGATTTAATGATTGCTTGGTGATACTCAAATCTTAATATCTGGACACTTAAAACCAAAAAAGAGAGAAGAAAGAGGAGAAAGTGTGATGATGGTTTTTACTTTTGAACTGAAACGTGGATACTTTTATAAGTTCTATGGTATGGACATGTAATTATTTCCCTCTAAATGCCCAAACTGCTGATGTCCTAGAAGTGAGTTAGTAGCATATGTAACAGTGGCATGGGGTCCCCTACCTCACTCATAGGAAAATTCCCTATTGTTACCGTCTAACTACCCAGTTTAGGGATTGAGGTTCTTCGTTATGCCTCCATTACCCCCGGAACATAAGAGCTCCCCACTTGTTCCAGGCCTTTATGTATCCAGGACTGCTAAATGACTAAGTGATCATAGGCTTTGGTTTTTTAATTTATTTTTAATGGAGGAATGGTCCTCACTTTAGATGGCTCATCTTCTTGAATTCCTTCCACCAGAACTTTGTAACAAAAGAGCCTCTTTCTCTTGCCTACTTTGAGAGCTCCTGATTCCTTCGATCAGTTCTTCCTTTCTCATGACAATCTCTCTTTTCTCTGCTGTCCCTAGGCTCCATCTCATTTGTCGGAGACAGACAATAACGAGTTCTGCAAGCATGCATGGGAGGCACCTATCTTGGCCTTCAGGTCAGCAGTGACTCTGGATCTTTGTTTCTGCTCTGGTGAGGGCCGAGGAGGAAGGAAGGTCCTTGGCTTACAAATGAGATAGAAATAAAGGAGGGAAATAATGGAGGAACAATCAGATTCATATTTTGGGATACAAATCTGCCACAAGGTAGAGTTATTATACCTGCCTTGGCTAAAAGTTTGTTCTCTTTCCTCCAGTCCTACATCCTTTCTCAAAATATGAACTTGCTTTTTCTCCTTCGTTAGTACCTCTGTGTTTCAGCTCTCCAAAACACACCTACTTCAGTGGTACCCCAATAATTCCATTGACTGTGACTCATCATACATATACTGTAGCAGCGGCATCTTTTTCTGGCTATTCTCTTCTCTCCATTCACTTACCTTAGTTGAGTCTAACCAAATGCATTAAGTACATTTTCAGTTTACTCTCTAATTCTCTTCCCACCCACTTAAAATCTGGTTCCTATGTGCTTCTCTTTACCAAAACAACGATTGTTTTGGTCAAATTCGTGGATTAAAAAAATATGGTGTACTTTTAACACTATTTCTCACTCTCTGTGCCTTCTTGTTATGATTAGCTTTCTGCATACTGTCATTTGTCTGGTGTTTTTAACTTTCTGGATTTTATTGTGTTAATATCTTTGATAATTTTCCTTTCTGCTCCAGTTTTTTCTTTTAAATTATAACAGTGGTTCTATACTCTCCTTTCTTTCCTGAAGAGGATTAAAAAATTCTATTCTGCTTTTGTAAATCTTTAATATTGAGCTTCCTTCCTGTGTTTCTGATGCTCAGAAGCAGATTGCTTGGATTTGAGAACATTTTGAAAGATGGCTTATGAAGCAACAGCAACAGGGTGCAAGTCATACTTCTCACACTTCTTTGAATATCATTTGTCTCAGGTTTTTCTTGTGACCCAAAGATAACAGGAAAGATTCACTGTTGTTGGGAACACTGAATTTTTTCCTTTGAAACACTGACCTTTCTTCTCAAATCCAATCCATGTATTTTCTATTTTCAGTTTGCCTTTGTAATTTGTAAACTCACTGGGCAGGAAATAATTGTTGATCTTTCAGTGTGCAATAGCCCTGAGCACATGGTTATTAATGGTAACATGTTTTAAACGTCCTTGGTTTTAAAATCAACAATGTTAAACGATATTTGAGTTTTTCACTTTTACTTTTCTTTATTCTTGGCTTACAGGTTTTATTCTGGATACTCTCATTAGGTGGTTCTCATATGAGAATGGAGATATAATAGCTGATTTATAAATATTGAAAGAAAATATATTAGCCACCAAGACTTAGATAATTCTATCTCGCATTACAGTATAGTAGTTATTAGCGTGGCTTTGAAATTCAGTCCTATTATCTCTTTGTTTTGTTGTCCTGAGCAAGTATGTGAGCCTTGATTCCCATATGTGAAAACTACTGATTATAACCCACCTCTATGGGGTTTTGTGAGGAATAAATGAAAACAATTTATATCAAATGTTTGACCGCTAAGTGCTCAATAAATGGTAACTATCATTGGTCTGAAATGATTTGCTCATTTTCTTAGAAAGTGACTTTATTATGCCACTGAAATACCTTACCCTGAACTCACTGATACCTTGCCTGTACTACAAATGTAGTTTTGCTTTATGGTTTATTTTTCTGATTTGTAATATTTTGAATTTTTAACAGAATCCAGAAGGTTGGGAGATTCCTTTCAAGGATGAGAGAAATCTGAGACGTTCTCCTATTACCAGATTTATTCCTGTAGTTTCCAGGTTTTGGAGATATGAAGGTTGTTAGAAAGCTGCCCTCACTCAACATCTGATAAATTTGCATTTTAAGAGATGTTAATCAGTCCCATTTAAAAGGAGTCGGTATATATACACTTTTAATGAGCACAGGAAAATCTTGGGGGCCAATGACATCTTTTGAAGCCTGGTTAGATGGGAGAATAGTGGCCTTTAGTTAATGTAAAGTGACAACTTGAGTTGTCTTCTTTAGCAGTTAAGTGTTGGTCAATTCTAACAGCAGGAACAGTTGAAAAGTCCAAGAGACAATCTTCTTGCACTGATTTTGTTACAATTGACATCAGTTACAAAATCATAAGATTCTATAACAGAGAGATCTCCTCCCTAAGTACCTTTCCTGAAAAAGTCACCCCACCTGATTGTTGTATATCTGTTTAACTTTTCAGCTTTTGTGGTTTCCAAGAAATCCACAACCATTAAGTGGGCTCAGTATCTCTGGAGATCAATCATTCATTCACCCATTCAGCAAATTCAAATACTGACGGCCCACTTTGAATCACTTTGCTGGACTGAGTGTACCATGGTTTTCTAAAGTTGCTGCCCTTGCGTTTTTATGGTTGGGGCAAAGGGGAAGAAAATAAACACAGAGATAAATTAAAATGCAGGATCCCATGAAGGAAATGAACAGTGTGGGGAACCTAAGTCCTGGACACTGTAGAACTAGAAATTCAGCTCTGCAACTCATTAGCTGTGTGCCTTGAACGGGCCATTTTAGGATGAGCAAGGTGAGACTTTTGTGGAACGCTGAACTCCAGGAGGGTTCCAGCTCCTGGCAAAGGGTCATATCACTTCAGCTGTGTAAATTCAGGATAGGCTTGCAGTGACCACTGTGGCCGAGAAGAAAGGAGTCGCCTGGCCCTTTTGCGCCCAAGAAGAGAAACAGGCGAGGGCCCTTCCGGATCCGGGTCTGGCTTCGCCGTCTAAGGCTCAGAGCACGCGGGCAGATGGCGGGAAACACTCGTGGGTGGGCCCTCGGCTCGCCGCCCTGTCGCGGGGCGGGGTGGCTCTCCTGCCGCCGCGCGCCACGTCATCAAACAGCTCCCCCTCCCCTCGCTCGAGTCGCACGCGCGGAAGTAAACACCTCAACGTCATCAGGGCGCGTCTTCTCCTTTCCCCTCCCATCTCCCTGGATCGGTGGACGTGCTCACCTCCGCTCCGGGCCAGGTCTATGTCCCGGTTTCCCGCTGTCGCGGGCAGGGCGCCAAGGCGGCAGGAGGAGGTTGAGCGCTCAAGAGACCTCCAGGAAGAGCGGCCTTCGGCTGTTTCCATCGCGGATAGAGGTGCGGTCGGCGGGACACTACGGAGGCTAACGGGAGTTATGGCATGGGGTTTAGGGGGGTAAAAGTCCTCCTTAGGCAGGTAGAGAAGAGTAGGGTGAGGGGCGCATCGTTCTTCTCGCCCTCCAAGCCGGAGGCGAACTTTGCGTCCAGTGAGCACTTTGGTCTAGAGGGGGGCGGTCCCAGACGCAAGTTGAGTGAGAACCCCACTGGGGGACAAAAAAGTGAACCCCATCGCCGAGACGCGTTCTGCTCTTAAACAGGCTTATAAAGCCTTTGTTCTCTACCCATCCACCCCCCCACCCCGCCCCTTCGTCGGGCCGCCAGCCTGCCTTTGGGTATGGTATGAAGGGAGCCAGTTTCCAGGAGCCAGTTTCCATGGTTACCCACCACTTGGCCTTCTGGGATATCAGTCACTCTGAACAGGGACCTAACTTGAACCATGAATCAGAAGCAAACACAGGTGGCTTTTAATTCAGCTGAGAGTTTTTCCGCTGTGTTCCAGTTTTTGTTTAATAAAATTGGGTTTTGTTTAATAAAATTGGGTTTTGTGCTTCTGTATAGGTATGCTTGCAAATACATTGCCTTGTGCTAGGCTTACTCTGTCAGATACTTTGAGTCATGCATTAGTAAATGCTCAGGTTGTTAGATTTCACTGAAAAGTTGCTCTGGACTTGCTAATTGGATGTAAGTGATTTAACTGAGAAGTCATGGGTTAATTCTTGCCAGCCCTGAAATTGTCTTCAAGAAATGTCATTCTCTTTTCAGTTCTGGCAGACTGAGTCAGAGAAATCTTTACAGGCATTTTAATTAAACAGTTTCTTTTTTTTTTTCTGTTATTACAGAGGAGAAAGGATGCACATCACAGGAGGGAGGAACTACTCCAACTTTTCCTATTCAAAAACAAAGGAAAAAGCTTATTCAAGCTGTGAGGGAGAATTCATTCCTTATTGTTACTGGAAATACAGGAAGTGGTAAAACAACTCAACTCCCAAAATATCTATATGAAGCAGGTAATTTTATTCTGGGATAACACTGGGAATATTTTTTTAAAATATCCTCTTAAAAGCTAATAGGACTTCTGTATTACTCAAACTCTTACATCCCTGTTCTTCTCTTAGCACACTTTCCCTGCATCTTCCTTGCTTCTTTGTCGTCTTATTTTGGATGCAGGAATTAGCTGAGATGGCAGGTTTTCCATTTTTAATTACCATTATAATTCCAAATAGAATTATAGGTAGATGTTGATTCTCTGCTCTAAAATAAGGTTGTCATGCAGTAGACTATTAAACATTGGGTATTGAAATAATTTTCAGGGAGAAGGGATTATATTGATATCTACCACTGACATTTCTTGGTTCTTTCTCTAGAGCTGTATCAGGTAACTGTTGATTACTTGACTTTGCTAACACCAAGCCAGCTAAACAAATTACCCTTACAGTGTTTTTCCCTTCCTCATGGTAAAACTTTCTATCATAAGTTTGGTACAAGACTCATAGAATACAAACTTGTGGTTGCCAAGGGAGCAGGGGATGGAAAGGGACAGAGTGGGATTTCAAAATGTAGACTAGATAAACAGGGAAATATATACAAGATCTTGTGGTAGCTCACAGCGAAAAAAAAAAAAGTGACAATAAATATATTTTTAAAAAAAGTTTGGTACAGAGCAAAAGTGTGTTGGATATTATTCATATAAAAAAACACCAAAAAATTTAGCTTATATTAACTTACTCTAAGGCATCAAATCTGCCATCTATTAAGACATAGCACTATTTTACATACTATTAATAAAGAAAGGTGTCATCAATTATAAAATGCATCTCCCTTTCAGAGATATTAAGATGGTAATAAAAAGCCTGTAGAATCTACGAAAAGTTGTATATTTAAACTTCTATTATAGGATGTGTGTGAAATTTTAGATTCCTAAGAGTTAAAAATTTTTGGCTTATTCTTTAGATTAAATCTTCAGATTGAAATTGGAAAAAAACTAAAATATGTACATTAGAATGGTTATTAATATGTATTCTTATTTTAAATTTATACTTAAATTTCCATGGCGCAAATGTAATACAGTGTGTTGTTAATTTGCACAGTTTTCTTTTAGAAACACTTGAACGGTTTGTACTGATTGACCAGAAACAGTTGAGCTCTAATAGGAAGCAGTTGTTAACATTTTGTGGTTTTTACCTCTGGTTTTGATAGGGTTTTCACAACATGGTATGATTGGTGTGACTCAGCCACGAAAAGTAGCTGCCATATCTGTTGCTCAGAGGGTTGCTGAAGAAATGAAATGCACTTTGGGATCCAAAGTGGGATACCAAGTTCGTTTTGATGATTGCAGCTCTAAGGTACAGAAGTTTGTATTTAACTACTGTAAACTTATAGAAAGAGTGGAGAAAGTTATGAAAGATTTTAACTTCAAAATCCCATTTATATTTTAAAGAAACAAAGCCTCTGAGTAGAATTAGTTTGTGTTGCCCATTGTTAATGCTTTAGCTCTGTGTTGTCTAATTTATCCCTTCTCCCTTAATTTATGTGACAGTTATCTTGATTTTTCGTAGGTCTCTTATTTTATGTATTTAGCTGTGAGGATCCTTGGCGTGTAATTTCCATTTGTATTCTTAAAAAAATTTTTATTATAGTAAAATATACGTGACATGAAATTTACAATTTTTACCATTTTTAAAAACTATTTTTAGGTGTACAATTCAGTGGCATTAAGTACATTCAGAGTGCTGTGTAACTTATCACTATTTTCAGAGCTTTTTCACCATCCCAAACAGAAACTGTGTCTGTTAAACAGTACCGCCACATTTCCATCTCCCCCCAGCCCCTGGTAATGTCTGTTCTACTTTGTCTCTGTGCATTTCCGTATTCTAAGTACCCTGTATAAGTGGAATCATACAGTATTTTGTCCTTGGTGTCTGGCTTATTTAGTTAATGTTTTCAAGGTTCATATAAAGTATAAGTTTGTATTCTTGAAGTCAATGGAAAACTGACAACTTAACAAAATTGGTAAGCCAATACTTATTGAGCATCTTCTGTATTCATGACAATAGTTCATAGTTACTGTTTACATTCCCACAGGATTTCTTAATCCTGTACCAGATACAGAGCAATCACTGATTTGCATATGGTCATGAATAGGAATGACCATCAATAGTGCAAAGAATGACTCCCTAAAATACTATCTTTGCCTTCCAGTGGTCACTGGTGGGAATTTTTTGTTCTTTCCTTTTCCCCTTGTTTTATGTATGTCACTGCTATTAATTCCTCACCTTTGGACCTTATTCGCCCTTTGTTTTAATGCTAGTCAACTGACACTATTTTTGTAATCGGAAAATGGGCAGGGAACAAGAGGGTAAGAGAAAATGATACACCTTACCACTTCCTTTGCCTTTTCTCCTAAGTCCTCTAAAATAGCAGCTGAGACAGGGAGATGAATCCCATTTCATTGTTTCCCACAGCTTGCTCACCTGGAGTCATTGCATTATCTTAACCACTTTCCACTGACTTCATTATGTTTCCTTATTGGTCACCTTTGTTGCTTTATTCCAGAACATCCACCTTAATTCCTTATTCCTGTCTATATATAGATTATAAGTTTCATAATTTACCATGCATGTTATTAGATATATGTTATTAGACTATTTTATGTTCTTTTTTGTTTAGTCAGATTAGTTTGATCACTTACTGTCTACATTTTGGGGGGAAATTTAGTTTGGGCAGCAGAGGTGAATTTCTGTGATTCATTCTATCTATCTATCTATCTACCTATCTATCTATCTACCTATCTATCTATCTATTGATGTACTCTGCTGTTTGAACATTAGGATACAGCAATCAAATACATGACTGATGGATGTTTATTGAAACATATTTTGGGAGATCCAAATCTTACCAAGTTCAGTGTCATTATTTTGGATGAAGCCCATGAGAGAACTCTAACTACAGTGAGTATTTTAATATATTGGTTATTCATTAGACAGTTTACTTTTTGGGGGTAGCTTTGTCCTGTATAGTGAATTGCATTCTCTTACTTACATTTTAATCTATCCAAATAGGAATTCTTTGCTTAGGTGAGCAAAATATTTAAAATAAGTTGGTTGTTAGGTATACTTGTGACTTACAAGAAATTTACGTTTTTTTTCAGGACATCTTATTTGGTTTACTGAAGAAGCTATTTCAGGAGAAGTCTCCTAACAGGAAGGAGCATTTAAAGGTCGTGGTGATGTCAGCAACTATGGAATTAGCCAAGCTCTCTGCATTCTTTGGAAATTGTCCAATATTCGATATACCTGGAAGACTTTATCCAGTCAGGGAAAAATTCTGCAATTTGATTGGTCCACGAGATAGAGAAAATACTGCATATATTCAAGCGGTATTATTTGGTTTTTTTATATATATGATTCTAATTGATTGAGTAGTTTGATAAGTTATTTGTTCTCTTTTATTTTAATGGCAGCCCTAGGTCCTAGGATTTTTGAGACCAAATTTAATTTTGTGGAACTAGGGGAGGTGGTGGGGGTGGGGGTCGAGGTTGGGGATTATGTTTCCACTAGCGTGTGTTATGCTTGTGTTTCTTACTTTAGATTGTGAAAGTGACCATGGATATTCATTTGAATGAAATGGCTGGAGACATCTTGGTTTTTCTGACTGGTGAGCATTCAGTATCAGGTTTAAAATTTTACTGTTTGTAAGAAGGAAATGTGACATCACGATAGAATGTTACCTTTGTTGGGAAATCTAGGCTCTACTCACGTTACCCTAGGTTTTTAAGATTATCTGAGTAGCTTTAGATATTATTTGTATTATAAGATATATAAGATAATTCCTCACTGCCCCCAAAAACGCCAGTCTCATTAGTAAACATGTGAAACACACTGACCTTCCAATAGAAAGATATTAAATGACAAAATATTAATATTTGTGGTACTCTGTTTTATATAGAACTGTTGCCACACTGAACAGTCCTGGATCTGAATGATTAATTTCATTATTCCCAAAGACATCCTACTAGCTCCTTTCTTATTTGAGTGGTGAGATGGTACTCTGTGGTAGCAGTGCATAAGGTGTGGAATTCATGTCTCATAGACTAGCCTTTCTTGGAGGTCAAAAATGGAAAAGTTAAATCTCAGACTAGTGTGATTCTTCAAGTAGCAGCATCCTTCTAACAGATATGAGTCATTTCATGGCTCACCTCCTACTCTGCCTTGTACTGATGTCAGAAGTGAGCCATTGTAACAATCTCTTTGCTCTTTTGAGATTACTTAAGTATTTTGAAATAAAACCTAAATGTAGTATCTCCTAGACTAGCTTCCCCTATGTTAATGACTAACTTTACTGAATCTTCTTCAAATACCATACCAACAAGATGAAGGTCTTGAAGATTATAAATATTTTAATTTTTTTAGAGATTTAAATTCCTTGGAAACTGGTGTTTCTTCTATTTCTAATTTTATTGTTGAACACGTGGGTACAACCTATGTGTTTATCGACTTCGGATCAGATGAGAGATTTAGAATAACTATCATGCAAAACTAATATTAATCTAGAATCCTGTTTTTTTATTCTTAAGTTAATTTTGCTGTTCAGTTGCTGACGTTATTTTCCTCATTTCAGGTCAGTTTGAAATTGAAAAAAGTTGTGAGTTACTTTTTCAAATGGCAGAGTCAGTTGATTATGATTATGATGTTCAAGATACCACTCTAGATGGCTTGTTAATATTGCCGTGTTATGGATCTATGACAACAGGTAATTCCTCACTAGAACAGAAAATTTGATTTTTAAAAAGCTTTTTTATTGAATAATCACATACATATGCAAGAGTGCACAGATGTAAGTGTTTAGGTCAATGAATTTCACATAGTGAACTCACCTTTGTAACCAACAGCCAGGTCATGAAACAGAGCATTAAGAGAACCAGCATCCCTTAAGAGAAGTGATTTTTTTCTTGAAGTCTTTTTAAAAAGCCGTGGACAGCCATCCCTCTTACTGTTGTTAAGAGTGGTCTGTGTCCTCTCCCTGCAGAACAAAAGTGTTGTTGGTAATTTTTTGAAATTAGGACTATAATTCCTTGATAGTAGTACTATAAGTTAAGTCTAATTTGTCACTGCTACAGAATTTCTAGAAATCTTATATATCAAGATACATGAAATAACCTAGTATGTAGTTTTCTTTTTAAGTAGCCACACATTAGTCTCCTTTTCAAGAAAGATGTTCTTTTATAAATTCAAAGAATAAATGCAAACTCTTATTCTAATATTTGTTCATAATATTGTTGAATGAGGTTTAGAATTTGTTTTGCAAAGCTATTTTATTATGTAATTTGACTTGTAAACTAAAGGGAAGTTAACCGTAGTCTATTTGGAGTTTGACTGGGATTAACATTGAATGTAATACAAAAAACATTTAAACGTTTTTATATTTTATGTGTATTTTTGTTTTTGTTAGGTGGGTGGTTCTTATCCTTATATTAACAAAAAAAGTTTAGAAATATATGTGTTGGTAAATAACCAGAGACCACACGCTATTTTGGAAATCTCTCCTGTGATGATATTAGGCCCTTGCTCTCAATATTTTTAGATTTTTACATCTTTAAGGGGATTCTTAGGATAATTATGAGATATTTAAGGGTCTCATTGTGTTTTGGAGATTTGAGCTACTAACTCTATTGTAAGTTACTTTGTAACTGGTAAGGTAATTCAAAGCCCATTACAGTTGCTTTGTTATTAACCATTAACTATATATATATATTTTTTTCCTTTTTCTATGTGAAGTAAATAATTTCATTCTTACTTGTGTCTTACTGCCCCATTGAAAATAATGTTCTGTATCTCCCATTGCTTCTTGTTTATCTTCCTGAAATCCAGTTTTTATACTATTTAAGATTGCTAGTGACCTCCTACTTCTCAAATCTCATGGCTTTTTTCTATTAGTTTGCATTTTGATTTTGTGATAATGAAAAGTCTCCTTCTTAAATGCTATTGTCCAGGATAATATTTAATTATTTTGTTCTCCTGTCCACTCTCTCTAAGGCTGCTGCCTTCCCACCCTCCCTGACCGTTGTTCCCCTCTTACTGTGACTTTTCCTAAGGTTTCATCCTTAGCTTGCTGTTTTCTGAAAATTCTCTATTTTGGGGAAGTTGGCTCCTAGGAGTTACCTGTCACTTCTTTGTGATGACTTCTGGAAGCTGTTGCTAGTTCATTGTCCTGCACTCTATACCTACTGGGTTTCATGGGGCTTTTTGGTCTGTGCATCATGTCATCCTAGATCATATAATTCAAATAAGTGGCAACTCCTACAGGCTTTCTTTTACCTTTGTCTCATCTAGATTCCTTTTTTTTTTCTCCTTTTTTTTTTTTACTATCATTAGAGTTGGGATCCTTAATTTGCTATCCTGAGTTATTAGTATATCCTGCTAAATTATTCTTCCTGATTTAGTTCACCATCCTACCTGCCATAGTGAGCATAATCTTCCCAAAGCACCGTTCTGATTGTGTCAGTCTCCTGTTGGGTACCTTTAGCTATTTTCTATTGCCAGCTGAATTAAAATGCCAGCTTAATAACTTGGTGTTCGTTATCCTTAAACGTGACTCAACCAGCTTTCAGCCTGAATTCTTAGTGTATGTGATTTTCTTTGTTGGTGTATATGTGTAAATTGAAAAGGTGTGGGATTGGGTGTAAGTAGAGCCATTATTGAAGGATTTTGTTTATTTATTTTAGTTTCCTTTCTGGGTCCAAGGGCGCTCTAAGGGTGAGCTGTTGATAATTCATTATGAGCATAATAATATTTATTATCGTGGTTTGTAACCATGCAAAGAGGCATTCAGATGGAGCTGATGAGGTACTAAGTAATGGGTGAGGCAGAGTTGGATGAACTAAGGAGAAGGTGGCAGATTCCTGGGATCTTAAGCTTTCTTTTTAAGCCTGGTTAATACAATACAGCATTTATTTTCTTTATTATTGCTACCTTGGGTGGTTGGGAGAGACACTATTTTAATGTTATTTCCTGTTCAGGAACAGAAAACTTGGATTTGGAGGAGAGGGAAGAAGGGTTTCTTGGTTGTAACCTAGTGAAGGGAGTTCAAAAATGACCCATACCTAGGTTTAGTGAATAGGTAAAAATTATGGGGTAGATATTTTATATTTGCTCTTATTTCTGGAATAGCCATGAGGGTGGCTGACTGATTTAGAGGGGATCTTACAATATCTCCATAATTGACATAAATTCTCATCTGTCAGATGTGAAGAGGTGCTGTGGTTTCCTTTCTACCAAGATTATATGAACTGCTCCCTGGGCTAAAGTCCTCCTTACCCACCCCTACTCCACTTTGTGATGTTCCATCAGGCTCTCAAATGTAAGAGTTATTTTTGATGCCTTTTCCCTCTACACCTTTTTTTGTGACTCCGTATTTCCATTTCCTGAACTTGAACTCCTTCTTTCCCTCTCATTCTCCCCTCTTTGCTGGTCAAAATCCTGCTATTTTGTTTCACAAGTGCAACCAACTCCATAAAAACCTTTCCTGTTTTCCCTCCCCACAACTGGCTTTCATTTCTTCTTCATTGGAACCTCATTGTGCTTTACTGTACCCTGTTGTGGCACTTAACCCATTTATCTTGTTATGATTGTCTCATCACCTCGATGAGATTGTGAACTTCTTGAGGGCAAGTACCGTATGTTGAAAAGTTCTCATTAAATATTTGTTAAATTGAGTTTTAGATTTTTCCCTTTCTGCTGGATATTCTGTTAACATTTTGCATAAAGCGCTCTCTGAACTTTATTCTTTTTTCTCTCAAAACTTTTCCCTTCTGACTTCCTTCTTTTGTTCAGATTTTGCACCTCTTCAAGTTTGTCATGCACTTAGGAAAAGCTGAACCCTACAAAAATGTATGAACTGAAATATACCTGTTACTTCATAAGTGACAATTATTTGCATGGAATTAGACAATTTTAGCACTGAAGTAATTACCTAATTCAGTGCTTCTTAGCCTTTTTTTGGAGGGTGGGAATCTCAAATTTTTTTTTTAAAGTATTGAAAGCCATGGCTGTTTTTTCCTAGAAAAATGCACATATACCCATATATATGTTTTTGCATAATCAGATTTCTTTATTTTACAGATAGAGGCTAATTGATGTTCCTGAGGTCACATGGTAAATCTACATTTGATACCTGGTTATTTATTCAGTAGTGGGGAATCTAACAGTACATGTGTTTCCAGAATACATGAAGAAAAGGAGAGGAGCTTTACCTTGAATTAGTGTATGGCATTTTAAAAGAGGAAAAACTGCTCATTTAGATTATTGCATAAACCCCAAATATCTTTTTTTTGTTTCTTATGCCTGAAAAACAAAGATGTTATCTCAATATAGCAATTTCCAACTGTCTAAATAGTTTCTTTAAATGTTAAGATTAAAGAAAAGATATGGGGGAATAAGGCTAGTGAGCTTTACATAAAAATTCTCAGTTTATGTGGAGTCTCCCCAAATGAGGAAAATTTTCTTTTGTCTTTTAAAGGAATATATACTTTTTAAAAACAGTAAAATCAGTAAAGTAAGAAAAGTAATTAAACTTACTAGATCCCACCATGATTAAGTGATAATCACTATTAATATTTTGAGGTATATTTTTCTAACCTTTTTCTTTATAAATTTAGGTATATTTTTATTGTTTAGTTTTTTTTTTTAACAAAAATGGGTTAACATATGCTCCTTTGTTTTTCTTTTTTGTTCTTTGTAGAAATTTTAGAAAAGTACCCCAAAAATCCATTTTCTACTATACAGAATTAATACAGTTGGTGTCTCAGCATATTTGTTATTGTTTTCTTTTAAGAAAAAATAGTCAGTTGAGGAAAAATGATACTATTTCATTATAAAGAATGCAAGCAGTGTACACAATTACAAAGGTGAAAGTAAAGAAATCACCTCAAGCTCCTCCATCCAGAAATAACCATATTTAATACTAGGAAAACCGTTATTTAAAAACTCTGTGTGTGTGTGTATGTGTGTGTATATTTGTGTTACATTTAGAAGGATAAGTAAGTAGATAAGTAGGTTGATAGAAATACTTTTTAAAAGTGAGATTACACTATTAGTTGCTTTTTAAAAAATAATTTAATTTTACTTGAATTTACTTGAAGGAATTGTTAAGCTTCAAGTGAATCTTTACCACATGAGATAATAATTCATTAAAGATTGTTAAAAATATTAAGCTGAAGTTAATATCTTCTTTTTAGACCATATTTGAATGGAGATCTTACCTGTTGCCTCTCTGATTTGAAAGATGAGGGCTTAAGTACTTTTACTCTTCTATATCCTCCCCTTCTGATTTTTGTTAGTTATTTTTACATTGTTCAGGTGTATTTAGTGTTTACCATCAATCCTTTTACCATGATTTTTTGATTCCTAAGTTACTTTTAGTTAATTTTAGATTCGTTAGATTTTAACTTTTTTTAAATATAAGGGCTCTTGGGTGTTTTTTTTTTTTTGTAGTTTTTTTTTTTTTTTTTTTGTCTAAGAATGTCTGGCTTTTGCCTTTATACTTGAGCTACATCTTGGCTGGGTTTTATGTTCTTGGGTCACACTTTCTTTTCCTTAGAACTTGGTAGACGTTGTCCAGTTGTCTTCTGGCATTGAATGTTGCTGCGGAGAAGTCTGAGGCCAGCCTGATTTTTTTTCCCTTCCTTGTAAGTGATTTGCTTTTTCTGTCTGATTGCCTGAAAATTTCTGTTTTTATCCTTAAAGTTCAATAGTTTTAATTAGAATATTTTTTGGTGTTGAGTGTTGTATATTAAAATTTCCTGGAATTTTATGTGCTCTTTTAAAAAATCAACTTTACTGAGATATAATTTACATATAATAAACTGTGCCTGCTTTAAGTATACAGTTCAGTGAGTTTGACAAATGTACATACCTGTGTAACTACTACCAATACAATAAACTTTTTTGAGTTGCTCCTTTTATCTACAAATTCATTTCCTCATTTCAAGGAAGTTCTCTTGTGTTATATCTTTGAATATAAGTTTTGTCTATTTATTGGTTTCTCTATTTCAGGGATACTAATTCTTATGTTGGATCGCCTGTCTTCCATATTTTTAAGCTTCCTCCTAGACAGTTTATCTTTTCAACTGCATTTACTCATGATCTCAAGCCTTTTCTCTGTATCAGAAGTTTGATTTTCAGCTGTTTTAGTGAGACTTCTCAAGATATTTTTGACTCAGCCAAAAATGACTCCCAGGGAGGGTAGAATTTGAGCTAAGCAGTGTTGTATCTCTTTGGTTCTGTTCCAGAATCATCTTTTTCCCCCTTTGATTGACAGTTTCTGTTTACTGCTTTAAATTATGTTTCTTTTATACACATACACACACTTTCTCACACACACGCTTTCTCTCTCTCTCAATTGTGCTTCTGCTTTGGGATCAATTTGAGACAAATCTATGAGGAAGTTTCAGTTGGCCTTAATATATGTCACATATTCACATATTTTAGGAGCATCACTCTGTGTAGTGTTAAGTGGTCTATCCTCAGTATCCTTATTTCTTGGTAGACTTTGTAACATCTTTCTGCCTCTTTGACAACTTTTTCCCCTGTTAATTTACATCTTACAACCTTATGAGGTACTGAGATAGATGGAGTAAGGCGTATCAGAATCTGTCTTTTTTTTTTTTTCAGATTTATTTTACTTTTTTGGGGGGGGTGGAATTAGGTTTATTAATTTATTTTAATGGAGGTACTGGGGATTGAACCCAGGACCTCATGCCTGCTAAGCATGCAGTCTACCACTAGACTCCCCAGAGTCTATTTTAGATAGGAAGATCAGGTAGTGAAAATAATCAGAATTTCTACATCTTAATGAAAGTATTCAATTTCCCTTTTCCTTTGCGGAAAGTGGGAATGTGCTTTAGGGTGTATGTATTTAACTTTTTCCCTAATATTTATAAATAAACATAAAATTGACATGTGTTTATACTTGTGGAATATGGTGTTAAAGTACGTGGGTGAAATGTAAATGCGAAACAAACGTGAGTCTTTTCAAGCAGCAGTTTCAGGACTTTTTATTTGACTGTAGTGAACAAAATAATAAATGAAGCTGAAGTTTTGCTTGAACTGAAGACTAAAATTAGGTACTTTTAGAAATGGGTTATTGAAAACAGGGTTGGTAATAGATAAATGTTCAGATTGGACATTTCTAATTTATATAAAATTTTAGAGTTATGTCAAATTTTAAAGGTAGAAAAATTTCCACTTATTTTTATCATACATTTTAAAATTTATCAATTCATCGAACTTTATTGAGCACTTTCTATGTTCTAGGCATTGCAGGTACTGGGGATACGTCTTGAATAAAAGAAAGTCCTTGTTCTCATAGAGCTACATTATAGTAGAATACATAGACAATAAATAAATGTATAAATCTATAATTTGAACTAAAGTAGTATATGGCTTCTTTGAACCATCTGGAAGAAATGAGCTATCTAAATCTAAGAAATACCTAAATAATTTTTCTCATGTATGTATAAGCTGCCTCTCTAGCACTTTTTTACTTGTGAAATTAATTTCAGAATGATGTATTAGAATAACAACAATACTTGACTTGGTTTTAAACTTGCCTGTCTATATGTACGTCTTGGGCAAGTAACTTGACCTCTCTGGGCTTTAGTTTTCTCATCTATGAAATGAGATGGTTGGCCTAGTAACATGATTTTAAAATTGTGCTGATCTGTGTCACTGCTTTTTTCCCTCATAAAAGTTTAACTTTGATCTGTTTCATATTTTGGAAATACATGGATCTTTATATGATTTTATATGGAAACAAGTTTTGTACTTTATTTAAAAACAGATTTGATTTAGATTTTCTTGGCTGCTGAAAAGAAAACAACTTGAGGTTGCTCAAGTAGAAAAAATGAACTTTCTAAACAAACACGTGCATATCTTGTGGAAATCAAATGCAGCTAGGCATTAAAAATTTTTTTCTTTTTAAAGTATATGTAAGTACTTACTGTTCTAGTATATAGTGTAGAATAATAAACACATATGAAACAAAAAGTTTAAAAGGATGTTATGAGAGACATAGACATGCTAATAATTTCTTTTTATACCCCAGTAGATTGACTTGTGTACTTCCTGGAATGATTACTCCTAATTTTTGGAGATCACTGAAATAGACAATCTACCTAAATCCTTTGCTTGACCTGTCTAGTAGCTTAAGTGGTCTTTTCCTTCATCCTTCCTCAGCCACCCATTCAGAAACTTGTTATAGACTTTGTCATTACCATCATTTATGATCGCAGTTTTAAACATCTTTCTGATGATTCTGAATCCTGTTTCTGTTAACTAATTTCTGTTCCTAATTCAACAATTTTCAGAATGCATCGAGATTTGTCTTTTACCAGCCAGCACTTATCTCCTTTTGTCTATGCCATAACCATTTCCTTGTAAACATTAATTCTCTTGTCTGGTTCTCTGCTTAACTGGCAGGAGGGCAAATCTGGCCAAATCCATCTTTCATTTGTTTCACGCCCAGGTCTCTTAAGGCCTGGGAAGTGCCAGGAACCCAGAAATACTCTCTTATGAACTCTCATGGCTGATTCAATTTTTTCTCTCTTTAGCTTTACTTCATGTACACTAGTCACTTCCCTATGGTTCACAAGTTAATTTTTCCTCTTTGCAAGAGACTAATCTAATCAAATTGAGCATCTCTTGGACCTTATTCCAAATTTACAGGAGAATCAGACTGGCCCACTTGGAGGGGGATATTTATCCTTGGTGCCATAAATTGTGGCCAGAGGAGCAAGGTAGCATACTATAAGCACTGCTGCTGGGGCATACCCTTCAGAATGTGTGGATAGTGGAAATCAGTGTGATGTTACTTGTTGGGACATGTAGTCATAAATTAGGCAGACATCTGAAAAAGTAAAAACAGCCTTAGCTAATCAATCCTTAAAACATAGATAGGTCCTTAATCTGTAGTCCATAGATGGGCTTCAGAGAATCCCTGAACATCCTGATACTGTTTGAAATTTTTTGTGTGTGTGTACATATGTGAATTTTAATGGAGAAGAGGCCCACAGTTTTTAAATACTCTCAAAGGGAGCTATGACCTACATAAATGACTGCTGAAGGATTTATTTTAGCAATCTGTGGTTCCATGGATCTTTGAGATCTTAACAGTGAAAGGTGAGGAAAAAATAGTTTTTGCTATTATATTTTGAATTCAAGATAATTAGAGGTGAAGAAAACAACTTTTAATGAAAAGAAATTAGTTTTTCAAAACTTGAGTTTGACAAATGCGTGCTGTCAATTAGTATTTTCTCTTTACGTATATTTTAGATCAACAGAGGAGAATATTTTTGCCACCACCACCTGGAATTAGAAAATGTGTCATATCCACCAATATTTCTGCAACATCTTTGACAATAGATGGAATCAGGTATAACTTTTAAAATTCCTCTTAAAGCCAAGGAAGCCACTTAGCTGATCATAAACATGAAGTTTGTGTCTCTGTGCCCTCTAATTTCCTTCTCCCTACTTAACTTGTAATCACCTATTGTATTTTGTAATTATTGATTGCTCTGAATAGGAAGTGGAGAAGGAAGTGCATGTAGCATTTCTGTTCACACGTTTTAAATACTTGTACTGGCAACTTCTAGTTTTCTCTTCCCAGATTTAAGGTTGTATGTAGTACTTGATGAGTTTCATTAAATGGGAAGCCAAACCTGTTTCTCTGTGCTCCCATTCTCAGTGTGTACCTAAGATGATCTGCTATTCCCTTCTCTCTTCTGTAGTAACTTTGTGTATCCAAGTGTTTATCTGGAAGTACTATTTCTCACTTTTCACCTTTTGTGAAATGAACTATGACACAGACCCTTTATTTTTAATGTAATCAGCGGTGCCCTCAAATTTTTGAGTGAATTTAGTAGAGAAACACTTGGAGATTTTAATTCTAGCTACCTAATGTGAAGTTCTTTTAGACTGTTGAACCACATTCCTTCTGGATATTTATCTTTTCCTCCATATATTTTATGTTTTTAACTAAGGCTGTCTGTCTGCCACAGGAAGGCTGGACCTGACCCAAAGATCCTATATATTTTGGGTAAAATGATCACCCAGATCTGAAAGGAAGTTTAATTTCCTCTGCTTTTATCCCTCACTTTAAGAATAACTGTTTCACTAAGGGCTTAGGGGAGCAGCTCTCTTGAATAAATTAACCTCTAAAGATTTCTGTTTCCAGCAAAGGCAAAAGTTATTAAATAGCATGTTTCAGAATGTTCCCTTAGTGAATGATAGACTTACTACTGTTCCTAACTTAATTTTTTATCTGACTTGTTATCTGTTTAATTGGCTTAAAATGGTATTGTTAAAGGCTAACTGGAATTAGACTCTGAACCTGTTAGAATGGTTTAGAGCTGATTTTCAGGTTTGCTTTTTTTTTTACAGGAGAAATTCACATAACATAAAACTAACATTGAAAAGTGAAAAATTAAGTAGTATTTATTACATTTACAATGTTGTGCAACTACCACCTCTGTCTAGTTCTAAAATATTTCATCACCTCCAAATAAAAACCTGTACACTTTAAGGAATTGCTCCCCATTCCTCCCTCCACACCTGCCAATCACCACTTTCTGTTTCTATGGATATCCTCTTCTGCATATTTCATATAAATGGAATCATACAATATGTGACATTCTGTGTCTGGTTTTTTTTACTCAGTGTATTTTTTGAGAGTCATCTGTGTTGTGTCATTCCTTTTTATGGCTGAATAGTATTTCATTGTATGTATATACCAAAATTTGTCCTTTCATCTCTTAAGGGTTAATGGACATTAAGGTTGTTTCTGCCTTTTGTCTTTTATCAGGGGTTCTCTGAACTTATGTCTACAAGTATTTGCTGAGTACTTGTTTTCAGTTCTTTTGGGTGTATACTTAGGAATGGAATTTCTGGGTCTATGTTTAGTGTTTTGAGGGACCTCCAAACCATTTTCCACATTGGCTGAACGATTTTACATTTCCACTAGCAATGTACAAGGGTTCCAATTTCTTGACTTTCAAGTTTTACACTTAACATAAAGGTTGTCATGTAGAAAAGGAGAACCCAAAGTGGTTAAAAATTAATAAGTCTTTCCTTATTTCCTGGAAAATTAACTTTTTTCGTTCTCCTTAGATATGTGGTAGACGGTGGCTTTGTGAAGCAGTTAAATCACAATCCCAGATTAGGACTGGACATTCTAGAGGTGGTTCCAATTTCAAAGTAAGTCTCTGTGTTAAGCCTTTTTGTTCAAAGAATAGTTGATTAGATAATTTCTAGCTGGTTTGGGGGTGGGAAGTGAATTACTTAGAAAACTCACAGAATATTTTCGGGACTTTTTTTTCTTCTAAAGGAGTGAGGCATTACAGCGAAGTGGCCGAGCTGGCAGGACTTCCTCAGGAAAATGCTTTCGGATCTATAGTAAAGATTTTTGGAACCAGTGTATGCCTGACCATGTGATCCCTGAGATTAAAAGAACTAGTTTGACATCTGTAGTTCTGACCTTAAAGTGCCTTGCCATACATGATGTTATAAGGTATGTAGACAACTTGAAAAGAAAAAGGAAAAGTTTGGTAGGGAGCCAGGTTATTCCTCAGAAATTTTTAAAAAGTATTTGGCTTGTATATCCCTACACTGCAAGGTTCAGCTGAACCTGAATAAGGCTTCTTTGCATTGCTTTCTTGGGATTTGATCCCTTGCTCATGTTTTAACCTTGGCTTAATGGATTTTTTCATGCTGATGTTTACTTGGATCATTTAGTGACCACTGTTTATCTGTAATGGAAGATATATAATGACCCTAATCAAAAAAGTGTCTTGTTTTTTTGTTTGTTTTGTTTGCTTGTTTGTTTTTGTGTAGCATCTTTTTTATGGCCAGCACTGTACCAAGTACCATGAGAGACAGTAGTTTTTTTGTTTTCACTAAGCTTAAATTATAGTGGGGAGATAAGATTCAGACACATGAAGCAAAGAATAGAATAATTATTAAATTAGTTAAATGTTAAATTATATAATTAATTAGTATAGGACTCAATATTGTAGGGGCTTGAAATTTCATATTATACATGGTAGAGGAAGTAATGAAATGTCTTGGTCTTAAATTTTGGTCTTAATTGTCTGGGTGTGTAAGTGTCAGGAACCTTGGGAGAAAGTGACCATGCATTCTTTAAATTCATAATAAGAAGGGGAGTGATTACTAGGTGCATTGTTTACTCTTGGAAAGCAAATTAAAAATTTTTTTGATAGTTATTATCATGAGACTACAGATTTTCTAAAGGAGAATATAAATTCTAGACAGAGGAAGGCAAAGATTTGGAATTCTAACTGTACTCATAAATGATACTAATGAGAAGGAAAAGCCACTTAAAGAAATCTAAATTGCCAAACAGATGAACCTAGATTTTAAAAATAATATTTAGAAAGGATAGCAGAGCAGCATGAAGAATAATTTAGTGAAGAATAAATCTCTCAGAAAAATAGGAACAGTAATTACTTAATAACATCTGCCCCGAGTTATTTTTCCATCTTAAGTTTTAAGACATAGAATGTAAAAAAGTCCTTAAAATGCTAGAGATCAGGAAAAAAGACTTCTTCCCTCCCTCTTTTTTCATCCAGTTTTATTGAGCTATAATTGACATACAGCACTGTATAAGTTTAAGGGGAACAGAATAATGATTTGACTCTACATGCATCATAAAATGATTACCACAGGAAGTTTAGTGAACATCCATTGTCTCATACAGATACAAAATTAAAGAAATAGAAAAAAATTTTTTTCCTTCTGATTCTTAGGATTTACTCTTTTAACAGCTTTCATAATAGCATACAGCAGTGTTAATTATATTTATCACATTGTATCTTCTCTTTTTAACATGTGTATAGAATTTGGACAGATAGAACCAGAATTTGAAATAGATGGTATAGTATTCATAGATGACAGAAAGAAAAAACAGCTTTTCAATTGTTATTTTGATTTCTGTTCTCCTTTATTAAGAATGATTTCAAAACTGGAACAAGTCTAGATAAGAAAGCATTAACGATCAATATGGATTAGGAAATAATGAGAGAGAGTACCTAAGGACCATAAATGAGTTTGTCTTGAGGCTTTATTTCCATGATACTAAAAGAACTTACAGATAGAATGTTGGAGGTATTGTGGGTTGTGTGTGAGAAATTATGCAGTATGGGTTATCAGAAAATTGTGAGAAACGCAAATGTCTTGATTTTTCCATTTAAGAGAAGGACAGGTTATGGAAACAACTGCTCAGTAAGCTTGACATTGATTTTTAGCAAATTCTAGCATAGTTTATTGAAAAATGATTTAAGATAATTTAATGGTGATTTATAATAAGTATGAATCAAAATGGTTCACAAAGAACATGTCATAGAAACTATTTCTTTTTCAGTTTGAAGATACGACCATTCACATAATGGGTGCCCCACAAGAATTTATTGAATGATAACCTAATGGCTCTAGTTTCAACACAATATTTAATAAGATTATATTTGACATCTCTGTGAAGAAGGATGTGACAATACTGCTGAATTAGAGTGTAGTTGTCAAATAGCTAAATCTAGAAAGAATTGATTAGTTGCTTTGTGTAGCCTAGATGGGGGTTTTACTGGTACAGTACTGAACTTCACTCTTTCCTAATAAGCATTTTTAATGAAAATATTAAATAAAGATATTGAAGTCATGATTATCAGATTTTTGGAAAATGTTTTCATGTCTAATTGGTAGGTGGTTAAAACCAAGATTTAGAATGGTCTACACAGGCCAGAACCTTGGGTGGAAATCAACAAGGTAAAAGACTAAAGGGTACATTTTATATCCTGCGTTTCGGTTGCACATTAAGGAAATTCACTATGGTGGGGGTGGGTGTAGCTCAGTGGTAGAGCACATGCTTAGTATGCATAGGGTCCTGAGTTCAATTCCCAGTACCTTCATTAAAAAAAGAGAGACAAAGGAAGAACGAAAGAAAGAATATCAATGCAGAAAAGATCTGAAATTATCAGATTCCTACAAACTTAATATGAGCTTGCAATTAACAGAATTATTATTTTGTTTTAAAAAACAATTTAAAAAGTCCCATTAGCATGGACTTTGGTTATATTAATAGACTGCAGTGTCCAGCTGACTGGCAATTATAGCATTCCTGTTCTGTGTTGGTCACGCTACATTTGGAGTTCAGTTTTGCATATCATCACGTTTTATGATGAGTTTGACAAAGTAAAAATGGTAATTAGATATGGTGGGTCTCTTAGAAGCCAAATAATACAAGGAGTGTTTGGCAGCTTTGGTAATTGGTATAATCAGGAGAGAAAAATAATTGTAGTTTTTACAGATCTGAAAGGGTTCTTATATAAGAAGACAAAGTTGACTAGTTTGGTATTGCTTTGGACAGTCATTGGCAAAATATGATCCGGACTCATTGACTGTTTTTGTCACTAAAATTTTGTTGGAACACGGCCATGCTCATTCATTTATGTATGGCTGTTTTACTTCAGCAGCAGAGTTGAGTAATTGTGACAGAAACCATATGGCCTGCAAAACCTAAACTATTTACTATCCGGTCTTCTTTAGAAAGTGCTTGACAACTTTTGCTCTAGGAGATACCAGGCCTTGTTGGTACAGATTGTAGGAAAGCTGCCTATAGAGCAACAGTCTACCAGATTTTTGTTTGTTTATTTGTCTTTAAGTAGAGCTGTCAATCCTGGCATGGACATTTATGTAAGGTGTTGGACCTTTTGTCCTTTTTTGCACCTTTTTTTCAAGGTGAGAAATTGGAGTAGATGATTTATCCTCTCAAGACCAATGATGGAAAAAATAATCCAGTGCAGATAATACTAAGTAATTATTGTTCCTATGGAAAAAAATGTATATTCATGCTTGGTTATATCCTGTGTGAATATTATTAATTGTCATGTTAATTAATGATATTGTGGTGTGTCCTTATTTAATAAGAGAGTGTCCTTATTTTCAGGGGATACAAGCAGAAATATTTTGGGGGCAAACTGGCATTATATTTGCAGCTTGTTTGCAGATAGGGAGAAAATGAGTATATACACATACATAAAGTAAATTGGTAAAATTAATTGAAAATATTTACCATTTTATCAAAAACCATTTTGAGGTACTATTAAATAATTTGTAGCTTTTGGCCACTTTCAGTTAATTCTCCTTCACTGTTTTATAATGTTGTAATAAAAACTGCAGAACAAAGAATAAAAGAATAAAGACTGTTAAAAAAAAAAAAGACTGTAGAACAGAGTAGAGATAAAGAATAAAGACTAGAACAGAGCAGACTTGATATTGGCTATAAAGAATGGGGAAAGATTAAGATAAGTAGAGAGGAGTGGTGAGAATGTTCCAGATAAGGGGGATCAGAAAGGAAGTACTTCTTGAATTAAATGGAAGAGTATGATTCAGAAAAAACTGTTTCCTCCTTTGCTGAATGTTGATCATGACCATAGAATACTTCTTGAAAAAAGAAAGGGAAAAGAAAGACTTGAAAAATAGAAGGAGAAGTAAAACATTTTAAGGGAATTTTCAAGTGTGTATAAAATCTTACCATGTTCAAGGAATGGAATTTCATTTTATATCTCATCTAAACACACAGGTTTCCCTATTTGGATCCACCTAATGAGAGACTTATTTTGGAAGCTCTTAAGCAACTTTACCAGTGCGATGCTATTGACAGGTAAAAAACCAACCACAACAGATGTTAATTGCTTTTTAAAATAGAGTTCATAATACTTTCCTTTATCAGTACAGAGTGATTTGTTTGAATTGGATAGATTGTCTCACCTGAAATTAGGATTCATCCTCAACCTTTCTTCACCATAATTCTGAAAATGTACCATAAACCTGTTTTGGTTTGATACTGGTATTACTTAACAAGTAATTTCTGAGAACCGTTTCAATGCCAGGCATTATGTTTGGTACATCAAAATGATAAAGAGAGCCAGAATCCTTGTACTCATGATTGTGTGATGGGAAGAGATTTGATAATTATCACTGTCTCATATCTTCAAGGACATCTTCTCTGTTTCTGTAGCATTTTGTGTCTTTTATTATACTACTTTATTCTGCCTCCTTATTTAGTTTTTCGGATATATTGGCCCTGGACAGAAGGTTTATCATCTTTATATTTCTCTTATCAATGACCACAGTGTATCATGTTTCTTATATTGAATTGAATTTCTGGAGGTGACTTAAGGTAATCTAAATTATGTCTGATTTATTCTGAATGATGAGCATTTCATTTGTACTCTCCCAATTAGAAAGACTTAACCTTTTCTTTCTATTAAGGAGTGGCCATGTGACCAGGTTGGGTTTGTCTATGGTAGAATTTCCTCTTCCTCCACATCTGACATGTGCAGTAATAAAGGCTGCTTCTCTGGACTGTGAGGATCTGTTACTTCCAATAGCAGCAATGCTGTCTGTGGAAAATGTCTTCATTAGACCTGGTAAGAAGTTTATTGATGAGTTGTTTTTGTTTTAATTAATAGATTTTATTTTTTGGAGCAGTTTTAGGTTTATAGAAAAATTGAGGGAAGGTGCACACACACAGTTTTCACTATTATTAACATCTTTCATTGGTGTGGTACCTTTGTTACAACTGATGAGCCAATATTGATACATTATTATTAACTAAAATCACTGTGTAATAAACTCTATGGGATTTGACAGATCCATAATGACACATATCCACCATCACAGTATCATAGAGTAGTTTCACTGCCCTAAACATTTCCTGTGCTCCACCTGTTCATCCCTAAATCCCTTCCCCCAAGCCCTTAGTAACCACTGTTGTTTTTACTGTCTCCATAGTTTTGCCTTTTCCAGAATGCCATGTAGTTGGAATAATACAGTATATAGCCTTTTCAGATTGGTTTCTTTAACTTAGCAGTGTGCATTTAAGATTCCTCCATGTCTTTTTGTGGCATGATACCTCATTTCTTTTTATTGCTGAATAATATTCCATTCTGTGGAATTTAACCATTCACCTATTGAAGAACATCTTGTTTGCTTTCAAGTTTTGGCAGTCATGAATAAAGCTGCCATAACATCCATGTGCAGATTTTTGTGTGAACATTGATTTTTAGCTCATTGCCGAACTGTATAATAAGAATACGTTTAGATTTGTAAGAAACTGCCAAATGTATCTTCCGAAATGTCTACACCATTTTGCTTTCCCACCAACAATGAATCTGAGATTCTTGTTGCTTCAGATTCTCACCAGCTTTTGGTGTTGTCAGTGTTTTGGATTTTGGCCGTTCTAATAGGTGTGGAGTGATATTTTGTTTCTGTTTTAAATTGCAGGTCCCTGATGACATACGATGTTAACAATCTTTTTATATGCTTATATTCCATTTGTATTTCTTCTTTGATGATCTGTCTGTTCTGGTCATTTTTAATTGGGTTGTTTGTTTTCTTATTGTTGAGTTTTAAGAGTTCTGGAAGGAATTGACATCTTGACAGTGTTATCTTCCTATACATGTACATGGAATATCTATTTCAATCTCCAGTAATTCACTGAACATTTGTTTTTTATTTTTAATAGATGTACTGGGGATTGGACCCAGGACCTCTTGCATGCTAAGCACATATTCTACCATTGAGCTATATACCCTCCCCTCCCACTAATGAACATTTTTGACTGCTTACATCTAGCCCTGCGGGACATGAAACTGAAGATAAACAACTTTTTCATTCTGTTATCCTTTAACTTGGTTTTTGAGTAGAGAGTATATATTGTTCCTGGCTGAGAGTTAATTTCCTTTCACTAGTAAAGGAAGATAGTATGGTGAACCTTTGCCCTGTTGTAGTACCTTAGTAATATATTAACCTTTTTTTTCTAGAATCAAAAGAAATGGTAGTTCAGCCCTTGTACCCTTAGAGATTTGTTTTGAGGTTTCCACGTCTTTTTTGTTTATTCTGTTTCTTTCCTTTCTTGGTGTGTCAGTACAGGGCACAACAAAACACCTTAGTTCATCATGTGTCAGGTTTGCTTTCTTCCAGTGGGGTTGGTGGGGGCAGTGGTTGTCACAATATTTTTCTCCCCCAGGAACTTCTGAGTAGATTGTGTATCTTGCCTGCAACCAGAACTTAACAATAGAGTGTGTTATCTCATTAGCCATATCGCTTTATGGCCGTGAGTGCTGGGTCCAGGTTCGTTTATTATTGCAATGATTATAATGGAGGGTATGTTTTTCTATAAAAATACTCTAGTTTATAATCAGTGTGCTACCTATCCCAAATAGATTACAGTGTAGTTTTCAGTGTCAGAATTTTGATTCTAATAGTACCCCTAATTGCAATTACATTTTTTCTCGTAAAATACTATATGCAGTTAAATAAGGGTGACGGGCTTTCATTAGGTAATATCAATGCTAAAAATACTCTAGAAACGATTACAGAGTATTGAAGTGGGAGTCAGGAGATCAGGATTCTAACTTTCCACTGCTACCTAATTATCTGACTATTGGCCTAGTCTTTCTGGACTTCATTTTTCATTTGTAAAACCAGGGAGTTCGATTAAGAAAAAGGAAATGTTTTTCCTTTTGGAATACTTAAATAGATGAAACAGTCTGGTGTTAGCCTTTTTGGGGGGAAGGGTAACGTATTATTGTAATACAATTTCAAACTTACAGAAATATTGAAAGAATATTGAAGGAACTCTTTTGTGCCTTGTATCTAGCTTCTGCAGTCTTTAACATTTTGCTGCATTTGTTTTATTCTTTCCCTATATGTGTGCATGTATACATGTATATATTTATAAAAATGCATTTTATATCTTTTTCTGAATCAATTGAGAGTAAATTGGAAACATTGTGCTCTCTTACCACAAAATATTTACATGTGTATTTACTAAGAACAAGAGCAATCTCTTATTTAACCATAGTACATTTATCAAAATTAGGAAAGTTAACATTGATACAATACTGTTATCTAGTCCAGAATCCATATACGTATTGCCCGTTGTCCCTAGAGGATACAGAAGTAGTTTCAGAATTGCTAAGCTATACCACTGTGAAAGGCAGCCTTATTACATAACTAGAGTTCAATATTTGCTTACAGTTTTGTTTTTTTTTTTGAGGTAAAATTTACATGTAGTGAAAAGTATAAATCCTAGGTATATAAGTCACTGAATTTTGTGAAATGTGTTCACGTATGTAACCCACACTTCTGTCAAGATATGAAACAGTTTTATCACTCCAGAAAATTCTCTCAGTGCCCCTTCCTAGATCCCATCCCACTTCCTCCCAAGCCAGCCACTTCCCTGATTTTTTTTTTTTAAAGGCTAGTTTGCTTCTTCTGAAACTTAAGTATACATATAATTATACAATTTGTGTTTTTTTGTGTTTGGCTTCTTTTGGTCAAAATATTGTATGTGAGATTAGCCCATCTTCTTGTATGTATCGATGCTTTGTTCTTTTTACTGTTTAGTGGTATCCTGTTGTTTGAACATACTGAAATTAGGTTATCCATTATCCTATTGATTTGTTTCTTGTTTGGTGCTATTTATGAATACAGCCATCTTGAAAGCATTTGTGCAAGTCTTTTTCATTTTTAATTTCTCTTAGGTAAATACCTAAGAAAGAAATAGTTGCATTATTGAGTTTAGTTAGAAATTGCAGACTCTTTCTGAAAAGTGACTGTACCATTTAAAAATCCCATCAGCTGTGTTTGAGAGTGCAGCTTGCACCTCATGTCCTCCTCAGCATTTGGTGTTGCCAGTCACTTTTACTTTGTATATTCTATTATATATTAGGGATACCTCTTTGTGGTTTTAATTTGCATTTTATTGATGAGTAATAATTTGGGTTCCTTTTTTTGGGCGGGGTGTAATTAGGTTTATTTATTTATTTATTTCTTAATGGAGATACTGGAGATTGAACCCAGGACCTCGTGTATGCTAAGTACATGCTCTACCGCTGAGCTATACCCTCCCCCGATCACTTTTTTATGTGATTATTGGTCATTTAGCTGTCTTCTTTGTGTAGTACCTATTATAATCTTTTGCCTATGTTTTTTTTTTTTGCCTATGTTTTAAATTTAAAATATATATATATTGAATCTGGGAATTCTTTATTCTAGTTATAAGTTATTTGTTAGGTATGAGTTGCATGTATTTTTTCCGAGGGGAGGGTATATAGCTCAATGGTAGAATCTGTGGCTATTTCTTTTTTAGTGGCGGGGTGGGTAATTAGGTTTATTTATTTATTTGTTTTAATAGAGGTGCTGGGGATTGAACCCAGGAGCTCCTACATGCTAGACATGTACTCTACCACTGAGCTATATCCTCCCCCCTGTGGCTTTTTCTGTTTACTTTCTTAAAGATGTCTTTTGATGAGAGAGGTTTTGAATTTTGATGAAGTCTAATATATCAGTTTTTTTTCCTTTGGTGGTTATTGCTTTTAGTATGTAATTCTTTTCTTCCCCCAAGATAGTGAAAATATCCTTCTTATATCTCTTGATATTTTGACTTAGGAGTTTTATAATTTCTAGCCATTATGTTTAGGACAGTGATCCATCTGAAATTAAGTTTTGTCTGTGGTGTGAGGTAGAGGTCTAGGTTACTTTTTTTCCTGTGAGTATCCACGTGTTTCAGCACATTTGTTGAAAAAACTTACTTTCCCTCATTGAATTGCTTTGGCTCCTTTGTTAAAAATCTATGGAAAGTATATGTGTACTAATCTATTTCTGGACTTTATTTTAGTCCATTGATCTATTTGTCTATCTTTATGTCACTGCCGACTTTGTATTGATTATGTAGCTTTGTGATAAATTTTGAAATCTGATAAATTTTGAAATCACAGTCTGTTTCTTTTTCAGTATTGTTTTGGTTATTCTATATTTTTTGTACTTCTATATAAATTTTAGAATCAGCGTCTCAGTTTCCTCAAAGTAAGCTTGCTAAGAATTTTGATAGGGATTGTGTTGAACCCTTTGTTGACTTTTTGCTATCTCTTAATATATCCTTGCTCTAGGGGTTATAATATACATCTTTAATCAAAATTTACTCAAAATTAAGATTTTATTCCTTCATGTGAAATAGAAGAAACCTTGCAATAGTTTAGTTCCATTTACTCCCCATCATTTGTGTGATTGTCGTCATATATATTAATTTACATACATTATAAACCCCACAATATAGTATTATAATTTTTCATTTAAATATTCCTATGTTTTTGAAAGAAGACAAGAAAAGGAAAATTAAGTCTCTCTAGAGCTAGAAGTAGAAGTCCAGGTGTTGGTTTTTAAATTCTTACTTAGAATCCTCTGTCTATGGGTGGGCTGTTGACTTTTTTTTTTTAAGCCTTTCATGTGGTTGAGGTCTTAGGTTTTAAGTATCTGTTCTTTGGTTTTTATCAAGTCCTTGAGGTGGCTTTTGATATCTTGAAGGCCTTTATTTGGGACCTACACTTTAGGAATACACTGAAAGTGAACTGCATGTGTAGACACTCAAGGAAAAGGGAGGCTTCCCTTTGCTAGCCTAATACTTGGCCTTGGTATCTATGGACAGAAGGCAGTCTAATTCTTTGCAATATATTGAGATAATAGCCAATAAGACTATGTCTTGTGTTCTGTGCTTTGATTTGATGGGAAATTTTTCAGTAAGTCTTGCCTTTGTGAAGCACTTGATGTGAGTGATGTTAATGGATATGACACTTGAATTACCCTCAAAGCACTGAGATAACACAGATTTATCAGTGTTTCTAAATATTCCACACAATGAAAATGTAACTGTAAAGCAGTGAGTGGCCTTTTCTGTTGTTTTGTTAGAATTAGATTTATTTTCTTTAGATACTGACCTAGGCCTCTTTAAAAAAAAATAGGTAGTAACATGTGTTGCTGTTGTCAGATATATTATATTTCTCTGTTATAGGCTTAGCAATACAATTTTGTAGATAATGTTTCATGCAATTTCTTTTAAAATTGCATAAAAGAATAGAAGAAATAATGATTGTACACTTTTTAAAAATTTTACCTACATAGTAACTTTTACTAGTGCTCTTTTATAGTGTCATTCTTGTGTTACTTCCTTTCGTCCTGAATAACTTCCTTTTTTATTCATTGTAAGGCAGGTATGCTGGCAACAAATTCTCTCAGGTTTCATTATCCAGGAATGGCTTTATTTTGCCTTCATTTTGAAAGATCATTATGCTGGATATAGGATTCTTAGTTGACAGTTGTTTTCTTTCAGCATTATAAATATATCATCCCACAGTCTTCTGGCTGCCATCATTTCTGTTGAGAAATCAATTGTTAATTTTATTGAAGTTCTCTTGTACACAGTAAGTCATTTTTGTCTTGCTGCTTTCAGTGTTTTGGCTATAATATATCTGTGGATTGCTTTGTTTTTATCCTACTTGGAGTTCATTAAGCCTCTTGAATGTGTAGATTAATTTTTTAATCAAATTTTGAAAATTTTTAGCCATTATTTCCTCAAAATTTTTTCTGCCCTATGCTCTCTCTTCTTCTGGCACTTTCATCATGCATGTGTTGGTGTGCTTAAAGATGTTCCGCATTTCTCTAAGACTGCTTATTTTTCTTCATTGTTTTTCCCCTCTGTTCTTTGGATTGCATGATGTCTCTTGATCTGTATTTTGCTGCTTCTTTCTTCTACCAGCCCAGACCTGCTGTCAAGCCCCACTTACTGAAGTTTTCATTCTATTTATTGTACATTTCAACTTCAGAGGTCAGCCACTGTTGGGTCAGGGGTTGTACCCGAGCCCCTTAAGACACTGTTGTTTTCACCCTTTACTGTTTGGGTCTGTTTTGTGTGATTTGGAGACGATTTTCACAGTTCAAGGAGTTTATGAGTTTGTCCTATGTTCAGCCAAAGACCAGAGGCTCAGACATTCCCTTTGCTTTTGCTCCTCAGAAGGTACAACCTTGGGCATCTGCAGCCTTCCAGAACATCAGGACAGCTTTGGTTTTAGCAAATTTCTCAGATCTCTCTGCTAAATGTTTGACTGGTCTCATTTATGACAAACCCATAGCTAATGTCATACTCAGTGGTAAAATGCTGAAAGCTTTCCCTGTAAAATCAGGAACGAGACAAGGATGCCCACTGTAGCCACTTCTGTTTAACATAGTATTGGAAATCCAAGCCACAGCAAGCAGTCAGACAAGAAATAAAAGGCATCCAAATTGGAAAGGATGAAGTAAAACTGTTACTATTTGCAGATGATATGATAACCTTACATAGAAAACCCCTAAAGTCTCCACTAAAAAAATCGTTAGAACTAATAGGTGAATTCAGTAAAGTTGCAGGTTACAAGATTAACATTCAGAAATCTGTTGCTTTTCTATATGGTAATAGTGATCTATCAGAAAGAGAAAGCAAGAAAATAATGTGTTTAAAATTGCTTTAAAAAGAATAAAAATACCTAGGAATAAACTTAACGAAGGAGGTGAAAGACCTGTACTCTGAAGACTATAAATCATTGGTGAAGGAAATTGAGGACAATACAAAGAAGTGGGAAGATATCTTTTGTTCCTGGGTTGGAAGAATTAATAATGTTAAAATGTCCATACTACCCAAAGCAATCTATAGATTTAATGCAACCCCTATCAAAATGCCCCTTACATTTTTCACAGAACTAGAACAAATAATCCTAAAATTTATATGGAACCACAAAAGACTCCAAATTGCCAAAGCAATCTTGAGAAAAAGGATCAAAACTGAAAGTAACATACTGCCTGACTTCAGACTATACTACAAAGCTATAGCAATCAAAGCAGCATGGTACTAGCACAAAAACAGACACATAGATCAATGGAACAGAATGGAGAGCTGAGAAGTAAACCCATGCACTTAATGTCAGTTGATCTACAACATACAAGGCAAGACTGTACAATGGAGAAAAGACAGTCTCTTTAATAAGTGCTAGGAAAACTAGACGGTTCCATACATGTAGAGTGTATGAAAAAGAATGTATAAAAGAATGAAATTAGAACATTTTCTCACACCATTTATAAAAATAGACTAAAAATGGATTAAAGACCTAAACTTAAGAACAGAAACCATAAAACTAGAAGAGAACATAGGCGGAACACTGTGACATAAGTCATAGCAATATTTTTTTAGATCTATCTCCTAAGGCAAAAGAAACAAAAATAAACAAGTATGATCTAATTAAACTTAAAAACTTTTTCACAGAAAAGTAACCGCTGACAAAACAAAAAGACAAAAAAACCTATTGAATGGGAGAAAATATTTGCAAATGATATGACTGATAAGGGGGTAATATCCAAAATACATAAATAGCTCATGAAACTTAATATCAAAAAAGAACCAAACTGATTAAAATATGGACAGAAGACCTGAATAGACATTTTCCAAAGAAGATATACAAATGGCCAACAGGTACATGAAAAAATGCTCAGTATCGCTAATCAGCAGACAAATTCAAATCAAAACCACAGTGAGATATCACCTCACACCTGTCAGAATGGCTACCATCAAAAAGTCTACAGATCACAAATATTGGCAAGGATGTGGAGAAAAAGGGAACCCAAGTATACTATTGGGAATGTAAATTGATTCATCCAGTATGGAAAACAGTATGGAGGTGCCTCAGAAAACTAAAAATAGATCTGTCTTATGATCCAGCAATTCCACTTCTGGGTATATATCAGAAGAAACTGAAAACACTACTTTGAATAGATAACATGCACCCCAGTGATCATAGCCATAGCCATACATTATTTACAATAGCCAAGATACGGAAGCAACCTAAGTGGTCACCAACAGATGATGGATAAAGAATATTATTCAGCCATAAAAAGGATAATATTCAGCCATTTGCAACAGCTTGTATGGACCTAGAGAAATAAGTCAGAGAAAGACAAATACTGTACTTTTTTTTTTCATATTTAAGATGCCTACAAAGAGGTTTTTTTCTTTCTTTTAGGCAACAAAATATTTTTCAGTCCTTGACATCTCACTCTCACCTAGCACCACAGATGCAAGACAAATACTGTATCCTATCACTTATATGTGGTCTAAAAAAAATAAAACAAATGAATTCATGTAACAAAACAGAAACAGACTCACAGATACAGAGAATAAGCTGGTGGTTATCAGTGGGGAGAAGGAAGAAGGGATGGACAAGATAGGGGTGTGGGATTAAGAGATAGAAACTATTATATATAAAACAGAAATAGACTCATGGGCATAGAAAACAAACTGGTTACTGTGGGGAAAGGTGGGGAGGAATAGTTTAGGAGTTTGAGAATAAAAGATACACATTACTATATGTAAAACAGATAAACAACAAGGACCTACTGTATAGCACAGGGAATGATACTCAGTTTCTTCTAATGAGCTATAAAAGAAACATTTGGAAAAATACCTATATATGTATAGATGAAATGCTTTGCTGTACTCCTGAAACATTGTTAATCGACTACACTTCAATAAAAAATATTTTTTAAAATAATAAAATTTAAGGGGATTTTAAAGTCAAAAGAGGAACTACTTTGTATAAAATAAGCAACAAGGACATATTGTACAGCACAGGGAAATATAGCCATTAGTTTGTAGTAACTCTAAGTGGAGTATAATCTAAAAATACTGCATCACTGTGTTGTACACCTGAAACTAATACTATAAATCAACACTACTTTAATAAAAATAATTTTAAGGGAGAGGGTCTAGTTCTATGGTACAGTGCGTGCTTAGCATGCACAAGGTCCTGGGTTCAATCCCCAGTACCTCCACTAAAATAAATAAAAATAAAACTAATTCCACCCCCCCCCCCCAAAATAAAGAGAATTGTAATTAAGAGAAGTTTGGCTGGTCTGCCTCTGTTTGTATCACACCGAGCTGTTAGTCTCCACTGATTGGTATCTGATTGCTCTGTTGTTTTTGAAAGTCCCCTGGGGCACAAATTGCTCCATAGTTCTATCTAGATAAAAGTTGGGCACCTCAGCAGGGGCAGAGTATTGCCAATCTTTGACAGTACTTGTTCCTGCCCTCCCCTGGGAAGAACCTCTGTGCTGTGGAGCAGGAGCTGAGGGTTGATTGGGAACGTCTGGTCTTCTCTGGCTGCCCCAGCTGGGCCCTCCCTATAGGGCAGAAGCTTGCAATGGGAGGTGCTGGGAACTGGTTCCTACTTGAATGCAGTGCTTCCTGCTGTTCTTACTGAAAGCCATAGATTCAATCTCCAGAAGCTTTGAATATTTATCTTTGGTAATTTTGACTAGTTTAACAGATGTCTCTGAGAGTGCAGTTTCACCTAACTCCTCATACCACCATTCCTAATATACATCAGTAGCTGAAAATTCAAACAGAAAAGGAACTAAGTGAAAAGCAAGTCTTCCTGTCCTAAACACGTCCCCAGGTCTGATACCTGGAGGCAGCGATCACTGCCAGTTTCTTACTCATCCTGAGAGAGATGCTCTTGCTATATATGCACATATGATCTAGACTTCCTTTTTAAACTTAGATCATCAAGAAGTTCAGCTGCTGCAAAATGCAGCTTCAGTTTTTGAGCATGTGATTTACTGAGGTCTTGTTACACCCAAAAATGTGTATCGGATTTCCAGCTGCTTTAAAGTGCGTATATGGTCTTTGTAGGTTAAACAGTCCTTTCTGGCTTGGGTCTTAGTCATTGTAGATCACCTGATTTAGTTTATTACATACTTATCGGTAAGACCAGTTGGTATTCTCAAATCTAACACTGAATAAAGATTTTAAACATCGAAATGATGATACTGTCACCATTTTTAGTAATCTTTTTGCTCTAGTTAACTGTACACAATGTTTGGTATAGATACTGCTTTAGAAGTCAAACAATGAAGTGAGGGCTCTTAAATATTTTTAAGCCTTAAAATGAAACAATATTAATCTAACATTGTGTTTTAAAGTTTTTAATTGTTTTAACTGTGATATTGAGAAGTAAGGGGTACTTTATGTGTATATGACACGTAAAGCTTTATTCCCCTGCTTCAGCTCTGAGGATTGTTGTTACAAAAGCCCTTCCTGTGTGATAGTTTTGTATTCTGATTGATTGTTAGATAGAAAAGCACTGAGTTCTCCTCCCGAAGGGAGAAGTTCAGCTGATACACCTTGTTCTGCTTCTTCAGCTTCTTATTTATAGTTTTTGCCTCGGTAGCATCTACCTATTTGCATTGAGGTAAAACCAATAATAGAATTTCATCTGGGGAAAGATAATAAGTTAAAGAAAATGACAAGTCTACTGGGAAAGGAATTAAAGATGGATTGTCAAAATATTGTGTAGTCAGAGGATAAACTTACTGAGATTGTCATAACTGTGTGTGATATGGTTTTTGATTTTCCTATACAAATCCTGAATTTACTGTGAGACTTCTGCCAATTTTAATTTTAATTAATTAGATTATTTTGAGGGAATAGTTAGGGAAAAGGAACACAAATATGTTCCGTATGTTGTCTTCAAGAATAAAGGGGGAGAGAGAGAGGGACAGAGAGAAGGTAACAGCAGTGTGGGAAGGACAGCCGGAAAAGCAACGTGCCTTCTGCATTTTTCAGATTGTGAGCAGGTAGCCACTCTAAACAACAGAGATCCAACACTAACCATGCAGTTAATTTTCACAAACTATAAACTGAGTTTAGAATTTTAATCCACTAAAACTTATTGTAGTTATTCGGACGTTTCAATAAGAGATGGTAAGCCATCTGTGTAAATTGCTAAAGCAGATATTAGAGCCAAATCGAACATTTCTAGGGTTGCCTGGAGGCTGAGAAGGGAAGAACTGAACCATAATGGGAAGCTTCTCTGAGGCTACATAGCCCAGGCATACACAGCCCAAGGTAGCTGACACTCCACATTTTTATAGTAGGGAATTCAATTCAAAGATCCAGGAGCCCCTGGCTGATAGGTAGGCTTGGCTCCTAATGTTGGCAGCCAAGGCAGCGTTGATACTTGAATCTAGTACATTTGATTTTGGCATAATACCTTCTAGGCAGTGGTGATGGGTGCATGAAATTAGATGTTTTGACTTAAAAATCAGTATCCCTAACTGGTTCAAGCATTATATCTTCAGCTTGGTACTGTCATTTGTATGACCTATGATAAATCATATTCACTCTTTTTTTTGTCTCCAGCTGTTTCCTTCAGTTGTTACCAAATCACATAGGTGGAACCCACTTAAAGCCTGGGATGGAGGACTTTATATCTTCATGAGTGTTTTGCTTAATCAGATTGCTTTCCTCCTAATACCAGGAACTCCTGCTTTGCAGATTCACAGTGTAGTCTGTGTAAGTGCTGCTCCCTGGCATCAGGCAACATGGCGCCTCTGCTAAATCTAGTTGTGATTGGTAGACTGACAGAATAGGAATTGTGGTTTGATGTCATACAGAGAGGAAAGAAGCCCTGGGAAGTTTGTTGGGGGGAAAGGTGGAGGGGTGCCCTCTGAAAGATTAGCCTGGGTAAAGTGGTATGTGGGGAACTTGAGCAATCAGAGAACAAATCATTCCTGAGTGGGATCTGGTCAAAGTCAGTAACAGATAAATATCAAAAACATGATGTTAAGCAATAGAAACCAGACACAAAGCGCATTTATACAAGGGTTAGAAACAGATAATACCTTTCTGTGGGGTAGAAGTTAGGATATCGTTGTCCTTGTGGAGGGAAACAGGTAGTTATTGGAAGGATAGCAAAAGGAGAGCTCTGGGATGCTGATAATCTGCTTGTTGTTCTGGGTGTTGGGTACATTGGTATGTAATGTTTGTGAGCATTCACTGAGCTGTACACTTATGGTCTGTGTCGTTTTCTGTGTGAATGATATACTTCAGTATAAAGTTAAAAAAGAAAAGTTTGTAGTAGTTCAGTTCTGCATATATGATGGTCCTAATTGTCCATAATTAGAAATTGAATAAAATAGGGACTGGTTAAATAGGTTTATGTTTCTTATACTCCTGAGAAATACAAGGTAGGTTTTTTGAGAATGAGTAATTCTGTATGTACTGGCATTAAACTGTTGTTAAATAAATAAAGGAAGTTTCAGAAGGTATATCCCACTTCTGTAAAAATAAACCACTGTACACAATGCTTGTATTATCTATAGAAAATATCTTGAAGAACACACACTAAAAAATTAACAATTGTTAGCCTAGAGGATTGTTTTATAGATAATGTGTCAAAGTGGGGAACTTTGAGCTTTTACATTATATATATATTATATATATATATTATATGTATATATATATTTTCTGTGAGCATGGGTTGCTCTTATGGTAAAAATGAATTTAAAAAATAAATTCCAAACACTATTTTAAAGGTGAATTGATTAGCAGAAGTAATGTAGCTGTTCTGATAAAATCTCCCAAGAATGGTTAAAAGAAGAAAGGAGTCGTGGGAGTAATTAGATACCCTGCAGAAGGGTTAATATATTTCTCCCTTATTCCACCCCAGAGGATGAGGCAGATTTTAATGAGCTTGAATAAAGGAAGTGAATGTACGCACTTGATGTAAAGTAGAACTAAATTGCCTCACCAATTGCCATTTTAGTTGATCCAGAGTACCAGAAGGAAGCAGAACAGAGACATCGAGAACTGGCAGCTAAAGCTGGAGGATTTAATGACTTTGCAACTTTAGCTGTCATCTTTGAACAGTGCAAATCAAGGTATGTGAGATAGTTCTATGTACTGGCAAGTGCAAGTTTGAAATAGAGCTCCAATATATACTATGTGACTTTAGACAGTAAGGTTCTGTGGGGATGATACTGACCTCAAGGTATTTTTGTGAACATTTGTGAGATTTATCTATATCAGATGACTATGACTTAGTAATCATTTATTATGTAACATTAATTCTCTTCTTTCTTCTCTCCTAAACCTCTCCTGAAAATGACCTTATAGAATTTTGGTTCTGTTTCAATAGCTTAAATGAGAAAGTGATTGGATATTTGTTAAAGCATGTTTGTCTAAAAAGAAACCTATTTACAAAATATTTTTTAATTCACTCAGGGGCACCTACATCAATTTGTTTTTTTTCCAAATTCCTTAAAGTGCTTTTTAATTAATTGGGCAGGTCTCATAAGAGAGCTGATAGTTGCTTATGGGTTTCTAGTTTTGCTATAGAAATGAGAATGTTAGACTGTCCTTCCCCTATAGAAGATATTTTCAAGACACCAGTATTTTTGCTTTGCAGTGGAGCTCCAGCTTCGTGGTGCCAAAAACATTGGATTCATTGGAGGTGCTTATTTTCTGCATTTCGTGTTGAAGCTCAACTTAGAGAGCTAATCAGGAAGCTTAAACAGGTGATTGCTATACTGGTTTTTCCCTAGAGAATTATTTTCTCAAGACCCTGTGAGTACTCTACCCAAAACCATGTGTGTTATAAGGTGTTCTAGAATGGCTTGTAGTAATAGCCGCCATTCCTAACCCTGTTTAAGCACCCAGCTCTGTTCTCCCTTATCCTTTTAGGAGGTTCTTCTCCTGGCCTTGGGTAATTTCCTCACGTTCATATGCTAATCAGTCCTCAGCTGAACACTTGGGGCCCTTCTGCAGATCTTTGGAGTTGTCTGTGCAGTTCTTTTCTCTCCTGAACTCTGGCCTGCGAGCTCTGGCTATCTTGGTCTTCCTGGATTCTCAGCTCTGTCTCTTTAACTCAGGGAGCTCTCCAGGATTCCTCTTGGGTTTTTCCTTTCCTGCGCCTTGGTCGGGAATGTCTCTCAAGGTTGACTGTAAGCTGGGGCAGTTGTTGGGCTTACTTCATTTACTTCCAGGGATCGCTGTCCTTTATTGCTTTACATAATAGTGTTTTGGAAATCATTATTTCATGTTTTGTCCATTTTTTTGGTTGTCTCATGCAGAAAGGTAAATATGGTCCCTCTTACTCCATATTCACCAGAAATGGAAGTCTTTAGAAATATGGATTTTTCAAAATAAAAGATTATTTCAGATTGTTCTGTGGGATTTACCACTATACATATATTCTTTTGATAGCAAAGTGATTTCCCAAGAGAGACCTTCGAAGGCCCTAAACACGAAGTATTACGAAGATGTCTTTGTGCAGGTTATTTCAAAAATGTAGCTCGAAGGTAAGCAAAAAGAGCTTGAGAGATGGCTAGAGGAATACTGCTATATTTGATGACAATATTGAACTATTTAATACTAAAGATTGACAGTTTGATTTAAGTTCTGTGATTATGATGGCATCAATCACAATGACCTTTTTCATAATTGCCACTTGTGCACGGGGAGCTGCGGTGACTCAGAGTGGGATATTAAGCTCAAGTAGGGTAGGAGGGGAGTCTGTAGGACAGCTGACCAGAATGAGATATTAGCATCTAAGCTGAGTGACAGTGGCTTTCTTGCAGAGGGGCAAGGATTGGGGAAGGTACTCACATGGGGGTCGTTTGGTGTTGAGTGTCAGAGTCTGAAGGCATTTTTGTAGGGAAAGGGGTAAGAGTGGTGGTGATGGAGATTTGTGATACAGAGGAATTGATCACATAATTGAATGTATTAAGGATAATGGTGAAGGGAGTTAGAAATACTGAAAGGGAGAAAACAAGAATGAGCCCTGTGGTGCTGATTGGGATTTCAGGTTTTATGGTGGTTTTAATATTGTTAGATGGGTGGATAGATAGATATGGTAATAAAAATAGATGTTACTGTGTGGGTATATATAAAATACATATATTTGTATGTGTGTAAATATTTACATACTTATGTACCCTGTGTGCTGGACTGGGAGCAATGATGCTATAATAGCAATAAATACACTTGTGCCCAGATCTTGACTTGGAACAACCATCTGCCACATAAAGGACCCAGGGCTCTTTGGAGAAATAGGGCTTAGAAAGTACATAATGGGCCTGAAACATCTTATTTTGCCAGCAAGCAAAGAAGTGATTATTGAAGGTTGAGACCATGTCAGAAGTACACAGAAGCCAGCTTGAATAGGCCTCAGCTGATCAAAGATGAGAAATTTTGAGCATTGAAATAAATAATGATAGTAATTGATTATATAACCCACTAAATAAAATGAGAATCATGGGTCTATAATCATAAAATGATAAATCAATAAATTAAACGTTTAATGACAACTGGAATGACAACATAGCGAGCACCTTTTCCACAAAATTCTTGTTAATTACAAAAGGGAAAAGTAACTTCTCAGTGAAGAAACCTGACCAATGTTCCCTAAATCAAGCGATCAAAGTGAACATCAACAGTAATGAAACAAATCGAAAGCATATTCCTCCTGATAGGATATAATGGAAACACAGCATCACTTCTGTGATGTTCCTGCCAAAGACCTGTAACCTGAATCTAATCCTAAAACAGACAAAATCAAATTGAAGGACATACTACAAAATAACTAGCCTATAATCTTTAAAGGTGTCAAGATCATGAAGGTTGAAGAAAGAGTGGGGGAGTATTTATTCCAGAATGAAAGAGACTAATGGGCCATGAAAAGTAAAGGCAATACATGATTCTGAACTGGATCCTTTTGCTATAAAGGATTATTATTAGGACATGTGATAAAACTTCAGTGGGGTCTGAGGATTAGATGTTGGTAATGTATCAGTGTTAATTCCCTGGTTTTGATGGTTGTATTATGGTTTTGTAGGATAATGTCTTTGATTATAGGAAATGAACAATTGGGTATTTGGGGATGATGGGGCATAAGGGTAGTGACTTACTTTCAAATGGTTCAAGGAAAAAAGTTTATTGTGTTGTACAAATATGTACTAAACTGTACAGATACATATACAAATAATTATAACAGTCTGATCTGGGTTATAATAGGAATTGAATATATATAAAGTTCTATAGGAAATCAATTGTGACAATTGAGCTAGGGCTGTTACTTTGACAAGTTTTTGGAATAATATTTATGTAGGGAAGGATAGAAGAAGATAATATGAAGTTAAGAACATGAATTAGAAAAATTATAGACAAAATGTTCTAATAGTGAAATTTAGAATAGTGAAAATTGTTTATACCTTTAAAAAGAGATAAGTCATGATATAATGTAAATAATACTGTATTTAAGTCAGAAAACCTATATTTGGGACTTACTTTCACCATACATTAGCTCTGTGGCCTTGAGAAAGTTAATTAATTTATTTGAATCTCAGTTTTGACCCTTTAATAATGTACCTGGCTCATAGTTCTTTTGAGGCTTTATTATAAAAGCATTTTGGAAATTCTAATGCATAAATACAATATTATTGTTAATTAACCAGAAATATTTATACTGAACTGAAATGACTAAGTTGTATCATTAGTTTTAAAATGAATTGGTAGAGAGGTTATAGTGGCAGTTGAATGAATATAAATCTCTGCTCATAGTGCTCTCTGTAGTAGAACACATTGTAATTGTTCATTGTTAGCGCTCTACTTATTTCATTGCTTTACTCTTCTTGTATTTATCCTTTGGTTTTTCGGTTCTTAGATCTGTCGGGAGAACGTTTTGCACAATGGATGGGCGTGGAAGCCCAGTTCACATTCATCCTTCCTCAGCAGTAAGTACCTTATTTTTAGTAAAAGGAAGAAATGTGTAAAGATGTAGGAATAAGTAATACACAGATGTCTTCTACTTTTTGCTTTGAGGATAAGTTTACATATATCTATGTTACATATAGCTGTAAAGGCATTGGTTGGCCCATGCCTCCTGTTTGATTAAAGAATATAGAAATTAATTCAGAAGAGTTTGTGCTGTTAGTATTTGGTTGGCCTAATATGGAATAAGGCAGGTTATTGTGTTATCATCCTTAAATGAATTCTTTTGTGTAGCTTCATGAACAGGAAACCAAACTTGAATGGATCATTTTTCATGAGGTATTAGTTACCACCAAAGTCTACGCAAGAATTGTGTGTCCAATTCGTTATGAATGGGTAAGGGACTTGTTACCCAAGTTGCATGAATTTAATGCACATGATCTGAGCAGTGTGGCCCGACGTGAAGTGAGAGAAGATGCAAGAAGGAGGTGGACAAATAAGGAAAATGTGAAACATCTAAAGGGTGAGCGGATTGCTTGTTCTGGAGCATAAATGTCCTAATTCTCATAAAACTACAGAAATATTATTACAGAGCTTAGATTCTGGTTCTGTCTCCTCAGAAAAGTAAAGAGTTGCCATGAGTCTCAGACTCCCTTCTTCCCTTTCAGTTTATCATGTTTTCCTTAGAAACACTTAGCAGTGTGCAATAATTTGCTGAACACTCCATAGCTAATATTTGGTGAATCTGGATTTGGAATTCAAGGAATTTGACTCTGTGGCCTCTACTCTTAATCATTACACAATATTACTTCCCAGTAGTGCTTTCTTTACTTTTTTTTGTTGTTGTTTATAAAACCTCAGAACATCTTCCACCCTCCACCCCCAGCCCCCAAGGGGATTCTTCCTTGATATGTTAGGTTCTTAGTTGGGAGGTAGAAACAGTTGTGGTACTGAACTAGGACAGCTTAATTCTCAGCTCACATATAATTGATGGAGCAAATTATATTATCCTTATGTAACAGCACTGAGAAATAGAATGGTGGGGAGTTTTGCCCAAGATTATAGAAGAGTCTTTGGAAATGTTATCTACCAGGTGTTCTGTTACAGTGTGTAACTACACTGCATGCTTGAATTAGGGTCAGTTTTTCTGACTCCTCAAGGCCACTGTGCTCTTATTTTTTAACCATAGACTATATCTTTTCTTTTGAAAGGGCAAAATTTAATTTCCTTTTTTTCCCACTTAACATTGAAAAATCAGGGCATCTCTTTCTCTTAATATTTCTAATACTGAAACTCAAAGTTTTACTGGATTAATTTGTAATGTTTTCAGATGGAGTATCAAAAGAAGTCCTAAAGAAAATGCAAAGAAGAAATGATGATAAATCCATATCAGATGCGCGTGCCCGTTTCCTTGAGAGAAAGCAGCAGAGGTCCCAGGATCACAGTGACACACTGAAGGAAACGGGCTAAGCAGTGAACCCTCCAATTCAGGAAGTAGGAAAAGCAGCCAGAAAATGTGCTTCTACTTTGCCATTTATGTCAGACAGCACTACCAAGAGGAAGTGGTCGGCAGCTGTTATTAGCATACGAGTTAAAAGCAAATCAAAGTTCATCAGTACCAATAAATGGAATTTTCAAAGGAAAGATTGGGTGGCCATAGTCATAGGCGATGACACATGAAACCAGTGAAAGACAATACATGTGATGTTTTCCTCACTTCAATTTTGCTGGCCTTAACTGGTATCAAATGCTGTCATTGAGATATTTTCAAAGAACATTGAATTGTATTTAATCAGCGTGTATTCCATTTGCATTGAAGCATTAAAAATTATTTTCCCTAAATCTCTTTAAGGCCTTCTTGTTGCTATTAGAATAGTATTATATCAGGTTATCAGGTATGTGACCATTTCCTTCAGAAGGCTGAACATAAGAGGTTTTTACTCAGCAATACTTAGATGTCTAACCATATAATTGCTACAGAGCTTTATAGATATTTAGAGAAAAGAATCAGTTAGTAAATAAGAAAATTGCCTATGGCAAGATTCTTTGTTGAACTAATACTAATCTTTAAGTTGATTTTTCTGGGATTATACAAATTCCTTTTTATATAAAAGTATATTGTTTAAAACAGTAGCTATAGCCATTAACCAAAGGACAGATGATATATATATATATGTTCTTTTTTCAGCTGTCCCTACATACTTGTATCAGCACCATGTATGTAGGTATGACAGTGTTTAAAACAGCCCCTCCACTGGCCTACTCTCTTGCCTCCAGCTGCTAGGGTAGGACCATTTAAACATCTATTATGCTGATCTTGAGATGGGATTTTCAAAGCAGCGAACACTACATCACCAGTGTTTCAAATTGGAACCTTGAGGCTAGTTAGTATCACACTCAGGCCACACTCAGCACTTGCCCACTCTTGTTGTTTACTGCCTTGTATTCTAGTTATTTGTGTATTTGTCTGTCTCCCCCACTAGATTATACGCTCCTTGTGGGCAGGGACTCTGTCTTTTTCATCTTTGTATCTTTCATGGCACCTAGCACAGTGCTTTGCCCATAGTAGTCACTCAGTGTTTGTTAAATAAAGCTATTAGTGTCATTAAAATTCAAAAGGCAGTATAATGTGTGTTTTTAGATGTTTTCTTGTAAAATTTAAGACTCTAAAATTTGTATAGGTAACTCACTCTTCTGCAGTTATCTCCTTTGGCATCTAAACAGTTTTCTGTTCATTATTAGAAACTTGAAGACTTTATTGAAAAATCACATAAGGATTCAAATCCATGTGTTTGTTCTTGAAGTAAGGTGAATGGTGGTGGTTTCTCTGAACATTCCCAGAATTGTTAATTTGTTCATTTAAATCTTCAGTGTTGTAGACACTGTTTCAGCACATGAGTCCTATCAGCTTCTCTTTTCAGGTTTATGTGTCAGTAATTTCCTTAGATATGATGGGGGTATATGTGGATTCTTAGAATGAAAGCTCTTTTATTTCAGTAAATATTTATTGAGCACACATTCTAAATCTATGGTCTGTATTTATAATTTCATCAGCTGTCCCTATAATGTTCTTTTTTTTTAAAACATTTTTTGATTGAGTTATAGTCATTTTACAATGTTGTGTCAAATTCCAGTGTAGAGCACAATTTTTCAATTATACATGAACATGCATATATTCATTGTCACATTCTATTTTGCTGTGAGCTACCACAAGATCTTGTGTATATTTCCCTGTGCTATACAGTATAATCTTGTTTATCTATTCTACATATGCCTGTCAGTATCTACAAATTTTGAACTCCCAGGTCCCAATAATGTTCTTTATAGCATTTTTCTCCAGTTGAGGATCCAGTCAAGAATCATGTATTGTATTTAATCTCCTTTAACCTGGAAAAGGTCCTCTGTCTTGTCTTTCATATTTCACATTTTTTAAAATTGAAGTATAGTTGACCTATAACACTGTGTTATTTCCAAGTGCACAGCATAGTGATTTGATATTTCTACACAATGATCATCACAATAAATCTAGTTACCATCTGTCACCATATACAGATATTACAGTATTATTGACTATACTTCCCATATTTCATACCCATGACTCATTTATTTTGTAACTTAAGTTAGTACCTCTTGATCTCCCTCACCTATTTCACTGATCCTGCTTCCCCTCTGGCAACCACTTACTTGTTCTCTGTATCTATGACTGTTTTGTTATGTTCGTTCATTTGTTTTTTAGATGCCATGTGTGAGTGGTGGAATCATTCTTTTTTCTAGCTGAGCAATATTCCATTGTAAATATATAAACCACATCTTCTTTATTCATTCATCCATCAATGGACACTTAGGTTGCTTCCATATCTTGACTATTGTAAATAATGCTGCAATGAACATAGGAGTGCATATATCTTTGAATTAGTGTCTTTATTTTCTTTGGAAAAATACCCAGAAGTGGAATTGCTGGATTGTGTAGTAGTTCTATTTGTAATATTTTGAGGAACTTCTATACTGTTTTCCATAGTGGCTGTGCCAATTTACATTCCCACCAACAGTGTATGACGGTTCCCTTTTCTCTACATTCTTGCCAGCACTTATTTGTTGTCTTTCACATTTAACATTTTTGACATTTTTAAATAATATAGGTTGGTCATTTTATAGAATGCCCTCAATTTGTATTTCTCTAATGTTTCCTTATGGCTCTGCATTTTTGACTGGAATTTTGCATAAATGATACAGTATCTGGTCCCAAGGCATCAAATCTGGAGGTACATCGTATTTGCCCCTTACTGCTATTATTAATTTTGATTACTTAGTTGGGATATTTGATTTTTTTCAATCTAGTTACTCATAATTAATAAGTAATTTGGGGGAAGGATACTTTGCGATTATATGAACTAGCCTGTTCCTCATAAATTATTACCCTCTGGATTTATCATCAACTGATGATTCTTACCTGAATCAGTTTTATTCTCATGGTTGCAAAATGGTGATTTTTTTTTCCCTAATTCTTTCCTATACAGTTGACCCTTGAACAACATGGGTTTGAACTGCACAGGTCCACTTATACCAGATTTTTTCCAGTAGATACGTAGTATAGTACTACATGATTCTCGGTTGATTGAATCCAAGGATACAGAACCATTGATATGGAGGGCTAACTGTAAAGATATACGAGGGTTCTGGACTGCTAGGGTGGGGGTGGACTCTCAACCACCTCATTGTTCAAGGGTCACCTGTATAGATTTGTTGGCATTATACTGTGAGCTTCCCTTGAAGAAGAATTTCCAATTAACACTTGGGTATTAGGAACAGCATAAGTCAAGACAGAACTGGAAAGCACAGGGTGTATTTGAGAGGAGTGGCAAACGATCTAGTTTATTTGGTGCATAAAGTATATATAGGCGAGTAATAGGTTGAAAATGTAGGTTGATGATAGATTATGGAAGGCCTTGAAAGCCAAACTATGGACTTGGACTTTTTACTTTATATGAATTTATTGGAGGGGAATTACATCATTACATCTTTAAGGTAAGTGTGACATTGGTGTTGGTAAGAATCGATTTCCATTGAGTGGGCTGTGAGATGAAGTATGAAAGGAATACTGCATCTCGTTAAGGATGTGGAAGGAGTCTTGGAGGAAAGGCAGTGGTTATGGAGATGTTTGTTCTTAAAAGAAATGAAGATTCACCTTCAAATTACTAAATAAAACAAAAAGTAATGAAGATGAACATTACAGAAAAATGGACAAAGGACACCGTCAGTCATTTCATAAAAGGAAACAAATGGTCAATAAATAAGATACTGAATCTTACTAGTAATTTGGGAAATGCAGTTGAAAATAAGTGAGATGCCATTCTTTTCCATCAAATTGGCAAAGTTAATATGCCTGAGAAGTGTTGGTATAGGATAAGTTGCTCATATTTTAGAGAACATTTTGACAATATCTAATAAAATTGAAGACGTGAACAACCTGTTACCTAGCAAGCCCAACTTTAAAGTTTATGTCCTAGGAACTCCTTGAGACTATGCAATATGTTCTGTTCCTCATAAAGCGTGACTCCCATAGATTTAGCATCAGTTGATGATTTATGTTAAATACAGCACTCATAAAACTGTTATTACTTGCTTCTACAAGCAAAAAACTGGAAAAATACGTAAATAACTATCAATAGGGAAATGTTTGAATAAATTGTGATATGTTCTTATGGTTGAATTCTTTACAGCAGTGAAAGTGATCTTTGAGACTCCTGTTGCCTACTTACAAACTGCTCTGCAAGACAGATGAACCAGTTTGTATTCCTAACAGCAATGTAGTAAAGTACTATCTTATTGGAGCCTTGTGGCCCCTCAAAAATATTCTTGTTATTATAGACCCAAAAGGTGTCATTATTATGTTTATTTATTCAGCTCTTTTTTCTTAGTCCAAATTGTCTATAAGAAATGAAATTAACTGATTTGAATTTGATAAGGCCAGATGGTAAATATTTTAGGCTTTCAGGCCAGTCTCTATTGCAACTACTATGCTGTTGTTTGTTGTAGTATAAAAGCAGCCATAGATGATACATAAACAAATGGATTGGCTGTTTTCCAATACAACTTTATGGACATTGAAATTTGAGTTTCTTACAATTTTCCCATGTCAGGAAATATTCTTTACCATTTGCACTTTATTCCAGAAAAGCTACTTTTCACATATCCATTCTAATTCACATTACTTCGTTTGAAAGAAAAGACCTTAATTTCATGAAGTACTGAGATATTTTTGGTTTTTACTTTTTCTTTATAGTAGAAGTGACAGGATTGAACATGTCAGAAATCAAAAAATTTAATTTGTAATCTTTATTCTCCCAAAGATTTTCGAAGCAATCTGTATTACTTCTTAGCTGTTCCTTTAACCTGAAAATGTGAGTAATACAAAACTCTTATGAAGCTGTTGAGATTTTTCAAGGGACAGAATCATATTACTTGTCCAGGTAAAATCTTACATAATGTTTCTTAACCTACTATTACTTGGTGCTCAGTTAAATCATAGGAAATAAAATGGGATAACCCCACAAACAGCCTAGCACCCAGGTTGGTGCTTTCTGTATATGACAGGTATTTATAAATGATTGTTGTGCTAACTGCAGGTGTGATTATTTTTTTCCCCTTTAATGGGCGCACTGGGGATTGAACCCAGGACTTTGTGCACTCCAACCACACACTCTACCACTGACCTATACACCCCACCCCCACAGATGTGATTATTAACGACATAAATTAGCCTAGGCTTCGAATTAAATAGGTAGCTATAGTCAATAAATGCTGTACTAGCTTAAGAAGTAGGGTGAAAGGGTTTTAATGTGAGTTTTTAAGGAAGAGTAAGACTTGGATTAGAATAAAAATGGAGACACTGTGTGGATCAGGAGAGGAATCAGGTAAACAATTGAAAGATGAACAGCGTCACCTTGAGAAGGGCTTTTTTGAAGGATTTTGAGGTTTCCAGTTCTATAACTTGGGTTAACACTAAATAGGTCATATGCAGGATAATGTAAGTGCCAATCATTCTTGCAGCTAGAAAAATTTGAGTCAGCCTGGACTGGAGGTTTTCTTTCATAGCGTGCAGCACTTTCAGACTGCCATGGTGTGCTAGTTGCCACTACTTCCGGTTCCTTTTCAAGAAATGGAATTTTTAAGGCCTCTGCAGTAATGAGCACAATCTCATCTCCACATCTAATCTGATGGCTTAGCACGATGGTCCCAAAATATGGAGACAGTAAAGGACAGTCAGGTTATTTTCACCCTGTGGAAAGATTTATATTTGGTCGGCTTTACATATAGAGTGGCCTAAACTCAAGAGGCTTTTTCATGCCTCTTGGTGCTAACAGGGTTGGCTTAGAAAAGAAAAATAAAATTAAAATCAGTTAATTTGAGGTAGGCTTATATGAATGCTACATATTTTTCATTACTGGAGTGTTACGGAATGAATAGTAATTATATGGTTGTATACTGTACAACATTAACTCACAGTTATTTGTAATATAAGCAACAAGGAAAAGGAAATAAATAGGTTTTGGGTTTGTTTTTTTTTTTTTCTTTTTTTATCAGTCATGACACATTGAGGTAAGACATTTAAAAAGCAGTAAATTTCTAGTGTGTCCTAAATTTGGTACATATTCATATCAGGCTCCATAGTGATGAACCTGAGGCCTTTAAGATTCAGAATTGCTTTCCCCATATAAAAATATATTTTTAAAAGCCTTGTCAAAAGATTTTAACATTAACTTTTCATTGTTTATTCTGAAGTATTTGTTGACCAAGTAAATTATACTTTCTTGACTTTGTCATTACTGAATTAACTAAAACTTTATCAAATCTCAGTCCTCAATACTCTGTTCTGAGGAGTTTACTACCATAACAAGGCTGCACAGGTGCATTGCTACTGGTAGAACTATCCCCGGAGTGTGACAGAATTTTAAGACTGTTTGAAGAGCATCTTTGTGGGTCATGCCTTTCTTTAGAGACAGTAACTCCAGGAGGTGAAATGAGACAGTTCTACGTATTTAGAAAGGGGTAAGAAAAGCTCATAACAATCATTCCCACACCTTGGCCTTCATGGCCGCTTCATTCTGTAGATCCTCTCAAGCTTCTTTAACTTTTGTGTTTGGATGTGAAAGGAATGTTGTGACGTAGCATGTGACTGTTGATCAGTAGTGCTCTAACTCTCCTGGGTTTTTCTGTCCCCAATGCTCTGTGTATCACTATATTTGAACCAACTTCCTCGAGATGACTTTTTAAGGTAATGTTATGAGCTACTTCATTCCTCTGATGGGATATGATTTAACCTTCAGAAAACATGGGAGGAGCCTGTATTATATGCTAGATTCCAGATTATATTCCCACAGGGCTGGTCTGTACTATTCACTTGGAACATGTTTGATCCTGACACAGAATAAAGATTCACTATAGATCTTCCTCGTATCCATGATACATTATAAACTTGTCTATATAAAATTAGGTTTAGGACAAGCCTGAGCAGTGAGTGTTAACTGAGTATAAATTCAGGTCCACTTCATACCAAAATAAGGCCATGAAAAATTTTTTTCTTGCTTTGTAAATGTTCTTTTTGGGAGAGCTTTGCCTATATAATCAGTGCCCTTGTACCAGGCCAAAAAAGTGGGTACTGTATGTTGACTGATACCTGAGCCACTTACTGGCCTTTGATATGCTCTTCATCTTATCCTGCTGGGATTCGTATCAGTGGCTGTAGGGGGCTGAGATGTTTCAAAGCTGCTGTTTAAATGGCAAAACCACTTAGCTTACTTAGGTGATGCTTAAGTATATCCCTCTTGGTTTCATTAAAATCTGAATTTTAAATATTTGGCACAATGGTTTAGGTTTTAAAGTTCTGCTTTACAATTAATCTCTTAATGTTTGAGAAATATTTTTACGCTGTGGCTTTTGCAGTGCAGCCAACTCATGCTGTTTTCAAAAGGTCAAGTTAAAAGGCGGGGGGCCTTAAATCTGGGGTTGCTTGAAGATGAAAAACTATACAGGAATCCTACAATGAAAAGTTATTCTGATGTGTCATTCCTGTTGGAGGTTTTATATATATAAAATAGTTCCTGGCAAAAAAAATATAAAATTAGGGACACAATAAAGGTTTCTTGTACAGCTTCTGAGAAATTGGCACTCCTCAAAATAACAGACGAGCAATGCAGTTTTTGCTAATGACACTTGCTGTGACTCAGAGCAAGGACCTACTATTGAATAATCTGCTAAAAATATCTTCAAATTCAAAGAACTTGACCACTTATTAACATGGATACCTTACTAAAACATTTTCTAAAACCAAAAGCTGGGATGATAATATACTTATACCAGTTGTCTTATTAAAAGACTTTGTCATACTTTGATAACCTAATACACCAGAAAACAAATGCTTTTTTTTTCTTTCTTTCGTCTCCTCTAGTTAAGATAGTGCCTGCAAACAAAGCCATTCAGTTACTGCTCAGGTAGCTGTTAACAGTGACTCAGCCTTTGGGGGCTTCTAAACCAAAAATTGACAACCTTTTTGCCTGTGCCTACACTATTAGCAAGAACAGTATACTACCATAAAATGCTCTCATTACCTCAGCCAAAATGATCTTTAAAAGGCACGGGTTTGGGGTTGTTTCTCATCTGGATCATTTTTTCTCTTGAAAAATTTTGGGTTTTTTGATTTGATGGATACAGTGTTCAAAATGAGTTGTATGATAAATCTAAATTCTTTCCAAATGATTTCTGAAAATAACGCATTTATTAGATTTCTGTGTGTGATGACACAGCAGTCACTAACAGAATCTCAGCACTTTTGGTTAGATATTCCACACCAGATACCCAAATTAAAATCCATTGCTTTGGGGATTCTAAGTGTATTTAAAATTACAGGTTTGTATGAAAATACGACAGTTATTAATAAATTAAAAGAAAATTTTGCTGGTCTGTCCATGATACAGTTCTTGTATCCCAGATTCTGAGACTGGAAATGTAACTTTACTGCTTTTACTGTAAGAAAACAATAACTCCTTTAGATTTTTAACTTAGAATTTGTCTACTTCCAAAAAAGATTCAAAGCAGTTACTATTAAACTGGTAATAGAAAGGTCGTTTCAAATGCTCTAGAATACAGAACACCTTCAAGTTTGTGGCTTAACAAAACATAATGAAATTTTGCCAAGCATACGCTTTCACTCTGAGGACATGGTGGCAAGGCTTTCCTTTGCACAACAGTCTCTGCTCTCTTAACTGCCAAAGATTCTTCCCTTATCCTCAGTATGTGAGATATACTTCAGGAAAAAACATTAAAAGCAATTTTAATGTTTGCTAAGCAAACTTCTCTAAGCAAAACTGCTTAACACAAAATTACTGTATTCCTAAGAGTTTTATGTTTAACTGAAAAGGGCACTAAAAATAATTATTGGGTACTTGAATTTTTCCTGAAGATCTTTCTGGAAGATCAATCACACCTCATAAGATGAAAGGCACAGAATGAAATTTTTTTGTCCTTTATTGTAATTTGTGCTATTATGAAATATTATTACAGATTATACATTAGCAATAAAGTGGTGGCAAGGTTATCAATCGACAATACCGTGGATACCTTAATGCTGTTAGAAGACACGATGCTTCAGCTTTGAAGAGCTTGCATTTCCAAATACTAATTTAATGCTGAGGTGGTCCCACCGAAATACACCACTAATAGTTAATCCCTTTCCCCAAGAGTATGCATTAGCCACACCGAGGAAACACCTTAAGGTTTCACAAACCATCTTTAACCTAATTATCTAAATCTTTGAGGCTCCTTAATTACTTGATATGTCTAAAAAAAATACTCCTGCTACAATTTTGTTCCTATTCTTTAGCGTATTTATGCTACTCAAATTCTTCAACACCAGATAAATTACTAAGCTAGACCCATATACAGTCCGCCAAAATGTCCGCAGAAAAGTTAAGAAAGGCTACCACAAGGCCAGCGTGAGATACCTCACAAATGGCCTTCACTGTCCTGAGCCAAATGTCCATTATCCGAAGAGACTACTAGTCAGAATCCAAGCGTCAGCTTCTCCAACCGTCAGAGGGACGCGCGAAAGGGCAGAGGATTTTAAACGCCATTTCATTCCCTCTCCCTGGATGTAACACACCACCCACCACTTGAAACTAGGCGGGGGAGGAGCGCTGCAGCCGGCTGCCAAGAGCACCCTGCAGGGAGGCCGTTTCCCTGAGTCACGGAGAGGGCGGGAGGCTGGGCCCATCTGCCCACGCCACGTCCTCCTCCTTAGGGACTCGGTTTAGATAGGCAGGGCCCACAGGGGAAGGGGAGCAGCACCGCCATTCCTCAAGGCGGCCCACCAGTCAGCTCATTCCCAGGGGACGGTGCCTTTCCCTAGAACGCGCTCTGCATTCTGGCAGCAATCAACCGACCTTTTCCGACCAGCATCACGTGCACCCGGATGTACGTGGGCGGGACCTAGAGCGCCCACGGAAATGACGTTGGTCGCCCCTAGTCGCATGATGTGGCAAAATGCAAAAAAAAAAAAAAAGGTGGGGGGAGGGAAAAGCAGGCGGCTGGGGAAAGTGATGAGGCAAAAAAGTAGTCCCTTCGATTCCTCTATTTACCGTCGTGTCGCCGCAGCACGCGAGGCCCTCAGCGCACTGCGACCCGAATTCCTGCGCTCCGCTGTACCGCGGCGCTCCGTGGAGGGGTACATAAGGTGGAGGGGGTGAGGTGACTTGGGCGGAGTTCTGTCGCCAGGATCCCTCCGCAGGGCTCAGCCGTTTCCGGAGTCTGCGCTGCGCCCGGTTCCGCCATTGCGGCTCTCCCGGACCCTGGAGCCTCCGCCCCCGACCTGAGCTCTTTCGTCTGCCTGCCAGTTTCCTGCGTCCCCGGAGACTATCCTGCTGAGCCCAGCCTCCCCCCTCCCCCTTCTCCTCCTCTCCCTTGGAGAGCCCGGGCAGCCACTGCCCCGTAGCCCCAGTGACAGGAGGAGACCGTACCCCCCGACAGCGCCATGGCCCAGATTCTGCCAATTCGTTTTCAGGAGCATCTCCAGGTGCGGCTGGCCCCGGGCTGATGAGGGCTGTGGCGAGAGGGAGGGAAGAGGGAGCAAGCTGGAGTCTGAGCCCAAGCGAAAAAGAGGCTCAGAGGTGGGGGGTGGGGGTATCGTTGCCTGGGGTAGATGGAGGATGGGGACACTATCTTGGAAATCTTAAAGGGTTAAATGATGTGGGGCTTGGAGAGAAAGGACGAGAGTCGGGGTGCAAAGGGCGAGCGAGACCAGGCCTGGGTTTGAAGGCCTCTGTCTTCGCTTCCTGGATGACTGGAACTGCGCATACTAACCCTTCCACCCCCTGCTTCTGTTCAGTTCATTCATTTGGGTAGGTTGGGGGTAGAGGGGTTCTCCTGCGTTTCTTCCGGAGCAAGAATTCTCATTCCTTAAGCCAGTGCAGGGCTGTCACCTCCCATTGCACTCTCTTCCCTTTCCCCCATCGTGTCTGCACCCAGGAGTTGTGGGGCGGGTGGGATGGGGAGGAGCAGTTTTTTTTCTTCCTCCCGCTGCGGTTCTCCACGGGAAAGGCACCTTCCCCTAAGGGTGCGGGGGACGGCAGTGGTTCGTCTCTTGCCTTCCCCAAGGCAAGAGGAACAGGGAAGGTCACTGAAGGCAAAGGAGGAATGTATGGGGGAACGTATTCCTCAGGGCGGTGGCAATCTTAGAGTGCGTGGGGTCAGGGTTCCTAGGGGGAACTCGAGTGGTTTTTTTTCCCCTTTTTTTTGATTTCTCTGGGAATGGTGCAGCACTTATCCTCTCTTTGATTCTAGAAGCCAGAAAAGAGTTATCCAGAGGTTATCTTAACTTGGGCTGAGTACCTCCCTCAAGACTGCATGGAATTGAACGAGCCCTGGGGATAGAGCACACCTGTTCTGAGATATGCAAGGTTATTTGGTCTGCAATTGGCTTCCTTTAGTAGGTTCTAGAGTTCTTCCCCATGGTGCATTATCCTGTAGGCAACAGACTGTCTTATCTGGCATCATGCCCGTGGCGGGCCCAGGCAGGTGATCGTTGGAGGGTTTGACTGAATTAAGTCTTATGAGCTTCTGATTTTCCTAGTTCACCTGTCTTGGTTTTACTTTGGCTGAAATAGTTTGTTCATAAAATACGCTTTCTTCCCAGTTACCTTCTTTAAAGAAGCGTGCCTCAGCTCAGTCATTTGAAGGGCTAATTTTGTAATGATAAAAGATGCCAGTGGTTTCACATGACATATTAGTGACCTCTTGGACAATTTACCATTGAGGGCTGTTTTTATTTACTTTCTGTCATTGTTATTCATAAAGGATTCTTCTTAATAAAAAGGTTTAATTGGGGCTATCAGTAACATAATTTCATATTTTTTACAGGTATTACCTTTGCTTGCATCAGCAAGAACTTTCCTTTTAAGTCCTGAAATATAATGAATAATAAATCTTTACTCAAAAAATGAGTCAAGTAATGCACTTTCTTCAGTCATCTTTGGTTTTCAGATAACTCATCTGATGTAATAGAACACTTTTACAGAACGTTAAAACGTTAAATGACAGAATGGACATAGGTTTTTGTTAATGCCCAAGACAAACTTTAATTGCTGTGGTTACAGTTCTGTTCAAGTGGGTAGTAAGTGTGGAGGGTTAGGAAAATAGTGTTCTTGAGGGTAAGGGGAAAACACACCCTTGTCCTCACATCAAAGTGCTTCTGGAGTATAATCTTTCTACAGACAAAAGTTTGTAAAATCATACACAAGAAAAGCGGTTACAGTTGCTGTTTACAAAGCAGAGGTATAGCCCACTGGTAAATCTTATTTCTTGACTAGTGGTGGTTTGAACAATAGTTTTCATTTCTATTAAAGGAGACAGGATTGTTAAATAATCCCAAAGATTGGACTCCAACCTTGTCACTAATTGAAGACAGATTTAATATGGGTCTGATTTCTAAGTGGCTCAGAGTTTTTGCAAATACTTGAAGCCATTTCCTTCTCAAATAATTTGAAGGGTATAAAATAGGTTTGCAAATAGACTTGAAGAATTCATTTATTTTTTGGAGTAATATATATGCCATGCTTAAGCTTGCTATGGTGACTGTATACTCCAGCTGATAATGATTAATTGTGCAGAGCCCTGGTCACCAACCTCTTCCAGGATAACTCCTGACTCCTCATTTTTATCCCTTCCCTTTAAAAAAAAAATGAATGATTATTATTTTTTTTTTTATGAATGATTATTTTAATTGGCATCTTAGGTCTTTGGCCTCTGAATCCCCGTCACTTTGCTAAGTAGCAGAAAACTTTCTGAAACACTTACGATAAAAGTTGGAAATAAGAATTAAGGAACTTCAGTGTAGAATTCGCCTGTGAAGGCTTCAAAAGGTGAACATAAATGATTTTATTTTATACCATGTAACTACTTTGGCCAATGGAAGGATCTGTCATCAAGGCCTGGAACTACATCAAATTAATGTTAATATTTTAAGTTATGAAGGAATTTTTCTTATTTTAGGATGTTTAGGCTAATAGCAATGAACAGATGAGTGCTTATTTGAGCAAGACTTTGCTAGAATTGTAGGTTCTGAAAAAAATCCTAAGCTACATTTAGTGTTGCCTGTTATTCTCATTTCTTGGCTCATTAAGTATCTGTATGCCAGTTGACTCATTCCACTGTATTCCCAGGTTCTTTGGGTCTGCAGTTAATCTCCCCACCCTATTCTTTTCCCTTTGATCCATAAATACAGGCGTGGAATTTGTTGTGCATTGAATGGCAGGGGTTCTTGCTCTGTTTATTTTGACTTGCAAAGAGAAAGCAATGCCAAGTATTACTGGGATATGTTATATGCTTAACTATGCTGCCTGGAATTATGCTGCAGTCTTCTGTAGGAATAACTTCCAAGCTTAAAATGTATCAGGTTTTTGAGAATTTTCCTAATGGTCAATTTACTTAGCTTAAAGGGGTGTGGCTAATTCTAGTGAATGTGCTTTCACTCTGTTTTGGAAATAATTTGACATGGAATTGGTTTGCGTGTGTGTGTGTGTGTGTGTGTGTGTGTGTGTGTGTGTGTAGAACCACAGTCATTTTCATTTTGGACTGCAGTGAAATACATGATTTCAGGAACCTTAGCCTGTGATGTTTGAATTATATTTAACAATAACAAGATGTTTTTCTGTCAGTGTTAATGATGCAGCTTTTCCTTTTTGAGAGTAACCTGTCCAGTAGAACTTTCTTCCATGATGAAAATTTATCTGGCTGCCTAGGCACATTGAGCACTTGAAATGTGCTGGTGTGACTGAGAAACTAAGTTTTTACTTTTATTTATTTTTAATTAATGTAAATTTTATGAGGCTGTGACTATGACATTGAGCTGCACAATTACAGGCCACACAGATGTGCTTTGTAAGAGTGAAGGTTTATTTGGCCACCCAAATTTATATGTTTAAAACACTTTGTTAGCAAAAATAAAAACATTCATAATCTGAAAGTGTTAGTTGAATACTGTCTTCTCTTTTGGGAAGCAGTGGTGATGAGCAGTGTCCAGTGAGTGGAAGGAGCAGCAGACTTCTATGAAAACTTGTTGTGTCCTATGAATGTGACTGGGTGCTTTCAGGTCTTTACTTAATCCCTCCAGACATCCTTCTTAAACAGTTGAAAGTGAGACTTGAAGTAGTAGCCAGGGGAACACTGTCAGAATGGGATTTTGAACCTGGGTCTTCTGATACTAAATATTTCAAAGAAAAAAAGTGATCGGCCTTAAGTTACACAGGTCCTATTGTGGTTTTTTTTTCTGTTGGAGTCTACCCTGAAAAGTGATTGCCCTACTGGTTTCAAGTGTGATTAATGATTTGGTCTACTAGATAGATCAGGGGTTTGGAGGTTTTTGAGACCATTGCTGTTCAACAGAAAACTATGAGCCACAACTATAATTTTACGTTTTCCAGTGGCCATAGTAAAAGTAAGAACAGGTGAAATGAACTTTAATGCTTTGTTTAGCTCAGTATACCCCACATGTTGTAATTTCAACATGTAATCAGTATAAAATTTTCAGATGGGATATTTTACATTCCTTTTTTGGGGGGGTACTGAATTTTCAAAATCTGTTGTGTATTTTATACTTAGAGCACATCTCAATTCAAGCCCTATTTTCATTGGATATATTTGATCACTATTTAACTTTCATAAAATTTACAGTTGGAAAAGCAAATTTGCATATGTAGGTTGTTCCAGACATACTTAAGTTTTCCATAATTGGATCGACTATCAGTTACTACTTTAAGATTCAAAATAATTCAGTCACAGTAACCACATTTCATGTGCTCGGAACCACATGTGGCTTGTGAAATGTGGCTACAGTATTGGAGAAAGCAAGTTAAGACTAACCACTTGCTCCTTTTTCTCTGTAAAATAGGTATGCTGCCTCACAAAGTCAACTGTGAAGGTCTGAGACGGTGTATGTGAAAGTACTTGGTGTAGCTCTTGAGGAATATTCATTGTTAACCATATAATTTTTGTCCAGTACGTTTTATTCAGGTACCTCTCAACCAGTGACACAGCATTTTATTTGCAGACCTAAGACCTAGATATTTATGATTTATAAATATTTGGTACTGACCTGAGATTTGAGTACTTACTATTTATCAACAATTGTGTTAGACTAGGGACAGTGGTAACAAGACTGCAGATTGCATTTGTGCTTGTGTTGATTAGTTGGCAAAGGCTGTCCACACATAATTGGAACCTTGGGTGTTATTGAATGTTAGATAATGTGCAGAATTTAAGATAAACATTCATATAACACAAAATTGATCCTGTTCTGAAACTGCCCAAAAGAAAGAAATTTTTAAATTAATCTTTTATTATAACCCGTGAGTGCTCACATGTGCCATTGGTTCATTTTTAATTAGTATTCTTTGTTCAGATATATTTGAGAATCCTGATAAATCACATCTGATACCTACATAGAATGTCAGCCAGGCTTTTGTGAGTGGTACTATTATGGCTGTCCCTCTATAAGATGGTAGCGCTGAAGCGAATGTTCTCACTTAGATAGGAAATAAGTTCATAGCTGATATTTTTGTCCTGTATATTAGAATGAGTCTAGTTCTTTAAATTTATTTACTACATACATGCCATGCAGAATCTACTTTATGAAATCAAATTGTAAGCCATAGCAAAGTTTACAGCTCTACATGTCTTTTTTTTTTTTTTTTCCTTCCCCTCTTGGCCAAGTGCCTGAGGCTAATGCTCTTAACTCAAGGGATGGCAGGAAGCTTGGATCGGAATGTATTATGCAAAACCCATCTGTCATACTTGGATTTTTGTGTCTCTCCTTTTGTTATGAAAGACATAATTTAAGGTATTTTATCCTAGTTTAGAGGGAATTACTATTCATTTTAATAGTCTAGGGGGAGGGTATAGCTCAAGTGGTAGAGTGCATGTTTAGCATGCATGAGGTTCTGGGTTCAATCCTCCATCAAAAAATAAATAAAGAAACCTAATTACCTCCTCCTGCAAAAAAAAAACAAAACAAAACTAAGGAAAACAAAGGACAATCACATAAAAAAAGATAAGTAAACATCTTAATAGTCCTGAAATCTACAAAAGATCAAAATAAATTGACCATTACAGCTATTTGAGCACCTACTGTGTGCCAAGAACTCTGCTAAATATTTTATGTTCATGTTCTCATTTAATTAGCAAAAACATCCCGTCAGGTAGGTAGGATTAGCCTTATTTTGCAAGGGGAAACCGAAGTTCATAGCAGTTAACCTGTAGAGTCACACTTTATAACACTTGCTCTTCTTTCAGTGTGGCACATGGCCTCATTTGGTGAATGATCTGTAAAATGTGTGTGTGTGCTGTGGTGTATATTCTACTAGTATTTTGTTTCTAGCTCTGTAGTTTTTATATTATGAGAAATGTAGGGGGCCAGTGAACCTACATCTGATTTTCTATGCCTTAAATGGTTATTTAGATGATGTTTTTAAAGAGCTTTGTCCAGGTTCCCACTAGAAAATTGTGCAGAATGATTGGGATCATGTTAACTTGTAATTACTTAGATTATCTATATCCCTCTCATAAGGCTGAATGTCTCAAATTTCTCTTAGACTTTTCCTTAATGACAAGAGAGTGTATGCGTTCCAGTCTGAAGTCACTTGTGAAAGCAGGAAAGTTCTGCTTTCTATTTTACTATTTTCATGTTTTTGTGTTTATACTAATGTAAAACTTGAATAGAACCCAAGGAAGACAATTGAGCATGGGGTGGGGGAAGAGGAAGGTGGAAGTAGAACATGCTCCCTCAGTTTAAATAGCATAACCATAGAGGGGAAAATGGATACAAATTTGTAGGACTGTGCTTTGGAGGCAGAACTGCCAGTAATATTAGGACTTCCTGTCTGAATCATTGGGTAATTGAGAAATTTTAAGTTCTGAAGTAAAGCAGATTTAAAGCTTACTTTTGAAAGAATGGGAACTGAGTCCATTAAAGCCATTTTGTCACATTAAAAATTTTAACTTCTGCAGTGTGTTATTGTGGGAAAATGTCTCAGATGTTTAATTGAAGCTGTATCTTTTTATCTTTTCTCAACTTCCTCACTTATTATATAATTAATACTTTCTGTACAGTTGTAATGTTAGACTATAGTATGTATTTGTGTTTATATCATAATACTTAGCCCACATAGACACTCAGATATTAGTTCTTGGCCCCTATGCTGGAGGGGAATCTCTATCCAGTTGAGTTGAACAAATGTTATGCTACAGGAAAAAACTACCTTACCCAGGTATTGAAGCCAAGATCTTGGAATTACACCAGACTTTGTCCTCGTTTTCTACGTCTAGTCCATTTCGGGAGTAGGGAAGGGAAGAACTGGGGGTCCTGGGGATTGCAGTTTTTAATGACCTCTGTCTATTGAAACTGTGGGAATCATCATAGATGAAAAATGGGAATTGGGTTGAGAGTTCCTTTCATCTGTTTCTGACTAGTTTCTCATCTGAGAAAGGGCTTAAAAACCACCAAAGTGGACAGAGTGAAGCCAGAGACTATCCATATATGCTAAGCTTGGCAAACAGCTGACTGGGTAGATCTCATTATTTGAGAATTAATAATTAGGGGGAAAAAACCTTTAGGGAAAACATGGTCTACAAAATCCGTCTCTTTCTACACTCTACGATACCCTACATTCTCTCCTATGCAAATCTAAGGCAGGTTTCTTTTCTTTTCCTTTTTTTTTTTTAACCATAAAATACTCCTCAGGAACTGAGTGTCCATATTACTGAGTCCTTTCATAGTTACTTCTGTTTGAATTGAGTGCTACAGCAATGTTCAATGAAGGCTACCATGGGCTTGAAACCAGCTGGATTGGTAAGAGGTAAATTTAACACATCTAGTAATTATTTCTCTCTGTATGGCCTCAGTTACAACTGTTGAATGTTGTAAGCAAACATTTTAAATATCGTTCAAATATCAGTCCATTGGGGATGTGTTTCTGGAGATTATAATCCAAAAACCAACTGTAAAACTAACTCTCCTAATACAGAAATAGAAATTTGAGGCATTTTATAAAATTCCCATGATTACACCAGAATGGATATTTAAAAAGCACTTTGATAGAATGGAGATGACTTTCCACTGCTAATGAAGACATGTATGATGTAAAAAATGTATTTGAAGAGTTTGAAATGGTTTCTGAAATGTGAAGAGTAGAAAAACATTTCAAAGTTAATTATTTTTAAAAATGTCTATATAAACTACGTCAAATGACTACTTGAATTATACATTAAGTATATCTAATCCCTAAAAGTTCACAATTTAACAAGACCAGAAGCCTTTTTAAATTAAGATAAAATTGATATAATTTAAAATTAACCATTTTAAAGTGAACAATTTAGTGGTATTTAGTATATTCACAGTGTTTTGTGACCATCTCCAGTTTCTAGTCCCAAAAGATTTCATTACCCCAAAAGGAAATCCCGTATCCATTAAGCAGTCTCTTTCCTGCCTCCTCCCATCCCCTGGCAACTACACTAATGTGCTCTCTGTCTCTGTGAATTTACCTATTCCTTATAAATGGAATTGCACAGCATGGGACCTTTTGTGTCTAACTTCCTTCATTAAGCTTACTGTTTGGGGTTTATCCGTATTGTGGTATGTATTAATACTTCATTCCTTAGTGGCTGAATAATACTCTGTTGACTGGATATACCACATTTTATTTGTCCTTTCATCTATTGATGAACATTTGGCTTCTTTCCACCTGAGGGTATTGTGATAGTGCTGCTACGAACAATAATGTACAGGTTTTTTTGAATACCTGTTTTCAGTTCTTTGGGATATATACTGAGAAGTAGAATTGTTGGGACATGTGGTAATTCTATATTTTAACTTTTTTAGGGACTGCCCTACTATTTCACAGCAGCTGTACCATTTTACATCCCCACCAACAATATATGAGAGTTCCAATATTTCCACATTCTCTCCAACAGTTGTCAAACGCTTTTTTGGATGTCCAGGGAGTAGTATGTTTGGGAAAATGAATATATATAAAATACTTGGGCATATATGGTATTTCTTACTACTGTATGTTCTTGCCCAGTCTCTGCACGTCTGCCCTCTCTTAAATTACGTGTCTCGTCTTAAATTGCGTTTCCGTTTCTTCTGAGACAGCACGTGTACCTCCACCTGTAACCAGTCATAGCTTTAGTTGCATTCAGCTGAATGGCATTTATACAGGAAAGGGTATAACCTTGAGGAGTCATACCCATCTGTAAGATTTGGGGTATAAAAACTTCCCTGTATTCCTCTGCAGCTTGATCAGAATTAATATGTGATTATTCATCTAATTATTGGATAATTATTTTTAAGAATGAATCAAATTTAAAGGTTTTTAATTTTGTAGTTAGTAGTTGGGTACAAGTAGGAAAAATTCTTTGAGTCTCCTGATAGTTTACCAAAGCTAATAGTCTTTTTAAACAGTCCCTGTCTCCACCTATGGTTCCTTCCTGAATGTGTTAACAATTTGGAATTAGTGACCAGAGGAAACAATTCTAAGAATGTTTGCCACGAAGGCTTAACAGAGGGTAGAAACAAGTATGTGTATTTTTAAGTGTGGGGTCAACAAGGGTTAAAGGCATTTTTATTGCTTAAAATTTGTGAAGCGCATAGAAAACAGTGGCTGGTACACAGCTGATGAAAGGATTAAAGTGACGCTGCATTTTCAGCATTTTTATTCATTTCCTGCAGAAGACTGCAACTGCAGTTCTTATTTCATATTCTGCTCGTTTCCTGGAAGGGCTCAGTGAAGCGCCTACTGTCAGCATGTTTTTCAGTGATTAATACTAGTGAAGGTAGAGGATGTTTTGGAACTTTCAAAGGAAATTATGCTGAGTGAAATCCTTGGGATAGGAAGTTAACCAAAGCTTCAAGCACTAAACAATATCTGTCTTGGGTGACATCCACGCATCAGCAGGCCTCTCTAAAATTGTTGACTTCTTAACTCTGTAGCGATCACACCTATTAAGTCTTCATTAAGGTACAAGATCCATTTACAGAAAAAGTAATGGATATAGGACTATACATAGAGCACTTCCAAAATCGCCTCATCTGAAACCCAGTAGCTGTACATACTTCCTTTACATTCTATTAGATGAAACAAGGAGGAGGGAACCGGAAAGTGTAAAGCCAAGCACTGATTGTGAAACATTATCCTTAATAATGCTGTTGTAAACACAAATTTTAATGCATTTTGGTTTTCAGCTGATTCAGCTGGTAAATGAGTTCTGTTCTGAGTTTGCTAGTCATTCATTAGGAAGCAGACTCCCCAGATGTGCATATAAAGAAGCTTGTTTCCAGTGAGTGTTCCTGTCTGATCAACTGTAAAGAACTGCTGGTTGAAATTAGTAGGCTCAAAGCAAACTTACTGCTCCTTTAATTGTGTGATATTTGTAGGCATAGACACAATCGTGATTGATTGCTGAGGCAGACGTTGTGCTAACAGAGTGTCGTATTTAGCTAGCCAAAGAATTGGGCATTGAAAAAATAGTGTGGTTTTACTTGGTTGAATTGTCTTACACTAGAATTTTCTGCCCTTTTTGCTACGTGCATACTATTGTATTAAACACTTGCATGGTCCATTTGGTTCCTTTAACAATATCACTAATTTATTCTAACATGGTTCTGACTCACCGTCAGTAGGTTTCCTGATTCCTTGACACATGAAGGTTTTCCTATCTGTCTTTAGTAACGTCAATTTTGAACAAAGAAAATTGGCCTACCCTTGTTCTGGGTTTGACTGTAATATTAGTAGCGTCACATCAGAGCCAATCTATTTTAGAATAATTTGTCATAATACCGTAGTCCTAGAGCTAAATAATTGTAAAAGAATAGAAGTCCATAAAATAGAGTGCTTGTATGCCACATTTATAATCAAATCAAGTACAGTTTCAAAACCAAGACAGGAAAATACAAAATGTTAAAAACTGATGAGCATTTAACTTAGATTTCTGAATCTAATATTGTTGAAGTTAAAAAAAATTCACCATAAATCTTTGATTTTAATACAGTCTGTTTCACCATTAACATTTTTGAAATTGGGTATTCTTCTTAACAGTTGTGTGCTCTTCTGTCAAAAGCTTTATCATATTGAGCATCTTAGAAATTGAGGCAGTGGTAGTTTACCAGGCACAGAGATGGACCTCTCTTGTATTCTCTGAAGAAATTACATCTTATTATATCTGCACATTCTCAATCCTTCTTAGTCCCTTATAACCCTGGGCCTAACCAATTTGAATTTTTAGTGATTTCTTGAAGGGGAAGAATCACCCAGACTGAGAAGTTTTTCCTTAGGCTCTCACTTCTGCTAGCATTGAACTTTGTAGGTTTTTTTCCCCCAAGCCTCCTGCAGATACTGGACTCTGAAACCTGGAAGTTCTAATTTTTTCTGCTTCTCCTTGTCTTGTGTGAAATCCTTATATAAGATGAATGTGTCTCTTTGCCAGCTGTCCTTTATATTTGCCAGAATTTAATATTAAAGTTAAAAGTTCTTGTTGAACTCCCAAGAGAAATTTCTGAAAACAATGCTGTCCAGTAGAACTGTGCAGTGATGGAAATGTTCTATATTCTTTGCCTTCCAATACAGCAAGTAGTCACATGTGACTGTCGAGTACTTGAAATGTGACTAATGTGCCTGAGGAGCTGAATTTTAAGTTTTATTTACTGAATAAAATTAAATAGCTGCATGTGACTGGTGGCTGCTGTATTAGACAGTGTAGCAAAACCTCTTAGTTCTGATTGGATCTGTACAGCTCCTTTACAGAGCGTAACCTCTTGCTCTGGAATTATGTCGCTCTTTGAATGACTTGATTTTCATCTTTACCTTTTGAGATGGTAGTCTTCCTTCCTGCCGTAAAGGTAAATTGCCTAATAAAAGTCTAATCCTTACAGTTGTAATTTACTTTTCAAGTTCTATAACCTATAAAAGAGTGGAGATTTATCCCTTTTTAAAAACTTTAAAAAATAATAAATTTGCAAGCTTTCATAATACTAGGAAGAGCATATGCTCTGTCATCTAGATTTTTCTTTCATTTTTCCTGTTTTCTTTGGCCTCTAGATTTTTAATAATATTTTGCTATATTTGCTTTTTTGTTTTACTTAACCTGATTTTTTAAAAAATTTAAATTTATCATGACATCTCACCTCTAAATATTCCAGCATCCATCTTTAGAAAATAAGGAACTTTTCTTACAATAACAGTATCATTATAACATCCTAATAGTTTACAATCCTTCAATACCAGTCCATATTCAGATTTCTTTGTCCCCAAATGTTAACTGGTTTGTTTAAAGCAGGGTCCAAACAAGATCTACATGTTGTTTTCAGTTATGTCCCTTAAGCTTCTTGTAAGAAACGTTTTATTTCTACAGAGTTTCAGATTTACAGAAAAGTTTGAAGAATGGTACAAAGATTCTTTCCACACTTACCCAGATTTGTCAGTTCTTAACATTTTTTTTTTTACTATATTTGACTTATCTTCTTCAGCCTCTCTGTACATTTTTTATTGAACTGTTTGAAAATAGTTGCAGACATGATGCCTCTTTGCTACTACATACTCTAGTGTGTATTTGCTAAGAATAACAAAATGATCTTAAAAAACTACAGTGATCAAAGTGAAGAAATTGACTTTGACAGAATACTGTTACCTAATTTCAGGCTTTATTCAGATTTCATCAGTTGGACCCATAATGTTCTTTATATCAAAAGAAAATTCAGGATCATGAGTTGCATTGAGTTTTCCTGTGTCTTTAGGTTTCTTTCATCTGCAACTGTTTGTATTTCAGTATGTAGATAATTTTGAAGAGTACAGATCATTTATTTTGTGGAATGTCCCTCAGTTTGGGTTTATCTGATAGGTCGTCATGATTGGATTCAGATTGTATACCTTTGGCAGGAATACCACAGGAGTTATATGTTTTTTTGTAGTGCATTGCATCAGGAAGCACATCTGTCATTTTGACCCACTGCTGGTGATACTAACTTTCATCATTTGATGAAGGTTGTGTATAACAGATTTCTTCACTATAAAACTTTTTGCTTTTGTAAGAAGTATCTTGTGGGGAGATATTTTGAGACTATGGAAATATGTTACTCCTCAAAATTTCATCTATTAATTTTTAGTATCCATTGATGATTCTTGCCTGAATCAGTCATTGTGATTACAGAGTACTAACTTAAAAAATTCCATCAGTCTTTCACCATTTTTAAGTTAACTTTCTTTCACAAGGAGCAACTTTTCCTTTTTTATTATTTATGGTTTTTATTTATATTGGTATAGACTCCTGAATTTCATAAATCTTTTAATCTAATTGTCCTGAAAATAATTAACAGTATGTGTATGGAAAAGAATGTTGTCCTCTGTAGGAGGATTCTGGCCTCAAGAACTTCAGGCATATTGAAAAGCAGAGATGGAAGAGACTTTCATTCTTTAGGAAAGTTCTTTTATTTGAGGAGCTTAAAATTTAGTTGGATAAATTGACCTGAAATTGTGGGACATGGGCAGATGAGGAAATTTTGGTTTTGGCAAGGTAGAGTATAGGGGACAGAGAGACAGTGTGTGTCTGTCTTTGAACCATGTGGCTTCAACTTTTCACATGGAGGGCAAAACGCTGTGTCTGCTTTCCATTTCACCTTCTATTTCTTAGTCTTGAGCTCTTCAGGGTGAAGAGAATTTTTGGTGCTACTGACCATATGCCGTCTGTTTGCATTAGCTTCCCCAGCTTGCTCCTTCAGCGAAGGTGTAGGAAACGTATTTGCCAAGTTTGTTAGAAAGTCTTAACAGTACTGTTTCATGTTGCCCCTAAAAACAAGAATTGAAATAAAATAGGGTTGCTTACCATGAAAATGTTACGTGATTCCATGTTACATGGTGTTAAAAGATTCCAGTCTCTACCTAACTTTAGTTAGGCAAATTAAAGGGCAGAATTGGAAGTTTTAAAGAATGATTTCCTTTTCTCAGAAACAAAAAACAAATTTCGGTGTTTTGAGTAAGTTAAACACCCAGAGACCGGTAATCTTTTATCAGTAGTCAACAGAAATTCACACCCAGGGTTTCAATCAACTTCTAGGACAGCTGAATTAAGCAGATAATAAAATGCAAATATGAAAAAAAGAGCTAACTGTGAGCTGGCCTAAGTACTGATGTGTTACATGTACTAGGAGTGTCTATTGAGGCTTTAGTATGAGTCAGGCAGGCATTAAATCTTCATGTGGAAGATGTACTATCATTTCAGATGAGGAGACGGATATGCAGGGATAATTGATTTACCCGTGATCATTTATGTGGCAAAACTAGGACTAAACCCATACATCTTGGCTCTTATGGGAAGTCCACAGAACTAACTCTGGATAGCACTTGTACTTTATAATCACAGCCGTACATTTCCACAGTAATTGTCTACTTGAATGAAGAACCTCTGTGTTCTTTAGATTTGGAGAATCTGAAGTATTATTTCTCTCTACAGAACTAAGAATGCAGTGTCTTTTTTCCCTAGCATGTTAATCCAAATTGGGGTGAGGGAACGAGAGGAAAAGGCATTTTTGTATCATTTGTAAACTAATTCCAGGGCACTCCAGAGTTTTGGTTGTGCTGATTAATGTTAAATCAGTTTACAGTCAGCCCTCCCCTCCACAGCAGCCACAATTTCTCATCCATATAAAGGACTTTTGAGCATCTATGGGTTTTTGGTGTTTGGGGGTTTGGGGGGGTCCTAGAACCAATCCCCAGCAGATATCAAGGGATGACTACTTATTTTTTGGAATTTGAACTAGACTTAAGTGTCAAGTCTTAACAGTCATGCTACGTGCAGACCAGTGTCCACAATCTAGCCTGGAAACTGAATGAACTACAAAGTACAGGTAGCTTTCTTTAAAACGGGAGCAGTTGATAATTTGTGTGCTTTTGTGCATGCGCTGTTAATGTTTTTTAAAAAGGGAGAATGAAAATACGTATTTTCATATATACATAGAATATCTAAGATGGAAAATTATTTCTAATTGCTAGGGGGAGAGAGGTATTACTGGAAATGTGGAGTGGGTGACTTCATAGTACTTAGACCCTTTTGTGTAGTATGAATTCTTTGCCATATGCATGTAATAACTATTCAAAAGAAAGTAACCCCTTTCCTTGGACCTAAATTTATTGACTCCATATCCTTATTTTATAACAGCCAAAAAAAGTTATTTGAAATTTAAAAATAATCCACTTTATTATGGAAACTTCCAAGTATATCTCAAAATAGAATATTCTTGGCTTCAACAGTAGCAACACTTTGCCAGTTGAGAGAAGAAAAACTGTGGCTGGAATTTGGATATTATTGTGTATTCTCTGAAAATAGCTGCAAGTTTGGAGACTCTTCTGTGTCCTGTGAATTTATTAGTGTTTTGTTCCACAGTCTGTAATTCAGTTTCTGTGGTAGATAGTCGATGCACCATCAGACCTTTATAATTGACTAGAATATTTTATGATTAGTATGTGCTCCTTTGAAAATGAAACTTGTTTAAAAACATGTGTTTTAAAGTTTTAATCTGTGTAACTGTTACTAGACACAGTCGTCTAGTATGATAACCCTCTTACATGATCCTATTTTAAGAGTGCTTCTAAGCCAGAATTGTGGTTAATGGTGGTGACTGCCCTATGACTGCGTGTTTTGCGCTGTTTCCCTTTTGAATATATCATAGAAAAATATGGGAAGAATTGGTGAGTGCTCTGGCGATTCTCACTGAAAAGTATCACCACTAAGTGAAAATTCTTATTGACCTTATTTGAAGAAGAGGAAACAAATGTAACTTTCTTTTATCTAGTAGGAATAGATCACTTGAAGTTCTGTTGCTTATCCTAACAACTGGGAGAGGATTTTTAGGAAGGAGCAGTTTCCTATTTAGTTGTGTAAATGGGCATTGCTTAAGTGTACTTCTTGAAATGTTTAAACATGTAGATTGGTAATAAGAGTTTGCCATCTCCCTCTTATTTAATTTTGTTTTTTAAGTAGAAGGTGTTAAGTCTGTTTCATGTGGAGTATTTTGAATAGTCCTGGTACATTCCTTTTTTTTTTTTTTTGAGTGCTAGTACATCTTGATAGAGAATACTAAAAATTTCTATGCATAGCTTTCTTGGTAGAATGTGTTTAATGAAAAAAGAATTATAGGGATTACATAGATTGCAAGAAGTGCAGAATCCCCATCCATTTTGAACCAAATCTTTGCCTTTTCTGCAAATAAAACGGCTCTGAGACTGAAGGTCAGTGCTCACTTTTGATGACGTGCTTTTCTGGGTGCATATATCTGGAGTTCTGTCAGAGAATAAGAAACAGATTTCTTGATTTTCCTTTTTTCCTCCTCTACTGTCTTTTCTAATAGTGTGTTCTTCTCTTACAGTTGTCTTGTAGCTGCCTCTTATGTGGAGGGATAAAAAAGAATCTATTAGAATCATTTGTGGGTTCAGTTAGTAGTGTTTGTGCTTTGCATCCTTGTTTTACTTTTAATTTTACTGCTTGACTAGCCACTATTTTTGCTTTTTATCAGACACTGTAAGATTTAAGGTGTGGCAGCTGAGACTCAAAATTGTCTTAGGTGAATGCTCTGGAGTGACTCAGAAACGAAGAATTCTTATTTTACAGAGTAGTTTAGAAGGTAACTTTTTGCCTTTATATATGTAGTTCTGGGAGTTCTATGAGCTATTGCAATGTTTTCTTTAATTATGGAAAAGTAAATATCAACTGAACTTAAAAGAGTCTGAGGACTGGTCTACTTAGAAAAACGTCCACCTCCCCTGAAATTAGACAGCTTGGGTAGTACAAGGCTTCCCTGCGGCCCCTACACTGACCCCGTATGTTGAGAACCACTTATTTTTACCTTCCCCCATTAGTTCTGAAACTAAAAGTCACTATAAGAGTTAAAGTTAGGAGAAATGAAAATTGATAATTCATAAAGTTTTATTGTAACCAAACTCACTTATAAGTTACAGATCTCATAGCTAGTATACTTGCTTTGCTTTGCAGCATATGCTTGAGCTTGTAAAGCTAGTTAATCTTCTACTTGATTACCATGTTTTATTAATAGTTAGAAAATTGTTTGACTCCTTGCCATGGTATTCAGTGACTAAGTTACTCTAACTACACTGTGTAATTGGCTGTGCCTGTGCAGTCATTGAAATATAAGAGGGAAGTGAAAGTAAAATGTAGTCTCAATCTTATGTTGTATCTCATTCAGATCCAGGCCTGGTTATGGTTAAGCACTATTAACAGTAGAGTTTGGCAAAAGAATTTAAGTAAAATACCGTTTACTAGGTTTGGCCAGTCCATAAAAGAGTAGTGACAGTGGTGGTTGCTGGGGAGAGAAACTGGATATTTGGAAGACAAAGGCAAGAGGAAGACTTGATTTTTTTTTTCCTGGGCTTTTTCATTCTTGTTTGTATTTTGTTCCATATGAATTTGTTACCTATTGGAGGAAAGGAAAGAAAAAGCAAAACAAAACCTGGGCTGGCCAAAGCTAATAAAGCCTTCCGGTAGCCTAAATCTGTTGAACAGTCACCCAGAGAAATGACCTACTGTGGTAGAGCTCTCCCTGTAACAAGTGCCTTTTGTTCTTACACAGTTAACTAGTTTTCAGAGTCTCATCTTTAGATCCTATATTTTTGTTTAGCAAATACTTTAATAGCTTCTGAGTACACAGGCAAATCTGATTCCATTATTTTCGTTGTTAAAATCCTTAAGTAGTTTCCTTTGCCTGTAGAATAAATTCGGGATTCTTACTGGGGTGCATTTAGCTTATCATTCTAGCCCTCTCTTGTGTTCATAACCTTAATTCTCTACCTTGCAAACCTTCCGTAACCTATACTCCTAGTATTACAAAAGTTCTTGCAGTTACGTTAGTAGACCACACTTTCACATCTCTAGGCCTTCGCATTTGTCCTTCTCCTGTTGAGCATTCTCTAGAGACCTCCCTTGAACATACTCCCTTAGCTGTTGGCCGCCTTCAACCAGATCTCTGTGACATATCTTTGTTTTGGCACTTCTGTAGAGTATTGTAACTTTTATCTGGCTAGTCCAAGTTCCTTTAGATCAAGAATTCTGTGAAATTTTTAAATGTCTCATTTTATGCTGTAACTTAATTTTCAGATTTCTGAAGTCCAATGTATGTGAATAAGTTAACTATTAAGTGTTAAAGGATTAGAGAGGATAGATCCAATAGTTCAAAGATCTTAAACCGGGTAACACTGATGACCTCAAGTCCCTTGGCTCATAAAGGCAAGCTCTCTGATGTAACTCTTTCCTTTATATCTGTTTATTCTACCTCTTAGTTACAACCATAGGATTATACATCTCTAGTTATAACTACAAGGTTATAACAAAAGAATTGAATGCTGTATTTGTTGGAAGATAGAAGGTCCATTATATTAATCGCCTCACTTGAATCAGTGTAATGCAATTGTCCCTGTTGACCAGGAAGCAATAATTGTTAAATGAGGATTTGAAATGATGGTAATACATGAATATCAAGTCTTTCTAATTCATTTTGTAACATGTTTTTTTTTTTTTTTCCCCTCCTCAGCTCCAGAACCTGGGTATAAATCCAGCAAACATTGGCTTCAGTACCCTGACTATGGAGTCAGACAAATTCATCTGCATTAGAGAGAAAGTAGGAGAGCAAGCCCAGGTGGTAATTATTGACATGAATGACCCAAGTAATCCAATTCGAAGACCAATTTCAGCAGACAGCGCCATCATGAATCCAGCTAGCAAAGTAATTGCACTGAAAGGTATATTAAAAAAAAAGATTATGGGCTTTTTCCTTAAAACTCTTCCTGTGTACCATTTATTCAAATACAGTAATTAAGATCTTCCAGTTTTAGTATGTTGATTAAGTTTGGTTAAATAGATCTGCAGAGTTAAAGCTGTTACTGAATTTGATTTTTAACTCCTTTCATGACTTAGTTGGCTTCTTTCTTGTGAGATGTCTTACTTTCTACTCAGCATAGATCTACTTGGAAATTTTTAAGTTTTAGATTAAATGAATTTAAATTTTATACCTACAGTGTGAGAAGATTGTGCTAAAAACGTAACTCTGTATACAGTAGACATAAGAAATTAGTGATTCATATTCTAGAATAAAGTATACTTTACTAGGATTAGCACCTAAACATTACAGAAGTTTGCTGTGATGATAAACTTGCTGTTTATGCTGTGCCTTTTCTATACTTCAGGCTTGCGTTTCATCTAGATTATCAAGTTCTAAAAATGGCTTGAATTTACACTAATTTTTAAGTGTAAAGAGATGGGTATTAAAGCTTTGGAATCAAGGATGTCATAGTTTATTCAGACTAACTTATTAATTGTCACAGTAGGTAACTGTACAACCTGTCAGTCTAAACAAGAGTACAGAGAACCTCATACTGTCTGGGAGCCTAACTTTTTTCCTTCGGACTTTAGACTGAAAGTATAATTGAACCTTTAAAACAGAAGTTTTTGAGAGGGCTAGGTAGCAAACCTGCTGAATCTAAAAAAGGCATTTAATTGCCTGTTTTTTGCTTTGTTGTTTTTCTTCTTGGTAGTAGGAGGAAGAGTTCAGATTCCCAGTAATTTTTTGATGAATTTGTGAGTGAGTTGTTAGAGGTGCTGAGATTTTTAAACAGACTTTTGTTTACATGATTTACACTTTGTATTTAGTAGTAACACTGGTTGGAGATATTGGGGGAGGTAAGGGGAACAAGCGTATTTAAACAAGTAAGTCGCCATTATAATCCAAGATAGGCCTTGATCTCATCTCATAGCCCAGCTTTTACCTGGGACCACTTATTTTGTGACAGTAAGCTTTTTGCTTCTATTAAATAATACATTACTACACTTTAAGGTATTAAGCTCCCTTCAGCCTCCTTAAAGAATTTAAATTCAACTGCTTAGCAGCTCCCTCACCTCTTAAAAGACCATCATTTTAATTTTCTCAAAATTCTCTTCTATTTTTAATGTTATTGTTATTTTATCACATTTCTTAATGCTTTCTTATGTGTGCAGATGGTGAGTTATCTTAAATTAGATTGTATTAGTTATTGTCCTGTTATATAAAAAGAATACATTGAAAAGATTTTCAGAGCATTGTACAATAATAGCATTATAGATTTGTGCGTGTATGTCTACACTGTAGAGTTAAGCTGTCATCCCTTGCCCTCCCCGAGCCACCCTCCATACATACACTCCAATCACTTTCATGTAAAGAATAAAAAGTGCAATTCTCGAGGCTGAGGAAGGCAGCAAAGGAAAGCAAATCATTCCCAAATACTGCTTCCTTCTGAATCCAATTTCAAACCCCTTGGTTTCTTTTTATAAACAGGACTATAACTCTCACAATTTTTCAAGTCTGATTGTGGTTTACATATTGTGTGGGATGGGAATAACACTCTTTGTTTTATGGAAGAAGTTTTTACCCATGTAGTAAGAAGGGTCATGATACAAAGCTGTATGTTTTGTGTCCCCTCCCATCCCTCTCCACCTCTACCCCTATACCAGCTTCATTTTTGTTCTTCAGGAGCCAGATTCTCTGTGGCTCAGGAATGGAGTTTTCTTTAGTCTCTGAGGACTAATCTGGATTAGATAGCCTAGTGACAACTGTGAACTTTGACCTCTGTTAATTTAAATCAAATTACTTTTCGGACTGTGATGGATTTCAAATTATAAGTGCAAGCCTTTGCATCTGACTCGGTGAACTCTTAACATTCAAGGCAAATTTCATCCTTTTACTGAATGTTTGCTGCCTTACTTGGATGAAGCTTGAACTTTGTTCTTACCTCCAGTAGACTAACAACATCTGAAACTCTCCTTTGTCTCCCTGTCCTTTCCTATAGCACCTCTACTTTCCCTTTGTATCTTAAACCAGTTAAATGTAGCATGCACTTCTCTTATGTGCTAGTGGTACAAGGCAGAGTTGAAGTAGATTCTCTTCCAAGAAGTTCCCACGAGATTTAGTTGGATGGGGAACGACTGCTTTTTCAAGAGTAGACATTTTCCCCATGGGCTTGAATCAGATTTGCTTTGTTCAATGTACCTACAACTAATTAAGTTTATGGGTAAACATTCTTAAGTATGAAGATTACAACCTTTGATTACCATCATTAAGTGAGCTGTTCTTTAGACTCATTTTTAGTTGGGATTTAGAAGTCCTTGGAAGTTATGCTATGTTTAAAATGTCTTTATTAGTGGTTGTAGAGTTTCTGCTTCAGATGTAGATGGTTTACTCAGTCTTAGCTGTCTCTTCAGTGGTTGTGGCTCTGTCAGTGTGACTTCCGTAGTTGGTTAGTGGTCTCAAGATAGAACCATTTTGTTTGGAAGTTACAGATTTTGCTGTAGAGCTAGTCTAGTCCAGCTAGATAGTAATTTATCCTGAACTTTGCTTTCTTAGTGATTCATAATTCTTACTTTTGTTTTTAGCTGGGAAAACTCTTCAGATATTTAACATTGAAATGAAAAGTAAAATGAAGGCCCATACCATGACTGATGACGTCACTTTCTGGAAATGGATCTCTTTGAATACGGTTGCTCTTGTTACGGATAATGCAGTTTATCACTGGAGTATGGAAGGAGAGTCTCAGCCAGTGAAAATGTTCGACCGCCATTCTAGCCTTGCAGGATGCCAGATCATCAATTACCGTACAGATGCAAAGCAAAAGTGGTTACTTCTGACTGGCATATCTGCACAGGTAATATTTTTCTAGTTTTTATTAAAGAAAAGGCCTAGAGAATTAATGTGCCCAGAATGCAGTTTGTTTTGAAATTAGGTCTTCTTTGCAAATCTGACTTATTTTGGAAGACTTTTTTTTCCTTTCTTTTTTTATTTTTAAGAAGTTAACATTGCTGGCTCATTACTTTTATACTGACATACAGTTCAGAGTACTCTTACCAAGTGTTTTTAGGTCTTAATTGCAGGTTGAGTGGATCTTAAATTCTTACATGAATGATTTGGAATTTACTGTCGACATTTACTGCAGAACATGTACTCCTATATCCCTTTTTTTTAAGATAGTGTAAAAAGATGGTTGTAAATGAGGCACATGTGAAACATTCATGTTAAGCTTTAATGAGATAATGTTTGCAACTAAGTTTTAAATTAAGAGGTATCAAATCTTCATTGAGAGAACTAGTAAAGAATTAGAAATCCTGCTAAAGATGAGAAAACATTCTAATTGTTTCACTAGTTGATGAATCTGAGAGTTACTGATTCATTGGGTCATCAAACTTTATTCTGCTCAATCTTTTGTAGCAAAATCGTGTGGTGGGAGCTATGCAGTTATATTCTGTAGATAGGAAAGTGTCTCAGCCCATTGAAGGGCATGCCGCCAGCTTCGCACAGTTTAAGATGGAAGGAAATGCAGAAGAGTCAACGCTGTTTTGTTTTGCAGTACGGGGTCAAGCTGGAGGGAAGGTAAGTTTTGCTTTTGGAAATTATTTTAGTAAGAACTTGTACTTTGTCTGTTTGCTACTAATTATCTAATTTCAAAATATTGTCTCTTTTCTTGTTAATTTTTCTTTAACATTCAGATTTGTGGTGACTTAATTTGTTGAAATTGTTTCTAGTGATACTTGTCTAAAATGAATAATCTTTAACAACTTTTTTGTGTATCAGCTGTTTGTAATAAGACTTTATTTTCATTGCCTTTACCAAAGGCCTTAATATGATGTTTTTCAGCTTTACTGAGTTTAAGAATCATTAGCATGGCTAAAATGCACATTTGTGTGCCATCCGTCTAGAGTCTGATTCAGTAAGTGGAGCTCATAATGTGTGTTTTATATACTCTTAAGTGACTAGACAGAATGTGGATCACAGTGTGAATACCACTGCCTTAAGTCAGAGCTTCTCAACCCTGACTGTGCACTGAAATCACCTGGACAGTATGAAGTGCTTTTTATGTTAGGATTCTTAGTTGCAGACAACAGGCACAAAGTCTGGTTGATTAGAGCATAAAAAATTTAGTGAAAAGATAATGGATAGTTTATAATAGCTAGGAACATTTTGAACCAAGCTTGTACAATGAAGAAGAATGAGGGAAAATGGGCAGCAGCCAGGCCCCCAGCCAAAAGCCCTGCCACAGAGCTCGGAGGACCCACTGCTCTGACTGCACTGCTGGATGCCCCGGTTAGCGCTGCTGCCCCGCGAAGCTCAGGTTGACTTTGTTCTCACTGCCATAATAGAATCTCTGAAGTCTCAGTATTTTTCATGGTAAGTAGTTTTTAAAATCAAGATAGAGATTGTGTAAAATATGGTAATCAATAGCCAGTAAGCTGGGAGAGAATATATGCACATAGAGTTAGAATTCTGCCTCAAATTTCAGAGTGGGAATCCCCGAACCAAGGAATGATCCTACCAATCTGGTATGACAAGGGTAGGCTGTGACATCTTTCTAAAAGTCCTCTTGGAAATAAGCCTTGCATATCATTTTTGTAGTAGTTTATAAGTTCTTGAGCCTGTGTGATGTGTTGTGTTATCTTTCATGATCTGCCATGGTTTTTGAAGGAAGATAAACTTTTCAGTATGGCTAGTCATCCTAATTAGGGATGAGACCCTGTAACTTTCATATGGTTATTTATCTTGAGAACTTCTTTTTTGTCTTAGTCCATTCCTGACATGACTAAGCAAAATATATGACACTCTTTCATTGACAGTATTCACTTTCTTTTGCCTTGCTCACTGATGTGCAATGTCAGACATTTTAAACCAAAATGTTCTCATCCAGTTTCTGAGATGTATATGATTACAGGGACAACTCAGCTTAGGTGTACGCTTTCAATCTGTGTTTAAGTAGGTATGGGCAGAGAAGAATTTAATAACTTAAGTTAGATTTCTATTTGGGAATACTAAATTATAATTGAAAGCCATGAAAAAGTACCTTTGTGGTTATTTTACCATTCTGTGTACTTACTTTAAGGTAAATTGAGGTGTGATTGTTTGAGCTAATCAACTGACTTTATAAAATTTTTGTCTTAAGATAATATACATTGAGAGGAAGCTACAAAAACAGTAGGGACAGATCCTGTACCCTTTATCTAGTTTCCCCCAGTGGTTACATCTTACATAGAAATATTGTACAGTAGAAAAACCAGAAATTGACATCAGTACAATTGTATAATTTGGTGTCATTTCATCATGACAAGATTCAAGATACATACTATTCCATCACCACAAAGATTTCCCTCTTGCTACCCCTTTATAATCACAACCATTTACCTCTCCTTCACCATCTCTAACCCCTCACAGTCACTGATTTACTCTGTAAATTTGTGTAATTTTGTCTCTTCAAGAATGCTGTATAAATAGAAGAATATAATATGTAATCTTTTGAGATTGGCTTTTTTGTTGTTGTTCCCAGTGGGCATAATGTCCATGTTATATGTATGTATATGTGTGACTGGGACATTGTGCTGTGCACCAGAAATCGACACGTTGTAACTAACTGTACTTCAGTTTTTTAAAAAGTTCATTTTATTACTGAGGGTATTTTATGGTGTGATTGTACCATATAGTTTAATGTTCACCTTTTGTGAGACATTTTGGTTGTTTCCAGTTTGGGGCTACAAATAAAGCTGCTATTATCCTTTCAGCGGTTGATGATAGGTTTTGTTTTCTTTTGGACAGTTACATATCATTGAAGTTGGCACACCACCTACAGGGAACCAGCCCTTTCCAAAGAAGGCAGTGGATGTTTTCTTTCCTCCAGAAGCACAAAATGACTTTCCTGTTGCAATGCAGGTATTTTAAGCAAAACAAATGGAATTTTAAGATCTCTCCTCTTAACACAATTCATTCAAAAACTACTACTCACAGTCAGTATCATTTAAGTGGTGCTTAAAAGAGTACCATTTATCCAAAAGTAAAGTTTACTAGTGAAACTTTACGAAGTAATACTCTTATTTTCATGTAGTGTGTAAATTGGGTTATCCTAAGTTTTTCAGAGTCATGTTTTCTCTTGTATATAATTTATTAATATTCTTGTGTTTTATGGAAGAGCATGGGGTTATCCCATATTTGAATTTGCTATAAAAATGAGGAAACCATAAATACTAGCTTTTAATTTTCTTGTCAACCTCTTGTCAAAGTTCTAGAGTTTCACCATCTCTAAAATGGAATTGGAATAAATTTCGTTTGTAGATTATTTTACTGAATTGTTGATTTTCTTTATACAGATCAGTGAAAAGCATGATGTAGTATTTTTGATTACTAAGTATGGTTATATCCACCTCTATGATCTTGAGACTGGTACCTGCATCTACATGAATAGAATCAGTGGAGAAACAATCTTTGTTACTGCACCTCATGAAGCCACAGCTGGAATAATTGGAGTAAACAGAAAAGGACAAGTAAGGAAACATAGAAAAGTAAAGTGTGATAAAATAGCACTTATTACTGTCAGCTTTTTTTCAAAAAGTAAATGGTAACTTTGGATGTCAGAAAATAATCTATACCTAAAAATGCAGAAGCATATGATACAGTCTCTCTTTAATCCTGTCTCAGAGAGGGAAACTGGCATACAGCATCACCACCTAAGATCGTATTTTTGTCTCTGTTACAAAAGAAGTGCCTCTTCATGGAAAGAAACTGTTAGGGTCACATTTGATAGGCTGTAGACATTTTATGGTGATCTTCTTCTTGTGATCTCTGAGACAAATTACCAACTACAAGGAAGAGAATTCTTCCTACATCTTTCTTCCTAACTCTTCAGTAACTATCACTAAATGTTTAATGTTGGAAGGTGATACGTTACAGTAGCTATTGTGGGGTACCTGGAAAGTCATCCAGTTAGATAGGGAACATATTTGTCACACTTGATAAACCTCTTCGCTCCACCTAGCACAAGTGATCCTTTTTCTGTTTTCTTAGTATTCTAATGTAATTTACAATATTCTGCCAGGGCATATCTTTTTTTCTTAAAAATAAAGGTTAAAATTTTAAAAACGGTACTGTTACTGGTCTTGCCTTTTACTAGTTTTCCTCTAAATTAGTATTTTTTTTAGATGGTAAGCAAAGGAAGTAGGTAGGCTCTTTCCTCCTTTACTCTGTTAATTTCCACAAAATGGTATGTGTATGAGGAGGGAAGTACTCTAGAGAAAGGGAGTCTTTCCCTACCTGTCCATCCCCTACCTCAGTTCTACACCTGGTGAGGTGCTTTATGTCCCTAGATCTTAAGTGGCCCTCCTCATGGCACTTACACAGTGACTTACAGTTGCTCACTTAACTGCTTCAGTCACTGTTCTCCCTTAGGAAACGGGCTTTTCTTTGTTTAATTGTGTTTCTACACCAGTTAATGTCTGGCACAAAAGTGACTTTAAAAATTCAGTAGCTTTCATTTATTCAGTGGCATGTGTCTCTTGGAAGAATCAAGAATGAATTGGTCTTTTGATAAACTAGGTTAGTGATTGTTTTATAATCATAAAGTTGTTAAGCCAGACACTTTATTTCTGCTACTATGCTGATGTTTTTTAAGATAATGCTTAAGTTAAGCCAAAGTATCTTGAATAATTTTCACCATATATACTTAATATTCATAACTCTGATTCTGGGACCTTACTTATTATTCCCCTCCCTTTCCCCCACAAATTTTCTTTGAGTAAGGAGATGGATGTTTACAGTAAACTTTAGGCCTCAGGACTTTTCTCTGTTCTTTTGATCAGAGTCAAGTACAGCTGGACGTAAGCCCTGAAGGAATGAGTGCGTGGTTTCTATTAGTTGAAAACTCGAAAGTGATCAAGGTGACATTATTGCCAATATCTGGCTTAAATTCTGAACTTGGTAGAACTGAGTACTTTAGAAAATACAGGAGAACCTTCTTTGTCCCCTGTAGATCTTAAGTACTGGTTGCTAGAAATCTGCTAGTACAGTCTAAAAGCAGAGTGAATATGAAACTATGGATTTGGTGTTTGGGGAAGATCAAGGTGATGCTCATTAGGAAGCTTCAGGAAGTATGGTTAGAACTGGGTTTGTTTATTTCCTTATTTTTCCTAGGAGGTAAGTATTAAAGGTGAGAGTCAGGAATGCAGATGACTGTAAGGAAAGCAATTCCTTTCTTTTTTTAAAAGGGATGTCTTAATATGGAGTAGAACGACACATTGCCAATATAGGATGGCCTTTGAGGATGGAGGTCAGCCCTGTGGAAATGAAAAAGTTTTGGAGGTTAAAATTCCATCGTTTTCCTCGTAAAGAATAATAGAGCAGGCAAATAGATGTTACTTATCTAACTGAGTTCTCAAATTATATTCGATTCTTGTTCTTGGGACAGAAATTTCTCACATTCATTTATTTAACAAATATTAAGTGTCTGCTCTGTGCTAAACAATGTTTGGTGCTTGTAATACAGTTCAAGATAAGTCCCTTTCCTCATGTGGAGTAGTGACTGAGAAACACTTAGACGGGAAAATAGTATGACGAGTGTTGTTGGAGGTGAAATAAATCGCTTACTGGCTGGAGTGCGTGACCACCTCTGGTGCTGGGGAGAGGAGTGGGTGCACAGTAGAGGGCTTCCTTTCTCTGTGGCAGCTGACACAAATTCAGCTTTTGGACAAGTAGACCAACATTATGAGGAAGTGACTTTTTAGGAGGACTGTGAGGGTAGGTGACTCTTCGCCAAAAAGCGGTTGGAAATTGCACTTTACCAACGCCATATTTATTAAGCACCTATTGTACACTTTGCATTTTATTAGGTACGTTGGATTCAGTAGGTACGAGGATTCAGTAGTTCCTCCCCTCATTGAGTATATAATCTGAACTCTAGGAATGTAAATGTAATTAAAATTACTGAAAAATCCTTGTTAAAAAAAAAATCCTTGAGTTAAAAGGAACGTGCCTTAAACTACTTCTAGGCGAGTCCGTACCATGTTAAGAATGGATGGTAGCAAAGTATTTAGAGTTTGGACAGTATGAAGTAGGGAGTTACTTATATTACAGAATGGCCAAATTTTAGGAACCCTCAAGTGGCTTAGCATCCCTGTGTCTTCTTTTTTCTGGTCTCTATTTTTTCTTTTTTCTTTTTGTTTATTTTTTTTATGACAACAAGAAAGCAGCTGTCACAGTGTTATTACCTTTGTGACTCAGTAGTAGTTGTCTGTAAACCGATTTGGTATCATTGATAGTCAAATGCACACACTGCATCTATTCATTAGCTCTTAAATTGCAGGTTCTCTCAGTATGCGTGGAAGAAGAAAACATAATTCCTTATATCACCAATGTTCTACAAAATCCTGATTTGGCTCTGAGAATGGCTGTCCGTAACAACTTAGCTGGTGCTGAAGAACTCTTTGCCCGGAAATTTAATGCTCTTTTTGCCCAGGGAAATTATTCAGAGGCAGCAAAAGTGGCTGCTAATGCACCAAAGGTAAATAGCTATGAAGATGAACTTGCCATGATTGGATTCATGCTAACATGCTTTATTTCATTACTCTTATAAGCAGAACCAACTTCCACAGAGAAGCTAATCTGTTTTAGGTCAGATTTTCCAGAAGTTGAGTTACTTGTCAGTACCTCTATATTTGATTAATTACTTTTCTGTGCTCTAGATTTAGTTAGCTTTTTAAAACTCAGAATGTTAGAATGGTATGTAGACCTAACAAGCTATGATTTACATAGATATAATAATGTTTAATTACTTAGTTGTTACACTGTTTGAGCCTCATCTATGATAGCTACTGATTTTACTTCCACAAGTTGGAGATTTAAACAAATCCTGTTGAATTTATGGTAGGAAAAGTTGTCTGAAATTGAGCTGAGTTTATCCTCATCACCTGTGAATTATGTTGGACTGAATTAACGCCTTACTCCCTGGCCAGTGTAATGAAATTTCCACTTAATGTGAACCGGCAATAATAGCTTAGCCATAACTGCTTATTAATACGCTTATTCTCTTATACATTGGCATTATAATTAGGTTGGTATATTTCTGATTCAGAATAATCTTATAGCACTGAACCAGAAGTGTGACCAACATTGAATCTTTACTATTAAATATATTGAAGATTTGAGATTTGGTATTCGTAGATGGAATCATTCCTCTGAGATTGATCTAAGAAACCCATGGAGTTATTAGTATGATGTTGGATCATCTTTAAAGGGAGTCCTTAACTTTTTCTTAAAGGGAATCCTTCGTACCCCAGACACCATACGTCGGTTCCAGAGCGTCCCAGCCCAACCAGGTCAAACTTCTCCTCTGCTTCAATACTTCGGAATCCTTTTGGACCAGGGCCAGCTAAACAAATACGAATCCTTAGAACTGTGTAGGCCTGTACTTCAGCAAGGGCGGAAACAGCTTTTGGAGAAATGGTTAAAAGAAGATAAGGTATATTAATTTATGTGAATATATTTTTGCTGTGATTGCAGTAGACAGCACATTAGCAAGGTAAAAACATATAGACTGTGCCAAAATGTCTCCATCCATTATTTATTGCTTATGAGGACAGAACAAGAACAGACATTGCATGTGATGATAAACGTATATCCTTTTGAAAATGTGTTTTAATTTTGTGGCACGTTGAGGTGGGATATCTTTATTTTTTAGGTGGAATCCAGGATTACTTGTTGAGTGCTTAAAACTACCAACCTGGAAGCAAGTTGCTGTCCTTTTGCCTTAGGAAAAGCTTAGTGTGAGACCCTTAGTTTAGTATACATTCAAATTTGTCAACATATGTGATAGTCATTTGGACATAAGAGTATCTTCTATCTCCCACACTTCACACTTGATATACACAGTAGTGTCAACCATACATCATTTCTTTTCTTTTGAAACTTCCAAAGTATCAAAATTGTCATATTTGCTGCTAGTAATCATGTTTGGGTGTGCAAGGGAAACGTTATATAAAATGTTGGATCATAGATAAGTTAACAAGGCAGCAGGGCTGTCTCAATTAGCAGTGATATCGATTTCCAGAGTGATTTCACGGAATACTGATTGGCATTATGTGAAAAAATATTTAACTTAGTTTCTTGAAGTTATTTAAATATGAATCTTTAAAAACAGTTGTTAACCATCTTTCTTTACTGTAGGATTTCTCTATACCTTTTATATTCACTCGGTACTTAATTTCTTTTTACATAGAGCATCTGATCATACTATGGTTTCTAAAGTACATGTGGTAAATGTTGCTTCTCAGTTAGACAAATTACAGGGTTAAGCAATCCATTAGTGATATTGTCCCTTTCATCCCACCAGAGAAAACCTTTCTCCACAAAGTAACAGTAATGATTACCATGTCTTATGCCACTGTCAAAAACCAAGGTGGTTCTGTTTAAAACACCCTGAGTAGAGAATACCTTTTAATGTTATTACACCATTCAGCGTTAGTGTGTCAGTAATATTTTTACATCACTAATTCTAAGTCCTTGTTTCTTGAACCAGCTGGCAGTCTTATACTAGAGAATAGTACGTCAGGATTGAGATGCTCAGACGGGAGTTTGCTCGGACGGGAGTCTGCTGAAGAGTTGTTACTAGCCACACTAGTATTTGAGATCCATCTTAATTATTTAAGATAAGGGAGGATGGGAACAGCCAAGGTAACTGAGTTGACCAGCATAACAGCGTGAAAGCTTTTTGAGCATCATTACTTGTTTGTGTGAATGGTCATATGGGATCCATTTGTGGTTAAAAGGACACTGGTCAACTCTTCATTTAGTCAGCATGTTAAGTTTAGAGGTATAGACTCTGGTAGAGCTTCTCAGTATTGACTTATCAGGGATGGGGCTATTCTCTGACATAATCAGAACAAGTAGAAAATCAGCTCTAGTGTATAAAGCAAGACTCTCTTAGAGAAGCTGCTTTCCAGATTGGGCAGCTGACTGAGGCAGGTTGAACAGTACAGAGGATATTTGCCTGCATGCCGCCTAAAAATTCTAAAATTTTTATCTGTTTGACCTTGTTAAATTGGTGGCCTTCTTTACAACCTTAAATCCAGACATCGAGAAGATAATGGAACTTAGATCCTTCAGACATACAGATTCTGCTCTAATTTTAATAGTGGTCCTTGTGGTAAGCCTCATCTGGCTCCTTAAATCAGATTTTCATTTGATAACATTACATTAAGGATTGCGTTGTTCTTGAAAAATTGGGACCACGGGAGTTTGACACCTGAATATTTTTAATAGTTAGAAGTACATGATTCTGCTTTTTAATTATTTACATTTCTAAGAAGATAGTTGGTAATACTGGTAAGTGTGAAGTCTTGGTGGGTTTTTAATCCTTGTTTAAGTAGGATGTGTGGAAAATTCTCCAGAGATACTGCTGTGAATGCAAAATCAAGAGTCTTTATAAGCACAACTACTGCATATTTATCATACGTTTCTGGGACAACTGAGTAACTGTCATGTTAGTTATTATTTGTAGGGGAAGTTGTGTCAAGTGCTGGTTATAAAATACCTCATGGATTACTAAACAGGCTCTCTTTCCTTTGGACAGCTGGAATGCTCTGAAGAACTGGGAGACCTTGTGAAATCTGTGGACCCTACACTGGCACTCAGTGTGTACCTAAGGGCTAATGTCCCAAATAAGGTCATTCAGTGCTTTGCAGAAACAGGTCAAGTCCAGAAGATTGTTTTGTATGCTAAAAAAGTGAGTTCAGTGAAACAAATACTCAGCATAAATTCACTAAAACATTGAGAGAAATGAGCCTATAGTAACTCTCAGTGACTTTAAAAATTTAAGGAAATTCACTATTAATTACTTGGAAAAGTATAAAAACGCTGTTACTACTCTCAGATAAAAAATTGCACTTCAGAAATGGAGATAGTTACTTTTGCATGACTCATCAGGGTTTAAGTTGCTAGGGTATGTTTAACCTGTTAGAACAAATTTTTCTGTGGTCATTGAAACTGAATAAGCCAGTGAAAAATTTACAACTATTTGTTCAAGCATGTTGTCACCAGAGTATCTTTGTCTTATATAACCAGGTTAAGTTAAGCATCTGAGTTAAAACTGAATTTATACTTTTACCAATAGTTCTGAATTAGCAAGATTCTATTATAGAAAAAGCTTTAAATGATGTCAAAATGGAACTTTGCAGCAGGGGTTAAATTTTTCTGTGTTTGTAGGTTGGATATACTCCAGACTGGATCTTTCTGCTGAGAAATGTCATGCGTATCAGTCCAGATCAGGGACAGCAGTTTGCTCAAATGTTAGTTCAGGATGAAGAACCTCTTGCTGATATCACACAGGTAAAGGAATTAAAATGTATTTTGTAGAAGTTGATTTAAACAGAGAATGAGGGGATCTTTGGAGAATAGGTTAACTTTTCTGTTTGTAGAAATTACTTTGGAGAATAGGTTAACCTTTCTATTTGTAGAAATTAGAGCTATGTCTGTTTTCATGGATAAATCTCAAGTATGTTACCAAAAAAAGCAAGTTGCAGAAGAATGGACAGTAAGATACTATCTGTATATAATTTTAGAACATGCAAAACAAACACCACCTTTTTTAGAGGAGGTATATGTATTAAAAATATGAAAAACGTATGGGAATAACAAAATGCAAAGGATAGTCATTCCCATTAGGTGAGGGGAGAGGGAAGAGATGCATATACGAAGTGGGAGTCACAGACTCTTTCATTTTTATGCTTTTCTGTGTTTTAAATAGTTCATCAAAATTTTAAATTTTTATCAGTTTGTATTCTGCTATTACATAGTATCTTGAAATAGTTTTTACTTGAACTAAAAGTCACTCCAGAAGACAAATTTTTTTCTTGAATTATGAAGTTAATGTTGTCCAAATAATATTCTTTAAATCTGGGATTTGGTCTGGCAATTTTTTGTATGTAAAGGAAGAAATAATGTTTAATTTCCTTTTGTTTACATATTATCAACAGTATCATAAAACAGTTTTTAAGCATCTTAAAAACAATTTTCTTCAAATCTTTTTTTTTTTTTTTTTGCAGATTGTGGACGTGTTTATGGAATACAATCTAATTCAGCAGTGTACTGCATTCTTACTTGATGCCCTGAAGAATAACCGGCCATCGGAAGGTCCTTTACAGACACGATTGCTTGAGATGAACCTTATGCATGCACCTCAAGTATGTGTTTTCATGCTTTTTTGGCATGTTTCCAACACTGTTTCTGTGGTTATTCAGAGCTTCTTAGATTAAGTTATTTGAAGCTACTGAGAAGCCTGTTCCTCATTTAACAAAATTCAGCTAACATTCCTTTGTACCTTCTCTCCTTTATGTGTTCATTAGTGAATCTTATTATGTAATCTGGATATGGGATTACTGGTATAAATGGGGTGATAAAATAAACTCATCCTGTTTGTGATTTTATAGGTCGCAGATGCTATTCTAGGAAATCAGATGTTCACACATTATGACCGGGCTCATATCGCTCAGCTGTGTGAAAAGGCTGGCCTCCTACAGCGTGCATTAGAACACTTCACTGATTTGTATGATATAAAGCGTGCGGTTGTTCACACCCATCTTCTTAACCCTGAGGTATTTCAGTCTCTTAATAGTTACGACTAATTAGTATACTGAAAATGTGTTTGCGTTACTGAATGATAGTAATTTCATATCACCATTAAGTTCAACATTATTTTATTTATTTTGTCCTCTAGTGGTTAGTAAATTACTTTGGGTCCTTATCAGTAGAAGACTCCCTCGAATGCCTCAGGGCCATGCTGTCGGCTAATATTCGTCAGAATCTACAGATTTGTGTTCAAGTGGCTTCAAAGTATCACGAACAGCTGTCAACTCAGTCTCTGATTGAACTTTTTGAATCTTTCAAGAGTTTTGAAGGTAATTATGAGTTTCTGAGTTGTTTTAAATTATTTAAGATAGCCAGGAGGTGTTATTGGTATGGTCATAGGCTGTTGGAAATTCTTTCTACAAGCTTACTTTGATGGGATAATTTAAGTTTTATTATTCAGTAAATGTTGTCAAGCATCTTTTATGTCAGGTTCTAGGGATGAGCGATGAGCAAGACTGTGTGGGTATTCTATAGGTGGATTAAAGGCAGAATTTTAAAATTCAAATATATATAGTAGCTTTGTCATAAATATATAAGATTAAAATACTAATAATTGGGTATAGTAAGATTTCATGCTTATATTGTCTAATTCTTATTGTGGCAAAGTTTCTAGCCAAGGACATTCTGTGTACAGCAGGTTTTCTCAAGCTTACACTACAGACGTTTTGGGCCGGATAATTTGTTGAGTTGGAGGATGTGTTGTGTGCATGCAGGATATTTAGCAGCATCACTGGCTTCAGTCCGCTAGATGCCAGTAGCATGGGCTCCACCAGTTGTGACTACCAAAAATGTCTCCAGGGAAGAAAATCGCCCCCAGTTGAGAACCATGGTTGTACTAAATACTAATGTGATCACTGTTGGTGGCTTTTAGGTTCATTAGCTAAACATCTGGTCCCCAATTACCTTTCCTTCCCTCTCTTTATAGTACTGCTCTAGACAGAAGGAATAAGAGATTTCTACTGATTTTCTTAGTTTTTTCATTTTCTGTTAACTATGCACTGCATTTATACTGTTCTTTCAGTATAGTAGCCACCAGCCACATACAGCTATGTAAATTTAAAGTAATTAAAATTGAATACAATTAAAAATTTAGTTATTTGGTCACACTAGCTACATTTCAGATACTCATAAGCTACATATGGTTAGTAGCTACTATATTAGATAATACAGATATAGAATTATTTGGATCACTGAAGAAAATTCTGTTGAACAGCACTATATTATATTCTTAAGCTACTTTTGCATGTTTCCCATTAACTGCATATAGAAAAACACCTGTTATAATGGACTTCGTTTAAAATTTCTTACATGGAATATGGTATGATAATAGCTTTGATATTAAGCAGTTGCCTCCTAAGTGTTTCTCAGCTACTAGAAAACATTGGATTGAATTTTCTGTTTTGTAGGGATTAAAGTGCAAATCTGTTTATTGAACTGAATTCTCATTGAGCTTTTTAAGCAATCAGTTTTTATTTGGGAGTATTCAGTATAATAGTGTGTTTGATGTTTTTTAAATTGAGGTATAATTAGTATAATGTTTAATTGCTTAGGTATTTTTTATTTCTGTTATTCTCAAAGGTGCACCTGTGCTTAATTTTAATTATTTGTTTCTTTAAGGTCTTTTTTATTTTCTGGGATCCATTGTTAACTTTAGTCAGGACCCAGACGTGCACTTTAAATATATTCAGGCAGCTTGCAAGACTGGGCAGATCAAAGAAGTAGAAAGAATCTGCAGAGAAAGCAACTGCTATGATCCTGAGCGAGTCAAGAATTTTCTCAAGGTAACTGGTTTTGAGTAATGCATCTTCTGGTTGGGTTGAAGATCAGCAGTTCTACAAGGGTTTGCTCATAGTTTTAAAATATTTTTCCCCTAAGTGTGAAATTCTTAGCATTCTCAAATTGTGTGCTGAATTATTTCTTCCAAATTTAATATTTTGTGGTTTCCTTTGAAATAGGGAAGGAAATTGGTAAGTAATATTTAAGAATGACCATCTGTTTAAATGAAAAAAAAAAAACCCACTATCTCAGAGGAATTTTCTTTCTTTCACTTTATTTTTGGAAGAAAAATTTCGAAAAGTGGTTGTAGATGCTCAGTATTTTAAAATATCATTTAGGCTCTTTTTGAATATTAAGATTCGCTTGCCCTCAGTGTCATGTTAAGGAGCCTCTGTTATATATAAACGTTCTATTGTGTAAAGAACATAGTTTTTCTCTTATCAAATTAGCCTGACTCTAGAAACTGAGTATTAATCATTTATTAATTCATAAATTTAAGTTACAGTCAAACAAAAAAATCTTCAGCTTTTGTGACACATGAATTTGGTTGTAGAGAAGTAAGGGTTGCCTGAGTTGGAATGAAGAGTAATGATTTAAGGATTCTTAGACTTTAAAGCATACCCAAGGGCAGTTAATTTTGTTAAATATTTAACTTTAGCTTCATTCTCATACCTACTAGTTACTTTGTGAGGAAAATAATACTTTAGCAGTTGCTTCTAAAAATTAGGAAAAGTATAGAATATTTATGTATTTTACATTTATATTAAATATATATGAAATGATTCCAGAGATAGTATATAAAATTCTTAAGTATTTTTTTCTTCTGGGATATTTTAGATTGAAACTGAAACCGAAATGTTTATTGTGCAATTTAGTAGGAAAAAATAGGCTTTCCTTACTGCAATCATCATTTTTAGATAATCTATAGTTTTAGCTGTTTGTTCTTTTGAAGAACTTAATACTTAGATTAAATAACTGAACCCTTAGGGGTTGTAGTATAATGATGTAATTAGAAGTGCTGAAGTTGCCCTATATTTTAGATTAAAAGATAAACTTTCCCCCAAAGTATAGCTTTATAATGTTTTGGCCATCATAAATATTCTGAGTAGCCTGCCTGGCTAGTATGATGTGTCTGAACCCAGGACTTTCTGGTGTCAAAAAACCCCTCCAAATGAGAAGGATTTCATGCTCTATGCTTGGCTAGTGTACCCATGATACCAGTTTAGTTCCTCCTTTGAATATCAGTACTGTTTCCTTTTCTTAAAAAATACTACTACATCTGACACTGATTTCTTTGTGTTTTTATTAAGCTCTCAACTTTTATGCTTCAGTTGTAATTTCTTTAGCATTAAGTTATCATATAAGTAAAGCAGGACTAAATTAACTGTTTTCACCTAATTGTGATGTTCTTGAGCTTCAGAAAATCCTCTGGAATCTAGGATGGTGCAGTCTTGTGGTGCTTAGCTCATGAGATCTAATTAGATGAGGATTCCCCTCCACACTTGGGAACTGGATGCGAGTCTGTTAGAGGAGAGTGGATGTGAATTATGGGCTTTTGAACCAGTCAGACCTAGTTCAAATTCCATTTCTTTCTGTTATTAGGTATAGTTTATTCATTCAGTAAATATCTAGCTGTTACCTCGGGCAGATTAACTACTGTGTCTCAGCCTTGGTTTCTTCAACCACAAGCTGTGTTTGTCAAGTACTTTGTATGCCATAGGTGTTCAAGTGGTGACCATGGTTAACAAGCCTTGCAAGTAAGGCCGAGTTAGCCTTTCTGTCAGGCAACTTTTGTTTCTTCTTGGTTTTTAGTTATTCCTGACTTCTTGAAGGAATTTTAATTCCAGGGTGAGTTAGGAAAACATGGTGTCTTATCATTAAATAATCTGAAATGTGAGCTCATTGCTAAGATTCTGCTGTTGTATATTCAGCCTTTCACGCCAGTAATGAGAATGAAAGTATTAAACCATTTACTCACTTGTTACTGACCTGTAGTATGTACCTGCAATGCTACATCTCATCATTATTGTTACTAAACTTCATTTTAGACATACTAGCTATATAATTGACTGGTGGTGTATGTAAACTGTGATAATAAGAAAAATACTTATCTGAATCTAATCTTGAACATTAAACACGTATCATTTATACGCTAGCCGCCAGGAATACAGAGATTGGTAGAATATAAATTCTTTACAGCAGCCTGTAAGTAGGATGAAATGGTGTCATTAGCATTATTCAGTTCATGCCCTAACCTTCTGAAACTGTAGCCCTGAACAGAAAACATAGAGCTGTTCTTCAGACCGATGAGCCTCTTCTTGCTACCTTTGATCTTATTTTTCTATCCTTTTTCCTCTCTTGGTTTTACTTCAGCCTCGTTGGCCTGCTTGCTATTCCTGGAACTCCCTAAACCCTCTCCTGCCCCAGGGCCTTTGCTTGTGTCGTTTTCCAGTTTCCTCTCAGACTTTCATGACCTGCTCCCTTACCTTCTTTCAGATTTCTGATCAGATGTCATGAGAAAGGACACCTCAGATTTACCCTATCTAAAAATAAAATAACTCCTATTCCTATTCCATCATCACTTCTCCTATATATTGCTCTTTTCCTTTATAACACTTAACACTATGAGACAGTGTCTCTTCCCACTAGAATGTAAGTCCTTTTGGGGAATGCTTACTTTGTTCTCTGTTATATCTCCAATGCTGTATTTCCACTTATTCCAGTGTCTGGTACATAGATACTTAGTAAATAATTAGTTAAATGAATAGCTTTATGTTTAAGAAAGCCTGAATTTGTTTACATAATTTCAATTTTAATCTTAAAATCTTTAACCATATAACAAAAGAGAAACCTTTTAGTAAAAGTTTGAAGTATTAATAGCATTATTCTCATGTATGAAATCATGTGCAAATTTAGGCAATCAAGAAAATATCTCCAGAGAAAGACAAATATCATATGATGTCACTTATATGTGGAATCTAAAAAAATGATACAAGGGAACTTATTTACAAAACAGAAATAGACTCACAGACATAGAAAACAAACATGGTTACCCAAGGGAAAAGGAGAGGGGGGATACATTAGGAGTTTGGGATTAACATATACACACTACTATCTATAAAATAGATAAATAATAGGGACCTACTGTGTAACACAAGGAGCTATATTTATATTTAGTATCTTTTAATAACCTATATTGGAAAAGAATCTGAAAAAGAACATATATATATATACACATACATATATATATACACACATATATATATATGACTTGAATCACTTTGCTGTACACCTGAAACTAACACAGCATTGTAAATTAACTATACTTCAATTAAAACAGAAACAAGCAACCAAAATTCAAAATTCTTTATAAATTAAAAAAATGTATCCCAGTTTTTGTCTATTTTTTCAAATTTAAATTTTCTTTGCAAATACAAATAGTTGTCTTTGCAGTAGAAATCTTAAACACATATGTATGAGACTAGAATACCTAAGTAGTCTTAGATTACTTGCAAGTGTGTTTTTTCCCTAAGTGGTGAAATACGCTATTTAATATCTTACATGCATATTAAACAAGTTGAAGATTAATGTGTTGATACTTGTTTAGTAGGAAACACTTGGCCTACAGAAGTCTTTCACATTGATCAATCAAACATTCTTTTTAGAAACGATTGCAGCAGCTGTTAGTACAAAGTTTCCATGGTGCTAGTAACACTTGCTTGAGACTTTCCTTGATGTGAAAAATCTGCAGCTGGACATCCACTTCAGATTTACAGCCATTTTGATTTTTTTATTCAAGATTTCTTACAACTCCCGGATTTAGTTTAGTGTTCTCTGAGTACTTCATAGACTGATCTTCTAATTATTTATAATTGGGTGACTGATCGGTGTTAGACTTACGAAACATTTTATTTTGACCTTGCAAATGATGTTCTTAGTGGCTGTCATTGAGGAAAGTCCTACCCTGCTTATTAGTTCTCCTTCCTTAGTAGACTATCATAGAGGAATCATTTATTGAGGAATGTTTCACTGTGTATAAATGAATTCCTGATGGAAACTGTTGTTTTTTGTGCTGTACCTAATGTCTGTGGAATGTAACAGGACATGTATCAGGTAAATGCCCAGTGCAGGTGTTACCTATCTGTCTGTAACATCTGTGTCAATCTATATGTAGGATGATAGCTTGGTATTTGTAATGATAAAAGCAATTGGCAATTTAAAGATGCTTTAGGTGCTTTTTTTTTTTTTTAACTTGTATGTTATAGCAACATATGGTGTATTTAATTCATGGCCATCACCATCATGCTGCTCTTGTAGGCTTTATTATAATAGTGTGTTAGAAGCTGGCCATATAGATTGGAATGGGGAGGGGTAAAAAAATAAGTTATTAGTTTGAAAGAAATGTGAGCCATATATACCTAATTTGACAGTATGACTATAGCTCTTAAATCAGCTCCAAATTCACTTGTTACTATTAGTGAAAGTCCCAGTGTGATTATTTATACCCTGAGTGTCACTGGTGGCTCACAAATCTTGTTGCCTGTTTTTGTAAAGAGTATGTGTGGGAAGGACCTGGTATTTTGCTGTGACTATAGGTATTCATAAAAATTTACTGAAACAGGGTTAGGCATTCTTCAGCTATTGGGATATGAGCCAAGTATAAAACAGCTTTTCATATTTTACATTGATAATCTCACAGACGAAGAAAATTAATGTTTCTTTTTGTTTTGTTTTTCAGGAAGCGAAGCTAACAGATCAGTTACCACTTATCATTGTATGTGATCGATTTGACTTTGTCCACGATTTGGTGCTCTATTTATATAGAAATAATCTTCAAAAGTATATAGAGATATATGTACAGAAGGTAAGTAATCCTTAGATAACTTAAAAATAAAATCTTGTAGATTTTACTTCTCACACTGGAAATTTTCATCCTTTTGAAACTCTGTGTCCAGTAAGAGTGAGCTACAATGACTTTCAACTTTTTTTTTTACCCCAGCAGAATCCTTTAAAATTTTATGTGCATGCCAAGTACATAGAATAGAACAGAGCTGCTATCATTGAAAAAGTTAAGTGGCCTACACCTTACTTATTTGATAGCCTCTGAGGTATCTGAGTAGAGGCCGTAGTCTCTAAAGCACAGTATTAAAACCATCTTAACTAAAGATATTAGAAACTTTATCTTCTAGCTCCCCAAACAGAAAGGCAGTGTTGCTATAATGGAGGCCTTTTTACCAGATGATGTTCCATAATCATTTCATGACTGTAGCATCTTTGGACTTACTTGTGCTTTGGAGGAATGCTGAAGTAATTAATTAACCCAAGCCAGACAACTGAATTTTAAAACTGAGCTCCAAGAAATAAACAAAGCAAAACAAAACAAAAAACTGAGCTTGAAGAGGGAAATGAGTTTTATTTTTTTTTAATTTCTTTTGGTTTTGCTTATAAATAATACGACTTTTTTTTTTAACCGTAGGTGAATCCAAGTCGACTTCCTGTGGTTATTGGAGGATTGCTTGATGTTGATTGCTCTGAAGATGTCATCAAAAACTTGATTCTTGTTGTAAGAGGTCAATTCTCTACTGATGAGCTTGTTGCTGAGGTTGAAAAAAGAAACAGGTGCAGTACTGTTCTCATCTTCATAACTGGAATAAATTACTAGTCTCTCCTAGTGTGGTAGTGAATAAAAGTATAACCTGTCAGTTGCCTTAGAAGCTACTCAGTAACTCATATAGACCTTAATTTGCTGGAGATGCCTAATTTAGAAGTGATAGGCTAGCTATAGCTTGATGTATAGCGCTGGAAAAAAATCTGTTTTGCTGTTTTCTGAGATATTATAGAATATCTGTTACCCTGGTTGATCAGTTATTTCTTACATGTTTATAATTACACAGAGTCAAACCACATAGCTGTTTTTCATATAAACTATGTAAAAAGCCTCCTTTTAGTTAGGTATGATACCACCATATTTAATAACTAATTCTTCTCTGATAAATTCTTACCAGGTGTAACAAGAGAAAAGAGTTTCCTCTATAACCCTGTAACTCTATGTTAAACTGATTTTTAAGTTGAACCTTAATATGACAATGTGAATTACAAATTTCCAGTAGAGGAGAATATATGTGAGTGTGTCTAATACTAAAAAAGTACATGAAGTATGTTTTTTTAGTTGGGACATTTTGATGAACTAGTGTTCAGAAAGTGCTGATGTAAATGAGGTTAGTGGGTTAGAAAAATAGTATAAGGTTACTCTATCTATGAAAAGATATCAAGAGACCCTATGGGGTTTAATTTTAAACTGTGTTGGTATAGGTGTTCTACTAATGGTATTCATAGAATTTATATTGGAATGTTTCAAACATGGAAAAATTCTGCATTTAAGGACAATGAAGATATAAAATAGAACATTGATTTTTAAAAGCTTGAGACTAGTTTAAAGTGATTATAGGTCATAACAATTTAACATGTTATTTAAACCATGATAAGAGTGTTGGTCATCTGGACCATTGAAATATAAGCTGTAGCTTAGCAAAGCCATGTCCCTTGGTGGAGTGATCATATGACTGCTAGCATTATTAAGCCCAGAGGTTCTAAAGCTACCAGATTTTTGTTCCTGGTATGTATTTGGGGTACTGCTTCTTTTGGCTATTGGTAATGATGTATGTTAATTATGTTAGAATTGAAAGGAACCTCAGATAATCTGGCCTATTTTCTCGTTCCATATCCCTATCCTACTCCTAGGCAAGATTTATTTAGGTCTAGATATTTTGACCAGTGTGAAAAAGAACAGTCTAGGAGGAGGGAATAGCTCAACTGGTAGAAACGCATGCTTAGCATACACAAGGTCCTGGGTTCCATCCCCAGCACCTCCTCTAAAAATAAAACAAATAAGTAAACCAAATTACCACCCCTCCCCTGCTGAAAAAAAAAGGTTTAAAAAGAAGAAAAAAGAACAGTCTGTGAATCTGTCATCTCTTCTTTCTATATCCTATCTAGATAATGTAGCTGATAGATTTGGGAGAGTATGGAATAGTCTTACATACTGTCTGTGTAATCTTGGGCAAGTCATTAAACCATTTCCGGGTCTTAATTTCCCAATTTGTAATAGGATTGTTGGAGAATTCAAAATAATACATGGGAAGCACATTATAGACCATAAGGTACTTACATAGTTAGCATGTCAAGAGTGTGTTATTTATATATAATACAGTATGTGTATATGTGGGTTTTTGTGTGTGTTTTGTTTGTTTGTTTTTACTAGATTGAAACTGCTTCTGCCATGGCTAGAGGCAAGAATCCATGAGGGCTGTGAAGAGCCTGCTACTCACAATGCATTAGCCAAAATCTACATAGACAGTAATAACAACCCAGAGAGATTTCTTCGTGAAAATCCTTATTATGACAGTCGTGTTGTTGGGAAGTACTGTGAGAAGAGAGATCCACATCTGGCCTGTGTTGCTTATGAACGTGGCCAGTGTGACCTGGAACTTATTAATGTGAGTACTGCTAGCTGAACCATGTGGAGAGAAGAACGCATTTTTACAAACCATTTTATGTTTTGATAGTTTCAGAGTGGTTTTAAGTAATAATGGGGAGTTTTTGGAAGAGACATGCTTTTTAAAAAACTTTGCCGATGATTATGAACTTTAAAGTGGCCAAAATAGTAGATTGTCTGTACTCACCTGTTAACATTTAACCCCACTAGTTTTATCACTTGTGTTCTCATACACTCTCATGTACACATAATACACACCATATGTACATACATGGGTGTATATATACACACATTTAAATTTTTAACCATGTGAGAATAAGTTGCATACATCATGGCTTCATACCTCTTCTGTGTGTGTTTCCTAAGAATAAGGATATTCTCTTTCATAACCACATTATAAATAGCAACCTTGGTCAGTCTGACACTGATGGAATAAAATAGATTTTAAAAGAAATTCTGATTTTGTCAATTGACCCAATAATGTTCTTTAAAAGAAATTTTCCCCTCCAGTCTAGGATTACATATTGAATGTACTCATATCTTTCTAGTCTCTTTTGATCCGAAACAATTCTTCAGCCTTTCTTTGTCTTTTATTGTCAGACATCATTGTACAGATAGACTTTTTCTAACTTTTTATTAAGGTAAAATTCACGTAACATAAAATTAATCGTTTGAAAGTGAACGATGTTGTGTAATCACCAGTCTGTCTAGTTTCAAGTTTTCATCACCACATAAGGAAATCCGGTACTCATTCTCTGCCTCCTTCCAGCCCCTGACAACCTACAAACTGCCTTCTGTCTCTGTGGGTTCACTTATTCTGTATATTTCACGTGAATGAAAAGTCTCTTTTAAAAAAAAATGTTCTTTGAGTTTTTCTTATAGTTCCTACTGATTATATTTAGATTGTGCATTTCCATCCAAAATTTATGACTGAAGTTTTGTCTTTCTCATGCTATAACGTGCAGAAGCACCTGATGTCCTTTTGTTCTTCCTTTGTGGAGTCACTTTTTATCAAGTTGTCAGTTTTCCATTGTATGATTATTAGATTTTACCCTTCAGTTATTGAGTAGTTTGTGAAGAGACACTTAAGACCATGCGAATCTCCTGTTGTGTGTGGGTGGGTGGGTGGGTAGCCCCCCTGCCCCGCAATTTGGAATCTATTGATTCTTCTTAACCATTCTTACTCTACACTGGGTGCGAAATGACAGTACTCCAACTTCATTGCTTTCTCCACATTTATCAGTCATGGATATATTCGTGCACTCATATGAGTTCTGTGGGTTATAATCCAGTAATGTTTGTTTGTTTCTTTGTGTTTTGATTTTCAAATTATCCCAGTTTTGACTGATAGAATAACCTTATCAGCCTGCCTCTCATGGCTTTGGGTCATGGTCTCATTGCTGTTTGAGCACTTCCTAATTTCCTGCACAACAAGTTACACCATGCTCATTTTATACCCTCCCCAGCCCTGGATCTTTCATTTTTCTGGGAAGCTTTAATCCCTTTTATAAAAAGTGGAGAGTAACAATAGAAACACAAATCTAGGCTCTAGGTGTATTTCCTTCTAGGATCTTTCAGTGGTCAGAGCTAGGAAATAAATGCATCTATGTACGCATATACACATGGGAAGATAAAGACACAAGAATAGCTAGTAAGGGGAGGGCATAGCTCAGTGGTAGAGTGTATGCTTAGCATGCATGAGGTACTACTGGGTTCAATCCCCAGCACCTCCATTAAAATAAACAAACCCATTCCCCCCCCCAAAAAACCTACAAAATAATAAAAAATTTAAAAAGAAAGAATAACTAGTAAAACACTGAAAAGAAAGCTGTGACTCGCCCTGCCAGATACTAAAGCACATTACAAAGCCTCTACAATTAAAACATGCATCCTGGTACATGTATAGACAGACCAATAGAGTAGAATTTACAGCCCAAATATAACTCTAACATCAGGGTATTTTTTAAAAGTCTCCAAAAATGAATAGCTGTTTTTTCTGTTGACCGAATTTTAATAAGAAAAGCGTGATTGTGACCTATTTAAGATTATATGTAAAAGTGACTTTTTTTTTTTGCTATAAATTACTTAACGGTATAATTATAAGGAAGTAATCTTTAAAAGTAAAATCAGTCTATTAAAAGTTTTTACCTTTTACTTTGACATTAATCTTTAACATCTCATTTAGGTTTGCAATGAGAATTCCCTCTTCAAGAGTCTTTCCCGCTATCTGGTACGCCGAAAGGATCCAGAATTATGGGGTAGTGTGCTGTTGGAAAGCAATCCTTACAGGAGACCCCTAATTGACCAGGTAAAATTGGCGAATGTATTTAAAAGTTATCTTTTTAACTGTGAATAAAACCTTTCCCTCATCACATACCAAATATACTCAAATGGATCATATCTAACTGTGAGAGATGGCAGTAAAAATTAGAAAGAAATAAAAATTACACTAAAAATTACTAAACATATGTATCATGTTAACAAAAATGAAATATATCTCCTCCAAGAAAATACATTCCCAAAGAGAGAATTTAATTATACAGAACTCTCTCAATTCATCACAGTTAGAATACTAAATTAAATATTTAATAAAATGAGTTAAGAATTGCTATTGTTAATACCTGAGAAGTGACTGAATTGATTGGAGACATTCAGGACAATGGTAAGTCAGCAAAGAATAAGGATTGGTGAGAGAAAATACAAATGACTGAGTAGGTGAATGTTGAATAAACTCAGTAGTAAGCTTAGAACTGCAAGAGAGATTTAGGCTTATAACTATATAAAATTGAAAGCATTTTTAAAAACCCTAAAAATTGAAGATTGTTACTATGGTTCTTAAATTTTCCTGGTAGAAGTATAAATATGGAAGAGGATAAACTGATGACTATTAATTTTTTGTTCCTCTCCTAGGAAGCATTTCTAAGGAAAATTCCTAGTAGATACAAAGCTTCCTGGGAAAAAAAATTCATTGCAGCATCTGAGAACCATGCATATAAGGCAAAAATAGAGGGACTACTAAGTATATAATGCCACATTTATGTATTTGATTTATATGTGGCCATTAAAGTGATAACGAGGAGTGTTTGTGGGTAATATTTTAAGTAGGGGAAAGATAGGAATTAATATAGGTAGGGTGCTTTTTCAGGAGTATGGAAGTACACATGTTATGGGTATACCTGAATTTGCATAGAAAGACATTTGGGTGATATTTTAAAGGTATTTCATCTCATTCATTCTTTTTTACCTTCAAGTTTTCTACTCAGAGGCCAGCTTATACTTATTAGATAATATCTTCAAAACCACCTTGATTCTCAGTGTTTATTCCCTATATATCCTCTGTAGGTTGTACAGACAGCCTTGTCTGAAACTCAGGACCCTGAAGAAGTGTCAGTAACTGTCAAGGCATTCATGACTGCAGACCTTCCTAATGAACTCATTGAGCTGCTGGAGAAAATTGTCCTTGATAACTCTGTATTCAGTGAACACAGGTATGCTGTGAGAGGGGTCCAGTAGTCTTTATATGCAGTCTTTAATTATGGCCTGTCAGTTTTGGGAAGGAACGAAGAGACAAAGATTAGAGAACATTGTCTAAATTCTGACTTTTTTTTTTTTAACTCTCACTCTTTTAATATCCCTTTCTCACTCTACCTTCTGAGACAAAAACCTCTTTATAGCTGCAGTGTTTATTCTTTATGACTAATGAGCTTTTAAAGCATTGCATTCAAATCTTTTTTCCTTAAAGGAATCTGCAAAACCTCCTCATCCTCACTGCAATCAAGGCTGACCGTACCCGGGTTATGGAATATATTAACCGCCTGGATAATTACGATGCCCCAGATATTGCCAATATCGCCATCAGCAATGAGCTGTTTGAAGAAGCATTTGCCATTTTTCGGAAATTTGATGTTAATACCTCAGCAGTGCAGGTAAATCTTCAGATGACCTGAGTTGATTTACTAAATGTAATGCCTTCTCTTGACTCAGTGTATGCATTGTCCTGTGAGGATGGGCATAATTTATTGCTGTGGCAATAAAAGAGCAATAAAATCCTAACCATTTAAATGTCATTGCTATGTGGTAAGATTCATTGTACTGTAATTTTTTAACTAAAAATTGGTTGCCTAGGTCTTAATTGAACATATTGGAAACTTGGATCGGGCATATGAGTTTGCTGAACGCTGCAATGAACCTGCAGTCTGGAGTCAGCTTGCAAAAGCTCAGCTGCAGAAGGGCATGGTGAAAGAAGCTATTGATTCGTATATCAAAGCTGATGATCCTTCATCCTACATGGAAGTTGTTCAGGCTGCCAATACTAGCGGTACGACTTCTCACTTTCATGTGTTTGTCTCCTCAGAAAATGTACATAAGCTAAGCATGAATTTAGTTGCTTATTCTGAATTATATTGGAGTTAGAGACTACATGGTTACTTGCCCTCCATCTTAGTGCAGATAAAGAGAGGCTGTATTTTGTGAACTTAAAAGCTCCATGGGGAAGTTTAGTTTTCTGTTTTGAAGTCTCGTAAAATTCTCATTTGGCTCTAATCTTATAACTTTAAGGAAAAGGGGAATTCAGCTATTCATTTGGTCAGTAATAATAGAGGCATAATAGAAGTTTTGCTATTTTGATGCCTTTCACTGTTTACATTTGTTACTCTCTCTTCTGCTTCCTTGAAAAGGAAATTAATAGCTTGGGTGAAAAGATAAATTTGGATATGTTAGTGTTTGGATTTACTTATTTATTTTCCTATATGCAGGAAACTGGGAAGAACTGGTAAAATACTTGCAGATGGCCCGTAAGAAGGCTCGAGAGTCCTACGTGGAGACAGAATTGATTTTTGCGCTGGCTAAAACAAACCGCCTTGCAGAGTTAGAAGAATTCATCAATGGGCCAAATAATGCTCATATCCAACAAGTGAGTTTCCTCTTTTAAATTTTCCTTTAAAAGAGTGTAAAAATAGTTGAGTGGTTTTATTAGCTGAATAGGAACTTGTGACAGTTGAAGGTTTCCAAGGAGAAGTCTTACAGGAAAAATACTTTTTCTCGATATTAAATTGAGTTGTGACTTTGGAAAGAGGATTGAAACGGTTTGTGTTTTTTTTTCAGGTTGGTGACCGTTGTTATGATGAAAAAATGTATGATGCTGCTAAGCTGTTGTACAATAACGTTTCCAATTTTGGACGCTTGGCATCTACTTTGGTTCATCTGGGTGAATATCAGGCAGCTGTTGATGGAGCCAGGAAAGCTAACAGTACTCGAACATGGAAAGAGGTGATCTAAATAAACAGTTTGAATGAAGAATTAAGATGCTATTTAGGAATGCTCTTTAAACTTACTAATTGAATTAACCAGCCACGTGTACATGTGAGTTCACATAATTGAAATTTTTTAAATTGTAGGTCTGCTTCGCCTGTGTCGATGGGAAGGAGTTCCGTCTTGCTCAGATGTGTGGGCTTCATATTGTTGTACATGCCGATGAATTGGAGGAACTCATCAACTACTATCAGGTAGTGAACCGGAGTCTTTTGCATTAATTGAAATCTTTTGCCACAGATATTCTTATTTTTAATTCCATTATTTCCTTTACTTAGGATCGTGGATATTTTGAAGAACTGATAACCATGTTGGAAGCAGCACTGGGACTTGAGCGAGCTCATATGGGGATGTTTACCGAATTAGCTATTCTATATTCTAAATTTAAGCCACAGAAAATGAGGGAGCACCTGGAGCTGTTCTGGTCCAGAGTGAATATTCCTAAGGTAACCAACCTCTAATTGTAAGGCAACTCTGTAGCTAAAACTCATACTTCAGTTTTAATTGTAATTTATTTATTTGCTATTAGCTGGAATTAGAGACCCATATCTAAAGCAAGTAAATCTTTCTCATGCAGGTGCTAAGAGCTGCAGAACAAGCTCATCTTTGGGCAGAATTGGTGTTTTTGTATGACAAGTATGAAGAATATGATAATGCTATAATTACTATGATGAATCATCCCACTGATGCATGGAAAGAAGGGCAGTTCAAAGATATCATTACCAAGGTGTGTACCTTCTTCAGAAGATAAAGGCCTCAGAAAAAGAAAGCTCAGTAGGAAATAACGCTACCTTACATGTGGACTTTTTCCCATTTAGGTTGCCAATGTGGAACTGTACTACAGAGCAATACAATTCTACTTAGAATTCAAGCCCCTGTTGTTAAATGATTTGCTGATGGTGCTGTCTCCACGGTTGGATCATACTCGCGCGGTCAATTATTTCAGCAAGGTAATAATTTTTAAAACTTACTCATAGCAAGGAACTGAGGCACAGTTGGATAACTTTTGTCCATGGACCTTCAGCAATGTGATGCATTTGTAACAAATTCTTATTTTAAAGGTAAAACAGTTACCACTGGTGAAACCGTATTTGCGTTCAGTTCAGAACCACAACAACAAATCTGTGAATGAATCACTGAACAACCTCTTTATTACAGAAGAAGATTATCAGGTAAAACTTTTTGGTTCCTGCATATATTCTCAAAACTCAGGTTATCATTGACTTGTAAAGTTGGTGTGCTTTGCAGTAAAAAGGCCCATTATCCCTTAGGATTACAAATAGAAGGTACTTGTGTGCCTCACATCTAAATTTTGTGAAGTTTCCAGGATTGATAAATCTGATGTCTCCTAATTATGTGCCAAGTTTGCAAAATTTGCTTAGATCTTGTCCAAGTTAATGCTTTAGAAAAATACTCATCCATCTGGACTATAGGTTGAGTTGAAAAAGTCTTTTGATCTCTTAAACTAGGCCATAAAACTTACATGGTATTTGCTATGTTTTATTCACTGTTTTTCTTCCCAATAGCGTATTAGTCTTTTAGTGAGCTTTCCCTTGTGAAGGATTTCACAGAAACAAAATTAAAGTTAAGGATAAGCCAGTTGCCTTTTCTTTCTCTTACTGTCAACATGATTTTCTTTCAGGGTCAGATCCCATGCTGATCTGTATGACTGAATATCGTGTTGGTTGTATCAATAGTTTCCCTCGAGCATAAAATCTTACCCTCCAGATTTTATAACCTCCCAATTTTTTTAACCATTCAAGTTAGTCCTCGATATTGAAAACCCTGGAGAAAATTGTACCTTTAGAAATTTTATAGTACCTTCGAGGGCTTAATTGTTATACAGTTAGATTAAAGAATGATACTTGTTCAGATTACAACTTTGCAGTTTGATGCTTGAATCGAGGCTGTCATATTACAGTAACGGCTTATTGATCAAGTCGTATACGTACATATTACACAGTATATTGATCACATATAATCAGTCATATACAATAATGGCTTATTGGTCAAGAATGGTGGAACATAAAATATAAGCTAAAATGAAATACTGATTTGGCATTTAAATGGCTTTGTCTTGTTTTTTAAGGCTCTGCGAACATCAATAGATGCTTATGACAACTTTGACAATATCTCGCTTGCTCAGCGTTTGGAAAAACATGAACTCATTGAGTTCAGAAGAATTGCTGCTTATCTCTTCAAAGGCAACAATCGCTGGAAACAGAGTGTGGAACTGTGCAAGAAAGATAGCCTATACAAGGTGAATAAAGTTGGTGGGGGCAGAGCTGTTAAACCAATTACCAGATGATCTGTGTTAACCTTAAAATGGTATGTTACAAGTGATTATGGTCTATAAAAGTGTTAGTTTTGTGAATCTGAGAATTGCCTCTTAGTCCCCCCTTTTTTTTTTCTCTTATTTTTTTTTCTTAGTCCCCATTTGAGGACGTAAGTCAGGCAATTTCTTGATTCTGGAGACTGTCTTATGTTAATGTCAAACCTCTCCTGTTAACCTGTACTTTGCTTTTTTTCAACAAGTCTTTAACTTAAATGATGTAACTGGGAGTTTTTGTCCCCCATTGTATTATTTGGTTTACTAGTTCAGTGTATGAATTTAATGTCTGACCTTCATCCTTTCCTTTAAATAGGATGCAATGCAGTATGCTTCTGAATCTAAAGATACTGAGTTGGCTGAAGAACTCCTACAGTGGTTTTTGCAGGAAGAAAAAAGAGAATGCTTTGGAGCTTGTCTCTTTACCTGTTATGATCTTTTAAGGCCAGATGTTGTCCTGGAAACTGCATGGAGGCACAATATCATGGATTTTGCGATGCCCTATTTCATCCAGGTCATGAAGGAATACCTGACAAAGGTAGAACTAATTGTCTTTAGGATATGTAAAATTCAATTTTTCCCAAATGTTTTTTCTCTAATACAAGTAATTTAGTTGATCTTACAATATTCCTATTCTACTGAAAATTTTAGTACCTGATAAATGACATTGAGTGGAAAGGGAACTCAAACATAACTTGTCAGAATGTTTACCCTCACTGTATTTCTGAGGGTGAATACTACCGTATTGTATTTTTTTTAACGCTTGATAAAATCTTTTTTGTCAAAATAACATCTTCCTCAGATCAGTTCTTGTAACTCAGCTGTCCGTAACTTAGTAATGTATATTTCCATCTGTTTGATTGGTTCTTGAGTTTAATATGTATGCCTATTTCCCCTGGGGAAGCTGTGTCTATATTCTTAATATCCTGTTAATCTTCATACTTTGATAGTTTAACCCCTAATTTAAAAATAAGAGTTTAACAATTAATGACACATTTCCTAAAAGCACATTAAACAAGCTGGGGTATAATCATTTTATAAAATTCACTTATTCATCTTAGTGTTTGTTTTTGATGTTAGGATATTTTTTACTTACTGTCCTCAACGGTTACTAGCTTTAACATTTAATTTAAATGGTCCTAAAGGATCCATTTTAAATGTCAAAGCAAAACATGCTTATTAAAATCAGTTTCACATCTGATCTCTTTGCATGCCCGAGTGAAGAGGGGAAAAAGCACTGCTAACACCCCCTGTGTAACTAAATGTTTCCTTAGGCTGCCATCCAATTAGATATCATTGTGTTAAGTTGTAATTTTTTTTTAAGAATTAACATTTTCTGTGTATAAACTGCTTAAAGTCCAGTGTAAGAGAAAAAACAGTTGCCGTATCTTAGCCATACATGAGAATAGCTTCCTTTCTTACGCGTAATGCCAACTTGTGAGACCTGGCTCTAAGCTGCTGTTAACCAAAGTGCTATGAATTTTACTAGCGATTAAGCTGCTTTCTTTCACACTGACTCTAGCATAAATTCTTCTGCAATAAGCTCTGAAGTTAAAAAAATACATATTCTAAATTTTGCTTCCAGTATGCCCTTTATTTTCACTTTTCTCATACCTTTTTTAGTGGTTAGATGTTTCTCCCCTAAACCTTTGTTGCTGACTCTACCTTTTTATGCTCATTATGGAATTTGATTTTTTTCTAAGCTGCACCTTCTGAATTCCTTTGCAGGTTGATGCAATAAAGGAAAAGGTGAAAGTTGATTCTTTTCCATCTTTAAGTCTGGAGGACTAAGTCTAAGGAATTTGCATGATTTTTTTTCCTTCCTTTTCTACACTGCTGCTGCTGCTTTTTCCCCCCAGTAAATTTTCACTAAAGCCTCTGCAAGTCCCTTGAAACATAACTATAATAGAGCTGTAGGACATTAGTAGATGTTTGCTACTAATCGGCTAATAGGCTTTAGGAAGGGCAGGAGGCTAATCAGTAGTTGGTTCACAGTCTCTCTTAAATGTATTATTAAAAACTGAGCATGTTGAGTTTCTGTATTAATTCCAAAGTTTCAGGAAATTTCTCTTCCCTGTCAGAGTATCTGGACCATAATAGGATTTTCTCAATACTCTAAATAAATTTAAACAGCCTCTGGTTTTATTTTGTGAGCTTGCCTGACAGTTGTTGAATTTATATATGTATATACATGCCCTAAAAGGCTTTTTGGGGTTTTTTTTTTTTAGTATTGAAGGACTGTGATCCAGTTTCTGATCTCTTGATTCTTACTAATTTTTTGCTGAAGTAGATACAAGAGATACTAGCTGCTTCTGAAGAGACTTTCCTCATGTTTCTCCAGGTGTCCAGTTCTTATGGTGCTAGTCCGTTTTCAAAAGGAATCAAAACTTTTTTTTAAATCATCAGAGTAGCTTGCTCTAATTGTTGCTAAGCAACATGGATATTTCTGTATTTAATGAAACAATATTAACTTCTACTTTCTGTAACGAGGCACATCTCTGAAGCTACAAATTTGCTCTTACTCAGCCGTTGGCTTGTCCAAGGTCAAATTTAGGCACCTTTTGGTTGCTGCTTCCTTCATTGGCTTATCTCCATCCCAGTATAAATGAAACAAACTTACAAACTTATGTCCAGTATCAAATTGTGATAAGAAAAGGGTGGGAAGGTAAAGGACAGTTGGAACAAATTTAAAAGAATTTGGAGGGGGGACAACAATGCCTTGAAATTTTGTTGAACCAAACAAGTCACCATTGGAACTTAGGGCTAACCTGAGTAAAATACATTGTGTGTGAGGCCCTTCAGCAGCTAGTAAGCAAGGCAGTTAGAAAGCGTGTGTGTGAAAAACAGGTAATTGAACTGCAGTGTTATGCGTTGTTTTAAATCAAGCATGTACGGCAGTCATTGCAATTACATCATAGTACTTTTGAAACTCTTAAAGCATTGCTGTGGGCTGTGTGTGTTTCTTGAGAGCCTGTATAGCAACAGTCATCTTCAGATCTCACTTCTTGCTTCAGTACTTTTGCCTTTTTTTCATGCACACATGCACCAAAATAACTGACTGCATGTGAACTTTTCCTCTGCAGCATATTGCAGTCTTTGTGGAAAAGCCTTTTACATTACAGGGAATTTCCAATAGTACAGATGGAACTAAACTCAGTGACATGCTTACCTGTAATTTTTCTTTTTAAATCCAAGGATCAGAAACTTTTGTTACAGCTCTTAATAAAGCTTGTGTTCATAAAAGCCTTCTCTGCTTTTCTTTTTTGAGCAGCCTAAATTGGGTCAGTGGAAACAATAATTGGATATTGCTGTGCCAGAGGCTGTCCCATTATATAGAAAAATCAAAAAATTTTTTTGCTTAGCTCAGTTCTGCTCCTTCAGAGTTGTTATTTTTTGTTTCTTCCCTATATCCAACCTGCCTAAGACTATGCCTGGGCATTGTGACATTGCTAGCTCTTCTAAATCATTAATGTACTTCTGTCTTCATCTGACTCAGACATTAACTTCGAAACATGTGTTCACTTCAGATTCTTTTCCTTGAAAGTCTGGAAATGTATTATGCAGTGGTGGATTTTTGTTGTTTGATTTTTTTTTCTTCTAGAAACTATTAATGTACACTCACCCATGGTTTTTTTTGGGGGGGGCAGGGGTATATAACCCTTTAGCTCACTCTTGGGTACTGTTTAGGTTAGCAAAACCCCACCTGACCAACCCTTAGTGGCACAGACTGTGCCTTAAATTAAATTACACAGTTGTAACAGTTTTTAAGTTTGGGTGCCAAACAGTGGGTGTTTCTTGTGGTCCTTATACTCCATAGTAGTCTTTAATTTGATGGGGGTAATTTGCAACACGTGAGCACTTAGGCTGTAAAGTGGAAAAACAGTATACGAAAGCAAGCTAACCTGTCTTCCTAGGGTAGGAAAGCCACACTTTATCTGAAGGTGTCTAGAGCCTACCTCTGCTTACTTTTCTCACATTTTGTTCCCTGGCAGGATGATTAGACCCATAATTATGGTATTTAATATGAAATGATTAAAGTATGTGTAAAATACTGTCCTAAATAACCTTAATGGCCTGTATGAGGATTGAAACACACTGTTTTAAATAGTTTCAAATAGAATCTAGGGGCTGCTTTGACCCTGTGGGGACCCAGTCTTCGTAGCCTTTTCACTGAAGTCTGCATGTCCTTGTTTGGTGATTTTTCACTATTTCCCTTTTTGAAGAACATGCAGTGATCATGTCGAAAAGACAAATACAGTATAGTTTAAAAGGCAAATGGAAGTTGTACGGTGAAGGTTCCCTAATCCCAGTGTCCTAATGTCATTCTCCCCAGTCCTTCACAGAACTGCGGAATCAAGTCATGTTAGTCCTAGAAGGAACTTTATAGAGTATCTTGTTCAGCTGACACACTGTATAGACAAGGAAATCTGAGGGTCAGTGCAATGGTTTACCAAGATCACACAACTAGTTAGTGGAAGGATCTATGTATTCCAGCTCCTTTCTTTCACTGATGTATTTGGACTCCTCTACAGTATCTGCTACTATTCACTTTTATTTAGAGTAGCTAGCATATGATAGCTGTTTGCTTCTTTGGCTTGAAAAAGAAAAAAAAATTTCTTCCTCCAAGAAGTTTGGGCAAAATCAGGCTTTCCTAGTTACTTAGAAAATAGAGCGTTCACACATGCAGCCTGTCTTTAAACAAAAAGAACAAATATGGAGCCACTTGAGTCTTAGACTTCAGTCTGCACCTGTTGTCAATAATGACAGAAATTGTGCACAGTTGGCAAAAGATAGCTTATTCTGCACAAGTCCTTGTCCAGTCAGTAGACTCATTTCACTTTTTTGAAGACCATTTCCTTTGGGGAGGGAAATCTTGCCAGGTCATGAGTTCATTATTATTATCTTTGATAGGGTTTAAACTTCGTTTGAGAAAGTGGTTCCTTCTTGTTAATCTCCCTCCCTCAGGCTGGCTGCATCCTAGCATGCCCAGTTTTAGCCTGGCGTGAGCTTTTATGGCATTTATAAATCCCTCCTTCCTGAGGGTTTATAATGACAGTGCTAAAAATCACCTTGACTGAAGTATGAACATTGCCACTGAATTTGAGGGGGATCGAGAGTGTTCTTTCTAGTCTGTTTTATTTTGACAAAATTTAACACACTAAGGCTTTTCCACTTTCTGCCATAAACCTAGGTTTATAATACTTTTGAGGTGCTAATTACCGTTACCTGTTTTTCTACAGGTGGATAAATTAGATGCTTCAGAATCATTGAGAAAAGAAGAAGAGCAAGCTACAGAGACACAACCTATTGTTTATGGTAATCTCTCTCTTTAACCTCACAGAAATGTAGTAGACAAAACAGTTCATTCTGTAGGGATTCGACCTCAAGATAGAAATATTATAAGCTCTAAAGAGCAAAAACCTCACTGAGTTAAGAAATAATTCTCTCTACTACCTTTGTTTTCTGAAAACAGTCTTAATGCAGACATTGACATTATTCACTAAAATAATCTTAAATGCAAAGATAATCTCAAAAAATAGTCACTTGAAATCATAACCTAAATTACTGAGAAAGAAGTATTGATGAACTCAATTTTCAGAAGTACAAAATGTGAGAGAACATGCCAAGGCCATCTGAAGGACACTTCACAGAAGTAGTACATCCTTTCTTTAAAATTCTGACTGGGACACAGAGAACTGGGTGGGGTTTCCATTTGAGAACATTCCAGAGAGATAGGATCTTCAGACTCTTGAGTGAATATTGAAGGCAATTTAATTTCTTCTTTTGTGTGTCTGTCTAGACTGCTTCCCCTTTCTATTTCACTCTTGGTGAACAGATTCATTTGAACAGTGAATTTGAAGGGTATAAGTTAAGCACTTTAACCAGGTGGTTTTGGGAGGAGGGTATAAAATTATGACTATTATATCTCAGCCCACTAAAGGAAATGATAGTATATAAATCTACTATGGCATTATCTCCCTTTCCTATAGATAAAAAAGACTGGGAATTTAGAGTGTTCAGGGTAGTTTTGATATAGTTGGAGAAAATAAAATAGATTATTAGAGGTGGGAGCAAGATGTTTGACATAACTGAGTTAGGAAACAAAGTAGAAACAAAAACAAGGTGGGTGTAATAATTTGGGGGCACCTACTGAATTTGGCTTATCTTAAGGGTATTTAAACTTCCTAAAAGTGTTAACTTAGTATTTGAGAGAGATTGTTTGCGCTAATGTATTCCATACCTGATGCATATTTGAATAGGTCTTATTTTTTTATTGCTTTTAAAAAAATACTGGATACTTTGCTAGAAATGCATTAGGTTTTATTACCACTTAGACATGTTGAAATCAAATTTAAATCTGATTTTAAAAGTTCAGTTGTGTTTAAAAAAAATCTGTTAAAAAATTGTTTCCCTGTGCTAATTATATTGTCACCAGATACAGTGTGCAAACACCATGTGCCAGTAGGCTTACTGCTAAGTGTCTTGCATGTCGAGCATGCATGTGCGTATTGCTTTAAATGATGCGTGAAGTAACAATTACTGTTAGAGTCCTGGCCCTGGCCCTGCACTGTTTTTGTTGGCTTTCTAGGCAGGACCCTTCTTAGGGTGCGTGTCATGCTGAAATTGAGACAGTCTAAAGTGCCCCCACCAAATTCATTCTAAGTTGTGATTCCACGTTGCTAGAGTAGGGAGATCGGGGTGTGGTCATCCTACAATGCTAACAGTTTCTCCCACTTCCTTGCCCCCTACCCCTGCTCCTTTTTGTTTCCTTCTTTAGGTCAGCCCCAGTTGATGCTGACAGCAGGACCCAGTGTTGCAGTCCCTCCCCAGGCACCTTTTGGTTATGGTTATACTGCACCACCCTATGGGCAGCCACAGCCTGGCTTTGGGTACAGCATGTGAGACGGAAAGCTGATCCTGTAGTCGCCTATTTTCGTACTGAAACATCGTCTCTACCTGCTTCTCAGTTTATAACAGGGGAAAACAGGCACATGTTCTTGTAACCTTTATTTCATGAAGGACTACTTTTTGTTTCTAACTATAAACTTCAATCACCTATGTTAAAAGCTTATTTCACATTCCGCATCATTTTAGAATTTATTTTCAAAGGGGAATAGTTTCAATGTTTATTCACTTGGGCTTTTTTTCTTTCCCCTCATTCTTTGAAGAACTGCTTAATATTCAATCTGTTGTGAAGAAACTGATTTGCACTCTGTAGTGTTTAAAGGAAAAAAAACTCTAATATTGAATCTCTTAAATTTAGTGTATGTAAACAGCTTACAGTATGTATTGTCTAAATGCATTTAAATCTCTTTTATTCAAAGAAAAGCTAAAGTGAAAACATTGGTATGTGACCATGCAGGACTGTCAATGCCAACAAAGACAACACTAATCAGCATATCCTACATTGGATTGCAGTGCTCTCCAAATTATTTGAAAAATGCATTACAGACAACTTGCCTGACTTTTAAATGAGCATAAAAAAAAGGCCCTCTAACCTATGCAGGTTTCCTCATTACGCATATAGAAAATGCTAGTGTGTTTTTGCTCACTTCATATGTAACAGGTGCCCTTATGTTGTGCTGTATCCTGTGCTTTTTCTGTGGGACCATTCCATTCAGGAACAAAGAGCACCATGATTCCAATCTGTGTGTATTTACTAACCCTTCCCTGAGGTTTGTGTATGTTGGATATTGTGGTGTTTTAGATCACTGAGTGTACAGAAGACAGAATTCAAACAAAATATTGCTGTTCTTCCGTTTTGTTTGTGGAATTTGAAATTACTCCAATTTAAAATAAATTACTGGACTGTGGAAATAATATGTAGAATGGCAGTTTTAATTAATCTCTCAAACTTAAATCAAAAGAAACATCGTTTTGGTGGTTTCATATTGGAGACTGAGGCAGTATAGGGAGGCAGGAGAGCAGAAGTGGAGTAAGGGTCTTGGGACATGTGCAAACTTGGCATTACATTGTGTGCATTCCAGTAGTTAATAAGGTACATGCAGTCGTGTGAAGAACCAGTCAGTGCTGCAGTGGGCTACATTGCAGCTACCTCCATCACTTTAACCAAGTGGTATTTGAGGTGTTTATAAGCATTTCATTTTAATGAAGAAGTCATGGGTGTTAAATTATATTAACTTGAAATAAGAGTACATAAGCACATAGTTTACATGCTGTTCTTCACCATGAATTTTAAGAGTCCCCAAATTATGGGTATTTAAAGGTTTTTTTTGTTTGTTTGTTTTTTTAAACCAGCATTTGAATTCAAGTTTTTAGCTTAGGGCAGAGAATGATACTTGACCTTCATTTGACTGTTAATCCTCAATAGAGTTAGAGCGCCCCCTACCTAGCCTTGTATTGCTCTGCAACTCTCCAAGTCAGGCCAATGGCCATAAACTCCTCAGAAGTTTTTTTAAACTTAGAACTCTTGCCTTTCCCCTGCTCCAATTTTCCCATAGGAAATTACAGTATTAGTTGGAAAATCCCTTTTCCTTTTTTGGTTTGTCAGAAGCAAGTCATCTTGCTGTTCAGGTCCTGGCTGTACTTGTGTTTCTCCTGGATCTCTGCCTGCTCTCTTCATTATCAAAACAAGAGGAAGAACAGTGATGGTCCCTGGGAGCTCATTCTTTTCAGAGTCAAGATTTGTTCTCCTGGACAAACTGAATCAGCTGGTTTTTATCAATGGAATGACTGTCTCTTTCCCCTTCCCTAATAGAAACAAGTTAAAATAGTAAAGGTTTCCTTACAGCATACTTAAGATTTTTTTTTAAAGCCTTGTTTAAATCTGGTTTGTGTCTCTGATACTGAGTTGCCACTTAAACCGTCCATAATGGGCTGCAGTAGAAAGAGAAACTGCTGTAGTGTATGACTTAGGTCCAAACTGAGAGCAAGCTGAACTTCTAAGCTTGTTCTCTGACATGTATGTTCACACTAAACATACTTTTCAGAATTATTTGTTGGAGTATGTTTAAACCACAAAATACCTAGCTCAAGACTTGGGCAGTAGTTAAGTATTGTACAATAAGAGACAGAATGAATTGGTAATAAACTGTAACTTAAGGGATCTTCCCTAACTTCACTGTGAACAGGATGATAGTTGATAGTCTGGAAGAAGGAATTGAAACAGAAAACCAAGAGTACTAAGAGTTCTTAGCACTCTCTAAAGGTAACAAACAGGAGGCAAGAAGGGGGGAGATTAATGGGAAACTTCAGGAGGTAAATGAGCTTTCAGTGATCTTCCTCCCTAGCATCCAAATACAGCCATTATACAAAAGAAAAAAAATGATAGTGTTGACAACCATTTCAACATAGACGTTAGTATGATAGCAAGAGACTGCTGACCTCCAAGTAGGGCTGCTTGAGTTTTCTATAAATTTGATTTTGTCATTTAGACATTCTCATTCTAGTAGTTCTCAAACTTTCTTAGGATCCTTTTACACTCAAGTTATTTAACATCCCAAAGAGGTCTAGTTTATGTGGGGTTCTATCTGTTCACATTTACTATGTTAGTAGTTAAAACAATTTTTTTAAAGTATCAGCCCATTTAAATATGACAGTAATAAATTCATTGCATGTTAACATAAGCAATTATGAATTAACCGTATTTCCCAAAAAATCCAGGGAGAAGAGTGGCATTTTACTGTTTACAAGTCTCTTTAAAGTTTGTCTTAACAGAAGACTGCTGGACTCTCATATCTGCTGCTGCATTCAATGTTAACATTTTGAGGTATATGAAAAAGATCTGGCCTTATGCAGATACGTAATTAGGAAAAGGAAGGAGTATTTTAATAGCCTTTCAGATACTTGTGGTTAGTTGAAATGTGGACTCTGAAGCTATGAAAGTGAACTTTTTGTAGTTACAGCTGCCAAACACCCAGGTCTGGATAACTAGGTTTTGTCAGTTGTTCCTGTAAGTAAAAATGTTCCATGATAAAAGCAGCTAGTTTGCTCAGGACTCAGTCTCACAAGTCTTCTTCCTCAAGATAACAGTCGTAAGTCGACGTGCACCAGAAGTTTGAATATTAAGACAAACAGTTTAGGGTCAGATTGAATAATTTTTTGTACTGCTTCATCAAGTACACAAATGAAACCTTTTTTTTTAACTGTTAAGTGTAGGGCAGTGGAAAACTACAATGACTACTTGTACAGGTAGGTGCCCCTGCCTTGATTTGTGAAAGGTGCCAGCAGTTTTACCCACCATTGCTTTTTTTTATCACCGTAAATGTCGAAACATTGAAAAAGAAAAATAATGTCTTAGGATTATGAGTTTTGATCCCCTGAAAGTGTCTTTGAGACCGTAAAATAAGATTATGAGCCCTATAAAATAAATACTAAAGAACAAGTGAGCTAGAAAACAAGCCTGTTTCCATGATTACCAGAATTTGTATACAAATCAATCATCCTAGTCGATATGCCAAGATTCATTACAGTTACTTCTATCAGCTGCACACGGCGGAGCATCCTGTTGGGAATGCATTGTCTTTGGACCTGTAACCATCAGTCTGTGAGGCAAGCCTCAGAAATTACCTGCGCCAGAATCATACATTTAGGATTGCATTGTCTTCAGCTGTTACTTGCTGTTGCATCACTTTTCAATCCAGTATAAACATTCTATTTAGAAACAGTTGCTACTGTGGCATCACTCACAGTTGCAATTTCTTCTGTGCTGTCAGATGCCAGTGGAAACCATAATACTGAACAAATACTAGAACCTTTAAGGCTGGCTGCAGTAGTCTTCATTGTTCTGCCCAGACTCCACTGACCTTAGACCTTGAAGTTGTAATATTTTGCTGCTTATGTTGATGTTAACTGCTAACAAATGCTCATTGTTTAAGTTAACCATGGAGAGTTGCAGTCACTTAACATGCGTTGTTACCAGAATTCTCCCTGACAATCACTGTTCTTCGTGATACACTGAATTCAGAAATAGTGTCAGGATCCCCTAAAAGAAGGCTTTCAGGAAAAATGGCTTTTTGCAGAGATCAGGAAGCTATGTGGCTCCTGGGAGCTGGGACCTTCCTATTCTGGGCAGCTGTTGTAACAGAAATTATTGGAATTCTGTCATGCTAAATATATAAACAAACAAAAAAATAAGGTGCCCTTAAATTGAACCATCCAGTTCCTTAAGTTCTAGGTAAAGAAATAGTGGGATGTTGGGGTGATAAGCTAAATTTACTTCACAATTACCATAAATTTGTTTAATTCCTTATTTATTTTTTAAACATTTTTAATTGAGTTAGTCATTTTACAATGCTGTGTCAAATTAATTACCATAAATTCTTAATGGGCCCATTACCACCTCCAACAACAATACAAGTCACTTCACAAGTGTCAATGCCTGCATTGTTAGGAAAGGGGGGAACTAAACATGTAGAACAAAGGGCTGAGAAACGGACCAATGAAGGTGAGGGAAATGAACATGAAACACTGCACAGGTTTCAATGCTAGAAAAACCTCAACTTTAAAACAAAAAGTCCACAAAGTTAGATTCTCAAGCCATTGTGGGTGTCTATAACATGATCTATTTAGTAAAGTATGCAGTCTTCCAAAAACTGAGAGGAGGAGAAACAAACTGCAGTTTGCTTCCAATGGGAATGCCCTCGAACCCCTGATTCTCCAAGGGGACAGCATCACGATCTTGGGGAAGAAGAGCTATTAACACACAAAGGGACCTAACCACACAAAGGAAATGCTGTTTCCCACCTCGTGATCCAGTTTTATCGTGACCTGTTTCAGTACCCATCACTTGAACCATCAGGACTATTTATTAACCAAATTTTTTTTCTTTTTTTTAGCCCAAGATGTCTGTGTAATTTTGCCAAGTACATGATAGAAGAACACAGGAATGGATTTTCATCTCAAGAATACTTAAGTTGAGGGAAGAAATTCAGCTTTTATTGTTAAGACTGTGACAGTTTCAAACACTCGTGGTGGTGGGACGACCATCATCATACAAAATTCCACCTAGTAAAGTTTTAAGTGACCAGTGACCTTGTCAATTAGGTCCACCGGTCCTGGTCCAATTCCTAAAACAGTTCGAGAGCCTGGTGCAATCTGAGTACGTCCAGCATCTTGGATTAAACTTACAGTCAGTCCCAGCATTTTCGCATGGGTCAATAATTCAACCAGAGTTTCTTCATCAGGGGCTTTGACCACCACTTTGGGCTGGCCACAGTATTCCCACTGTTGGAGTAATTCGGGGTTTCTCCTTTGAATTTGCTTGTAGGCAGAAACAGCAGCATGAGAGCACTGGGCAGCCACCTTCCCTTTTCCCATCTTTAAGTCACTTCGAACCACAAGGATCATTTTGTACTCCCCACTCTCTCCTAAGATGCTTGCTTCAGTTCCAGTGTCGGTGTCTGTCTCACCCACTGAGCTCCTGGGGGTCATCCCAAAGCGTGCTCGGAGGCCCCAGCCCAGGCACATGCCACAAGCAACTCCAGCAGCCAAACTGAGTGCACCAGGATGAGCCAAATACTCCATAACCAAGGATTTGGAGATCATCTTAAAGGAAAAGAAAAAAGTTACCACTATCTAGCAGTGGAAAGTTAGAGGCTTATCAGATAAAACACACAATATATAAGCAGCAATATTTTAGTTCATCCAGAAAAAAAGGCAAAATATGTTTTGGGTCTGAGGCATGTATTGATTTTTTTTCTCCCCTATGTATCAGAAAAGATTCAAGAATACAGATAAAGCAGTTTAGGTCATTTTGAATCTCTGTGAGGAGGACATCTCTCTTTCTTGGACACAACAAAGCTCTGTTCCTCAGTCTTCCCTAAGTCTTATGGAGAAAGGAAATGTTCTGTTTTACCAAGATGCCGAAAGGATATAGATATAAAGAAACCAAGAGTAACTAACTCACCCTCTTCGGGAATATAGTGCTTATTGTGTCTTCATAATGCAGCAGTTCTCAACAGGGATGGTACCAATCCCTTAGAGAAGTTCCTGGTTGTCACAGCAATGGGCCCGGAGTGAGGTGCACCGCTGACATTTACTAGACCTTGGCGTGGAATGTTAAAAGCCGTACAAGTGAAAATCTGTCTCACTGGACATGACTGTAGGCGAAAAACTATTATACCTAAAACTAGAACCCGACTTCATTTTGTGTATGAACACAAAGTTTTTTTTTTCGTGGTTTTAACGCACACTGAATTTACCAGTAGTGTAACTATCATAGGAAACAAAGGAAGATTATCCTTTTTCATTTTAGAAATTCCTGTCACCCCAGCAGAGCTGCTCATATTTGAATCATCAACAATAAAACACCTATATCAGCCTACATTTGAGTCTGTTGGATTCATACTTACGTGTATAGGCACAACCACCATCAGCTTCTTCTAGCAGAACAGTATCTAAGCATTTATACATTTGAGATACATGAGGACACCATGTTTCTAGTGCTTATAAGTAGTGCCCTTGGAATTGTGCAGTGCATAATCTGCATGGTATAGACAGCAGTTGTAGAAATACATATTTTATCATAAATTCCCTTTTTATAGTCATTTAAGTTAAAATTAGGACATTATATTAATGTTTCTGAAAGAAAGAATGTGTTGGGTCTGGTAGGGTGAGAACCACTGCTCTAAGTGCCTATGACTCAAGTCTCTAATTCAGAAACAAAATCTCCAATGCCTTTGCAAATAGATTTTCATATAAGTCACGGCTGTCTCCAGATCTACACGGATTAGGAGGATTAGGAGAGAAACTGGGCCAACAGACCTTCAGTAATTGTTAAAAAATGATAAATTACACTCTATCTGAAGAAAAAGAAAATGTCTATATAAGTTTGTGTCCAAATTATAAAAGTAGAATTAACACATTACTGCTGTGCTATGTATCTTGCTTTTTAAGGCTAGATCTAGGTCAAAGTACAGTTAATAAACAAGTGAAACAACCCAACATCCCTTACACTTGCAATCTCAAATTCAAACCTTGCCCTCCCCTCAACAAAACTAATTTCCCTGAAACTGCTACGTAATCTTATAAAACCTGTAGCTACTGCCCCTTCCTTGGAGTCCATTAGAATCCTTTACTATTCAGATACTTTCTGAAACACCTACCAAAAACCCCTCTGCATTTTTAGCTTATGCACCCCTTTCTCTAGTTGGAGTTCTTTCTGAAGCTACCGTCTTTAAAGCCCAACTTTTACAGATAACGGAGGCAAGAATACCAGGACAATGTGGTGAGCAACATATTTCCAGAAGTTCAGAGCATTCTAAGACACTCTTTTATCCTTAGGATGTTCTAATCTCCTATCAGCTTGATCTGATTATCATCTAACTCCTCTAAAAGGTGTTTCAGCCTGTCCCCTTCTCCGTGTATCTCTTATAAATATGTATCAGTAAACCCAGTGTTTGAGACTAAGGTAAAATAACTACTCTTAGTCTCATTGATAATCCCAAGCAAAACAAACAGGTCCTATGAAACCCTCCTCTTGGTGCCTTCCAATTCCTCTGCCAGATTAAACCCCTTTCACAAATGCTCCTGATCCCATTACCTCTAGAACCATCCTCCACCCATTAATCATGTTTCACTGGCTATTGCCCCTTGGCCTTTTCCAACCTAAAACAAAACAAAACAAAACAAAACAAAACCAAACCAAACCAAACCAAACCAAACCAAACCAAACCTTACTGAATCCTCTTTGACCCTTAAATCACTGTCTCACTTTTCCTCTAAACTTCTTCAGTTACCTGCCTCCCTTCCTCACTCAACTGAAATTCCTAAGGAATCAGAAACTAGCCAACTGCCAAATGAGGTCTCTTTAGTTTTTGGCACCACTCATTGGTAACTTTTCCTTAACTTTCTTCCCTTGAATTCCTTAACTCAATTTTCACCCTATTATCATCCTACCTTTCTGACAGCTTTTTTCCATAGTCTTTCTCTGGCTATACATCCTCTGTTTGCCCCTGATTTATCTATCACCCAAGCTTAAACATTAGCCCTCAGTCTGTACGTATGTCGTCCTATGTAGCAACCATTAGCCAAATGTTATTTAAACTTAAATTAATTACGGCCAAATTTTAAAATTCAGTTATTCTGTTGCACTTAGCCACATTTCAAGTGCTCAATAGCTCAACAACTTAAAAGTGGCTAGGTGCTGTTCCATCAGTCAGTGAGACAGAGAACATTTCCATGACTTTCATGGCAGAAAGTTCTACTGGACAGGGCTGGTCTATATAATCTCTTTCCATTCAATCAATCAATCAATATCTACTGAGGGCCTACTGTGCACTGTTCTGGACCCTGGAGATAAAGCCCTGAGCAAAACAAAGTCCCACTGTTCATGGAGCTAACATTCTAGTAGGAGGAGACAGACAATAGTTTGTCAGATGAACAATCTCATTTATTCCTGAACCATCATATGCTGAGGAATCCTAAAGCCTCTCCCAGGCTCCACGCCTGAACTTTCAGCTTCTGCTGTATCTCATCGCTTAGATGAATATGAAGTAGCCTGAACTGTGTCCTAAACTGAACTCAGTATTTTCCCTTCCATCTCAGACTTCCTGTAATCTTTCCACATTTGGTTCACTTGTGCTTTAGATCACCCTAGTCCATCTGACGTTGTAATTAATTGCGCTTCTAAAGCACAAATCTCATCCTGTAACTTCTCTGCTCAAAAATCACTGGATAAATGCGTAAGGTATAACGAAACTGAGTTCCCCTAAAACTGAGTCCTCTTATTGGGTTTATAATTAGTTTCATTAGTCAAAATTTTATTCCCTTTCTTGTCTGCTGTGATCTCAATCCTGCACTAATTCAACACTAATCAACCAGAGTCAATGACTAAAACTGCTGTTGTGTAGATATCATCATTAACATACAAACTCTGGTTGTTTCGCCAGGGCAAGATGAACTAACAGACCCTTGAGCCAGGGACCACCTGGCCAGGAAAATCATAAACCAGAGATATCCTGACTCCTGAATTAAAAAGTGTCACAGAAATGTCAAGAGATGATTAATCTAAGCCTCTTTGTTCTTCTCCTTAAAAAAACCAACCAACCAACCAACCAAGCGAAAAAACTAACTCCAAGACCAAACTGGAGTGGAAATGAGGCTTATCGCCCACTCCCTTGCTTGGGGCAGGGCCCCACAACGAACACTCCTTTCCTTCACCACAACTCGGGTTGTCAGTATTATTGCCTTTGCTACCCATCAGGCACGTGGACTCGTTCGTTGGGTCCCATAGCACGAATTCAGAGCACTACACAATTTGGTTTTGATCCACTTTACCCTTCTAACCTACTTTCCTGTTACATACTGTACTATTCAGCCACACCAAATTACTATGTATTTCCAAACAGCAATTTCACTTGAACATACAAACATCCTCTTCACCCATGAAGCTGTAGTTCAGTGCAACCTGTCTCTTAAGTCTTTACCATCCCCCGGTAACCTTAATTATTTACTTTTTAGAGTCGCTGTAGCAATTATACATAACCACTGTAGATCATATTCTTAACGTCCAGCACAGTTCCTGGGGTACAATTTGAAGGAGTAAATACTTCTCTAAACATTGTATCTGTGTAACACAGGAGGTCAAATTTTTGGATCATATTCTTAGAGATCTTTTCTTTCTTCGTAGGACTCAACAACTTGATACGCTGTGGGTATTCAACTAATACTCATCAGAGCGTGAGGCCTACTCGGTATCTTCTGACTTTCGGGGCGAGTGCATCGATACTGCCTATGGAGGCGTTGCCTGGAAACTAGAAATTCTGGGTCCTTCCCCTCCCCAGCAGCTTGGTTCCTTCCAAAAGACTGGCCGAACCAGAACAGTGGCTCCAGCGGCCACTGGGCGGAAGACCGTTTATAAAGAAGATGAAAGGTTGGAGGAGGGCGAGGGGGTGGATAAAGAATGAGATGGGAAGAAGCATTTCAACTGCGGAGAGAACGGAGAATAACATCCTTCTCCTTCGCCCCCTTAGGGACCGACCTACCTACAGTACCTCTCCTCTGTTTCACCCGCGACTTCGCGTTCTTCACTTCTGGGTAGCGAACACGCTTCTTTCGTGCGAGTTACCTCTTCCGGGGTCTCTTAGACAACAAGTTCCGGATCAAGAACCGCGAAGAGAACAGTCATTCTTCCTTTCGCCCCGCCCACAGGTCCCTGACCTAGACCCGAGCTGAAATCCCGCGACAATCAGCGGAGGTGGCCAAAAGGAGAGGGGAACGCTTCTCTTTTGGAGGCAGTCTCCCAGGGTGGGGCGGGGGAAACGGACCGGAAGTGACGAAGGCGAGTTCCGGTTGGCCGGAGCCCAGCGGCGGGTGTGAGAGTGGGTCGGAAGCCGCTTCCAGGATCCGGAGATCCGGAGAAGCTGGAGTCAGAGCGGTAGGTAAGCGAGCGCGGGGATTTGGGGACGGACGCGCGAGACTATCCTCAGAGCTTGGCTTCTTCTGAAGCGCTCTCACTTAGACGGTGCAGATCTGGGGCACCGTGATTTCGACTTCAAGCAGTGTTTTAGGGCGCTGCTGACTGTCTCAGTCTGGCAGGAACCAGGTTATTTTGGGACGCCTCCCGGTGGTTGGCTACCGGCACATTGAACCCATGCACTGGACTCCCAGCCTCTCATCGCCGCGGACTTGCAAGCCGTTCTAAGCTTCTATAGAATACCCGTCTCCTCTTCCTCCTCGGGTGTCTAGGACCTTGGAATAAATGAAGAAAGATCTTCCCTGCTGATGACCAAGCTGTTTCTCAGGGTCGGTCAGTTGCTCTCCCCAAACACTAACGCATCCATTTCTAAACAGAATTCAGAGGTTCAAGTGCCACTTAAAACGTTGGTGACCAATGGAATGGGGCCTTGGCTCCGTAGATCTCTTGCAGATGACCTGAAGATTATCGCCCGCTATTTTCATGAAGAATAGCGTTCTCTGCCTTTTCCAAACCCCTGACCCACTGACCTTTTTATTTCATTACAGTGGAGACATTTGCAATAAAACGTGAAGGTTGTCTTAATCTCTAAACTTCCAAGAAGCCATATGTGACCCAGTGTCACGCTGCTAAGATTTATGACCTAAATTTTACACTATTACCTTTTGTTTTTCTGCAAATTCCTGCAGAAATCTCATAATACATAGGCTCTGGCACTGTTTTCCTGTCTTGACAACATAGCTCCTTTTCCTAACTTTGATACCTTTCCATTCTCTTTTTGGGGCTCTTCAGAAATTTTGTAGACACATTCCACTGATCCTTCGGAGAAGTTTGTACAAGTATTTCTAATGTAATGATAGAAAATTTAATGTTCTAACTGCTACTACCTGTTAATTGTATTATCATCAGCTCTGATTTTTGTTGTGTATTCTTAGCATAAATGATGATAGTAAGAAACTTACCTTCTAGGCAACATTTTATGCATTCTGGATTACAGTTTTATTGACCTTTGGAAGAGGTGGTGGTACTCACCCAGACAAATGTGGCTGATTTGTATAGGTGTGAAATGACTCTACAGAAGAAATCTTTTATATTTTACTTTGTCTATATTATTTTAAAACACTGAAGCATTTTTTCCCTTTGAGGTATATATCCTGCTTGGTTAATACAGTTTAATTCCTGTGATTCATGTTCCAGAATAACCAAGTTTCTGAAATTCTTCAATAAATGATTTAATGCCTTTTAGCAATTTAATGCCTTATAGCTACTTTAATTTACATATTATTTTTGACTTAGAAATTTTTTTCACGTTTGTCTTTGAAATGAAGTGACAAAATTTTTTGAGATGTGGAATTATATAAATTAGAATCATTAGTTTTAACATCTGATAAATTTATTTCTTGACTTTATAACTGCCAAACTTGGTCTTATATTCTTTTTATTCAGTTCAGTTATCTAGGGACCAATTGTCCAGATTTTCTCACTTTCCAACTTCTTCCTGACTTTGACTTGATTACCGCTTTTTATGATTGCAAAGATTATTTAACTTTAAATCAGAAAACCTGGATTGAAGTCTGGGCTCCAGCACTTGTCAGCACTGACTGTATGTTGACAAGTTACCTAATTTTCTCAGCTGATCTGGATTGTGTTGATTAAAATATTGCTCACTTCATAAGACTACACAATGAATAAGTGAGATAGTAAATGTGAAATCACTACATAAATGAAAATATGGTGATATTGTCATTGTACGCTGAAAGCAGGAAATATATCAGTGCAGAATACTGTTACTTTGCATCATTTCAAAATTTGATTTTGTTTAATACTAAATGGGTTATTGATCAGAAAATATTGTCACACACTTTTCTGAGATGATCTTTGTCCTACTTTCGAACACAATAAAAGCTAGCCAGGAGTAGTTTGAAACTGTAATCAATTGAATTAGTCACCTTGGTTAATAAGTAGGTGGCTGGAAAATGAGTATAGTTTTGCATCTGGGAGTTTAAATTTGATCTCTTTGGCCATCGTGTATTGTCACTCAAGAATTTCAAAGTGCAGAGGGAGTTGAAGTTTTGGGTGCTTACCTGTAGTTAACTAAAGCCCTATTTATGTATATATGCTTATATTAAGAAACTTTGTCATTCTTCTGAAAGCAGAATTTAAAATTAGAAGCTCCCTCTGTGAACACATAGATTCTTCTCATTTAACAGAGGAGAAAATTAGGGCCCAGAAACAATCAGTAATTGGCTTGCCTGAAGTCATATGGCTTAGGTAGTGCCAGAACCTGAACTGGAAATGAGGTCCCAAGTGTGCTTTCTTTCTGCTTAGGTTGTCTCCGGGTATCTTTATTTGGTTTGGTAATACTTCCTGATTTGCATGAAAATGGTTTCTTATGTATTAAAGGGATCTACATGTGTGTACGTATTTTTCCCTTTTTAGCTGATTTAGTTGTATGAGTTCTAGGAAAACAAAAACTATGCTTGGCAGGATTTGCAGTGGAATGGAATAAGGAAAGAAAAAAATTAGTTCTATTCAGAACAGTTGCTCTGAGTTTATGCTTCATTACTATCAGGTATCAAGGTGTCTTCTTTCTAGCAAGTGGAAAAGACAGGATCTTTGTAACACATGGCTCTACTGAGTGAGTGTTGTTGATGAAAAGAAAGCTGTGTTATTTCTTTGCTTCTGATAAAAAAAATTTCCTCAAGCTGTTTGTAATTTTCGTAGAATTATTTCACTCTGGGTAAATAGCCACTGTAAAAGAGTTATTTTTTTGTCTTGTTGGGAATCCTTTTGCTTCCACTGATTTCACAAAACTTGTTTAGTCTCTTCCCTTTCTTGGAGATTATAGTGCCAGGTGTTTATTATTACTGTTGTTTTGCCTAAAAGTGCTCGTTGTTGGTGTTTCTCTCTCTTTGGTATGGAAATAAACTCCAGATTAGAGAATTCTTTGTAACCTCAGGAACAGATTGGATGAACTGAAACGGAAATTGATAACTTGCTTGTTGTTGTGTTAGTTAATCTGTTTTCAGATTTGCAAATATTTTGGGCAGTAAGCTTTTAAAGTATTTATTGCTTCAAGAAACTCCTTTTTTGTCTAAGAAAGCAACTTTGTATGAGTTTACTTAACTGCTATTATGTATCATGTTAAACCCTTAAGTAAAACTCATTTCAAAATTATATGTTCCTGAAAGGTTTTGGAAATTTGAACAAGATGTACTTTCTGTGTCAGATAAAAGATGATACTTAAAGTTTGAGGCATTTTTAAATTAAGCAAGGGCAGTCCATTGAGTAATCCTATCCCAGCTGGTCTAACTGTAAAGAGTTTGTCAATATTCTAGAAATACAATCTTCAGTAGGTTATTGTGGTTTTTTCTCTTGTTCTTGAGGTTCATTAATAATAATCTGAGTCTTTATAGATTTTCCTGGAAGGACTAGGTAGATAGCGTTAAGAGCCTGAGCTATGAATTTAGATTTCCTTGGTTCAAATTCCAAATTTACTGCTGTGCAACCCTTGGGCTAGTTATTTAATTTTTTGCTATCTCAGTTTCTTCCTAGCTGTTGAAGTCAGTACATGCCTTTATTGTTAGGGGTGAATGAATACATTTAAGTAAAGCATTTAGAACAGTGCCTGGCATGTAGTTAACTATGATTGTTACATCATCATTATCTTGTGGCTTACCAAGCAGTTGCTAAGAACTCTTTCTCAACCCTCTTTTGAAAGCATATCTTTGTGTCTCTTTTTACTTGATTATTATTTGCTCATTATTAATATAGTTTCAGTAAATAAATAAATATATATTTCATTTTGGGAATATTTTACAACATATGCAGGATTCTTTACCAAATGTGTCCTTTTTGTAGGCCATTACCTCAACCTTTTTGCGTTACTATTAACAGTTTATACGATATTTGTTAGGCCATACCACAGAGTTTCGGAATTGCAATTTGGAGATTTGATTTTTAATGATGTCTTCTAGCACTTACTTTCTTTGCATGAGAAGATCATTTTGCAGTGATATCTATTGCCTTGTCTATCTGTTCAGTCATCCAGTCAGTGAACAAACATCTAGTGTCTTGAGCCTTTTACCAGGTTCTGGGGAAAACAGTGGGAAACAAAGGCCAATAGATATTTTAGTTAGGAGCCTGATAGAGGAAAAAAATACAAAAAATGAAAGACTAAGCACTGTGTAATAAATGTTATGAAGGAAACAGGCAAGGGTCTGAGAGAGTTAGTGTGGATATGTGCCTGTTTAAGACGCTAGCACAGTATACCTAGAATATAGAACATGAGATGATGTAGGAAACAGCCATAGTCCAGGTTACATAGAGCTTTGCAGTCCATGCAAATGAATTTGGATTTGATTTTGAGTATAATAGGAAATCATTCTACAGTTTGAAATAGGAGAGTAATACGATTTATAAGAAGTTTACTCTTGCTCATTTGTGAAGGATGAACTGAAGGGAACAAGAGTAGAAATGGAGAGAGGTTAGGAGTCCATTGGAGTAGTCCAAGTGAGAGATGAAAATAGCCTGGACCAGAGTAGTGGCAAAAAAGTGGAGAGCAGTGGGTGGATACTAAATCTATCTGGAATAGGACTTGGTCCTGGGTTAGATGTGAGGAGTAAGGAAATGAGAAGAGTCAAGGATGACTGCTTCTGCATTTAGTAACTGGGTGGATGGTTGTACCAAGTACTGGAAGAGGGAAGTTTTGAGAAGGACCAGGTTTGTTACAAGAAGGGGGCTAGGGAAGGAAAAGAAAGTACATGTTAAATTTGAGATGCTTAGAAATTAATTATCCGAGTGCTGCTATTTGGTATACACATCTAGAGGTCAGGACCAGAAGTACAAATTCGGAGTAGTATTTTAAACTGTGGAGCCACGTAAGTTACTTGGGGAGACAGGGAAGAGCAGAGGGCCCAGGTCAGGTAAAATAGAGAACTGGCAACGGTGACTAAGGAATGTTTGAAGAAAGAACGATCAGATACACAAAACTAGTAAAAGTGGTTACCCCTTGCAGGGAGAGTATTAGATGACAGAGGGGAGCGAGGTTTTTTTCACTTTTTTTCTTTAATATTTTAAAGCATACGAAAGTCAGCTTATTCAGACCTCATTAAGAAATGTTCAGGGGGTGGGTATAGCTCAGTGGTAGAGCATGTGCTGAGCATGCATGAGGTCCTGGGTTCAGTCCCCAATACCTCCAATTAAAAAAAAGAAAAGAAATGTTAGACTCTGTCAAATGCTGCCCACTGGTCTACAGAACGGGATAAATTCAGTAAAGTAGTATTGGTTAATCTGATTAGCCATTTCTAACCTCATCATTAAAACTGGTTCCTTCCAGTAGCTTTTAGGCCACCACGTTCAAAAGCATTTAATCAAGAGAATATACAAGTTTCTTTCATTCTTTATTGAGTTTTTAAGGTCTATTTAGAGGAGATTTTAGTACTGCTTTTGTGGGGCAGAGGAATTTTCTTTAATTTTTATTAAATAATCAGAGAGATCTCTAGAATCTCTGTATCTATAGAACTATGCTTTTTAGGAATTTGAATATTTGAATTTATCAGTAACCTTAATAACTATTGCTAGTTAAAACATGCCAGGCAGATTCCTGCCTCAAAGTCTTTGTACGACTTTTTTTCTCTTTCACTGTAGTGCTCTTCCCCATATTTTTCATGGTCCTTTTCTAAGGTCAGATTCTGAGAGAAAGCTTCTCTATCCACCCTGTTCAATATTGTGCACAAACACATATACACACACACCAAATTGCTTTATTTTTCAATTGTAGCACTTACTACTTTCTGGTACATGTTTGAATTTCTGTGTGTTCACTGCTGTATTTCTAGCATCTCAAACTATGCCTGACAAGTAGTATATACTTAGTAATATTTGTTAAATGAGTAAATGAAAAAATTCATTTCCGTAGCTGTATAATATTCCATTGTGTAACTATAACTTTGTTTATTTGACTTCCTGACAGTGGACATTTGAGTTGCTTATAGATTTTGCTGTTAAGACCAGTGTGGCTAAAAACATTACTGTACACATCAGCTCTTCACATGTGCAAGAGGTTCTTTTGGCTATATACCTAGGCACAGAATTGCTAGCAAGGGTATACCAGTATTCAACTTTATAAGCTATTTCCCAAACTTTGCTATTACCATCCTTCCTAGTTTTTGCCAAAGGAAAAGAAAGCATGTAAAGAATGATGTAGTGAATTATAAAATTGATTGTTGGATTATAAAATGGTCACAAATTCATCTCATCATTGTATACATACCCCTCTGCAATATGATTTTACTTCTAGAGTCTGTTATTCCACCCCTAGACTCTGTACTTGGCTGTGTGACTTGTTTTGGCCAAAGGGACATCAGCAAGTGTGACCAAGGAGAGTCTTGAAAAGCCTGACTTCTCTTACTGCTCTTTGGAACCCGGAGCCCACCGTGTGAAAAAAGCTCAGGCTAACCTACTGGGTCAAAGAGGACCAGGTGGAACAAAGACAAGGCATCCCAGCTTAGTCCTGTCTAGCACGAGAGCCAAGCCAGCCGGCACCAGAACTGCCCAGCCTAACTCACAAAATCATGAGAAATTTTAAATGATTTTTTTAAGTCACTAAGTTTTGGAGCTAAGTTGTTACACAGCAAAAGATTATGGATACAAATGATACCTCATTATGATCTTGATTTATATTTTTTGATTGCCATTGAGGTCAGGTAGATCCTCTGCTATGAAATATCTCTTCATGTCTTTTGCCTGTTAGTTTTATAAGGTTGTTTCTCTTTTTCTTAACATTTTAAATTCTTGATATAGTCTGCCTTTTAGTCCTTTTTACTTATATGTTTCTCTGGTTTATCTTCTCATTTAAGGAATCTTGTGATGAATTTAAGTTTTAATTACAATACTGTCCAATTTATCAGTCTTTTCCTTTATGAATAGCTCTTTTGTGTGTCTCAAGAAATCCTTCCCTACCCCAAGGCAGAACGCTGTTTATGTTTTCTTCTAAAACTTTTGCTTCTTGATTTTTAAATCTTTAATCCATTTGGAATTGAATTTTGTGCACGGCTCAAAGTAGAATCCAAATTTTCTTTTCTTTTATGGATAACCAGTTTGAATTAGTCTCTTCTTTCCCCACTGATCTGTCTTGCCATCTCTGTCACATAGAGTTCCAAATACAGAAGAATCTTTTGAGAAGTCCCTTTTTCTGTTTCTTGATTCGTTTGTCTATCTCCATATCTATATAACATATCCATAGAGAGAGACAGCTATACTCTGGATACAAGAACTTTGTCATATACATGTAGTGCAAGTATTTTCTCTTGTTCCATGGCTTACCTTTTTTTAACAATGTGTTTCAAAGAACAAGTTTTTAAACTTGATGAAGTTCAGCTTATAAATATTTTTGATTCTTTTTAAATCCTGAGAAATATTTGTCTGCCCCAAGATTGCAAGATTTTTCCTGTTTTTTTTTTTTTTCCCCTAGAAGCTTTATAGTTTTAGTTCATACATTTAGGTCTATGATCTGTTTCAAATCAGTTGTTGAATATGAGAGATAAGGGTCAATGTTCATTTTTCAAAAGAACATGCAGTTATTTTAGCACCATTTGTTGAAAAGACTTTCCTTTCACCATTAAATTGCTTTGCACTTTTGTTGAAAATTTGTTGTCAAAATTAATTGACCTTATATATGTGGGTCTTTCCTGTATTCTCTGTTCTGTTCCATTGAATGGTATCTATCCCTTTGCCAAAACCACACTGTAGCTTTATAGTAAAGGAAGTCTTGAAATCGATTAGTGCAAGTCTTCCAACTTTATTCTTTATCTAAATTGTTTCATCTATTATAAATTCTTTGCATTTCCATATAAATTTGAATCCATTTGACACTTTGCTTGAGTTTTGATTGAGATTGCGTTAAACCTATACATCAGATTGAGGGAAATTGACATAGTAACAATATTGAACCTTCCAAGTGATGAGCATGATATGTATTTCCCCATTTATTTAGGTCATCTATGATTTCTTTAAAAAATTTTTTTTGGAATAGATCTTGTACATATTTTGTCAAACCTACCTGTAAGTATTTCATATTTTCAGATGCTATTGTAAATGAAATTTTTAAAAATTTAACTTTCTGTTTATTCCAGGTATATAATAGAGAGTATTGGTTTTGACTTTTTATCCTGTGACCTTGCTAAATTCACTTAATAGTTCTAGTAGTTCTGAGCATTTTTCACTTTTCTCTCCTTTTGACCTGAGTTAGTTAGAACTGTGTACATTAACTTCTAAATATGTGCAAATCTTATATTTTTGTTGCTAAAGTTTGACATAATTTCTGGTTGAAAATGTGGTCTATGATACCCATTGTTTGGAATTTGTTACTTATTTCTTGACTTGATCATAAGTGGCTTATGAAAAAATCTGTATTCTTTGTTAGATGCTGAATCTTATACATATCCCTTCCTACATTTTAGTTATTAATTTTATTGTTAAATCTACTATTTTACTTGATTTTGTTTTTTATTTGCTTGAGATACCAGTAATTAACAGTCGTTCTGTGAAATCGGCCAGTAAAATGTTGAATCTAGCTCTGTGTATTTTTATCTATTTTAATGTTACAAATTTTGATGCTATATTCTACTAGGTGCATTCAGATTTAGAATTGTTACAGTTTTTTTGGTGAGTTGAACCTTTTATTATTATGTTCTCTGTTCCTAACGATGACTTTTGTCTTATTTTTAACCTTTCTATATCCTTATTTTTTATGTTTTTTAAAAATAATTTTACTTATTTTTTGTCGGGGGAGGTGATTAGGTTTATTTATTTTTAGAGAAGGTACTGGGGATTGAACCCAGAACCTTGCGTATGCTAAGCATGTACTCTACCACTTGAGCTATACCCTCCCCCTCCTTATTTTTAAAAATGTGGATTTTTAAAAAATATAATTTGCAGCCAGTTTTTAAAGGGATGAGTTTAATCTGTTTATTTTGATTATTCACATATTTAGACTTGTTTCCAAGAAGTACTATTTTGATACTCACCAACTTTAGAACACTTTAGCTCTAATCTCTCTCTTCCTGATTTATATACCATTGTCCAAATTTCAGTTCTTTTAAAAATGATCACAAACTAGACTCATTATTTTATACAAACTTTTAACAATTTGCCTTTATATTTACCATTTTATTTTTCTACATTTTGCATATCTCATCCAATTTGGGGGATTATTGCTTTCTTCTTATAGAATATTCTTTAGAAGTTTCTTTTTTAGCAGATCGGGTGGCAAACTCTCTGATTTATTGCTTACTATTAATGTCTTTATTTTGTTGGGCACACATTCAGATGATATAATTCCATTGTTTGCTTTCACTTTCATTGTTATTTCTGAGAATTCTGCTTTCATTCTAACTGTTCCCATCTTCAGCAGTCAGTCCTTTCTTTTTGACTTCTTTGAAGATTAAGAGATCTTTGATTTAGTGGTCTGTAGTTTTTAGTTCCTGGATGGGATTTATTTTCATTTGTTCCTAGATCTGTGAGCTCATTTCTGAAAAAATTAGGCCTTCATTTTTTTTTAATTTACATTTCTCCCATTATTTCTATTTTTCTGGGGTTCCAGTCAAACAAATGATAGACCTTCTCATTCTGTCCTCTATGTCTCTTACTTACATTTTCCATTTTATCTCGCTGCAGTCTTAATAAATTTTGTGAATAGCTCATCCAGTTCACTTCTGATCTGCTATATAATCCATGCATTGGCCTTTAATTTCAACAGTTATATTTTTTATTTTTAGAAGTTACATTTGCTTTTCCTTCCTTCAAATCTGTTTAGTTGTGATAGTTTTTATTGTATGCTCATATTTGTAATTGCATTTTTTCCTGTAAACATTTTATACATAGCTATTCCATAATATATTTATTCTTCACCTGAATCTCTAATATCTGTTGTTCTTGTCCTGAAGGAGTAGGGGGTGGAGGGTGGGGTCTATACTAATAATGGCTGCTAGCATCATGTTAGCTAATCTACATGTAAACTATAAATCACTATACAGAAGGAGTTATTATGTAAATCAAAAACCCTGGCCTTGGGCTGGGTAGAATTCATAGACTATTAGAATAGAAAGAAAATTATGTCAGTTTTTTATTCTGTGTGCCTGATAATTGGATGAGGAAAGAGAATTAGGGTGTGAAATGACATTCCTGAGGTCTCTCAGTTAGCTGAATCTCCCAACTCTAGACTATTATTCCTTTTGCTATCTTAATTCTTGACCTTACGCTTACTCCCCCATCTTTTTGGTGAAGATGTTTTGCTGAGATTGCATTAATTATGAAAAACAGTATGAACATTTACGAGTAGATTGAGAGAAAATGATAAGTGGGGTTTTTTAAGTTGTAGTTTTACAAGCTGTGCGTTTTCCCTATGAAAATAAAATCATATTTTTTACACGTAGGAACATAAGATGATATTTTTACATACTAGAAAGAGAGTTGAAGAAACCGTCCCCCAAATCAGTCAGACTTGCAAAAAAGAAGTGTCTAAAATGTCTTCCAGGTTGTAGCTTTCTAAAATTTGGATTTTTACTTAAAATTTTACCTCGTGAAAAATTAGATCTGGAGCAGTGGCCTTTTCAACAATTAGAAGACTGTGATGAGTTCAATGTATTTTACACTTAACTAAGTTGAGGGACATTTTAGGCCAAAAATATATACGGTCATAACCTGCTAGCCTATTATTAGGAGATTTGTTGCTTTTCTCTTGCTGATTTTAATATTTTCTCCTTATCCTTAATTTTTGTCAATTTGATGGCTGTGTGCGTGAGTATGTTCCTCTTTGGGCTGATCCTGTGTGGAACTCTCTTGTGCTTCCTGGACTTGGGTAACTGTTTCCTTTCCCAAATTGGGGAAGTTTTCGGTTATTGCTGCTTAGAAAGTTTTCTTAAGTCCTTTCTCTCTTCTCTCTCTGAGACCTCTATAATGCAAATATTAATGTGCTTCATGTTGTCCCAGAGTTCTCTTAAACTATTGTCATTTCTTTTCATTCTTTTTTCTTTTTTCTGTTCTGCAGTAGTGATTTCCACTAATCTGCCTTCTAGCCCATTGATGCATTCTTCTGACTCATTTAGTCTGTTCTTGGTTCTTCTAGTGTGTGGTTGATTTCAGTGATTTTATTCTTCAACTCTGGGTATTCTTTATATTTTCCAACTCAGGAGGAGCTGGTGCCTCCCCACTGCTGGGTGAAGAAGCTTGGTCATGGACCTCTGGCAGTTAGGGCCTGTGGCATTTGTGGCTCAGGAGATCTGCTGATGTATAGAGTTGTGTTCCCAACTCATATGTTGTTTGGCCTGAGGCTTCCCTACAGGCTGTTGGATGTGGCTAGATCTTGGTGCTAATGATCCAATCAAGATGCCAGCCTCCGGGAAAGCTCATTTATATGAACACTCCCAAAATGTCCACCACCAGCTTTTATCTCCCCTGAGTGAGCTGCAGCCTTCCTCTACATCCCCAGGAGACCTTCCAAAACCAGCAGCAGGCCTGGCCCAGGTTCCTATGAAATCACTGCCTCTGCCCTTGGACCTGGCACATGCAAGATTCTGTGTACACTTCCCATGAAAATGAAGTCTGTTTACCCCAGTCCCTTGGGACTCCTGGAGCTAAGCCCCACTGCTTCAGAACCAGATGTCCTGGGGTCTCCTCCTCCTCCTGATGCAGGAAAAATGGATGTGGGGCATGAGGAGGGCTGTGTCCCAGGTCTTGGTGGAGCCCCTGGGACATGCCCCACCAGGTGTGGGTCCTGGCTTTGCACAGGAGAGAATTCAAGAGCGAGCCACAGTTGAGTAAATGTAGATTTATTTAGAGAGATACAAACTGCATAGAGTGTAAGGCAAGAGAAAGGCCACGAGGTGTGGAGGTTGGGTGCTCAGATTAAAGAAAGAGCTGATACACGCTCCATAGACAGAGTGCGGGCCTTATCCAAAGAGTAGGGAGTGAGAGAGGCGTCTTCAAGGCTCAGTGTTGTTAGTTGTTATGGGCGTGGTATCTTCACACAAGTGGGAGGACTATTCCAACTGCCCTGGGGAGGGGGCTGGGATTCCCAGGAATTGGGCCACCGCCCACTCTTTGACCTTTTGCAGTTAGCCTTGGGACTGTCATGTCGCCTGTGGGCATGTTTTTAATCATGCTAATGTGTTACAGTGAGCATCTATGAAGCTCAAGTTCTACTAGAAGTCAAACCTCCCGCCATCTTAATCCTCAGGGCCTACTGGGAGTTGAATCTTCCACCATTTTGGTGTTAATTGCTGTCATTCCTTGAATGGCTGTGCCCTGCCCCCTTCCCTCCTGTCCCACTCCCAGTGCCAGAAGCCTGGTCTGGGGAGCCTGACATGGGGCTTAGAACTCTCACTCCTGTAGGAGAGCCTCTGCTACTTAATCATGCTTCAGCTTGTGGGTCCCCCACTCAGGGGATATGGGGCCTGATTATATCGTGAGCATGCCCTTCCTGCCGTCTTGCTGCGGTTCCATCTTTTGGTTTCCAGTTGAAGAAGATCTTTTTTGCTAGGTTCCAGTCATTTCTTTGATGATTGATTAGCAGTCAGCTGTGGTTTTGTTGTAGTTGCGAGGAGAGGCGGGCTCATGGTCCTACCACTCTGCCATCTTGATTGGAAAGTCGCATTTTAAGGGAGGTACTGGAGATTGAACCCAGGACCTGGTGCATGCTAAGCATGTACTCTACTACTGAGCTATACCCTCCCTTCCCCCCCTGGAAAACATCGTGTTTTATTGAGAAAGCTGACTTAATATTTTTGTGAAAAAGTAGAAACAGTTGGATAGATGATTTTCTTAAAAGGTAGTGTGTTCATTTTATTTTGGAATTCAGTGATGAAGAAAATTAGAATCAATGGCTTCACTGCTCTATTTTCTTTTCCTTTTCATCTTGGTAAATTCTCCAATAACTCTTATACAACTCGGTGAGTTGCCATTTTCATTTCATCATTAAATGTTTTTTTGTCGCTTTGGGGGACTTAACAGTAGATTAGTTTCATACTGTTTTTGCATTACAAGTGTAGCTAATGTTTGAAATGAATGGAGTATTATATTCTTAGTGCACGGGATGTACAGCCTACAAAGAAGCTTTGTGAGCTGAGTTTAGCAGTGTTTTCTGAGCAGTTCTGCCAGAACCCCACATATTTTAATATCAACCTTATATTTTAAGTGCTTCAGCTGTATTTAAAATTTGCTAGTTACTGCCTTTTAAAGCATTTCTTGTATCTATATATAGCTTCACAATGAAAATTATTTGATATTTGAGTTATGCTTCTTTTCTATTTCTGTCTTCTCATCCCATCCACAGACCTATAGAGTTTATTTCAACAGCTTCATTCTTAGAAACAAAGCTAACTTAGATGCTTGCTGTTCAAATTGGTATTATGGCCCTCATTGCAAAGCTCCATTGAATGTCAGAAATATGTCATGTGCTTGATTTCTGTTTGAGAAGATTTCAGTATTTTGAACAGTCTAGTAATACTTTGAATTTATTCCCACATCCAGGAATCTGACTGACATTGTTTAGTAACAAGTTTCCAAAATTAATGCTACTTCATTGAACTGTGAAAAGTGGCTCTCCTTAAAAATGATTATTTCACTTTACTCTAGCTACGTTGGCTTGAGCCCTTTTACCATGCAATAATTGTTTAACAGATTGTCCTTTTGATACGTTTCAGAATGTTTGGATTGATGAAACATAACTCGCTTTTGTTATCCAACATAACAAATTTTTCAGTGGATGCTTCTGTTTAAACCAGTTACTCAGGGTCTTTTATACATCATAGAGATATGGAAGACAAATGCCTATAAATGAATACTTGGGGTAGTATTCACTATGATTATTTTGGAAAATTGTAACATTCATGAAAAGGGTGTGGAAAAGCTAATTCTAAGTGCTGCTATGTGCCAGTCACTGTGCAGGACAATTATATATAATTTTTCTTGAATTAGAGAAACTAGATAACTGAGAATCCCTTAAAGCAACATAAAAAAAATATAAGGATGACATGAAAATAGGAATGGGAGTATTTTACAAATAAACTCAAATACAGACATTTAAATAACTTACCCAATGTTACACACCTGTAAGTGATGTTGGTTTTAGAGCCAAAGAAATAAAATTACTTTCAGGTGGGAAGGAGAACAATTGGAACAGCATAGATGCCTTCAGTCTTGAATTGTGGAGTATGGATAAGTACCCAGTCCAAATGCTGCTTACCCAGACTTGGCCGCAAGTCAGTTGAGACATATTGGCAGCTTTGGGGCCCTGAGTCTTCCTGTTTCCCCATAAAATTGGTTATCTTATAATGAGGAAGATGATAATGAGTAAGATAACAGGGTATGCTGATGCTAGGTTATACGTAGTCTGTTGCAGTTTGAAGACACGTGCAGTAAAGTTCGTAGGGTATTTCCTGGATAAAAGATAGGCTGGCATACACAGCTGAGTCCGCTTAGGGCATCTGGATCTACATCTTAGTGTCTGATCCTCAGCTTTATAATTTAGAAATTTGACGTTGTAAGCATATATCTGAAAGGACTCCCGAGGCTGTATTTACTTCTGCTAACCAAATTCACACACCAGGATACCAATTTATCAACATTACCAAGAAAAATATTACTATCGTGTTATCTGGTTCCCCTTGGTTATACTAACCAGCATTGGGTTACTGTGCTGAGCAGACTAACAGAGTAACACAGATTGGTTGATTTAAACAACCAAAAATTTATTTTCTCACAGTTCTGGGGAGGGGAAGTCCAAAATCCAGGTGCTAGCTATCTTCCTGGCTTGTGGATGTACCTTCTTGTGTCCTCACTGGCCTTCCTCTGTGTGTATGCAGAGAGAGGGGTTTCTGATCAGTCTCTCTTCTCCTCTTGTAAGGACACCAGTTCTGTTGGATTAGGGTCCCACCCTTAGGATCTTATTTAACCTCAATTACCTGCTTCAAGATCCTAACTACAAATATAGTCACGCTGGCGATTAGAGCTTCAACATATAAATTTGCGGACAAGGGGACACACATTTCAGGCCACCTCTAGCATAGTCTCTCCTTATAGAGTAAGTGTGGCATAAGAAATATATATTTGGTCTTTGTCCCAGTTCCAGACACAAAACTCCTAAATCCCTTGTAGTTTTCCTGAGTGATGTGAGTAATAGGAATGTCTTGTTCTAATGAGGCAACTTTTGTTGGGCTCCTAGAATCCTCCAGAATGGGTGTTAGTGTTAGAATTGAATTGAATTGTAGGGACAGTCAGTTTATGTCTGGAGAGTTGAGAAGTTGGTTGTTGGTGTGGAAAAAACCCCACACATTTGATGTCAGAAGTGTTGTAAGTAAAAACATTTTGGACTAATCCTCCCAGAAGACCAGGTTACAATCAAAATATTTGGTGAACCTACAGTCAGTGGAAGGTAGGAAAGATAATCAGTGATAATCATGATGCTATATGCCCCACAGGCATGAGATTTCTAAGTGCTGCACTGCATTGGAGATATATATTTTCTATTTTTGTCTTGTTGAGCTTCCCTTTTACCATAAAACCAGCTCCTTAAATTACTGTTTTTCCTTCGGATAGTAACTTTATAGTTATTGTCCCAGTCTCCTAATACCTTCCAGTTTATCAAAGAAAACTCAGACTCACCCCTACTCTGACATGATGAGATTTAAGTTGAGCCTTTAACTCTTAAATCACATTATGGACCAACTCAAATTGGGCTTATCTCTTTCAAGATTCTCAGAAAAATAATCTTAAATTTAATTTTGAGATGGGGGGTTATCTTACAGTAGGTAAATGTCCTCCATACTGTTGTTGAGACCACCTGTATGCAGACACGCAGGTTTGCTGCTAACTTGTTCAGTGACATTGTACAAGTCACTTTGCCTCTGAGACTCACATTCTTTGTGAATTGTAGGGGTAGGATAGGCTTTCATGCTAAGATCTTTTCTATGATTGTAATTGCTTTTGCCACATGGACCATCATTCTACTTTTGAAGAGAGAGAGAATTATAGATGGTATTTAAGACCGCATGAATACATGACATCATTAGGGAAAGAGTGTAGAGAAAACACAATAAGGATTCCAGGACCAGACACTGAAGAACACCAGGAAGTAGAGCAGTGGGAGCTATCAATGGAGTAGGCAGAGAAGTAGGAAGAAAAACAAGACAGTATTTCAAGAAAGGGAGTGATTGCTTGTGGTGAGTAAAGACAAGAGGTTCATTAAGGTGTGTCCATTGGATCTTGCAATGTGGAGGTCACTGGTGACCTTGACAAAAGAAATTTGTTTTGATTTGTTGAAACAGAAGGCGTATTGCAATGGATTGAAAAGAGATTTGGTGATGAGGAAGTGGAGACTATGTTTGCCTAGGCAGCTCTCTGGAGAAATCTGTCTATGAGGGACTGAGAATGGGAAATGCTATTTGCTAAATGCTAATGCTAATGCTTATTTGCTGCTGAGAGTAATCCAATAAAGGGGAAAAATTGATGACACAGAGATAACTGAAGGAGCAAAGTCCCTGAGAGGGTAAGTGAGGATATACAAAATGTATATTGACGTGATAGCCTTTGCTGGTAGAGGACGCTGCCCCTGTCGTAAAGAGAGGAAGAATGCTAACATGGCTGAAGGTATAGATAATTGAGTAGATTTAGTGGTAGAAAGATTTGGGGAATTCTCCCTCTGCTTTCTTGATTTAAAAAAAAAAAACAAAGAAAGAAAGTAAATGCCTGAGAGTACGGAGGGGAAAAGTTTGAGAAGAAAGAACAAGGAATGAAAGTATGAGAGTGAAAAAAAGTATTAGTAAGAATGAGCATCAATTTGAGGTTTGAGATTTGGCATCTCAAATAATTGTCACATGATGAGTACTTGATAAATATCTGTTTAATGAATAAGTGAAATGAAAGTGACTGTGCGAGTGTGTGATTTTTCTCCAGCTTTGTTCAGCTAATCAGTCATTCTATAAAAATGCAGGTTGTTCCGGGAGCATCGCAGTTTTGCAAAGTATATATGGGACTGAGGAAGATAGGGACAAAGGAATGGAGAATATTTTTAGGGGAATTTTAAAAGACAAGGAATTTGTGTAAGATATTTTGGAAAATGGTTAAAATGCCAAAAAGTTTTTATGCTTTTATAAGCTTAACTATTTAGGACACAAGTGATTCGTTACATTTTTGGCTTTATATTATAGTTCTGTTGGGAATGATAAAAGTTTTTCAAAAGTTTTTTGTTTAGGTTTCTTTTATTTTACAATGTCATAGTTTTAAAATTGAAGTATAATTGATGTACAATGTTATATGTTACAGATATACAATATAATTCACAATTTTTAAAGGTTATACTCCACTTATAGTTATTATAAGATATTGGCTATATTTCCCATGTTGTGCATTACATCCCTGTAGCTTATTTTATACTTGATAGCTTGTACCTCTTAATCCTCCACCTCCATCTTGCCCCTCCCCCTACCCTCTCCCACTGGTAACCACTAAGTTCCTTCTCTATATCTGTGAGTCTGTTTCTTTTCTGTTATATTCACTAGTTTGTTGTATTTTTTAGATTCCACATGTAAGCGATACCTTACATTATTTGTTTTTCTGTCTGACTTATTTCATTTAGCATAATGCCCTCCGAATCCATCCATGCTGTACACCAGAAACTAATACATTTTAAATCAACTGTACTTTAGTTTAAAAAGCAAAGAAACAACCCATTTAAAATATGGGCAGAACTGCACTGACACTTTTCCAAAAGAGGAAATGCAGATGTCCAAGAGGAACATGAAAAGTTGCTCAACATCACCAGTATCAGGGAAACAAATCAAAATCACAGTGAGCTATCATCTCACACCTGTCAAAATGGCAGTCCTCTGTCCCAGCAGTACACTCCTCTTTTGTCACCCAAGGCTCAGGGTCCAGCCAGTCCCAGTGTAGAGTCTGGCCTGTGTTTGTGGATTCTTTCCACAGGCTTTGGGATTGTTGTTTTCTTATTTCTGGTACCTGGCCCCTGGTGGATGAGGCTGGACTAGGCTTATGCAGGTTTCCTGGCAGGAGGAGTTGGTCCACAGCTCAGAAAGTCTACTGATGGGTGGGGCTGTGTTCCCATCCTGTAGGTTGTTTGGCCTGAGGCTTCCCAGCCATTAAGCCTACAGCTGTTGGGTGGGGCTGGGTCTTGGTGCTAATGATCCAATCAAGATGTCAGCTTCCAGAAAAGCTCATGTAGATGAAAACTCCTGGAATGTCCACCACCAGCTTTTAAGTCTCCTGGGTGAGCTACAGCCATCCCCTGCACCCCCAGGAGACCCTCCAAAACTAGCAGGTAGGTCTGGCCCAGGTTCCTATGAAATCACTGCCTCTGCCCTTGGACCTGGCGCACACTAGATTCTGTGCAGGCTTCCCAAGCGAATGGAGTCTCTGCTTCCCCCAGTCCCGTGGGGCTCCTGGAGTTAAGCCACACTGGCCTTCAAAACCAGGTGTCCTGGGGTCTCCTCCTCCTCCCCATGCCAGAGCCCCGGGCTGGGGAGCCTGACGTGGGGCTCAGAACTCTCACTCCTGTGAGAGGGCCTCTGCAATTTAATTTTTCTCCAGCTTGTGGGTTGCCCACCAGCGGGGTATAGGGCCCGAATATATAGCGAGCACGCCCCTCCCCTCCTACCATCCTGCTGTGGTTCCCTCTTTCTGTTTCCAGTTGAAGAAGATCTTTTTTGCTAGGTGCCAGCCTCACCCCCTCACCATGGTTGTTTAGCAGTCAGTTGTGGTTTTGCTGTAGTCACGAGAAGAGGCGAGCGTGTTCCTACTATTCCAGCATCTTGACCGGAAAAATCACAGTTGTTTTTTTAAACTGTGAATTTATTTTGTTTATAAAGAAGTAGACTGATTAAAAGAAGATAACTTAGTCTCGTAGGTTATTTCTTTAAAAATGAGATTCCAGACTATTTTTTTTCTAGAGAATTTTTTTTTGAAAATTTTTTGAGTAGGAAATGTCAGTAGACCTTTTTTTAAAAAGCATACTGTGTAAGGACACATTTGCTCAAATAAAAATTCCTGTTGAAACAGCTTTAAAAACATCTTTGAATAATTGTGTAACACCATTGTTATAAGTAAGAACTTAAACAGACCCAAGTTTTAGATAAAACTCTTACAGATGATACTATGGGAAAGGGTAATACTGGGGAAATAAACTCAGTTATCATTGTTTTTCAGGGGGAAAGGTTTTAGAATGTTTTCTTCGAAACACAGAAGGCCTTTTATGCGTTATCTTTTTACTACAAATTAATTAAATGTTATTTGTTATGATGCAGATGAAAGTCTTTTTATCTCTAAAATGAATTACCTATAGAATTTGGCTGAATATGAGTTCACACAGTTTTAAATATTTATAGAACTTAACTATGGCTTCAAGTTGAATGATTGAAAGATGGAAAATCTTTGCTTTATTATATGGTCCATTTCAGACATCTTTCGTTAATTTTATTATTAAAATCCAGAAAGCTTGATTTGTGGAACAGATTCACATTGTGTGAACCTATTGTGATGCTTTGATTTTATAGATTTTCACAAAATATCTTCATCTTTCCTTTTTTTGGTAATTGCTTGTCTAAGTTTGCAGAATCAATTTTCAGCTTCTTTGACTCCTTTAAATGTATTGCCCTCTGAGCTCCCATATTTTCTCCTGTGCTTTCTTCCTCATCATCATTATAACTACTATATATTGAGTTCATACAAAAGGTGAGATAATATATTGGTATTTTATATACAATACCTGCTTTAATCCTCATAGTAACCCTTTAATGTGTGTCATGTTGTCTATATTTTGCAAATGAAAGAAACTGATGTTTAGAAAGATTTAGAAACTTGCCCAAGGTCAGAATAAATACTTGTGAAGTTTGGATTTGAATCCAGTTCTGCTAGATTCTAAAAGCTGGTTTTTCCCAGTAAGTTATTTACTTTGTGTCTCTTTCATTGTATTATATTATAATTGAAGTCTTGTACTCATCTGGCTTCCCTGCCGGACTCTGACCGTCTGGAGGACAAAGATCTTGTCTTATTTGTATTTATACTTTCAGTGCCTGTTATAGACCCCAGAACTTTTTTAATTAGTGTTGAATGAAAGACACTGACGTCACTGATGGTAGCAGTGAGTCGTGTGTTATATAAAGTGGTATAGAGAGTTTCTAGATTAACTGCTTCATATAGCTCCTACCCTTTTGATGTATTGCCATTTATAGTTATATACACGCATGCATGCCCAATCACACACCTTCATCCTCATCGATCCTGTGGAAGTGAGAGTTTTTGTCCTCATTTTATAGATCCAGAAAATCAAGATCTAGAAAGAAATGAGACTTGCTTAAGATCACACAACTAGTTAGTGGCAAATCTGGTCTGCATATCCAGATTTTAGACTTTCAGTCATCTGCTCCAGGCTGTCCATCTGTGCTGATGGAAACCTATACTTTATTTCCTGATACGTTCATTGGTTCACATTGTCCCCAAGTGGATTGTGTCTAAAAGAAAAGACCTTCTGTTGGAGTGATGAGTGTATGCTCTTTTCTGAGTCTTTACAGCCTTTCACTTACTTTCCTTTATGAGGCATACCTTTTGGGAATAGTAATTATGGTTAGAATTTTAGTCAGGGAATGAAGTAGCTCAAACTAATGAACTGTAGGAAGATTGAACTCATGACCACATCATAGTCTAATCAGCTGAATATAAGTCTAGCAGGACTCAGCACAAGCAGAGGACTCAGCACTGAGACTTTGTTGGAGTGATATGCTTTCTGAGTAGAAAGATTTGCTTTACTAACATCTGAGTGATATAGGCACAGGTAATCTGTGTTTTTATGTAGAATAATTATGTCAGCACAATTTATATGTTGTAATACAGGGACTTAAAGTAAAAATTTACACCTATACCTGTAATGTGAAGCATGCTATAAAGAGTACCTATTTAATATACATTAAACATTTAAAATTTTCATCTTCTATGCCCATATCATTAATTTTTTAGATAGAGTTGTTGCATGAATAAAATTGACCTTGGATCTGTATGTTAGCATTTTTGACATATTTGGTAATACCAATTTTTTTCTAATGCTAGAAGGACTGAAAAATTTGTTAAATTTGAGTAGCTAATGTGTATGATATTAAGTTATGAATCAAAATGACTCTAGATCTTATAGGTTATCAATATTTGAAGGTACTAGTACTTAATATCCTTCTGTGGACAAACTACCTCCAAATTTTAATCTGGAAAATTGCTGGAATAACTGTTTGGAAAAGGTTTACAACAACATGGCTTTTATATTTTAAAATGGCTTTTATGTTTTTACTACTTCTGTTACAGTTTCTTTACAAATAATTAAACCTTGATTATGAAAGAGAAATTTAAGGTGTAAATATATTATTGAAACAGCCCGGGTGGTAGTACTGCCATGTTGTTTCTGTATTCAGCGTTATTCAGTCATAAATGCAGAGCAGAAGTATGTAACGTACCCCTGGACTTTATTTTGTTTTCTTAGCTCCTCAAGAGTTACTGATCTATGAAATGGCAGAGAATGGAAAAAATTGTGACCAGAGACGTGTAGCAATGAACAAGGAACAATATAATGGAAACTTCACAGGTGAAGTATGGTGGTTTAGAGGGAGCAGATCTATGGGTTATCCTTCTCATTGGAGTAAAATAGAAATAGATTATATATAATATTTATTATCTTTTGTTAATAAAATAATATATAATAATACAAGATACGTAAAATTCATATGTATCTTGTAAAAGATTAGTTATCATTTGTTTACTCTTCATAGTAAATTAAATTATGGGTATATAGGGCCTATAAGTGGTTTTCCACAGTGATAGCAGAGGCAGCCTGGCCATAGTTACATCAGCAGTATTCTAGGTGCAAGGTAAATATTTATTGCACCACAAGATTAAGAAGTAATAATTTGGCTTTATTTGGTGCTCAGTTTTATCATGCTATTTTATAACTTTAGAATTAGATTATAAATTTACTTATTATGCTAATCCTAATTATGTAATTATCCAAAAAGTCAGAATGTGATTATTGTGGATTTATTTTTAAATTTTAGTGTAAGACAAATTTATCTTTTAACTGAATTTGGAATTTGTGGTAAATTTCAGTATATTTGTCTCTTATTCATACATTTACCCGGAAAATTATAGCTTTCATTTATATAGAGGATTTAAGTAGGAACTTTGCTTTATATGTACAAAGGAAAAGGAAAGGTTTTCCTTTTTTGTTCATTGTAGTAGTTTTCTTTTTAACTTCTAAATCATTTGGCATCTAAAACACATTGCAAATAATACTTCAGCGTAGCAATATTATATCATAGAAATTTTCTTGCATTGGAGGAACCACAAGCTATCTGAAATAATAGTTTCCACTTGTTTGATTACCACATTGCCTTGCAGAACACATTTTGCAGAATTTTTGACTTTTGGGTTACTTTAGCTGTCAGAAGTTTTGCATCATTTTACTAAGAGTTTCAGGATTCAGAGATAGGCATTGCATATATCATAGTCTCTTCCCATTAGGAGCTTATGCATGTTATTTTTTCTTACCTTTCTTTTAGCAAGCACATACATTTATATATTCTTTCCCTCCTGCCCACTCCCTTGGAATTTAAAATTAATGTTAGTATGGCACACTTACTCTTCTGTACCATGGTGTGTGTTTGTTTAGGGTTTTTTCCTTAATATTTCCTAGAGATTGTACATGAAGATCTTATTCTTTATTACGGCTGCTTAGTATTCCATTGTCTGAGTGTATCATATTTTAATCACTCCTCTGTCCTGTATTCATAAATTTAAGTTGTTCATAATCTTTTACTAGAACAAATAACACTGCATTGAATAAACTTGTACAAAAGTCATTTCCCCTTATACCTAATGATTCTTAGAAATGGAATTATTGGGTGACAGGGTATATGCATTTGTAATTTCAAGAGATGATGCTTAGAGAGTTATCATTACTACCAATAATAACTAACCTTAATTGCACGTATACATTCTTATATTAACTCAGTTATCTTTACAAAACTCTAAAAAGTAAGTAGTATTTTTATCTTTGTTTTAAAGAAGAGAAAACTAAGGCATAGAAAGGTTAGCTAACTTGCCCAAGGTCACCTGACTAGTAGATGGCAAAGCCAGGATTTGAAACCAAATAGTTTGCCTTCACGTTTTGAGCTCTAAACCAGTTTGCTCTATGATACGATGCTAAATTGCCCTTCATAGAAAGTGGGCTAATTTAGTATTTCAGTAATGTACAAGAAGAACTTGTGTCCTGATGACAAAATAATTGCAGAACTAAAGAGTAGAACAGCAGGACCTAGCCTAGACTTGTCACAATGTGAACAACATTATTTGTTTTTTGAGGTTTATATGCAGTCCTTCAAATGTGGAATGGGGAGGTAAGTGAATTTTGAAAGTGATTGGGAAAAGTGAGCATTCTGTTTTAACCTCTGCATTAATCTTTTTCAGATTCCTCTTCGCTGAGTGAAAAGAAAAGGAGGGATCGGGAAGAAAGGCAGAATATTGTCCTGTGGAGACAGCCACTCGTTACCTTGCAGTATTTTTCTCTGGAAATCCTAGTAATCTTGAAGGAATGGACCTCAAAGTAAAGAATCTTCCTTTACTTTTTATATAAACCTAATTTACTAATTTTAGAAATCTTCAACAATCTCCTCCCTGCTCTGCCAAAATGGATTAATTACATTTAGAATGTTATAGAAGCATTTATTTTCCTTTCTCTGTATAGTTTGAAGAAAACTAGGTTAGGGGAACATATTTCTATTTGCTCACTGGATTATTACAGTCAACTTTCTCATGTCGACTCTTCTATGTAAAGGAGAACACTGAAAATGAGAAGTTGTTTTCTTCTGGCTTGACCTACAGGAGAAATCAGACCTGTGTACATTAAATACACTGATTCTTTAGTAGGTCAAGGTTCAGGATACGTGGCACTTTTACTGATAGTGTGAACCAGTGAAAGAGGACTCTGCCATGGAAATTGTGTTCTATCTTGAAATTTAGTACTTGTACCTGTTTCAGATAAAGAGCAAGTTGAAATTTTATTTGCCGTAATCATTTTCTGGCTTACCTTTCCAAGTTATCTGTGACAATATCTTAACATTTTTATTGTACGTAGAGTTTATAAAATGTTTTCAGCTCATTTGATCCTTAAAGCAATTCTGTGAAGAAGGTAAAACAGGTATATGATAATTATGATTTTTTATTGTTTTTTGGATCATTCTGATTTTAAAAATGAGAAACAGAATCAGACAGATTGAGTGTCTTACTCAAAGCACAATACTTAATGGACTCTGATCCAGGTCCTCTGACTAAAGGCCAGTGCTCTTTCCATTGTGTTATAATGCCTGTCCCAATTAGAAGTTAGGGTATATACAAGATCAGTCTTTGGATAAGGGAAAGGCTATGATGGGGTGTCTAAAAAGAAACTAGATTCTATACCCATGTACCTTCTCTTGACCCCCTTCTTCACCACCAAGAGACCATAGTGCTTAAGAACAAAAGACCTTCAATCCAGAAAGAACCATTTCTGTAACCAAGCTAAATAACCTGCTTCATCAGGAAGTTGTTTTGAGAGTGATGAATCCTGAAAATGAGACTGACATATTTCATTTTTAAAAAATTTGTTTTCAAGATTATGGCATCGTCAGAGCATTGTGGTGTCTTTTTTACTGCTGCTTGCTATGCTTACAGCTACGTATTATGTTGAAGGAGCACATCAAAAGGTAAGAGGTTCAGCACCTCTGTTTCTATTCTTGTATCCTCCCTAATCCCAGACAGTTTCAAAATGGGACTGTTGAGCGTTTCGTAGAATTTTTATCCTCAACATTTTTAGGCTTGGTTGATTTTTTTTTAAATTTATCTCTTAATTAGTATCTTGATGTCTTACTTTTAAGACCAACTAGTAAAAACTATTGTTGTCGAAGTTCATGGATGCTCAGCATTTATATTTGGTATCTATCATTCCTTTTTACCTTTAAGGATTTAAATGTAACTTTCCTGATGCTGTTTAGTCAAAACAGCATGAATCCTTTCATCACTACCCAAGTCTTCATATTTTCTGTAACACTCCTATTATCTATCCAAACTGATATACTCATCCTAGATTGAAGGTTTGGTTTTATATGTATAAAATGGGAAGTTCATTTGCCTATAATCTGTAAGTACAGCATAACTGAAGGGAAAATAGAACATTTGGTTAATGACTTTTATTAAAATAGCAGGTTAATGTTTTCTAATAGGACATGGTTCTAAAATGGTATCATTTCATATTTTAAAGCAGTTTATCTCTAAATGCGTCAAAATGTTAATGGTGATTATCTCTGGGGGGTAGAGATTATGGGTGATTGTTATTTTTAGCTTTATGCTTTCATGTATTTCTAGTTGTCTGTAATAAACATATTGCTTGTAAAACTGGAAAATGATAAATGTCATTAAAAATGGAGGGAGGGAAGCAATTTAATCTCAGAGACATTTTTATAGTTTTAAATGCATTTAAATATTTTAAAGAAATCTGTGTATGCTATCAAGAGTGCAGGGAACTGGCTTGATGAATTTACTTGCCAGTGTGAAAATCTAGACTCTAAAGTCTGGAAATCTTCCAAGTCCATATCCCAGTGGATTTCAGTTTGCTCTTGTTTGAAAAGCGTCTTGGTCTTCAATATACAAAAATAATTTTATTCCCATTTTTGCCTTAGATAAATAAGAATACATTCTGGTCTCAAACATTATATAAATAACTGCTCTTACCAGTGTATATTATTATGCTTTTTTAAACAAAGTTTTTGTAACTTTCAAGTATCTTAAAATTTTTTATTCTCATAGTTATCAGTAATTTGCGTTTTTCCTATAAATGTCATTGTTATAATAGGATTTTTTTAAATGTAGAAATTAGCTTTTTTCCTATTAGAATAACTTCTTTGCTATCTCTGCTACTACGTGTTAGAGGAAGTAAGCCTCTTCATGGAGCTTTTAACCTTAATGCTTTCATCCCATTGGAAACTTAATTGGTTTGTTTTATTTGGATTGTAGTTGATAAATACCACATTTCTGTTTAAGAATTCTGATTTTGTTTTCACCTCATCCTTTTTGTTTTTCAGTATGTGCAACGTATAGAGAAACAGTTCCTTTTGTATGCCTACTGGATAGGCTTAGGAATTTTGTCTTCTGTTGGGCTTGGAACAGGGCTGCACACCTTTCTGCTTTATCTGGTAAGAATGACTTTTAATAAGCAAGGCTGAAAGAGATTATGTTTTAATTCGTTCTTTTACTTCAGAAGTTAAAATTCTAAGTTTTGTATTTGAATACCTTTGTGTTTCATATGCATGCTAATCCTCTGGTCAGTGCTTTAAGTTTGATTTGGAATTCTGTTTTGTTTTTCCTGTTGGTTTGAGGATTTAAAAAGAAAAGGGAGGAAAAACCTTTAGGCAAATGAGATTGTTTACTTATATTAATTCAGCCAGGAAATGTTTTTTCCTTCCAGAGTTTGGAGTAATGATTCTCTTGCTTATGCAATTGTCATTTTAATAGTTGAAGTTATTTAAATGTATAAAATTCCATGTAAGGCTTAGAATTAATTTGGACAGTTTATTTTCTCTGTTAATCAACAAATGAGAGTGTCTTCCCTCACATCTTCAGACATCGTGTACATACCTGGATAGTTATTTTGATATTCTTATTGAATGTAATTGATGAAATATTACATATGTAGAACTAATGCTTTCTTAAACCCTTTAAAATCAAAGTATAAAATGTACCCTTACTAAAAAATACTTTTTTACTTAGTTGAAATTAGAGAGAAAAGATAGATTTTCCTTTAGACATTGACAGATATACTGAAATAATAGCAAATCTAGGACTAGGGGTGACAAGCAGGACATGTAGGGCATAGAATTTACGTAGGCACTTCTGGGGTCATGTGAGTGTGGAGTTGATAAGTGAATGCCTCCTTAAATTTTGTGCCCTGGATGCCTCTCGTGTCACTCTCTTCCTGCCTCTGATTAATATATTGAAAACAATTTCATACTTGAAAACAACTTAACCTTGATGGAGAAAAACAGCTGAAAAGTTGTCACAGCAGTACTGATTGTGGAATAAAGTTCAACAATGCAAACACTTCCACTCTGCTTCAGTGAGTTCATCTGAAGCAGGTATAATAAATATTAAGATATGATTATTCAAAGGGTTGCTTTATTAATGGTTTGAAGAATAATTTAAGAATTGATCTATAGTACACAACTTCTCTAAGATTATGGGACTTTTTCTAAAGCGGTTGCAGTGGCTGTGGCTTGGGATGAAACAAGACAGATTTGGGGGAAATTTTACTGCTTTAGTATGGGGAAGAAGGAGCCAAAGAACTGTTGGTTTTTGAAATGAGAAGATGTTGATACCATTAGCTGAATAGAAACCTGTTAAATATTCATTTGTTCTTTCAGAGCATAGCATATATTCTGAAAAGAGAAATTTAAAGAGATACTGTAATTATGTTGCAAGGTAGATGAGAGCTTCACCTGATCCTGGTGGGTTGCTGGTGCCAGAGGCTGGATAGAGAGAAAGGGGAGATTTGTGAAGGACTAAGAACACTTTCTTTTCCTTTTTTTAATTAGTAGGCTTTGTTTTTCAGACCCATTTTAGGTTTATATGAAAATTGAACTGAAAGGATAGAGTCCCATATACCTTTACACATGTACAGACGCACACAGAGAGTTTACCCAATTTTTTTTAAATCTTAGGCATAATTGACGTATATACATTATATTAGTTTCAGGTGTACAAACATGATAGTTCCCTCTATTATTAGTATTTAAAGTTTCTACATGTCTTCATGGCTTGATACCTCATTTCTTTTTATTACTGAATAATAGTCCAGCTTCTGGACTTACCACCACAGTTTGTTTATCCATTGACTTACTGAAGGACATCATGTTTATTTCCAGGTTATGACAATTATGAATAAAGCTGCTACAAACATTCATGTGCAAGTTTTGTGTGTGTGTGTGTGTTTGTGTATGCATTCAACTCATTTGGGTAAATACCTAGGTACAGGATTCGTGTATGTTAATTGCTGATATATAGGAAAGCAATTGACTTGTGTATTGATGTTGTATTCAGCAACCTTGCTATAATCACTTAATAGTTTCAGGACTTTGTTGTTGATTTCTATGTAGAAAATCATCTCATCTGGAGGAAGCTTTATTTCTTCCTTTTCACTCTGTATACCCCTTCATTTTTTTTTTCATTGTCTTATTGCATTAGCCAGGTCTTCCAGTATGATACTGGATAGTAGTGATGAGAGGGACATCCTGCCTTGTTCCCAACCTTAGTGGAAAAGTCTCTAGTGTCTCACCGTTAGGTATCACGTTAGCTGTAGGTTTTCGTAGATGTTCTTTATCAAGTTAATGAAGCTGACTTCTCTTCCTAGTTTGCTGCAAATATTTTTTTCCTGAGAGTTTTTAATCATGAATCGTTATTGATTTTTGTCAAAAGAACACTTTTTTAGACAATAGTGATCAAACATGGATAAAAGGCTAATATAGCAAGCAAATTCAGTACATAAAGCCTTGGAGAGCAATAAATATGTTAATATCAAAAAGAAATATAAAGACAGACCCAGCATATGCCATTTCCACTTGACCATATTGTCTTTAGTTCTTTGATAATTTAGTTTAGACACAAGATTCCTTCCAGGATTCCCTAGGTGTAACAGGAAGAATGAAGAAAAACAAACATTTACCAAAAAAAAACATTTTCAGAGAGCTCAAGCAAAAGGAAAATAAAAGATGTCACTGATCTTTTATTTTTCAATTGCCTTGTTGGGATGGAAGTCAGACTACAAGAAATCAACTACTTCTGTTGCTAATAAATACGACAGACATTATCATCATCATTGTCATCAGAGTAATACGAGCTGAAGTCAATTCTGTTGTTTCTTATCCATATTTGGTGCTCATGTTTGTGGTATCTGTACCTGCGGGGAGATGTTGCATCCTTGTCCTGTTGAACTGCAGCCATATGGTTTGCTTTGACCAATGAAATCTGAGCATAACTGGTAGGTTTTGCTTCCTGGCAGAAGCTTCAAGCTTTTGTCGTACTGTCTTTCACCTGAAGCCTGAGTCTCTGGCTTTGATGAGCAGATTCCTTTTGCTAGCCTCTGATGGATATACAGAGTAAGGGAGAAATAAACTTTGTGATTTTAAGCGACTGAGATTTTAGGATTGTTTGTTCTTACAACCTGTCCTGACTGATAGACTAGCTAAAATTTATTGACTGTTACGCTCTGTGCTCAGCACTTTACATGAATTATCTCATGTAGTCCTCCCGGGAGCAAAGGTAGTCAGCAACCAATAGTGTAGCAAAGGTGTAGTAAAAAATATCAGTGAGTATAGACCATGCATTTGTGAACTTTGGCAAATAGAGAATAGAGAAAAATAGCCAGGAAACCAGAGGCAAAGCAGAATCTAAAGGATTAAGAATTTGATCTGTATTATTTAAGAAGCTAGTTGAAATAATTTATGGTTAGATTTTTAAATCTCAACATTTTCTTGGTGATAGATGGTTGATACAGTTTTATCCTTACAGATCACCATTCCTTTTGTTTTATATTTGCAATGTGCTTGTGTCTAGAAAGTTCTAATTATACCTCCTTTCCTTTATGAACCTTTACATAATCGTCATTTAGGGAGATGTGACATTAACATTCTCATGTCATACATTTTTGTGCTGATGGGACAGGTACCTTTTCCATATACATATAATTCCTTAGTCAAGAAAACAAATGACCATATTAAAAGAGTGATCTGGTCAGAAATATAACCCTTCTTTTAACAATAATTTGCAGCAAAACAGTTAAAAAAGAAACCGAGTTTAACAGAGGGAGAATTAATTCATTCTTGATCATGGTTCTCTTTACTGGAAATCATGACTTCAAAGTGAAACAGGAAAATTTTTCCTGCATAGACAAAATTTCTCAATTAGATTCTTCCCAGTATGGAAGTTCCTCTTTTGGAAATATCATTCAGTTAATTATATCTCATTATACAACTAAATGGTGATCTAGAAATGTTACTATATTTCCTAAAATATTAGATATCTATGTATCTGCCTTTAAAATGAAAAAGTTATCTTGATTTTTAAGTTTATCAATCAATAATTCCATTTATATTTTTAGATACAAGTGAAAAGTTATGACTTTATGTAGATGTCCTGGAAATTCTCATAACTTCTTTGAACATTAGAAGTAAAAAGTTATTTGGTCCACACTCAATTTAGTGAAAATCAACAGGGAAAATGATTAGTTTGGTCTAATATCAAATTTTGTAAATTCGTTTGAGAATGGTAGAAATCTAGTACTTTGCCGAGGACAGATATGTAGCCACAAAGGAAAAGTAAGATACTGTTTACACAGGAATAGTGCTGCTAACCCAAGAGGAAGCGATGAAGGGAAAAGTGAATGGATTCCTTCTGAAGGCTCAAGGGGAGCTCTTGGGCCTCTCAGTTAGTTGGTTTGTTCCATTAGTATTAATAGTCAACAAATGGACTTTAGGATCTCTGTTAATTTCCTGAATGGTGTATGTGTTATGTGTCTTCGTAAATATGCGTCTTTTGGGCAAAAAGGACCTGTAGTATTAGATTCTCCAAAGACTCTGTAACCCATAAAAGGTTAAGGACCACTCTTCTAGGACTTTTTTTTCTTAGTATGTCTATATTAGTTTGCCACTAGGTGGCATTCATTGCTGATACAGCCAATATACTGGACTATATTTGCAGGTTCTATTCTGGATAAATATGAAATCCTCAAATAGCTCTCCTTAGGTTCTATTATTTACCTGTATTTCTATTATTCTATTCTATTCTATTCTTTCTCTCTATATTATTTATCTGTACTTATGACTATATAATGCCAGTACTTTAATGTACTTTAATCCATAATCAGTGTGTTCACAGAAGTTTGAGAATTTTGGCAGAGCATTAGAAGCTACAAAGGAGAGCAAATGGAAATTTTAGAATTTAAAAAAACATAGTAACTGAAGTTAAGAACTCAGTTAATGAACTTCAGTAGGCAACAGCTAAGAGAGAGGTAATAAACTGCAAAATAGGTCAGAGAGAAATATCCAGGAAAAAAAGGAGCGATGGAGAAAAAAACATACTATCTTCAGAAGAACTCATTTGCCGTCATTGATTTTGCTGAGAAGTCAGATGACTGTGGAATGGTATCTTCAAAGGGCTAAAAGAAAATAACTACCAACAGAAGATTCTGTACTCAAAGTGTCCCATGACTGATATAAAATAAAGATATTTTCAGAAAAACAGAAACAGTTTGTCACCATTAAACATGCTCTAAAGGAAGTATAAAAATTATTCTTTGAATAGAAGGAAAGTGATTCAGGATTGAAGCTTAGAGATTTGGGAATGAATAAAGATTAAGGAAAGGGTAGATATATGGGTAAATTTAAATTGGTTGACATTAGAAGCAGTAATGATGGAGGGAGGGAGTAGCTCAAGTGGTAGAGCTTGTGCTTAGCACGCATAAGGTCCTGGGTTCAATCACCAGTACTTCCATTAAAAAAAAAATTCAGTAAACCTAATTACCACCTCCTCAAGAAAAAAAAATGTTTTAAAGCAACAGTAATGATTATGTTTTGAGAGATTCAAAATAGAATTAGAGTACATCATATACAAATCATATGTGGAATAATTGAAATTAAGTTATTCTAAAATCTTTGCATTGCTCTGGAAAATGTAAAATATTGATTTATATAAGACTTCAAATGAAGATTTATATTATAATCTTTAGAGTAAGCAGTACAAGAATATACAACTATTTAACTAATGGGCACAGGTGAAAATCAAGTTATTTTTAAAAAGTCAAGCCAATAGAGGGAAAGAAAGGAGGCCAAAGGAACACAGAACAGGCAGGATGAGTAGTAAGCCTTTGATGGTAGATTTAAATTCAAATATATCAATAATTATATAAATGTAAGTAGAATAAATGTTCCTTCCAATTATCCAAATAAATATTAAGAAATTCAACTATTTGCTATATCCAATCTACATACCTAAAATATGAATGCACAGAAAGATTAGTAATAAAAGGATGGGAAAAAATGAGCCATTCAGTGTCAACCAAGAAGAAGCTCACATAGTTATATTGAACCAAAGTAGAATATGAGGCAAGAATTGTTAATACATAGTGTTCGTTGTTAGATTCAATTCACAGGAAAGAAATAACACTTCTAAATTTGTATTTAATAATATGTACTCAACGTATAAAGAGCAAAATTTGGCAAAACTAAAAGAGAATGAGATAACTTCCACAAACTTGGAGAGTTAATAGGGAAGTATAACATAGACAAAATACGTGTAACAACTGTATTTCTGTATAGTACAGTAAACACTTAGAGAATGAACATTTTTAGAAACACCATTTGTAATAACATTGTTAAAAGCAAACATCTAGGGATAAATCTAACAAGAAGTGTGCCTGGCCTCCACGTAAAATTGTAAAATATTATTGGAAGCAAAAAGATCTGGGTTAAAGAAATGATATATTATGTCAAACCTACTCTGAGTAAGTATTTTTGTGGAAATTGACAAAGTGATTGAAAAAAATCTTTATCACAGCAGCTTTGTAGTAAGTCTTGACAACCAATATTATGTATCTCTCTTGGGTGTTTCTGTTTCTTGATCTAGATAGCAGATACCTGTCTGAAATAATTTATTAGGATGCTTGTGTTATATACTTTTCTATATGTACTATACTTAAGTAAATACTCTCATTTTAGAACGTCTGCTCTTTTGTTTTAGAATTTTATAGTCATTTTTGGGTAAATATACCTGAAAATAATATCTGTTGTAGTTATTTTAAGTGGGCATCTAACTACTTCCTAGAATTGGAAATGTTACGTTTAGATAACATTCGTTTTTCTGAGACTTTTTTCAAACTAGAGCTGGTATATCCTCTTTTATATTTCCCCAGTAAATAAAACTGTATCTACTCTCGGCTTTATAAATCAACATTTTAATATGCTCTTGGCATTAAATTTACTTAAGATAACAGGCACGATGAATGGCTTAAATGTGGTTGTAATTTTTTAATGTGTGCAAACATGCTTATGATCTCTGATGTATCTGTGTAGTAGGTATGTTATATTTTCATATAAGGAAAGAATCATTATTATATAATGGATTAGAAATAGCATTTGTAAACTGCTTTTCTTCTTTTTATTTCTTATGCAGGCACTTTTTTGTTCCTTTGTTGAATGTCTTTTTTCATGAGCAAATTTTGCCTGGCAAATAGTGCAGGTTTACTGAGTTCATTCATTTACTTTATTCGTGTTTTTTATAAGTCGATCAGATGCATAGAAGATTCTGTGGCTGGCAGATTTTTCTAAGATCACACCTTATAAGCCCTCTTCTCTTGGATACTAATTTCCTGAAATCCATTAACAAATTTATTTTAGTCTTAGCAAGCATGTAGTGGGGTTTCCTTTCAGGAGATCCAAAACACAAGTTACCCAGGAATGCTTATTTACTAGTGGAAATTGTGCCCAGAGTGAAAACAGTAAGTTAATGAAGGGAACATGACTGCTGTTAACCTCTTTGATGCATCTCTGTGTTTGGATGTGGCAAAATTTTCACCTTAATAATGAGTTGACCCAAGGCAAGACAGCCCAGGGGCACCACTTTTTCTGTAAGAGGCCAGAGAGTAAATATTTTAGGCTTTGCGGGTCATACGGTCTCTCTTGCAGCTCCTCAGATGTGTCATGATAATAAGGAAGCATCCAAGGGCAGAGTATAAAAGAATGAATGTGACTGTTTTCTAATCAGCCTTTATTCACAAAAACAGGTGGCAGACCGGATTTGATCTGCAAGCTGTAGTTTCGGAATTCTTGCTCCAACTCATGGGATGACAGTAGTATACCAGAGAAGCATATCGAGCTTGGGAGCCTTAGTGAGCTAGCCACCTTCCAAGATTTTTACATGACATGTTAATCATTTGATTCCTCCATTTGCCAAAAAAGGATTGTCACTTCCCTTTTCCAGGTCATAATACTAGACGTAACATGGTGTTTTAGAAGAGAATATAGTTATGCGAGTCTAGAAAACCATCAAGGTAAAAAAAAAAAAATTCTTTTTTTTTTCATAAAGAGAAAAATGGAAGAATTTCTTCCAAATGAGCTGCCTGGTGAAGGCAAGATTTAGTTCTAAATTCACATTTAAACCGTTGATGGATGTGATTATTAAATGCCATTTTTTTCAACACTGTATTCATTTTGAGAAATAAATAATTTATGGATTACATTTATATTGTTGCAAACAATTGGTAGAAGTGATAGGGTTGTTTCAGTAGCTCCCTTAGAATTATTTCCCATTACTAGAAAATATGATTCATAATTTTATAAACAACCAGGTTACAAAGACAGGAATTTTGATACTTGATAATGAGAAATGTATCTCAGACATGCTCCTCACATGCATGTACATTGTTATTCATCAATTTATAAGGGAGAAGATTTAAGAACCATTTGTAAACTGTATGTGCCATCAGTGATTCATAAAGTCTGCTCTATATAACAGTAACAAAGAGAATGAGCCCTTTGGCAAGAATTTACAAATAATGTGATATATGAAGTTTTTGACACTAGGTGGAGTGGTTTCCTGGAGAAAGGCTTAAAAAAACCAATATTCCTTTCAAATAAGCCCAGCTCTTAGACAAAGAACTCTGAGAACAAAAACTATCAACAATCATTTAAAAATTTTTAAAGATACTTAAATATTGAACTATAAATAGAAAACGGACTATATTTTATAGATAACTTTTCTCTTTGGCATGTATCTTAGTCATTGAATTCCCTCGCCTTTGGGAATCAAAATGGGAGGGATTTTCACAGGTTGAAATCATTGGAACTGTGCTCTTTTGATGTGATTTGGATGTAGAAAAGTTTGGGAGCTATTCAGTTAAACTGTAAAATAAATCAAGTTTTTAAAGAAGGTATAACATCAAAGCATTATTATCTGAATGGTATTTATAAGTCATTTGTTTAATGTGACCATTTTAATAGAAAAAAATTTGGCTCTTTGTTATAAAATAAATACAAGAAAAGTTAGTCATGAGATACTCGTCTCTGTAAGATTTAAACTTTCTGCTGTAAAGTTTAGGGTTATTTCATCAGTAAAATGGGGTTAAAAATTGTGTGTCTCTTAAAATGCGACATCGTGATTACTATCAAATATTTATAGAACATCTCTGTATATAGCACCCTGTTTGCTTTAACGAGCAAGTACTTTATAGTATGTATATAGTACTTTATAGTACTACTTTATATGTATATAAAGCTCTTTCTTACACTTTTTGACTCTTGGCTATTTATTGCCTAAAGTAAATGTTACTTGGAAAACTGTATGTACATGGATTGAAATGGAATGGCGAAGTACTTTCAGTAAGAGAAGTATTGTAGCAATTGTTTAATACCATGAGGTGGAATAATTCTTTTGAAAATTGTTAGCCAACCCCTTCACTTTTTTTCTGCTTGACTTCTGATTATTGCTCCATTGCTTTGTCTATTCCTCTGTAAGACAAAAACAGGAAGAAATTGCCAAAAGTCAGTTTCTAGTGTGACTTGATCTTGATCTATATAGGTACAATGACTCTGACTATAAGCATGCAGTGACTCAGGGCTTTTGCGGGAAGACCAACAGGCCTTTCTTAGAAAAGGTCTGTTTGCCCTTTTTTTTGATGAGGGTACGGTCGGTCGGCTCTTCTCCTGTCTTTCCCCCAAGGAATGACTCATATATTAACTCTTAAGAGCATCACATCAAAAGTAGAACCCAAGGTCTCCAGGACATAGGGCTGGGTTTTCACCACCCAGAAGGGTATGAAGAGACTGGCTGACTTCCTGCCCTAAAGTCCCTATTTATTAATATCTACTTAAATGAACACTAAGAAGATTCAGTTTATGCAAAATCTGTTCTCTTGGATATATATTTTAAATAATTTATAATAACCTTTTTTAAAGCTGTCTTTATAAATGTGTAGTCCATTTCTCCTGAACACTTAAATCAACTCAGTGATCAAAATTGCATAGATTTAGAGAAGAAAAGTGCAGCATTGTTTTTATTTATGGATTGATTTAAGTAAAAATGACTCTGAAGACAGTTCCTTATAACTTGAAGCATGAACTACAGAGTTTCCACATTTTTGTTTTGGTTATTTTATACTTATCATAACACTTTTAGTATATAAATATGTAACTTCATACATTGCTCTGTTCCCTAGGTTGTGCAGGCATTATTATTATTAGCTTTTCATCAAATAAGGAATATGAGATAGAAGTCTGATCACATCTAATAAGTTACTGACAGATTTAGAAAACTAAAATCTGCATTAACTAATGGCTGGTACTACTGCCTTTTTACATACTATACTGCATTTTATAGGGAGAGATGGGGCGAAGGTCTTAGTTTGTAAAGTGGGGACCTTCTTCACAAAAAGAATATAAGCACTAGTTAAATTTCTCGGTTCCCGTTTGGAATCAACAGTTTTATGCTCCAGCCTTCTAGAATTATTTGTTGTACACCATAACCTTAGGTAAGTTTTTTTCTGGCTATGATGAGAAAAGCAATGATTAAAAGAATTTGGAGAGGAGAATTTCTGTTTGCAAGAGCATTTCTAAAGTCCCCTAAAAGTCGGACTTAAAGAAAACAAAGATTTTGCAAGCATGCAGACATTCATTTGTCATCTCCTTTCATTTATTTATCACCCAGATATTCCTAATGAATCACATTCCAGACTAACCACTGACTCCTTTTGTTCCTTAGTGAAGGAGTGTGGCAAACAAATGTTTTCCCAGTGAATCAGCGCAGGATTCTTGATTTTATTACCTTTGCTCTAAACTTTCCAGACAAAACTAATTGGAAATTTTGCCTTTGGGATCTCACTTGACTTCTGTGTATGGATGATGGATTAGGCTATGAATTGACATTACAGATGTTGTGCAAACAACTCGTCTTTAGAAATGTTTTATCAGTTCTGAGGGAGCCGCCTAAAGTGGAAGAATGTCTGTCTGTCTGCTCATCTTCCTTAAACAACTCATATATACATATACTACATTCTTAATGTGATATCATGTTCATCTTGGTTGATAAGAAGTCTTGGCTAAATTAGGCTGGTTTACTAATATGACCATTATAGGTTTCTACTTTTTAAAAAATGTTTCTGGAAGTAAGGGCCCCCCAATGAATCAAACAGTAAAATTAAAAATCCGGAAAACATTTGTTTCCCAATGAAACAGCAATACATATACAAATTTGTTATTTACTAAGGCAGTTATTTTCAGGGATTAAGATGTGACTATCCCTTTCTTTACAAAGACCCTGATTAGTGTTTGTGGCACCAGGACTACTTTCTCAGAGCTTATATAGGTATTACATTATTATCAGGGCACTACTTAGAACTAACTTTCACTACCAGACTAGGATGTTTTTGTTTGGTATAATTTCAGGAATGTTCATTTTATCTCTAGGATAATTTTTTTAATTCAAGATTTTCTTAATTAGACAGAGCTAGTAGTATATTTACTATTCCTGAAGCTAGAATAAAAGTTGATCCCATAGAATTTTTTTGCAGTCACTAAAGCTTCATCTTTTTACACTATTCATGAAAGAGTGTACATTATAGAAGTATAACTTTAAAATTTTATCTTAAAAGAATATTTTAAGTTAAAACACTTTTTCCACAAGTACCTATATCTGCTCTTGTTAGAAATCCTACCCCTGATCTGTCTATGGTTTTTCTCTCATCTAGACATCCTCTTGCCTGGGCAAGCACTACATCTTTTATCCTGGACAAAGCAAAATTATTCCATTATCAAAATTTTGGAAAATATAATGTAATACAGCTCATGAGACTAAGATATATGAGGCCTTGAACTGAACCAAAACCAGATGTTCGATATGTCACAAGCAGCTGAACTATCTTGTTGAATTGACTTCACTTACAATGACTATACTGAAATACCTCCCCACCAGTTAAGGGCCCTAAAATCCTGTCACTTTGATAAGAGTGTAACTTTTCATCACAATCATTAAGTTTGACCTATCTATCCTTAAAAGGAATGTCCATTGGCAATAATTAGGAAGTCTCAGGGGCTATCTGTACAGTTAGTGACTGTTACTTGTGACTTAGTGGCTAACTAGGAAATTTATAGAGCTTCCTGGGGAATAACAATGTGAGCTGTATATATATAGTTGTTTAACTTCCTTCAATTACCACCACATAGATTAAAGGACACTATCCTTAAATAGAAAAATTAACCTTTGAGGACCTTCATTTGCTGCTTTTCCTTAAGCAGTACTCCTTGTGTTGATCTTAACCTTGCCACATGGCACAGTCTTTTAAATGTCCTGAGGCTCATTTTATACCACAGCATATGGTCTATCTTGGAGACTGTTTCATGTATATTTGAAAATAATATGAATTTGGCTATTGTCAGGTATAGTGTTCCATATTGTTCAAGTGTTCTATATCCATACTGGTTTTCAGTTTATTTATTATATCAACTTTAAAAAAATAGGTTGTTGAAATTTCAACTATAATTGTTGATTTATTTATTTCTCTTTTTAGTTCTGTTAGTTTTTGCTTTATGTATTTTGACATTCTGTTATTAGGTGCCTGCATATTTAGGATTGTTCTGTCTTCTGAAAAATTAGCCCTGTTATTATAAAATGTCCTTATTCATTTCTAATAATATTCCTTCTCCTGAAGTCTACTTAATCTGGTATTAATATAGAATACTCAATCTTTGTATGATTACTTTTACATTGTTTATGTTTTTTCATCCTTTTACTTTTACTTTTGGGTCTTGATGTAGACCTGATGGACTTTTTATAGACAGCATGTACTGAGGTCTTGCTTTTTTAATCCAGTCTGACACTCTGCCTTTTCTGCCCAACTATTTTTTTATTATTTTCTTTTTCTAACTTCTTTTGTATTGAGCGTTTTTTTTACTGTAAATAATGTAGCCACATTATACCGTTGTACCCCATTTTCTCCATCCCATACTTTATGCTGCTGTTGTCATATATTTTACTTCTATATGTGTCATAGTTTTTACTTAAAACAACTAGTTATTTTCTGTTTCCAGCACTCTGCACTCCATTGTGTACATTAAAGTTTCTATCTTGTATCACTTCTATCTGAGAATTTCCTTTAACATTTATTGTAGTGCAGATCTCCTGAAACAGATTCTTTCGGCTTTTGTTTGTCTGAAAAAGTTATTTCATCTTTATTTTTGGAATATATTTTTCATGAATTCTAGATTGACATTTTCTTTCCTTTCAGCACTTTAAAGAAGTAATCCTGTTGTTTCTCAGTTTATTTCTCATGAGAAGTCCTATCTGTATTTCTTGGTAGGTGACTCAGTCAGACCTTGGAGATATTGCAGGTTGGGTTCCAGACCACCACAATAAAGGGAACATGGTGATAAAGCAAGTCAAACAAATTTTCTGGTTTCCCAGTGTGTATAAAAGCTATGTTTACACTGTACTGTACTCTATTAAGTGTCTAAAAAATTTTTATTTACCTTAATTTTAAAAATAATGTTTTTGGGAAAGTGATACTGATAGACTTGTTTGACATGCGGTTGCCACAGACCTTTAATTTGTAAAAATCTCTGTATCTTCAAAGCACAATAAAATGAGGTATAACTGTAAAGTGTTATTTTTACCTCCTGTGATTGCTTTTAAGATTTTCTTGTTATTGCTCAACTATAGCAATTTGATTATGGTGTGATTTTTGATGATTTTCAACAATTTAATTATGTGTTTTATTTCTTTGTGTTGATCCTGACTGAGGTTTGTTGAATTTCTTAAAAATGTAAGTTGATGGATTGATATTTTTCACCAATTTTTGAAAATATTTGGCCATCCTTCCCCCAACACACACACTTGTGTGTGCACACACATACTTTCCCTCTCTTTTTGGGATTTCAGTTACATATATATTAGATTGTTTGGTAATATTCCACGGGTTCCTGAGGTTCTTTTCTTCCATAGTGTTTACTCCTTATTTCCTTTAGTTTAAATACGTTCTGTTGCCTTGTCTTCAAATTCTCTAATAATGTCTTCTGTGGTGTCTAATCTGTTGATTAACCAATGAATTTTTGTATTCAGATACTATATTTTCATCTGTAGAAGTTTCATTTTTTTCTACTTTGTATTTCTTCTCTCATTATGTTTATGTTTTCCTTTAAATCAAGGATCAGCAAACTTTTTCTGTAAAGGGTCATATAGTAAATGTTTTAGACTTCATTAACCATAAGTCTCTGTCAAAGGTACTCCGTTTTGCCATTGTAGCACAGAATTAGCCAAAGACAATGCATAAATGAATACACATGCCTGTATTCTTTGAAACTGCTGCTGGGCTGATTTTGGCCCATGGGTTGAAGTTTGCCAGCTGCTCCTTTAAATTCTTGAACATATTTATATTCACTGTTTTTAAGTCCCTGTCTGCTAATTCCATTATCTCTGCCATTTCTGGCTCTGTTTCTATTGACTAGTGTTTCTTCTTGTTATAGGTCATATTTTCCTGCTTCACATATCTAGTTATTTCTTACTGGCTGCTGGAATGTGGTACTAAGTTGTTGATTGTATGGATTTTTTTTAATCTTCTTTTATAGACTGTCAGTTTTTTGTTTTGGGAGAGAGTTAAGTTACCTGTGGATCAGCTTGATCTATTTAAAGCTTTAAAAAAAAACACACACACACACACACAAACCAGAAACCACCGTGTTTTGGCCTGTTTAGAGTGGATTTTTCTCTAGGCTCTTTCCAAGATCTTTCCTGAATGCTGAGTCTTTCTGCTCCAGCTAGTTGAAGTTGAGATGTTTCTCAGCCCTGGATGAAGTCTAGGAATTATACAGTTTACAATCCCGTTAGTTGGTCTTTTCTCACTAATTATACTTTGCCTGGCCTCATGGAGTCTCATCATAGCATGCAACCCAGCTTAGTCTGAAGGCGACCCCCATGCATATTTGTGGAGTCCTTTCTCTGTGTAGCTCGCTCTTCGCTCATGTTCTACCCCACAGATTTCAACCACTCAGCTCCCCGAACTCAGGTTTTCTTTTCAGTGCAGCAAGACCACCCTGCTCTGCTTGGAGTCTTCCTCTTTGAATCATGGATTTTGCTGGAGACACAGAATATGTCTACAAGTGGAAAGCCAGGGTCATCCCAGGGCTTCCTCATTCACATCCCTTCTCTCAGCAGTCAGAAGTACTATACTGCCTATGGCACGATGTCTGAAAAGAAATGTCCCATATACTTTGTTCACTTTTCCTGTTGTTCACTGTAGGAGTGAAAGTCTGTAGCAGTTACTTCATGATAGGGGGCAGAAAACCCTTAGCCGCAGGACAGGTCTCTAACCCATGCGTATCAGTACCTGTGTAATCCCATGAGAGCTGGAACCTCCTGCTCAGTACATTGTGTTATATTTACCTTTTATGGCAGATCTGTCCAGGTAGCCTTTTCTACTTAACACTAGAGCTTTTTATCTTTATCCCTTGTTTCTTCACTTAGTGTAGTTTAAATGTGATTCTTCTAAATTTGATTCCTTTTAGTAGGAGTTTTAGATTTAAAAAAAAAGACTTTAAAGATAGTTTGAAGATGTGTAACTTTAAAAATTCTCTTAATTAAAATGATAAATTTTTTTAGTTTTTGTGTTGAATTTTTCATGTAAACTAATACTTACTTCAGTGAAGTCCATTCTATGTAGGAACCATTAAACTACTATGTTGAAAAGAACGTGTGAGGTTTCCTATCAGTTATCATAGTTTAAAATGTCAAGGTGCAAGTTAGACGGGCTCTGGAGAATGAACAAAGGGCAAGAGGCTGACTTATTCATGTTCACTTTGTCTGGGAACCACCACATCTGCCTCTAAGGCTGAGTAATCATGACTTATTAGTGTGGTTATGGAAAGTATACGTCAGTTTAATTGTGTAAACCATCCCTTCTTTAGGGAAAAAATTCTCATCAGATGGCTGAAAATTTCCCTTTTTAGAATCATTTAAAATTAAAACTATGAGCATGTCTTTTATCTTGTTGATTAACCTGCTTAATTTGTTGGGGTTTATATTTCACTTATATTTCGGGAATAAAATATTTTTTCATTCCCATATATCTGAGAAATCTCATTATTTTATCATCTGGGACAGTTCAGTTTTTGTTCACCTAGAGTTCATTTCTAGAGGACAGTTTTGTGGGGAAATCACGGACAAACTATTGAATTTCTTCTCTTTTACTTAATAATACCACATTTCTCTTTTGTGTTTTCAAACAATAAAGGTGGAAGTTACAGTTGCCTTTTTTTTTTAACTGCATTTGATGCTTAGCTGTAAGTATACAGTGAGAAATTTTTCACCAATTATTCAGTTATTCCGAATTCTGCACTCTTGGGTTTGTGTGTGTATAGGATCACAAAATAATTCTTGTTTTCTTTAACTGTGAAATATCTTTTATGCACATAATATTTAAAGAAACAGTTGTAGATTTCATGGTTAATCACAACTTTAAAAAAAAGCCCTGAATACTCAAAAATATTCCTGTTTTAAACATTCTATAATTATTTTTAAAACTTATTACTGTTTATTGTTTTCTCTGACTTAAAATTCAAGAAAAAGAGGAAGAGACTAAAAATTCACATAGGTTTTTTTTTGTTTGTTTTTTTGTTTTGGTCTAGAAAAAAACTTACAGTTAATTGATTCAGTGCTCAGTATAGGACTTCATTTTTTAGATTTTTATTTGAACACAAAATACCAACTGCATTTAGGGAGAAATGTAGCTTAGATTTATGAGTATCTTTCTTTTTCATATTAGCATGCAACAAAAAAGTTTATAATCACCTTCTATCTCAATAACAGTATGAGTTCTTTACTGTTTTATTTTCATCAGTATGTCTTATGCACTTTGTCTTCAAACCACAAGTTTTTTCACCATGTAGTTTAAAACGCCTTTCTTATATCCAGTGACCCCTTAGCGTATGTGTATCTGTATATAAGATGCATGGATGTGTGTGTATAATTTTACTCTACAAATACAGTATTTTTCTTCATAACAGCTAATGGCTAATACTTTCGGGGGTCTTAATATATGCCCAGCACCGTTCTAAGCTCAGCAATTTATATAAATTAACTAATTTAAACTTCACAGTATCCCCAGAATATAGATCCTGAAGGTATTTTATTATTCCCATTTTATAGATGAGGAAAGGAAGATTTAGAAGATAAGTCGCAAAGGTCAGAACCTGAATCAGAACATCTGGGTCTAGAAGTTATGCTTATGGCAGCTGCTATAAACTTTGTTTACAGCATTCTTTAAAGTGAATACTTACATAACGTCTGTTAGAAAAACACGTTAAGAATGTCCAACTTCTGGAGCTTGTATTTCATGAGAACTTTGGAAATTAGCAGTAGATTTTATTGACATACTTGATTATATTTAGGTTTTTGGTTTTTTTTTTTTTAAACTTTGAAGCTAGATAAAACCATAAGATGAATCTAATTCTTTTGCCTTGCAGGAGAGTAAACTGAGGTCCAGAAATGTCAAGTGACTTGTCTGAGGTTGCTTATTTTCTGACCATTAATAGCTTATTAAGAACCTAACCTATTTGAAACTCAAAACGAGCTTGTTTAAAACATACAGGTTCCCCTCCTACACTTTTAGTGGGAATGTAGTTTGGTGCAGCCATTATGGAAAACAACATGGAGATTCCTCAAAAGACTAAAAATAGATTTACTCTATGATCTAGCAGTCATACTCCTGGGCATATATCCAGAGGGAACCTTAGTTCAAAAAGATGCATGCACCCCAGTGTTCATAGCAACACTATTTACAATAGCCAAGACATGGAAACAACCTAAATGTCCATCGACAGATGACTGAATAAAGAAGTTGTGGTATATTTATACAATGGGATGCTACTCTATCATAAGAAAGAATAAAATAATGCCATTTGCAGCAACATGGATGGACCCAGAGATTGTCATTCGAAGTGAAGTAAGCCAGAACGAGAAAGAAAAATACTATATGATATCACTTATATGTGGAATCTAAAAAAAAAAGAAAAAAGATAAAGATAAATGAACTTATTTATAAAACAGAAACAGACTCACATACATAGGAAATAAACTTAGGGTTTCCACAGGGGAGGGGTATGGGAAGGGATAAATTGAGAGTTTGAGATTTGCAGATACTAATATATATAAATTAGATAAACAACAAGGTCATACTGTATAGCACAAGGAACTATATTCAGTATCTTATAGTAACTTATGATGAAAAAGAATATGAAATCAAATATATGTATGTTAAAGCATTGTGCTGTACACCAGAAATTGACACAACATTGTAAACTGACTATACTTCAATTAAAAAAAAAAATACACACACACACACACACACACACACACAAAGAAAAGTTAAAAAAAACCTTACAGGTTCCCATGTCCACCTGTTGAATCATTTTATGCTTAGGGGACCCCGAATTTATATTTTTAACAAAGTCCTCACCTTAGCATACATGTGCATTTGGGAACCATTGTGTTTACATCTTTATCACACATTAAATATGAATCCATTTTAATCCATATGATTATTATCAGTTTGTAATCTTTCAGAATAAAGGTACAAAGCAACACAAAAGCTTCCTTAGAAAAAGTTAGTTTAAAAGACAAACTCTGATACTAGTTCCAAATTTTTATTTTCATTTTGGGTTCTCAGTGGGAAAGATAAGTGAGGTACTTACTTCATTAACCGTTTTTCAAGTAAGGACAAAAAGTGATATTCTCAAATTATGCCTAAAGGAATAGGGGCACAGGAGGTTTTATCATAGGGAATAACATTCTTACAAATAAGAAAGATGGATAAATAAAATAAGAATCAAGCTAGAAATCATATGGTTTCCAGGGGCCAGTAGTGCTGATGAAGGAGACTGAAAAAGGACACAAGGGAACTTTTTGCAGTGATGGAAATGTTCTGTATCTGTATCTTGATTAATTATGGTTATATGACTGAATATAATTTCAAAACTTACTGAAGTATAGACCTAAAAAAATGACTCTTACTGTGTATAATTATACCTCAATGAATTTGAAATTGATTTTTAAAAAAGCAAACTGGGAAGAGGTTCTGGGAAGGATAATTTTTTCAAATTATCAATTGCAACTTGTCGTTTAAAAGCTAACATTTTTCTCTTAATATATAATGATTGAGGTACGATTAAAAAAATGTCTATTGATAATTCCTTTTTCATTAATATTTCTCACCAGAGGTTTCTCATTTTTTTTAATAGGGTCCACATATAGCTTCAGTTACATTAGCTGCTTATGAATGCAATTCAGTTAATTTCCCTGAACCACCCTATCCTGATCAGATTATTTGTCCAGATGAAGAGGGCATTGAAGGAACCATTTCTTTATGGAGCATCATCTCAAAAGTTAGGATTGAGGCCTGCATGTGGGTAAGATGTCCATTTTCATATTTGTTTAAAATTAACCTCACTCTCTTGACTCTTTGTTGTACCTCATTGAAACTGAACCAAGCATATACCAAGTCAGTAGATAATTAATTCATAAACTGACCAGCTACCTAACTTCCAAGTAAAAGAAACCTTTGAGAGCTTCTCCTGTTCATGAGTGACATTCAGCAGGAAGGCAGGAAACGCTTAGTGCCACGAAGCACTGATGCCATGTAGACAGCAGCAGAGAAAAGAAATACAGATAATGCAACCATACCATTTTGTAAAGTTTTAGTAATGTTTGTAAAACTTGACAAACATGTAACAAATGGTTATGTATCAGTCCAGATTGGTAAATATTATATGTCTCTCTCCTAGATATAAATACTCTGTTTATTCTTAGAAGACTCATTTCATTTTCTGAGTTGTTCTTATACTGAAGTAAGGTCAGTATTTATTTCTTAATAAACCACACTTTACTGTAGTGGAGGTATCAGACTATATCGTTGTATACGGTGATCTCACTTTCAGTCTACCAATTATTTTTATAGTTTGCTAAATATATTTTGGTAAGTTTTAGACTGCTTGTTCAATGGTAGAAGTATTTTAATCCACATATCCACACAAAGCATTTTTTTATGTGCCTAAATTCATTCAGGTGTCTGTCACTGGGGAATAGTTCATTTGCTAACAGTTCCTATTACTGTTTGAAATATTATTTTAATATCATTTGGAGTCATTAAGTCATATGTTCTCTGTAACATTTTTTCCCTAACAGTTTTCTTATAAAATAAAAAAACGTGGAACAGACCACTTAAAACTCTTAATTAAAACGGGCATGAATACCATGCCCACAGAAGAGGCAGAGTTTTCAAACACATTTAAATGTTAGCAACTTTGTCATGTTTTAAAAGAATTAAAAGGGAAAATGCCATACATTGAATTTGTTGAATGTGAAAGACAGGAAAAACTGTCATGTTCCTGTTAGTCTTTTATAAATACTGGAAACAAATTCATTGTACTAGTTGCATATGTTTTATAAATTTCACCACATTAATCGATGAAAAGCTATTAATGAAATAACTAGATACTTAGAACATGCTAGAAAGGGAGTATGTATATAATAGACTTCGGTTTTCTGTTTTTCATTTGTTCTTTCAAAGATGATTTACGTGGCTGGATTGACACTAATGCCAAGAAAGAAAATTTTTCATCCCAGCTGGCAGCGTTACCTACCTCTCCAAATTCCCATAGTGCATACTGTCTGAGGTGCTCATTTGGCCTAGCTCCATGCATGCCTCAAATTAGTTAAATTGGCTGGTGTGGTCGCTTACTTCCCCAAACAGATTTAATCTCCAAAAAGAAATTCAGACTGTACCTTATATTTATTATCCTCACAGCAGGCAGCATTAAGCTCTGCGCGTAGTGCAAGAATGTCAGTAAATACTGATTAGTTAGCTGAATTGCTCTTCCTATTCCCTTCTTTGAAACTGCCTTTTTTTATGTTAAAAAATGTTGCACAAAACCGTGTTTAAATTGGTTCTTACTGTTTTCACCATTTACAATGACAGTCCCTTCAACAAAGAATATTGAGGAAACTGAATATCCACATGCGTAAGAGAGAGGTTGGACCCTTACCTTACACCATACGTAAAAATGAACTCAAAATACATCAAAGACCTAAACTTAAGAGCTAAAACTAAAACTCTTGGAAGAGAATATAGAGACAAATCTGCATGATGATTTGACAGTGGTTTTTAAAATGACACCAAAAGCAGAGGCAAAAAAAATAATAGATAAACTGAACTTTGCTAAAATTAGAATCTCTTGTACATCAAAAGACCACTATTCAGGAGAATGAAAAGACAACCACAAAAAGGGAGAAAATATTTATAAATCGTATATCAGATAAGCGTTTAATATCCAGGATGTTTAAAGAACTACAACTCAACAACAAAAAGACAAACAACCAAATTAAAAAGTGGGCAAAGAACTTGAAGAGACGTTTCTCCAAAGAAGATAGACAAATGGCCAATAATTGCACAGAAAGATTCTCCACATTGTGGGTCACTGGGGAAATGAAAACCCAAACCGTATGGAAATACCTCTTCACACACTTTAGGATGGCTGGTTTTTGTTTTTGTTTTTGTTTTTTAAAGGAAAGTAAGAAGTGTTAGTGAAGATGTAGAGAAACTGGAATCCTTAGGGGGTCGTTATAGCTTAGTGGTAGACCATGTGCTTAGCATGTGCAAGGTCCTGGGTTCAATTCCCCAGTACCTCCATTAAAAAATAATGCCCTTACTTATTAGAAATATGGGATGAAGAGATACATACCATTATATATTTTTTTTAAATACGTAAAATAAATACCTGTCTATTATCTAAGTCTTTCTGTCTCTTTATCTACCCTGTTGGTTTTGATCCTCTGGAGAACCCTTAATGCAATTTATTAAAGGCTTTTTTATTTAAAAAAAAAAAAAAAGAGAGGTACTGGGGATTGAACCCAGGACCTCATGCATGCTAAGCACGCACTCTACCACTGAGCTGTACCCTCCCCAACAAGCTTGTATCTTTTTGATCTTTCACAATTTGGCTATATTACTAGTGCAGGGCTTCAAAAACTTTCTTTTCATTTATGAATTCCAATAATAATAATAATAATAATAATAATAATAATAATAATAATAATAATTAAATTCAATAATATTAAGCATACAAACATTGGAGATTCAGGCTGATCAAAACTTAATGGTCTCTACCCTCATGGAACTTTGCATCTTAGTAAGGGAAATAATTATGGGAAAAGATATATATAAGTATCATTTAAAAATATACATATAAATATTTAAACAAACAGTGATAAGTGTCATGAAGGAGAAATCTGCATAACATAAAAATTTTTCCTAGTCTGTGATTCAGAGAAGATTTCCGTGAAATAGCAGTGTTTCAGTGGATATCTAAGGATCCTTGTTAAGTTCATGGTTTTGTTTTTGTTTTTGTTTTTCTATTATGGTAAAATACTTATAACATAGTTTACCATTTAACCATTTCTAAGTGCACAATTTGCTGGCATTAAATACATTCACAGTGTTGTGTAACCATTGTGAATATCCACTTCAAGAACTTTTTTGTCATCTCCAAACAGCAACTCTGTACCCATTAAACAGTAACTCCCCATTCCCTCCTCTCCCCAGTTCCTGGTAACCTCTCTACTTTCTCCCTCTATGAATTTTCCTATTCTTGATACCTCATCTAAATGGAATCATACAGTATCTGTCCATCTGTGACTGGCTTATTTCACCTAGCATGTTTCAGGTTTCATCCATGTTGTAGTATGTGTCAGAACTTCATCCCTTCCTGAAGCCGCTTTAAAACTGATCTTAAAGGAAATCGGAAGCATATTTTCTCTTTTTTCTTGTTTGCAAAACTGTCTGATAATTTTACTAGAGTTGGTATACTTGTTTTTTTAAACATTACTGTAAGAGCCCTGAATTTCTCAATGGTTGCAAGTTACCCTGCAAACTTTTGCTTTTAACTTCTGTCTCATGTTTTTAGTTGGAATAATTAGTAGAAAAATGATTTTGTTTTTTAAAGATCATTAACACACTGATAATACCAAACTGCTGTAATTTCTGAGTGGTCAGCATATATAAAAATGTCTCCTCTCCAGATTTTTACCATTTAATTTAGGATTCCTAACAGAAAAAGCAAGATGCTGGTGATTTACTTGTGAATTCACTTGACAAAACTTTTAAAATATATTTTTATTGAAGTATAGTCAGTTTACAATGTTGTGTCAGTTTCTGGTGTACAGCACAATACTTCAGTCATACAGGAAAATACGTATATTCAATTTCATAGTCTTTTTAACCTTAAGTTGCTACAAGATATTGAATATAGTTCCCTGTGGTATACAATATAAACTTGTTGTTTATCTATTTTATATATGACAAAACTTTTTAAAAGCATAACAGTTCAGGATTTTTCTCCTCCCCCAAATCTTTGAATAAAATTGACATTCCAGAAAAATACTTTTTATCTTTTGATTTTGTATATTTTGTTGCATATTAAAGTCTTCTCCAATTCAAGAAGCAGGGACCTCAGGGTTAATAAATTGATACACAGCAGATAGTTTTTAGAAGAGTTTTATGAATTATTGCTTGACTAAATACAAATTGTCTTTCTTTTACAATAATAAAGCCAGTCATCTCTTTCCCTTAATTAAACTTAGGCTGACAGTTTTTAGTATTCCACAGTTTAGTTTTTTTTTTTTTGTATTGATTTTGTTTGCAAGAATTATAAAATTGTTTTGTAACAACTTCAGTATCTAATTTGAGATAACTGACTAAACTTCTGTGTCTAGACTATAATGTATTTTGAGGAACCTGTCTGGATGATTATATTTTCCTTTTATTTTATTTTATTTGTGTGTGTAGAAAATAGAACCCTGGCCCGTGATCACCATTCTTATTCCTTGCTAATATGGGAAAACATGAGCAGAATTAAAATATAACAATGAATATGATCAGCTAAGATAGTACGTAGCTCTTGATTTCATCTCAATACATTACTACTTCCTTTTTACCTTGAAGGAAATTTGTCATGAGTTTGAATCATATGATTGTTTTCAGAACTATTGAGCATTTGACTTAATAGCTTTTAAGAGAAGTTTATGTTTTGAATGAAATGTTGCATTTAATTTTTCTTCCTACTTTTTGTTATGAAAAAAATTTTTAAGTATAGGAAATTATATAATTAATTCAAAATATTATCAACCAACTTCAGCTAATATTAACTCCTGGCTAATACTGTTTTATCTAGACCCCTCCTCACTTTGCTCACAATTATCTTGAAGCATATCCCAGATAACATTATCATACCTCATCTGTAAATATATCAACCTGAGGACATTGTCACACCTAAGAGAAATTAGGAAGCGTTTCTTCAGTTACCTGATGAGTGTCCAGATTTTTCTGATTGTGTTTATTTCTCTTTTTTCTTTTCAGATGTATTTGTTGATGAAACTGGATTGTTTGTCAAGTACAGTTTTCCATAGTTGATTTTTACTGATTGTATTTTGGTGTAGTTTAAATGTTTCTCTTTTTCCTGTGAATTGATAGCTGGATTAAGAGGCTTGGAAAACAATTTTTTTTGACAAGAATGCACTTTATAGTCTTGTGTGTTTCTATCACAAAGTGCAATATAAATAGAAACGTCTCCTTATCACCAATTTGGTTACCCTGAGATATCTTTTGTATAGGTTAAGACAGGGTAAATAATTGATTATTTCTCTTTATTTACCAGTTTTTTAAATAATTAGTTGGTTCTTTAACATCTTCCAAAGGTGACTAACATTAACTCTTCTTGTTTAGCAAAATATGATTTGAATTTTATTTTCATATCCTTCTATGTATATGTGTCTCCTCTTCTCTCTGTTCTTTAAATATAGTCTTATTCTTCTGGAACTTAATTATAACACCTGATTCACATGTGGGTAATGGAGTTACGCTTGGGATTCCACATGCTGAAAAATAACATTGATCGTGAAATATTTGAATTTGATAATGTTCCTTGGGGATTCTTGTCAATGCATTTGCAGGTAGAGTCATAGGACAGAGCAAATAGAAAGGCCTAAAGTTGCTTCTGAAAATGAGCAAAGCTTTTTTATTCACTATAATTCAGAACAGAGAAGGATGGCTCAAAGTTAAGAATTTTCTTAGAGACTATAGGCCCCTTGTATTATTATCTATCCTGTATGTAAGCCATTTAAGACCAAGCCAAGTTCCTGATTCTTTTACCTTTGTTTTCATCCTTTTGTCCTAAGTTAATTGAAAAAAAAATTATCTTCAAAAACAAGAATCCACAAAGTGACTGAAACATGAGTCACTCAGTGTCCTGAGGAAATCAACATTTTTCCTGTGGTGAAAATTTATCCATCCTATGTTAAGATTTCTAGTGGCTTCCTGACCACAGTTTGTTAAAAGCTTTAATTCTGCACAAAAAATGTTATATTGGGATTAAAGCAACAGCCTAAATACCAGAAGATTTCCTAGAAAATATGTATCTTAACAGCTATCCTAGTGAATGCTCATTAGCAAATCATTTGAATATTTGAAAATGGGGATGACAAAAATAACTGTGTGTGTGTATGTGTGTGTGTGTGTGCACAAAATCTAAAGAATAAAACAAACGAGAGAATATGTCTGAGGAACAGATTCTCAGATATAGAGAACAAAATAGTGGTTACCATTGGGGAGGAGGGAACAAGAGAGCTATAGGGGATTAAGAGGTACAAACTACTATGCATAAAATAAGTAAGCTACAAAGATACATTGTATAGCACAGGGAAAATAATCAATATTTTATAGTAACTTTAAATGAAATATAATCTGTAAAAACTCTGAAGCACTGTTTTATACCTGAAACTAATATCATATTGTAAATCAATTATACTTCAATTAAAAAAAGATGTCATAACATGTCAAAAGTCTAGAAAAGCATATGTTATTTCTAAAATTAGTAAAAGGAAAAGGTATGTGAAAAATAATAACAACAGAGGCTGTAAGTAGAGATGCTTGACAATTAACATTAATTTAGTATCTGCAATGTACCAGGGATTGTCTAAGACTTTCATGTATGTTATCTAGCCTGGCATTGCATAGGTTAGTATTCTGGTCAGGATTCAAACTCATATCCTCCTGATTATATAGGATAGCTTCTCCTCCCTAATACATGCATGTTAGCATGCTTTTTGGTGAGAACTGACAAATACAGATTTGATTTGTTTAGCATCGCTGTGTTGAGAAGAGAATCTCATGTAGTACTTTGGTTTTTCACAGGGTATCGGTACAGCAATCGGAGAGCTGCCTCCATATTTCATGGCCAGAGCAGCTCGCCTCTCAGGTGCTGAACCAGATGATGAAGAGTATCAGGAATTTGAAGAGATGCTGGAACATGCAGAGGCTGCACAAGTAAGATCAGTGGGGGAAAAAAATAGAATAATTATCCCTTAAAGAGGTTATGATTAAGGTAAAATTGTCAGTAGTTACTCTGAAGAAGAAAACTGTCAGTGTGAAATCAAAATCATACATGGTTTGGTATAAAAGATTTCGAAAAGCTGAAATATAAAAGTGATTATAATCATGATCTTAGAATAGAGAAATACAGAAAGAGTCGACAAGACAACTCAGACTAAACCCAGGTAAATTCCTCTAGCCAGTGAGGTTAAGGAGCTAAACACTGTTTGTCCATTATGTGTTTGCAAGTGTTATCAAACAGACCACTGAATAAGTAAGGGGGATAAATAGGCAGGCCAGGCTGTAGTCCAAAATAAGAGAACTTCTTACTTAAGTTAATTTTAAAAAAATAATTAATTTTAATTGATTACTTAAAAAAATAACAAAACAGTTCACTGTGGTTTAGAAGAAATTTAACTCCCAATTAAGAAAGGACAATTAAGATAAACTTATCCTTTGTTCTGGGGGAGAAAGGCCAAGTCCTTTTTATACCTGAGCACAAACTATATATCAACCTGTATCTTAATGTTACAAAATAGGTGTTTTTTTTCTTTGTAGGAAAATTCCTGAGAACATTATTAACTGATTGAGTCTCCATCATAGGGATGACAGTAGAAATCAGCATAGACATAAATAAAGGATTTAAAGGAGAGATTTTTGAAAGAATATATATAAAAAATACATCTCCCTCTTGAAATTTGACCATTACTCTATGAAATGTTTAAGAAATTGTCTTATTATTGTGTGTCTGTAAGTGCATGCGCCCACATAAGTATGCATAAATTATTTTGAGGAAGGAGTTCATAGTTTTCTTTTCAGTGGAATTTGGGACCCAAAACCTCCTACCCTAGAGAGGAACAAATATGTACTTTTTAGTGACAGATGAGCTTTTTAAAAAAAGCATTATTAAATGGAAATCACCTAAGCATAGTTATGGTTTTTAATTGAAAATACAACTTTCAAATATAAATATAGAATAGCCAAATATAAAACAAATGAACTGAAGAGCTATGGACAACTGCTCGGTATGGAAAGAGGCAAGTTGTCCTTGAATCTGCTTTGTCTTCACCAGATACTGTGCCTGTCCTCCTCACATCATAATGTTTATATTAATGCTAATAATTATTACTAGTAATACCAATAATACTTTTAAATTATTTTTAATGCTTTTTAAAATCCAGTCTCTAATTTGAGCCTAATGTTAACTCTCAAGTAGTATGGAAAGGTACCATTCTATTAATTTTATAGAAAACTGCAGAGCTAGAAATTGTTACCTCCTTAATTTTACATGCTTAGAAGTAGAGCTGGAACCAGAACTCAGAATGCCAGCATTACTGGTAAATTCCATTTACTGAAACTGTGTCCATCTGTAGACATAGATGGTTAAGTACCGTCATTTGGGATAACTCTGTCATTTGTGACACTAATTAGTGCATGGCATTTAACACATTAAAAACTTTTTTCACCTATGTAAAATCAGCAAATTGAAGTAGAGTCAGTGTAGGATGGCATGCAGCTTTAAATCTTTATGCTATGATTAGATACCAAGCAGGTATAAGTATTGTTTTCTGGTAAGCCAACTAATAATACTATGATTATTTTCCTTTTTTTAAGAAAGCTTTTTGGTTTAGAATTAATAATTTTTCATTGGCATGGTTTCTTCAATCTCTCCTCTTCCTTCATCCAGCTCTGTAAAACACTTCTCAACATCACTTGCCACTTGGCAACACATTTAAGTTCATATCACTTTTATTTGATTGATTGATAGATTGATCGGTTGATTGATTTTTGGAGTCATCATTTTGGATTCCTCCATGCTCCCACTCCAGTCTGTATTTGGTGTTCTCTTGGCCCTCTGCATGGGTGCTTCCCTCTTGATTTGGGACCCTTACCTTCCTCTTTCTGGATTTACTCCCTCATTTTAGTTGAATATATTCTGCAGTGGCTTTCTGAGAAAGGATGATTAGAAGGAAAATTCTTAAAATACTGTGTTCATTCACTTTTAATCAATTAAATGAATATAGGATTCTAAGTTGAAATCACTTTTTAACTTAAGATTGGAAGGCATTTCCCAGTCATCTTCAAGCTTCTAGTGTTGATAGTAGTTTACCTCATGCCATGGTGAGCCCTCTTTATAGGTAGTCCTTTTGGTTGTTTTATTTTTTTCTCTGAAAGCTTTTAGATTTCATTATCTGAAGTATGGATCTTTTTAAAATATATTCTGCTAGGCAGTCAGGAAACTTGTCAACCTAGAGTCCCTTAGTTTTGGGAAACGTTCTTGTATTTTTTCTGTGTAAGTTTACCCTCTTTGGTCTCTACTCTTGCTTTCTGGAATTATCATTATTTTGATATGGGGACTCCAACACCCATTATTTTAATTTTTTTATCATTTTGCTGCTAATACTTACTCATTTTACTTTGTATGCAATTTCTTCAACTTTATCTTCTAAACCTAGTATTAAAATATTTTTCCACTGATAGATATTTATTTTCAAAAATCAATTTGTATTATACTTCCAAAAGATGGCTTATCTTTTTGAAGATTTTTTGTTTCTTCAAGTTTTCTGTTACTCCAGGCATTTGTTTTCTTATTTGTTTCTCCTTTGTCTGTTCTGTCTTCTGTTGAAATCTTTCCTCAAAACCTGGTGATCCTTGTTCATCTGTTTATATATAAGAATAAGGCACATAAAAGCTGAATGGAAAGTATGTATGTGGACACAAGGTGTAGGAGTAGCAGACCACTGGGTTTATTGGAACCTCTGTTTATCAGCTCCTGTGCATCTTTCCTTTGGGATGGTTCATTTTCTCTAGAGGTGGATCCTCTAATTTCTTGCCTAGGGAATATAAACCTTGCTGCTGACATTCTAAACCTAGCCTGTGAAGGTGAGTTAGAGATCTCCTTTAATGTGTAGCCTTTCATTTAACCTACTTTGTGTCCAGTCTGTGAATACCTGCGCAAAAATGTCCTGAGCCCAGAACTTTCGGTTCACTGTGTCCGGAGGCTATGCTTGATGTCTTCTTTGGGACTAGGGGAGGAAGTTGTCTGGCTGTGCTAAGTACTTCTTATATAGTCTCCTTGTTTTCAGCCCTATCCCAGTTTTGGAGTTCTGTAGTACAAATTACTTCTCTTCCATGTCCTCCACTGCAGGCTTTCAGGTATAATCTTTTCTTCTATCTGCATCTCTCTTCATTTATTAATGCTAGTTTCATCAAAGACAGAGTTCATGTTCCTATTTTCTATGTTTTGGTGTCATTAAGATAAGGCATATTCCAGTTATCTACTGCTGAGTAATAAACCACCCTAGTGTTTAGTGGTCTGAAACAAGAATAGTTTATATTGCTCACAGATGTGCAGTTTGGGCAAAATGGCTTGACTATAAATTGGAAGATCTTCTTCCAAGGTTTACTTACATGATGAACAGGTTGATTCTGGCTGTTGGTTTGGAGTTCAGTTGGGCTGTTGTTTTGGGACCTCAAATTACTCTTCGTGGGGCTTCTTGGGCTTCCTCGTAGCACCTGAGTTCTAAGAAACAAATGTTCTGAAAGAACGTCGCTGGAAGCTACAAGGTTTCTTGTGACGTTATCTTGGAAATCCCAGTCACTTTACCACTTTATGTTGGCCAAGTAGATCACTAAAGCCTGCCCAGACTCAGAGAGGGGAATTAGACCCACCTCTCAATGAGAGCAGTAAGCAAGAGTTTGCACCCATCTTTAATCTGCCACGGGGGCAAAGGTCTTATTTGGTCATCTTGAAGTGGAAAACTTACTGTAATAACATTTTTAATAGGATAGAACAAACTAAAATTATTCTAGAAGGGGGAATGAGATGGTAGTTGATCTTGACATCATATAATGTAAGAAATTGTTGAAAAGAATTTAGAAAGGGGAAGTGATGGGCTTGTCAAATATACAAAAGTTGTCTCTCCTCAGGCAAGAGCATATACTCATGCTGAGAACCTACAGGGATAAGTTTTGTCTTAGAATTAGCAGGTTAAAGTTTTCTAAGGCCCACACTGGCTCAGTAATTTTTTAAAAATTCCGAAAACTCAGGTCTTCTAGAATTTGATGAAGAAATAAATTGTGCTTCATCTTTTATGTATAATTTGAGCTCTTGAAAACTTTTGCACCTTGAAGGCTCTTAGTCTTTATCTAGCTCTACTTTGCAAGTTTTGAGTTGTAGAAACCAGAATGCACACAATACTCTGATGTTCAAGAGGGTTAGCTGTTTTCATCTTGTAAAGCCAATAATTACCCATCACTATTTTAGGATAAACTATTTCTTATTCCCTAATATCATTTTAGCTTCTATTAAAAAATCAAGTAAACAAAATGTGCACTTCTGTTTCATGTTCTTTAGTCAGAAATTATATACTCTTTCTGAGCATTTTATTTAAAAAATTTATCCCAAATTACTGTCATATGTAATGTCAGTTGATTATGCAAACTAAAAAATAATGAGTAAAATAATGAGTAAAACAACCTCTCCCTGACAACTTTGTGATCTTCCCTATTAAATTTCTAAAGTCAATAAAAAAATCTATGAATAAGGCACTTGAATGAAGTGTGTTAGTACAGCTATGAAGTAGAAGATATTTTCCCTGATTTAAATAGGAAACACACTCTCAGAGCCATTACCCAACCCAGTTTTCTGACTTTGAATTAGTGCTTTGCCTACTGTAACACAATATAGCAACATTTTCATCCTGGTTAATGGAACAAAAAAGTGGAGAACCGATTACAATTTTTTCTTTCTACTACATTTGATTTTTCTTTTCTTTCTTTGTTGCCTTTCATGTTTTTTTCACCAGTATCCATCAGTTTAGTGGCTTATTATAGATTTCAATGTATGTAAGTATATTTATCCCTTCATACTTTCCCCCAGGTTTAGATAAGGGGTTGTATGAGGATTTTTAACTTTTATTTATTTGTTTTGTGGGTAAAGGAGGTGGAGGAAGAATAGTTGGGGAGGGGGCTGTTGTCAGTTTTCCACATTTTAAACTAACTGAGACAGTGCTAATGTTTTAATTCACTGTTCAGAGAAGAGTTCTTGCAAAGTAAGTTTGGCAAATAAAAGGTTTTTGGTTTTGTTTGTTCTTGCTTAACACTGTGGAATATTGCTAGAGCCAAGTAAGATGCCTCAACTGTTTGATACACTTTTGTGATACATTCTTGTTTTTGTTTTTCACTTTCACTGTGCAAATAAATTTACAACAATTTAAAAGGATATTTTTTGTCATTTTAGTTCTAAGTCAGTGATTTTACATTTTTTTATGTTTCTACTGGCAGATTTGTCTTACACTTTTTGTTTCTATTTTTTCCAGTTTTGCATGTTTTCGAATTATGTAAGTGCTTATAGATTGAAATATTCCAGAAGTATTAAAAGCAAAAAGTGAAAGCCCACACAAGTACTCCCCAAAGTAGAACAATAGTCACCATATTCTAGACAGTTTTCTTTGTATAATTTTTTTTAGTAAAAACTAAAATCATACTGTATATATTAGTCTTAGGGTCCCCTTTGACATATATATTATAGACATTTGATACTGATTTTTAAAATTGTGTTCTTACTAAAAATGATTGCATACAGCTTATTGTAGAAAATTGGTATTTGTGTACTTTTAAAAAAATCCCTTTTTCCTTCAGTCTCTATAAATATTTATGAGTGAGTCATGTTCTATTTATTGTTTTGTGGCTTGTTTTGAATATAAAAACATACTGTGAACATTTTTCAGTGTCATCAAATATTTTCCACATCTTTTTTTTATAACAATTTTATTTCTGACTACAAAGCATGTTTATCATATAAAATGTTGAAACTACAGAAAAACAAAGAAAAAACTTTCATCTAACTGGTTCATTTACCCATTTTTAAAATATTTAGTGTATCTTTTCATTTTCTTATTGATAGAACTTTTTAAGGAGATTCCATTTGTCATACGCTGACAGTATTTTTCTGTATTGTTTGTTGTGTGTTTTATTGTGTTTTGCTTTTTGGATAAATAAGTTTACATTTTTTCTTTATTCTGATATCTTAGATGTTTCCTTTTGGAGTTATGCCTAAAATTTATCTTCCTGAACCATTAGGATTATGCAGTAGATATTCAGCTGCATTTTCCTCTAGTATTTTTATGTTTTTATTTTTACCTTTAAATCTTTAATCTATTGAAATATTCTTACCTATCATACAATATGGGAATCTAAGTTTCTCTTCTACAGCTCATTAGCTATTTATGTATTGTTCCAACACTATTTTCCCAGTGATTTTAATGTTAGTTTTCTCTTAGGTTTTATTTTCATAAATTGGATATTATATTTTTGTAAATAGTTATTAATGGTATAAAGATACTAGGTTTTTATTTGATAAGCCGTGACTTTCCTGACATCTTTTTAGTTATATCTTATCAATTGTGATTTAAAAGGTTTTATAGTAATCAGTTTCATAAAGACCTAAAAGTTTACCTGATTTTTGTGCTGGAATCTCCTAATTGTTGGCATTTGTTTTTTAAAACCTCCAGTTTGACAGGAGCAATAAAATGTTAAAAAAAAAAAATTGGATTGACTGTAGCTAAAACAGCAAATTAAGTAAAATGAAATGAGGTGGGAAATGTATTTTTTATTCTTGAAGGCAAATCCCTTTGGTAGAGTAAGCTTATCAGCAGGAAGAGTAAAAAAAATACTTGGCTCTCGTTGCTTTCCCATGTGCTCTCCAACTAGATTAAAGTGTGTATATACTTTTACCAGGAAATTGTTACTAGGTAGCAATTTTATAGCTAAGTATTTGCCTAAATTTCAGTTTTGACTGATGGCTGGATTTTGTTTTATAGATATTCTGAGGGAAAAAAAGATGATTGATGCATTTATTTGAATTCTGATCCCTTATGGTACCTAATTTATTTTCGTGACCACAATATTGAGATTAGGCAGTATTTTTCCACTAAGCTGACTTCCTTTTGCTCTTGGCTTTCTATCGTGTTTTTACTAGATGTCTGTGGGAGGTAGACATGAATAAATGTAGCTTCCTATAACTTTTAACAATGACAGCATTGTTCATAAAAGTTAGGTCTAGATAGCTGTTGTGTGCTTTGTGGACTATTTCTTGCAAGGCTTAATTACTCTCTTTATGATCTTTTTTTGCCTTTGTTCATGATTTCTGTTAATGATATCACCATCCTCTTAATCACTTGGAGTTCAAATCTGACTCCCTCCTTACCTCTCATATCTAGTCATTCTTCAAGGCTTGTTGATTCTGCCTCCACAGTATCTTCATATTTGCCCTATCTTTTTCCCTTCTCACTACTGATTCATACCTTTATCACCTCTTCTCTGAACATTTCTGGTGACTTCCTAATAAGGTCTCCTCTTTACTAGTCTTTTTTTTTTTTCCCAATCTATTTCCGCATAAAGCAACAACAACAATTTACTGAAAAATTCCTCTGGTCGTGGACCTTTGCTTCTCAAAAATCTTCCAGATCCCTGAGAATTGTCTTGCTGTATCTTTCTTGTATCACTTACCACTTTCTCCCTTCTTTTAAAACTATTTGTGAACTTTTCTCATTTCTCCCAGGAGTTTGTAAGCTCCTTGAGAGGAAGCCACAAAAATGTGTGTATTTTTGACACTGCCTGCATTGACTTACATATCCTGCTTATGTAATAGATGCTTTGAATGAACTAAGAAATATTAAGAGAAAATGTACTATTACCTGAAGCATGATCACTTAATGTTCAGTCTTTTTTGTAACATCACAAATAAGATTTTTTATTTATCACCCTTATAGTTCTGAATTTTAAACAGATTTTTGGACTGGTGGCTCATATCCATCAGCTTGTTCAACTTTAGCACCTGTCTTATCCCCAGTAGCTTTTGCAAAACCACTGCCTTCGCCATGATACACGAATTTTCCCAATTCAAATTTGGGGATTCAGCATTTTTGCTTTGCTATCAAAGTCATGATAGGGCAGATTACTAGATTGGCATACCTTTTCTATGTCTTTTCCAACACTATCTGAAATCAATTTATTGGCCACTTTTTTAAAGTCATTTGTACGTACCTGTTGGGATATAATTTTCATCATCTTCTTCTGGATTTGGCAGTCCTGTTGGTGCTGCGTGTGAGGTCTTCTGCATCTGACTGTTGCGTTTTTAAGTAAAACCAACACAGAATAGATAGAGCTAATAACCACCCGCAGTCTTGACATCAACATGAGCATCAGTCATGGGCTGCCATTTTTTTTACCGTGCAGCACATTTTATCACAGGTAAGATCTGTGCCATGGAAATTACTTGGATAGTTTTTGCCTTGAACATTCTCCGTAATTAGCTTGAATTTTCTAAATGCAACTTCATCATTCTCCAGATCAGCAAAGCACACTTCAAAAACATGATTCTTGAGGCCATCAGATGTGATTTTGGTTCCTTAAGTTCTCATGACTAGTTTTTTCAATATTTTTTATATTGAATATAGCTGGTGGTTTCACATCTTACCAATCTTTCTTAGAAAATGGATCAACTGTTTGCCTTTTGGCTCCCTTTTTGCTGCCTTTTGTGAGGCGCTTGTTCTTGCAGACTGCCATGATGCTGCTCAGAGAGACAAAAGGGAATATTCAGTCTTATTCCAGTGAAAAATAAAAAATAAAACAAAAAATACAGTGAGCACAGAAGTCATCTTACATAAAAAAGATGGAACTGTTTTTCATATTTGAGTTTAATAATCTGATTGTAAAGCACTGTAAATTCATCTTTCATTCAATTAAAAAAATCATCTGAGAGCAATGGTTGAAGATAATATAGAAAACATCCTTAGTTAAATGACTTGTAACCTTTAATTCACATTAAGTATAATAATGTTTGTAAAGTTAAATACTTTAGCAAAAATAAAGGTGGTTGTGATGGCTTATTATGTAAGCTGCATAATCAAAGAAAAAGGAAAATTAAAGACATTAAGATTCAAAGAATTTGAAAAATTAGTATTTGCTTGATGTATCCTAAAAGATTAGCGCAGCCAGTATCATTGATGAGGAATGGACGGGAGAGAGTGTAGCTCCAGCGGTAGAGCGCATGCTTAGCAGGCACGAGGTCCTGGGTTCAATCCCCGCACCTCCTCTAAAAATAAATAAGTAAACCTAATTTCCTCCTCTCGCCAAAAAGGAAAAAACAGAAAAGAAATGATGAGGAATGGATGGTTGTGGTATTTTTGTGTTTAAAACTTACACAATAGGGTAGGAATGTTGTACATATTTACTGAGAAGAATATGGTTTGAATAAGTTTGCTTTTCTAAACATCTCTTCAAGTGACCGAGCTACTTGGATTCTTTTTCACAAAGTATTAGGTTACTGACTGTGTGAAACTTACTGTTTCTTATTACTCCTGTCAATATAGGAAATTGAGAATTAGGTTAGAAATAAGAAATGTAAATTTCTTAAAACTTCATCTTTTAAAAGGATACAGTATTTTCCTTCATGTTTATAGTGGTTAGCTTTCTACTGAGTATAATTCATGAGTTTGTACAGCATCTTAGATTAAATAGTTCCTCAAAGGCTGTTTTATAGTCACTGGATTTAATCTTATTTTAAGGGAGCATTTCTTAGGTTCTGTTTAGGACTGCTTTTTTTAATTTAATTAATACTTGCCACTTAGTCTGATTTATTGAAACTAAGCCACCAAATTAAGTTTAAATATCTTTTACTACCTTCAGAAATTTCAAGCTATTTACATTATTTTCTTAGTGAAAACACGCAACACCAAAAAAAAAAATTCATCAGTTGTAACGTAGCTCTCATTCTTATGGCCGGTGCACTTTCTTTTTATGCAGGAATAGATTACCTATGAACATCCGCCCTACGTATGAGGTGATAATTAAGGTTTTTTTTAAACATTCTTTTGATAATGATAGAATATATGTTTGGTCATTTGATTTTAGAGACAATGGGAAAGGATTTAATAGTGATTATATACTCGCTGAAGTGCTTTTAACATTCCTTTGATGGTATTCTTTGTTAAGCACATTTTCCTATGAAGTGTTTGTCGTTGTACATACCATGTCAATGCCTGCTGGTTTTTCCCCTGTGAAATATCTGTTCTTTCACATACAGAGATTTATGAAAGAGTTCAGGGTGTAGATGATCAGAAACCCAACAGGATGCATTTTCATATAATTCAGTGCCAGTTGAACACTCTGGGTGTCGGTTGTTGCTGGGACCTGTTTTTGACTCTCTTGAACCTTACTGGCTGTGGTTTGTCTGGCCATCACATGACTTCTCTGAAAATTCCCCCTCCCCTTCATTTCCAGTAAACTGTTTGAGTAGGAGTGAGTCAGAGTGAAACCAGCTTCCCTGTAACCACAGGGCTTGTTAAAGAATTTGTCAACGTGGACTCTAGAGGGTTTGCATTAAGCTTTGCAGTAACTGCTATGGTTTGTGTTGCGTCAGGAGTTCCACAGAAAAGCTTCCTGCTCTCAGACTCTCTTGCGTGTTTGCAAAGGGTTAAACTTTACCGTGATGCACATTAGCGACACATGTTTAACACATTTCTTTATCATTTAAAGGCCGAGTCAAAGCTACCGGGGCTCACTGTAGTTTCTCTTTTCAGAATCAAGCAGCCACACCCAACAACGTTAAGTTTTTGAAAAGACAGGCCTGCTAGATCTTCTTTCAGAGCTGGCTCATGATTTTACCACAAAGTACCATCAAGATTAAGCAATTTTAAGTGGTCTCTTTTGAAGGATTCTGTTGCAGGATGTTGCGACTACTAGCACAGTTAGCTTTGGTACACAAAGGTCACTTACTTGCATTTGGTTGAACAAGAGAAGATACTTAAAACAGTTCTATAGTTGTAGTTTCTAAGCACATTTAGCATGATTTAGAGTGGAATTCTTAATGCCTCATTTTACTTGCTTTCTCAGGAAGGTTTTACTTTATTTTGAATTCTTCTCTTGCCTCTCCACTCCCAGACTTGTAATCTTTCTTCCTTTTCGGACTCTTCTCTATTTCTTTAACCCATTGTTATAGTAGTATTAACTAACTAAACAGGAAAGAGTTGCAATTTGATGCAAGCTGCCAAGTGAATGTCTGTTTGTTGTGTGCATCCCCGAATCCGTTTGTTTTTACATGTTCATTTCTATACTTAACCATGTCATCTCGACCAAACTTTTATTTTAAAAATAAATTTAATGAATACATTTAATTTCAGCCTCCTGAAAATCATTTTATTCTGCTAACCTTCTATCCTAACAACAACAACAAAAATTTAGGGAAAAGAACATGGTAGAAAATTTTGAGCTAGTTATTCCTCACAGGAAAGGATACTACAGAATAATGAAAGTTTGAAATTGTTTATTTTAGCAATGCTCACTAACTCTCAATGACCAAATTAAAATAGAAAAAGAAATAGTTGTTTTAATGAAGAAACAATTCTAGTTGAAATTAAGTGATTTAAAAATGAAAATAAGAGGTTAATACAGTGATTTACAAAGTGCGGTAAGTAACAAATGTTTAAGGCTTTTCTTGTTAGTTTGCTGTACACATTGGAGAAAAATAATAGTTTTGTTTTATGTCTGCTTTGTTCTTTTCATTTGCACACCTGTTTATAGATATGGGGGAGAAATAAGCAGTGGGCAGGCATTAGGTTACCTTTGTTGAACTAATTTAAAGATTTTTTTTCAGGTTTATGTTTCAAACACCTTTTGTAAAATGCCTTTAGAAAGGCCCCTTTCATTGAAACTTGGACCAGCAGACTGTATGTATGATGTGCTTTTTTTTGCTCATGAGTTTGCAAATCAGTAACACATTAAATACAAACCCACCCTCTGTTGTAACTGCTGAATGCTCCTAGGGGTCCTTGCCTAAGATCAGAGTTAATGCAAGACATAGGCAGCATAATAACTATTATGCTCATTTCCTATTACAAAAGATATTTTTATTTCTAATTAGTCAAGATTTTTGGTTTGCCCATAATAGATCTGTAGTCCCCGCTTCCTGAGTATTTTTTAAGGAATTTTCTCTGGTTGAACGTTCTTCCCATTTTCCTGTCTTGGGCCTTACAAATGATTGTCATGCTTTTAAACATGCATTTAAGTGGGCATGATAATTCATCCAGTGTTCCTCAGAAGTAGAAGTGTACTCTAGATTTCTTTGTCCTGTTTCCCTGATGGGGATCTGCATCAATTAATGTATCAAAACTTGTAAAAATTTGTATTTTTACTACTTCTTAAGGTAAAGACATCAGCAGTTCATAGCCTGTTATTTAAAGCCATGCTTCCATTTGTTTGAAATTTGCCTCTTTCATGTTATAAAGGGTACCACCCTCATTCTAGTATTGCAAGTTTTTTTTAACATACATCCCCTTTCCTCTTTTCAAACCTTTATAGATTTTAGTTGGTTCCCCTTTCTAGAGAAGATAATCATTTACTTTTTATATCTGATAGCCCCAAAACTCTGATCATTTTAATACCCCCTGCCATGGATTTTTTTTCCTAAATTCCTTATATCTTTTCTAACATTTAGTTGTCAGAACTGCACGTGATTTTCCAGGGACAACTACATAACTACACATTTTTTTCAGATTTCTACAACTATATAGTCCTAGTAGGCAATGTGTTTTGCTGATGTTTTTAATAAATTGTTGACCTCAATAAGCTGTTTACTTGGGAGACTACTCTTTTCTTTGTTTATAGCTTAAAACTTTTATAGCCCATTATTTTATATTTAAATAATTTTCCCTTAAATATGTCATCTTGTTCTTGTCCACTTGGAAACTTACCTGCCATGTTTCCTCTTTTCCCCTCAGTTTATTGCCATGAATTTGACACTTCCTACTTTAAAATTTTAATTTCAGCTGTAGATTTGTGGTTTTTTGTATTTATATATATTTATTAAAGTATAGTCAGTTTACAATGTTGTGTCTGTAGATTTGTTTTTGTTTGTTTTTTTCCCTCTTTTTTCTGCTGTAGATTTGGAACTTAAACTCTTCCTTTTTCCAGGACTATTTATAAACTTAAGTAGAATGATTGGTTCTGTCTTAGGAGAGAATCCCACTATTTACATTTCTCCTAATAGAGATGGACCCATTTATCTTTATCTTTTGTTTTCAGTCTCTTAAGTTTCCTGTCCCTGACAGTTTTGTAAATTTTGTACCGACATAGTTTTCATAGCTTTGCATGTTTAAGTTCATCTCAACCATTTTTACCTTTTTCTTTTTTTTCCCTCACAGACTAGTATTATTGTTTTCACATGTACAGTAGATTGTCATATGCTTTCTGTTTTTTAAATTCCAATTTGAATCTGGACATAAAAGTTATTCATTAGTTACTTGTAACCAAAATACAATCTGTTATAAAGTGCTAAAAATGAAAGGTGATTTTTTTTTTCCCCTAGCATCAACTAAGATTTGGTAAATACCCTTTCTGAAGAGACATGAGGAGATCACATGAGGAGATACTGGCTTGAGACAGGAAAAAAGAGAAAAGAAAAATGCATTACTTGTGTAATGTGTCATTTCTCATAAATCTTGCACACACAGACAGTTTCCCTGAGTGTCTGGAGCACTGTTGTTCTTCCTGGGCTACAGGGTCCATTGTTATTTCAAGTAGAGGCCAGGCAAGCACTGATAGGAGGAGTGCCTGCCTGCCTGCCTGCCTGCCTGCCTGCCTTCCTAAGAATTACCATATGGTTTCTTCTCAACAGAAATCTAAGCAGGCAGAGAGAGAGGAAGGAAAAAGACGCAGCAGATACCGGCCAGTTTTACTGCTGGTAACTTAAGACCGTGAAAAGGAGGAAAAAGCTCTGTATACTTACCTGGAACTTTCCAAAAATACTTCTCTAGTTTTTTAATCTGAAAATGTTAACAAATGGTGATGGTCAGCCCCTGACTTCTTCCATCTCTTCTTTCCTCCTAGACTACCCAAGAGGTATTTTATGTCTAATAGAAGATTTGTGCATTTTAAAATTAGTAATCATAGTGAGGTAACCGTTACAGGTGTAAATAACTAAAGAATGCCCTCTTTATTTTCTGGAGACAAGAATATGTTGATTAAGAAGGAGCATTCAGGAGCAGTAATCTCATCCATCTTTACCCTCTTGTGATGGAGTATTTAGTTAAGCTAATTGTTTGCACTGGTGAAGCAGGTTTGCTAAATTTTCGATCCTTAATGCATTTTCTTCCTGAACCCTCCTCTGCTTTATAGCCCTCTTCTTTTCTTGATATTAACATGTTGCTTTTCTTTTTGAAATAAACGAAACAAAATAAAAAATCTCTTACCCCTTACTGGTGTGTGATGTTGCACTAGCACTGAGCTCACATGTTTGACTAAGAATTCTGAGTCTTAGGATTTTTGTATCTTTTGACAGAAATGTAAGTCTAGTCTAAACGTTTTGTCACATAATCAGTTTTGTCTCTTAATTATCATGGTGATATTATTATCATCATTTTACAGAAAAGATGAAGAAACTGTGGCTCAGAGAAGTTTGAGAACGACATAGTTGGTGTGCTATCATTTGATGTCGCAGAAAGTCTGTAGAATTGATCTTCATATTCTGTTTCTCTAAGCGTTTTTCATCTTTTTTCTTTTTCATGCTTTCCTTTTCATTGTATGTTTCCTGAGCCATCATTTCCTTCCCCTTCTCTCTACTAATTGCAACCCACCACTTACATACACATACTAGATTATTTATTTATCTCAAGGGAAAAAACTTGCTAGAACTCTCTTCCCCTACATTCTCAGCCTGGCGTATTCACTTACCTTCTTTGGGTTTTTAATCATGTGTCACCTTTTCTGTCAGACCTTCTCTGACCATCCTATTTAAAATTACAACTTCCCTGCCACCCCATGCTGTAGTTTTTGTCTCCTCTCAACTAAAATGTAAGCTGACTGAGGGTCCAGATTGTTATCAGTTTAATTCAGTGTTGTATCCCTTGCGCCTACAGTAGTGTTTGGCATGTAGTAAATACTTGGTAAATATATGTTGAATTAATGGATGAACCATGATGTCTTTGTATTCTTTATTACCACATGTGAGGGGAGGATAGTTACCAGCTTTATTGGGTTGAATTGAATAGCTTTTAAATAAAAGATAATAAAAGAAAAGATTCTAATTTTGTCTTCTAAAATTCTATATGAGCAAAATCTACATGTGTTTAATTTTTCAAAACTCAGCATTTGAAGCTTTTCATTTCCTCTTTTTATGCTTGAATTTATTCAATCTTCATATGTTTGAATTATCAAAACTGTTAATTATCAAACACTCATTAGAACCATCTGTAGGAGAAGGGCAAAGTTTAGGGTTTTTTATTTCAATTGAAATTTATTACGAGTTGGCTACAGTGAAGCAATATTAAAAGTAATATTAATACTCTTACAACAAAAGTACTTTGAAAGGGGTTTGGCAGCGTCTAGTAAAGTTAGATGTAAACATAATTTATGATCCAGCAGTTCCGTTTTGTAGATTTATACCTAGCCGAAAGATGCTTCCAGAGACTCATCCAAGAATATTCATAGCAGCGTGATTCCTGACAGGTAGATAAAACTGTAATGTCCACCACAACAGAATAAGTTAACTTGATTTTGGTATATTCATATAAAGGCAACAAATTCATTATTGCTACATGCATGTAGGAATGAATCACATGAACATAATATTAAGCTACATAAGCCAGAAATAAGAAGACCTACTATATAATTCCATTCATATAAAGTTCAAAAGTAGGCAAGCTACATCTATAGCAATAGAAGTCAATGATAGTGGTTATTTTGGGGGAAGGAGTAATTACTAGGAGTGCCACCAGTGGGGTTTCTGAAGTTTTGGTTATGTTCTATATCCGGATCTCGGTGGTAGTTACATGGGTGTGTTCATTGTAAAATTCCACCAAGATGTATATTTTAGACTTGTATGCATTACTGTGTATTTGTTGTACGTCAGTTAAAAAAATACTTTTACCACCTTCCGCTGAAGTCAATTTGGTGGTAAATATATGAGTGCGTGAAGAAATCCGTTTAATTATGACCTTGAACCAGATAGCTGGTAGCTTGCTATTTTAGGCGCAACTCTCTGAAATGTGTGTTGTTCACAGATTATAGATTCCATGTGTGTTATTTTTTATGTGGAAAAAAAAATCTTACTAGTCATGCAAGATACAATGTGGATGAAACGTCTTAGAACCTGCTACAGACAGAGTTGCCTTTTTATTAATGAGTTTTGGGTCTTTATTTTTCCATATCCCATAATACAAACTGCATTGATTGTACTTTACAGTGTAGATCCTGTGCACGTATAACTGAAATAACTGTTTCGTGAGGCAGTTATTTACTTGTGTCACATGTATTGATTTCACATTTTTAGTTTGTTCATTAAAAAACAGAACGCTGTTTGTGACCCACTAAATTTTCACAATATGCAGTCTAATAAAACTGCATTAAGTAATAGAAATGTATGAACAGGGTTTTTAGTACTTATTAAATTTAGCTAGTTGCCAAAGTAAATATTTCTTGCTGTTTCAAAAACTACATGAATCTTCTTTACTTTATAGATTTTTGATTGATGTGAAATCTCTGATTTTTATGTTTTTTATATAATCCCGCCCCTTTTTTTGAAGGGGAAAAGATGGTCTTTATGTTATTCAATTTTATTTTTAGTATGTCAGAGAAAGGGAAGCCATATCCTATATCTAGATAGTGACAAAAGCAAGCAATTGACAATTCTAGCTATAGAATCCAATACTGTTTTACAATCATTATTTTTAGCTCCCTAAAAAGTGTGCTTGTTAGCTGGGATATGAAGAAGACAAGATAAATGTTTACTCATTACACATTGAAGTACACACACAGATTTCTCATATTTGTCATTTACAATCTTGATTTTTGCCATATCTGTGAGCCAGTTGAACCATTACTTCCTTAATGGTTTGTTTTTTCTTCATTTTGAACTGCTGAATTTTTATTTTTTTTAATTGAGATATAATTGGCACAAAGCATTGAATTAGTTTTAGGTGTATAAAATGATGATTTGGTGTATGTATATATTGCAAAATGATTACCACAGTGAGTTTAGTTAATATCCATCACCACATATTGTTACAAATTTTTTTTTCTTATGATAAGAACTTTTAAGATCTACTCTCTAAAAAACTTTCAAATATGCAGTACAGTCTAGTTAACTAAAGTCACCATGCTATACATTACGTGCCCAGAGCTTATTTATCTCATAACTGGAAGTTTGTGCCTTATGACCACCTACACCCATTTCATCCATCCTCTATCCATCTGCCAGTCTGGTTTTCTGTATCTGTGACCTCAGGGTTTTTTTTTTAGATTCCACATATAAATGAGATCATATAGTATTTATCTTGTTCTCACTTATTTGACATAACATAATGCCCTCAACATCCATCCATGTTTTTGCAGATGGCAGGATTTTCTTCTTTTTTCATGACTGAATAATATTACAGTGTGTGTCTATCTATCTTTATGTGTATATCCCACATTTTCTTCATTCATTCATCCATCAGTGGACCCTTAAGTTGTTTCCATGTCTTGAGTATTGTAAGTGATGCTGCAATAAACAGATTTTTTTTCAAGATAGTGATTTCATTTCTTTTGGATCAATACCCAGAAATGGAATTGCTGGATCATATCGTAGTTCTATTTTCACTTTTTAGTAAACTCCGTACTGGTTGTAACAATTTACATTCCCACCAACAGTGCACATCTTTTTTTCTACATTTTTGCCAACATGTGGTATCTCTTGTCTTTTTTATGATAACCATTCTAACAGTTGTGAAGTGATATCTCAGTATTATTTTGATTTCCTTGATGATTAGTGATGTTGCACACCTTTTCATGTACCTATTGGCCACCTGTGTGTCTCTCTGGAAAAATATCTGTACAGATTCTCTACTTACTTTTTAATCAGATATTTTTTGTATCGAGTTGTATGAGTTCCCATATATTTTGGATATTAATCCCTTATTAGATACATAGTTTGCAAATATTTTCTCCCATTTGGTAGGTTGCCTTTTCATGTTGTTGAAGGTTTCCTTTGCTGTACAAAAGCTTTTTAATTTGATGTAATTCCACTTGTTTATTTTTTATTATTGTTGCCTTTCCTCATATCCAAAAAGCATTACCAAGACCAATGTCAAGTAGCTTACCCCTTATGTTTTCTTCTAGGAGTTTTATGGTTTCACATCATATGTTCAAGTCTTTAGTCCATTTTGAATTGATTTTTGTGTGTGGTGTAAAATAGGGATCCAGTTTGATTCTTTTGCCATGTGGCTGTCCAGTTTTTTCCAACACCATTTATTTTTCAACATCATTAATTGAAGAGACTATTCTTTTCCCATTGTATGTTCTTGGCTCTTTTGTCATAAATTAATTGATCATATATATGAGGGTTTACTTCTGAGCTCTCTATTCTTTTCCATTGATTTTTGTGTCAGTTTTTAAGCCAATATCATACTGTCTTGATTACTTTAGCTTTGTCATACAGTTTGGAATCAGAAATCATGATGCCTCCAGAAAAAATAGAAAGAAAGCATGATGCTTTTGGTTCATCTCTACCAAGGTTGCTTTGGCTATTCTGGGTCTTTTATCATTCCATACAAATTTTGGAATTGTTTTTCCATTTCTATGAAAAAATACCACTGGAATTTTGTTAGGGGTTGGATTGATTCTTTTAGATTGCTTTCAGTAGTAGGGACATATTAACAGTGTAATTCTTCCAATCCATGAGCATGATATATCTTTCCATTTATTTGTGTCTTCTTCAATTTCTTTCTTCAGTGCCTTATAGTTTGCAATGTACAGGTTTTTCACCCCCTTAGTTATATGTATTTCTAGATATTTTATTTTTTTTTCACACAATTGTAAATGCAATTGTCTTCTTAATTTCTTTCTGATAGTTGACTATTACTGTATAGAAACACAATAGATTTTTGTATATTGATTTTTTTAATCCTCTGACTTTACTGAATTAGTTGATTAGTTCCAACAGTTTTTTGGTGTAGTTTTTAAGATTTTCTATATATAACATCATGTCATCTGCAAACAAAGACACTTTTTTTTTTCCATTTGAGTGACTCTTTGTTAATTGCTCTGGTTAAGACTTTCAGGAGTATATTCAATACAAATGGTAAGAGTGGGCATCCTTTCTTGTTCCTGATCTTGGAGGAAAAGCTTTCAGTTTTCACTCTTGAGTATGATATTAGTTGTGGGCGTACCATTTTTGCCTTCGTTCTTTTTGTACCCACTTTGTTGAGAATTTGTGTCATGAATGAGTATTGGATTTCTTCAAATCCTTTTTCTGCAGCTATGAGATGATTATATGATTTTTAACCTTCATTTTGTTGATATTGTGTATCAATTGATTTGCAGATGTTGAACCATCCTTGCATTCCTGAAATAAATTTCATCTGCTCATGGTGAATGATTCTTCTAAAGTGTTGTTGAACTCAGTTTGCTTAAAAAATTGTTTTTCTTGGAGATTTTTGCATGTGTGTTAATCAGGGATATTGGCTTATAATTTTCTTTATGTGTAGTGTCCTAGTCTAATTTTGGTTTGGGGGTAATGCTGGCCTCTTAAAATGAATTTGAAAGTGAACCCTCCTCTTCAGTTTTTTGGAAGAGTTTGAGAAGATTGATGTTAGTTCTTCTTTAAATGTTTAGTAGAATTCACAAGTGAAACCATCTGGTCTTGGACTTCTCTTTGTTGGGAGGTTTTTGATCACTAATTCAATCTCCTTACTAGCAATTGGCCTGATCAGATTTTTTATTTCTTCATGATTTAGTATTGGTAGATTGTAGGTTTATAGAAATTATCCATTTCTACTGGGTTGTTCAATTTTTCAGCATATAATTATTCATAGTAGTTTCTTATGATCCTTTGTATTTCTGGGGTATCAATTGTCATGTCTTTTTATTTTAAATCCTCTTTTTTTTTTATGAGACTAGCTAAAGTTTTTGTCTGTTTTGCATATCTTTTCCAAAACTCAGCTTAGTTTTGTTAATTTTTTTTCCTGTTGTTTGTCTAGTCTCTATTTATTTCCACTATGATCTTTGTTCTTTCCCTCCTTCTACTAACTTTGGGCTTACTTTGTTCTTTGTGTTCTAGTTCCTTGAGGTATAAAGTTTAAGTTGTATTTTTGAGATCTTGTTTCTTAATGTATGCATTTATCAGTACGAATTTCCTTCTTAGAATTGCTTTTGCTGCATCCCTTAAGTTTTGCTATATTGTATTTCCAGTTTCAGTCTCAAGGTATTTTTTTATTTCACTATTGAATTCTTTGAACCATTGGTTATTTAATAGCATGTTGTTAGATCTTCACATATTTGTGAATTTTCCAGGTTTCTTTTTGAAATTGGTTTCTAGTTTCATACCATTATGGATGGGAAAAATGCTTGATATGACTTAAGTCTTATTAAATTTATAATATTTGACTTATGTTCTAATACATAATCTATCCTGGGTAATGCTCCATGTGTCCATGCTAAAGAAAATGTGTATTCTATTGCTTTTGGATGGAATGTTCTATAAATGTTTGTTAAATCCAACTGGTCTTATGTGTCATTTAAATCCAGTGTTATTTATTTTCAGTTTGGATGATCTATCCATTGGTAAAAGTAGGGTATTGAAGTCTCCTACTATTAGTGTATTGCTGTTTATTTCTTCATTTAGATCTCTTAACATTGCTTTATTATTTTCCTGTCTCTTAGTTTGCTATAGTCTAACGGGTCTCATGGACGCAAGCCCTGTAGGCTTCCAAAGCTAGATGTTTTAGGGTGGAAGTAAAAGTTGGGGCATCAGGTGTGGGTTTGTGAGGAGCCAAACCTTTCACTCTGCAGGAAGAAGCTGGAAGTTGTGGGTTCCTCCCAGTTTTGTGTCACTGCACTGGGCATGGGATATATGGTTAGTGTGTTTCTCAGCTTCTCCTACCCCTTCGATGTGGGTTTTTACTCATTCACCCAGTGTGTAGGAATCACCCTGTGAGTTTCTGGATTTCTTTCATAGGGAATTGTTCCTTACATAGTTATAGATTCAGTGTGTTGATGAGAGGAGGTGAGTTTAGGAACCTCCTGTGTTGGCATCTTAAATCAGAGCTCTATAATCTTTTCTTAAGACTTCTAAATCCCTAAATTATCTTCCAAATGAAATTGCTTTGCTTTTCTGAAATGTGTTTGTATGATGTGGTTTTTTTTGCACTATTACAGAATTTTACCCTAATTTCCAATTTAAGTAGACAGTCTAGTGATTATCTCTGACTTAGTAATATAAAAGCTATAAATTGGATATTAAAATTTCATTTTCAAATGTAGTTGTACAGCTCTGTTCTCATCACTTTTTTTGGCAAAGGTATGTGTATTTTGTAATCCAGCATCCCATAAGTACTGTATTAAGTAATGTATTAATTACTTCCTATTGTCATAATCACTTTATTTCACCAAGTTAATACCCCTACGTTTTCTTGTAACTCAAGAGTTTGTTTCTTAACAATCTTCATCTCATAAGTTTGAGTCCATTATAACTCAAAAACAGAATAGATGATATATGACTCTTTTGAAATTTTACTTCATTTAAAGGAGGCCTATTCAAATATGCAACATTAAAACTTATTCATTACATTAATGATATTGTTGAGGATATCAGCAGTAAGATAAAATATTTTATTCACCTTGACTTTAAAGAATTCATACTCTATATCTTTATGTGAAAATGGCTCATAATGAGTCTTGATAATGGGTAGGCGATTGCAATTAAGACACACTTTATTCTATTTTTAAGAGAAGATTTAAAAATTATGAGTTATATTTCATTTAGTTTCTGTGAAGATGGTCGTATCTTTTAATTATGTTATTTACTATGTAACATTATTTCATTGTAGAAAATATGTAATTGCATGCTTATTAGGATCTTAACAAGTAAATAGTGTAAAATGATGGTCTACAATGCTGAAACAGCTTACAGTATTAAGTCATTACTGTTCAGTTCTATTTCTGGTTAATAGAGAATAATAATATGACACAACATATTTGATTAGGACACAGGAATAAACAAGTCATTTTTAGACTTCACAAATATGGTATATTTTAACATAAATTCCTATTATACACAAGGAATTATTGTTTGAAACAGTTGCTCTGTGGTTTTTAATATTGACTGTGGCGCTCCTTTAATGTCAAATCCAAGAAGAACAATAGCTCAGCAGAGGTTGTAACATATAATGGGTTAAGATGGCAGTTAATTTATAAAACTACTGACCAATTATATAAATATATAAAACTACTGACATTGATGGTGATAGGTCAACTAAAACTAACACTAAAACTAACTAAAACAAGAAATCTTGGAATTTCACATGATCACTTCCCATGCAAATGAAAAGGCTTATTGTTACCATTAGAAGATAAATATTATTTCATATATATAGATCCAAGTTAATCTCAATTCAAAACCTAGTATTTTGCAAGCTAGTTATAATTAGCCATACAGTTTTCTGTTCTCTCTTAATCATAAATATGTTTCTTAGGAAAATGAAATGTGTAGCAAAAAGTAGTACAGGAATATTCATATTTGAAGGCATTGTCTGCTTTTCTTTATAAATCCTTGAAATCTCAGTGGTAAGGACTTATTGTAACTTTTCTTCATTTTTTTCTTCTGTAGTCACTGGAATAATGTTCCTAGTGTCTCTCATTCTTGGTTTCAGAAGCATGATTGATTATATACACAATCACTGTCTGTGGGAAGAAAGATAATTTTATTTTCTAGTATTTTGTGCATTTATTTTTAAAAAATAGAAAGTGATATATGATTATTAATTATAAATGCATGCTACATATTTAGGTAGAACTAGAAGACGAAACTTTCCTCTCAGGCACCAAAAGTTGTGAAATACGTAAATGTTGTGAAATGTGAATCCAGAGAAATGAAACTACTAAAAGGAATTTGGGTTTAGTTGTACAGATTTTTTTTTTTTTAGAGAAGAATGACAGTTGAGGAAGTAATCAAATTGAACTTGCTACACTGTTCCCACAAACAAACGAAAACGATTAAAATGAAATATTTATTTCCTTTGAATATTTAACTTGAATATTGAATACCTAACATGTTAATTTGTTAAACCTTTTCTTTAAATTATTGTTGTTTATTTTTGGTTCACATTTTTTCTTGGCTAGTTTATTTTATTTGGTGGCCTAAGAAGAATGAAGACATTTTTGTTCGAAGTCATTCTTTTAAACTTTAGTTTTAAAAAAGGTTGGCTTTTTGTCGTTGTTTTGTTACGTTTTTCCATTTTCTGCTGACTTTGTGTGTATGTGTGTGTGTGTCAAGCTGGGTTTATTGTCTACTATTATACATATGGTACATTTCTCTTTAAAATCAGACAGGAATATAAATATTTTAGTGCATAAAAATATTACTTTTACATCATAAGAAAGCTGTCAAATTATGCAAGTAATGAAAAAGTACAGAAATTGTTCAAAAATAAAGAATTTTTAAAACTACAGAGCAACAAATAAGGAACATAGAATTACACTTAATATGTAACATTTAGAGAATAAAAGGAATGTTTTCAGTAAAATCTCTTAACAAAGACTTTAAGGTCTTATCAGTAAGTTTTGAATATATGACTTTAAAAGTGAAATAAGTTTAGATAAAAACAACAAAAAATGTGTGTTTATGAAATCTAAACATGAGTTAAATTACTATCATAAAATATTTTATATTTGGTACCAGGACTAGTATAATGTTTCCTTGAGTTCATTTTCATTATTCTGGCAAGGAAAACCATCAAGAAAATACTGCCTCAAGCTGCATACTCTGCTACTGTTGGTTTCTTGTAATGAAGCAACTGTGCAGACTTCGTATTAGTTCAATTTAAGTAACTTTTTATGAATTATTTAATATATAAATGTAATTTTAATTCCGAGAATATTGTGAAAGACCTGGAAAACAAATTACAGGAACTGAAAGTAGCACAGTCACTGTGTGTGTGTGTGTATGTGTGTGTGTCTGTGTGTGTGTGTGTAACACACAGTAAATACGATTTATGAAATCCATTTTCAGTAGATTACTTTCAGGCTTTTTAAAAAGTAAAACTCTCCATTAAAAAAACACTTGACTTATTTTCCTTATAAGCCATGCCAGCTAAAAATTAATTTTAAAAGGGCGGGGGAGGTAAAGGGAGCTTTCTATTTCACTTATTTGGATAGAGTAAGTCTTCCTTCAAATAAAGATTCTTGAAGCAACATTAAGGATAATTGGTGATGGGCAACCAGGCATCTGAAAGAACAAGGAGTCTACCTTCCCTTGTTCTTGTCTGATTTCTTTTCAGCGCAGAGATTCTCCCAAGGGATATATAGCTCCTTACTTTCAGGATGTTTTTAAAAACATGACCTCTGGAACTTTTGTATGCTGAAGTATTTTTATTATTTTGTATGTTAGATGATCTGCATAATGTTAAACACTTTTTCTTTATATAAACCAATTAGTATTCTTACCTCTTTTCTAGTTTAAATGTATATGTGTATGTATCTCTGTAGTAGAAAAATACTATCAGTTTAAAATGATAAAAAGTTTCTTCTGTGTAGCACAGGAAACTGTGTTCAATATCTTGTAATAATCTTTAATGAAAAAAGTATGAAAACGAATATATGTATGAATATGCATGACTGGGACATTGTGCTGTACACCAGAAATTGACACATTGTAATTGACTATACTTCAATTAAAATTTTTTTTAATATATATATACAATGGTGGCAGTATCGTAGTCACTTGGTTTAAATAAATAAAAGATTCTAAAGCCTTGGAATTAAGATAAAAGAAAACAGGACATCAGACATTTTAAATACAACACTTTGTTGATCTTGTCTGATTTTAAATATTGAAGACTGCATAAATACTATGATAGAAAAATGTTCCCACATCAATCAGACTTAGAAAATAGGTTTATAAAAAGTTGTGTTGTCTTTAGAATAAAATTTATATAATTTTTTGTTTGTTTTACTTTTTCTTCGCAATTGAGTACCATTTTGCTTCTCTACTAAAGTAGATTTGCTATGAAGATATCAAGGGCTGTAAAGAAGATGTTTTCCTGAATTTATATTTTTTAACCCTTGGGCTATCATAATTAAACTTTTATATCTAGTTCATAATCTGATAGTAATTTTTGGTATTTTAAAAACTCAAAGCATTTCTGTTTATTATGGCCAGTTTTTTAGTGCTCTTATGAATTAAAATTTAGTAATCTGTGAATTGTGTAAATTATTCAAAATAAGTGGAAGTGTACTTTGTTTTAAAATAAATTACATGGGAAAACTGATTTTGTTATATGTTCCTAAACAGTTTTTAAATCAGTACTTCACATTTAATGCAGTGAATGTTAATTTAAGAAAAAAATCTTCAGTTAGAAATAGGAATAAAAATACAAAGACTCCTTTGCTGCAGTAATTCAGTTGTTCAAAATTATTAAATCTTATATAATGTACTTACTAAAAGAGTAAGCCAAATCCTAAGAAGAAAAATTTTGTCTTTGGAAATAAACTGTAAAATTACAAAATTTAGTGATTAACTTTAAGAGCCTGTATATTTGAATTTGAAAGTGTTTGTGTTAACTGTTAATATCTCTTTTTTTGAGGGGAAGGTAATTAGGTCTATTTATTTTTGATGGAGGTACTGGAGATTGAACCCAGGACCTTGTACCTGCTAAGCATGTGCTCTACCACTGAGCTATACCCCACCCCCCACTTTCAAAATCTATATTATGGTTTAATTCCTTTGACTTTTTCACCATTATCATCAAGTAATTAGGAGGAAGGTTTGGTTTTGTTTTTAATTTCAGTATTCACTGTTGTGATAATCTGATAGAGCTGTTCAACATAATATTATGGGTTAAAAAATTTTTTTGCATTTATTTTTTAAAATTGAAATACACAACTTCTGTTGAGGATTAGCGAGGTGCTTTAAGCCCTGTTTATTCTATGAAGGAACCTTCTACCAAAAGATAATACAAAAATATTATGATCATTCTATAAGATTGTTGCCTACTAGAGTATTGAACTAAAAAGAGAAGAGGTTCTATGATGTGAAGACTTATTGAAATTTTGGAGTACATACCATTTCAAGACCAGAAAACAGTTGAAGTCAAACTTCAGATTGAGACTTTTAAGAAAAAATTGTGTACATATATTTAATTGCAGCATCCACATGCTGAAAGAAGAAATTGTGAAAATAAACCAGCAAGCCAAATCCATGTTTCAGCATGGGAGGTGGCATAGTGAAATAAAAAGAGCTGATTTCAGAGACTGAAGAATCTACATATACCCCAGGATTATTAAAAGGCTCAAATGAAATGTTTATAAAACCTAGTACGAACTTTACAAATATAGGATAGTATTTGTTTTGGGGGGTAGTGAATGCTTAGTTATTGCCACGTTAACTAGGTTTTTTTCCCCCATCTTCTGGCTAGTGGTCAGTAGAGGTGTCTTCATTGGCTGCCTTAAAATCCTGTGATACAATACTGTGATGTCAGTCAGGGAGTAAGTCTGCTGAGTTATTGAAAGAAAGAGGAAGAGATATGTGGTAGGCTAGAATTTCCAAAAGAATGAGTTGGTTCACAGTTAGTTTATAGCATTTTGTTCACCCGTAGATAATCCAGAAAGAATCTGAAAAATAAAGTAACAGTATTTTGGCTTATTTTCGAAACATGATAAAAGTTTATCTTTAAAGATTGGTAATTAATGTTCTATCAAGATTTTATTTGCATGTCTTTCAGTGTAGCCTGCTGTGATTTTTTTTCATCATTCATCTCATCAAATGAATCAATGCTTTCAGGTTATGAGAAATTTAATATGATAAACTCTATAAAGAACCATTTTTCCTTCTTCCTTCTATTTTTCATTAATGTTATGATATCCTCCTTTTATACAGGACTTTGCCTCCCGGGCTAAACTGGCAGTTCAAAACCTAGTACAGAAGGTTGGATTTTTTGGAATTTTGGCCTGTGCTTCAGTAAGTAAATTGTATTTATATGGTAGATTTATATTGTTATGAAATTTATTTAAAGGTACATGACCGAATGAACAAAAATGCTATCAGCTTTCGGGAGTTTATAATTTTATTAATCATTCGTCTTACTCATCAAATAAGCTGTTTCCTGTTGGATATGTTCCTATTTTGTTTATTGACTTTTAGGCATTGCATCATACCATGATGATTTCAGATCTAAATGGCTTGATGCAGTAAGAACAACAGAGGCAAAATCCATCCTTCCCACGAAGAAATTATAGTAAAGCGCACTTAACTAAATAACGGTGACTTAATTCTTTCCGGGGTTATAGATAGGTAGTCTTTTCCCAAAGTTTCAGGCACTAGTTATAAAGGAAAATTCATGTAAAACCTGCCTTAAGTGATTTTAACACCTGGTTAGGTATTTCAGACATCTGTGGCAAGGTTAGGGCACCTTTGGCTATTTGTGTGAAAAATTATTTGTGTAAAAAAAACTTAATGTCTCAAATTGCAGATTTGTGAAAATGACATTCCTTGATGAGTTCATGTTTATCCCAGTCCTTCTCTAATGTAATAGAAACAGTTATATTTGAAATGGAGTATTTTGATCAGAATTTCCTTTGGTACTCTGTACACAATTGTTGGTGGTTTTGTGGTGGATTTGGCCAAAGTGATATGATAAAATGTGCAGTTATAAGTAAAATTCAGAAAACTATTGTCTACTGACGCATAGTTACTTTATCCATTATATATTACTGTCTCTTGGCAATACTAGAAATGTTCATAATCTAACTTTTCTTTTTAATGTAGAAGCTCTTTATCACAATATTGATCTCAACTGAGTAATTTGCAGGTGTGTTGTGTTGTGGTGTAGTGGGATGAGAACTGGCTTTGGAGTCAGGCTTACTTAGGTTCCTAAACCAGGTTTGCCTCTTAGCTGTGTAACCTCAGTCAAGTTAGTCTCTTTGAGCCCAAGATTTCTAATTTTTAAAATGGAACAGTTAAGACACTCTTTGCAAAGGCTAACGTCAGGATTTAGGATAGTATATATGAACTAACACAGTACCTAGAACACAAGTACTCAGCCATTTTTTATTGTTATTCATCAGTTTTGTCTCAACCACTGAGTGCTTGGATGAGGAAGTGAAAGGGGAATTTCCTTTCCTCAAGGATCCTGAAGTCTAGTGAGGGAGACAGTTTAAATACAGAGGTAAATGAAAGGTGCCGTGGAAGCCCAGCAAAACAGGATTAAGCTCAGAGGCCTAAAGGAGGATAACATCCTTAGCTGAGAGGCTGAGAGGACAGCATGGGAGCCATGTTGGCTGCGTTGAAATCCTGCTGTGCTGCCACTGACATGAAACAAATTGCTTAACCTGTCTATCTCACTTTTCTTATTGGTAAAATGGATGTAATGGTATTGTATATAGCATTGTTTGGGGGATCAAGTGAGTTACTGATGTAGGAACCTTAGAAAAATACCTAACAATTCAATATGGGGAAAATACAAGTACCTTTAATTTATTACAGAAAACAATTATTCTTTGGCATTCATCTGTGCTTTTGTCTTAACCTGCTAGAATTCCACTGTCTGTGTTAGCCAGACTTCTAGGAATAGTCAATATTTAACATAAATTAACAGGTCAATTTGACCCTCTAGGAACTCTTTACTAGAAAAACTCTAGTATTAATAAGTATATAGACTTGATTTAAGGTGTAAGAAGTTTATTAATTAGTTATTTTGTTAGCATTTAAACTAAGATAAACTAAACTCCTAGTTGGGGGAAAATCTTAAAACTACTTAATATTCTTTTAATTTTAATCTTCCTATCTGTGTATTTAGTTAGCAGTTGAGAAAAAAGAAAAAGTAACATGCACGTGTCACAACAAATTCATTGTTTATGCTCTTCTGAGAGTATCCAACATATACTGAGGTGTCCGACATGTTAACACATTCTAATTTTTATCTACTCTGATTTACATATCTTGTATACTTTAAGTTAATTTCCATTTCAATATGTAATGGAGTCTGATAATAAAGGAAAACAATTAAAATTTTAATTCATAGAGTTGTGAGAGTCATGAGAAAATACAAGAAATGACAGCTGTAAGGATGTGGAAGTGGTATTGCTATTACATGGTTGTAAGATAGATGAAATTGCATAGAGCTTTTGAATTTGGATAAGAAAAAATAAAACTGAGTTATTGAATCCAAGTGTTATTAACAAAAGAATACTTGAATTCTAATTTAGTTATGGCATTGTTTTTAAAAGAACGTACGTGACAAATATCTTTTAAACAACTGGGCTTTTCTTTGAAAGTTCAAACATGAAATTACATAAATTAATTGGCTTATAAATGGTTTGACCAACTGACACAAGGAGAAGAATACTTCCGTGGGAGAAAAATGGATGAAATGCTCAAAAACAGCTTGTGGTTTCTTTGCATTTTTACATGAAATTGTCCTTTAGCATTCCTGAAATGTGGGAATGTTCAGAAAAGGTATTTGTTGTGAATAACTCCTTTGTCTGGGACCGAATATTCACAACATATGAATCTGTGCTCTTGTATTTCCACACTTGATTTTTATTCTAAAGTAAATCACGTGGCCCCATGGCCTTGGGCTGCCATAAAATACAATACAAATAATGAATTTTTTTTATGTTGAGAAATTAAAGCACATCCACCTATAAATATATTTGTGAATTTACAGGAATGCTTTCTATAGATTTGAGCACTTTCTAGATAATCTTATTTTAATTTAAGCTAAAGATTTTAGAACCCTAGTAACTACTGAAATAATCTTAAGGCTTTTTCTTCTTTTTTACCTTACCTTATTTGTGCTAGAAACTTGTCCATTTCTCCTAGATTGTCCAGTTTATTGTCATAAAGTTGTTCATAGTATTCACTTACGATTTTTTGTATTTCTTTGATGTTGGTTGTAATTTCTCCACTTTCACTTCTTATTTTGCTTGTTTGTGCTAGAAACTACTTTATACCTTACCTTAAAAGTCAGCTACTGGATGGCCAAGTATCTACTGAATGGGATTAAATTCCTGCTGATCCATTGACTTTTTAAAAAATTTATGTTATGATTATTTGGGGGAAGTAGGGAGGGAATTAGGCTGGCTGGCTGGCTGGCTGGCTGGCTTGCTTATTTATTTATTTATTTGTTTGTTTGTTTGTTTATTTATTTATTTATTTATTTATTTATTTATTTATTATTTTTTAATGGCAGTACCATGCATGCTAAGCATGCACTCTACCACTTGAGCTATACCCTACACCCTGATCCATTGACTTTATCCAGTTTTAATGTGATGAAAAAAGTATATTTACAGGGCATTAGCCATAAGTAATACAAGCAAAAGGACAGCTGGGTTTGCTTTGAACAGATTGGACAACCACCTGGGATGAATATGAGACCCAGCTTTTAGATACATTAGAATGCTTGTCCAACCATCTAGACAGTCTAGTACTACTGATCAGGGATCCCACACCTCTCTTTCCAGTTGTAAACAAGGTGTAAAGCATAATTCCACACACCTATAGGTGGTAAAATTAAAGTGTTCTTTGGATTATATATGAATGTCCCATTTTAATTTTTTTCGTTTTTTAAACAGATTCCAAATCCTCTATTTGATCTGGCTGGAATAACATGTGGACACTTTCTTGTACCTTTTTGGACTTTCTTTGGTGCAACTCTGATTGGAAAAGCAATAATTAAAATGCATATCCAGGTAATTATACTCTGATATCCTGCTTAATGGTGATGACCCTATTAAAAGTCACTGGAAACATATTTCTCTTGCTCCATCCAAGGCAAATTGTAAACATTTTGGTTCTGCTTCTTGGTTGGTAGAAGTATGCTTACTTAGGTTGTCACCCGTGAAATGTCATTTAGAGGTTAGTGAATTTGGTGCAGAATTTCCTTTCTGTTGGAAAAATGTTCCTATTTATTATCTTTCTCCTTGTTTTATTTCTTGCTTTCTTTCTTCCTCTCTCCTTTCCTTCCTCTCTTTATTTTGCTTTTTTTGCCTTGTGAAACTGTTTCTCCAGGTCTTTTACCTAACAAAAATAATGTTTTTATGTAGGAAAATGCACACCATATTAATATACATAGTCCAAAAATGTCATATCTTTACTGACCATGAGCTGGGGAAGTACTGCCTTTCATTATTTCTACTTTTCTTTCACACACTCTATACATAACACTTCCTCTCAAGGAACCAGTACCCTTTATAGAATACCAGTCAGTGTGGAGAAGAATGGGGAAGAAAGGGAGCCCTGAGGTGGCAAGGAGATGTGGTTTATGGTTAGAGAAGTGAGAATCTGCTAGTCTTCAAAACCACTCTGAACAAAATCTTTAGGATAGGTGTGTGTATGTGTGCATATATGAAGAGAGGAGAGAAAAGAGGCTAAGAATAAGAACTTAAATGAGAGGAAATGGATACGTGCTTCTAGGACTATGATATGAAAGGCAAATCTCACTAGAATAAAATAAAATTAACCTGAAAAGAGTGTCTTAATTAATGAGATTTGCAACAAGGAAGCATTCACCAAAGGACAGGCAAAAACAATGAATAATTTCTTTGCCCTGGTCTGATTCCCTAATAATTAAAAACACTTCTATCCCCCAAGTTTCTGCTTAATACCTCTCTACCTCCAGTTCTTAGAAGAGAATGCAAAAGGAAAATTTCAGCTGCTTCTACCTGCCCAGTTTCTAATACTCGATTTTGGTGTTTGAGATAAATTCATTGAGCTTGTCATCTACTCTCCCGCCATGATAGTCACTCAGAATTTCGAGTATTTATTTTTCTTCCTTCAAGGAATATATTTTCTCCCACTTAAATTCGGTACATTGTTCGATGAAATGGGTTTTTAAATATTGGAATGCTAGTTACTTTGGTAAAGATTTAAAATCCCATGACAGGATTTTTCAGATAAACTCGTTTAACTTTTTGGAGTCCTTTGAAAGTAGTTAATACCTAAGGAACAATAACAGATTATTTAAATTCCCATTGTAACAGCAACTTCTCTAGGAATCCATAAACTTTATACATCCTGCTTTAGGTGCTAACTTTCTGTAAATTGTAGTAAAATGTATTATGCTAAAAGTACCCTACAGGGTAACTTACTGGACCTTTCATTACAGCATATTCAAAAATAGTATATTTTTAAAACATCCTCAGGAAGTTTTTTTCAAGTTATGATGATGCTTAATTTTTTCATGTAATACTTCACACTTTAAAGTACTTAGTATGCCATCTGATTCAATTATTATAATCCAGACAGAGATGGAGAAATTCTTACTCTCATTTTGTAATTATCAAACTTAGGTAAATAGGTGATAGTTGCCTAAGTGAGTAAATAACAGCTGGAATTTGAACCTGAGTGTTTCAGCTTCAAGTCCCGTGTTCTTTCCACTCTTTTGCATTGACTTCTTAACTATCACTTATTTATGTGATTAAGAAAATGGAATTATTTAATACCTGCTGTTTATCAGGACCTGTGCCAGGCAGTTTTCATTGCTTATCTCAGAACAATCCTGTGAAGTGCTAATATCTATATTTCATAGATGGAAGAAGCAAGTGTTAGAGACGATAAAATATATGGCTAAGGCCCTAGAATTCAAGCCAAACTCTGTAAAGTCAAAGCTCATTGTCTGTATCTATCTGGAAGAAAAAAAAAGAAAGCTAAAATCCATCTGTGTTTCTGAAAGGAAAGAATCTGAGTTCCTTCACTAAACTGAGACCATGGGCTATGTTTTCTGTGTTCTGTTGTGTAAGAGAGACATACTTTCTAAAGGCATGTCACTTGACATACATCCAGATGTGGCTCGGGGCAATAAACATTTCTCATTCCTTGGGTAAGCAATATTACTGAGTGATAAAAACTTTATAACTATTTCTGAAATAACAGCCCCCTGTTATACAGATTTTTCTGTAATCTAATAGTAAACCTATCTCTTCTCTTGGTTCTCTTCTCTTTTTCCCTCAGCTTAAACTAGAAAACTTTCCTTGATGTATATTGTTATTTTTATTGATATCATTCTGTCTGTTAAATTTCCCTAAAAGTTTCACATCAGCCCACCTAATAGTGGTAATTAGGGATTTCTCTTTCCACTGAGCAAGTTTAATTCCTGTGCCTGTACAAGGTCCCTTAGAAACATTTCCTTTCTCCCAAATAATGAGGAAGCTGAGAAGTCAGCATACTGATGTATATCGTATTTCATGTACATATAATTTATTTATCATGTGTTTTATGTATTGTCTCTTAAGACCTTCCTCCGTCTTAACCACCACACACAAATATACAGAAATATAAGCTCCATGAGGGTAGAGATTTTGTTTTTCTTGGCTCACTTAGGTATTCTAGTGCCTAGAATAGCATCTGGCGTGCAGTAGGCACTCAGTAAATATTTAATATACAAGTCTGTCTAAGGTTCTTCTTTCCATTGAAAGACCCTTTGTTTACAGGTAGGTAGTTTCTTCTTTGTTCATTCTAGCACCATTAGTTCCCTGCACCCATATCTTTGTTTGTATTCCTCCTCTACCCTTCCCTTTATTTCTTCTGTGCACGTGGTTGAGTGGTCTCTTTGGTGATCTGTGCCTCATGTTTATTTGGTAGAATCCCCACTCAGCCCTCCGTCCTCAGTATTCTGAGACTTTTGTTCTCAAATGTCTTGCCCAGCACAGTGAATTTTTAAACTGTTACATATAAAAAGAAAGTTTTGTTTTCAAGAAATGAAATTATGCAATTATCTGGGAATTGGCTTGTTTTGAATGGTAGGAAATGATGGTAGGAGAAACTCATGATGGTGAAATCACGAAGAGGCAAACCATTAGCCCTGTTTCTTAGTTAAAAAAAAAAAATTATAGCTCCAAGTAACTGGCTTTTAGTATGGATACTAGAAGAAACCTCATATACTAATGCTTTTCTCCCTAAATGATTGTAATAATTTATTATCTTCAAGATCTTCATACATCATTTGTACAATTATTTATAAATCATCATCCATCTCATAACTATTTGACATCTATATGTTCTTGCTTTTTTCATGAGATAGATATCTTTTTCAAGTTAATAGATGCATAAACAAACATCCAAAAGAACTATGAACTCATTTCCTTCAGTTTTATTTTCTCATATACAGCCTCAAAGTCCGAGCTCATTCAGGATCTGCGAATAGAGCTTTCATGATACTTCTATAAATTTTCCATGAAGGGCATACATTCTTTCAAGGGTCCCTGGATTAGATTTAGCCCAGATTACTATCACCAGGCTGATCAGCTTTAATGTCAGTAGTGGGGTCTCTATGGGAACTCATGACTGAAGTTGAGGACTCTGTTCTAAGGTACATAGAACATGTGGAACGTCCACCCAGGCTTGAGTTTCATGACTCATATTTTTCCCTCAGACATGGTCATGTATCCTGGCAAGACTAGTACTGTGCTTAAGGAAAAACGTCTTTAAAATACAAAGTAGGTAGCATTTGTCAAATGCTGTTTTGTTTTGTTGAAGAATTTTTTAAATTGCATTTAGAAGCAGCACCTCATCTTTTTAGACTATTATCAGAATTGTGAATTTATATTGTGTTTTTTGTTTTGTTTTGTTTTTGATAAGAGAAATATTTATCTTAGCTGGCTTTTTTTTTCAACAGAAAATCTTCGTTATCATAACATTCAGCAAACATATAGTGGAGCAAATGGTGGCTTTCATTGGGTGAGTAATTCTTTAAGGACTAATACTAATACTATCACTGTTTAAATGGGAAGAAATGTATTAAAAAAAAGTGTTTATTGAGATAGAATTTTTGTGGTAGCTCTTTGTTTTTTGAGAAGGAAAAATCTTTTGCATTGTTTTAAATTGGAGATGAACTTCTTTCCCTGCAGCAGGAAGGGATGAAGCTCAGATTGTCCTTGTTTAATTTTAAACCAAGCTTGTATCAAATCATACAGTTATTGATTTAAAAGGAGCTTTGGAGTTTGAGAGTTGCCCTTCCAAAACAATGTGAAATTCTCTTTATGTAAAAGACATGTGTGTATCCTTATAATTTATTTTACAGTGCTTTAAAAACTTGGATGCCAGATACACAGTTGTATTTCATTTAAATATAAATCTCTCATAAAATATTAATATTTCACTAAGTAAGGCATGATAAGATATTACAAACTATGTCTATTATGAGCCTATTAATTACTTCACTAAAGAAAAATTAGGCCATTTAGAAAGACTAAACTATCCAAAGCTTTTTTAACATATGCTTTAAATGATAATGTTACAAATTTGTGGAGTTTACTTTGATAAAACAGTAAAGAAAGGCTTGTTTGGTTAATCAAATTAATGTCAACTGAAATGTGAATACTGCCAGATATTAAATGAAATTTTTTTCAATATATGATTTTTTTATTTGGTGTTTATAGGTGAGAGGTTTTCTTTTCATTTAATAGTGTAACTGCCCAATGGTGGAAAAATTTTAACTTCAAATGCCCTTTATGTAGTTTTAATACAAATCTTTATTTTAAAAGCCACTTATAAAAAAAAAAGTAAAGAAAAAGAAACAGGGAAAAAAATAAAAAATAAATAAAAGCCACTTATAAAGCAAAATATTTGTAAAAGTTTTTGCTATTAAAAAATTACTACTTGGAAGTGAGATCATGAGTTTTATTACTCTTTGAACCACATTATATGTTATATTTACTCTTTTCTATATATGTTTTATAATAAAATCATTTTTGGTTTTTTCTGTATAGTATTAATGTAATAATTGAGGGAAAATATATTCTTGAGAATATACTCCATGGAGTCAGCCACTGATTTTATTACTTGCTCAGTTTCTGATTGGAAATATAGATTATAGCTTGTGAATTAAATTTTAATTACTCCAGTTTTTGTTGCCTGAATTCTTACAAATAAAGTGGTTTATTACCTCCTCCACCAAAAAAAAAAAGAAAAGAAAAAGAAAAAGAAAGGAACATAATAAAAATTAAAATAAAAAAGTGGTTTATAAGTCACCATACATCACATTCAAAAAGAAAGAAGGCATATTCCTGTCCCTTATTTTTTAAATACAAAGAAGACATTGCATCTGTTCTTAGAGATTATTGTGCCTTGAGAGAATTCTGAAGGACGTACAGCTAACTGCCACTCAAATCCATGCGTTGTAAGAATGACTTGTTTTCCCTTTCATTCTTAAGATAAAGCTAAAACTGCTTAACATGGTCTGTATAGCCTTGAATGGTCTATCCTCTACAGTTTTCTCTGCTTGGCTCTCCCACCATTGGTCTTTGCTCCTGATTTTTCCCTTTCCCTCATTCAGGGTTTCTCAACCTTGGCACTATCGACATTTCAGGTCAGATAATTCATTGTAATGGGGGACTATCCTGTACATTGCCAAGTGTCCCATGTCAGCCCCTACTGTTACCACCAGTCCTGTTGAAAACCAGTGACTTAGGCAATGTCCTTTAGATTTCAGCTATTATGTTCACAAATCACCTTCTCTAACTAGGTCACAAATACCCTCTTTCCTAGGGACCTCTTTTTTCAGCAGCATGTACTACATGCACTGACAGTTGTATTTTTACGTTCATTTTGAGGGTGTATAATTACTGTACTTCTACAACTAACCTGTAAGCTTCTTACTGGCAGAGGCCATGCCTGTTTCTGTCTATTGTTGTGTCCAAAGCTCCTGGCATCTTGATTGACACATAGCACGTGCTTGATACATATCTAGTGAATAAATGAACACATGGTGTTCAAATAAAAGTCCCACCAATAAGAATTAGCAAATCATTTGTATAGCCCAGATTCTTCTGTTTCCCCAGCCTTTGGAGTTTCTAAGAAATTATATTACTTATCTCTAGTAAGTAGAATTAAAAGTGTCTTTAAGGTTAGGCCAATAAATTGAAGTTAGAATTTCTTATGTTTTTCAAAATCAGTAGTTGCTTCCCTTTCCTATCTCCTCTAGCACAGCCCCTCAAAAAAAAAAAAAATCCATCGATTCTTCTTAAAGGTGGTTTTGCATGAAGTTATTCTAGGTGTTCAAGGTCTACTGGAATGGGTGATGGTTTTGTTTTGTTTCGTATGTGTCATATTTTAAAAATTCTTTTCAGGAGACAGATGTTGGAATGTGCTGATATCTTCATCTTTTCCCCAGTGCTGTCTACAGAGATTACCCATCAACTTCTTGTCTAGATGAAATATTGAACAGTATAAATAATTAGACTTTACAACGGATAATAATTCTTTATAACCAGATGCTAATGGGTACCTTTTTCATCTTTGTCAGTAATAACATTATCTTTTAATAAGATGCTCTGTTTGAGCTTGGCATGGTTTTCTTTCCTACATTTTGAAGTAGGAAATGCTATACAAGTGTTCAGATGATACTTAATAAATAGTGTCAGAAAACCTAGATTAAAAATTAAGTTAAACAAGGAGAATGAATTTTCAGTAGACTTAAACTTATTATGTTGTATCATAATCGTAAAACTTAGCAGTTTTTTTCAGGAAAGGGAAGGAAACCAGTCAGACTGATTCCCTTGACTCATTGTTGAGTTGAACTGAAAAGACTGCATGTAATCTGCTATAGAAACATTCTCCTTTAATTGTTGGTTCTCCCTCTGCACACTGTTAAAACTCTAAATGGCATATATATCAAATCATCAAACTAAACTAGTAAAGCTTGGAATACAACTTTTTGAAGGATATTTAAAACTATGTGCCATGATAGAGTGAAAAATCAAAAGACAAGACCAAAAAAAAAAAAAAGTCAGCAACAGTTCTATTTAAAATAAAATTATGAGATACTAAGGCAAAGCAGAATGAAAAATGAATCCCAAGAGTCAGAACAGCTATGGAGTAGAATATGAAAAGAGCACACAGGCTTTGGACAAAACAAATCTAGGTTTGAGTATAAACTCTGCCTCAAGCCAGTTACTTAATTCCTGTCTGTATCCACTTGTAGTTGCTATTCTTTCAAACAAGTTTCTTTAAGTAGCATTTCTTCCCCAGTTCAGGAGACCACCTTTCCAACTTCCAATCAAAATGTGAAATGTCCTGTCTCAAAATATCTTACAGTTTAGTTGAAATGTACTCATGTCAGCGCTTTAAAATTCTAAGGCATGTGAATTTTTAAAATACCTTTCCTCTCAATTTTTGTGTTGCCTTTGTTCTTAAAGTCTTATTTTTTCCCCAGAGTTTCTGTTGACGTGAATAGAAAGCCTGCTGGGTGACTATTTTGTATGCTCTCAGGGAAGATTGAGGGAAAGCCTACTTCTCCTTGAAGAAAGTTCCCATTTCTTTACTCTCTGATGAATAAAATGCCTTTAACCAGGACAAAGTTTTTTGTCAAAGATTATATAAATAATTCTTGAGGACACTATTTATTGAACATCGTGAGCACTTTACATACAGTTATTATCAAACTATATATGTAATCTCTGGGGGCTTTTCACTTATTATGTTGCTAATATTATGTGCTGCTGAATTGTTCATTTTGTCTATTATATTTTATTACATTGGGTAATTTTTCATCCACTCTCCCATTGATGGACATTTGGAATGTTTCTATGTTTTTTTCTGTTTTGAACAAGTGTTTCTGTGAGCGTTTCTTAGTGCAAGATAGGTAAGCACATAATAAAGATCTAGAGTATGATAAAAGGGGCAACACAGAAGAGGGGAAAAGTGAATAAAAGAAAGATTGAACATAAGCAAGATAACCCTTAGTCTTTGATAACTTAGTTTTTGCCTAGGATGAGATTTTTGTCTAGGCAGGTCTGCCTGTGGCCTGCCGTGTTAAGCTACTCACCACCCCCCAGGTGGCAGGCAGAGTTTGTGTGGACCATTACGTCTCTGGTGGTGCCGGTGAGTATCAGTTTTATGTAGGTTTGAATGCTATACTGATGACTGAAAGAAATACCCTTTTCCCAAATGGCTTCTAGTCTCAATAAAACTGTGAAATGGCCCAGCTACATGTGATACCCTAAAGTATTCCTTTGGCCTGTGGAAGTTTTAGTACGGTATGTCATCCTATGACAGTCCTAAGGTCCCAGAGATAATGTAAACCCTGTCGCAAAAATTTATTGTCATTTTAAGAGTAAATAATTCCCATCGCTGAACTAGAAATAATTTGTAGGTTTATTTCTTGGACAGTTCTGGAAAGCAGTCATTAGGATCTCTGGGCTTAGGGGACGGTATCCCTGTTGTCTATTCCTAAATCAAAGGGTTTGTCTAGTTATATATGGAAATTGGAACAGATGTAACGAATCAGTTACATATTCTGAGAGAGGTTAGAATAGATAATAGCCTTGAGGAGGAGGCCTTTTGGTTTATGGTGTATTTGGCAAAGAGACCAAGAAAGATTAGGCATGTAATGGAGTTTTCTCAATTTGGTATCCTGGGTTGAAATAAGTCAGAGGACAGAACCAAAGAACCAGGGAACTTTACAGCTTCAAAGGCATTACATTCGTTGCAGTCTTTTTTTATTTTTTCATTAAGATTTAAAACTAACTTTATTTAATTTTAGATTTTCTCCAATGAGAGCGACCTGGAAATGTTTCTTATAAAGCATGACCAACTTTAAAAAAATGACATGTTCCGGGTATTCTCACCAAATAGAGAGGATGAGAATTCCCAGAAAATAACATTAAGCGTATGACTCGCAGCAAACCATATGCAGAACATGGGCTCGTTGTCAGGTTGCCAGGGTCTTATTGGAAGACAAAGTCCCCAGTTTTACCACACAGGAAAGTTTCCGTAACTCAGTCATGGAACTCGGGGGATGGGGTTGGCTGCAGCAGGGACTTTCTACCAGATACAGAACGTTCCATGCTCTTCTTTGCTGTCTCCTGTTTCTGAGTTAACTTGACATTTGACCTCAGAGTCGGATTTGCCTGTGGCAAGAGAGATCATTTTAACCAGTGAGTAATTAAGTGCTTGAATCTTAATGTTGTTTCTTGTTCCTTACTCTGTGACAAGTGGTCAGAATGAGCTCTATTGGCCTGGACTTTTTCTTCTAAAGAAAAGAAATCTATCCTCTCATTTTAAAATATAAAATGGTTTGTGTGCTTGGTTCTCTTTGGCTTTTTTTTTTGATCACTGTAAGAGAGTCAGAAAAAGTTATGGACACAGGAGACACACACATTTGTATTAACGAGAAGAGGGTATATATGTTGAAAGCCCCAGCAGCTGAGACCCAGTTGTACATTCTGATTTTAATGTAGTCTTGTGCAGTTCAGGAGGTCGGGGTGTAGTTCAGCTGGTACAGCGCATGCTGAGTATGCACGAGGTTCTTGGTTCAATTCCCAGTACCTCCACTTGAGAAAGGAAAAAAAAAAGAAACCAAAATGCCGTTCCAGTAGAAAACTCCTTCCTTTTTGTGTCCTCTTCTTAGAGTTGATCTTCTTTTTTGATTCTTAACTCTTTTATATTCTTGTTATAGATATTGGGAGGCAGCATAGATAAAGGTTAAAGCAAGAACTCTGGAGTTAGACTGTAAGGTGAGAAATGGACATTGTATTAAGAAGTTACTATTAACATAACTAGAGCATTTCTGTAAAATGATGAAAACTAAAACTCAGCTGTATTAGACTACACAGAACTATTGGATAAAGGAAAAATCAGGCCAAGGTCGTGCCTGACACATTTTAAATGTTCTATAAATATTTATTGACTAAATAAATTCATGTATTCATTATTAGGAGAGACCTCTGTGTATTTTAGGCTGAGGGAAATATTCTGGTAAAAAGCTGGAGATGAAAAATACAAACAAAATAAAGAAAAGGCGTGGGTTGAAAGTTAGCATTTAGTAAAACACTCAGTGTGCCAGATACTTTACCTACATTTTTCTGATCCCTAACAAAACCTGTAAGCTAGTATCACTGTATAGAAGGGGAAACTAAAACGTATCTAAATTCATGTAAATGATGAGAGATGTAAGGAGATAGGATCAAAAGCCTGAGTGGATTGGCTTAACCACGTCCTTCAAAACTGGAATGAAGATTTCAAGATCTTTTGAGGAGCAGACGGACTTTGAGAGAATGCCGAAGAAGGCAGTGTGGCAATTTACTTTCAGTGGGGATTTGGGTGAGAGTGCTGTGCTGGTTTGAGATGGCTTTGTGAATTTGTTAGGGAGTCAGCATGAGTTTTTCCTATCCGCTCTTTCTTCTCATTCAGACCTGTCTATATCTACCTGGCACCGCTGAAACTAGTTACTACTGGTGTTACTTTGAGAAACCTGCTGGGTTCCATACTCTAAGTTTGTGAAGGTTTATATGCATTTTTTTCTGTCTGATCACCCTTCTAGATTAAGTTCATTGAAGGCACGCATCGTGACTTTTTTGTATTGTAGACTATCTGCTGCATTTAGTGATTTTCTGCCTAAAGGTTGGAGTAACTGGATTTTTCTTAGATGAGATTAAATTCCAGTCAGTACTGTCACTTTTTTTATCCAGTCACCATCATGCCACTTTGAATGATAGAAAGGCCAATGAGCTTCTGTGCCGTTTCACCTTAAATTGAAAATTCTTCAAACTATTCTTTGGGTCCATGGGTCCCTGTTGCTGATTTCATTCTTTCTTAGAACTCGGAGGGGCATCCAGCCAGCCGCAGATTGATTTGTCACCATATAAAGCTGCCATCAGCTGTCATTTTCTGTAACTGAAAGCAGTTGATTTTCAGCAGGGTTTTGTTTTGGCAGCCAGTCACTTTTACTTGGTTCTTACAGACTACTTCTTTAACTCTGGCCTCATTCATTAACATAAATGCCTGTTTGGTTCCTACTACTCAAGTCTACATTCCGAAATGAGGTTTTGTTTTCAAAAGCTTCCCTTTAATGATAGAGTATTTCAAAGAGTAGCTGCTAATTATAAGGAGATCTTAACTCCATTCTGATTCTTATAGAAAACAATTCCAAATGTTCAAAAGCAAGGGCAGTTGCGATTTTTAAAGAAGCCTGTGATAGAAATACGCTGTGAGGCAGTAGAAACAAAATACCTGACGTTTCTAGATAAAGCAGTGGTCTTCTTATACACAGCCACTAAGAAACTGATGGTGTCATGTGTTTATAATACTATTCAGCACACAATGGACTAGCTTGAGTGCAAAAGAGGTTTTAATAATTTGAAAGGGGCACAGCTGTGAATGAAATTCAAGATGTTTTAATCCCAAATTCTAAGGTTGAATCACAACGAATTTTAGACGGTGCCAGAGGCTCTCTATCAACCCAAACTTGTATATATGAGAAAGCCCTAGATTTTTTTAGTGTAGCACATAATTTTCGTTTTGAATTGATTTTTATGTTGGGGCACTATTTGAACATCCTGAGATGTAAAAGGAACTTGGTTTGGGTCAGGCTTCCACACTTCAGATCCAAAAGCAAGTAGAATATATCAGTTACCAGTTTTTTTCTTATAATTATCAGCTTCAAAGATTCAGATTCACAACTTAGTTAAATTTTAGTCATATAGGAATAATAGATCCTGTTTCTACTAGGTTAAGTTGATTTGCACCTAGCACTAGTTCATTTACTTGTCATATTCCTGGATTAATTAGGTATCAATTTCTCTCTCTCTCTCTCTCTCTCTCTGTCTCTCTCTCTCTCTTTTCTTCTTTCTCTAATATCTGAGGACTGGAAGGCTGTAAATATTAATGGAAGTCAGCATGATGGCCTTTGGCTTCTTCAGAAAGATTGTAGGATAAATTCTCCCTCCTCCTCCTTGCCCGCCTGAGCTCCAGAGCAATGGACCTCAGGAGGAAAGACAGTCCCCCCCCTCATTTGTAGGGCAATCTATCATTGTTGAATCAGGCCGGTGTCTGAGAGCCATTCTGAGTCACTATGAATAGAGTTGTAGTATTGGTCAGGCCCCAGGGAAACTGGTGGTTAAATACTGTGAGAATCTTTATCAGACAGGAAATGACAACTCATTAAAATACTAACCGTTAAGCCTGTTTAGATCGCAGCCTCATTGCAGGGGGGGGGCAGTTGTATTTAACTCTACAGTGTTTGACTAAAAATGTGCACATTTCTGAAAACAAAGAATTATTTATAAGGCTTATCAAGAAAGAGAATTGCTAGTCTGTCTTGTTGCTGAAGCACTGAAGTTCCTCGGTACTGTCATTGCATCTTTTGTTCAGAAGACAGATCAGCACGTAATAGAGGTGGAATAGGGAGAGGCTTTTGCTTCATCCCTGAGAATGTATCCTGCTAGTACCTTACTGGTAAAGTTCAGTCTCTTTAGCAGAAGTCTCTGTTAGCTTCAGTCTGGAAGAGTCTGTTTAGGGTTCTACTTCTCTGCTCCCAGACCAAATCTCGGTTGGTAGACGAATTCTCTAGAGTCAGAGGATGAATTTGATCTGTTGATTTACATACAGTGATCCTCAATCAAGAAAATGCTGAAGAGCCTGATGTTCATTTAAAACATAAATATAAGTTTAACTGTGGGCACAGGATTTCATTCTCTTGATCTTTGTCTATCTAGATTCTTTAAGGCCCTCTTTACACCGGCCTATGAGAGCCACTGTAAAGAGTGGGAGGATGAGTGAAAAAGAGACACCTAATCTGGATCTTTCTTTTTCTCTAGTATGTTACCTAACAATTTTGCATTGAGTTGGCCGGCTAACTAAGCCTTAAGATATTTTTGACCTTTTGGGAACAGGGTATTATATATTTGTACCCCTTGCAGTTTAGTTTCAAGGTCTAAACCAGTGGTCTCCACCATCAGAGTGGGACTAAAATAGAACTTCTATTTATTTTCGTCTTTTTTTCTTTTTTGCATATTTTTGTAATGTATGTAACACTATGGTAGCACACACATACATATAGTTTATGTGGCCATACGTACATGGAGGATGTAGCTCACCGTTTGTCTGATCCTCATGTCAGAATATCACATATTATTACAAAAGTAGGCTGAGGTAAGAATAGGAGTTCCACAATACATAAGGGGCCTATAGTGGGCATGCTGCAATTTATTGTGTTTTTTCTATGCCCTATTAGTCAGAAATATTTACTAATGATAACATAAAAGCCATCATAATTATTTAAAGTAGCAATTTAAAACTTTTATTTAGATTTCATCTTCATTTTATCCAGTAATTTCTATTTGTGCATTCTGCTGTTTGCATAAGTAGCATATACATAAAACAAAAATGTTTGCAGAGCATTGGTCTAGACTCTCCTGCCCTTAAAAACTGCTTTTGGTACTATCACAAAGTACTGGTCATTAGCATTCTACTTCAAAAGATCTCTTCTATGTTTTCTGAATTAGAGCAGCAGTAGAATTGATTAAACCCTTCTTTCCTCTTTCTTCTAATACTACCCTGACCTGAATCTTATTCTAAAACATTTTCTCACATTTATAAACTTTCAGTGGTTTGACTAATCACACCCTGAGAATGTTATTTAGACGATTCAGTTAATCATCAGAGGGATGTTAAATAAATCAGCCTCAAAGTACTGCACAAATAGTGAAACGAAGGTTAAAAAAAATTTTTTTTTTTGCCTGCACTTTTTTTTTTTCTAAGAAAGAAAGATAAAGGTTTATTGCCCTGTAGACTTACTGTGAATCTGTGTCACACAGTATGGTTTCTGGAAAACCAGTGATGTAACTTATGTGATCACATTAATGCTAAGATCCTCAAAAAAAGTGGTTAAGAAAGGAACAGAGCCTTTATTAAATATTTACTTTATTAATATCTGTTTTATTCCCTTAGGTATTTCAACTGCTTCACCTTTATATAAGCCCTTTGTAAACAGAGCTGAACAACAAGACAAATCAATTTTTTTCAAGTTTATATTCTCTCTATTAAGCACTGTGCCCCAGTTCTATGATGGCACATAGTAATTTTTTAAAAACCCACATCTGGCTGGAAAAATCCAAACAGAATCATGAACAGGAAAATTTCAGGTCATCTAATAGCAAGTCCTAGTTTGATGACTATCTCCATGATGGAGAAGGGATTCAAAGTAAATCAAATGGTGTGTTTTTTGTATCTGGGGAACCAATTTGTGTGAGAGTTACATGATTTGAAAGGAGTCCCTTGAAAACAGAATAAGAATGACCGATGAATTTTTGTAATGGGTGTATGCTCAGGACTAACCAACAAATGAAAATTTATGCATTGTGGATGAAAAACTGGAATAATCACATCACCCACTCTCTGCAACTTCTGCCAATTGTGATGCTTCCTATGGAAGATTTTCTGGCTTTTTGTGGGAACAGAATGCAGACCTTTATTTATAATGAGTCAATATGGGGAGAGTTCAAAAATACAGATTTCTTATCAGATAAGTGATTTCCAGAAACAGAGTCACATATGCATTAGAAACTGTAAAAAAAAAAAATAGACTTTTGTTTGCATATTGGTCAGGGCCCTCGACGGAATTTTGTAAAGCAGTTTGTCTTGTTTGTGTTTCAACACATACTTGGGTCTATGAGCATGGCAAAATAGTGTTCCCATGGAACCATTTTTGAGCTCTGGGTGAGTTTAGACTTCTGTGGGTTTTTTCTTTTTTCCCCGTCTTTTGTTTGTATTTTCTGAGGGCTTTTTTTTTTTTTCCTTTATTAAAATCAGTAACAAAAGCTCAAAAATTGCCATTAGAATAATTTGCTGGAAATTAGTTTCTTCTAGAGTTATATTATCTGAAAAGTGTTTGTGCCAAGAAAATAAGTATCAAGATACTGCTGCTATCCACAAAGCTGCGTCTGCCCACCATGCTGAAGGTCTACAGCAATGAAAAGTAAATGAGATCAATTATTCTTGCTTTTTTCCCCTTCTTTAAGGCTTTTTTCACATAGAGAAAGTGGCTATTTAAAAGCCAAGTTTAAGCACTGACTGAAAAATAGTTCTGTGTGTTTGTTCTCCGCCTACCTTATGTTCTTCTGTATCACAAATCTGTAATACTTTGAACTTAATTAGCACCTATTGGCAGGTGGAGAACTTCACCCACTCACTGTGGGTTGAGATGAGAGTCCTTAGCCAGGTGCACAAGGTACTTTGAATTTAATGGCTTTCAGAAAATGACATTTAAGTTCTTTCTTAAGCTAACTATAAAAAGACACTGAAGGAAAGCTGTATAGCTCAGCAGTAGAGTGTGTGCCTAGCATGTAAAAGGTCCTGGGTTCAATCCCCAGTACGTCCAATAAAAATTAAAAACTAAATAAACTAATTGCCCACACACACACAAATAAACTGGGAGGTGGGGGGAGACACTGACCTGTGATGCAAGTTATTCCTCCACATTTTCCTCATGTGTGTACCTTAAATTAATCCTGAATGTCAGAATGAACTCTTACTTCTGTCTGCTGCTTGAAAATAACTTGAAGGATGAAGTTCTGACATGGTGTTATTATTTTCCTTAAATGCATGTTAAGAGTGAAAGCTGTAATTTCCATTTTTATCTGGGCCATTACTCAAAGAGCTTTAGTTAAGCTCTCAAGAATTAAGAAAACTATAGTATAAGAATGCTTTGTACAACCTGAGGCATGTGTGGCCTAAGCCATTGTTTGTAGACATAGAGAAATGAAAATAAGACTAAAATTTTGATGAATATATTTTAAAAATTAAGAGGTAACTCACTATGTAACACTTAATACCTAGATTTCAAATATGTTAACTTTTTAGATTTACTTAGATCATGTGGCATTTGTTCATGATAGTTTTGATTAATATATTGCTATAAAAACCTTTAACTTCTTCTCTGTTTTTAACTGTTCCTAGTCTCTTATGAGAAATTACATCTCCCATTCCACCACCAAATCTCTTCAAAGCTGGTAACATCATACATACCATAGCACCTTGAAAAATTAATTTCTGCATTAGCCCAAGATAATTCTTTGAAAGTTACACATCATGTAAATGTATCATGACACAGTCTCTATTAGCTAAATAGTAGCTCTTAATGGACTTAACAATGGCAAATCATTTACATTTTCCAGTTATTTTGAAGGGAGTTTACAATGATTGTTGCCTGTCCCTTCCTCCTTCCCTTAAGCAACAACAAGGTAGAACCTTTCTAACATTGGCTATGGTTCTTAATTTTCCCTTTAAATAATGGCTTGACCCTGGAGCCCTAGAATGACTTGAGGAAAACTGTAAGCCATATTTCTGCTCAACTCTAGTCTGAAGTCAGACATCTGAAGAAGGAACAAGACATATATAATGGAATCCATCTCTTGGAGGACATCAAAAAGGGAATTTTCAAGTCATTTCTTGTACAGCCTAGCTGTTCAGATAAGCATATAATCATTTCAGCCTCTAAATAAAGTTTTTCTTAATTTAAAAAAAATGACATAAGGTATTGTTATTAAGGGTGAATGAATTGATTTCTGAGGGAAAGATCTTATAAATCTACAGTCTTCAAAGCCAATCTTGGGCATTTATTTTACTAGGTTTTTCTTTTTATATTCGTGTGGTTTATTTCAAGTGTAAGTGGATGAGCTATTTGCATTCCTTTATGTGTTATATAAGAAACTATTCAAGGAAAATCTTTTAAAGTGAAAGTTTGTCCTATGGTTGCTCCTCTGTAGAAGAGTCATTACCGACTGGTAAACAGCAACGGAGCTCAGAGACAGCTCTTCTGGGTTTACACTACTAATATAAGGGCGCTTGAAAGTCTGTGAGAGGGAGAGAAGACTGTGGGTTAAGGGGCTTTGCCCTTCTCCATCTTCGATGTCTGTCATATGGGTCTTTTGGAATCATCAGTGCAGTCATTGCCTCTACTACGTATGTCTATTCAGGCCTTTTTACATATACTTCAGTATTTATTAAAGGACTTTTTAAACAACTTCATCCCACACCGATCTCTTGTCCCTTCAGTTTCTTTGGAAACTTCTGTACCAAAAATGGAGAAATTTAGTACTGATTTGTAAATTCTTTGTTCATAAATTAGTTCGTGTGTGTTTTGAATCTACATAATGATTTGGACATAGCCCATTGCTTGTAATTTTTTTCTTTTCCCATAGCACCAATTACAGTGTTGGATACAAAACAAGGACTCTATTAAGGGTTTGGTGGTTGATAATTAAAAGGATCAAAGAAAAGTATCAGCCAGGAGTTATATACTTGTTAACCTCTGGTAAATATAGTAGCCAAAAATTTCTTTTCCTCTACTCTTGCTTTTTGTTACAGAAAGCAGCAGTTGAATTATTGTAGGGAAAAAAAGGAGGTGAAATTAATTTAATACTTACTTTAAAAGGAGAACATATTAAGCACTGTTGCAAATATATAAAATACCTTTTGTTGGCCCCAGGAAAAAGGTTGGGCTCATTTAGCTTTTAGCCCAATTATGACAGATGAGAAAATAAAGGGTATAGAAAATAGAGATGTTTGGTTTTCTAAGTTGCCCCCAAGTTACCTTTTTTTTTTTTTAAATGCCTGCAAGCATTTCTAAACCGGGAGCCCGATGGCTGCAGTTGCCAAACCGGTTTAACAGCGCTGCCTCCACGTATTCTAGGTGAGAGGGAGCTCCGAGCACATAAACTTATCAGAGATCACCCTGAGATCCCAATCATCTCAGAACAAGTTGTTTAGTAATGTACTGTAGTTTCTGTGCAAACCGTCTACCATAAACCACGAAGTGATTCAAGGTTCATAGTTCTTTCTTTGTTCCTTTGTTAATCACTGACTTCTGACTAGTGGGAGGTGCCTCCCAAATTTGCTAATGCATTCTTTTTGGATAAGGATGACGCACAGATTGTCCTAATAAGGACTTGGATTGAGAAAGGACCGCCCCCTCTGAGAAGATGGGACAAGTCAGAGAGAGGGCGGGCAGTTTCTTTTTCAACTGGGGATGACACAAGCATAAGTCATTTCCTTATTAATCGGTTCAAACCAGTTCTTACAGGAACTGGTGGTGATAAATGTGAGACTTCTCAGAAGTCATTCATTTTATTCTTTGTACCACACCAGGGTGCAGCATCAGCCGGGCTGGCCTCACTCTGAGAACTCACTCCTCTGCTAGAAGGGACTCTCAGCCCCTAGTTTCTTCTTAAACACGTTGGTGGGAGAGATTTTTCTCCCTTATGGGGTTGTTAAAGGATGGATTTTTATCCACTGCAAAGAGCTCCCAGGGTTTTGCCAGCTCTGCTGATTGTACTTTACTTTTCCTCTATCTAATCCCTGCTTCTTGAGTCGAGGCGGTAAGTGGATTTTTCTTTAACGTTTTTCCTGCTTTTCTTCCCAAATGTATCTTTTTTCCTTGGGTTATTGTACCCTGCTTCAGTGCTGTCCCCGGCATAGGTCCATCTCTGCAGAAGCCATTCCAGGAATACCTGGAGGCCCAGCGGCAGAAGCTTCACCACAAAAGCGAAATGGGCACACCGCAGGTGAGACTTCCCTCTGCTTTCTCCTTTCCCCACCCCGACGGTTTCAGGCTGAAATTACATTCATAGCACTCCCTGGCATTTTTAGGCAAATAGAGTAGATAGAGGTTTGTTTGTCTGTCTTCTTTAACAGAAGTGCGAGGTTCTGTTTACTCTCTACTGGCAAATTTGTCTTTGTCTGAATCAGAAAATGTGATTTCTCTTCTGTACATCTTCTCCCCAAAACCAGGGTTGAGCTAATGGAAAATAATAGGTCTGTTACGTAAAATGAGTTTGCTTCTTGATCTTAAATGATTGATTAGCAAGTAAACTTTCCCAGTGGATTAAAGTTAAAATTTATTGCATAACAAAGTGTTGAACTTAGTGAGGTCCTTTAAATATCTTCCTTCATTTTTACTCTAGTTTTCTTTTCATAGGTGGAAAAATCTTTTTTTTTTTTTAGTGGAAATCAAAGCTGTTAACATAGCTGAACTTAAAAACTTTTAAATTAAACGAAGCCTGCCTGTTCTATAAACAGCTCTGTGGCAAAAGGAAGTGACCAGAAGAGGATGAGTAGGCAATGACCTGAAGTGGGAAAGTTGAAGGAAGCATAGTTTTAATTTTTGTGTGTTTCTTGTTTGCTTTTTTATTTGAAGTCCTTGCACTCTTTATGTGGCCCTTTGCTGCCCTCAGTAGACCAAACATGACTTCAGAAATAGATAACATTTATATTTTAAAAGCTGCTCCTAATACTGGAGATATAATATATTTACATATATATATTATAAAAGTATCTTGACACTACAGTCTACAAGTATCTACGGGGTTACTTCAGGTAGAATTTAATCAAAAAAGAAAAACAAGAAATGACCTCACTCTTGTCCCCCTAAACTATGTGAATCAACCTGCACTTTATATCCAACAAAGTGAAATCTTATTAACTCCGTATAAAAAGGCCTGAATGTAGATTTCACAGTAGCTGAAAACACAAGACTTTTCGTTTTTAATTGTTTCGGCTTTATAGGTTCTAAGCTCCAAGTTCTCCTTATTTTCATTAAAACATGGTAGGTAATCCTCCTTTTACTACTGAACTAATGAAGCATTTCTCATGGGTTGTTCTGCCTTCATTCCTGCAGGGAGAAAACTGGTTGTCCTGGCTGTTTGAGAAGTTGGTCGTTATAATGGTGTGTTACTTCATCCTGTCCATCATTAACTCCATGGCACAAAGTTATGCCAAACGAATCCAGCAGCGGTTGAACTCAGAGGAGAAAACTAAATAAGCAGAAAAAGTTTTTAACTGCAAAAATTAATACGGACGGGTTCTGCCTTAAATTGGGAGGACTCCAAACCAGGAAGGAAAATTCCCTTTTCCGACCTGTATCAAATTTTTTTTTCCCCCTGAAAGCAGTTTAGCCCATATTTTGCACTGACATACTTTTCCTTTGTGTGTTAAGGTAAGGTATCCACCCTCAGTTCAATCCAAGTTGTATTTTATTAGGGTGGAATGTGATGGTCAGCAGCAAATTTAACAGAAACTGGCCTTCTATTTGTTACTTTCAAAGGTCCACATGGTACGATTAAAGAATTCCGGACACCAAAAAAAAAAAAAAGTTCCTAATACGTTAAATATGTCAGGCTTTTCTGGTTGTAACAAATGACTTCTTTGTTTTTCTAAGTCATCAAAATGTATATAAATTATACTAGATTGGATACCAGTCGTGCATGTCTATCATGGTAAAATTTAATATGCCATCCTGCCCAGTCTTTCCCACCTTTGAAAAAAGGCCATTTTATGATGCGTTGCACACCCTCTTGGGAAACTGATCTTTAAATTTTGAGACAGTATAAGGAAAATCTGGTTGGTGGCTCACAAATGAGCTGACACCATTTTTTATTCTGTATATTTAGAATGAAGTCATGAAAAACTTTATAAAGACACCTTTGATCATTCCAAAATTGTGTCCGTTTTCTTGAGCGTTTTGATTTTTTTTTACTTCCTTTTAACCTCTACCAGCTAAATGCAGCCTTACCAAATTCACCTACCACCACAATTTCTTAAGCCTTTATTTATTTGAGTGAAAGAGCTACCACTGAGGCATTTTTTGCTAGGATGGGACTGCTCAGTAGCTACACGCTGAGGAAATGGCGCCTTGGGGACTGGCGTATTGAGGGGATTTCTTTGTGAAAACAGAAGAGATGATAAAGGACACTGGAGAGAATGATAACTTTAAAGAAAAAAAAAAGACCTTTCTCATATCCATTTTTAATTTAGCACTTACTCTGGTTTTAACAGACAGAAATTTACTTTTATGTGTAACCTAATTTTCTTGTCTTCAGTGTGTGTTTTGTCCTTATGTGATTTTACCTCTGGGATGTTTCTGGTTGAACTTGCTCATCTTGTTTTGCTTGGGAAAAAAATAAACAATTTTACTTTTTTCCTTTAGGAAAATTGGTACTGACAATTATGTTGAACGTAGAATTGGGTTTAAATGTGAACAGGCCAGAAATGCCTGGTTTGTTTCATCAAATCCTGCCTGAATGTCCGCTTGTTTTGCCTCCGTCGTGACATCTCCATGGCTGTACCACCTTGTCGGGTAGCTTATCAGACTGATGTTGACTGTTGAATCTCATGGCAACAGCAGTCGATGGGCTGTCTGACATTTTGGTATCTTTCATCTGACCATCCATATCAAATGTTCCCATTCAAACATTACCCAGCATCATGGTTTACAAGTTTAAGGGGAAAAAAAAAAACTGGTTCTTATGTCTAGTGGCACTTTGAATCTTTTATGCCATGATATTGCGGTAGTATCAAGAGGATTTATTGGAAGATTGGGTTAGTCTCTGTGAGCAAAGCTAAATAAATAACGGACAAGCAACCTGCTTTGTGGGTTTTGGAAAGGTTACTTCTTAACGGTCTTTCTTCTCTGCCCAGGGACCTTCTGGCCATGTGGCTTTTAACCTTGCTTGAAAAGCAGTAACCGAATGCTTTATCTTCTATAGATTCACATTAACCAACGTAAGTTTTTAGATTCTTCAGGGTTAGTGTGTTTCTAAATCAGCTTCCTGTTGTGTTTCATCTCCTTCACCTGCATTTTATTTGGTGTTTGTCTGAAGAAAGGAAAGAGGAAAGCAAATATGAATTGTACTATTTGTACGAAATCTTTGGGGTTAGTTGGTAAATTTATTTCAGGGTAAGGTATTCAAAAAAAGGAAGACTTTTTTCTTAGGCTGAAGGTCTAAATGATTATAATACATTTGACGCATGATAACGGCTTGTTCACTCTTTCAAATGAATTTGCTTTGAAAACAAATGAAGAGCAGCTTTCCTCTTCCCTCCGCTAAGTGTCAGGTGTGGCATGCGCAGCCGATCCAGTCGACCCTTCTGTTCCAGCGGTTGGTTTGTCCCTTTCTTTTATCCACCAGAGTGAATCCCAAAGACGTACCTAGTTAATTCCAGCTAACTGGAGACCAGAAAATTTGTAAATGAGTGGTTTGGTATTACTGCAAATAAAAAAAAAGGGCCTGGGAATTCTTTTGATTCCATCTCTACTTTGTTTAAGTGTCATTTTCTGTCTTAAACATCTGCAGCGTCTTACCATGTGTCAACTCTCAGTTGCTATCAAGCACTACAAAACCTTGCAACACAGCCTCAGTTTGCACACTTAAGTCCTGAGGAGCACCTCCAAACAGTGTGAGGTGGGAACACGCAGTGTTTTCTATATTCTCTGTGAAACCATAAGCTGGAGTGTGGAGCTTAGAAGAAAGGGGGAATATTAATTTCATTTGGATAATGGCCATTATTTCCATTCTCTGACAAATCCAGAAGAAGACAAGGCTAGAAGTGACATTTCTGAAACACACTAGTTAATTCAGTGTACGTAGTGGCAAGTGCTCCTTACAAACAAACATGGCCTGTGTTCCAGGGTGCTCTGTGCTGTTTGTAGCTTTATTTGGGCAGCTTAGGTTTGTCTGCTTTCACTAGTTACTCAAAGTGATTAAGCACAGATTATGCTTCCAGGTAAATAAAATAAATGTGCATTAGTTAGTTATTGATGGTTTAGGTTTCTGCCTCTAGAGTATGTGACCTTGAGAAAGTTTTTAACCAAGCCTAGATTTCATCTATAAAAATAGAGTTATAGCCAGGTGTCATAAGGATTAGATCAGACAAAATGTTAAGACACTGTAAGTGTTAGTATGTTACCAGTTTTTAATTCATCAAAGACAGCATTTGCTACGCGTACAAGAATTTTACAACATTGCATTTACTCCAGAAACAAAAATAGATTTTTAAATGTTCTCTGCATATATGCCTTTGGGAGTAAATATTCTGTCTAAAAATTATTAACTAAATCCAAGATACAAATTAATAAAAAAAAAAAAAAAGGAAAAATTAGTCAACTAATGACTTGATTAGTAAGACCGAAACCTTAAATCCAGAAATAGGCCTCCAGCTAGCCTGGTTAAGGTGCAAAGCACAGTGAATGCAAAATTTACTATGAAATAACTGAAAATACTTTTCTAACCTTCCCACCTTTAAGTGTTGACATTTTCTAATTTATTTTTATTACAAAGACAGTTAATACTAAAAAAAAAACTGGAAGTTAGAGAAAGAAAAAGGGAATAATCAGCTTTTAGTACCTTGTCAGAAGCACTCCATCTGGAATATTTGGTGAGTTTTGCTGGGTGTAAATAGGTTTTAAACAGTAAAAGAAATATTTGATTCGGTGGCACCCCAGATCTTCCACAATAGACTTGAAAGTCTCATTCTTGTTGGAAAAATACAAAATTGGTTTATTTTATTCACAAATAGTTATTAATATACTCACAAAAAGTTAAGACAACCTAAGGAGGTTAAATAGCCATGGTGGGGGGTGTAATTAGGTTTATTTATTATGTTTTTAGAGGAGGTGCTGGGGATTGAACCTAGGACCTCGCACATGCTAAGCATGTACTCTACCACTTGAGCTATATACCCCTGCCTTTTATAGCCATTTTTTTTAACAAGGCAAATTGCCTTTTTTTGTAACGTTTTTCTATTGAGTTATAATAGCCATTTTTGAAAGCCAAGTAACATTCCATCTCTAACTCACATGATCAAAAGTTCTCTGGTATTCACTAAATTCACATAGTAAATGAGATGCTCACAAAACTGTTTCATGTGAAGTGTTTTGTTCCTTTATTCTCAAAGACAACAAGAAAAGAAAGCACATAATGTACTTGAAAATTCTAGAAGCAATTGAGTCATTTGTGTCTGGTAGTCAGGGGCTTGGTTCCTGTCCCTCCCTTCCCAGCAAGGCCAAGAGTTCACCTGAGGTGATACATTTCCCTTGAGGGTGAGGACTTGAATTGCAGCAAATAACCTACATGTATTTGCATATTTAACCAGTACTCACAAGAGGGACTATAACAAAAACCTGTTCTGGGCAGCTGCTTACTCACTGCTTTTAGAACTGTGTGGCCCTGGGACAGGCAGGTGCCAACTGTTTGCTCATTCTCTTTTGACCTACTAGCCTTCCACAGTTTGCTGTGTGGGTGTTGATACTACTAAAATAAAGATTTTTTTTTTAAGTTGTTTTAGATGGCCCCCACTCTCTACCCAAACACCCTGGATTCACTTGAGATCTTGGATTCTAGTTCTGTAGTTGGGACACTGTCCCAGACTGTGGCCCAGAGAGTGAGTCAGTTCTAAGTGGCCAGCTGACTCTCTGGGAACAGAAATGAAATGCAGCTTAGGGGGTTTGTCAGCCAAATCCACAAATGTGTGGCTTTTTGAAACATTGGACATCTGTTCCTCTTAATTTAAAATAAACCTTTTTAAAAAAGCACGAAGTTGCTTGGCTCCCTGTTTCTTTGTGTCAGCAGCAGTTGCCGCTCTAGCTTAGTAAGCCTAGAATCAGAATTAGAAAATTTGGAATCTTTCAGGCACACTTCAGAGAAAGTGGAACTGAAGGGATGGGAAGAGATGATTTTACAGTAGAGAGTCTGTTTGGAAATCCCCTTCTGGGGTAATCAGCCCAGGTGTTCAGCCCGTTTGTTAACCATTTCCAAATGACTCAAAGGACGTAAAGGGAAGGCTTGGACACACTCCAGCACTATTTCTACAATGTGTAGTATCTGTTTGCGTTGGAAACCACATTCCTGAATTCTTGAAGGGAAGGCTCTGGCTTTTTCTCGGCATCTTTGGCTCAGAGCGACCCCTCGGCCACCTATCTGAACTAACAGTCACAGCCTTTTCAGAGTTTCCAGGGAGGAGTGTGGACAACTTGCTTTGATGGCCTTCCACTCACAGGCCTTGGGGGAAGAGCCTCGTTCATTCAAGGAGGTCTCCGAGGGCCCCTTTCCTCTCCTCCCTTTGTTACCACCTATCCCTTTTAGGGAACAGAGCATGAGCAGCTTTTTCCTTCAGGCCACGTTTGCCAGACCCACCCCGACAGCATTGCTTAATTGTGTCCCAGCCTGTTTCCGGTGGGGGGGAAACTGTTTTCGTGGAGTGAGACAGTTTGGAATTTGAAAAGAGGGATGGTTCTGCCTCTCCCCGAAGGTGGGGGATGACTGTTCAGGTCGCTCCCGTCTTCCTTTGGCTCCTCACCAGGCTGTGTTGGAAACAGGGCCGCTCGGGTTCACTTCCCTTGGCAGTACGTGCCGAAGCCCAGCGCTGTTCGTCACCAGAGAACCTTGTTGTTCTCAGCCTCTTTTCATTACTTAAAAAGATGGAAGCCAAAAATAACGACAGGAGGCCTTTTGCTGCCTCTGCGCTCCCCCAGCCTCTTGAGAGTCACTTTCACTTGAGTGTCGGCCCTAAACCTCTTGCAGCAGCCAGATTTTCTCTACCTAAACTCGGCCACACCCTTGAGGCTCTTCAGACACCTCTGCTCCATGCTGCCCTTTGCAACAGCCCGTTCCCACTCCCACGTCCCCTGCATGGTGTGTTCTTTGTAACCAACCACACGACTCCAGCAATCAAGATTAGCTCCCAGGAACCTCCTGGGGTGGGCCCTGTACCAGGAAGCACAGTGGATTTATTGTAACTTTGATAATGACTAGCTTGCTTGCTTTGTACCAGGCACTGTTTTCAGTGCTGTTTTAAGTGTATTGTATTTAATCATTAAATCCTTACAACAGGCCCCATGAGGAAATTAAGGCAGAGAAGTTCAGTGATTTGCTGGAGGAAGCAGGGAAGTAGAGCAAGAATGGAAACCTGGGTTTTCTGGCTCTTCGCCACTCAGCTCTGCAGGAGAGTTCAGTGCAAAAGTCCGAGCTTCTGCTTACTTATTTCATCTTGTGATCACAAGGTGGGTGACGGGGAAAGGAAGACAGCAGAAAATCAAGGCCACAGCCTAAAAAGTTTTGCATTTAAATAAATGCGCAGACTTTGTGCTTCCCTGTCCAAGGGTTTGGGAAAGACAGCTCCACTCCTAGCCATCCTGTGTGGACAGGTTCCCAGAGTGATGTTTGCTATAATTACGATTACAAAGCAATTTCCATTTGTACGGATCTTTTTTCTTTTTCAAAGCACTGTCACATCTTGAGTGTTATTTGATCTTCATGACAACCCTGTGAAATAGGGCCAGTAGTGGTATTAGCCACACTGGGGAGAAAAAAAACTTTATTCACTTTAAAAAAAATCTCTACTAATTTAAGGTACTGGGGGGAGGAGACAGCTATTGACAAACGATCTCCCCTCCAGGAGCTGACAGCCTTCTTAGGGGTGCTATGCGTATGTGCAGGTGACTACCACGCAGAGTCAGAGGAAGGCCACAAGAATTGGGAAGAGGAAGAAATTGCTGACTAGGAAGGAGCAGAGGAGGTTTCGTGAGGATGTGGCATTTGAATTGCCAGGTAAGGGTGGGGCGAGAGAAGGGGTTCTAAGTCAGGAAGCCCTGTGAGAGCCACCAGGAAGGCACAGGTAAGGGAGCCGCGTGCAGGGTGGGTGGAAGAGATGCAGCCAGTGAGTCATCTACCTGTCATTCTTTGTCTAGCCCCATTTTGTTTCCTTTGAAGTACCTACATATAATTCACAACTAGTTTGTCTATTTTCTTGATTTTGTGGTTTCCTCCACTATAGCATAGGCCCCAGAAGGGCAGGCACTACTGGGCTCTCTTTTGTAAGCTCAGAGCCGAGCACAGGGTAGGGTCGCAGGGAGTGTTTGCTGAATGGATCCCGCAGTGGTCCAGGTGAGGCAGCAGTGGAGATTCAAAGGCAGGCAGGCAGGCGGTGCTACCCGGGTAGCGTCCAGGTAAGGGCGGAATATACATGAAGAAGGTACCAAAGAACCCTGAGAAGACAGCACTAACCATTGCTCACTGAGCCAGGAATATAGGAGGAGCAGCAAGTTTAAGGGAGAGTCACCGCTCCGTTTTGAACATACAGAGCAAAGATACTGATAGAATACAGACCCCCTATGGGTCTGTATGTCAGCTTTCCCAACTCAGCTCCTAGTGAATGTGCTGTCCTTTAGACACTCTGTAATTTCGCCCTGTCAGAGAATAAACTAGATTATTTCAGAGAATTCTCAATAGTATGTCCTCTGTACTTTCCCACAAGCGCTCATCTGAGCCTTGACTTGTTACGCAGCCCTGTTCTTGCAGAATGGTACTGCGGCTGGACCTTGGGGCCACCGGAAGCTGCTTTAGAATTCCTCTCTCTAGTTGTATCCTGCCTGCTTAACCAGTGGCTCCTCCCTCTGAGAACTGGGAGGATGGTAATTCCTGGACAGATCATCTGTCTTTATAAGGAGAAAAGTTTGGCAATGTGATTTCCTGTGTGTTTCTGCTGGAGTCCAGGCTTCCTGTAGCACTAGCCCAGACAGCGGTGGCAGCCACCTAGAACCCAGATGTCATTAGTTCTCCCCAGGAAGGACGAGGACATCCTCCCAGCTGCCCTTGCCAAGCCCAAAGGCCGAATCCCAGCTTTATTACACCTCCTGGAGCATGTGGTAAAGGCAGCTCTCCATTTGGCTGCTTTGGGGCTGGGCTTGTTTACATGCTTCAGTAAATGAGTTATGCTTATTGAAGTTGGCTGGGTAGGAGTTCAGAATAAATGACATATGACCACAATTCTGCCACTCACCAGGAGCGCCAGAGTTCAGAAGGGGAGATTTACTTGTATAATAATCCTCTGTAGAGAAGAGAGGTACAAAATCCGAGTATTCCACTCTCAAGAGGGTGGACAGTTTTTGAAGCCTGGGAGAATCAAGAGTGTCACCGTTACTGGCTTTCTGGTGGAGTCAGACAAAACGAGATGTCTATCTGGTAAAGGCACGTGAGTCGGGGTGCTTTGCACAGTTTTAGAAGAAAAAAGAGAGAGAGACATTGAAAAATAGTGCTTGTAGAAAAAGATAGAGATCAAAGGCACTTTCAGATGTTCTGCATTTTCTTCTTCAAACATAAAGAATCTGTCTGAGCATAAAAGTCATTCCAGGTCTCTGCAAGGAGGAAATAAAAACGTCTTTCATACAGAAAAGATTTTCTACTTTATACACCTATACACCTCTTTTCAGGCTGCTCCCAGCCTTTGTGTGTGATACATTTTCTAGTCTCCCTGCAGCAGGAAATGGTCATTAGAACAACATGTTGAGACAGAAGGACCCTAAAGTCAGTCTTTATTTTCTCCCTCCCTCCTCTGCCCCTGCAAGAACCTGGAACATCCTGTAGTTCCTACAGGCTGTTTATGTGCCAGTTTACAGAACAGCGACGCTGCTCACTGCTTCCACCCTGCTGCTGCCGCCTTCTGATTCATTTGACTTACTCCTCCATTCCTCAAACTGTATCCAGGTCTTAACATCCTTTAAAAAATCATTTGAGTCATTTTATCTTTATGTTGGGTTTTTAAGGCTCTGTTTAAAAAGAAATGCAAACCAAAGAAATGCATAATACAAAAAAAGAAGGAAATCCCGTAAGATATTGCCACAAAGAAACTACTACAGAATCTAGTGTGTGTCCTTTCAGGCCTGCTCAAAAATCTTCTGAGCCTCCCTCCCGTTCTTGGATCACTGCAGCAAGTCTCTCCTCTGTATCTTCCGGTCAGTGACAGGCGGCTCCATCCTGTCCTTACTGAAACCACCATTTTTTATAACAACACTTAAGAGCCATTTCTGTCTGTCTCGGCTACAACAGTACACGGCAAGGGAACAGTGGCAGAGAGGGAAAGGCCGAGCTTTAGAAGGCTTGGAATTCCAGGACAAGGAATTTAGATTTTCGGCAAAGACTTAACAAATAATGTCAATTCTTCACTCTCTTAATATATTGTTTGAACTTAGATTGCCTTACATGTCTTCTAATTGTATCAGATGGCTTCAGAAGTAAATATTTGAACACATTTCTGGGTCCTTAGCTGCATCTAGTTGAGAGATCTGTTGCTAACATGGGACCTTTAACTGGCTTCACTGGGTCTGTAGGTTTGCAGCTTTATGTCTTTATCATAGTTTTTTAGACACAGTTTATATTAATCTGTTCAGTAAACAGGGAGTTTCTATGTGAACCAGGCGTATTCTTTGCAGCAAAGGATATACCAAATGGTGAACTCCTTAAGCGTAGCGGCCAGGTTTAATTCATTTTTAAATTTCCCTGTCTTTGCACAGTGTCTTCCCCTTGCAGGTGTTCAGTGGATGTTTGTTGGATTAAGCGCACATCCTGCCTCTTTCCTGCTGTCCACATCAGCAGAGCTTAAGCAAAGGCCTCTTTTTTTCAAAAAAGGAAACTCCCATCTTTTGCCTCATATCATGTTTCTTACTATCATGTTCCCATGAACTCTCACCTAGTAAGGACAAGCTTGTTCAACTCCAGTTTCTACAATTCCCAGGACTTTGCTCCTGAAATGTCTAGAATAGCCCTGTCCAATAAAAATACAAGCCCTGTATCTAATGTTTAAAAAAATTTTAGTAGCTACATTTTAAAATTTAAAAGGAAACAGGAATTATACCAATTTGAATAATTTATTTAACCTATTATGTCCAAAATATCATTTTAACATGTTGAAATATTAATATTTTACATTACTTTGTTCATATTCAAAAATCCAATGTGTATTTTGCACTTATAGCCCTAACCACATGAGGCTAATGGCCACCTTATTCGACAGCCAATATTGGATAAAAAGACTGGACAAAAGTCTTTGAACTTCCGTGTTCTTACCATGTAAATAATTAAATTCAGATGGGACAAGAGAACCATAAAACTATCCATCAAATTGGCTCCATCATTGGCAAAGGAGCTAAATTCAGGTAAGACAGAATTACTTGCTAAGTGACTTGTAATTTAGCTTACTGTTTCTTTTTATGCCAATTTTGTAAGCTACTCTTGGGTTTTTCATCATTAGGTAAAGCCCATAATTCAAAAACCATCCAGACTTCTGCCCTTCTTCCCCTCCCCCTCCTTTTTTTGAAATGCTTGTGAGCTATGAGCATTTCTCTGGGGGCTTCATCCTTCCCCAGACCTTCCTTTTCATCTCTTCCTGCTTCACTGGCTTTCTAGAGTCTATAAACGGTTGGAATTTTCTCTTTTCCTTCTCCACTGAATGTCACATCTTCTCCAACACTGACCCAACACTGGGTTCTCCAGAAACTTGAAATATTTACATTGTTTATCTTAACATTCCTGCTAGTAGAAATGGGATTCCATTTATTAATCAGGCTGACACTGCATCATCTGAGACATTTCAGAGTGGAGGAGTAGGAAGTTATTCAGTTAAAAATATAAAGCCAGACTTGGTAGCTCACATTCCTAAAACCTATAGGAAACAATGTGATTGATAGAGACAAGCAAATTATCTCAAATTAAATAACTATTTGCCAGAAATGACAAGAGAGTAGGCAAAGCCATGTTTGGTAGGTAAGTGGAAGAACCAGAAAGGGTTGACTGCTGAACCTTGGGCTCATGGGGAGAGAACAGTGGGATGGGAACTTAGGGAACACGTTTTAAAACAAAGTTTTGGACAGGAACGCAAGTGTGATAAACATGGTGGTCAGGAGAAGAATCACTGGTATGTCCACTGCACAGAGAGGAGATGCTTCAGACAAATTTTAAGCCTCGACTAGAGATCCCAGTTCATTGTTCTTTACCTTGTACCACCTCTCTTGTAAAAAAAAAAAAAAAAAAATTGAATGTGGACATGGGCAAGATAATAAGCAATAATTAGGAAGCTAGAATTGTAGCACCAGATGTGCAAAGAAACTTAACCATGTTGTAAGTGTCTTCATTTAGACTAAGTGGTATTGATCCCTATATCCCATAACATCTGTTCAGTGCCTAGCACTGAATAGATACTGGTTGAATGGACTAAGAAGTGTGAATTGTGGGCATACCTACCAGGTTCTAAGTGACAGGTTAAACAAAGGAGAAAGATGCTGCAGATTGATTAAGAGGCTGGGGAGGGAGGGAGTACCCAAAGGTAGAAGGAAGAGGGAATGAATGGGAAAAAAGATATTCTACAGCTTAAAGAGCTCTTAAGAAAAGCACAAATAGGGGAGAACGAAAACACTCGAAAATAAGCAGCAGTTTGAATTTATACTGTACTCACTGCCTGTAATGTGCGCTCTGGCTCTGGGGGACAGTGTCTGAGTGAGACCCAGCATGCCAGTTACTCAGGAATCTAAGAAATTACACGTTCAAAGCTTTTGAATCTGTATGTCCGGGAAGTCATGATTCTAATGTCCTGGCTGATTGGTCGTTATCTGCACACAAATCAAAGTACATTTCCAGCGCCACCCCTTCTCTTGAAGCTTTGGCATCAGCTTCTCTGTGTTAATTTTAAGTTATCACAATTCTAATAGCAAAAATTTTATATTATTCCAAATAGACAAGAAAAAATACTTTCCATGTAAATGTTTAAAACAATTTTGTAAATATTTAGGTATCTACACAGATCAAATAATGCAGCTGTGGATCATTAAAAAGGGTCAACTCACATAAGTGAATGGACCCAGGGCTCTGTCTAACTGGAGTTTACTTCCAGTAGTCACCTGCCATTGATTCTATGAGTTCACATTAGAAATACACTTGTCCCCATTAGCACATCATGCATACTTTCTCAAATACAAAACGATTTCAGCTTAAGACTTTCTTTAAGCTTAACCTGGATCAAGATTTCTCAGAATCAGCTTACCCCCCTCGTGAGGTAATTCAGTTACAGATCTTCATTAATGCTGGTTTAGTTTGGGAAATTGTTTCAGTCTTTGGATCTCTGCAGTGCTAAACTACTACTTTTTACTGTAGTTTGCAAAAATTATGATCTAATTATTTTCAAGTGGACTTGGGTTAACAAAATGCAGCAGTGGGTGTGCCTTTTAGCAGCTGAACAGACCACTTTTTACATTCCTTAGAAGTAAGATATGGTTCAGTATTTTAAATCATAGCAACAGTTGATAAGAAAAACAGCAAAAAGGTAATCATTTCCATATGGAAAGAAAAGGAAGAAACCAGTGAATCTGTGAACTGTCATTTTTCCATATAAAAATAAGTCACCACTGGTAGATCTGGCAGAAAGGGCAAATGTTCCTATTGTTTCCCATTTTACATTTGTTAATACAGTGCATGTGACAGGTTTTACTGAAACACACCATTCCCTTCAAACGGAGCTGCCAGTGTCCAAATGTGTTTGTCCTTCTGAGTAAACCCACATTTGTACATGTCAGTTTCATCCAGCATGGTATTTCCTTGGTGATATTTTCTCAACTTAGTGAAATTTCGGTGAAAGCTCTTACCCCTCTTACTGAAAGGCATAACCATCTTCCGCATCAGTCAAATACCTGTAATTTTAAAACACTGATCGAATAATATCAGTTCCTGCTCTGGCATTCTAAGATCTAAAAGAAAATTGCAATTTTTGGATGCCCTGAAAATTTAAGAAAAGCAAACAAAGTAAACATTTACTTATTCATCTTTGTATTAAAGCCTGATATACATTTATTAACAAAATCCTGACATTTATTTTTAAATAGTTGCCTAAAGTAGAAAATCTTGGAGCGGAAGGCATAGCTCAAGTGGTAGAGCTCATGCTTAGCATGCACAAGATCCTGGGTTCAATCCCCAGTACCTCCTCTAAAAAATAAATAAACTTAATTACCCCCCCCCCAAATTAAAAAGAAAAGAAAATCTTACCCTGTTACAGAATAATAGTCAAAATAGATATTCACACTATTTGACAACAGCTCCCTCTTGTGGTTCAAAGCATTCACTTCAAAGATGATTACCTTTAAATACAGAATTAACAATTCCTTAGCTTCAAATTGTGCTGTACAAGTTTAGCTCATATTTAGTGAATGCTTGTTTGGAATGAAGAGAGAAGTTTTATGAACATGAGGACAAAGAATATTCCCTTTTTTGGAAAGCTCCAGAGTTCCAATATCTTAGCAGTGTTCCCAAAGTTTTTTAAAGAAGCACCATTTTTTTTCTTACAAAGGAAAACAACCAAGTAGATGTTTTCTTTGAAAACATGCTCCATTTAAAAGATTTCCCTCCTTTTCTGTGGGTGTACTATGCAGGAGGAATCAGCATTTAATTTTGTTACTTTAGCAGATAGGAATTTGAAAAACTTACAGAGAAAAGTGTCAAAAATATTTTAGTCCAAAAATGACTTAAGTACTTCTTCCCCTTTGCTCAAAATCAGAGGTTCCTGTAACTGGCAATAACCTGTTCTAACAATGCGAAACCGTCCAAAAAGTCCTCTTCTTCAATTCCAAATTTTGTATACTGATGAAGGTAGGCTCTGGTGAAAGAAACAGAAAATGTGAAATAAAAATCTCAAGCAAATGAATAACTCTTAAAATCAAACAATAAATACACTTTTCCTAGCTCACGAACATTTGAAGATGGCAGACTCTCTTAAAAGTCGTTATCTTTGCTTCAGTGTTTGCTCCAAAGGTTAGCAAACTTTCAAAGTTTATGTCTATTTAACGTCTAAGAGTGTGACAATAAGAAACATGTAGGAAAAAGCAGCCCATTCAGGTGTGGCGTCTACCCGGCACGTATTCATCACCCTGCGGGAGATGACTGGGTTCAATATAAACTCTAAAAAGTGCCTAAGATGTTTTATCTAAGGCTTGACACTGTAGAAACACATTGGTCTGGTCCCCGAGATGAGGTGAAGGCTCCTAAGTGTTTTTCTGACACTTAATTTCCAGCTATTCCAGGTGGTCCTCTTAATAGCCCATCCCCCCAAAATGTTCTGAGGCAGGAGAAATCATGTTAAAAAGAATATTAAGGGCAGGCATGAATTAAATTGATGAAACAATGGCTGCTACCATTTAATGAGAGTGGGAAGAGAACTACACCAGAAAAGGACCAAGAGGTCACAGCCCTGAGGAGTGGGGGCTTATGGAGTGGTCACGTGCAGGATGGGGGGGGGGTCCTTGGGAATCCTGGCTAATTAAAGTAGAAGCTTAGCCCATCATTTGAGGAATTTGGCTTTGACATTATGCAATTGTGCCAGAGGTCAGGAAACCTGATAACACAATTCTTAGTATCAAGTAGATACTTTTTTAGTATCAAGTGGAGTTGAAGATGCAGTATTTCTTACTGAGCAAGATCAGGATTTCTTCTGTTCTCAAGGATCTTGTTTTGGAAAACAATCTTATTGTCCTTGCCTTATAATGAAATTTCTACTTTCATTTCATTTCATTTAGAAACTACTCATTTAGTCAACAACAACAACAATAATAATATGGAACAATTATTGAGCATTTACTAGTTAGGCACTGTACTCGGGTATTTTTTACATTATTATCTCATTTAATCCTTGCCACATCTTCACTCTCAGTTTGGACCCATCGTACAGAAAAAGAAAGGAAATGAAGAAAAGTAACATGCCTCAAAATTTATACCTACAAAGTGGTAGCCATGCCTGCTCATGCTATCAGATTGAACGTGCGCTCCCCAAATCCATCCGTTGAAGATGTAACTCCCAAGGTGATGTTTCTAGGAGGGAAGGCCTTTGGGAGGTGATTAGATCATATGAGTGATCAGATTCTGGGCCCTGATGAGTGCGATCAGTGTCCTCATAAAAAGAGGCCCAAGAAAGCTCCTTTGCCCTGTCTGCTGTTTGAGCACACAGCAAAAAGATACCACCTATGAACCAGGACGTGTGTCTTCACCAGACATCGAATCTGCCAGCATCTTAATTGTGGACTTTCCAACGTCTAGAACAGTGAGAAATAAATTTCTGTGGTTTATAAGCTACCCAGACCGTGCGATTTTTGTTAGAGGCCCAAATGGACTAAGACACTCCAGATCCTGCCTTGCGTTTTAACATTATATTATCTGCCTAAGGTTAGAAAAGGTTCGTAGACTTATTTTTTACTTACTTTGAAGCAAACATATTCCACGCTTTGCCTACAATCATATCCAGTGGTTTTACTAAGGACTGGCTATTGCTGACCAACGCTGCAGACTTCTCATATTTGCTGAAGGCTCGCTGGGTCTTCCACACGTTGAAAGCGGTAACAGGCTCTAACCAGGAAGTATAGAGAGCTGGATCTTTAAACGCCCCTACAGTAAAATGACATAAATCATCAATTCTGGAAACAAATTAATAAACAGATACTTTCATATCCATTTCACCAAAAGTCTTTTGTTTTGCCTTTTAAACTAACTTTATATTGCTTTTGGATAAATGAGCCATATGTAGCATAAAAAACTAATAATTCAGAGCATTCAGCAAAGTATTACGAAGAAAATTTAAAAGTCAACTGAACAGCTGAAATGTCACCACCCAGAGATGATGACTATGAACAGTCTGCTGACCCTTTTTTGTATTATCATTTTTTAAAAATTGAAGTGTAGTTGATTTACAAGGTTGTGTTAGTTTCTGGTGTACAGAATAGTTATCAGTCATATATACATGTATATATATACATCCTTTTTTATTATAGGTTATTACAAGATATAGAATATAGTTCCCTATGCTATACCATAGGAAACTTTACACACATGCTTTTATGTAATATGCCCTCTTTTTTTTTTAACTTTTTTTTTATTGAGTAATAGTCATTTTACAATGTTGTGTCAAATGTAATATGTCCTTTTCAATCACCAGTATGTTGTAAACTTCTTTTCCACGTCAATAAACATCACCCATATTTAAAGTCTCCTTAGATGAATATACCGTAATTTACTTGACACATTTCCTACTGTTGGGCATTTAGGTTGTTTCAACATTTCTGTTAGTGTGAAAGATACTGCAGTGAATCTCTTTGCAAGAACACCTCTATGTATCTGCATCATTTGCTGTGGGTAAATCTTTGGAAGTTAGATTATACATCTTTTTATTAATTCTTCTATGTTAAAATCTAAAATGAAGAATATGATGAACGTACACCATCTGACTGACTCGAAATGATCTCTTTTTAATTATTACTAGTGTTTTATTTAAAGGGTTATTACATGCGACAATGAATATATGTATGTTTATGTATAACTGAAAAATTGTGCTGGAATTTGACACGACATTGTAAAATGATTACAAATCAATAAAAAAATGTAAAAAAAAAAAGAGTATTGCACGGATGAAATTGTTTGGTTTTCTTTCTATCACAGCTGGAAGCAGCCAACTGGATGCTGCTGGACTCATCAGATAAGGAGAATATAAACCTAGAGACTTTGCCGCAGAAACACAAAGCTAATAGACTACTGCTCTTTCGGCTTCCTTACAACGTTCCGTACGATGCTTGTCACGGAGACCATTAGTTGTCCCGCAAAGCATGTTCTCCTTTTCTTCTTTAGTAACAGAACCCCCGAATTTCAACTGTGCTCACAGCCATCCTTGCAGCTAGATGTGGCTCCCAGTTCAAGTCAAAGGGCTATAAACACAAGTGTGGTGTGTGGCCCTAGGAGGAGGGGGCATGCCCTTCTTTGCTTATTCCTATGTGATCTGATGGCTGAAGTTCAAACCGATGTCTTGAACTATAAGGAGGAAGCCACAAAGTGAGGATGACAAAGCAACCAGGTTCAGGAAGAAAGAATTAATCTTGTCTCTTGTTTACATCGCTTCTGTTTTGGTGTCCAGTCACATACTAATTGATACGATGGTTACGTTTTGCTACTAAAACAGATAGTTATTATTTTCCTTTCTTTAAGAATAAATTCAGGGACTTTTTTTTTTTACCATGTGTACCACGTACATGTGCAAAATATACATATTAATTTTTGCCTTAACTTTTGCTTACCCAGATCCGCACTGTGCACATCTTTCCCACGAAGGATGACCAAGTTAGCAATGGAAGTGTTAAAATGAAACTCCTTGGTGAGAGGCATTTTTCCAAGAGTAGGAAGTCCTGATAGAGGAGGCCGTACCTGCCAATCAATACCTACCAAAATTTTAAAAAGCAAGAGATTTTACAAATGGCTTTGAACAAGAAGAGAAAAATGTATTACAGGATGTATATTTTACATAAATTTCCATTTGATCAGTATAAGTTGTCAAAACTTGTCAATTAAATTATTTTGGGGCAAGGGTATAGCTCAGTAGTAGACTGCATGCTTAGTATGCATGAGGTCCTGGGTTCAATCCCCAGCACCTCCAATAAAAATAAATAAATAAATAAATGAGCCTAATTACCTCCTCCCAAAAAACAAACAAAATAATAATTTTAAAAATTAAAATTAATTAATAAAAAATTTAAAAATGTCAATTAGATTACTCACTTACAATAAATTTTATACTTATTCAGAGTTCTTTTAGAGTAAATTAGGTTTATATTAAAAAAATCATACATCATTCTTGAGCATACATAAAAATATATATATAACAAAGTAAGTTGGTTAAGGTTTTCCTAAAACGTTTTCACATTCAGTGACTTTATCACTCTTTGACTCGGCATTAATGATGCCTGTGTTTTTTCACACATTATTGTCCTTGTGTCCCTAGAACATGGAGCAGCATTCCTTAAGGGAATCCATGAAAATGCGAAGTCACTGGCTCAGTCATGGTGAGCACGTCTACCTTTAGCTTCAGCTTAAGGAATGTTGCTAAACTGGTCTGTTTATCATGCTGACTGCTTCTTCCCCACCCTAGCAGAAAGCTAAAGGTTTATTTTCTGGAGAGGATATGATTGAGGGTCTCTGGTCTGAAGAACACCAGACAGAGGTAAGGGCAGGGTTTGTACCAAAAGCAGAGAGCTCAGGTGAAAACTAGGAAAACCACGACCCTCCCTTCTCTGCCCCTAGGTCACTGGGGCTTTGTCTCTCTGAGCAGAATCTCCAACACAGCGAACAGGCAAACAGAATATCCAGGATAACAAAAGAACCTTGCTGAAGAGGGCAAAAAAAAAATCCAGACTGAAGCAGGTCAAAAGCTCTCGGGGAAATTTCTAAAGGAAGATGAAACTGACAGTATACCTAAACACAGGCAGACCTCGGAGATTTTTGGAGGTCTGGTTCCAGCCACTGCAATAAAGTGAATTATCACAATAAAGCGAGTCACACAAATTTTTTGGTTTCCCAGTAATTACAAAAGTTATTTTTACTACTATACTGTCACTACTATAATGTAGTCTGTTAATCTGCAGTAGCATTATGTCTAAAAAAAACCAATATACATACCTTAATTAAAAAAACACTGTATTGCTAAAAAATGCTAACCATCATTTGAACCTTCAGCAAGTTGTAATTTTTTTGCAATAGTAACATCAAAGATCACTGATCACAGATCACCATGATAAATATAATGATAATGAAAAAGTTTGAAATATGAGAATTATCAAAATTGTGATACAGACACGAAATGAACAAATGCTGTTGGGAAAATGGCGCCAACAGACTTGCTCAATGCAGGGTTGCCACAAACCTTTGGTTTGTTAAAAAACACAATATCTGCAAAATGCAATAAAATGAGGTGTGCCTGCATATCAAGAAAAAATTCAGACAAGTAGAGAAACAGGACTGAATAATTGACAGGTACGTAGAAAAACTAAGCAAATAGGAGAACAAAGCGATTATTAACTCCAAAGAAAATTTAAAAATTACACAGGAAGGGAACAGTATTCACAGGATACTCTGTTGCCCAGCTGTGAATACCATGTATTTGCTCATGATGATGTAAAGCTCAGTATTGGTTTAATCCAGTGATGACACCACCACTATATTAAAAGGATGAGGAGACAGAGGATGTTTTAGGGCTTAGGGGCCAGTTTGAGAAAAAAGCTAAATCCTAACCTTCCATGGTGGGAAGTAAATAATTAAAAAATCTATAAACGGCAATGTGTAGATAAATACAGCAAAAGAGTTCTGAAAAACAGTTGTCTCTGGGAGGGAGACAATAGAAGAAGGCTATGGACTAATAATTTTAACAACCAGAGTTGTAGAATTACTTGACTTTTTAATCTATGTATATATAATGTTATAGCACATGTATAGTACACAACTTTGTAGCTACTAAAAAGAATAAGGCATGTCTAAATGTACTAAATTGGAATGAAAGCCACAAAATATGTTGAAAAAAGGTGTGGAACAAAAAATGCATATAATATGATGCCAGTTTAATTTTTAAAGTCTTTAAGGGGAGGGTATAGCTCAGTGGTAGAGTTCATGACTTGCATGCACAAGGTCCTGGGTTCAATCCCCAGTATCTCCATTAAAAAAAGCAAATAAATAAATAAATCTAATTAACCTCCCCCCTCCGCCAAAATCTGTTTACGTACACCCTTAGAATTCTGACTCTCTAGTTCTCACATGAATTAATTAATAAATTAATCCAAACTAGCCAAAAATAAGTCAACTAATAGAATAAAATTTTTAAATATGTTTTAAATAAAAGTAAAATTATAATATAGCTTGGTTCAGAGGGCCAAGCCAAAAGCCATGGAAAAGTCTTCCCAGGTCTTACATTTTAATCAAGAAATTGTCAGCGTGAGCCCTGCTGAATCCTTATACACCAATGGCTCCCATGTGCCTTTCGTTTCCCCCCTTTTGAAAGGGAGTGTCTACCAGTCATCCTGCGCCTGCTCCACCATGGTCTGTTGGCGGTGGGGTGTCCTTAAAGAGCTACACTCAGGAAATCACACCTGAGGAGTGTAAATCCACACCTGGACCTGGTTTTACAGGACAAGATTCTGGACTTTAGGCTGAGGTGCTAATGAGATGTAACTCTGGGGGGCATGGGAGGGATTCAGTACATTCTGTGTATGCGAGGGCATGATTCGTTAGAGGACAGAGACTAGCAGCCAGCCTTCAGGATGAACCCCAGGGATCCTTGCCTTCTCCCCATGGGATAGGCCTGACTTTAATAACCAAAAGGTTGGTGCAAAATGATGGTGTGTCACTTCCAAAACTAGGTCATAAACGACAGTGTAACTTCTGCTCACTCCCTCTTGGATCAACTCACTCCTCCTGTTGCTGGGATATGTAGAAACAAGATACATTGCTGATGGCAATATTAATGGAGCCAATCTGCATACAGAGTAGTCTGACACACATAAAGAGTTTTAAAACTTCATCCTTCAGGGTGTTTAATGACATTAACATATTTATTCATATATTAATATTCATATGGAAACATTTATATGTTCAAAACTCTTGTCTATAATTGTGAGAAAACGTTGACAGTTTAAATTCCCAGATTGGGGGATGGGGAAGGGTATAGCTCAGTGGTAGAGCACATGCTTAGCATGCTTGAGGTCCTGGGTTCAATCCCCAGTACTTCCATTTAAAGAAATAGAAAAATAAAAATAAATTCTCAGATGGGAAAATGACTAAACAGACTGGTTTACTGACCTAAGCAGCACATCTCACCCTGAGGAACACTGTGTTCCTTGAGATGATAACAGGTATTCCTAGAAAAACAGGTACTGCGGCCGAGAATTCCAGGAAGCATTAAGATGGGAACTTTCTGCTTATCTGCAAACCTCAGGCACTATTATCTAAAATCCATTAGGTACTACAAGTACATGTAGAGGGAATTACGTTCACATTATTGAAACCTAACTTACTGTAATTTGTGGTCAAATATATGCTACTGAAATAATACACAGTAGTGACTACCAGTTAAATGTGACAGACTAAACACACCAGTTTACTCCCTAAATCTCACTAACAAGACATTACAGTGATTTTTTTAAAAGGCATAAACAAGAAAAAAAAAATGGCATGGGGAGAGAAGATGACGGTAACAAAAATTTGGAAATCAAATGAACCAGTAGTTACTGACTTAGCAACCAGGGGAGGGGAAACGTCTGCCTACAGTGGAGGTCCTGGAAGCAGGCCAGGTACTTCTGAAAGAGGACGAGACGGGAGGATTAGTTAAAAATCCGTATGAGAAGCAGTTAAGAGTCCCAGACTCTTCCCCAGTGAGGGGAGTGCCCCCTCCATCCATCAAGATGCTTCCTGCTCAGGAAAGGCTAAACCAGTGAGGCTCTGAAAATACAGCAGTAAACCCAACAGATAAGGATCTCTGCCCTCATAAAGTTTACTGCCTCCTGAGATACAGCAAAAATCCACACTAAGGAATTCCAGAATGCTAGAGACAAAGAGAAAAGAATCCTAAAAGAGACAAGAGAGAACAAAACAGGATTAGGAATCCAATTAAAGTGGGACTTCTCAATAGCAACACTGGAAACTGGAAGATAACAGAGCAATGCCTTCAAAATACTCAGCAAAAATGACTCCCAACCTCGAATCCTTTACCTGGACAAACTATCAACCAAATGTAAACGGAGAATGGTGACATTTACAGCGTTAAAATTTTTACCTTCCGTGTACTCTTTCTTAGGAAGCTCCGAGAGGGTAGGGTCTATCAATAGGAGGGAAGGAACCCAGAAAGAGGAAGATGTGAAATCCAGGGAACAGAGGCCAGAGCACAGAAGGAGGCAGAGACGCCAGTGCTGGCTGCTTATCAAGCCTGGAGAGTAACCAGTGCAGACTGGACAGGAGGAAGAAGGCCTCCCGAGGGGACATCTCCAAGCAGACAATGGAAATGATGATTACCTGAGAGGTCTGAACATGATGGTTTCATTTTTACGGAAAAGTTTAGGGGTAGACTAGTAATAGGTACGAAGAATAGCAACCAAATCAAAATACTTATTAACTCTAGGAGGGAAAAGTAAACTGTATGTGAAATAAAAGGTGATAATCTGTGTGTACAGTCCATAGCTCCACTGTGAGCACTATTTACATAGCAAGAATAACACAATAATACAAACACTGAAAACTGATCTAACCCAAAAGTATGTTTTAACTAGATTAGGAGGAGGGAGGACGGAGTAGGGTGTGTGTGCCCTATATGTGTGTAGGGGGTGGAAGAAGATTCAATTCTCAACTTCGCTTTAGGCAGGCAACTGATAATATCTAAACCTGGAAAATGAAAAAAAAATAACAGTATAAGCAAGACCTTTAGAAGTATGGAGGCAAATTCCACAAGAGATAGCTAAAAACATTGAAAGTTGTTTCTGCTGGGCAGTAGGGAAGTGTAGGATAGGCTGTTCTCTTCCTCATTATAAATTCATGCTGGACAATTACTTGACTTTAAAAAAAAATTGAGATGTAATTTACATAGAGATGTCCAGACTTAAGTATACACTTAAATGAATTTTGACTATTTGATTAAAAAAATTATGTTCATATATTACTTTGAAAAAAATTAAAATAAAAGTAAATGTCAGGGGGAGGGTATAGCTCACGTGGTAGAGCGCATGCTTAGCATGCATGAGGTCCTGGGTTTGATCCCTAATACCTCCCCTAAAAATAAATAGACCAAATTACCTCCCCCTGAAAAAAAAAAAGTAAATGTCACACTAATTTGAAAATTTTTTTTTTGAGAAATGAAACTGTGAAGTGATCAAGAAGTCCTACTGGGATGTTCTGGTGAGTTTTTACAGGAGCCTCCCTCACCAGAAGAAGGCACCATTATTTCAACTGGCCCATGGCAGTGTGTATCAGGAAGCCTGGGACGGGCATTCTTCCCAGCTTGTGGGCTGCATATTTTAAAAATATCCCTTACCTTCTTCCATTTTCGCATCAGAAATGAGCATCTGTCTCAAATGCTTGAGGAGGCCAGCCCAAGTAAACGTGCTGTATGCCAGGGAATTCTCAGACATTTGAGGAATGTTACGAACACCCAGCATCTTGAATTCTGGATGGGGAACCAAATCCTCCATTAAGTCTCCTGCAAAGAAAAAAACAATTTTTTTGAACTAAATTTTTAAATTCCACATTGTTTCTGCTGGCTCATATACAACCACAATTTGATGGCTTGGGGGCCAAATGTGTTTTCTCCTCCAAGGCCAAAATTGCTTAAATTTTACAATGTAAATACAATTTCAGTGACAATATCTATTACAGACCACTTATTTGCTTGATTCGGGCACCGACTTTGGCCTGGGTGACAAAACACACTTTGCCAAAAAGGAAACAAAGAGTTTCTTTTCAGCTAAGTGACTGGAAATGCGAATGAAATATGTAGCTAAATCCCAGGAAAACAAAGTGAACATGAGCGCTAATGTGCTTTTACTGTCATTCTGTATTCATTAGATATTCCTTTAGAAATTTCCCTAGATCTCTTATTTACTTTATCTGGTTAAATGATAATCAGAACCTGTTAATATCAAACTCTACTAGGAAAGAAGACAGGATCAGTAATTCCTGAAGACAAGAATATGCCTACCGTTAGAACATTGTATTTGTAATGAAACAATTAAGGAGACAGGCTAATTTGTTTTTCATCCAGAGCTTATTTGATATATTTTAAAAAATCTTTAAAGTTTTAATATACCTTTTATATTTTTATGTATTTTATATTTTTTATATATGTATAGAAAATACCTAGTGAAGAAAGAAAAATATCTTACCATAACATGAAGTTAGAATTTTATGATAACATTGAATGCAAATTCATATCCTAACAGAAAGAACAACCTTTGATACAAATGTCTACAAAATGCCGCACAAATTGATCTTAACGGCTAGTGGAGTTTCATTTAAACATAAGAATCCTTTCTGTAAAATACCTAGAGCTAAATTCTATCGCATAACATGCATAAACAAACAACAGCCAGCAAGTAATTCCTGAGCACTGGTGCACAGATTGTTACAATCTGCTTTTCCCTCCAGCTTTCTTTTTCATTTACGCCCTCATTTGAACCATCCTTTTTTTTTTTTTAACAGCAACATTATTTATAATTACCAAGATATGAAATCACCTTAACCATTCTTGACAACTTGTCAAACCCTGGTATGGACTCAAAGTTTGTGTCCCCCCCCCAAATCCACACACTGAAACCCTTACCCACAAGGTGATGGTATTAGGAGGGGTTAGGAGAAAGTGGGGCCTTTGGAGGTGAGGTCTCATTATAAAAAGAGACCCCAGAGAGGTCTCTCGCCCCTTCTGCCATGTGAGGACGCAGTGAGAAAATGACCATCTGTAAACCCGGAAGCGGGTCCTCTCCAGGCACTGAAATGACTGGTGCCTTGATCTTGGACTTCCCAGCCTCCAGAACTATGAGGAATACACGTCTGTTGTTTTGTATAAGACACTCAGGCTATGTACCTCTGTTATGGCAGCCTGAGTGGACTGAGACAGAGCCCAAGCTGTGGACCCTTGATTTATTTATTTTGTTTTAAAATTAATTTATTTTTTGACCCCCGCCTCCCCACACCGATTTCTCAATCCTCAGTCTTGCCCTTTCTTCACTTGCCTCTTTACTCATCTCCTCACCCCTCTGTCTCTTCATCAAATCTTTCTGGTGAAAATCCAATCTTGGCTCAGCCCCACTCCTCACATTATCTGTGCCTGTCAGAAAGGCACCCCACACGGCAGACTGGGGCCCCCTCGGAATTCACAATCCACAGACACTGATGCCCACTGATGCTGATGCTCTGATATCTCCACAAACACCCGAGTGGAGCCACGTGGATATCTGAGGTCATTTAGTGCAGAGACCCAGGGGCATGGCAGGCATATCTGGAAAACGGTGTGGAGGTCAGTGTGACTGGAAGAGAGTGAGTGAAGGAGAGCCGGGTAGGATATCAGATCAGGAAAGTAATGAGAGACCAGATAGAGCAAAGCCTTGTATGTGACTCCCGTGGGTGAGATGGGAAGGTTTTGAGTAGGAGAGTGACCAGATCTGATTCAACCCTTTCAACACCGTAAAGCCAGAGTTCAGTCTGGCAGCTGCACTTAGGAAATGGCTGTGTGTTGGCAAAGGTGGAAGTGGTTAGACTAGGTGAGCTGTCCTCCGGCCAACTGGCTCCACTTAGGTGTTTGAAGATGTCACTAAAATACGGCAAAGGCACCCACACTCAGCACGTCTAAGACCCACCTCTTTGCCGCAATGTGCCCTGTAAATCAGGGCCTTTTCTAGTGTCTCCAGCCTCTGCTAACAGCACCACCATCTATACTGCTGTGTAAACCAGGGTCCCAGGAATTATGCTCTACACCTCTCATTTCCTAGATGCAATCCAGCACCTACTCCTGTCTATTTTACCCCACACCCAATCTCTCTCAAATCCATTCTCCTTACTCTATCTTCATTTGTTTTGTCCCACTTAGCAAGGACCTACTATATGGCAGGCACCACTCCAAGGACATGGGATACGGTGAACAAGCCAGACTAGGTCTTGCCTTCACAGAGCTTCCATTCTAGTGAGTAGAAACAATGAATAAAAAAGGTAATAAACAAACAAAAGAATGACAGAGAGTAAAAACTCCTGGGAAAGAAGCCAACAGGATGATACTATAGGCAATCACTCCACAAAGAGGACACTGGAGGAAGGCTATTTAAAGGAGGTAACAGCGAGCTGACACTCGAAAGATGAAAAGGGAATACGGTCAAGATAATATTCCTGGGAGAGGGAGCAGGAAGACAGGAGGGCAGTAAGAATAGCCACCCTGGTGAGCATTATAGGAAATTATGAGGAGGTCCCTACCTAGCTCCTGAGCTCGTGAGCAAGGAGAGAATGCAAGAGAGGAGAGAAACCGGAAGAAGGAGACAGATCACATACAACCGAAACCACTGTAGGCTCTACTGTAAGAAATTTGGACCCAGGTTTTTAAAATTGAGCAACTGAGGGATTGAGGAAGGAATAGGGTTCTGGGGGAAAGCTAAGTCACCTGTTTTAGGCACATGTTTGGGATGTCCATGTGTACATACAGATGTTGAGAAGGCCGCTGGACACAGAAATCTAGAGCTTAGGGAATTGATCAGAGTTGGAGAGTAACTGGTAGGTTGGAGGATACAAATAGTGTTTAAAGCCATGGAACTGGGTTAGTCACCTGGGGAGAGGGTCCAAGACCAGCACTTAAAGCTTAGGAAAAGGAAGAGGGGCCTAAAAAGGACGAAAAAAGAGAATAAAAGGGTTAATGACGAGTGAGGATGAGTGATGAGCGAGGAATTAAGTCCCTGAGAAGAGAAAGGGGGACCCAGAACCCAGGCGAGAGGCTGGCCTTTGACAGGAGCAGGACACTTCTCCCCCGGGACAGAAAGGAAAGGGCAAACGTGGCCCCAACGCCATTAAGTTTGCACATGGTGCTAGGAGTCAAGGGAGCACCCGTCTACCTTACTGCTTTTATTTTCTGAGTACAGTTCCCCAGAATGTGTTTGCTTGTCTTTAAAAGTAACACACCAGGAATGTCCACGTAAGCCAGGAATGTCCATGTAGATGTGAGCTTCTATTTTTGTGCGAAAAAGAAAAAGAAAGAGAGAGGAAAAAGGACGCAGAGAAAATAGAGAGAACTTTGTATTCAGGGGGAGTATGCAATATTAGTTGAGAGATACTGACCAACTGAACCAATGTCAGAGAGACAGTGAGGGAGGGAAGAATGCAGACAGATGGCAGAGATGGCAGTAACAGGCTTGAGCATACTGATGAGATATGAGGACCGTGGGAGAAATCCAGGTGGCAGGAATTGAAGAAGAGGAGGCAGGGAGAGAAGACAAGAGGAAAAATGATGACTCCATTCAGAACATGCTAAATTTGAAGAAGCAGAAGGCAACTAAGAAAACTGGGATAGGCAACAATTTGGGGAAGAGATCAGCACGAGGGGACATAGATTACAGAGTCATTGTGTCTAGATGATTTGAGTTGATAAAGCACCACTTGATAAATAAGCTGAGAAAAGAATGGTGGGTTTCTTTATGGGGTGATAAAAATGATGGTTATACAACTTTGTGATTATGCTAAAAAAACACTGAGTTGTACACTTTAACTGGGTGAATTGTATGCTATGTGAGTTATATCTCAAAGTTATTAAAAAGGAAAAAAAGGAGAGAAAGGACCCTGAAGAATGGAATTAGTGGAAACCCACTACTCTTTTGAGCAACTGAGTAACTTCTCACAACTTCTTAATAAGACAGAGGGGAGGAGTCAAGAGAAGATAACGTTAAGGCTTTCAGAACCTAAGACTTTCCTACAAATAATACACAGGAGGACAAATACCTAGTGGATTTCTTCTGTAGTGAAATGAGCCTTCCCCAGAGTAAGTAGGCTGGAACACACTTCCCAGCTGATGTGCGAGGACTTGATTTATATCACGAAAGGAGATCTGCTTGATATTCATCAGCTTCGCACAGATCTTATGAACAGCATCATTCTCATGGACAAGGAGGGCGTCTGAAGATCGGTACAAGTGAGAAAGAGTCAAAATGGAGTTGTAGTTCTGAACAATAACCTGGAGAGAAAAAGGCCAGAAATACGAAAGGCAGGAGAGAGAGTGGTTAAGAGGGTACGTTTCTAAGGACATCTTGGCCTGGGTTCAAGTCCCAGCTCTGCGCTTTCTAGCTCTATGATCTTCGACAAGTTATTTAATCTCTCTATGCCTCAGTGTTGTGTTCTCATTTAAAAAGGGGATAATGATTATACCAGCTTCCTGGAGTTGCAAGAACTAATGACAGAATGCAAGTAGAGCACTTAGAACAGTGCCTTGTATATACTAAGAGCTCAATAAACGGCGACCATTACAATCAGGCTTTCTTCTTACATCATTTCCTATGATGACTTATTTCATTTCCGGTTTTATTATTTCTCCTACGAGGCTGATCAACAGGAAATTGGCCTACAGAGAAATTTCCTTTCAATGGAAAGAAGTGAAAGTTCTTTGGAGGTTGGCAATGGTACAAAGTCAAGGTCCCTGCTTTACATACTGTAGCCAGAGGGACTAATCCAGGAATGGATTTCTGAGAGAAGATGCACAATTGTCTTCCTTGGAATTTTTAAAACCAAGGACACCTCATTGTTTGGGAAAGTTTAAGCAAAGTTAAATGAATTGTTCACAAAAGTACCATATTGTATAATCACTCCCGATGCAGTAACTTAACATTACCAAAGAAAGGATAGCATCAATCTCTTACCAACATTTGTTTTAACTGCAAAGAATACAAAATATAAAATTTTAAATTGATATGTTCATACCTCACCAGTTCCATAAGGCCATATAATCTGATTCATTTTCAAAGAATTTGAGTACTGATCTTGTAAGTTCTGTGTAAGGAAGGCTCCCAGCCCTGATCCTGTGCCTCCAGCCATACTCATTACGATGAAAAAACCACTCAAAGAGTCGCATTTCTCCACTTCCTTCTGGATGAGGTTCATTATAGATTCTTCATGCCTGGGTCCATGGACAGAGTAACTATGCAATGCAAAAGAACAAAAGACAAACATCTTTCAACCTAACCAGAGAGATGGAATGCAGAGAATGATATAAGATACTGAAGGCTTTTTAAACCTAAAGAAGTGAACTAACTCTCATGAAAGGTATACGTACTCTGATTGACAAAATTTAAAATATACAAGTTAAATATTTTTTAAAGTCTTTTTTTTTTTTTTAATGGAGGTACTGGGGATTGAACCCAGGAACTTGTGCATGCTAAGCACGCACTCCATCACTGAGCTATACCCACTCCGCAAGTTAAATATTTTTAACAGGTGAATAGGACATCTAGGTGAGTGAATTTACTGGGAATAAAAAATTCTCTTTTATAGGCCATTCCTTTGGCTGCAGACTTCAATTACTATGTAGTCCTGCAAGTTTATGGTACAACATAATATTCAATTTTCATAGCAATACTCCTAAAGCAGTGGTTCTAACTTCGCTGCACATTAGAATCACCTAGAGAAGCTTTAAAACATCCCCACATTCAGATTTCATCCAAAATCTATTAAAGCAGAATTTCTGGAAGTGAGTCCTAGGCATTGGAATTTTCCAGAAAACCCTAAGCAACTGTCTTGTCATATTCCCTAGTAACTAGAATACCTGCCAGATAAAGATATTGTACTGATAATAAGTTAGCTGGCAGAAGGACAGCGAAGAAGTAGAAAACCCTGCTGCAAGAGAGTCTTGATTTCATCACTACCTGGACCTGAAGTACAGACATACATGAGACAGAATGAGCATCTTCTGGACAAAGTCACACTCTAAATTTTAAAACGGCAATTTCAAGATTATGTGTTTCATACATAACCACTGTGCAGCTGTAAATACACTATTAATTGACTATGCAGCTGTATCTAAGTGGAAAATCATGAGAAATTATTCTTACCCATATGCCCAGTTGTTTCCAGAACCTTGTTTTTGACAGAAGTGTGAATGCTGGCCATATTTCCAACGGCCAGAATGGGCAGCCTTTGACAGTGTTTGATTGATAACTTTAGGTTCCATGTCAACCAGTACAGCACGGGCAACTGGAACTAGAGAGGGGAAAAAAAGAATCAAAAGAAAAATATTTCATATGTCTTATTTGGGTTAACTCAGAGCATAAACGTCTATATCCAAAAAAGAATTTTTCAAAGACGAAGGTAGAAAGAGCTGTTCATTCTGCTTAGAAATTGAAGTGGGAAGCAGCAGGTGTATGCAGATGGTTCATAATGCCTGGCATTCTGCTAGGCAGGTTGAATGAATGTGGACTAAAATGATGACTAAGTCAAGTCTACAAACATCTGCTGAGTGCTTACAATGTGCTATGTGCTGTGCTGGGAATACAGGGATGAAGACATCAATCCAGCCCTAGAAGGACCAGTGGGAGAGAGAAGATGCATCAACACTTAATCACAGTATGATGTGATACGACCCTCAGCAAATCTACACTAACAGAACAGCATATTCAGAGGTACAAAATACCAGGGGCACAATAAGCAGCTCAGGATTGTTGAGGCAGAAGATGGAGAAAGAGGGGGCATGAGAAGTGATGGATGCGGATGGGGAGCAGGCAAGGCTCAGATCTTGGAAGCCCTTGCATGCAATGCTAAAAAGCTTGAAATTTACTTTTTAGGTAATGTGAAACCACTGAAAATGTTCAAGCAGGGGAGGAATAATCAGATGTATTTCTCAGTACAGCATTTGGAGGACAGATGTGACAGACATAAGAGACTAGGCAGGGAAACTCAGGAGTGTTTTGAAACAGTCCAGGTGAGAGAGGACAGAGCCCAAACTAAGGCAATGACAGTGAAGACGGAAAGCAGAGAAGAGTTATAAGAGATATACAGGAGGCAAACTAAGCAGATTTTGACATTTGATGGTTTGTGGACAGGAAGAGCCAAGTTTCAAAGGAGAGATAATGAATGCCCTTGAGTATGGAGATGTTAAGTTTGAGGTACACATGAGAGATGCAGGTTCACTAAGCAAGGAGAGGCCACACTCGAGATATGAGAGTCACTAGAGTAAAAGATGTAGCAAAATTTGACAGTAACTGAAATTGCCCAGAGAGAACTATACAAGTGAGGACAGAGGAGAGGCTGAGCTGCAACCACTGGACAAGAAAAGTTCAGAGACTAAGCAGGAGTTTTAAGCAGGGAGTTTTACAGTTAATGTTATCAAATCCGGTTAGAGAAGTTAAGTGAATTAAGAAAAGAAAAACAGTCACTGGATCTGGTAATTAGGAGATCATTGGGAATTTTTCATAGAATAGCTTCAGTGGTGTTATAGGGCAGAAGCAGAATTAGAGTTGGTTAAAGAAGGTTCTCCTTTGAGAATCTTAGATGAGAAGCCAAAGAGATAAGAGGAAGAAAAAAGCTTATGGTCAAGAGCTAAGTTTTGTTTGTTTGGTTTTATTTACCTTTTGTGGGGGAGGGGAGGTAATTAGGTTTATTTACTTATTTTAATGGAGGTACTGGGGATTGAACCCAGGACCTCATGCATGCTAAGCACACACTCTACCACACTGAGATATACCCCACCGCTGTTTCGTTGGTTTTAGATTGGAAAGATCTGAGCATGCTCACATGCTGAGGGGAAGGTGTCAACAGGAGAGGCAAAGAATCTTTAACAGAGAAACAAAAGGCTGAGAGCAAAGTCATTCCCCAGTAAGATGGAAGAGGATGGGATTCAGACACCACCTTGAAGAGGCTGGTTATGTCAGAGTAAAGGAGAGGACTCTGGACCACACATACCTCCATTTTCCTCCTCACTGAAGAATCTTTCTTTGCAAGATGCTTGATATGCCTCATTCTCTCTTTTAGAGCAGAATTTCTGGGGACAGTGTGAGTCACTAAATAAAGCATCAAACACTTCAAAACCAATCTGATTGCCACACTGGCCAAGTTGCACTGTTACTATTGACATACTGAGACACAAACTAGGCCTATCTCCTCAAAAAAGTGAGCAACCTGTAATAGAAAAAATACAGTCTTTGAGAACCACTACATTAGTAATAAAGAACAAAATGCTATATATTTTAATATACATTAATAAAATATAATTTTTAAATACAAAGAGGCATATAGTGTTATAGATAAAATAGCTATGTTGTCTAGGAGCCAGTCATTTAAGGAAGTTGTACTTTTTCTCCAAAAGGTTTTGGGATTCGGGATTTACTGTACCCAAATCCATTCACACACAACTCAAAGGCTTCCAAAATCTCATTTGTAATCGCTATTTTCCTAAGCATGTATTTAAAATAAACAAAACTAATGTTGGTTGAAGGAATTTGTAGTATACACTTCACACCAGAGGAATACTTAGAATGCAGAAGTTAGCTCTACAATAGTATATTTAATTAATACTAATTTTCTTTCTTCTAAATAATGACTTCCTCTCTCCACCAATCGCCTTTCTGTTCTGGTAACTACAGTAACACGTATGAGAAAGACTTTGTGTTTAGCTCAGGTAGGACAGCCAAGGAAGACGAAGCTTGGGAAAAAAGGAGACCAGATGAAATATTAGAGCAAGTATTCACTACTTTTAACAATGAGAAGACAATTTTTGTCAAAGACCTCACACCGGCTCTATGCAGCACTGCAAAGAGCAGTGGCTTGTGAGCCAAACTCTACTTAGATAATCAAACAACCCTGCAAAATAGGTATTTATTTCCATTTTACAGGTAGGAGGCTCTGAAAGGTTGGGTGACTTTCGCAAGGTCACTCAACTAGTAAATAGCAACGTCAAGAGTCTCCCATTCTACACAGCCCCAGGAGTTCCCCATTAACCCCACTCACTGACAGCACCAGGACCAGCCGTTTCTGTCCGGTTCAAACTTCAGAACGCCTTCCCTCTCACTATGCGCATGCTCACATTCAATAGGAAAAAAAAAAAAGCTACAGACTACGAATGCGCATGTTCTACAAACGGAGAGATTTGTTGTGGGTTTTGGGCTGGGGGGAATTTTTTTTTTCTTTTTTCCCTATTCAGAAAGGCTAATTACGCATGTTCGATTTCAATTTAGCTACTTCAGACCTGGTACGCATGCTCACTGTCCATCAAACGCTTTAGCCGACAATGCGCATGATCTGGCTCCCAGCAGCGGCTTCGGCTGGGCTTCTGCGCATGTTTCTGCCAGTACCTGGTTCCTGGCAATGGTTCTACGCATGTTCACTGACCACAGTTCGGCTTCACAGACTCCTGTACGCATGCTCCAGCGCTGAACGTGAGGAGCCAGTCTAGGGCCTAGGCGCAGACGCACTGAGCCCCAGCGGCCGGTGATGGCGGCAGTGGCGGCTGTGGCTGCGGCGGGTCCGGGCCCATGAGGCCACGACGGAGGCGGGACGGCTTTTACCCAGCGCCGGACTTCCGAGACAGGGAAGCTGAGGACATGGCAGGGGTGTTTGACATAGACCTGGATCAGCCAGAAGACGCGGGCTCTGAAGATGAGCTGGAGGAGGGGGTGAGGCCCGGGGTCCCGGGGGGCCCGAGGTGACAGGGCCAGGGCGGCGGCACGGGCCCTGGAAGCCCGGTGCGTCCGAGAGCGGGGAGACCCAGGGGGGCGCGAGTAGTCTGCGGGAGGAGCCGAGGCGCCGCGCGGCCCGAAGCAGGGGAGCGGGCGGGGCGGACCTGGCCCTAGGTGTGAGGCCGCTGCGGGGCTTGCAGGTGCAGGTCGCGCCCCCAGCCCTAGATCAGCGCAGCCAGGATCAGTCTGTCTGTGGAGGGAACGAGAAAGGGCGCGTGGTCGATTCCTGGAGCTCTCGGACTTGAGTGTGACCGGGCGAGAGTGGTGTTAAAGGTGTGTGTGTGGTTGGGCGGGGGGTGGTTGCGCTTGCTGAGTGTCCCGTAAGTGCAGGTGAAGTGCGGAAGGGTTTCCCTTCGAGGGTAAGATTTCAAGTATTAAATCTTCAGACCTCCCACAACCACCTCTTTTCTCGGCCTGTCGCTTCTCTCCTAGGAAGCGCTCAGCTGTTAGAAGTGACAGCTGAAAACTTCTGTCGGGAGTAGCGCTGCCGCTGCTGTTACAGCCACCAGGAGTTTTATTTCGGGAGCAAGGGGGCTCTGCTGCATCTTCCAGGGTTTGTTTGTTTGCTTTTTTTTTTTTTTAACCCCCTTCCGTGTGACTTAAAAAAAAAACCATTTATAACGACACACGGCATTTGTAATTTACTTTTCCCCTAGTTGAAGATGTCTATATTTTTTCAAAATACTTGATGTAATTTTGGGGCGGAAAAAAACCAGCGTTGACAGCTGTGATTTGGCTTGCCAAAAATAAATTGCTTGAACTGAGACTTGTGAATGGTGGTGTGAGGGCTTTCCTTGCTGTAATTTAGGGCGCTAAATTTAGAACTGTTTTTCCTAATGCATAGCTTGGTTTTACCTTTGCTGTCTTAGTAGTTTGTTATTCTTTATTCAGGATATTTTTTTTCAACATAAATTGTGAAAAATCACAAATTGTACCTGACGTTCAAAAAATGGTGTTGTCATACTAAATCACTGATTCTGGGCAAATGATCATCAGTGATAACCTCATGGTAATTTAGATTCTAAATTCCATTGTCTAGATAAGTACATGGCTGATGTCAGATGTTTGCTGTAACTACATATGGGGCTTTCCTTTCTTTTCCTCACCCGATTTTCCTCTGGCAAGTAAGTTTTGCTCTGCTTGTTGACAAAAGACTGAGATGCTATATATAAAAGAACTTTGAACACTTGAAGAAACTACATGGGCTAAAATACTGTTCTTTTCATAATCAAGTGAGTCTAAATCAAAACCAGACAGTTTGGAAGGTGGGTATTTAAATGTGTACTTTTTAATATGTTTACATATGGAAATACAGTTAGCTTCTTAATGGAACATGTGATACACTAATTACGATTTGGAAGAAATATGGGATTACTTTCATTATGTATAACATGCACTAATCAATTATATTGGTTCCATATGGCAGTGGCTTTGGAGCAGAGCAGAGGGGAAAACAGGATAGAAAGGGTGCTTTATAAAATCTTCATCAGTTGAACTGATAGAATTTACAGACCATGGATTTATTAGGGATTGGAAGTAAAATACTGTATTAAGATTCCTGTTATGAACTGGGATCTCTCCTGGACATTTGTTTTTCTGGGTACAAGCAAGTAGAATTTGGGGAGGGTGTGCAAGAGGAGGCCAGGGAAATTGGTGGAAATAGGAAAGAGAAAGAAATGGGGTCACTACCTTGGGGAGAGGAGCTTTGGGGAAAGAGCAAAAGTAATTATAGAGGATTTTGAGGAAGAGCCTTCAGCAGAATACATCTTACTTATGGAGTTGAAAATGTTTGTTTTGAGTGTTTTATTCTAAGAAGTATAAGGTGGACAAGCAGAAGGAGTTGGAGTGGGATTGGGTTGGCCACCCAAGGAGATTCAGTGACATCCAGGTTTACCTAAAATAAAATTTAAAAGTTCTGAAAAATGAGAGAAGTTTAGATTCTTAGAAAGTCTGGCTACTGTGAATGTGCAATAATATAATTAATATTCTGGCTACTTGTGAATTTATATCCTTTAGTACACAAATGTTTTTAAACATTGATGTGTATCAGAGTAGCCTCGCTTCTTCAGTTTATAGTAAGGAAATTGAGGAGAGAGAGTATAACTCAGTGGTAGAGTACGTGCTTAGCATGCACAAGGTCTCGGGTTCAATCCCCAGTATCTCCATTAAAAAAATAAGTAAATAAACCTGATCCCCCCCCAAAAAAAAGAAAAAAAAATCTAATACAGTAAGGAAGCTGAGGCATCAGCCAGAGAGAGAACTGTCCAAGACCATGGAGATAACTAGAGGTGCTATCTTCTCAGTTCATCGAACTTCATTGCGTAGCTTCTTCATTGCATTTACTACTCTTGTTCATAATGTATCTGTTTGTGGTGTGTCAAAAGTGAATTCAGGTCCCTCCAGCCATGCTCATCGACTGTGTGATCTACAATAAGTCGCTTAATCTTTGTGACACTTTTTTCATCTCTGTAAACTGAAGATTACATGCGATCAGGTATATAAAGTACTCTCAAAATATCCTGGCAAATTAAGCAGTTAGCTAGTTTCTGGAAATATAGCTTGTCAGTGTTACTCATTGCCAAGGAACCAATCATTCAAGTTTACCCTCATCTATGCCTAGAGACTTAGTAATAAATGCAGTTATACTAGAGGTGCTGCATTTTTAGAACTGTACTTTGTTTTTTTTTCTTTCCTTCCTTCCTTCTTTCATTCCTTTCTTTTTATCATTGGCCTTATTTAGAGATATGTTACAGTGAGTACATCTGTATTAGTAAATATATACGTTTACATAGCATAGTTAATTCTTCAGTGAGATGAAGAGAGTAAATTAATACATTTTAAACACTATATTAAAACCAGTGGATGGTATGGTTTTTTTTTTTTTTCTTTTTCTCTGGTGATGGTATAATTTGGGGACAGAGTTGAAACTAAGGGAAAATTTTCCTCTAGAGATTTTCGTTAGATTAAGAAAATGTTGGAAACCTCTACTTTTTGTGGAGACACAAAGTTAAAAAATTGTTACTGCAACTTTAAAAAATCCTTACTCTACTAATTCGAAATTTTTACTCTACCAATTCAAAATTTGAAATCGTCACGGAGCGTTACTGCACAAATTACGGATTGGGCTATTAGGTTTTTATTGAGCAAAAAGTTTGAAAATTTTTAGTATTTTGCAAAACAGTGCTATACAGATAGTATGTTCAAAGAATGTCTGGATTGGGGATATTTTACCTATTCGGTAACAATTTATTTACATTTTTATAAAATGTGCTCTTTCACTGGGACTTTAGGCATATTAACTTTAATTTATATACAATTTTAATTTAAAACTTTGTGAATAGTCATTGTGGTGGGCTAGTCTGAAACGGTGTATCATGTGTAGTACCTTAGATTAGGAAGATTTGACTTTGTCAGCCATAGTGGCACACATAAAGCACCGCATGGGTCAGGGCAGTAGAAAAAAAAAACCTGAATAGTTTCCCGTGAAGGAAGGTGTCAGTATGTATTATATTAAAATTTAATGATTCTGTTGTGAGACTTTCTAAAGGTAACATTTAGTAGCAGGAAAGAATTGTGCCTCAAATGCTTCTGTTCCAAGAAGGTAACGGTAGGAAGTCATAAACCCAGATGCAGGTGGTAATACAGGCCTGGCTGGCTCCGGAAATGAAACATAGCCACGGGGCATATCTTTCTAGGTGGCTTCAAAGTCATGTAGTTTAGTGTTAACTACTCTGTGGTCTTTAATTAAGAATTAAGTGAAATGAACATTAAAGAAAAAATAATTATATAATACCAGTTTTATAGAAGTTAGTTTTTTGTCTTTAAAGTGAAGCCATCATAGGTGATTGTATGAAGCACCAGAGACCAAAAAAAAAAAACAAAAAAACCCAAAAACTACTTATAGCCACAACCACCCCTACCTGCCCGTCCTCACACAGAAAAGAAACTATCAAGTTGAAACTGCAAGAATTTTTTTCCCCTTGATACTGCCCCTCCATTTGCCTAGATCTAATCATGAAACATACATGGCTGGTGTTAGACATCGTCCTGACTTGTTTACTCCCTGAGCAGGTCTGACTAAAATAAACTTGGGTTTTGTGGGGGCATTTAAGCATCCATTGTGTAAGAATGCTGTCAGTTTTCTTTGTGTATCTTGACTGTGTAGTGGTATCTTTGAAGAAAGATGAGTCCATTTAAATTTTTTTTGAATTGTTCTAAAATTTTCAATAAAACCTTTAATCTTCCTATTTTCATTTAAGTGATACACTTTCATGTAAATTGAAAGAGTTCATAATCAGACTGTATTTAAGAATACTCATTTTAAAGCTATAGTTTGTAATGCTAAAAACTGAATTTCTGCTGTCAGGTTACCATTTTTTTGTAAAAATTCTGTGACTTTTCTATTTATAGAGTTGTACAACCACACCTTAGTTTAATTTTAGGACGTTTCTGTTGCCCTCAAAAGAAACTTTAGGCCAATTTACAGTCTCTCCTCATTGCCACCTCCAGCCCTAGGCTATACCACTGGTCTACTTCTCATCTCTGTGAATTTGTCTTTTCTGGACAGTCCATGTAAATTGAATTATACAATATGTGGCCTTTTGTGTCTGGCTTCTTTCACTTAAAATAATGTTTCTGAAGATCATCTACGTTGTAGTATATCAGTACTTCATTCCTTTTTATGACCAAATAGTATTCGATTGTTAAGATAACCCACATTTATCCTTTCACCAGTTGATGTTCGTTGGAGTTATTTCCATTTTTTTGCTGTTGTGAATAATACTGTTTTAAACATTTGTGCCTAAGTCTTTGTGGAACATATATTTTCATTTCTTTTGGGTAGATACCTAGGAGTAGATTTGCTGGATCATATGGTAAGTCTGTTTAATTTTTGAAGAAACTGCCAAACTGTTTTCCAAAGTGGTTGTAGTTGTACCACACTGCTGCCAGCAGTGGGTGAGGGTTCCAATTTCTCTACATCCTTGCCAAGCTTGTTACCATTTGTCTTAATTATAGCCATCCTAGTTGATATAAATTGGTATCTCAGTATGGTTTGGGTTTCTAGTTCCCTAATGACTAATGATGTCGAACATCCTTTCATGTGACTGCCATTTATGTATCTTTTTTGGAGAAACACCTGTTCAGATCCTAACTCATTGTTTTTTAAATTGTTTTTTTTTAATTATTATTATTGAGTTGTAGACGTTCTTTATATGTTTTTATTCTGTGGATTTTCTTTTTACCTTCTTGATAGTATCTTTCAAAGTGCAAAAATTTTAAATTTTGAATAAATTCATTTTATCGGTTTTTTTCTTTAATCTTTTGTGCCTTTTGTGATCTGTCTTAAGAAGTCATTGCTTACCTCAAGATCATGAAGATTTACTCCCTCCCAGGTTTCTTCTAAGAGTTTATAGTTTTAGCTCTTCTATTTAGGTCTGTGATCTATTTCGCTGTATGATGTGAAGGTAGGGGCCCAAAATAAATTTTTGCATGTGGATATGCAGTTATCCCAGCACCATTTATTGAAAGATTGTTCCTGTCCCATTGAATTTTCTTGGCATCTTTGTTAAAAATCAGTTGACCATAAATGTAAGGGTTTATTTCTGCGCTCTCAATTCTATTTCATTGATTTATATTTCTGTCCTTATGACAGTACCACACTGTGTTGATAACTGTTGGTTTGTAGTACATTTTGAAATCAGGACATCAGTTCCTCAACTTTGTTCCCCTTTTTAAGGACTGTGTTGGCTATTTTGGGCCCCTTGTGTTTCTGAGTAAGTTTTAGAATTAGCTTGTCAATTTCTGCAAGAAAGGAACCTGGGATTTTTAGAGTTGAGTTGAATCTGTAGACCAATTTGTTTACTATTGCCATCTTAAAAATATTAAGTCGTCTGATCTACGAATGTGGGACACCTTTTGATTTATTTAGGTCTTTTATAATTTTTTTCAGTAATGCTTTGGAATTATCAAATATACAAGTCTTGCACTTTTTAAAAAAATTGTAGTTGATTTACAATGTTGTGTTAGTTTCAAGTGTACCATAAAAGTAATTCAATTATACATATACACATATATGTATATTCTTTTCCAGATTCTTTTCCATTATAGGTTATTACAAGATATTGAATATAGTTCCCTGTGCTATACAGTAGGTCCTTGTTGTTTATCTGTTTTATATATAGTAGTGTGTGTATGTTAATCCAAGACTCCTAATTTATCCCTTCCCCCAGTCCCTTTCCACTTTGGTAACCATGGTTTGTTTTCTATGTCTGTGAGTCTATTCTGGTTCATTTGTATTATTAGGAAAATTTTTTTTGGACCACATATAAGTGATGTCATATGATATTTGTCTTTCTCTGTCTGACTTAACTTCGCTTAATATGGTAATCTCTAGGTCCATCCGTGTTCCTGCAAATGGCATTATTTCATTCTTTTTTTTTATGGCTGAGTATTGCTAGTATACAGAATCTTAATTAAGTTTTTCACTCATTGATAGAATAAACGTTTGGCCAGCATGACTCCTCAAAATTTGAAAGAGTTGTTTAATTGTTTTACTTTGGTCAGCCACATTATACACCACAATATCTTGGACTGGTTATGGTTAACTTAGGCTTAGTTAGTTGTAATTACATAAGGTTTATAGCAGTGTGTTAGTCTTACGTATCAAAAACATGTCAGAATAGCACTTTGTGTAAATCATTTGATTAACTCATACTTAGAATGTAGTGCCTTTAGTTTCATAATATACAAAATACATTTCAAAATACATTTTTGAATAAATGTAATTTTTGAAGGAAAAATCACCTGGTTTTGTTTGTAGATCTTTGAGGAGTAGCATCTGTAGCTTAGTTGTCAAATAAATTAAAAGTGAAATCCCCATGGTATTGTTTGTATACCTGTATTTCATTCATCACCACATTTGCCTGTTATTAAAGAATAGAGAATTTTTGAGCTGGTTTATTTGATTCATTCTCCTTCAGTAATGGAGTGAAGCATTAACATTTTTTATTTCTTATTTATGAGATTATTTATTTTTAAACCTTTAACATATTTTTCAGGGTCAGTTAAATGAGAGCATGGACCATGGGGGAGTTGGACCATATGAACTGTAAGTTTACATGAAAAGATTTCATTGTGCTGTCTTTCTTATAAGTAGGTTATATCAGCTCCACTTCATAGCTCTTGTGTGATTTTAATAACCTGTTATTAAACATCTAGTCATATATAGACTTGGTTTATTAAGTTGGGCACCAACATAATAACATATGTGGGGTTTTGAGATCATGTATGGATTTTGAAAAAAAGATACTCATTCAAATTCAGAGTGTACTGAATATCAGTTTGAGTGGGTTAGGAATTTCTTAGAGAACCACCTTTTCTTACTGAAAAATAAAAATTTTAGAAATGCCTCCAAAATCAAATGCTTCTTGTTTTGCTTTGTAATACAAACAGATTTGTACAGTCTTGTGTCATTTTAGGCAAGCTCCATCAGATGAGTGTGGTGATTAGTCTACTCTCTACACTGTCATCAAGTAAAAAGCTTTGGGTGGTGGGAAGGCTGAGATCATCACTAATAGAAAGCATTTAAGAGGCAGACAAAATTGCCACCCTTTTTGGAGCCTTTAAATTCGACAGATACCGAAAGATGCATGGATACAATTTATTAGGTAGAATTTTTGTAGCATAAAAACTTGAACTAATTGGGTACCTTCAGAAAGTGCTCCGATTTTCTGCTGAAGCTGCCAAATGAAGTTGGATAATACCTAATCTCACAGACATTTTGAATGAACTAAATTGGAATAAGTAGAAGTCTTTTTTTCCTTCGTCGGGATTAACTTGTTCTAATAAACTTGTACTAATTTATCTTAGCTTGGGGGTGCCGGATGTTTATGAAAATAGATAATCAATAGCACATTCTATAAATAAGCAGATAAGCAAACAGTTATCAAGACACCCTAATTGTGACCTACCATGTTATTGAATCATTAGTTTACTTACAGCACACGCTAAATTTGCTGTTGTGTACTTTTTCCCTTTTGCTTAATTGGATTATAATTCTCTTTGTAACGATATGCTGAAGGTAATTTAACTTTTTGCAAATTTACTTTTGGTTTTGCTTTTCTCCCCAGTGGCATGGAACATTGTGAGAAATTTGAAATCTCAGAAACTAGTGTGAACAGAGGGCCAGAAAAAATCAGACCAGAATGTTTTGAGCTACTTCGGGTACTTGGTAAAGGGGGCTATGGAAAGGTAGGAAGTATTTTTGAAATGAGAGCTGTTGTCTGTCTTGGAGAGATTAATTTTTATACCCTGGTTCCAGCAGTCCTCTTGAACCTTTGTTTGCTAGCCATCTGCAAAGGATATGATCGCTTGCCTGGTATTATCTGAGTGATGTGCAGAAGTTTTCCTCTTCCTACCACCATTCACATTAAAGCCTGGCACACTATAGGCACTCAGTGAATATTTGTTGAATAAATACATAAGCAGCTGTGCCAGGCAAAATCTGTTACTAGAGGATTCATTTCTTCCTTTGGTTAAGTGGTACATGCTATACGTATCCTCTTAAAAAACAAACCACTCCTTACTTTCAAGAGGCATGGCACATTAAATTGTTATCTGTTACTGAGACCTTAATCTAAATTGGTTTTCTTTGACCTGCAGTATCTGGAGTTAGGAAGCTGAAGAATATGAGGGGAGAAGAAAAATAAAGAGAACTTCTTAGTTTCATAGTTTTGCCTGAGGCTAATTTAAGACCTCACCTTTGCGTGTTCTGCCCAAGAAAATTTATACCGCGCTGTTCTCCATCAAAAGACAGAATTTGGATAACATTTTAGTAGTTGGGATTAAGTTTGAGAATGATTTATGCTATTGTGTAGTGTTAATTTTTGCAGGACATGCCGTTTATAGTTTATTCTTAGGCTTAAGGACACATTCTAGTATGTTCTAACCATCTTGAATGTGTAACATGCACTGTGTCAGGTATTTTATCTGTTGCATGAAAATGTATTATAGCTAGCCATTTTAAAGAACAGGCAGTTCCTGTCAGGTATTATTAAATAGTTTTATGTGAGGCATCCCTGGGAGAAATTTATGAAATATTTTATAATTTTTAAGTGTGATATTATGTGTCTGGGAACCCTGATGATAGGTTTTTCTATGCCAACTTGGATTTTATGTGTAAAGTAACAGAGTACTCACTATTAGATGGTCATTGCCCAGCTTTGCCACTAGATGTCAGCAGATCAACAGGAAAGTCTCACGTATAACTCTTTTCACTGCTAATATTTAATATAGTCTGCTTTTTTAGCCCATCATTTTTGTACCCATTCCTTCATGGCACTAGTTTTTTTAAGAATATAAACTGCTGTATCATTTGTTTCTTACAAATAGGAATTAAGGGAGTGTGACTAGCATGGTTTAGCTTTTAATAATACACGAACACTTTTATTTTTCATCCAGGTTTTTCAAGTACGAAAAGTAACAGGAGCAAATACCGGGAAAATATTTGCCATGAAGGTGCTTAAAAAGGTGATTCCCTCCGCCCATTATATTCTTAATTGCTATCAAATCCACATTTTGGTCTAAAATTCGCAGTCAGAAAATATATATTTCTAACACAATTATAAGTCCTCTTGGAATGTGGGATGTGTTTCATTGTTGTTATTCCTGTTTTATTTCTGATTGGTGAGGGTTGGGAGGAGAGCTCTTTGAATTCTCCTCTGAGGTAACTCTTTTAGCTCTTGGTTCTGGTCTCTGTATTTCTAAGCAATGAGTGTATTCTGCTGTCACTTAATTCAGCAGTTTTAGAATTATGTATTGACTTCTGTTTTATTCTTTTTTACTCCTTTCTCGCTTCTTCCCATCCTCATCTTGCTTCATTTTCTTTCAATCTACTGTTACCTGTTTATACCTTCCATCAATTCTGTAAAACACCTTTCAGGCCCAGTGTTCAATGTTCACAGTTACTAGGTAATCTATTACTCCATTTATTTTCCTAGAGACGTCCCGTAGGGACCTCCTGTCCTCACCTGTACTGATAGTTCTTATTACGGGCCGTTCCCTTTACCATAATCCTTGGAATCCTCTTGGTTCCTTCAGTGTTAGAGCCTTTGTTTCCTGGGTACCATATCTTTCTTCTTCTTAGTTTGTGTCCTTGTTGCCTTGTTCTGGTGACCTTTTACTAATGGATTCTGAGGAACTGTGAATGAAGTAAATTTCTTGGAAACATTGCATATTTGAAAATTTCCTTTTTATATCCTTATACTTGTTTGATTGTTTGGATGCAGTTTTGAAATTGAAACTCATTTCCACACAGGATTTTGTACCATTTTTGTCTACCTTTAAATGTTTCTATTGAGAATTCCCTTGCTATTCTGATTCAGAATCTTTTATATATAGATCTGTTTTTCTTTAAGATATTTAAGATTTTTAAAAAACTTTAGGGGTGGTTAATTAGGTTTATTTATTTATTTAATGTAGGTACTGGGAATTGCACCTAGGATCTCGTGAATGCTAGGCATACAGTCTTAACCACTGAGCCATATGCCCTCCTTCCTAAGATTTTATTTTAGATGCTTTTTACAGTGATATGTCTTTCTTTGATTCTTATTATTTTATTTATTTTTAACTCTTTCAAGCTTAAAAGTTTTAGTCTTTTCACTCTAGGAAATTTTCATAAGTGATCTTTTTGATAATTTCCCCACTGTTATTTTCTTTTCTTGGAATTGCATTTAGTTGGATGTTGGACCTACCAGACTGATCGTCTGTTTTTCTTACCTTTTCTGTTCTTTCATTTCTTTGTCATTTTGTTTACTTTCTGAGATTTTTTTCTAGAAGTTTATTTTCTAATCTTTTTACTGATTTTTTTATACTATCATTTGTGTTCCCAAAGCTCTGTTTTTTCTTTTTATAGTGACTTATTTTGTGAGTACAGTATCTTCTTTTATTCCTCTGAGGGTTTTAATTATTCTTTGAAATGTTCTTTGGTTCCATGCATATGTCTCTTCTAAGTTCCTGTTTTCTTTGACCGATTTAGTCCTCTCTGCCATGTCAAAGGCTTTCTTTAGACGTCTGGTATCCTTCATTGATTGTTCGTATTTAAGAGTGGAACTCTGAAAATCTGATCAGAGGCTCTGTGTGTGTACACTTCTCTGTAGTGCAGTCATGTGGTTAGCTGGCAATTGACTGAAAACTTCCAAATATCAGTGTCTGAAGGTCTTTTTTCTGGTATGGATCAGTTGCTGCTGAGAAAGATCCTCTATTCTTTTGCCTAGAAAAAGCATTCTGGAGCTGATGACCAGGAAGCGATGGAGAGCTCACCTTTCAACATGCAGATTTTCTTTAACACTCTCCTCTGTATCTGATCCGTCACCTTTTTTTTTTTTTTTTTCCTTTTCTGAAAAGTACATCCCTCCAAGCAGTAGTTCCTTGGCTGGTTAGTGTGGGGATGGGAATCTTGTTGGTCTGTTTGTTCCTTATAGAGACTTTCAGATCATCTCCCACTTTTTTGTGCTCTGCCTTCTGCCTTTTGCAGTCCCTAATGGCTCTATTTTTTTTTCCTTTTTTTCTTGTTATTTTTGCTTATATGATTTTTGAACCTTGCTATGGTTCTATACGTGGATTCAGTTTCTTTTGAGTTTCTTTTTTAATAGACTTTATTTTTTTAGAGCAATTTCAGGTTTACAGCAGAATTGAGCAGAAAATACAGAGTTCCCACATAGCCCTCCCCACCCACACATATGTACTCCCCTACCCTCAACATCCCTCATCAGTGTGGCCTATTTGGTACAATTGATGAACCAACATGGGCACATTATTATCAACCAAAGTCCGTAGTTTACATTAGGGTTCACTCTTGATGTTGTACATTCAGTGGGTTTTGATGAACATATAATGACATGTAGCCACCACTATAGTATCATACAGAATAATTTCTTTGCCCTAAAAATCCCTTGTGCTCCATCTATTCATTCCTCCCTTCCTCCCTCTCCCCAAACCCCTGGAAACGACAATCTTTTTATTGTTTCTGTAACTGTGCCTTTTCCAGAATGTCATTTGGTTGGAATTGTACAGTTTGTAGCCTTTTCAGACTGGTTTCTTTCATTTAGTAATATGTCTTTTTAAGTTTCTTCTATGTCTTTCATGGCTTAATGGATCATTTTCTTTTACTGCATATATATTTTTTAATTTACATATAAGTACCGTTCACTGCTTCTAAGAACGTTTAGAGCTTTAGCTTTTTAAACTTACATAGTTATCAAAGGAATAAAGCCAACCACAAAATAAGAATTAACTCAGAAAGATGCATACACCCTGCTATTAACAGCAACATTATTTATAATTGCCAAGATACAGAAGCATCCTAAGTGCACATCAATAGTTGAATAGATAATGGGGATGCATATATGTATATACTGGAATGGAATACAACTCACCCAGAAAAAAGAAGGCTATTTTGCCATTTGCGGCCCTTCATTCACCTTTTTTCTTTTCCACTTCAAAAACCAGAATTTTATAACTGTCAGAGACATTTCCATTACATCAGAAACAACAAAACACCTAGAAATAAACTTAACCAAGGTGGTTACTTATACTCTGAAAACCAAAATGACACAAAGAAATGGAAAGATTTCTTGTGCTCTTGGATTGGAAGAATCAAAACTATCAAAATGGCCTCACTACCCAAAGCAATCCACAGATCCAGGTAACCCCCGTCAAAATATTCACGACATTCCTCACAGAACTAGAACAAACAATTCCAAAATTTATAAGGAACCACAAAAGACCCTGAACAGCCAAAGCAATCTTTGGGTCTCTCTCTTTTTTTTTTCCCTCTTCTTTTTGTTCTCTTTTCTTATGGTTTGATGACTAGAGACGGTCCTTTAACATTTGTTGTAAAGCTGGTTTGGTGGTGCAGAAATCTTTTAGCTTTTGTTTATCTGTGAAGCTTTTGATTTCTGCATCAAGTCTGAATGAGAGCCTTGCTGGATAGAGTATTCTTGGTTGTAAGTTTTCCCCTTGCATCACTTTAAATACATTGTGCCACTCCCTCTGGCCTGTAGAGTTTCTGCTGAAAAATCAGCTGATAACCCTATGGGAGTCCCCTTGTATGTTATTCATTGCTTTTCTCTTGCTAATTTTAATATTTTCTCCTTATCCTTAATTGTTGTCAATTTGATGACTATGTGCCTTTGTGTGTTCCTCTTTGGGTTGATTCTGTGGTACTTACTCTCTGTTCTTCCAGGACTTGGGTGACTGTTTCCTTTCCCAGGTTGGGGAAGTTTTAGGTTATTATCTCTCCAAAAATTTTCTCAGGTCCTTTCTCTCTCTCTTCTCTTTCTGGGACCCCTGTAATGTGAATATTAGAGCGCCTCATGTTGTCCCAGAGTTCTCTTAAACTATCCTCATTCCTTTTTATTCTTTTTTCTTTTTTCTGTTCTGAAGTAGTGATTTCCATTAATCTGTCTTTTAGCTCACTGATCCGTTCTTCTGCCTCATTTAGTCTGTTCTTGGTTCCTTCCAGTGTATTGTTCATTTCAGTGATTTTATTCTTTAACTCTGGGTATTCTTTATATTTTCCAGCTCTTTGCTAAAAACTTCACTCTGTGTGTCTATACTCCTGTTGAGTTCTCTGAACATCTTTGCTATCGTTACTTTAAACTCTTTCTCGGATAAATTGCCTATCTCCTCATTACTTATTTCTTCTTCTGGGATTTTATCTTGTGCCTTGGCCTGGGAGATATTCCTTTACTGCCTCATATCATCTATCTTTCTATGTGTTTGTGGATTCCTTCCACAGGCTTTGGGGTTATTGTTTTCTTATTTCTGGTATCTGCCCTTGGTGGATGAGGCTGGACTAGAGGCTTGTGCAGGTTTCCTGGCAGGAGGAGCCGGTGCCTGCGCACCGCTGGGTGAAGCTTGGTCCTGGACCTCTGGTGGGTAAGGCTGTGTCTAGAGGCCTTTGTGGCTTAGGGAGTCTGCTGATGGGTATGGCTGTGTTCCCACCCTGTATGTTGTTTGGCCTGAGGCTTCCCTACAGGCTGTTGGTTGGGGCTAGGTCTTGGTGCTAATGATCCAGTCAAGATGTCAGCCTCCAGGAAGGCTCATGTAGGCTGTCAAAACAAGATGTCCTGGGGTCTCCTTCTCTTCCCAATGCCAGGACCTAAGCTGGGGAGCCTGACGTGGCACTTAGAGCTCTCAGTCCTGTGAGAGGGCCTTTGCCACTTCAGCTTGTAGGTCGCCCACCCAGGGAGTATGGGGCCCAATTATATGGCGGGTACGCTCCTCCTGCCATCCTGCTGTGGTTCCCTCTTCATATTTCCAGTTGCAGAAGATCTTTTCTGCTAGGTTCTAGTCTTTTTTTGATGGTTGTTTAGCATTCAATTGTGGTTTCATTGTAGTCGCGAGGAGAGGCAGGCTCGCGGTCCTACCGCTCCACCATCTTGACTGGAACTCAGTTTCTTTTGAGTTTTTCCTCTTTGCAGGCATTTATACCCCGGTCTACTAAGTCATGCACCATGGCTTTATCTCCATTCTGTCTTCACTTTTTGAGTTGTGGGTTACATATGTTTCCTAGTTTTATTGGAGATGGATTATGTGTGTTTGGCTTCTTGTTCTTTTGTTAGGGGTTGATTTCTGAAAAGATCACACTGTCTTAAACAAATCTTAGTAGAAAACTTTATTAAAAGATAACCTAAATGACATTTAAAACATTATACGGATGGTAATATTTTGGTCCTTATCTCATTCCTGATTTTTGTTTAAGTGGTATAAGTGACTTCTTAATTTAAAAGCCAAGGAACAGATACTATGACCACAGTTTTATTGGTGTTTGTCTTAAAGAAGCAGTTTAGATATTCTCAACTTCAATTTCTGCATCAGTAAGCCCGAATTAATCTGCTATGTGGCCTTCCCACTGGAATCATTTGAGATTAGTGGTTTTTTTAATCTGTAAAATATGTTAGGCCTAAAATTAGAGACAGTATAATAATGCTTGTTCTAGAAATGTTGAAAGAAGTACTGGTGAAGATGCTTTGAATAATCCATTCCTTTTGATACATTGCTTATACGTGCCTAATAATCAGGGCTGACCCAAATTGGTCATCATTAAGTCCTGAGTGAAGCATGTTTCTGGCACAGGTATCTTTAATGGAAAGAATAGGGTGTTGGGTTTTTTTCCTACTTACAGTGAGTGGGCGTGGTGTAGAGAAAGCCATAGCCTTAATTACTGCTAAATGTCAGGCCTCCTTTTTGGGCCCAAGCATCTAAGAGCTAATTTGCTTGCCCCTCCTTTTGCTTAGTTACCATTTCTTTCCACTGTCAGGGTTTTTCTTTCCTCGAGCCTGGCTAGAGAATCAGGTACTGCCTTATTCTTTCCTTGCTGTCCCTGATAATAAGCTCACAGCAAAAATAATGAGAATGAAAAGGTTGCTAAGGTTGGGTCCAAGGTTTTAATTCCTACATTCCTAGGTAAGATGACTGAATACTCCCTGTGAGTTTCTTCCTTCTGATTTCGTTAATCCTGGAAGCACAGCGAGTGTACCAGCCCTCTTGACCTGAGTATGTGGTAAAAATATACCTCGTTACTGCCTTGAAGATAAAACCAGAGTAAACCAGATGTCCCCTTATCATGAATGAGTTGCTTACATCTGGACGATCTGCCTGGATTTCTCAGTTCTCCTGGGATTGTTTACTCATTATGGGAATGGTCCCATTTGGGTACTCGTTCATGGTAGAATGTTGAGGAAAGGACTGTTTCCAGCAACTCTCTCTCTACCATACCAGTCACAGCAAAAATATACTCTGGAAGCAAAATACTGTTGCCCATGGCATTAGTTGAGCCCACACTGTAAATTTTACAACTTTTGGCTGAAGGCTTGTGGCTCACAATTGGTCATACTTTGATTCATCCTTTTATTGACCCAGCAGAGCTCCTGTATTGTGCCAGGCGTTGTGCTAGGATTTATCGTTTGAGTCAGATGCAGTCTCTGCCTCTCACTCTGCCGACTGTGTGATTCAAGGGAAGGACTGATAAGCTTATCCTTACAATTTCCCTTTTCCTCTGTGGTCAAAACCCTTTCTGCTTTGAATTTCAAGCCAGTACCACTTCCTCGTCTTGTATCGGTCTTTACTTCCCCCACTGCCAAGTCTCCCGGTCCCGGGTGTCTCCACAGTCCTTGCAGTAAATAGTAGTCAGCGACCTAGCCTTGTCATTCCTTGTTGCTCCCAACTCCGTCAGGCCTCACCTCCATTCCGCTTCACCAGTGCCCACAGCTGTGTCCTCCACCTCTGAAACATCGGACCATAGCAGAACAGTAATCTCCCCAACTTCTTTACTCCCTGGTCTTTGGCCCTAAGCCATTCAGTCCTTTGACATCTGTGTTTTTCCTTCGAGTTCTTAGCCCCTTTCTTACTTTAGTTTATTCCTAGTCTAGGCTAATCAACACGATCCGCCACTTCAGTCACCTGCTATCCCCATTGATGTTATGTTTAGGATAGTTGTACTCTTCATCATTTTGGTTGTTAATGCTCCTTTATTCCTGTATATCAGCTACTGAACATGACTAATCACGTAAACTTTTAGATTGCTGCTGGGACAAATTCATCGTTCTCAATTCATGTGGACCCTCGGTACTCACCAGCCATTTTTCTACGGGTCCCTAGACAACTCCTTCCGTTCTTTAAAACTGTGAGAGCCTTTACTGTCAGTCCCTCTACTCTTTTTAGCAGACCACCTCTCTTATTCAAGGCTGTCAGATATGATTCCCCTTGACTTCCTGTGCTAATCCCTACCCTCAGTACCATACTGCTCTGCATTTTCACCTGTCTTTACTTCCTTCTCTCCAGGCTTAGTGGGAGATGTGTTCCTCCTTCTTTCCAAGGCTAAGCCCTCTCTTTATAATTTGAATCCCGTCCCTTTCTGCCTGTTCAGGGTCTTTTCTCTTTCGTCTCTTTTTCCATCCTCTATCCTGACTACTCTCTTTATTTAAATATATCCATATCTTTGCCACATTTAGAAAACAGGTCCTTCCTTCACTGGAGGTCTATTGTAGCTTCCAGTCTCTGCCTTTCGTAGCTGAATTTCTTGAGAAGTCATGTTTTATTATTTTTTCACTCACATTTTGAAATAATGACTCTATTGTAATGAAACTCTTGTCCCCTGTGTCACCACTGATTTCCTAATTGCTGAATCCAGTGGTCTTTATTTACGTAATTCACCCTTAGTTTACCTCACTGTTGCATTGATGCTGTTGACCACAGCATTTTGAAACTCTGTACCCCCGACTTCTGTGATCCCCCTTTACTAATTTTTCATCTTATCTCTCAGTCCCTTTCTTCTCAGATTTTCTCAGAATTACTTATTTAAAAAACTCAAACCTGAGCAGTCAAAAAAAACACATCTTTGACATTTTTCACTTTCCAAAGAGTTACAAGAATAGTACAGTGAATTGTTTGCCGTATTTTCTTTGTCTTCCCCTTCCTCCCTCTGTCTCTTCTTTCTCTCTATACGTGTGTATATTCAAAACTTTTAATTTTTTTTGCTGTACAATTTGAAAGTTAGTTGTAGACATGGCACTTCACCCTCAAATTCTTTAGTATGTATCTCTTAAGTATAAGGGCATTTTCATATATAACCGCAATGTGATAATCACATTTGGGAAATTTAACATTGATATACTATACTGTTTTCTGACACGTCCATACTCAGACTTCCCCAGTTGTGTCAGTAATATCCTTTATAGGTATTTTGTTTTGTTTTTAATATCTAGGATTTAGTCACATTGCACTGAGTTGTCCTGTCCCTTCAGTTTCCTTTACTCTAGAGCTATTTCGTACTTTTTTTGTCTTTCATGACATTGACATTTTTTGAAGACTCCAGGCCAGTTGTTTTGCAGAGTGTCCCTCATATGGATATGTTTCATTGTTTCCTCATGAAAATGCTTAAATTTTTAATTTAGGTTAAATGCGTTTTGCAGGAGTATCGTGTCCTCAGTGCATGTGTTCAAGAGACACATAATGTTAGTCTGTCCCCGTTTTTGGTGAGACTGAGTTTGATCACTGGGTTGAGGTGGTGTCCACCAAATTTCCTGTTGTACAGATTAATTCCCTGTGTAATGAATAAGTATCTATGGCATGATAGTTAGAGACTGTGACTATTCTGCCCTCGTAATCTTGTACATCCGCTGGTTTTCTCATCCATTGTTTCTTATCAAAATAAAATAATACTCTGGTGGTTTTAAAGTGGAGACTTTTCTGTTTTTATCGTTTTTTTCTGTTAGTTGTCATTCTTCTGTAAAGAAGGGCTTTCCGTACTTCTTTTTTTAATGTTTTTTAAAAACAGTCAGTATGGACTTTTTTCAATATATAATCCATTTCTTTCATTATTCAAATTTTGTTCCTCAAATTGTCCCAGGTTTTGCTAGAGAGCGCTATAAAGATGGCTTCCATGTCCTTCTACCATATCCCTGTTAGTTTCTGAGTTCTTCCTTACTTTCTGTACAATAGAGTACTCCAGGTTTACCTTGTACTTTCGCTGACCCTGACCTAGAACCATCTATTTCTCCATGGAACCCTGGTTTCTTTGGATAGAGAAAACAAGATCTGGGCCATGCTGTGCTACTTGCTACTAAAGTATCATTGTTTCTGGCTCTTTCAGTGTTTTGTTTTGTTTTTAATCATGGCATCATACTAATGTTCTTAATTTCAGTCCAATTCTGTAGGGTTCTTCTTTCCTTAGTCCATGTTTACATATCTGTTTATCCACAGTGAGAAAAGCCTGGTAACAAAATCAGTACATTTACTCATTTGCTTACTTGTACAATATATGCATAATAGTTTCAGAATTATAATACCAATACTATTAATAGCTACAAACCTACTAAGTATGGTTTAAGATTTCTTTGCAATTTTTGTTACACCTATATAAATGTCACTAAAAGTATACAGTGTGAAGTTATTTAAATATCTTTTTTCTCGTTTGTGGTAAAATTATCAAAGTCATAGTCAATTAAATTCATGTATTTCAGTTGTGTTCAATTTTATTTCTCTCCTCCATCCTTGTTGACTTAATTTTATTTTTGAACTGTATAAAACATCAACGTGGTTCAGAATTTAAGCTCTCCATTTTATAATCACAATACTAATACTTGATTCAGGTAAGAAAAAAAAAGGAATGATAAAACCATTGAGGTTTTACTCAGACGTCCCATTCAGTTTCGTGCCTTTCCACTGTCATGAGCTTTTGACGTATCTTAGTTGTGTTCATTATTGCAGATATAAGCAGGTACATATTATATGTATTCTTATTTTCTCTTACACAAAAGGTAGCTGTGTATACTACTGTGCCAAATATGTTCTTCTGCACCTTGCTTTCATAGAGATATTCTTCATTGTTTTTATAGCCTTTTTTTTTTTTTACAGCCCGTGTCCTCTGCATGGGCATTTAGGTTGTTTCTTTTCTTTCTTTCTTTTTTTTTTTTTTTTTTTACATTTTTTTATTGAGTTATAGTCATTTTACAAAGTTCTGTCAAATTCCAGTGTCGAGCACAATTTTTCAGTGATACATGAGCATACTTAAATTCATTGTTACGTTTTTTTTTCTCTGTGAGCTACCACAAGATCTTGTGTATATTTCCCTGTGCTATACAGTATAATCTTGTTTATTCTACATTTTGAAATTAGGTTGTTTCTAATGTTTCAGTTTTGCAAATATTGCAACTAATAACTTTGTGTGCTTTTTCATGTTACTGGAGGTGTACAAGAACTTAGTCAGAGAACTGAGACACATGTCCAAAACAATGTACCATTTTCCCAAAACTTTTTTCTTTGCTTCCATTTCCTATTATTGAATGACACCATTATCTATCCTATTACTTACACAGAAGCCGTGATATCATCATTTCTTCTCGTATCAAGTCAGCAAGTGCTAATTATGCACCTTTATCACTCCCCGCATCTTCATTTTCTTAGTTAAAGGTTTTACTTTTTGTTTCATTTATTGGCCTCCTAACTGGTTTCATTTCTTCCCTAAATTCTGTCCACACTGCTGCTAAACCTGTCTTACTTAAAGCCAAGGGTTATTCATTTTCCTTACGTTAACATTTCTCCTTGGCCTCTAAAATAAGATTCAGCTGCCTTTGCCTAGATGCCCAGGCCTTCCATTTCCTGGCCTCCACCTACATCTCCAGCCTAATTCATCACCTAACCACTTCTAACCATACTGAGCAACTTACAGATTCTCTAGACACATCCTGTCCTGTCAAGCCTCTTCTGCGCTGGGAATGCCTTTTTTTTACCCTCCACATTTCATCTTAATAACTTTTTATGATACAGCTTAGGTATCACCACCTCTAAGAAGACTTTTTGTCAGGTCAGATGCTGTTCCCCTGTTCACCCGTAGCACCTTGTGCTTACCTCCAGTGACTTGTCTCTCTTTCCTGGGACTTTAGACTCCTGCGGGCTGGAGACTCCTTCTGTTAGTTCTGCTTTCTTGTTAAAAGCCTGGAACATAGTAGACATTCAGCAGTTAGTGAATATATGAATAAACTTGATCTGTTTACATTAAAAAGTTACTTAGCTTTTTATTTACATGTTCACTGCAAAAAAATCCAAACAGTGCAGATGTATATAAGAAGCAACTGTCTTCCATTACCCCATCTCAGTATCTATGATAATAGATTTTCCCGTTACTAGAGTAAAAATGTCTACTATTTTGTTCTTATAGATCATCTCTTTTCCTTTAGGCAATGATAGTAAGAAATGCTAAAGATACAGCTCATACAAAAGCAGAACGGAATATTCTGGAGGAAGTAAAGCATCCCTTCATTGTGGATTTAATTTATGCCTTTCAGACCGGTGGAAAACTCTACCTCATCCTTGAGTATCTCAGCGGTCAGTACGCAGTTTGGTGTAATTTTTTGCATTAGCTCCAGAAACTGGGTCAAAACATTATTTTCCAATGGAAAAATGCTTTTTTCCCAAGGTGATCAAATAGTTCTTAAAACTGACAAATACATTGATATAAGGAATTCAGATGATTGACCACATGTTTCTTTTTGCAGACAAATGTGAAGGAAATTGTAAAGGTTAAGTCTTTTTCCCCCATCTGTAAAATTGTATCTTAATCCTTTTGTAATCACTTAACAAAATAACAAACACCTAATTAACAGCCATCAAATTGACTGCACTTGGGTAAGATAACATAATTTAAGTAAATTACTAAAGTGTTCTTTTAAACTGAAATAGAAAACTAACTTAGAGTGTTCTTTAAGATATTGAGTATTTCTGGAATTATATCTTTAAACAGGAGAGTTGTTCTGTTCAATGTAGTCTTACTGATATATTTTGCAGTTTACATTGGAACTCATCCACATTTTCCAGGGCCTGCCCTGCCTGGGAATTTGTGGCACCCCAGAACATTTCTCAGTCACAAGTATCTATTTCCAGCAAACACATTTCAGTTTCCTGAAAAGCAGATTTCTCAATAGCTTGTAACATGGAATAGAAAGCTGTAGAATTCAGTAACTTTTCTGTCTGTTGCCATTTTTCTCTTGTAACTTTATTTTAACATAGTTTTAGATTTCCATAAAAAAGTTGCAAGAATAGGACAAAGAATTTCTGCTTACTCTTCACCTAGATTACCCGAGTGTTATCATTTTGCCCCAATTGTTTTGTTTCATCATTCTTTCTCTCCCTCTCTGTATAGGTATATATGTGTGTATATACACACGTGTGTGTGTGTGTGTATATATATATATATATATATATATATATGTGTGTGTATATATATATATGTATATATACATAATTTTTTTCGGAACTATGTAAGATAGTATTGCAGACATGATTCCCCTTTACTCCTAAATACTTCAGTGTATATTTTCTAAAGTTAACAACAGTATCTTACATAACTGTATTAAAATTATCAGATAGGAAATTAACATTGATACTGTAATCTCTCTCCTTAGTTTCCTGTAGTCTGGGACAGTTCTTCAGTCTTTCTTTGTCTTTCATGACCTTGACATTTTGAAGAGTACAGTCCAGTTACTTTGTAGAATGCATCAGTTTGGGCTTATCTAGTGTTTCCTCAGGATTAGATTCAGGTTATACATTTTTGGGAGGACCATCGAAGTGACATTGTGTCCTTCTCTGTCAGAGCAGGAGGTACATGATATTTATATCTTTGTTCCATTACTGTTGATGTTAACTTTGATCATATATATGAGGTGGTGTGTGCCAGTTTTTTCCCTGGTGAAGTTTTCCTTTCGTAGTTAGTAAGTATCTTGAGATACTTTGAAACTATTTAAATATCTCATCTCTCATCAAACTTTCACATAGTTTTAGCATCCATTGATTCTTGCCTTAAACAGTTAACTGTGATGGTTGCCAAGTGATTTTTCTTATTCTTTCATGCCTCCTTCATTTGTTATTTGATACTCTGTTATAACAAAGAGCTTTCCCTTCTCCCCCATTAAAAAAAGTAATTTATTTATCTGTTCATTGATTGACATCATTGTGGACTCATGGATCCTAAGATTATTCAGTGGAATATAACCCTTTATTATCATTGTCTATTTTGATACTCAAATTATGCCGTGCTATTTACACAGCCACTGGCAGGTTTATCCAGTTTACGAGTTCTGAAAATATGGAATATGGGCATTTACTAATTTGCAAGGATGGTTTAATTATATACTAGCAGTTTTCTACTTACAAGTGAAATGTTAGAGACGCTTTAATCAAGGTTTTTTTTTTTTTCAACCTCAGGTCTGGAATCTATCTGTAAATATTTGGAAGTTTATAGACATAAAACCTAGAAATCCAAAACTTGTATATTTCACATAAGAATAAAAACACTGCTAAAAATGGAATCCTGATGACTTAGATTTAAGCCTATAATTTTTAGGATCTATTTTTTATTTGTAAAGGGCTGATGTCTTTTAAGTATGCTCAAAAGAAAAGCACAAACCCTCTCATTAGAAATGGGTTGGAAATAAAGATTGTTTTGTTTCTAATGTCTTTTATTTTCTTTACAGGAGGAGAATTATTTATGCAGTTAGAAAGAGAGGGAATATTTATGGAAGACACAGCCTGGTAAGTGAAATTTTTCTGGTTGCATGGATTCAGGTAATAATTTATATAATTAAAAGCAAAGTCCAGTTCCTACTGTGGGCAGCCAGATGATTCAATAGATTGTTCTGGAGCCAGTCAGTCACCTAGGACTCTTAGGGGGAGAAGCACCTTTGGGACTTGGCAGCTATTAGAGGTCACATCATTCCTTTGCCCCCAGGCCTTGGGTGGAACGCTCTTCACACCAGTTCCTAACAGAACCATTCTCACTGGGGCTTTCTTTCCTTGAATTGGTAAGCTGCCTGCCTTGGCTCTGGGTGAGTGTGGTTTTCCAGTGAAACTTTATGTGTGGAACCGTGGAAAGTGTCAGATATTATCTCTTTTTTTGTAGACTTTCCAGTTCCCAAGGTGCAGCCTTATTAGGGAGGTAATAAGCCTGAGCACATCATCTGTGGATTGATTCGCTGGCCAGGATGGGATCTACCCTCCTATTTCCTAAGATGGCATATGCTTCAGATTAAAGATATACACACCCTTTAGTGAGATGACAGTATGGGTAGCAATAAATCAGTTTATCCTACACATTAATTGAATAGAAAACACTAAAATGTTTCTTCTACCTTAATTACCAAACTGCATTCCATTGTTTAATTTCAGGCCTTTTCTAACACAGAAGCTGCATTTAAGAGCCGTAGGGATGAAGTGCCCTTTTTTGGAGGAGGCTCTCTGAGCCGTGTTTGTGGTCCTGCTGGCTGTGAAAGTGCCTCAGTCCTCTAGGACACACCCTCTCCATCCTGGAGTAATCTGCAGGATTGCAGCATTGTTATGCAGCCAGTATTGCAGTGCCTTGTGCTTTTCGAATCCAGACAGGGTTGACTCAGCCCTTTATTCTTTTGAGGTAGATAAATTTGAGTGTCACACAGTTTGTAGTTGTGGGCTGGCTGGCGAGAGGGGGGGCAGCTACTGTGGGCCTGAGCTGTATGTAAATATGCAGCTTTGTTAAGTAGGGGATGAACGGGCTTCTCAGGGTCAGGTTACAAGGTATCCTTTGAAACTAAGACTTGACCTCTGAGAATAACAAAGTTCCTGTTTCCTGTGGGATTTTAAAATTGGGGGTGGGTGGGAGAAATGTGCTCTGACCTGAATGACTGCTGGCCCAGTTCCTGCACAGACGGAGTAAAACATAACACTGACAGTTTGGCGCCTTCTGGACTTCGGCATGTTCTTTGAAGTTTTCGCAGTACGCGCTAATGATGAAATAAACGTTTCATAGTTTCACTAAATGAGTGAAACGTCGATGTCTTCACGCCTTTTGGCGGCATTCAGTGCTGTTTCCTTCCCCCACCCCCAGCCCCACCCCCCACTAATTTTGGTCTTTGGTGCATGTCTGTTTCTTTCAAGGAATTTTGTTCCCTACCTGAACTGCTTTGAGTAGATTACTCTTTTTAATTGTATTAAATCACTTTTGTTTCCAGCTTTTACTTGGCAGAAATCTCCATGGCTTTGGGGCATCTACATCAAAAGGGGATCATCTACAGAGACCTGAAGCCGGAGAATATCATGCTTAATCACCAAGGTGGAGATGTATCGTAAACAGTTCTATAGTAAATAATCATCTTAAAATCCTCCCACACAGGTCACGATCATTTTCAAAGCCCTCTAGTGATGTGTCTGTTATTTTACATTCCTCTCTCCGAATTTATGGCATCGTGATACTTGCTGAGATTTAAATGTTTAAGTACTTAAAGTTGATGAGATTAAAGAGAATTGAGGATAACTGGCCACTCAACTACTTTTTCTAGTTTAACTCTTTCTCTTGATAGCTTTCATTCTTTTGAAATCCTTACATAAAGTGTGGTGAGCCAGAAGCCAGTGCAAACACTAATTTTGGTTGGTTCCTTAAACTGGAACATGACTCTTAACTCTAACAGAGTTTTCTTTAATGATGATAATGTGTAAGTACTAGAAATCAGTACTTGTGATGATAATTTTATTTAAACGATTTAAAAGGAAAAGACTAGAGTTGAGCCAAAATATCTGATGTAGCCTTGGAAATAAAATGCTTAGTAGGCATCAGTTTATTCTTGCTGTTTGTAACAACAGGTATACAAATCACACCAACTAATATTCCGTACAGCAATAGGTACAGCAAAGTGAGTTTGATTACAACTGCACGCTGCTACAGACAGTTCAACTTATGTGAGAGTAATCTGGGGTGTTCACTTACATCCGAAAGGAGCAACCAGCCCACCAGGGTATCTGGGGGCTGATGGCAACTGCTGGTTATTAGGTGTCTACCAAATGATGCATGAGGTAGTTAATGGTTTTAGATTCTTGAACAGAAAATGGTCTTTAGACAGCTGACACCAGAATAAATGTGTCAAATTATGGGGTTTCTTTTCTTTCCTTTTTTTTTTTTTTTAAGGAGAAATGCTGTACTTAACCAAGTATATCATGGGTATCTATGTATCTCCCTCCCTCCCAGTTCTATCCACATGTCTCCCATCCTCCCAGTTTGCCCCAAACCTAGATTCTGATTCTGAATTCTAAGGCAAGGGATAGAATAGGAAAGTGCCTAGCGAACTTCTTTGATCCATAAGCTTGGTTCTGTGAAAATAATGGTCGTATTTCTTTACACAGTTACATTTGAGTTAATAGTTCATGCCTTTTCTTTTCTTGGAATGTGGAATAGTAGGCCCCCGGGGTCGCTGAACCAGTGGCTAGCTCATCACAGTTCAGTGAAGCTAAACTTGAACTGAAATATTCTTTATGTAAGGTGGTGAGGTGTTCACTGTCTGGATCAGAGATAACGGCTCCATGATATGTAGCAGTTTCATTTCCTTTTCTGAACTGCATGGGCAGAAGCAGCCAAGTTGTTACAGTGACTGTCTGAGACTGTTCTAAGAACTGTCAAGTCACAGTTCATGGTGATAAAAGCTGTATGTTTGAAGTACAGCGTCACACCGTTATTTAAAACATGCAGACTATCTTTAGGGTCTGTGTACTTAATCCATACTTCAAGTTTTCGCAGGACTTACTTTCTCAGGATGATAAAGGATTCTTGGTATAGGTAAATCCAGTGCTTAGACAAGCTGTTTCACCTTTTTCTCATCTTTTTTTTACCTTAAATAGATAGATTATATCCTTAGCCAAAGTAATTATGTCCTGTCCTTAAAGGTTTAGCATCCCATTTATGGATGGAACCTTGCTAGTTCTTGATATCTCAAAAAAAAAAAAAGGCAGAAAAAGTAAAGTGGAAGACTAGATGATTGTCTTGTATGATATGTTCAAACATTTGCACATACTTAGAATTCTCAGAATAACCATCTGTAATCTCTCATTGTAGGTCATGTGAAACTAACAGATTTTGGACTATGCAAAGAATCTATTCATGATGGAACAGTCACACACACATTTTGTGGAACAATAGAATACATGTGAGCTGCATGTTGAAAGAAATGTTACTGATGTGGGGGTAATAGCTAACTGTTGCCTGTAATAATAGTGTGCTAAACAGGTTCAGTAATAGTGTGCCAGATTTTCTGTAGCAACGTTTGGTTCTGTGTATTGTGTTTAAATTTTTACTTCAGATGCTATGCAGATAGTGGATTTTTAGGCATGTTATTTTTCTCATTGTAGGGCCCCTGAAATCTTGATGAGAAGTGGCCACAACCGTGCTGTGGATTGGTGGAGTTTGGGAGCATTAATGTATGACATGCTGACTGGAGCAGTAGGTGCACAGTTAAAAGCTGCATGTATTATGGTCTGTGCTGAGCAGTCATTAAGTCACTAAAGCAAGAAACCTTTCCTATTTTGAAATGTTTTCAAAATGCTTTTTGAAAAGGTTACCAATGAAGTTATTTTTTAATAATTTAACACTCCCAGTGCTTTACTAGTAGTATTATGGCCTCTGTACTTTTATAAATATTTTCACTTAAACGATCTATGTCATGGCAGTCCTGTGACATAGAGGTAAAACAGATACTGCTCTTATTTATAGATGGAGAAAGTAAAGCATAAAATCACATGGCTCACCCATTATCATACCAGTTAATGGAGGAAACCCTGTTCCTTCAAGACACTGCTGCTTCCTCTGTGCCACTGCTTAAAAACTACAGGTCTTTAGCAGTCATCCCGTATCACAGCATACATTTCTGATCTCTATGCATAACTGACTAGTTCAGCAAGTGGATAATTCTGTTTATTTAAAATCTGATTGTTTTATATGCTAACTTTTCTCACTCTCTTTTACCCTTAGCCCCCGTTCACTGGGGAGAATAGAAAGAAAACAATTGACAAAATCCTCAAATGTAAACTCAATTTGCCTCCCTACCTCACACAAGAAGCCAGAGATCTGCTTAAAAAGGTAGGTTTTTAAAATAGGCACTCAACCATAAGCCTCAACTATTAGGATTTAAATAGATAGAACTGAATGTTCATTTTTGAATATAGACTCATACAGATGTTGAACAAAAAAAAGCTTACAAAAATTTTTTTTGCAGGCAGAGTACAAATTTATTTCCTTTTTTCTTTAAATTCCCAAACAATATTTAGTTGTAATTAATAAATCATATGTTCTCAAGGAAAAATAGCTAAGCAAATTCTCTAAAAAAAATAAATAATCAACCTGACCAAGTCAGGTTCATCGGTGATTTTTTTTCCTCCCTAAAGCTGCTGAAAAGAAATGCTGCTTCTCGTCTTGGAGCTGGTCCTGGGGACGCTGGCGAAGTTCAAGTAGGGATTGGCACGTCTGGTGGTCTTAGGGGGAGAGAATGCTAACTTTATGTACTTGTGAAAGTTTTATGTAGTTGCTTATAAGTGTAGCTTATTTTTGACTGGTATCTTTAACCAGACAGCTAATTTGTCAATCCGGGGAAGTCTGTTCCCCTTGACTTTTCTTCCTGTTTCTTTTTCCCCTCAGGCTCATCCATTCTTCAGACATATTAACTGGGAAGAACTGCTGGCTCGGAAGGTGGAGCCCCCCTTTAAACCTCTGTTGGTATGTGCATATGAAAGCATATAACTTGAGGGGCCTGGTACTTTTTTAGAATAAAAATCTCTGAGCGGCCAGAAACATTAACAGTTCAAAAAACTTTGGTCTGTCCTTCTTTTCTTCAGAATTTTGATTCTGTGCAGTCTTTTCAAGAACTACTGCCTGCAGCAATTGATGGCTGGGTATATAAACTGTTTTTGGGTTGGTTGCCTAGGATATTGAAATACTCCAAGTAGTTGGAATTTTGGTGGGTTTTTTGTTGGGTTTTTTTTTTTTTTTTTTTTGCTTACCTGACCCTATTTTAAATTCACTTTACTGTAACAAGGTGTCAAACTAGGTGGCTTGAACAACAGAAATTCATTATGTCACAGTTACGGAGGCTAGAAGTCTGGGGTCAGGGTGCTGGCAGGCTTGGTTCCCTCTGAGGGCTGAGAGAGAGAAGACTGACGCCTCTCCCCCTGCCTTTGCTGGCAGTCTTTGGCATTCCTTGGCTTATAGGCACATCGCCCCGTCTCTGCCTTCATGTTCACGTGGCACTCTCCTTGTGTGTAGATCTGTGTCCAGATTTCCCTTTTTTTATTAGGACACTGGTCACATTGAATTAGGCTCCGTCTCTATTCTGGTGTGACCTCACCTTAACTAATTAAATCTGTAATGACCCTCATTCCAAGTAAGGTCACATTCTGAGGTCCTGGGGGTTAGAACGTTGTCGTATATATGTTGGGGGGACACAATTCAAACCACAGCAATATGTTTATGCATAAATGGGTATTAATTCCTGTCTTTCTCCCATCTCAGAATTTGAGAAAATACTGTTTCTTTTTCTATTTCTTGGGATGACAGTAGAGGAGAAGGAATGGGATAATGATGATGATGATTTGGTCCTGGAGCACAAGATGACTTGCTTTAAAATTTCAACATACATACCTGTAAGGATAATTAACCCTCATGTACCAGGTGCCCAGCTTCAAAAAATTATTAAGTCATCTTGTTTAAACATAAGCGTAACCATCATGCTGTCAACACAACTAAAAAGCTGACCATTTTCCCGTTGTTTCCTTTTTCTTTGCTTTTGTTTTGTTTCAGTAAAGATTCAGTCAGATCTATACAGATTGGTTATTACGTCTCTTAGATCTCTCCATCTGCAGATATCCCCTCTCAGTTCTTCCTTTGAGGACTTACTGAAGAAACTGGACCACTTGTCCCATAGTGTTCCTCACATTTTTGTTTTGCAGATTTTAACCCCATGATGTCCTTATCCGTGTTCATCTGTTCCTCATATTTCTGAACACTGATAGTTTAGATTTAGATGCTTGTTCTGATTCAGATTAAACTTTTGGTGCTATATGTGTACTTGTATTTCTTTTCATGATGTTAGCAGTCATTGATCATTGCCTGTATCAGTGGTTCTCAGCCAGGGTTGACTTGGCAATGTCAGAGTCAAGCGTCAGAACTTAGAGAGGGGGTGCTACTGGTACTTAGGGGTAGAGGCCTGAGATGCTGCAAACATCCTGTAGTGTACAGAACAGCCCCTTACAGGAATCATCAGGCCCAAAATGTCAGTAGTGCTTAGGTTGAGAATCTGTAGCCTAGTTCCAAGATTTCATCAAGGGTTTGCAAAATTGTCTTATTCTAATACAGTTATTCATTTATTAGGTAGAATTCCTCTATAAAAAGATACTTTTACATCAGTCGTTTGGTTACCTGAGGTGCAGTTCACGCAGAAAATGCAGGATAAATGTTTCCTTCCCAGTTTTCAAAGTAATGAATTAGTTCCCAACCACCCTCCAAAATTGATTTTTTAAAATAAAAGTGTAATTATGAATTCATGCCTTTTAACATATTTGTGTTTCAATCCATTGCAATTATTTTTATTGACGTTCAGTTTTTCTCATCTTTAGACACTGGGTGCTTCTTCATGTTGGTTCCTGAGTTCTTTTGACACAACCACATAGTCTGTACCAGATGATGTACCAGAGAGAAGAAATTAAAGAAAAAGATCTGGTGGTTAGATTTAGGTGATAACATTCCTTCACAAGAAAGTATACTTATACAGAGTAGAATATTATTTTTGTTCCTTGAAAAAATTAAAGAAATGAAATAAGCTATAGGAAGCAGCTTTAACTAGACCATCTTACAAATGTGCTTTTTGTTTAAACTCTGCTTCAGTAGTTTTTCAGGTTTAATACGAATTTGCCAACTGAGCAAATTATCTCTAAAAGGGAATTTAGACAGTGGGCTAGGCATACTGAGAGAAAGACTGATAGACTTTTAATAGAAATAATAACTGTGTACTAAAATCGATTTTAACGTATGTTTAAAATTTGATGATGTAATTTGACATCTGATACTTCCCACCTGTATTTTTTCTTTGGTCTGTGTCTAAGGCTATTCTGATACTTTATTGCAGTCAAACCCTGAGAAAAGAGCTTTATCTAGAGCTTTCTTTGATGCACATAATGCATTTAATTGATATGTGTAATACAGTCTATTCATCATTTTCTAATCATTGTTTCTTATAAAGCAATCTGAAGAGGATGTGAGTCAGTTTGATTCAAAGTTTACACGTCAGACACCTGTTGACAGCCCAGATGACTCAACGCTCAGTGAAAGTGCCAACCAGGTCTTTCTGGTAAGTGCAAGAATTTCCATGTAGCCGTGGCAAATTTAAGTATGAGGACAGGCCCTAGAAAGAAACACCATTTTCAGTGAGAAGATTACAATTTGCTTGCTTTGCATTTCACGTAGATAACCTGAGGTGCTATTTTTTTCAAGTTGTCTCCTTTTAACTTATAGATAAGTTAGAAAATTGAGTCATATAATTCAACATTCCATTTTAGCAATTAGTCAGAGTATGTGATTCCATTTTTGAATGGGCCACTGACTTAAAATATTTGGCTCAGCACCTTAACTGAAAGCCACACAGCCGTCGCAATAGAAGAGCTCACAGTAACTATTTTATTCCTGAAACAGCTACAGATACTTGCTTCTTTTAACATAAGTCTCTAGGGGAGTTTTACCATGTTGACTGAATATTTGACATCAAAATATATTGGTTTATGTGAGATACTGAGTAAATTAATCCCAATGAGGACGTATCTGTATTTCCTCAGATAGAAAAACAAAGCTTTTAAATCTTGATCCGCAGAAATGATAGATTTATATTTTGCCTAATGCTTATTTTATTACTATATTTACATGTTACATGAATACCTACCTTATTTTACATCATTTGTTTCCTTTGTCATTTCTTTTTGGACTACCTCTAGGGAGAACAGAATATGGAGAAAGTAATCATTTTGAAGTTGGTTCCCCCCCCCCTTTGTTTCTGAGTTCGCTGGATTTGTCACTAACTTAATTCTCAAACTTTTTTTTTTTTTTAATACTGCTCATAGTATACCACACAGTAATGTTGTATCTTTTGGGGTGGAGGGTAAGTTCTAAAGTTAGCATGGAATGCAAAAATTGTGTATGGTCAAAATTACTTTTAAATCACCATAGTACAGTATGTTTTCTGAGTAAACAATGTTGAATAGTGATAATTCTTTAAATGTATGATCATTTAGTGATAAAAGAACATACATGTAAAATACAATTTTATAGTATTTTTAATTACATAAGTGAAAGACTGCACGCTAACTTTATGTCTACATGATGCAAAGTCACTGTGTCCTGCTTATTAGTAAAATCTCCCATCAGTGAGGGAAGTAGGCATGATTCATTTTAATTCTAGCATTGCTTTCTTTTTTTCCCTCATGATGTGGGATTTTGTTTTCTACTAATGTGGGATTTACACCTTTGATTTAACATCCAGACCTTTTCCTTAGTTGAGCATCACAGAGTTTTAACTGACAGTTTTTCCCCCATAAAAAAAAGCCTAGAAACATCTTACCTTGCTTCAAGGAAATCCAAAGCTGTGATGGCAAAAGTTATTTTCGTTCCAGTTCAAGTACTGTTGAGCTTTCCTTCATTACGTATATTGGCCAACTAATGAACGTAAGAACAATTTTTTAGGTTGTAGCCAGAATTCTGTATATGAAGTGGATCTCTTTTAAAATTTAAAACAGTAACATCTCACTTACCTGGAGACTGTGGCTGTAGCAACTTCAGTTCAACTAATATTTTAATTCCTATCACAGAATTAAAGGAAATTCAATGGTCATTAAGGCACAGTCTGGTCATCTTGGTAGTTACAGCTTTGGCCCCTAGAGTGTGTGGGGAAACGGCCTCGGAAGTCCACGTGTAGCGGTAGCTGTCATAAAACGTATGCTGTACCGAATTGCACCTCGCTCTTTAGGACTTCACCCAGAGCCTTATGGAGTCTTTTTACTGTAACTCAAATGCCTACTCATAGGTGACTAGAATAACAAACAGAAGGGAAGAGAGGTGGAGGGCTGATTGTTAAAGGGATGAACACTGACAGCAAGATAAATGATAGCTGGTAGCCTAACAGCAAGGTCCCAGAAAGAACTAAAGCTAACAAAGCTGCGTTTTGCCACTTACAATCAAGGGTTTTCACAATGCTGACGCTTATTCATCAGGAAATTACCAAATCTATCCAGTCCTTGGCCAGAAAGATCACGTGTCAAGTTAGAGAATTGTTCATTTTTGGTTTTGCTTTTTTTTTTTAATGGAGGTGCTGGGTTGAACCTAGGACCTTGTGCATGCTAAGCATGTGCTCTACCACCGAGCTACTTCCCTCTGCCCGAGAATTGTATTTTTACTTTGGCCTAATATTGAGAAACTATTTTGGGTGTGATAATCTTAGTTGCTTATATACACATCGCTAGAAACGCTAGAATTTTCTTTGCGTTCATCTTTGTATTTAAGATCTTAATGTAGAGCCTGCATTTTCCTGTTTTGTTCTACTCCTTTCAGTGGAGTGAAATTTTGTTCACTGGTATGTGGGGCGTAATAGTATTCTGCTTTCTTGAGGTATATGCTCAAGAAATGGCTGGGAGGAAGTTAAGAACTGTGAAATGAGGTCGAGGAGATGGGAGAGTATCCGGCTTGGTGATTGTAGGTGTGCATCACTGTGTTGGTGTGTCAGAGACTGAACAACCACATTTTCTTGATATATGTAACAAAATACCATTCTGTAGCCCACTGTTACTGTCTTTTAGGGTTTTACATATGTGGCTCCATCTGTACTTGAAAGTGTGAAAGAAAAGTTTTCCTTTGAACCAAAAATCCGGTCACCTCGAAGATTTATTGGCAGCCCACGAACACCTGTCAGGTATTCAAACTTTGTTATTCTCACTTTTTTTTTTAACCTAGAAGTGCATTGCTTAAGAAACATATGCCAGCTGACAGAGATTAAAGATCCTTCATTCTCTTCGGCTGACATGTGCACAGCATCAGTACCACGCTAGACTGCAAGTGCCTAGTCTGTGCCCAAGCGGTGATGACACGCTGAATCATTTACCTTCCCTCCTGGAAGTAAGCTCCTGCCCTTGCAGGTGTCCCCTTTAACCTCTCAGTCAACATTTACTGTGTACCAGGGGTTGTCCTGCATGCTGGGGACACATGATTAAGGCAGGAACCGTCCTCGTCCTGATGGAGCTTACAATTTAGTGAGACTCAAAATAAACAAAGAAGGAAATACAAAAAGTCTGTAATTACAAGTAGGGCCAAATGCTTTATATATATATAAAAAAAAAAGTGTGGTGGTAGAGAGGAAATAAAACCAAGGGGACTCCTATTCATGATGGTCAGAGAAAGGCCTCCCTGATGAAGCAGCATCTAAGAATGAAGAGAAGGAGCTAGCCATCCAAAAGACAGACGTACAGGGGTGTCACAGGGAAGGGAACAGCTCATGCAGAAGCCCTGAGGGAGGGAAAAACTGGGCCTTTTCTTGGAAATGAAAGGGAGCTCTGCATTCCTGAAGTGTGGTAGGTGAGGGGAAGAATGGCACAAGTTTGGAGAAATATTTTACTTTAAATGCAGTAAGAAGCTGTTCTAAGTGTGGAATAAAGTCATTTTTTTTCCAAAATAAGTATGATTGAAGGTTTATGGGGGCAAGTATAGAGGGAAAGGGACCACTTGGGACACTCGCAGTCCAAGGGAGAGATGGCTCAGCTGTTCCCTTTGTGCCAGTCCACGCGAAAATAAAATTAAATGAAAAAAAAACTTATTACCCTACGCCCTTTGAATATGAGGGAAGTGTTTCTTGTTGAGCTACTACTTGAGACAAATGAATGATAGCTCTTCCTTGTCTTCAAGCCCAGTCAAATTTTCTCCTGGGGATTTCTGGGGAAGAGGTGCTTCGGCCAGCACGGCAAACCCTCCGACACCTGTGGAATACCCGATGGAAACAAGTGGAGTAGAGCAGATGGATGTGACGATGAGTGGCGAAGCTTCAGCGCCACTTCCAATACGACAGCCGAACTCTGGGCCGTACAAAAAACAAGCCTTTCCTATGATCTCCAAGAGACCAGAGCACCTGCGTATGAATCTATGACAGAGCAAAGCTTTCGATGGATTTAAGGGAAAAACGGTGAGCAGGGGATGTGTGCACATCCTGCAAGAAGACTCAAAGGGATGGTCTCGAAGAGTCAGTGTCATTACATAGAACTCTGTGGACAGAGGGAAAAACATGGATTAAAAAAAATCAATCAATGGTGCAAAAAACTTACGCGAAAATAGTATTGTGGAACTCTTTAGGCACATCAATTAATTGATTCCTAGCGACATCTTCTCAACCTTATCAAGGATTTTCAAATCGATGGCTCAAAACGGACAGTATTAAGGGTAGGATGTTGCTTCTGAATCACGGTTGAGTTCTGATTGTGTCGAAGAAGGGTTATCCTTTCATTAGGCAAAGTATGAAACTGCCTGTCATACTTGCAACTAAGGACAAATTAGCATGCAAGCTTGGTCAAACTCGTTCCAGCAACATGGAATCAAAGACGAAAGAAACTTACCGATTGATGTTTTACGTGCAAACAACCTGAATCTTTTTTTTATATAAATATATATTTTTCAAATAGATTTTTGATTCAGCTCATCATGGAAAACATCCCAAACTTTAAAATGCAAAATTATTGGTTGGTGTGAAGAAAGCCAGACAACTTCTGTTTCTTCTCTTGGTGAAATAATAAAAATGCAAATGAATCATTGTTAACCACAGCTGTGGCTCGTTTGAGGGACTGGGGGTAGACTTGGGGTTTATTTTCAGTAACCCAGCTGCAATACCTGTCTGTGATACTAGAGAAAAAAAAAATCTATTTAATCATTTCTACTTGCAGTACTGCTATGTGCTAAGCTTAACTGGAAGCCTTGGAATGGGCATAAGTTGTGTGTCCTACATTTCATCCTTGTCCTGGGCCTGCATTGCACTGGAAAAATACCACCACCTGTTCTTATACCAGTATTTGGTTCAAGACGTCAAATGTGTTCAGCCTGTGGCTGAAGAAGGACGGAAGAGAGTCAGGATAAAATGCATATTGATGGCGGCAAAGTGAGGGAAATAGGAGGGAGATCCAGGGGAAGAGGGTGTTGCCTTGGTCCACTCTCTGTGTCTGATCTCTTTACAGCAAATGTTGAGGTTTTACATTTTACTTCTTTGTACTGTTTTTTGCTGTCTGCCTTCCTTATGTTTTTTTTTTTCCTTAACAGTTTAAAAAGGAAAAAGGGTATTTTTTTCTCCTATATTGGGGCTACATTTTTTGATTGTAAAAATATTTGATGGCCTTCTGATGAATGTCTTCCACAGTGAATAAGAAAACTTAGTGGCTTTATTTAGGATACATGTTAACGAGATACCATGTTTTTGGAATTGTAACAAAGTCTACATAAGTGATTTACAGGTACAAAGAATAAAAATAAAGGTAACTTTACCTTTCTTAAATACTTCCTGCCTTAAAGAGAGCATTTCCATGACTTTAGCTGGTGAAAGGGTTTAATATCTGCAGAGCTTTATAAAAATGTATTTCAGTGCAAACTGGTAAAATAGGTGATCATGCAGTTGCAGCTGAGTCTTATCACCTCTTTTTGTTTGTCTTTTATAAAGTCTTCAGTTTGTGCAAAGTCAATTTGTAATATTTTGCAACCCTACGATTTTTTTTAAATAGATGCTGCTTGCTATGTTCTCCAAACTTTTTTGAGCCATAGGATCCAAGCCATAAAATTCTTTATGCATGCTGAATTCAGTCAGAAAAGAGCAAAGCTTTGCTTATTTAAATGACAGTTCAAGAGATGAGGTGAAATCCTGACATTAAGCAAAAATAGGACCATGAAAAATGATTGGAAATACACCTTTTCAATTGTGGCAATAAATGAAAGAATTGATTAACAGTTCATCTCTGGACAGAAAGCTTTTTGTTTTTTTAATCACTCCCTCTAGACCCCCCCTTCCCTTACTGCAGCAGCCTACTGAGAACTGTGTAACTGTAGCTAGTACATTAGGAGCGACGATAATGATAAGGGCAGAAATTGTACTTGTGTGAAAAAACAGAACCCAGAAAACTGTGGTGATAAGTACCGGCTTTAATTTCACACTGTCAATGGCTTGTACCACTCTGATGGTTCTTTTCAAATGTTTACTAACTGTGGTGTTGACTGCCTGCCCAAATTACAGTGACATTCTTACACCAGAATATTCCTCCTCAGCCCTGCTTGCTAGTAATACTTGCGCTGTGATTGGCTGGCTTTAACCACCTCAGAGTTAAACTATTTTCATGATTAGTCCTGCCAGCAATAGTGGCAAACACTGTAACTTTTCAGCATAAAAAGCATTGATTGCACACCTGCCATCCACACAAATAGTATTTCAAGCTTAACATTAAGTGAAATTAATTTCCTATATGGTGGCAAGTTTATTGAGAATTTGTGTTCCATAAATGGATATCCCTACTATGACTGTGAAAACATGTGAAGTGCCACTTTAGTGTCACAGACAGCACACACCTATGCAATACGGCTTACCCTATATTTATTTGTAAAAACCCCAGCATAGTCTAAAATATATGTCAGTAATACTAGTCTTGAGTTTCTAGGAGGGTTCTTTGTGATTATTCCAGGTAAGTGTATAAAAGAGATTTAAGTGTTTTCCTTTCATCATTTGATTATTTTCTTTAAAATCAGCTATTACAGGATATTTTTTAATTTTATACATGCTGTTTTTTAATTAAAATATAATCACTGAGAACTAAAGTTTACTAATTTTGATTTTATAAGGTTTGTAGCATTACGGAATAAACTGGGATTTATAAACCAGCTGTGATTAACAATGTAAAGTATTAATTATTGAATTTGAACCAGATTTTTAGGAAACATGTTATTTCTTTTTCCCCTTTAACTAATTTGAATCCTTCAGAAGGATTTTTCCATACTATTTTTTAAGACAGAGATAATTGGGGGAGAAGAATGCATGTATGATACTCCATAAATTCAGCATTCTTTAAGAAATAAATGATTGTTAACATGCTGCATCTTCAATAGTATTAATATTCCCAAGCCTTGGATTTTACACTTAATATAGGACTTAATTATTTTGGTTACTCAGTTAGTCATATGGTTCCTTGCTAATAAGGGCTAGATCTAAGAGTATTCTCATGAGAAATGTTGAATTTATGAAGAATGGATTTTGAGGCTCTGAAAATGGTTAATTTCTCAAATAAAAACATCAATGTCCAAACATTTGCCTTTTTTCATAGGAGTAGACACTAGCAAGCTGGACAAAACAATCATAAAAGTATTTGTCACACCATGACCTGTGGTCTGTTGCTGACTGATACAAAATTCTTCATGTGTGATTCTTCACTTACCACTACAGCACAAGTATTATCTCAGTGGATTATCCGAAGTAACATTTGAAAGATGGGTTCATCTGTGTTTGCTCTTTATTATTTTTTTCCTATCCCAAGTTGGCTTTGCATCTATCAGAGTAAATAAATTCTTCAGCTGCCTTATTAGGAGTGCTTTGAGGGTAACACCTTTTCTGCTTTTCATCTTGTATTTAGTTTACTGTATTAAGAATTTGATTTCAGATTGAACGAATGTAAATAGAAATTAAATACAAATTTGAATGAACATAAAATAGAAGTGATTTTTTTTTTATCATTATCCTAAGATAGGAAGAAATAACTAACAGATGCACAAATGGTTTCAGTTTTTTCCACTAACATGACAGATGTGTTCAGGCTCTCATGTTTAATAAATTTTATATATATATGAAGAATGTATATATGTAAATGAAAAAAATTTCTCTGTTGAGAAATTGAAGATACTTAAATATATTGTAACTTTTAGTACTGGTTTTATATATTAGTTGTTAAACATCTGTGATTTCCAAGTTCTGTCAAATAGAATTAAATTGGTTGCTGAAAAAAATATTCATTTGAAAAGTTATGGTGAAAGCCAGCTTCACATAAAAACACTGGAAGACTTTCTTGTAGGAGCACTCAGCAGTTTTTTCAGCCACACTGGTCAACAATATTTATTTGATGTGTATGCACAAAATAATGTAGTGCACAAATCTGCTTTTAACTAATGTCTCAATATATCTATCTAACATGTTTGTTTTGTATAAACCAGTAGGTAATTCCGTCACACTTGCCAAGATGATTTCTCTGTAGAAGTTCTCAAACTGACTTTTTTCTAAAACATAGTAGTGACTCAATGTTAATAAATCAATCAGAAGATACGATCTGAATTCACAGAATAAATGGGTTTTTGAATCCCTATTCCTGTTTTTGAGGTGAAGGAATAAGAGGGAACTGCTTCTAGTTCATCAACACTGTTAGTCAATGGCATAGCTTTCCTATTACATTTCCCTGCTTTTAAATTCATATGTGAACTGCTTTCTCCTTTGTTAAAAAAGAGCAACCCCCCTCACTGTCCACCACAGACCTCCTTTGTTATTAAGTCATATTCAGAAACAAAGTTATCCATACGGCCATATAGTGAGTAGGTATTGTTAACAGGGCTGAAATCACGCATGTAGTAAGGTGCTATTTTTTAATCAAGGAGTCAGCATGTCCATCTTTCATACCCAAATTTGAGTCCCAAATTGCCTTTCTCATCCCCTGTTGTATACCTAAAAAACAACTATTATCTTCACCACAAAGTCAGGAAGGTGATTTAAAGCCAAGTAAACATGTTCTTGCAGAAGTTCTCGTAGGTAGTAGAGTTAAGTATATCATTACTTTAAAAACAAAAAAACCCAGACACAGTTGTACTTACAACCTAGCAATATTTACCTGGGGAGAAAAAGTTACAGGCCTTCTAATGTTCTTTTGTCAATTTGTGTGGCCATAATTCATGAAAGTGATTTCACTTGTAGCTGGCTGGTCACTATCCCTTTTAATCTGTATGTTGGTTTAGCCTTTGTATCAGCACTGCAAATTTGTTTTCTACCTCTGCCTCCTAACTTCTTCCCGCTACCATCTTTTTCTTGTAGAAAAACTGATAGATGGTAGAAGAGAAACTGCGCAGAGGCCTTTGACTCTAAATGTGGGTAATAACCAGCCGTTAACACTTCTGTTACAGATCTTGATTCCCCGCTTAGAGGTTTCAAGGGGAGAAAGTGCTCCACTCCTTTTCCCACCCTGTACAAATACCGAGAGGCAAACCACACTATCCGCACGATTCTGGTTGCCTGAGTTCAAGCTTTCATCTCCCAAGTAATGGTGATTACCAAAACTCTTCTAAGAGTTTGAGTTGGTCTTGTCACCTATTCAAGTCATCAGTGAAGCCAGCTGTTTACAATCCATGTGAATTCTTTTAATAGTTACTTCAATACAGTCCATGGCACTATACAAAAAAGCAAGATCATGAACATTAAAGCTGACAGCAGGACAGTATGTATGATGTTCACAAACAATAGGAATTTAAATCACCTGTTCTCAATGACTGCTAATCATATTACAGGAAATACAGTATTAAAATAGTTCATCCTCAGTACATTGATCCTCCTTAGAAAATACAATTGTTACAAGTAAAATATAGCATTTAGAACTTTCATTTAAAAATACAAATTTTATGAAAAAGTTGAGAATTTTTTGAGTGGGAATTATAAAAGTCAATGATAAAGAAAATTCTACTTTCGGGTAATGTGTACTTTAAAATATTGTGAAAAATATTTTTTTATTCTAAAAACAATGTCAGGAAAGAATACCCAAATTCTTCTAAAACCACTAGTTCTAGTTATGCAATTGTTATTTTGGTAACATTAACAAGAAAACACATTTACAATTTTAACACTGCAATCATCTGTCAGATAATTAGGATAGAATAAATGTTGCATATGCATTAGGTTGAACATTACATATATATATTTAAATATAGCATTCTTTTCATTTAATCTTTGATGAATTGGACTACACACTTATGTCTTACTATAATACTCTAAAATGATTTGGAAACATTTTCCTTAACTTCTAGCCCTGAAAATCCATTCTAATGTCTTTGTCAATAGTCACTGAAACCAAATGAAATTATAGTGTTTTGTGGCTTTAATATTAAGTTGAGAACTTAATATATCTGAAGCTGTGATGAAGTGGCTCCATCTTGCCATTTGTATACGTGGTCTGAAATCACAGTTCTGCACAACGGACATCTTTTCTCTCTGTTAAGCCATAAGGTAATGCACTCTTCACAAAATATATGCTGCAAGGGAATTAAGAACTAGATTTTATAGTTGATAACATTTTAATCTTAAACTCACCACACTGTAGAGAATCATACTCTAGAGCTCAAAGGGTTGTGGACAACACTGATCCCTCCATTTTACAAATGAGAAAACATAAGCAGTGTTCAGGAACACACAGCGGGCTTAGTGGTGGAACCACTAGCATTCTTTTGACTCTTTTATCCATTTTAACCACTTTTAATAAAATTTAAGCTAACTTTAGGTGATATAAGATCAAGTGTGACTTAACAGCTTTATAATAAAGTCTTTGAGAGTTCCTGGAATAAAGTACAGGAAAGGGCCTTAGACAATTCAGTAACAAATGCTGGCCTTTTATTCTAAAAGACCAGTATTCAATTATTAAAATGGTCTGTACTCCAATCACTTTGGCATCCAATCTGCCATTGGAATTATTTGTCCCCTTCAGTCTTCTACATCAAAATCATTAGAATATAAGGGACAAGATTTAATCTTGTCTAATCTACCAAACCCGTAATCCCAGTAAGAAATTACAAGTGTGTGTCCTGAAATGCTACTTTCTGCAGTGAAGATTATTTTTTCCTTACAGCTAACATAAATGCGAGTTATGTGTGGGACTTTTGAAAACCACAGAGAAGTGTGTTCAGGTTGCTTAAAAATACAGTTACCTGACAGATGAGAAGAATTGGCTTTTGAAATTCAGCTTGACATACTGAACAAATATCATACGCATCTGAACACTGTCTCTTGCTGGCAGCCACTCCGTAACTCTAGAAAGATAAGAAGTTCCATTCATCTACAAACTTCTTTCTTTCCTGTTCCTCAAATACATAGGTGATACTGTATTTCTACATGCCTGTGGAATTAGGCATTTGAGAACTCTCCCAAAGGACACAAACATTTCTAAGCTGAACTATGGATGCAGAACCATGGATGCAGAACCAAGATGGACTGCATCTTGGTGAACTTATGAAGTAACACATAACAGAATGCTGGGAGATCGTCAGATTCACTGGATTCCCAAATGATAGTGCTTCAAATTCAGAATGGTTTAAGAGACTAAGTGATTTGAAATATAATAACCATTGTATAATCTATATTCACGTACCATGTGACACAGTATTGATTGCCAAACTGAGCCCACGTATTATGATGGCACTGGTTCAAAAGAGTCAATCCAGAGCTTGACTAGCTGAATGTAACTTATTTGGAGACTGGTTTTGTTTTTTGGGTTTTTCTTGGGGTGCTGGTAATTAGATATTTACTTATTTTAATCAAGGTACTGGAGATTGAACCCGGGACCTCGTGCATGCTAAGCATCTGCTCTACCACTGAGCTATATACCCTCCCCGTCTGGAGACTGCTTTAAAGATAGATTTCTGTGCTCCACACTGGAGATTGAGTCAATAGGTCCAGAAATAATCTAAGAATCTGTAAATTTTTTAAAGCTCTCCACATGAGATCAACATGAAGGTCTGGAGACCACTGAACAGTGTCCTGCCACTAAATCTAAAAACAATTTTAATTTTCATCCTTACTTATCACTAAATCAGCATTTAGTACTAGGTAAGAAAATTTTACAAAAGAACTGCAGTAGCAAAATGTCACGGGTAGAGTTACACTGCCAAAACTGACTAAACAATCCTACAGATCTTTGAATTTCCTTTTCTTCTAAAGTCCTAAAAAAGTTTCTGATCTCTTTAGGATCTTAATAACTTCCTCACCAAATTCAGTAGAATTTAGTCATTAACTAGACATGACAAAATGTTACAAATGAGATCAGCTTTCTGTAGAAATGATGTGTAAAAGCTGGCCGTGGAGAGGAAAGAACACCCAAGTTTTTAGTCATCGTTATGAGAGTTAAAGCATGACTTGACTCAACAACCTGAAGCTGTAATCTAAACTTCCTGTATAAAATACTGAGGGTTAGGAAAATTAAGCTAAGACCCAAAAGCTAAAAATAACTGGAAACTAAGATTTTTTGAGACTGGTGATGTTAAAGATTTCAGAAACAGATTGGGAGACTGATGACCTTGGTGCCAGTTTCCCATAAGTAAATGTCAATTGGCAGAGTACACCGCAAGTATGTACGCTGACGGGCTTTTAAAACAGCACTCTTCTCTGGCATTTTGCGGACTCCATTCAGGTAAAGACTTAACCTGATGGTGACTTCCATTTTCTTGGCAACATTAAGGAACGTGAGAGTCTCAGAAACAAATCAAAGAGGCTGATGACTGTGATAATCTTTCTATGCTTCACAAAGAAACAATACCAAAAGTATTTCAGCTCAAGCCTTACAAGATTAATAAACACAGCAAAATGGCTGATACCCACATAATCAACTGAATAAACTTCACCAAAGCTGAACTCTCAATTTTATTCTATTTCGTCTAAAGAAGTCTGAATAGGATGCAGTAAAACTTGTTACTACATTACTAGCTATCTTAGGGAGAGGGTGCCTTGGCCAGTTCAGGCCCCTTTGTAGGTATAATCCATTTTTTTTAAAAAGACATGTATTATTAGGTTGGCATTTTTGTAAGTCACATCCCCTAAGTCCTGACAAAGTAATTGTATAAGTACCTAACAGACTGCAAAACTGAGACCCAAACTCTGAAATCTGGTGGCCACACATACTGAGAACCTTTGAAACTACTAAAAGCAAATGAGTCCATGACACCCTTTCTCTGCAATGTTACGTTAGTAGAATCACATAATAATCATGTTTATAACTGACACTGGAGTCTCGATTTACTGTTAATTTCACACTGTGAACTTACTTGTGCATACAGAATTGAGTACTGCTGGGGGAAATTTTCCAGTTAAAATTTCAAGGGACATGATTTTTGGTAATGAGCTTTTTTCATATACACCGTAAGTTATAATCTAAACACCTTCACAGAAGCTGAAGAGTTAATGGAAATACACAAAGCCACCATTTGTGGATTTAAAAAGGAAGAAGAACAAAAGTTCACAAGATTTTTAAGGGAATGTTTATAAACCCTTGAGCATGTCAAGTGATCTGAAGGGACAAGAGGCACACTCAAATATATAAGCACTGTGTCAACTATCAGGTGGCTGTCAAAGTGCAAGAAATTGATCGCAAAAATAAAATCTCTAAACCATTACAGCCCCAAGTGCCAAAGTCCTAAGAAAAGGTTTTTTTTTAAATCATGCACTTCTGAAATCTGCGCTTGTGGGGGTCCGGGTATAACTCAGTGGTAGGGTGCGGTTGGTGTGCATGAGGTCCTAGGTTCAATCCCCAGAGGCTCCGTCAAGGGGGAAGAAAAGAAATCTACGCTTGTAAAACTGCTAAACTGGAAAAATTTTTATAATGAAAAAAGGAAGGTAAAAAGAGTTTTTTCTGATAAAAAAAATACTTACTGGTCGTGTAAAAAAAATTTGCAAAACCCGTCTGAAAGTTCTTAGATGTCCAAAAAAGTCCAGAAGCTGAAAGAGAAATAAGTAATTCATTAACTCAAAGAGCCCGGGGAGGACTGCGAAAATAGTGGAGTAGTAGGATTGCCACAAATACACCAAAAATTACAAGTGGCAGACTGATCAATTTGCACAAAATGCCCACTGAACTTTGGCAGAATATCTCTTATTTCAGGAATACAACAAGATTCCCCCCCGCCCCCAAAAAAGAAAAAAAAGAAGGAAATTGATGCAGGACCTGTTCTGCAGGAAGGGGGCAGCAAAGGAGGAAAAGCGTCTTCACTCTGGGACACCCCCTGTCCAGGGGGGAGGTCAGCAGGAACAGAAAGGGGGCTTCTGAGGCTTGGAGGAGAAAGCAGCAGCTGTTAGGCAGACAGAACTGACAGAAACCAGCACAGAGGGTCCCTGCGACCCCCAGCCTGAGACGCAAGCCAGTGGGGGTGGGCCAGGACTGCCTGCTGGAGCTCGGTCTTTTGTGGACGAGCCGGGGAAGAGGACTGGGGCTGGAGCGTGGTGCGGGCTGCAGCTGGAAGTGTGTACAGGACAGAACAGCCTGAGACCCCCATAAAAAAGTACCACTGCTGGTGTACAGGGGGGCACAACACAGCCAAAGCCGTACCCGCCATCTCTGCTAGCCCAGAAGACACTGCTCAGCACCACCATTGGTGAAAAGAGAGGTGGGATTCAGACACAGCCATCTTCTTGGCTTGCTCTGGTGCTTGGCTCCCAGGTGGAGGAGGGGCTGAAACATCAATCTGTACCCAGGGGTCCCGCAACTTCATAGGCAGGACTGAGATTTGAGTCTTGCCCCAGGCAGCAGTGGCAGATTTGCTCTGCTGGTACCTTTGTGGACCCATGTGTTTAAGACAAATGAGCAGACTTGTGGTGGATGGTGGGAGTGGGTTTGGCATTAACAGTAGGCCTGCGGACCTTACGTGGATGCAGGGCCAGGGTCTGTGCTGACCCTGTGGCGCACCACTGGTCCAGGTGTGTGACCACACACACCACAGCTGATCCTAGTGCCTGATGTCGGTGGATCTGCACTGGTGGCTCTGCGGGCACAGAAACTGGGGGACACTAGAGTGGGTTGCTAACATTCCCACGGCTGAGACGGGGACAAGGGTATCATCAACAAAGTGTACTTTGTAAGTCTGTATAACAAGTGACAGACAACACCACAGAGGGCACTTCCCAGTGGACATCTCCTGCGGACATGCACCCAGCAGTGCCTCTTTGAGCTGAAGCACTCCAACCCTGCCTACCGCTCACCGCAGCTCAGAAACGGGTCTGGAAGCCTCTATTCCAGCAACAGGGGAGCACACCCAGCCCCGTAAAGGCTGTAACAACCACAGGACAAAAAAGGAGACCCCGCTCGACAACAATAATCAGGGCAGGTTCTGATCACCATAACTCCAACCAACCCCCATCGAAGGGATAACAGCCAATACATATGGAAGAAAGACATGGCAACCATCCATATTAAGAACAGCCCTAGCAATAAAACTACTGGACGCTCAGTCTGCACAGGGACGCCCCTACTTTAAAAACAAATTTAGGAGAGAAATTATTTCAAGCGTCTTTTCTGACCACAATGTCATGAAACTAGAAATCAACCACAGAAAAACAAACGAGAAAAAAAATTACTGCCCGGAGACTAAACAACATGCTACTAAAAAACCAATAGGTCAACTCAATGATGAAATCAAAGAGGAATTCAAAAAATACTGAGACAAATGAAAATGAAAACACAATGACCCCAAATTTCTGCAACGCAGCAAAAGCTGTTCTAAGAGGGAAGTTTACAGAGATACAAACTTACCTCAGGAAACAAGAAAAACCTCAAGTAAACAACCTAACCTTACACCTAAAGCAATTAGAGAAAGAAGAACAAACAAAACCCAAAGTTAGCAGAAGAAAAGAAATCATAAAGATTAGAGCAGAAATAAATGAAATAGAGACTAATAAAAAATAGAAAAGATCAATTAAACTAAAAGATGATTCTCTGAAAAGATAAACAAAACTAATAAATCTTTAGTTAGACTCATCAAGAAAAAGAGGAAGAGGGCCCCAATTAATAAAATCAGTAATGAAAAAGGAAAAGTTGCAACTGACACCACAGAAATACAGGGATCGTAAGAGGCTACTATGAGCAACTATACACCAACAAAAAGGACAACTAGAAGAAATGAACTATTTCTTTAAAAGGTACAATTTGCCAAGACTGAACCAGGAAGGAATACAAAGTATGATTCGATCAATTACCAGTACTGAAATCGAATCAGTAATTATAACTCTCATACAATGCTATAATTTGATACATGTATATACTGCAAAATGACTACCATAATAAAGTTAGAAAAATCTCCCCCACCAAAAAAAAAATCCCAAGAAACAAAAGTCCAGGACCAGGTGGCTTCACAGGTGAATTCTACCATTTAGAGAAGAGTTAACATCTATCCTTCTGAAACTATTCCAAAAAACTGCAGGGGAAGGAATACTTCTGAGCTCATTCTATGAAGCCACCATCACCTTGATACCAAAACCAGACAAATATATCACAAAAAAGAGAAAATTACAGGCCAATATCACATATGAATATAGACACAAAAATCCTCAACAAAATACTAGCAGATCGGCTCCAACAATGCATGAAAAGGATCATACACTGCGATAAAGTGCGATTTATCCCAGGGATGCAAAGATTTTTCAATATCCACAAGTCAATCAATGTGATACACCACATTAACAAATTGAAGAATAAAAACCGTATGATCATCTCAACAGATGCAGAAAGAGCTTTTTGATAAAATTAAACATCCATTTATGATAAAAACTCTCCAGAAAGTGGGCATAGAGGGAATATATCTCAACGTGATAAAGGCCATATATGACAAATCCACAGCTAATATCATACTCAATGGTGCAAGGTTGAGAACATTTCCTCTAAGATCAGGAACAAGACAAGGATGCCCACTCTCTCCATTTCTATTCAACACAGTTTTGGAAGTCCTAGCCATGGCAATTAGAGAAGAAGAAGAAATAAAAGGAATCCAAATTAGAAAAGAAGTGAAACTGTCACTGTTTGCGGATGACACAATACTACCCGTAGAAAATCCTAAAGGTGCTACCAGAGAACTACTAGAATTCATCAATGAATTTGGTAAAGTTGGATACAAAATTAATATACAGAAATCAGTTGCATTTCTATATACTAGCAACAAAATAGCAGCAGAAGAAATTAAGGAAACAATCCCATTTACCATCATACCAAAAAGAATAAAATACCGAGGAATAAACGTACCCAAGGAACAGATGGCCAACAAGCATATGAAAAGATGCTCAATATCCCACTACTTGTTAGAGAAGTGCATATCAAAAATACTGTATCACCTCCCACCAGCCAGAATGGCCATCATTAAAAAGTCCACAAATGATAAAGGCTGGAGAGGATGTGGAGAGAAAGGAAGCCTCCTACACTGTTGGTGGGAATGTGAATTGGTGCAGCCACTCTGGAGGATGGTATGGAGGTTCCTTAAAAAGCTAAAAATAGACTTACCACATGATCCAGCAATCCCACTCCTGGGCATATACCCAGAGAAAAATATAATTCTAAACGACACATGCACCCCAATGTTCATAGCAGCACTGTTTACAATAGCCAAGACATGGAAACAACCCAAATGTCCATCAACAAATGACTGGATAAAGAAGATGTGGTATATACATATATATACAATGGAATACTACTCAGCTATAAGAAAGAATAAAATAATGCCATTTGCAGCAACATGGATGGACTTGGAAATCATCATTCTAAGTGAAGTGACCCAGGAAGAGAAAGAAAAATGCCATATGATATTGCTTATATTTGGAATCTAAAAAAATATATAAATGAACTACTATTTATAACTTAGATAACTGATTTCCTGAATATGTGTAACCACATTTGACTGCCCTTTATGATTAGATTACTGCATTATGTTGATTCTTATTTTGTGTTGGCTTTAGTCTTTTTTTTTTTTTACATTTTTTATTGATTCATAATCATTTTACAGTGTTGTGTCAAATTCCAGTGTTCAGCACAATTTTCCAGTCATTCATGGACATATACACACTCATTGTCACATTTTTTTCTCTGTGATTTATCATAACATTTTGTGTATATTTCCCTGTGCTATACAGTGTAATCTTGTTTATGTATTCTACAATTTTGAAATCCCAGTCTATCCCTTCCCACCCTCTACCCGCCCCCCCCCCCCCCCGGTAACCACAAGTCTGTATTCTCTGTCCATGAGTCTATTTCTGTCCTGTATTTATGCTTTGTTTTTGTTTGTTTGTTTGTTTTTGTTTTTTAGATTCCACATATGAGCGATCTCATATGGTATTTTTCTTTCTCTTTCTGGCTTACTTCACTTAGAATGACATTCTCTAGGAGCATCCATGTTGCTTCAAATGGCATTATGTTGTCGGTTTTTATGGCTGAGTAGTATTCCATTGTATAAATATACCACATCTTCTTTATCCAGTCACCTATTGATGGACATTTAGGTTGTTTCCATGTTTCGGCTATTGTAAATAGTGCTGCTATGAACATTGGGGTGCAGGTGTCATCCTGAAGTAGATTTCCTTCTGGGTACAAGCCCAGGAGTGGGATTCCTGGGTCATATGGTAAGTCTATTCCTAGTCTTTTGAGGAATCTCCACACTGTTTTCCATAGTGGCTGCACCAAAGGCTTTAGTCTTTTGATAACTATGAAAGTTTAAAAAGCTAAAGCTTTAAACTGTTCTTAGAAACAATGAACAGTATATATATGTAAATTAAAAACAAAGACAAAAACCCACCCAAGGAGGCGAAAGACTTGTACTCTGAAACTGTAAGACAATGATGAAAGAAACTGAAGACAACATAAATAGATGGAAAGATATACCATGTTCTTGGATAGGAAGAATCAATATTATTAAAATGGCCATACTACCCAAGGCAATATACAGATTCAATGCAATCCCTATCAAATTACCAATGACATTTTTCACAGAGCTGGAACAAAAAATGTTAAAATTTGTATGGAAACACAAAGGACCCTCAAATATCCAAAATAGTCTTGAAAAAGGGGAACAGAGCTGGGGGAATCACACTCACTGACTTCAGACTATACTACAAAGCTAAAGTAATCAAAACAATATGGGACTAGCACAAAAACAGACACACAGATCAATGGAACAAGATAGAAAGTCCAGAAATAAACCGACACACTTATGGTCAATTAATCTACAATAATAAGTGATGCTGGGAAAATCGGACAGCTGCCTGCAAAAGACTGAAATTAGAACCTTCTCTAATACCATATACAAAAATTAACTCAAAATGGATAAAGATCTAAATGTAAGACCAGACACTATAGAACTCCTAGAGGAAAACATAGGCAAAACACTTTTTGACATAAATCACAGCAATGTTCTTTTTTCAAACCAGCTCCTAGAGTTATGGGAATAAAAGCAAAAATAAACAAATGGGACCTAATTAAACTTAAAAGTTTTGCACAGGTAAGGATACCATCAACAAAACGAAAAGACAACCTACAGAATGGGAGAAAATATCTGCAAATCATATGACAGATAAAGGACTAATTTCTGAAATATACAAATAGCTCATACAGCTTAATATCAATAAAACAAGCAACCCAATAAAAAAAAATGGGCAGAAGACCTAAAGGGACAGCTCTCCAAAGAAACATCCAGATGGCCAAAAGGCATGTGAAAAGATGCTCAATATCGCTAATTGATAGAGAAATGCAAATCAAAACTACATTATGTATCACTTCACACCAGTCAGAATGGCCATCATTGAAAAGTCCACAAATGATAAATGCTGGAGAGGGTGTGGAGAAAAAGGAAGCCTCCTACCCTGTTGGTAGGAATGTAGTTTTGTGCATCCATTATGGAAAAGAGTATGGAGATTCCTCCAAAAACTAAAAACAGACTTACCATATAATCCAGCCATCTCAATCCTGGGCATATATCTGGAAGGAACTCTAATTCGAAAAGATATATGCACCCCAATGTTCATAGCAGCACTATATACAATAGCCAAGACATGGAAACAACCTAAATGTCTACAGATGACTGGATAAAAAAGTGGTATATTTAGACAATGGAATACTACTCAGCCATTAAAAAGAATACAATAATGCCATTTGCAGCAACATGGATGGGCCTAGAGATCATCATTCTAAGAGAAATAAGCCAGAAGAAGAAAGAAAAATACCATATGATATCACTCATATTTGGAATCTAAAAAAAGAAAAAAGAAGACTCTAATGAACTTATCCACAAAACAGAAACAGACTCACAGACATAGTAAACAAACTTATGGTTACTGACGGAAAAGGGGGTGGGAAGGGATAAACTGGGAATTCAAGATTTGCAAATATTAACTACTGTTTATAAAACAGATAAATAAGTTTCTTCTATGTAGCAGAGGAAACTATATTCAATATCTTGTAGTAACCTATAGTGAAAAAAGAATATGAAAACAAATACATGTATGTCTGAAACATTATGCTCAACACCAGAAATTGACACACTGTAAAATGACTATACTTCAATGAGAGAAAAAAAAAAGAAAAATGAACAAAGAGCTCTATCTGTTAAAACACAAAGATCAAAGCTAGTATTGAATACTGATATTAACTTAATATTCACTGTGTATGACAATAATTTCATTCTAACTATAAAGTCCAATTATGGAATATTTTACTCATCGATTTCAGTCAACTCTTAACCAAAATGAAATACATCTGAATTCCTAGAGATACAATTTGGTCAAGACAAATATGAACTTAACTATGTCAAAGGCCAGGCAATTTTACCTGGTTCACATGTCCTTAACATATTTAAAGTTTCACAAAGTGATTAAGTTGAGGGGAGCAGGCATAAGGGGAACAGGAGAAGATACTCCACTAGTTTGATAATTATGTGTATGATAATGCTACTGGGTATATTCTATTCTACTTGTTTCCCCCACATTAGATAATCCACAGTATATGGAGGTCCACTCTGCCAATAAAATCTGGAACCATTGGATTAAGATAAACATACCTATTTCCATTTGCAAGTAGATATAGAGCCTGCCATTACTTCAAACTAGTGATTTAAAGATAAAATAAACTTTAACTCAACATTGTAAACCAACTATACTTCAATTAAAAAATAAACTATAAAACAGTTAAAGAGAAAAGCAGTAGTATATAAAATCTATAAATATTACATGCATCATTACAAATGACAAGATTAATTGCTACCTACTTTTAGTATGAGGTAGAGTAAAGCCAGCAATATCCCAAGACTCCATCTAGTTACATTACCAAACTCCCCATAGCTTATAAGGTAACGAAACCAAACTGGTATGGGAACAAAAGTTCGGTAATACTGACATAATTCTTCTAAAAGCATATACCAGTAACCCTAAAAAGGAAGGAAAAAGAAAACAAATAGAGTCACCCAAGCTACTTACATACATAAAACAAACAGTTCATATTGGATTGAGAACATCATGAGTATATGGTACAGTAACACAAATAACTATAAAGTCAATCTTCATAATGATAATGGTTATGACTGACAACCTTAACCTGGTTCTCACATCTCACACAGTCACTGTGTGGTTTGTTTTTCAAAGAATTTCTAAAGAGTGACATTGAAAATGTTTTACACATACTAAAACATTTTGCTGATTATAAAAATTTATATTGAAGTTTTTACTGAGTATGGAAAAACACTGACTAAATGCATACAGTTACCAACTGTCTATCAATAATGCCCTGGAGAAGTACAAAGTCAAATATTTTCCAATATATGATGTGGGGACTGATTTTTAAATTACTCCAAAGCAAATATAATTCTGATTTTATTGGAACAGATTAATATTTAGGTGCAAGTCCTTGAACAAATAATTGCCAGTCTGAGATAATATAGATAATTAAAATTAGCTTATTCAGCAAACTGAAAAATTATGAAAGGAGTCACTTAAACAAAGACTAAATAGCATTAATGCAGTTTACTAATATCATTCCAATAAAAGATGTTACTTTCTTACCTTGGATTTAAAAGGCATAATGAAAGAAGGCACCAATAAAATAAGGCATTTTAAGCCCATGAAGAGGAATTTCAGAATGAAGTCTGTAATTCCAACAATCCAAAGCACTTCCCAGAAGCTCGAATGGTCCAAAGAAGGATTTAAAAAAATTAAGCTACCAAGAGAAAAACATCAAAACTTACCAGAGCAGCGTACAAAGATAAAGTGTTGATAGGTGTTCTAATTTGCTACCAAACAGTTTACTTTCATTTGATGTGTGAAAAATTGGAGTTTGGCGAGATACTAATGTCTTATGTTTTATGTTATTAGAATGGAAGATCATTTTGCTTATTTTAAAGAGGCTTTTTAGGTGTTTGAATTTCAAATCTTTTTTCTATAAAGAAAAAGAAGAGTCTTCCTAACTTGTCATGGTTATTGTTCTAGCCTGTAATCTGTAAAAAAATTCACTAACTAGATAAATCTGCCATTCTCTCCTCAACCGATTCCAACCAGAATTCTATCCTCTCCTTTCCACTGAACTGGTTTTGTCAACATCATCAACTCCCTCCTTCATGCTAAATTTAACAATCACTTTATTGTCCCCTTTTCCCTCCCTGAAATATTTTCTTCCTAGACACACTCTCTCCTAGTTGTTCTCATATGTGACTGACGGTTCCTTCTTGAGTCTCCTTTGCTACACCTCTGCTGAATAATTGTGGGTATGTCCAGTCCTGGTCCCTCTTCTCTGTCTCCACTTCCTTTTCCTGATTAATCTTGTCAAGTTCCATGGTTTTCAAATATCAACATATGCTGATAACACCCAAATTTATAGCCCTAACCTCTACTCTGAGCTTATGACATATTTATTTATTGATTTATTTAAATTTATTTTTGCTTTTTTCGGGGGTGGGGAGGTAATTAGGTTTCTTTGTTTATTTGTATTTTAGAGGAGGTATTGGGAATTGAACCGAGGACCTTGTGCATGCTAAGCATGCGCTCTACCACTTGAGCAATACCCTCCCCACTATAACTTTTAACAGTTATACACAACCTTTCAAACTTACCATGTTCAAAAGAGAATTACTGATCTTCCCCTTAGAATCAGTTCCTTCCCCCATCTTTCCCAGTCCAGTAAATGGCACCACCATCCAGTTTCTCAGACTAAAAACCCAGGTATTACCCTTTATTCTTCCCCTCTACCTACCCACCCGATCCAATCCGGATGATACTGGCTACATCTACACACTATATTGCGGATCTGTCCGTATCTCTCCATCTCCACTGAAACCAGGATTTCTAGTTATCTCATTAAGGCCAAAAATTCAGAATACTTACATCTGATACAGAAACTTATCAACTACTGTACTTTAGCAAGTTTTCTTTTAGAAACAAAGATCGAGTGTTCTCATCACACATATACACAGAAAAAAAAGATAACTAAGGGAGGTGATGGATATGTTAGTCAGCTTGATTGTGGTAATCATTTCACAATATATACATATATCAAAAATGTTGTACATCTTCAATATATACAATTTTTATTTATATAAAAATAAAAACCACCACCACCAACAACCTAATTGTATTTAATAAACATTGATTATATAAGTAAAACTTTAAATATCAAAAATTAAATATTTATTGAGCACTTGCTATGAGGTAAGGCACTGCACGTACAAATGGAAGTAAGTCACTTCAAACTTTCAATCTTGGAAGGAAACAGGTAAAACTTGAACTCTAACAATAAATATGGGCAAGTAAGATATATGCAAAGTGCTATGGAATAGGATTACATTAAAAATGTGATTGTGTACTTGGACCTCTAATTACCTGTAATAAAGTGATTGAGAATGAAAGGTGTAATATAAAAGAACAGAAGATCCTGCTAAGAATACCAGTAACCAAGCACAATGAATCTTTGAGCACCTTTCCTGAAAAATAAACAATTTTATAATTTGTTACTTTGAATTGTCAGAATTTTAAATATCATTATTTTACTTTAATAACTTTAATTTAGAACATTTCACTAGATTAACTTAATAAAAATATAGACTATCTTAAATTGTACAATCATCACATTCTATTTTTATGTATCTTTAGTGAACAAAACTATATTTTAAACAAATTTTTAAAATACAATTTCTTCATTGTATAACATTAGCTATGTTTCAAAGAAGCCAAATCTTCTACAAACTGACATAAAGTACCCACCGAAATGAAAATTCTACCTCTGCAGCTCCTATTTTTGCCTCCCCAACAAAACAGAATTTTTAAAAATGCATTTGTTATCATGGTTTATAATATAATATTTTAAAATCTCAGACAATTCAGTAAGAATTTAATAATCTGTTTTTAATCTCACTTTTACAATTAAATTTTAATTACTAATTTAATTAAAAGTTTTACTAGTTTTAAACCCTGAATTAACCTTTCATTGTTTGACAGGTTCAAACAACAAACTTTCAGGTCAAAATGTATGATCCTTTACACAGATATAGCCCTTTAAAATTTCCTAAAGGTGAAATTTTATAAATTAATCCTATTTTCCCAATAATTTATATGAATAGGACTCTTATCATTTGTTATGGAAAAACTTTTGGGGTTTAGTTTTCTTTAAATGAGAGATCTAAATAAATAGTTCAATACCCACCTATTCAATGTACATTTTATTTAACTATTTTAAAGCTTATAATGCAACAGCTGAAGTTTTTAATGATGATTCCATTACTTAGTGTGGTTAAATTAATTCAAAACGTGAAGGCACTTGATAAATCAATCAAATAGTGCATTCTAAACCTTCTAATCCTTCTGCTTTTTCTTTCTCTATCAGGAATCCAACATCCAAAGAAAGTAAGATGAAACAATTTAGCATTAGGACAGATCATTTATTCCAGGTCACTTAAATAAAAATATATTATGGATGTTCTAGCTATTTAAATTTGTCAAATAAACTATCTATATTCCTACTTCTCTCAAAAAAGAGTATATAATTCTACAGGGAGAAACATTTAATGATTTTTTAGTTGCTGGTTATACTTACTCTTAGAAAAACCTGATTTACAATGCTTTTGTTTGCATATATAAAAGTTGTAAGCAGCCCAATTCCAAGAGAAATTCCTGTTAGAAAATAAGGTCCAGTTAATTGAAAGAAAAAAAAAAAAGAGGTAACATAATGACATGAATTTAAAGGAAGCAAATACAGTTTTAAATGCTAACAGAAAATAAGTAACTGAAATACACAGGTTAAAGTAGATTACCAATAAAGAAAGAAAATTAGCTGAATTTAGCAATGAAACAATTCAATGTTTTATTATACTCTACCTGTTAGATGCTGCATAAAAAGTTTGACACCCAGAATCAAAATATATGGAATACTTTTTTGCAACCATTTGAAGAGATATCGGAATTCTGAGGAGGAGCTACTACCATGATCTCCAGACTCCGTGTTTGTATCATCAGGCTGCCTTGCTTCACTGTGGGAGTGACTCCGGAAGCGACTATGTGCACATCCATGGGTACAGCTATGGACACCTGACCTTGCATTTCCGGAGCTTGTATTTTCAGCACATTCTTTCAGCATGGAGTTCATCTGGATATGAACATCTCCACAATAAAGACAGGAAGCTTCTCCTGTCAATCTTGTTTGAACACACTGGGAGGCTGAGGCATCCTCACTGCCTGCAGCTCCTGAAGGGCTGTGAAGTTGGCTACAGTTGGCTTGCATGACCCTTGGATACTTTTTCCGTGATCCAGATTTCTTTGCTTTAGGGCTCTGTCTCCTAAAAATCAAAGAGCAGAAAATATTCTAAAAGAACAGTTAAATGCAGGCAATATACTGCTCGCTAAGAATCCTTTATTCACTAAAGGAGAGGCTGACAGTCACAGAAGATACATTATTTTGAGCTTATCTATCACCTGTTATTAGATTCCTCCCTCTTCACCCTTTATACGAAGGCTCTGCTGCCCTACACAGACTATCTTTTAAGGAACATCTGCTACAAAAACAAGTTCAGATTTAGATGCCTCCAGTTCTGTAATGACAAAAGAAATCAGCAAAACGGTAGCAAAACGGTCAAAGTACCAGTGCCTACCAGATGTACTCATTCTTACTTGAATACTTTAGTAGATTTCTGTGCTTAGCTGGAGCAGTTTCATCTCTGATGCAGATTCTACACTTCCTAAGAGTGAGTCTGTAATTTTTAATGGTTGGAAAGGCTAGGAAGATAAAAAAACATTAAATCTTAACCCCTTATTAAGTACCATCATGGAGAACTAAATAAAACATTTCACTTAAGTGACCTACAAGTTGGGAAACAGCTTTCCCAAAGCTAATAAAAAGGTTTCCAGTAATTAATACCAGGACTATTACCTTCCCTCCCCTCAAGAGAATGCTGCCTAAATACCTGTAAAATAAGGAGACTTGGGGAGTCGCCATGTAATTATTAGATGACTCTTCAGTATGAATAAGGATGAGGGGAGGCGGTGTGGGGAAAGAGAACAGGGGCAGAGGAGGAGCCCTAAATGACGAGCCTGAGTAGCCACCGACGATGCCTGAGTCCGAAACCAGCTGACAAATCCCAGAGACTTGCTGCCGCGTCTGTACGAGGAAGCTGGGGTCAACTTCAGGGCATGTTCTGTGTCATTCTACTTCATTCCTAGGTTTGAGTTTTTCTTTTTTTTAGTTATACTGTTTGGCAGTTTGGTTTTTAGTGCCTTTCACTAAAGGCTTTCACCGGTGCTCCAACGCCACAACCGCTACTGATTTCCTCGAATCTCTAAAGACGGACGTTGGACGGGGCAGTTTCAGCGCCTTTTTCCATTAAATAAAAACGCAGAACCCTCCCACTTTCCTCCGTGCACGAGCAAGAAAGGGAAGAAAAGTCAACGCAAACGACTCTTCCAGAATCGCCAAGACAGTTTTCCACCCACGTTCAAGCTTCGAGTGCCTCAGTTATTCTCCCCAGAGCCCACTCGCCGCGGGCCCTCGCCGCCTCCGCCCGCTTCCCCTAGGCCTGACCTCTCATGACGACGTGCGGACCGAGGCTCGTGCAGCGACTGCAGGAACACCGGGAGACGCCGCCTCTAGGCCTTGAGTCACGGCCATCACTTTCAACCCCACAACCGGCAACTCCGGCCCAGCGCGGCGGCGGCGGCGGCGGCGGCGGCGGCGGCGGCGGTTGCGGCGGTTGCGGCGTTGGTGGCGGCGGCGCGCGCGCTCCCCGCACGTCCTCGCGCGCGCTCCGCCCCCGCGCGACGCGCCGACGGACGGGCTGCGACGACCGGTGGGGGCGGAGGCCGCCGCGGGTGTTGGCTGTGGAGGAGAGAGGGCTGAGCCTGAGAACTGCCTGCGGCGTCTGCGTTAAGCAGTGAGGCGCCCTCACGTATGCGCGTACTGTGTCATCCGCCCCAGGCGTCGGAGCTCTGGACGTTTTGAGGTGACAAATGTTTTGGCTTCGGGAACCTGCCCTCGTGGGAGGAGCCTGAGCTTGGGGGCTGGCCCGGCCCCGCCCCCGGCTCGTCTGGCCTCTGGGGTGTTTTGGTCGCGCTTGGGACCGGAGCTGGAGGAGCCACGTCGGCGAGGGGTTGGCGCGTCTCCCAAAGAGCGGGGCGGGGCGGGGCGGGAGCCTTCGGGTTTCCGCGAGCTCAGCTGACCCAGTTGTGGCTGGGCGGTGAAGTTTTAACAGAACTGGGTTTTCATGACAGCTCTCAAGTTGCACAGGGTGTCCTAGGCCCTCCCGAAACCTGAGGAGATCAGAAGCGGAGACAAGTATGGAATAGTATAGGTGGAGGTGGAAGTAGAAGTTAGTTTAAAAGCCCTGCCTTGTATGGGGGTATGGGGAACTCTTTACTATCTTCGCTATAATTGTTAACCTAAAACTGTTCTAAAATGAAAAGGTTTATTAAGGAAAAATTTAAACTAAGCAAAAGAAACAAGAAACCTTGCCTTTTGATCCCCAGCCAAAGTATATTCTAAAATATAATTACTTGTATTCCATGAATCTGCCCCTTCTCCCACAACCACCGATAGCCTTTCCATTCTGAACCTCAAGTTTTTGACCTTTTATTTCTTGAAATTAACGTGGAGTAAATAACTCTTTATAGTCTTCCTACAGATGTTGAAATTAAATATTCCATGCCGTGGGCGACGGGTGCAATCTTTCCTCACTAGACAGGATAAATATGCGTACATATACACACATGTCATGAGTTGAATATCTAGTGAAAAGAGTGATACTTTGTGCTTTTTACTGGTCACTGCCTGATTTAAAGCCATTCACAACAACTTTGCCCGAGTTAGTTTGCTGGTGTGTGATTTTTGAAACTCATTAATTATGAAATTGCACCTAATTTTTTCCCATATCTAAGTACAACTGGACCCACTGTTTAACCTGAATTATCCATTTTGAGGCTGTAGTTAAATTAGATTAATTTTATTAGCAAACCATTTCCCATGGTTAGAAGGACACTCCCCCAATACCACCAACCGGTATTAGATCTGCTTCCCACTGTCAATTGAGATACTGGCTTTTTTTTTTTTTTTTGGTGTAAGTCTCCATGAGCCCCATTAATGTACGTCTCCCCAGCAAATTAGGTTTCTAGGTCAGTAAGTCTGTCTTAGTCTATAGATGGATGGCTTATAAACAACAAATTTATTTCTCACAGTTCAAGAGCGTGGGAAGTCTGAGATCAAGGTGGCAGCAGACTTGGTGTCTGGTGAGTTCCTGCTTCCTGGTTCATAGACAAATGTGTCTGGCTGCGGCCTCATGTGGTGGGAGGGAGGGGGGAAGCTTTTTGGAATCTCTTTTATAAAGGAACTAATCTTCCTGAGAACTCTGTGTTAATAATCTAGTCATCTACCCCTGTCTCCTTACAGTATCACATTGGAGGTTAGGATTTCAACATATGAATATTTGGGGAGGCACAAACATTCAGTCTGTAGTAAAGGCTGAAGCCAAACTCTGGTCTGTAGTGAATTTTTCAGAGAGACTTATTTGTATAGTATATTGTATCATTCCAACTACTATATGGATGTTTTTATTTTAAATTTTAAAATTTATGAGAATTTAGGAAACAGAAAAAGAGATACAATCTCACATAATCCAGCTACTTCCACAATGGGACATCAATATGTTTTAGTACATTGATAATTTTAATATATTTATAAATTTAGCATATTTATATTCTTAATATAATGTTTAGATTTTCATTTTAACACATTCATAATCCACTGAAGGTATATTAGTTCACATTGTAAGTTCATTAGCACGCTTGGAACTGCATTCCACTCAGGTAACTTGACTGAAAAGTAACATTTCAAGAAGAGTACTGAATTGATGACAAGATTTGACAGTGACAGACTTATCTGATAAATTTTCTTTCTACTGTCATCTGGAATGTTGGAAATGAACATTGTAACTGATTAATCCAAAAAGCATTTTCTGAGCGCTTGCTAAGTGTCAAGAATTGTACTAGATTGTTGGAGAGCTAGACGTTAAAAAAGACATAATCCCCATCCCACAGTGAAATCAGTGGGTAGACAGGACTCCAAACAAGTAATTACAGTTATGGGAATAAACACTATAATTGAAGGTTGTGTGAGATGCAGTAGAAGCAAGAAGTGGGAGCATTTAACTTCAACAGACAAGAAATGCTTCCTTAAATTTGTGGCATTTGAGATGAATCTTGAAGAATCTTGAAGAATCTTGAAGAATCTTGAAGAAGAAGTTGAAATTTGCTGGAACACAAGTAGTAATAGGACATTCCAGATAGAAACAACATTATATGTAAAGTCATGGTATTGAAATACCACAGCCCTTTGAAGGACTTAGTTCTTTGTTTCTGAAAGAGTAGGATGCTTATGAGGGAAGAGTAAGAGTAAAGAGGGGCTAGAAAATGAAAGTTTATGGGTCCCATTTAGGAATTTATTCTTTAGTTTATTCTAGTGGCCAGAGGGAAACTATTGAGTTTTAAGCAGAAGAGTTATGTGACCAGATTTTTGTTTTCCAGGAAATTCACATGCTAATAACTTAGAGCAATGCAAGCTCAATTGGGAGATTATTACAAGTAGTTGAGGTAAAACCTGAGAAGTCTTGAACTCCTTAGTGAATTGGGATTCTAGAGGAAGAATGAGATTGGAGAGAGGAGATAAAATCGATAGAATTAAATGTGGTAGATCTTTACAGTTTTATGCCCCTCATTTTGAATTATGTTTTCATGACTACCTGTATCCGTACCCTTGGTTAGTCCTCTCTTTGACCCCTGGGATGAAAGCAATTGTAATTTAGCAGAGGCTTGAAAAATATTTACACAGTGGGACTTCCTCTTTTATTGCTGGCAACTCTTCTATCACCATGTAATCAGATTAGGGCTAACCTCTTAGAAAATGAGGGACCACTTGGAGAGAGGCCCCAGGTGTCCCAACCATCTCAGCCTTCCCAGTTGAGGCCTCAAACATATGTATGAGGCCATCCTAGACCATCCAAACCCAACTAAGATGGTTCAGACCAGAAGAATCAGCCAGTCAACCCACAGAATCACAAGAAATAAGATTTTGTTTTAAGCCTCCAGATTTGGAGCAGATGGTTTCATAACAAAAGTTAATTGGTACCCTAGGTGACCAAGTAGATGTGGAGTGGGTAAGAAGAAATCTAAGATGAATTTCCATTTTGTAACTTGGGTTGATGGATTAATCAATATTGGAAAGCTACAAGTATTAGAACAAGTATAAATATTAGAACAAGTAATAGGTTGTATTACAAGAGAATAGAAAATGTATTTTTTTAAAGACCAAGTCTGGAAGGATAACAATAAATTCAGCTTTGGAAGTACTCAGTCTTAGGAGTTCTTCGGACATACAGGTGAAGATATCCAGTTGGCAATTTGATGTAAAGATCTGGAGATTAAAAATTTGAAGTAAAAGCTGTGGCTTTGAATGGCATTGCCCATTCTCATTTATTAGATTTGGGAGCTTTTTTTTTTTAGATTTGTTGGTATTTTGTACTTAGCATTATCTACAAATAGAGATAGTCTCTTCCTTTGCAGTCTGTATGCCTTTTCTTTATCATTTTGGCTGGAAATGCCACTAACATGTTGAATAGGAATGGTGAGAGTAGACATCCTTGCCTTTTTCCTGATTTTAGGGGGAAGATCTTCAGTTTTTCACTGATAAGTGTTAGCTCTAGTTTTTCTTCTGTAGATGTTTTCAGGTTAGATCAGTTCAGTTCTTCTTCTAGTTTACTAAGAATTTTGTTTTGATTTTATTTTTATCTTTATTTTTCTTCCATTTTAAATTTATGTATTTTACAATATCATATTTTTAAAATTGAAGTGTAGTTGATGTACAATATTATATGTTACAAGTATACAATATATTGATTCACAAATTTTTAAAGGTTATACTCCATTTATAGTTACTATAAAATACTGGCTATATTCCCCATGTTGTACAATACAATATGATTTACTAATATTTTGTGGTGAATTTTTGCATCTATGTTTATGGGAGATACTGCCTTTCATCTAATATCTTTATCTGGTTTTGATAACAAGGTCATGCCAGCCTGAATTGGAAATGTCTCCTCCTTTTCTGTTTTCAGGAAAGATTGTATAGAATTAGTATTATTTCTTAATCTTTAATTTGGTAGAATTTGCCAGTGAAGCTGTTTGGCTTAGAATTTTCTTTATGGAAAGGTTTTAAACTACAAATTTAATTTCCTTAGTATAGGATTATTCAAGTTATATACATCTTCTTGAGTGAGCTTTTGTAGTTCATGCCTATGAATGAATTGGCATAAAATTGCTTATAATATTCCCTTATTATCTTTTAAATATCTGTAGTGTCTGTAATTATGCTACCTCTTTCATTCTTAATTTTGGTAATGTGTCTTCTTGGTTTTTTTTTTTCCCCCTGGACAGTATGGCTAGAAGTTTATAGATTTTATTGATATATTCAATAAATTTATTTATTTTGGTTTTACTTACTTTTCTCTGTTGTTTTCTTGTTTTTAATTTTAATGATTTCTACTCTTTATTATTTTCTTTGGTTTGCTTTGGATTTAATTTGCTCTTTTTTATCTGATTTCTAAAGGAAAAGTTTAAGTTAAATCAATAAGATCTTTTTTTTTCCTAATTTAAGCATATAATTGTATGTATTTCCCTCTAAGCACTTTTTTAACTGAATTTCATAAATTTTGATATGTTGTATTTTTATTTTAACTCAGTTCAAAAATATTTTCTAATTTTCCTTGTGACTTCTTCTTTGATCCATATTTAGAAGTGTGTGGTTTAATTTTAAAATATTTGTGACTTTTCCAGGTATCTTTCTATTATTTATTTCTAATTTAATTCTGATATATTCAGAGAACATGCTCCTTATGATTTCAATTCTTTGAAATTTGTATTATGACTTAGAATATGTCTTGATGAATGTTCCAGGTGCACTTGAAAAGTGTTTGTATTGTGCTGTTGTTGGGTAGAGTGTTCTACAAATGTCTTATGAGGTCAAAGTTGATGGATAGTATTGTTCAGGTCTTCTCAATTTTTTCACTGATTTTCTGTCTGCTTATTCTATCCATTGCTGAGAGAAGTACTGAAGTCTCCAAGAATAATTATGAATTTGTCTATTTATCCTTTCAGTTCTTTCAGTTTTTTCTTCATGTATTTTGAAGATCTGTTTTTAGTTCCATACACAATTAGAATTCTTATATCTTCTTGGTAATTTGATCCCTTTAATAGTGTGGTAATATTCCTCTTTATCCATTGTAATACATAGCAACTCCACTTCTTTGATTAGTGTTTTCATGTTACGTCTTTTTCCATCCTTTCTTAACCTATCTGTGGATTGCTGCTTTTCTTTTCATTGAATCTTTAAAAAGAAATCCAGCTTGACAATTTCTGCTTTTAATTGGTGTATTTAGACCATTTACATTTAGTGTAGTTATTGATATAGTTGGAATTAAGTTACCATTTTCTTATTTTGCTTTCTGTTCGTCTTTTTTGTTTCTCTATTCCATTTTTCTGCTTTTCTTTTGGATTATTTGGGTATTTTTAGTATTCTGTTGTAATTTATCTATTGGTTTTTTGGTTAGCTCTCTTTATAGATTTTTTTTTTCAGTTTCTTATTTTTAATTGTAGTAAAATACACGTAACATAAACTTTACTTTCTTAACTATTTTTAAATGTGCAGTTCAGTGTTGTTAAGTGTATTCACCTTGTGCAACCAATCTCCAGAACTTTTCATCTTGCAAAACTGAAACTCTATACCCATTAAGCAACGACCCCCCATTCTCTCTCTCCCACCCCCTGACAAACACCATTCTACTTTCTCTGAATTTGTCTACTCTAGATACCTCATGTAAGTGGAATCATGCAGTATTTGTCTTTGTGACTGGCTTATTTCACTTAGCATAATGTCCCCAAAGTTCTTCCATTTTATAGCAGGTATCAGAATTTCCTTTCTTTTTTAAAGCTGAATAATATTCCACTGTATATATTGCATTATTTTATCCATTCATCTATCTATGGACACTTGGGTTGCTTCTGCCTTTAGACTATTATGAATAATCTGCTGTAAATATGGGTATGCAAATATCTCTTTGAGATCCTGCTTTCAGTTCTTTTGGATATACACCCAAAGTGGAATTGCTGTATCAATTTTTAATTTTTTGAGGAACTGCCATACTGTTTTCCATAACAGCTGCATCATTTTACATTCTCACCAACACTGCACAAGGGTTTTTAATTTCTCCACATCCTCACCAACACCTATTCTTTGCTTTTCTCTTCCTTCTTTCCTTTTTTTTCCCTTTCTTTTCTTTTTTCTTTTTCTGTCTTTTATAGTAGCTGTCCTGATGAATGTGAATTGAGACCTCATTGTGGTTTCCTTTTATCCAGCTCTGTTGAGATATGTGACATGTAACCATTGTGGTTTTGATTTGTATTTCCATGATGATTAGTGATGTTGAGCATCTTTTCATATGCTTGTTGGTCATTTGTATATTTTCTTGGAGATTTATTGTTCTTTAGTGGTTACTCCAAGAATTATAATATACATCCCTAACCTTTCACAGTCTACTTGGAGCTAATCTTTTATAAAATGTCAAAATCTTACATCCATATGGGTAGGTCCCTTTATTTTCTTCTTTTCTCTTATAATTGTCATGTTTGTTACATCTATATCCTTTGAAAATTGTATCAAACTGTTATAATTTTTGCTTATAACAGTCATAGAGATTTTAAAGAACTTAAGGAAATCAAAAGAGTGTTTCATATTTATCTAGATATTTACATTTCTTATGCTTGTATTTCATCCTTCAAGTTCCAGGTTTCTCTCTGATATCATTTCCCTTTGTCCTGAAGAACTTTTTTTAGGATTTCTGTTAGGGCAGGTCTGCTGGCAGTGTATTCTCTTTGTTTCCATTCATCTGGTAATGTCTTTATTTTATCTTCATCATTGAAGGATATTTTGATTGACATCTAGTTCTAGGTACAGAATTGTTTTGGCTTTTCACAGGATTTCTAATAAGAAATTCACAGTCATTCAAGTCATTGTTCCTCTATATGTAGTGTATTATTTTCCTCTAGCTGCTGTCAAGAATTTTTCTTTGCCTTGGGCTTCCAGCATTTTCTTAAATTGAGATATAATTGACATACAGCATTATATTAGTGTACAAAATAATGATTTTATATTTGTATATCTAGCAGTTTTATTATGATGTCTTTGGGAGTGGTTTTCTATAAGTTTATACGGTTTAAGATTTGCTAGGCTTCTTGAATTTCAGTAGATTTGTAAATTTATGTCTTTCATCAAATTTGGGGTATTTTTGATAATTGTGACTGGTGTCTAAATTAAGGGCAGTCTTATGAATCTTACACCTGTGGAATCTGACACTTCCCAAAGTAGAATTGAATTAAGTTATAGGACACCCAGTTGGTGTCCAGAGAGTTGAAAAATTAGCTGATTTGGTGAAAAAAAACGTGCTTTGTGTCAGAAGTGTTCTGTGGGTAGTAGAGAAACAGTTTTCCTTTAGTTGGTGTCAGAGAAATGGGATTTGCTAGAATGTAGAATGGCTCCTGGCTTAAGCAAACATGTGGTTTATGAAAGGAAAAGCCAAAAAAATGGGGAATGTGGAACCTCTTAATCCCCATATGGCTACCTAGTCAACCCATGGTATGAAACTGCAGCTACACTGCAATCAGTTACTAAAAATTACCCATGGGATTTAGAAATGGTGGTACACCTGACTCCTAAGGAGTTGGCTTATTGGATATGTAAGGAAATGCAAAATAATAAGAAGCATGCTAACCTTATAATCCCCTGGTTATTGTTATCTGTAATAGCCAAAATGGAAGAAAGTGCTGGGTCAGGCCTTGTTGCTCAGATTTGGGTTGATTTACTTAGATTTTGGTTGATCTGAGTTTTGGCCACTAGCCTCAAAGGGAAAAATTATGCCAGAACAACAAAAATTGCCTCTAATACCTCTGTTGCCAAGAATGTAGTCTACATGCGGGTTTTAGAAACTATTGAAACCAAAGGATTTAGTGTGGAGGAACTGTCTCATTTTGTAGATCAGTATCATTAGCTTTCTGTAGAACCTTTACTAAAATGGATTGTGAGAATAACTAAATTAGCAATACCTTTGGTTTTAAATGCTACAGAGTAAAAGAGTTGTTTGGGTTGATACAGGACCCAGAGCTCACTGTTAAACAATCACAGATGGCTATACACGATCCAGACACACAGGAGATTATTTGAGAAGGAACAGTCAGCCTCATGGACTGGACAAAAACCATTGTAAAGTGTGTTTATCCTGAGAAGGGGGACCACCTAACTCCCCCTGTAGTCACCAAGTAGAACACCCCAGATGAAGCAGCTGCTAATGTTTTGTATGCAAGCCATGTGAGACTGGTTTTATGATGACTGAGATGTTCCCCCACTGAATATGCCCATTACTCAGGTTATGGTAGATGCTGTGATTAAGGAGGCCCCTGTTACATAGACACTCCATATAACTCTTACTGCTGCAAAATCAAACTATCTTGAGAAGTCCTGTTAGGTTTGCCATCTCTGCTTTTGAGTATGGGTCTTACTGAAACCAAGATCATTAGAGTAATTAACAAGGAAATGGGAGTGAGACAGAAGGGCTTATTTGGGTAGAGTGGAAGTCTTTATATGAAGTGGGATAAATGTGGTAGACATTGATGGTGTTGAAATGAAGGTGTTGATACAAACTTGGGTGGACCAGTAGGACCCACTGCTAGTCCCCCAACATTTTAAGGCCCCAAACAAGTCTGCTCTATTTAATTTAGTTTGGAAGAATTTAAAAATCCAGAAGTCATATATTACCTTGAGAAACCCTACCCACACTTGCCGGGGGTGATGGTCAGGTATTAACCTACCTGACCTTCTCCAAGGTAAAGATTTATGAAGGGACCAGGGTCTTCTGGCCTGACCCTCAAAGCCATATGCATTTGTGTGTATAAAGTGGTCAAGGGGTAGAGATATTTCTGGAACTCCTTTATATCAGAGCCCCATGAACTGTGGTATAGAAAGCCCTAATCTGGACTTCAATCAGATTGAGAGATTGTAGAAATGTAAGAGTTGATAGGATTATAAAATTGGAATATTTAAACAGGTTTTATATAAAGAAATTGTGTCTCCTTTATCTGAATAGTTAATGGGAATGAGTATGTTTGTCTGGGGAATGCCTCTTCTAATTAGTATTATAAAAGCAGAATCTGTTGATGGAGGCTACAGAGGATTGTAAGGGTTAATAGGATTGAGGTGAAAGTTTGAAAGAGAATTGGTATGTTTGCACAGGCTTTTTGTTGGGTTTCTTTTACCTGCTTGTATTAGGGGGATGAACATTGTGTTTCACTGGGGAACATGTCACCTACCTAGTATTATAAAACACGACACATGTATATCGGCTCTTCAGGCAGTGTTATTTGGACATGCTAAATGGATACCAATAAGACTACCTGAGTCCAAACAGTATAGAACACAAACTGGAGTGCCGATACAAAGTCTCTGTACAGTAGCTCAGTGTAGAGTATAGATTGGAGTTTATTGCAAGTCTGTGAGCACCTCCTAGCACTGACTACGAGGATTTTAGTCTAGAGAATTCCCATCTAAGGGGCAATTACAAGCTTGTTATCAGACATTAATTAAAACTACCCCTATGGCTAAAGAGTAGAAAATAATCTTGAAATCTGAAATTCCTACGGTATCTTGGATGCTGTTGAAAAGACACTCTTACCGGGTTGGGCAATGTCCGGAAGAGTTCCTTCATAAAATGGAAGTAGTTTACACAACACCATGCTACCTGTGGAATGCAGGGATCATGTGCTCATAAGCAGGGAGCCTCTTTTCCCCTAGGATTAACTTTGAAACTATATGAGGAGCCACCAGATTCTGTCATCACTTGGGCAGTTCCCTATAAATAGCTCTCAGCTGACCAACAAAGAGCTGCTTGATTTGTGGATGGTAGTTGTAAGGTAAACAGCATCCTGTTTGGAAGGCCACCATTCTGATCAAAGAAAGTAAAAACAAATCAGGTAGGTGGACTGAATTGCATGCTGTTTTCTTAGCAGTGACGGGAGAATTGAACAATGATAAAAGCCTGTAAGTTTTGGTATTTACCAACTTGTAGATGATGACCGATGAAGGGCAATGAAAACCTGGTCTTTTAAAGGGGTGCCTTATGGGGCACAGCTCTGTGGAACTCACTATGGAAATTTGAGCAGTACATTAAAGTAGGACATGTTAATGCCCATCAGAACTCCCATGGGACATTCTGAATGTCATATTGTTACATTCTGAGTCCCATTAAAATCCTCTGAAGTGCATTGATTTTTGTTGTTCTTTTCAGCACTTAGTCATCTTGGTTGGATTGAGACTACAAAGTCTGTCTTGCCTTTTTTCCCCTAGAGGTTCCAACATCAGGGTAGTTCTGTCCTACTTCTGTGCTACTCAGGGATTAGTCTCAGACTTGTGTTTCGCTTTATATTGTGGTTCAGTTCTCAAGGACTTTGCTTGCTGCTTTGGGATGTTCTGTGTATGTGTCCCTTAGAAATGAGCCCTGGACATAGGCTGATTCATACAGAACAAAAATAGGAGAAGTCTTTTTCCAGTTCTCTTCTCTCTCAGATTCTCCTCAGTTTCCTGTCTCTCTCCTCCTATAGCTGGAATGATGGGGTTTCTCTAAGGAATTTTACTTGCCTATGCTACAGCAAGAGAAAAACAGAGTGGAAAAAAAATGGGGATTTTCCCCCCACAAATCTTTGAGCCCCAGGGACCTGTTTTCTCAGTTCCTCTGTCTACAAAGATAGGGTTTCTCTAGGAGTTTTAGTTGCCCACGGGGCCACTACCACAGCTTCACTGGGCACCCACCCTCAGGTAAAACACACACACAAACACACACACATGCACACACACGAAAGAGGAAACTCACTTCTGTATGGGTCCCTTTTCCAAGTTTGACTCTTGTCCCCAATGTTGTTTTTGTTTACTTTCTTGCTAAGGTACTTGCTTTTTGTGTTTCATCCAGAGTATTTAGGTATAATCAGCAGTAAAGATAGGCTTTAGTGGACTACGCCTTCTTGGCTGGCACTGGAATCTCTAAATACATATTTCTTAAATTAGCTATTTAATCTATTAGTCTGTCTCTTCCATTATACTCAATGTCAGCAGGGATTATTTTGGTTTTGTGTATTACTGTATCCCCATGCCTAATACAGTTCTTGGCATATGCTAAATAGCCAGTAAATATTTATTGAATAAATGAACAAATGGACACTTTTCAGACCTTATCTTACTTGACATTTTGGCAGCATTCTACACGAAGGGTTGTTCTCACCTGGGTTCTTTCTTCCTTAGGCTTCCATAGTACTATATTCTGCTGGATTCCCCACTTCTCTAGCATTTCTTTTTTCTTTTTGTATTCTTATTTTTTATTCCAATGTAGTCAATTTACAGTGTTAGTTTCAGGTGTACAGCAAAGCAATTTAGTTATACATATACATACATATATATTTTTTCAGTTTCTTTTCCATTACGGCTCATTATAAGAAATTGAATATACAGTAGGTCTTAGCAGTTCTTTATAGGCAAGTTGCTACTTCTTCATGATCCTTACAGCTTTAGAAAATGCTTTTGAAAAGGGGACAGAGTTAGCCCACATAGGCACAAGCACAACCTTAGTAATAAATGTTCAGTCACCATTTCATCATCCTAGAACAGCATAGATGTTTGTTGACTGCATGGTGGCACTCCTTTGGTGTCCTTTTGTTACCTGTTATTAGGTCCTCTGCAACTCTTCCCTCACTTATCTAGCTTATTATTACTTTTTTATACACATTCTTGCTATAATTTTCAAAAAGTTAAAAACATGACTCATTCAAATATGAAGGGAAGTATTTCAAATATTATTCAGTTTATTAATTAATGAGAGAACATATAAGATATCAAGACTGGTTCAAAGAAAAAGTCAAAGAGAACTTAAATAGTCAAAGTTATGCTGAAATAAATTTATCAATAGATGAAAACTCCTACAAGGTGGGAGACATAATATTTGGGGTTATGTTTTTTACCAGATGAAAAACAATTAAATTTCTACCAAAAGATTTGTGTTTATATTGGTCAGGACAGGAATCATTTGCACTGTCCTCTGATCGGATGAGCAATTGCTTTGTTTCCAGTTTTCCTACAAGTTAACTACTACCCCCATGAAGTTCTAAAATAGCCTAGTCAGTAGAGTCAAATTAAGATGCACATTCCTACATAATCAGATAATTCCCAGAGGGTCTGCTAAATTACATCCTGCATTCTATTGAAAGGACCCCAATAATCTCTTCTGCCTATTTCCAAGTTTTGTGTATTTTTTCTTAATACTCTTTGCACTAGACAAAACAACTTTACTTTTTTTTTCCTTTGTATTTGTTCCCTTTGGTGTAAACTATGATTGATCTTTTTTTAACAGACGTTGCATTTACTAACTCAGGGATGGTAAATACATATCACTTGTGTTACCACTCTACCTGTCTATAATATGATAGTTATTGACAATTGATATCAAACTCGTTCTTTTTTTAATTGAAATATAGTTGACATACTATATTATGTTAGGTTCAGATATATTACATAGCGATTTGACATTTGCATGCATTATGAAATTACCACCGCAATAAGTCTAGTAACCATCTGTCCCTATACAAAGTGATTATAATATTATTGACCATATTTCTCATGTTGTATGTTACATCCCTGTAATGTATTTATTTTATAACTTGAGTTTAGTACCTCTCAATCCCCTTCACCTATTTCGTCTGCCCCCTCACCTACCTCCTTCAGTCACCTGAATGTTCTAAGTATCTATGTCTGTTTTCATTTTGTTTTTTCAGATATAAGTGAGATTATACAATATCTGTCTTTCTGTGTCTGACTTATTTCACTTAGCATAATACCCTCCAGATCCATCTATGTTATCACAAATGGCAACATTTCATTTTTTATGGCTGAGTAGTATTCCATTGTAGATCAATACTACATCTTCTTCATCCATTCAATTATCAGTGGACACTTTGATTGCTTCCATAACTAGGCTATTATAAATAATGCTGCAATAAACGTGAATGGGCATATAACTTTTCTAATTAGTGTTTTTGTTTTCTTTGGCTAAATACCCAGAAGTGAAATTTCTTGTTTATGTGACAGTTCTCTATTTTTAATTTTTTAAGGCCCCTCCATACAGTTTTCCCTATCAACAGTGCAAGAGGGTTCCCTTTTCTCCATGTCCTTGCCAACACTTGTTATTTGTTGTCTTTTTGATGATAGCCATTCTGACAGATATGAGGTGATATCTCATTGTGGTTTTAATTTGCATTTCCCTGATGATTAATGATGTAGAGCATCTTTTCATATGTCTGTTGTCCATCTCTGTGTCTTCTGTGGAAAATGTCTATTCAGAACCTTCATGCACTTTTTAATCAGGTTTTTTTTTTTATTGAGGTACCATCAGTTACAATGTATCAATTTCTAGTGTACAGCACAATGTCCCAGTCATGCATATACATACATATATTCATTTTCATGTCTTTTTCATTAAAGATTATTACAAGATATTGAACACAGTTCCCTATGCTATACAGCAAAAACTTTTTTAAAATCTATTTTTATATATAGTGGCTAACAATTGTAAATCTCAAACTCCCAAATTTATCCCTTCCCACCCCCTTTCCCAGTAACCATAAGATTGTTTACTATGTCTGCAAGTCTGTTTCTGTTTGTAGATGAGTTCATAATGTCCTTTTTTGTCCTTTTTTTTTTTGATATCATATGGTATTTTTCTTTCTTGTTCTGGCTTACTTCACTTTGAATGACGATCTCTAGGTCCATCCACGTTGCTACAAATGGCATTATTTTATTCTTTTTTATGGCTGAGTAGTATTCCATTGTATAAATATACCACAACTTCTGTCGATGGACATTTAGGTTGCTTCAATGTCTTGGCTATTGTATATAGTGCTGCTATGACCATTGGGGTGCATGTATCTTTTCATATTAGAGTTCTCTCCAGATACATGCTCAGGACTGGGATTGCTGGATCATACCGTAAGTCTATTTTTCGTTTTTTGAGGAATCTCCATACTGTTTTCCATAATGGTTGCACCAAATTACATTCCCCTCAGCAGTGTAGGAGGGTTCCCTTTTCTCCACACCTTCTCCAGCAGGGTGGTTTGTTTTTTTGAGTTGTATGAGTTCTTTGTATATTTTAGATATTAACCCCTTATCGGATATATCATTTGTAAATACATTCTCCCATTCAGTAGTGTGCTTTTCGCTTTGTTGATAGGTTCCTTCACTATTTTTTTTTTAAAAGTTTGATATAGTCCTGTTTTTTTAGTTTTGCTTTTTGTTACCCTCGCCTGAGGCAACAGATCCAAAAAAATATTGCTAAGACTCATCAAGGTCAAGCATACTGCCTATGTTTTCTTCTTGGAGGTCTTACATTTCTTCTTTCAGCTCTTACATTTAAGTCTTTAATCCATTTTGACTTTATTTTTTACTTGATATGAGAAAGTGGTCCAGTTTGATTCTTTTGCACATAGTTGTCCAGTTTTCCCAACATCATGTATTGAAGACACTGTCTTTTCTCCATTGTATATTTTTGCTTCCTTTGTTGTAGATTAATTGACCATATAAGCATAGGTTCATTTCTGGGCTCTCTGTTCTTTCGTTTGATCTATGCAGCTAGTTCTGTGCCGTACTGTTTTGATTACTGTGTCTTTATAGTATAATTTGAAAACAGCAAGCTTGATACCTCCAGGTTTTTTGTTCTTTACCAAGATGACTTTGGCTATTGAAGTTCTTTTGTGTTTCCATACAGAATTTAGAATTATTTGTTCTAGCTCTATGGAAAATGCCTTTGGTATTTTGATAGATGTTGCATGGAATCTGTAGATTGCCTTGGGTAGTATGGTCACTTGAACAATATTAATTATTCTAATTTATGAATGTGATATATATTTCATTTATTTACATTGTCTTCAATTTTTTTCATCAATGTCATAGTTTTAAGAGTACAAGTCTTTTACCACTTTGGTTATATTTATTACTAGGTATTTTGTTCTTTTTGATGCAATTTGTATATGGAATTGTTTTCTTAATTTCTCTTTGCGATAGTTCATTGTTGGTGTATAGAAATACAACAGATTTCTGTATATTAATTTTGTATCCTGCTACTTTATCAAATTTGTTTACTAGTTCTAGTAGTTTTTTCGTAGAAAATCTTCAGGATTTTCTATATAGTAACATGTCATCTACAGAGACTGACAGTTTTATTTCTTTACTTCTAATTTGGATTTTTAAAATTTCTTTTTCTTGTTTGTTGTGCCTATGCCTTCCAATATTATGTTGCATAAAAGTGGCTAGAGTGGGCATCTTTGTTCCTGCTCTTAGAGAAGATGCTTTTAGCTTTTCCTTTAGAGTATGCTGTGGCTCTGGTTTTGTCATACATGGCCTTTATTTTGTTAAGGTATGTTCCCTCTATACCCACTTTCTTTGTTGAGAGTTCTTATCATAAATGAATGTTGAATTTTGTCAAAAGCTTTTTCTGCATCTATTGAAAAGATCATATGATTTTTATTCTTCAGTTTGTTTATGTAGAATATCACATTGATTGAATTGTGACTATTAAACCATCTTTGCATTCCTGGGATACATTCCATTTGATCATGGTGTATGATCCTTTTAATGTGTTGCTGAATTTGATTTGCTAATATTTTGGGGATCTTTACATGTATGTTCATCAATGATATTAGCCTGTAACTTTCTTTCTTCCTTCCTTCCTTCCTTCCTTCCTTCCTTTCATGTCTGGTGTCTTTGTCTAGTTGTGGTATCAGGGTGATGGTGGCCTTATAGGTTTTTTTTGTGTGTGTGTGTGAGGGAGGGAGGTAATTATGTTTATTTATTTATTTACTTTTTTTATGGGTGATTGAACCCGTGACCTTGTTCATGCTAAGCATGTGCTCTACCACTTTGAGCTATACCTTCCTCTGATGGTGGCCTTATACAACTGAGTTTGGAAGCATGCCTTCCTCTTCAGTTTTTTGGAATAGTTTTATCATTTTAGATTGAAGTATAGTGGATTTACAATGTTGTGTTACTTTCTGGTGTATAACATAGTGATTTATATATGTTCTTTTTCATTGGAATAGTTTTAGAAGGATAGGTATTAACTCTTCTTCAAATGTTTTGTAGAGTACACCTGTGAAGCCATCTGGTCCTGGACTTTTGTTTATTGGGAGTTTTTCTTTTTTGTTACTGATTCAATTTCATTACTAGTAATTGGTCTGTTCATATTTACTATTTCTTCCTGATTCAATCTTTACAAATTGATTTCTAGGAATTAGTCCACTTTGTCTAGGTTGTCCATTTTATTGGTGTATAACTGTTCATAGTAGGGTTGACCCTTGAGCAACATGTGTTTGAACTGTATGGGTCCACTTACATACAGATTTTTTTCAATAAATGCATACTACAGTACTATATGACCCATGGTTGATTGAATCCATGGATGTGGAACTGGGGATACAGTGGGCAGACTATAAGTTACATGCAAATTTTTGACTGGGTGATAGGTTAGTACCCCTAAGTCCCACATTATATAAGGGTCAACTGTAATCTCTTAGGCTTATTTGTATTTCTGTATTGTCAGTTGTAATTTCTCCTTTTTCATTTCTGAATTTATTTATTTGAGCCCTCTCTTCTTTTTTCCTGAAGAGTCTGACTAAAGTTATGTCAATCTTGTTTATCTTTTCAGAGAATTAGCTCTTAGTTTCATTGATTTTTTTTCAATTTTTTGTCTCTATTTTATTTATCTCTGCTCTGATCTTTTTCTTTCTTTCCTTTTACTAACTTTGGGTCTTGTTTGTTCTTCTTTTTCTAGTTTCTGTAGGTGTAATGTTGGATTGTTTATTTGAGATTTTTCTTCTTTCCTGAGATAGACTTGTATTACTAGAAACTTCCCTCTTAGAACTGCTTTTGCTGCATCTTACAGATTTTGGATTGTTGTGTTTCCAATTTTTTTATTACCTGGTGTTTTTTGACTTCCTACTTGATTTCTTCAGTGATCCTTTGGTTACTTAGTAGCCTATTGTTTGGACTCCATGTGTTTTGGTTTTTTTTGCAGGTTTTTTTCCTTACAGTTGGTTTCTAGTCTCATACTGTATGGTTGGAATAGATGTCTGATACGATTTCAGTCTTCTTAAATTTATTGAGACTTGTTTTGTGGCCTAGAATGTGATCTATCCTGGAGAATGTTCCATGTGTACTTGAAAAGAATGTGTATTCTGCTGTTCTGGTTGAAACAGCAGAATGTATCTGTATCTGTATGTATCTATAATTAAGTTGGTCTAATGATGACGATGGTCATTTAAGGCCAGTGTTTCCTTATTGATTTTTCTGTCTGGGTGATCCATATATTGATGTATGTGGGGTATTAAAGTCCCCTATTATTATTGTCAATTTCTCCCTTTACGTTTGTTAGTATTTGCATTATGTTTTTAGGCGTTCCTATGATTGGTGCATATATATTTACAGTTTTTATATCTTCTTGCTTCCTTTTATCATTCTGTAGTGTCCTACTTTGTCTGTTTGTCTCAAAGCAATCTTTGTTTTAAAGTCTATTTTGTCTGATATAAGTATTGCTACCCTAGCTTTCTTTTCATTTCCACTTGCATGTTATATCTTTCTCAATTCTGTCATTTTCAGTCTGTGTGTGTATTTAGATTTGAAGTGAGTCTTGTAGGCAGTGTGTATATGTGTGTGTGTGTGTGTGTGTGTGTGTGTGTGTGTATCTTTTAAAAAATCCATTTAGACACTCTGTCTTTTGATTGGAGCATTTAGTCCATTTATATTTGAAGTAATTATTGATAGGTATGTATTTATTGCCATTTTGTTAATTGTTTTGGGGTTGTTTTTGTAGTTCTTATTCCTTTCTTCTTTTGCTGTCTTCCCTTGTGATTTGACAATTCTCTTTTGTGTTATGTTTGGGTTCCTTTCTCTTTTGTATGCGTGTATATATTATAGATTTTTGGTTTGTGCTTACCATAAGTTTTATATATAGTGTGCATGCTCTCTCTGTCTCCCTCTCCCCCAAGCCATGTATATATGATTATTTTAAGTTGATGATATTTTAAGTTTGAATACATTCTAACAACCTGATATTTTTACCCCCAACCATGTTTAATGTTTTGACATTATATTTTACATCTTTTTGTTTTGTGTATCCCTTAACTGCTTATTGTGGGAAAAAATAGTTTTACTACTTTCATCTTTTAACCTTTCCAGTAGCTTTATAAGTGTTTGATCTACCTTTAGTATATGTTTGGCTTTATCAGAAAGACTTTTTTGTTTGTTTCATAATTTTCATATTTCTAGTTGTGCCTATTGTTTTCTGATTAGAGAAGTCCCTTTAACATTTCTTGTAAAGCCAGTTTAGTGATGCTGAACTCTTTTAGCTTTTGCTTGTCTGTAAAACTCTTTATCTCTCCTTCAAATCTGAATGGTAACCTTGCTAGGTATTCTTGGTTGTAGGTTTTTCCCTTTCATTGCTTTGAATATATCATGCCACTCCCTCCTGACCTGCAATGTTTCTACTGAACAGTCAGCTCATAGCCTTATGAGAGTTCCCTTTTATATAACTATTTACTTTTCTCTTTCTGCTTTTAAAATTCTTTATCGTTAATTTTTGCCATTTTAATCATAGTGTGTCTTGGTGTGGACCTCTTGGATTCATCTTGTTTGGGACTCTGTACTTCCTGGACCTGGATGTCTGTGTTCTTTCCCAAGTTAGGGATGTTTTCAGCTATTATTTCTTCAAATAACTTCTCTGCCTCTCTCTCTCTCTCTCTCTCTTCTTCTGGGACCCCTATAATCTGAAGGTTATTACATGTGATCAGATGTTTCTCAGACTATCCTTAATTTTTAAAATTCTTTCTTCTTTTTTCTGTTCAGCTTGGGTGATTTCCACTACTCTGTCTCCAGATGACTGATCCATTTCTCTTTATCATCTGATCTACTATTGATTCATTCAACTGTGCTTTTTTTTCGATTATTGTATTCTTCAGCTTTGATTTTTCTTTATATTTTCTAACTATGTTAAAATTCTCATTGAGTTCATCCATTTTTCTTCTAAGGTTGGTGGACATCTTTATGATCGTTACTTCATTTCGCTTAGTTCTTCTGGGGTTTCATCTTAATTTTTTTTTAATTTTTAACAGACTTTATTCTTTTAGAGCAGTTTCAGGTTCACAACAGAATTGAGAGGAAAATACAGAATTTGCACATAGCCCTCCATATCCACACATATATAATCCCCTACTCTCAAAATCCCTCATCAGTGTGGCGTATTTGGTACAATTGATGAACCAACATGGGCACATTATTATCAGCCAAAGTCCATAGTTTACATTAGGGTTTACTCTGTATGTTGTACATTCTATGGGTTTTCACAAATGCTTAATGACATGTATCCACCATAGTATAATACAGAATAATTTCATTGCTCTAAAAATCCCCTGTGCTCCATCTGTTCATTCCCCCCTCCATTCCTCTCCCCAGATCTCTGGAAACGATGATCTTTTTATTGTTCCTGTAGCTGTGCATTTTCCAGAATATCATCTGATTGGAATCATACAGTTTGCAGTCTTTTCAGACTGGCTTCTTTCATTTAGTAATATGTCTTTTAAGTTTCTTCTATGTCTTTCATGGCTTGATAGATTTTTTTTTTTACTGCACATATATTTTTAAATTTACATATATGTACTATTCATTGTTTCCAAGAACATTTAGAACTTTAGCTTTTTAAACTTACATAGTTATCAAAGGAATAAAGCCAACCACAAATAAGAATTAACTCAAAAAGATATATACACCCTGCTGTTAACAGCAACATTATAATTGCCAAGACATGGAAGTATCCTACGTGCACATCAGTAGTTAAATAAATAATGGAGATGCAGCGTATATATATAAATAATGGAATACAACTCACCCAGAAAAAAGAAGTCTATTTTGCCATTTGTGGCCCTTCATTCACTTTTTTCTTTCACTTCAAAACCCAGAATTTTATAACTGGCAGAGACATTTCCATTGCATCAAAAACAACAAAACACCTAGAAATAAACTTAACCAAGGAGGTTACCTATACTCTGAAAACCAAAATGACACAAAGAAATGGAAAGATTTCTTGTGCTCTTGGATTGGAAGAATCAACACTATCAAAATGGCCTCACTACCCAAAGCAATCCACAGATCCATGTAACACCCAGATCCACGTAACCCCCATCAAAATATTCACTACATTAGTCACAGAACTAGAACAAACAATTCCACAATTTGTAAGGAACCACAAAAGATCCCGAACAGCCAAAGCAATCATTTGTAGGGGTCTCTCTCTTTTTTTTTCCTCTTTCTTCATTTTATTCTCTTTTCTTATGGTTTGATGACTAGAGAAGGTCCTTTAACATTTGTTGTAAAGCTGGTTTGGTGGTGCTGAAATCTTTTAGCTTTTATCTGTGAAGCTTTTGATTTCTCCATCAAGTCTGAATGAGAGCCTTGCTGGATAGAGTATTCTTGGTTGTAAGTTTCCCTCTTGCATCACTTTAAATATATCATGCCCCTCCCTTCTGGCCTGTAGAGTTTCTGCTGAAAAATCAGCTAATAACCTTATGGGAGTCCCCTTGTATATTACTCATTGTTAATTTTAATTTTAATATTTTCTCCTTATCCTTAGTCGTCAATTTGATGACTATGTGCCTTTGTGTGTTCCTCTTTGGGTTGATTCTGTGTGGTACTGTCTGCATTTCCAGGACTTGCATGACTGTTTCCTTCCCCAAGTTGGGGAAGTTTTCGGTTATTATCTCTCCAAAAATTTTCTCAGGTTCTTTCTCTCTTTCTGGGACCCCTATATTGTGAATATTAGAGCGCTTCATGTTGTCCCAGAGTTCTCTTAAACTATCCTCATTCCTTTTTATTCTTTTTTCTGTTCTGAAGTAGTGATTTCCACTAATCTGTCTTTTAGCTCACTGATCTGTTCTTCTGTCTCATTTAGTCTATTCTTGGTTCCTTCTAGTGTGTTGTTTATTTCAGTGATTTTATTCTTCAACTCTATTTGGATATTCTTTATATTTTCCAACTCTTTGTGGAAAACTTCACTCCATGCATCTATGCTCCTCTTGAGTTCTCTGAACATCTTTCTCAGATAAATTGCCTATCTCCTCATTATTTCTTCTTCTGGAATTTTATCTTGTGCCTTGGCCTAGGAGATATTCCTTTGCCGCCTCATATCGTCTATCTTTCTATGTGTTTGTGGATTCCTTCCACAGGCTTTGGGATTATTGTTTTCTTATTTCTAGTTTCTGCCCCTAGTGGATGAGGCTGGACTAGAGGCTTATGCAGGTTTCCTGGCAGGAGGAGCCAGTACCTGCCCACTGCTGGGTGAAGCCTGATCCTGGACCTCTGGTGGGTAGGGCCTATTTAGAGGCCTTTGTGGCTTAGGAAGCCTGATGACAGGTGTGGCTGTGTTCCCACCCGGTATGTTGTTTGGCCTGAGGCTTCCCTACAGACTGTTGGGTGGCGCTAGGTCTTGGTGCTAATGATTAATCAAGATGTCAGCCTCCAGGAAAGCTCATGTGGATTAACACTCCCAGAATGTCCGCCACCAGCTTTTATGTCCCCTGAGTGAACCACTGCCATCCCCCACGTCTCCAGGAGACCCTCCAAATCCAGTAGGCTGGTCTGACCCAGGTTCCTATGAAATCACTGCCTCTGCCCTTGGACCTGGTGCAGGTGAGTTTCTGTATACGCTTCTCAAGAGAATGGGGCCTCTGTTTCCCCCAATCCCATCAGGCTCCCAGATCCAAGCCCCCCTGGCCTTCAGAACCAGATGTCCTGGGGTCTCCTTCTCTTCCCAATACCGGGACCCAAACTGGGAAGCCTGACGTGGGGTTTATAGCTCTCACTCTTGTGGGAGGGCCTCTGCGACTTAACAAATCTTCAGCTTGTGGGTCACCCACCCCAGGGGCTATGGGGCCCAATTATACCACGAGCACGCCCCTCCTACCGTCCTGCTGTGGTTCCCTCTTTATGTTTCCAGTTGCAGAAGATCTTTTTTGCTAGGTTCCAGTCTGTTTTTGATGGTTGTTTAGCACTCAGTTGTGGTTTCATTGTAGTCGCGAGGAGAGGCAAGCTCGTGGTCCTACTGCTCTGCCATCTTGACTGGAACTTCTGGGGTTTCATCTTGTTCCTTTATTTGGAACATACTGTTCTGTCTCTTAATTTTTCCCAATTCTCTGTATTCATATCTTTATATTAGATAGGTTGGCTGCATTTCCTGATCTTTAAGAAGTGGCCTTATGTAAGAGACGTCCTATACGACCCAGGAACAAGCTCTTCTTGGTCACCAGAGTTACATGCTCTAGCGATGCCCCCATAGTGGGCTTTGTGTGCCCTTCTGTTATGGTGGGGCCAACTGCTGTGGGTGTGCTAGCTGGTGGGGCTGGACCCCTGCCCCAGTTGGCTATGAGGCCATGTCATCTATCATGGCTGCAGGCCTGCTGGAGGGTGAGGTAGGTTTCCTGTGTGGTTGGCTCTGCAACTTGGGGAGGTGCAGGACTGGTGCTGGTCTGCTGGAGGATAGGGCCAGGTCCCTGTGCAACTGTCTGCACAGCCCAGGGGATTCGGGGCTCGTGCCAGCCACTAGTGGGCAGGGCTAGGTCTGCTCTAATAGACTGGAGGAAGGATTCCAAAATGGTGCTTGCCAGTGCAGTGTTATTGTGGTGGAAGGAGCTCCCCAAAATGGATTCTATCGCTATTTCCAGCTCTTGGCAGAGTCCCAGCTGCCTCCTGCCTTTCTGGGAGGCTCTTCAAGATCATCAAGTGGGTCTGACCAAACTACTTGCTTGCAAACTACTGATTACAATGCTGGGACTCAAGAGTGTGTGAGATTTTGCATGTGCCCTTTAACAGCTGAATCTCTGTTTTAGCCCTCTGGCTCTCCTGAACATAAGCCCTCCTGATTTTCAAAGCTGGATGTTCTGGAGGCTTCTCTTCCTAATGCAGAATCCTTGAGCTCGGGAGCCTGATATGGGGCTCAAACCCCTCACTCCTTAGGGAGTACCTCTACAATTGTGATGTTCTTTCCAGTTGTGGGTTGCTAACCCAGAGGTGTGGGTCCTGACTATACTGTGGCTCTGCCCCTCCTACCCATCTCATTGTGTTTCCTTCTTTATGCCTTTAAATGTGGGAAATGTCGTCTTCTAGTCTCTAGGTTGTTCTCATAGATAGTTGCTCTGTAAGTAGTTGTAATTTTGGTGTATCTGTGGAAGGAGGGATGTTCAGATTCTTCCTACTCTGACATCTTGGCCATCTCATATTAATCTCATTCTTGTTCAGCCTGAGAATCCTTAACACAGAATTTTAGGCATTAACTATCACTGAGTTGAAGTGGGCACAAAGTGGACATGTTTTAAATGAATGCTTTTAGGAAAAACGTCGTAGAGCAATCTGGTTCTAGAGCTGGTGTATAGGGAGGTAATAATTTTTGTCTCTTTTCCATAATAAAAATGTCTTTTTTTTCCACACTATTTAGTTTATTTAATTTAGTGTGGAATTGTTCCACACTAATTAGTTATATGAGGTTGATTATATTTATAATCTTAAAAAGTATGTTTCCCTTTGCTTTTTAAAGCTAAAAAATCCAAGGTATCAATGCAGATGCATTCCTTATATAAAATTTGTTTCTGTCATTCAGCTAAGTGGTTTATCTTCTGGAAAATAAAGAGATAGATTTATTAATCTATTTTCAGTCCTTGTTGGTTTTTTTTTTCAACTTCCGAACTTTTCTTTCTGGTGCCTGTGGTTTGTCTTGAAAATACCATCTCCCTCTGCCCCAAAAGTGGTAGTAGAAGTAGTAAAAAATAGAAGACATCCCCCACCTATTGCACATGGACCCTATATATAAGCCCACTTGGCCAAGGCTGCGGAGACTCCTGGCCCCTGTTCACAGGGGAATGGGTGACCAGGATGGCTTTAAACTTGGGGGCAGGTGAGAGGGGGGACCTCCAGGGCATTCTCAAATTCCTGTTCAGGTGGGGGATGGGTAACCGGGGTGGCATCACACTGGGGGACGGTAAGAGGGATGACCTCCGGGCAGCCAATCTAGTCCTTGTGCTTCCTGGTCCCACCTCCATTCTTAGTCTCCCCTCAGAGACATCCTCAGTGCATCTTTTTAGATGTATTTACATTTTACCCTAAAGTAATGTGGTTTAGATTGAAAATTTATTTGAATTTAATAAATATAGAGAGTTTTGTCATAGATCAAAGAGGGTTCAAAACCAGAAATTAGTTACCTTCTTTATTGTAGAAGAACTTTACAATAAACTTTAGCTGTATCATATGTCCAAAGGAAGCATTTGGTGTTTTGTAGAGGGCAATTCAGAACAGAAGATAAGAAGGATCTATTGGCTGGTTTAATGTTCTCAGAGCTCTTGATATATATCTAGAGTAATTATCAAAAACATGGTCTGTGGTGCCAGACTCCCTGGATTCAGCTTGGACAAATTGCATAACCTCGCTCTTTCTCAGTTTCCTCATTGTAATGGGGTTATTGTAAGGAATATTTATTTACATAATTGTGAGCATCATGCACAGACATCAGCATTCATATACGTATATCCATGTATGTCCGTATACATACATACACACTCATGTATATATAGCATTTTAGTCTAAGAACTTGGTAAGCACTGCACATCTTATTTATCTTTACAAATTAAACTTCATACCGTTCCTCAAATGCTTACCAGTTCCAGATCTTTTCTCATGAAAGAGTATTAAAATTTATTTAATGTTTATATATCATAATTACAGATTTTTTCTTTTTGTAATTAAGTTCCTTGAAAGAGCTGTTTGCTCAAGAAAAGAAATTGTCAGTTTGTTCCCATCCAGAAAGAATAGATAAATTTGAAATACTCTTCATAAAACGGCTGTAAGAGGCAGTAGTGCTGAGAAACATGAATTTATGGACATAGCCACATGCTTTTTTTTCTTTCAGTTTGATTTAAATTTAATATCCTCCCACAATGGAAAGTGATTTACAATGAAGAGATGAACTGGAAGGAACAGGAAAATGGAAACAAGATGTCATTTCTTTTTACTATTCAACAGATTTACCATCTGTTTTAAAATGATTTTTGACCATTTACAGTAAATGAAACAAAATGCTTTTTAAAATAATGTTAACACTTTATACTGTTTTTACTACCAAACTCTCCCTCTCCTGTGAACACATTCATCTTACTGAGCAAAAGCTTATTTAAGCTACACTTACATCTATGTTGTTTTTAGCTCATTTCCTTTGTAAAAAAGCAATTGGTGAGTTTATATCCCAGTTTAGCTGTTACAATAAAATATAAAAGGCATTTCTGTTTTGGCCTCTTGTGTAGCATTATCAAAAGCTACTAGAGTCATAGCAAAATGTAGGCCAGCATAAAATTAGAAACTGCTGGTGTTTCCTTAACAGCAGTTACTGCACTTGTAGTTGTCCCTCCTCTTGCTACCAGCAGAAATCTGAAAGTCACCTCTGTGTACCAGACAGCAAACCCTGAGTGTGTTTTTTAAATAACAGCTTTTTTGAGATATTATTCACATAGCATAACATTTACCCTTTTAAATTACATCATTCAGTAGGTTTTAGTATATTCACAGAGTTGTGTAACCATCATCATTATAAATTTAGAACATATTCTTCACTCCAAGAAGAAATCCAGTGCCCATTTATAGGCCCTCATCCTCCCATCCTCCCTGCCACTCACTAGCAACCACTGACCTACTTTCTGTCTGTATGGATTTGCCTATTCTGGAATTTTCATATAAATGGAATCATACATTACATGGCCTTTTTTGACTGGCTTTTTTTACTTCGCATACTGTTTTCAAGGTTTATCCATGTTGAAGCATATCTCAGTACTCCATTCCTTTTTACTCCTCAGTAATATTCCATCATATGGATACGCCAAGTTGTTTATCCATTCACCAGTTGATGGGCATTTGACTTGTTTCCCCCTTGCTGACTATTAGGAATAATGATGCTATTAACATTCATGTGTATGTTTTTATATTGGACATAAGTTTTCATCTGAATGAAATAAATGGAAATTAGGTAGGTAGCTATCAGTGTCTACCATAAGAAATAGGTTTATTTTATTCCAAATGTATACTCAGTTATTCTAGCACCATATAATAAATAAAACTCTTCTTGAGTCTCATGTATCTTTTAATCAATTTCTGGACTCTCCAGTCTTTTTACTGATACATTTGTCTGTTCCTGTGCCAATAACATTCTATTTTGTTTACTATATCTTCATTTTAAATTGAATTATGGTAAGATGAGCCTCCCTTCACTGGTCTTCTTTTCCAAATATTCTTGACTATTCGCATGTATTCTTCCATATGAATGTTAGTTACTGTCCCGTAAAATCCATGTATCAACTCATACATTACTGATGTAAAATCAATGTATTCTGACTGGAATTGCATTTATATGTTAATTTGTGAGTAATTGACATATTTATGATTTTAATATTTCCTAGTCAAGAATATAGTATGTCTTTTTTTAAGGGTAGTATTTTTATGTCATTTAAAAGGTCTAAGTTTTAATCCTAAGTAGCCAAAATTTATAAATTCTTTTTTCTGAATTTGGTAACATGCTCGAAAAGGCCTTTTCCACTCCAAGATTATAAAATATTCATACGTATTTCCCTTATTTTTATGCTTTAATATATCTTTAAATGTTGATACATATGGGCTTTATTTTGGAATAAAGTAATGATTCAGCTTTTAAAAAAAGTCTGAACAGTTGCCTCATTACTTTTATTGAATAAGCCATCTTTCTCCCACTGATCTGGAGTGCTAGTTTTATCATACATTGAATTCAGTATGTATTTGAGTCCAGATTTGGTTTTTGCAGTTTGTCCCATTTCTATACTAATACAGTAAACATTTAGCCTCTTTATACTTCTAGGTGATTTCACCAAGATGTTTAACCTCTAATTCTCTGTGAATTCAGTATTTTTCTTCCTTTTTGGGATAAGGAAAATGAGCCTAGCAGAAGTTATCTCTCAGGTGTTTGGATTTGGCAGAGAAGCCTCTTGTCCTTTCCCTAGGAACATCAGCTAATCTTCATTACCTTAGAGTGAAGATGAGCATCTGTATTAGAGGACACAGATGAAGTTCGGAGATATTTTTATGTATTAATCCAGAGACCAAGGAATGCTTGGGTCCCCTCCTGCCTTTGGTGTCTCAGATTGAGGGAGCTATACGGAGCTGCATACAGGGGTGAGAAGCCAGTAACACCCACTACAGAGCTCTGTTATGTTGAAGTTTTTTCTCCCTTCTACAAAACTAACATGGCACAGTCTTCAGAGGCACAGACCCCAGTAAGGGGCAGAAAAGAAGAGAGACCTGAGTGAGGAAGAGGCAGCAAATAAGGCCTAATAAATGCCTTGGACTTTGACCAATCATTTAACCACTCCTCCTAAGGGCTTAGGGGCCCAGGAAAGCCTTTTTGGGTTGGCGGCATGAGAAGATGGAGCAGAATTGTTCTCTTCCCTCAAATCTGCAAAAGTAAACCATATGCCTGCAGCGTAACCAAAATGTTCCGGAGATTAAAAATTGAGATGGGGTTGGTTGTAGATGTGGTTAGATCCAGTGTCCCCTTAGTCTTTTTGTGTTCTCAGCCTATGCATTTTCACAACTTTTATAAACCCCAGTTCCTCCGAATTTCTCACTAGAAACTTCGAGAATTACCTTTAGGGTACTTGACCTTCTAGTTGCTGGTATCTTCCCCAGTCTCTCTGAAAATATCATTGTTTCAAGATCTTTTTTGAGGTAGTTTTGCTAGGACGTAATTCTAGGTTGACAATTATTTTCCTCTCAGACTTTAAAGATACTATTCCACTGTCTTCTGGCTTCCATTGTTGCCACTGAGAAATGTCCTGTTATTTTCATATGTTCCCTTGTAGGTAAGCTGTATTTCTCTCTAGCTATTTTAGAATCTTTTTCTTGTCTTTAGTTTTCTGTAGGTTCACTATGGTGTGTCTTGGTGTGAGTTTCTTTTTATTTAGATTCGAATTCATTTAGTTTCTTCAAACTCAGAATTTGAGTTTCATTAATTCTGGAAGATAGTCAGTAACAATTTTTTGAATATGATCTCACCTCTCTCCTCTCCATTTTCTCCTTCTGAAATTCCAGATGTACATTGGACTTTTGCACTTTATTATCTATGACCCATAATTTTCCTCTCATCCTTTCTATTTGTTTGTTTCTCTGGTACATTCTAAGTAACTTCTTTGGGACTATCTTCTAGGTCACTATGTATTTAGCTGAACTATTCGGCTGCTTAATCTTTCCATTGACTTCTGTACTTTCAAATATTATATTTTTTATTTTAAAAATTCTGTTTGATTCTCTAAATACTACCTATTCTCATGCTATTTTAACCAAGTCAGACTGCTTGCAGTTCCCCATATGTTGACAGTAGTTCAAGCTGGCTGATGGATATGTGGGGTATTCATTATACTCTTCTATCTACTGTAAACAAAAAAAAATTTTTAATGGAGGTACTGGGGATTGAACCTAGGACCTCGTGCATGCTAAACACATGCTCTTCCACTGAGCTAAACCCTCCCCTCTTTTAATTTTTCTAAATGTGTATCTACTTTTGATATGTTAAATAATTTCCACAGTAAGTTTAAAAACTGGAATGGAGGACATCATCAAATTTTAAAGGGTTGGAAACAGATGAACAATTGGCCACTTGAAACCGTGGGAATTTAAACTGGAGCATGGAGGAGACAGAATTGTGGGACATAGAACTTCTCGTGGAATGCAGTGGAGGATTCTGAATCAGCGAGGACAGCAGGAAAGGAAGCTGTGAATGTGTGGGAGACAGGAAAGGGGACATTGGAAGTAAGGTTCTAACCCTTAGTGGGAGGGCCCCAAAGCAGTCTATTCAATTTTCCACAGGGCCTAGAATTAGAGAATCACTAAGAATCATCTCATATACTACCTTTATTTGAGCATCATGGATTGCTGATGTTTTGGGTTTCAGGGATTTTGAAAAGGTGAAAACTCTGGCTTCTGCCAGGTTAGCATCATTGCTCCATTCTGGCTAGTCTGGTATAGCTAGTTTGACCTCTTGACTTAATTGGTTTTCCCAACCTATCCATGCACTGCCTTGCTGAGAAAAAGAGGTTAAGAGGCAGTGAGGAGACAATGAATATATGTATGTTTATGTATAACTGAAAAACTGTGCTCTACACTGGAATTTGACACAACATTGTAAAATGACTATAACTCAATACAAAAATGTTAAAAAAAAAAAGAGGCAATGAGGAAAATAATAGTTCAGACTTCTTAGGTGACTTAATTTTCTATTTCCACTTTCTCTCCTGTCATGAAAATTTGAAGAAAATTTTTAATTTAAAAAAGTCAGCAGAGCCCCACATTCAAGGATTTTCTGCATGCAAAGCAACCCCTAAAATATGTCCTTGGAACCACCAAGGTTTCTCTTGCAAACATTTTAATAACATTTCTCTCTTTTAAAAGATGTGGTTACATATGTCATGTTATTAGATCCTTACAGCAATTCTCTAGGGTGAGGCATTTATTACTAAGTCATTTTATAGAAAGAGAAAAAAAACAGTATTTTTTTCTTTTCTTCAGTAACTTTGAGTTCCTCAGTTTGACGTCTTATTCCTGGCACGTAGTGGGGGCCCTCAATACATACTTGTTGGGTAAATGCCATTTAAAATGTGATTGGATTTATGAGATTTTACATGCAGTTTTCCAAAAAAATGAAATTCTCTTGGCTCCCTCCGGTATGGTCTTTTTGAGTAGAAAGAAATCTGTTTGCAATGATTTAGACAAGTTTTTATTTGGAAAAGCTGAGTTAGAAATGACCTGGAGGAGTTGTTACCCACCCCTGGAAATATACAGTCAGGCTATCACATATAATTAACAACTTAATTGGATACAGATTTTCATTCAAGCATGATAATAAAATAATATTATGATGAAAAACTTTTAGCAGTTTTAAGGAAAAACTCCTTAAGCCATTAAAATTTGAACCAGAACAATAATAACTTCAGTTACTTTAGAATTAAATTTGGCATATGAAAAGCTTGATAGGGAGTGGCAGTAGGATTAATCACAGTCTTTAGCATTTACTGAATGATACTTGAAGCTATTATAAATGGGAAAATAAATTATAATTGTATTGCTGCTGAGATTAGTCCTTTTTTAGATATCTAAAACATTACAACAAAGACACACATGAGGGCGCTCTAATCAGTCAGAAACTGCAAGTGCATAAGCATTTGTTACCAGGAATTAGAATTTTAAAAAGTCAAAACCAGTACTACACTTTTACAGATCGAAAATTAAGGCCCGAAGAGATTGAGAGTCTATACGCTCAATTCTTTAGAGTAAATACATTGGATATTAAATTTTTTTTTAGAGATTGTACAGCAGTCCCTTGTCAGTGAATTTACGCTGGAGAATTTTGACTCTGATCCTGGCAACTCTTTTTAAAATCTTTACCCATGACTTGATATAATTTATCTGCAAGATGTAGGAAGAAATTGTTATTTAGAATATTTATTTCTATGAGTTTTTGCTCCACAAAATGTTAATTGTGCTTCATTTATACTTAAAGCTCAACTGATTTCTTTGGTCGCAATCCTTAGTCTTTTCCCCGTTTCTGATACATTCCTAGTTTGTTCTGTGACATTCATTTAAATATAAAGTTACCAAGCTGCCTGCAGATTTTCCAGAGAGAAGGCCTATAAACATCCACAAAGATTTTATTAGAAAGAAACTATAATGAGAATATTGAATGTAGATATTTTTCACCCCTAAAAATCAGTATGTTTATGGCAATATTTGTTTTATAGGCAAATTTTCTTCAACTTATGTACTACCATTGTCACAGGAGGGTTTGCTTCATTTAGGTACCCGACACAACTTGGTCAGTTTCACATTTCTATTTTTTCAAAGAGGAGTTTCTTTTCCTTAAATAATAAACTCATTTTTAAAAACAGCATATTAAAAAAAAAAAGAAACAAAACAAGACCTAGGGCTCTGAATGAGAAAGATCTCTCCCGTAAGTTATTGGGCGATGGAAAAGAAAGTATATCATGAATTTTATTTTCTGATTTGTCTTTGTTAATAACACACACACACACACACACATTTCAGTTCAAGACATGGCTATACTCTTAATCACCTAAATTTATTTGTATTTTACAAATCAGAAATTAAGCCTCTTCCGCTTTTGCTGAGTAGGCTGTGAGCTGGATGGGTTTTGAGAGGTGGAGGTGGGGAGTAGGGGCAGAGCTGAGTGAAAGGATAAAAGACAGACGGTAGGAAAAAGAGATACAGTTACAAGATACAGCAGATGGGCCGGTTTGTCCTGTGATATGTGGTGGAGCTCTCTTCTCTGTGATCTGCCTTCAGTAAAAATTTGCCTTCATCAAAAAAAAAAAAAAAAAGAAAGAAATCAAGCCTCTTCCTGTCCTTGAAAGTACTTGACAATACTATAACACAAAGCACAGGGTTTTTAAGTCAAGGATGCAAATAACATTGTATTACAAGTACTAAAAGTTGTGTTTTTATGTTTTGTCACTATTTAGTTAAATATATCAGGTAAGTAAAAATATAATAGTATGCATATGACTCTGTATGATCTGGCCCTGCCCACCATTTTGCTTCCTGTCTTATTACTCGCCACTGAGTCATTCTGTATTAGTCATACTGGTCTTTCTGTGCAGCAAACAGCCCAAGCATCCACCTTTAACAGCAGTATTGTACTTTCTGTTCCCTCTGCCTGGAATATTCTTAATAATGAATTTCTTTTCTTTGATCATGGGAATTAAAACTCTTAGATGGCAGCGTCCTTATTTGTCTGGTTTAGTAAAGGTTTCAAAAGAAAATAGATGATATGTTCAGAATAATTTTAGGAATACTTTTTTACCAAGTGATTATTTAGGGGTTATTTACAAAGATGCAAGTACCGGGAAACCACAAAGTGTACAACAGTATCCTCAAGGTGGTAGCAGCTGTGATGTCACCACTTTTAGGCCTAAAATGGCAGGAGGGATACCAGTTAGTAGAACCTAAAAGAAACAGCATGTAAAGTTGACTCCCTTGGAAGATCAGTGACCTTGCCTGGAGAGGCAAGGTGTCCTCTCAGGGAGGGAGCCAAGAGAATAAATATCCTGATTCCACTTTCCTTCCCACTCTGATCTCCTGCCTGGGCTTCCTGTTGACCAAACCCAACCAAGGCATGAGGACCCTTTTGATGTCATCTGTTAGATCAGCCTCTACGGGCAAAGCACGTAGTGGAGAAGGGTGAGGAGTGAACCTGGAAGGGTAAATGGAAGACATATGTCAACGGCTGTATTTGTAGCACCTAGAACATTGCCAGACACATAACAATTGTTTTAATATAACAGGCTTTATTGAGGTATAAGTCACATATCATTAGAGTTCACCCATTTAAAGTGTGTAATTCAATGGGGTTTAGTATTCTTACATACTAAAGAGTTGTACAACCATTATCATAATTAATTTTAGAACATTTCATCACCCCAATATAGAAACCCCATACCCATTAGTAGTCATTCTCATTTTATCCTTTCTCCAGCTCAAGGTAACCACAAATCTACTTTCTGTCTCTATGAATTTGCCTATTCTGGATGTTTCATATAAATGGTATCCTTAAATAGATGATCGTTTATTACTGGCTTCTTTGGCCTAGCATGTTTTCAAGGTTCATTCATGTTGTCGCATGTATCAGTACTTCATTCCTTTTTATTGCTTAATAATATTTCATTGTATAAATTTTACCATATTTTATTTATTCAGTCATCAGTTGATGGGTGTTTGGATTGTTTCTGCTTTTTGGCTATTATGAATAATGCTGCTATGAACATTCATTTACAAGTTTTTATATGGACATAATGTTTTTATTTCTCTTGGAAATATACCTAGAAGTAGATTTGGTGGGTCATATGGTAACTACATGTTTAACATTTTGAAGAACTGCCAGACTGTTTTCCAAAGCAGTTTCACCATTTTACATTCCTACCAGCAGTGTATTAGGGTTCCAGTTTCCCCAAACCTCTCCAACACTTGTTATTATCTTTTTTATTATAGCCATCCTAGTGAATGTGCAGTGGTATCTTAATGTGATTTTAATTTATATTTCCCTGATGGCCAATGATATTGAGTATCTTTTCATGTGTTATAGGCCATTTGTATGTATTGGAGAAATGTCTATTCAGATCTTTTGCCTATTATTTATTTATTCATTTATTTATTGGCAGTGCTGAGGATTGAACTCAGGACCTCTTGCATGCTAAACATGTGCCTTACCCCTGAGTTATACCAACCCCCACCTATTTTTAAACAGGGTTATTTCTCTTTTTAAAACTGAGTTGTAAGTTTATATATTCTAGATGCAAATCCATTGTAGATATGTTTTTAAAATTTTTTTCCCGTTCTCTGAGTTGTCACAAAAACTTTTAATTTTGATAAAATCCAATTTATCTTTTTCTTTTGTCATGTGTGTTTTGGTGCTTATCTAAGACTGCCTAACCCAGAAACATAAAGATTTAGTCCTGTATTTTTTTACTTCATCTGTTTGGGCTACTATAACAAAAATACCATAAAGAACAGAAGAAACTTTTGAGTGGCTAATGAACAACAGAAATTTACTTCTCTCCCTTCTGGAGACTGAGAAGTCCAAGATCAAGACGCTGGCAGATTTGTTGTCTGGTGATGATCTGGTTCCTCATTCACAGACTTTTGCCTCTCGCTGTATCCTCACTTGGCAGAAGGGACAAGGGAGCTCTCTGCAGTCTCTTTTTCAAGGTCACTAATCCCATTCGTGAGGGCTTTACCTTTCTAATCTAGTCATGTCCCAAAAGTTTCACCTCTGAATACCATCACTTTGGGTGTTGCAATTTAACATACGAACTTTGAGAGATGTGACACTCACTCTATAGCAGTTTTGTTCTATGAATTTTACAGTTTTAACTCTCACATTTAGGTCTCTGATCCATGATGACTTAATTTTACACATAGAAATTTTAATAAATATTGTTGAATAAATAGTATTGTTAGGTTTAAACTATTCATAATATCCATTATTGGTGAGGATATCTGAGAAATAAAAACTCTTACACAATATTTTTGGGAATACAAATTGGGACAACCTTTTTGGAGAGCTGTCTGACAATAGCTGTATAACTTTCAGCTTACTCTAATCCAGTAATTTCATTTCTAAGAATTTATCTCACAAGTATATAGTAGTTCTGTTAATCACTCTCCACTTAAACAGCCCACCAGAATAACCAACACCGTAGTTCCGTCTCTGAAGTATGCTGACAGATGCCCACAGCCCACTGAGCTTTACACTGGGGGAAAAACAAACTGAAATGGGAAATTGTAAGCCATGTGTTTTGGCCATGGTTTGTGCAAGAAACATAATGTGAAACTATATGTAATCAGTGAACTCATTCTCAAAATAAAAGACCTTGACTCTTTGTCAAAACATTGGAGAAGAAAAACACATACATGTGTCTTAAGTTAATATAAAGCGTTTAAAACATGTTGTATCAATTTTTATGATTCCTTGCTTAACTTGACTAACCAACCGACTACTGGTCCCAATAGAGTTAAATGAGATGGCTTCTACCCTACTTATTCAAGAATATTCATCATAGCATTACATAAAATAGCAGAAATTTGGAAATAACCGAATGTCACACAATAGGAGGTTGGCTAAGTAAATTATGAAACACTTATGTAATGAAATGCTAAGCGACTATAAAACGTGAGGTAGATTTATACTGACATCAACAGATGTTTAACATACCTTAAATGGGAAAAAAAGCAAATTAAAAAGCAGAATTATAATCTCATTTTATTAAAATAACAAAAAAACCCTCTTTATATAATAGATAAAACCACACATGTGTGATAAGGAAAGAATGTAATATTATGAGTGTTTTCCTTTGCTGCTCCTGCCCCCCCCAAGCTTTCTAAAGAGGAAAGATCCTTTATTTACTTGACTAATTAGCCAACTGTGAGATTAGTTTGACCAAAACTGGAAAAGCCTTCAGACTGCTTTATTTGTGAAAAGAAAAGGGAAACATGAAAGATAGGGAAGAGGAAGGAGGTCTGAGAAAAGGTGGCTGTGTATGAGTTTGGGGAAAGAGATGGAATGAGAAAGCAGTTTTGTGAGGTGGAGGTAAACTAAGGTGAACACTTGGGAAGTTTTATAATGGCATGCAATGTAATTTTCATATTATTCATTTTCTCGGAGATGTATGAAGGCTTTCTATTGCTCTCCAGTGCTTTTGGAGTTGGTATTGTGTTTTTTAAACACAGATAGATGCTGATATCATATATGGATAGAAAAAAAATTGTGAAAAAAATACATACCAAATTACTAGTAGTGGTAATCTCTGGGGAGATAATTTTATGGGGGAACTTTCATTTTCTTCATTGTGTATTTCTGTAAGGTTTGAATGTTCTGAAATGAGCATGCATTCCCTTAGTTAATAGGAAGCAAATGGTAGAACTATGGGATTTGTTCCTTTATTTCGGGGCAAAAGGCTAAAGTAGTGAAGTAAAAATGACTTAATTTTACCCACTGCTTTTAGATCAAAGCTTTCTCATTGATAATACTAAAATAGCCAGCTTCCTTTATTTTTAATTTTTTTATCGAGGTATAGTTGATATACAGTATTACATGTGTCAAGTGTACAACATAGTGATTCACAATTTTTAAAGACCATGCTCCATGTACAGTTATTATAAAATATTGGCTATATTCCCTGTGCTGTACAATATATCCTTGTCAGCTGCCTTTATTTTTGAAGGCATTGAATAAACTTAATTTTTGTTACACATAGTCACTCATGTATAGTAGCACTTGGGATTGTCAGCTGTGTAAGGTATGGGTATGTGTGTGTGTACGCATAGCCACATACTGTTGAACACTTTTAACAACTTTAATTCATAAGCCTTTTGCAGACAGTTTCAATGACTGCTTGCTTATATATAATGTTTTTCTTCTTTCTAAAATAGTCTATTTTGTAGAGAAATTTCGGGTTCACAGCAAAATTGAGAGGAAGACAGAGATTTCCCATGTACTCCCTGCCCCCACACATACATAGCCTTCTCCATTACTAATATCCCCCACCAGAGTGATGCATTTGTTACAATTGATGATCTTACATTGACACATCCTTATCATCTAGAGTTCATAATTTACAGTAGGATTCACTCTTGGTGTTTCACATTCTATGAGTTTGGACAAATATACAGTAGTAAAGAAATATATAATAATATATAGCCACCATTATGGTGTCATACAAAGTAGTTTCACTGCCCTAAAAATCCCCTGTGCTCATACTAATCATCCTCTTTCTTCTGGCAAAAACTGATCTTTTTTACCATCTTAATAGTTATATTTTTTCCAGAATGTCATGTAGTTGAAATGGTATAGTACGTAGCTTTCCCAGATTGGCTTCTTTCATTTAGTACTATGTGTTTAAGTTTCCTCCATGTTTTTCATGGCTTGATAGCTCATTTCTTTTTAGTGTTGAATACTGTTCCATTGTCTGGATGTACCACAGTTTATTTATCCATTTACCTGCTGAAGGGCATCTTGGTTCCTTCCAAGTTCTGGCAATTATGAGTAAAGCTGCGATAAACGTCCATGTGCAGGCTTTTTGTGGACTTAACACATAAAAATCCTTTGGGTAAGTACTAGGAGCATAATTGCTGGATTAGTATGGTATAAGTATCTTTAGTTTTTTTAGAAACTGCCAAACTGTCTTCAAAGTGGCTGTACCATTTTACAGTTTAAACAGCAGTGAATGAGAGTTCCTGTTGCTCCATGTCCTTGCCAGCATTTGGTGTTGTGAGAGTTTTGGCCATTCTATTAGGTGTGTAGTGATATCATATTGTTGTTTTAATTTGCATTTCCCTGATGACATATGATGTGGAGCATCTTTTCATATGCGTATGTGCCATCCTATAGTTCTTCGTTGGTGAGGTGTCTGTTAAGATCTTTGGCCCATTTTTAAATCAAGTTGTTTGTTTTCTTATTGTTGAATTTTAAGACTTTATATTTTGGATAACAGTCCTTTATCTGGTATGTTTTTTTGCAAATATTTTCTCTCCATGTATGGGTTGTCTTTTTATTCTCTTGACAGTGTCTTTTGCAGAGCAGAAATTTTTAAGTTTAATGAAGTCCACCTTATCAATTTTTTCTTTCTTGGATTGTGCCTTTGTTATTGTAACTAAAAAGTCACCACCAAACCCAAGGTTATGTAGGTTTTCTCCTGTGTTATCTTCCAGGAATTTTATAGTTTTGCATTTTACATTTAGGTCTGTGGTCCATTTTGAGTCAATTTTGTGAAGGCTGTAGGGTCTTTGTCTAGGTTCATTTTTTTGCATGTGGATGTCTAGTCATTCTAGCACCATTTATTAAAAAGATTTGTCTTTTGTCCAATGTATTGCTTTTACTTCTTTGTCAAAGATCAGCTGACTATATTTATATGGAGCTATGTCTGGACTCTGTTTTCTGTTCTATTGATCTATTTGTTTGTTCTTTTGTAAATACCACAGTCTTGCTTACTGTAGCTGTATAGTGAGTTTTGAAGTCAGGTAGTGTTGGTCCTCCAACAGTGTCCTTCTCTTTTAATATTTAGTTGGCTATTCTGGGTATTTTTCCTCTCCATATAAACTAAAGAACTTGTCAGTACCCACAAAATAATTTTCTAGGGCTTTGATTGGGATTGATTGGATCATAGATTTAGTTGGGAAGAACTGACATCTTGAAAAGACTGAGTATGTCTATCCATGAACATGGAATATCTCTTCATTTATTTAGTTATTTGGTTTTTTCATCAGAGTTTTAAGATTTTCCTTATGTATGTAATTTTCTGTGTTGCAAATTGACCTTAGAAATTGTAACAAATTGTTCACTCTATTTACATTGTAGGTCACGATTCAAATAAGGTATGGGAACACAGATCTAGAAAGCAATACTAAGGAGCTGTCCAGTTTTCTTGTTTGAAAAGGCACATCTTCTGGACATTCATTTTTTTTTTGCACAATTATGCTAATATTGTATTGTCAAAAGCACTTTATAAGAAAATATAAATATGGCTTCCAATAGGAATGTTATACCTGGACTTGGTACCGAGCTCTCAGATTTTACTTTTGCAAGGAAAAACAGGCTTTCAGGCTCAACAACAATTTGTAAGCAAAACTTTAATCCCAAGGATTGTCACAAGACATTACAAATGACAGCATGAAAAAAATCTTGCACAGTAACTCAAAAGTTCAGCTCTAAAATGTACCCTTAAACTGGCAGGACACTGGTATCTTGAATAGTCTCAAATTTCCCAGTAAAGAATGTTATGAAAAGCTATATATTCATATACAGCAATCACATAAGGAACTTATGACCTAAAGCAAAGGTAAACTAACTTTCTTGAAACTTAAGATTCTATACCACTGGACAACCTCTTGTCCAGTGTGAAGACTGGTGAGATTTTAAAATCTTTAATCTAGCTTAATGGTGCAGCTTTAATATTTACCTGCTGGCTTTTATTCAGAGCAGCTTTTAGACTGCTTGTTCAACTACAGCTGCATACCATATCCCAGCTGTGGAAAGTCTTTTCACTTTTTGCCAGTTTTGTTTCTGTAATATTAATCACACTTTAGCTGGGGAGCTAGAGGTTATTATCAGTCTGTGTAAGACTAAAAGCAAATTCAGTTTTGCATAAGGAAACATTGTAAAGTAACAATTCTTGGTATTACATGCCTCATATGATCCATTTCAAACCATAGAGAATTACATCTTTATGTGTCACTGTTCCAAGAGACAGACAAATGTGAACAGCTAAAACATCTTAAAAACGCATCAAGCTTATGAAGTCTCAAACCAAACTTGAATTTTTTGTACATACTCCTGTCAAATGCGGTTATTTCCTGTACGCCACTCCTCTTGCAAACTGGTCTTCTGCTTGCTTTCGTTTGACCTAGATCGGCTAGGAGACTTAGAGAAAGAGAGGGTTGGCTTATGATTTCTTTCCCAAGACAGCGATCTCTCTCTTCTATCTCTAGAACAGGACCTGCTCCGGCTGCGAGAGAAGCTTCTTGGAGATCTCTCTTTCAGATCTGCGACGGGGTGGAGGACTCCTCCGATAATCATCTCGAGGGCGACGACCCCAAGAGGGAGGTGGGCCACGATTTTGACTTCTGTTTTCACCGTTGGACAGTTCCACCCTTACTTGGCAGCCACGTAGTGTTCTCCCATCTAGCTCTCGGGCAGCATCCGCTGCATCTCGGGGATCTTCAGACGCAACAAAAGCAAAGCCGGGAGGGTTTCTAGCAACCCAAATACTTCGGAGTGGTCCATAATAGCCAACAGCTCGTTCCACTTCAGTCTTGTTGCCATTGTTTCCGAAATTACCTACATAAACTTTACAGTCCAATGGACAGGAATCACGATGCATTTCTAGATCTCTGTTACAAGCACGGAGGCTCAAATCCACACACCCTCGGCAGGGTCATCCCGCTCCCCACACGCCTGATTCTCGTAGATGCTCTCGCTGACCCGGGTCCACGAAATGGCCTGGACATTCGTCTTAATGGAGAGAGTAATAGCAAAGTTGCTAGATTCTGTCCTTACTCTACATTAAGGTAGTGTAACATGGTGGTTATTTGTAGTAGCTTTTAGTTCTTAATCGCTTAGATTCAAATCCTAGTTTTGTGACCTCAAGCAAGTTAGTTCACCTGCCTGTGCCTCAGTTTTCTCATATATGAAATGAAGATATCATAAGGTTGCTATAAAAATTAAATAAGGAAATACATACAGCGTATGTATTGCTTAGCCCCTAGTATGTAGTTTGAACTCAGTAAATGGTAGCTAGTAGTTTGCTATTGAATTTTCTTTCTCAAGAAATTTCAAGCTATGTTAGAAACAACAGATAGCGATCAGCTTTACCAAGCTGTACACTGAATTCAATTTGATGTAAATCTAGTTGTGATCATAATAAGATAGTAATGAAAAAGAGTTCTGTTTGTTTGGTATTTGTTTTTTAAATTAAGTTATGAAAGGATTTCAAAGGAGCAACAGAATCAAACATATATTTAAGTGGTGGAACAGTTCTCCCTTACACCTACTTCCCTGTAGTCATCAGCATTCCCTGCCTTGAGCAAAGGATGACACAAGTAAAAAGCTTTTGAATTAAAACTTAAAAGTTTAAAAAACCCAAGGCCTAACAAATTCAAGGTATAGAGTTCATACCATGAACAGTGGATTTAGAAAAACAGGTGGAATCAGGCTGCCTACTCCATCCTGGATTAATAGAGTGTTTATGAGCCCAGCAGGATGTGGGAACAAAGGAATGTTATTCATGAGTTTGTATGTGGAGTATGAGGCAATAGGCCTAAGAGAGAGCCTAACTCAGCAAAGGAGCCAGCAGACTCAAAGAGGACCTACAGCCAGAAGCAGGAAGGTACCCCAATACCTAGCAGGGCCCAGGTAGGAATGAACACTTGTCAGCTTGAATAGATGGCACCTAGAAGCCCCAATACCATGTCCATCCCTGGAATTTAGGTGCAGCTCAGGAAAAGGCAGGAGAAGGACATTTTGCATTCACTGAGATTAAGTTCCTGCTGTTGGGCAGAATGGGAGCTCAAAATGGGAATTAAGTGTAGTGATATAAAAACAAAGTTAAAGTTAATTTCTTGTACTTCTGAGTTAAGGTCTTAAATCTATTTTAAAAAATCTAAATAACCTTCCAATATCTTACTAGAATGTTTTGAAATATAATATCTTTCTTGGATCTGGAAAACTGTAGGCCACTTTCTAAACGTCATGACCAGGAAAAATGTGTCATTGTCCATGATGCTAAGTACATATTACATAAAAAGTAGATGTTTTAATAATACATATATAGAATTAAAACAGTTCCTTGATATATTCTCAATAAAAATATGTAGTTATATTCACTAAAAATGTGCTCCAGATTATTCATAGCAGCATTATCTGTAATAGCCAAAATCTGGAAACTAAATGCCCATCAACAGTAGAATGGAGAAATAAAATTATGGTAAGTTTAAACAGTGAAATAGTATGTAACAGTGAGAAGGAACAAGCTATCTGTGACAGCATGACTGCACTTCACAGATCTAAATTGGGTGGAAGAAACCATTCCCAAAAGTACTAATGTATTATCCCATTTATATAAAGTGTAAAAACAGGAAAAACGAATCTATCAGCAGTTAGGATAGTAGTTACCAATGGCTAGTGGTTAGAAGTGAGTCCACGTGGTACTTCTGGGGAGTTAGTAACATTCTGTTTCTTGATCTGGTTGAGGATTGCATAGATGGGTTTGTTTTGTGAAAATTCATTGAGCTGTATTTATGTGTGGCTTTTAAAAATACTGGGACTATTATGTACATGTTCTTCCTTATTGTTCAGTTTCCAGTTTATGATTTGTCAAAAGTAAATAGTCAGGTGAAAAATAAACGTTAAGCCCTGAAAATGGGATGATCAGAATTTAAAACAATTTTTTTCTTTCTGTTATATTCATAGATATTTTCTTCCACTTAAAAGATGATAAACTGCTCAAAACAGTAGAGCAATTTTGGAAGGAATTTGAAAGAAAACTACATTTTGGAATACCCAGTAGTTAAGATGATTTCCATGTATAGATTCTAAGGGGTCTAAACTTGCTTTATGAAGATGAGCTTTCTCAAACACCACCATCTAGATAATTCAGCATTCAGAACAGCAATGAAAACTTACCACTTTAAATCTGGTTGGATTGTAGATAGAGATTGTCATGTTAGATTTAGTACAACTGTAGAATTAATACTCAAAACCCCCATGCTGCACAGTTTTCCCATATGCTACATAAAAATGCTATAGAGTTTCTCACTCACAAGCTGCTATATTAGAGTGCTAACTGATTTTATGCCTTCAACTTGCTTAATGTTTTCATTTATATACAATAGAGTTTTACACCACATTGGTCAAACAACCTATTGCAAAATAATTTATAGTAAAGTTATAATAAATTTATATAAAGGATTGATTTAGCATTAATTTTCTAACTGTGGAAGTCAATGAACTATAAATCTGTAAATAAATTGGTGAAGCAAAAGACATAAATGACAAAAAATTGGTCACTGTGTTGTATATGTGCTTTTTAGATAGCTACATGGAGAAAATATATGGGAGGAAACTTCATAAAATTTAAAATTAGTAACATAAAAATAATATAATGCACAAAGAAGTAGACTATCCCAGCAAAATTGTGAAGAAAACCACCCAAGAATCTGGTTCATAATCTTGACATACTGGCATCAGAATTCAGTTAATGATTCCCTGCAAAGGAAAGCATCTTCACACTCTTGTGCTTCCAAATTTTTTTGGAGGCAGATCCATAGCACAATCTATTTAATTCTTAGAATACCATGTTTCTGTTTGTGTGCATATGTTTGAATATCTTTACTATTTAAAAGACCACACTGAAGACATCACCTTGGCAGTGTAACAGTCCAAGTCCCAAGTGGTTGTTTGAATCCCCTCTACTACATGCCTTAAACAGTCACCAGCCTGGCTTTGATCACCTGCAGTGGTAGAAGCTCACTACCTCCAATACATTTGATCCATTTCTTCTAGCCTTGACTGGTTACTTAGAGATGGTGGCAGTGTCAGTTTAGTCTCCATTTTTTTGTCAGACGAAACCTTTTTTCTAAAAAATCCTTTGAAACCCAGTCTCAGTGGTGTCAACTGGGCACAAGAGAGGCCAAGAAGGAGAGTCACTGTGTTAATGAAGATACCATCATCATTGCTTGGGGAAAAAAACATTAACTCCTTCATTTTGAGACATTTCATTGATAGTTGTGGTCTTCACTAGATACTATTAGTGTGAAAAAAGGGTCAGAGTTTTTATTTGGAAAATTATGTCATAAGGGTGTGCATTCCCATCAGGAGTCCTGAGAGCCACTCTGATTGGGCTAGGTTAGGTTTAGTTCATGTGCCCACCATTGACCCAGGGGCCAGGGGAGTGGGATGCATTAGGCCCGGTCATGTGCTCTAACTCTGGTATATCCTATCAGATCAAGGTGACTGTGACAAGGTGAGCAGTGACTCACATAGGAAAATTAGGGCTGTGGCCGGGTATACTGTGAATGTTGTGCAGGTTGTGCACTGCACAACTCCAAGGGTTACCATTCAGACAATCTGCATTGTGACTGGTGCTCCCTTGGAATGTGTGGTGCACAACCTTTGCAGCTATATGTAGTAAACCCAGCTGTGACTTGAAAAAGGAATTATTATTATTATTATTATTATTATTATTATTATTATTATTATTATTATTATGCTGTAGAGACAAATTACAAATGTCCACTGCTCTGATTAACTATATTTGCTTATCTGTTTGTTCCCAAAAGGTTTATGAGTGTACTTATGATCCTCAATATTTGGTCTAATTATATATTCTGTCTCTGCACCAGTGGTTTTCAATTCTTTTTTTCCTGCTACAACATGCACAAAGAATGATTTTCATACAAGTTCATATCTAGGTTACATAAATCCTGAAATGTGTGTTCTAAAACTCTACTCCTTTGTCATTCACTCAAGAAATCACACCTGTTATCTCTTGAGCACCATAGAAGAAGAGAGGCATGGGCCTGGTAGGGAATGTGTTAATGGTGATGGGTGAGTTCCTCCCCTCCTCATAGCAAGCCAAGTAAACTGGGAGATACTTAAAAGATCGCTTGTAAACTGTGTTTTGAGGAGTGCCTGCAAGAAGGGGTGACTGGCATTTCAGTATCCAAATGTCCACACACCTGCTTAGGTAGCACACCTGATCTATCACCTGTGCCTATCTGAGCAAGGGAAGAGTAAATAGGAGAGAAATGGAGAGACAGAGACAGGGCCTGGTGGAGCAGCCTGCATTCCCCTGGATCAGGACAAGGGTGTGAGCATTTTCCAAAGGGTGGGGAGCTGCCGAAGACAGCTACCTGTCCAAGAGAGCTCCCCGCTGGCTGAAGGCACTCCAGCAGCAAGAGGCTGAGGGAGACAGGGACAGAGGTGGCAGAAGTGAAGCTGGAACCAGACCTCTCAAGACTGGAAACAGTTGTACTGAGGCCCTGCCAGGCTTTCCAAAGAGCCCACACAGTAACCTCAGGAGGGAGTGGGCAGTTGGACACCTACCACACAGAAGACACCTGTGGCAGTCATGGTGGTGAGCTGCCCAGATCTCTGTTCAAGAAAGAACTTGCTTTCTGACTTTAGGGAGTGCAGTTAGCTGTCAGCCTCCAGCTGCGCCGTCAGGGTCAGCTGCGCCAGTTGAGTTGGGGCCTGTGCTTTCCCTGGGTACACCCTAGTCTGTGACAAAACAGCAGGGATACTAAGGCCTGGCCATTTCTGCCCAATGCAGGACTCCTCTTAATGTGCAGTCTCTTCTCCAGAGTCCCTGTTGGTTAGCTGAGACTTTGTTAGACCTGCATCACAGTCTGAAATTCTTCTTGTCAGATTCTCTTCCCCCACCCTATTCCCTATCTTTTGGCAGTATTACTCCTCAGTAACCTCTCATACTCCCAAGTCCACTGCAGCATCTCCTTGGAGAACTTGTACCGACACAGTATCCTTGACCAGTTAGCATTTACTGGAGAAATGATGATAACACTTTCATACCAAGTTAGAGAAAGAGATGTTTTCCTTTTTCAGGACCCTTCTTGCCACCACCAAAATGGTAAGGTGGGAGGGTTAACAAAACAGACTGTGCCTCCTCCTTACTCCACATTCTTCTGGCCTTTGGGTAAACCTGCTCTGGGAAGCGAGGCAGGTAGGGAAGAAATGAAGTTAAAATTAGGATTACCAGATTCAAGAAATAAAATATAGGGCGCCCAGTTAAATTTAAATTTCAGATAAATAATTTTTTAGTATACATATGTTCTAAATATCGCATATTTCTAAATGAAGTGTTTAAGTTTGAAGGTTTTACCAGGCCTAGACTTTTTTTAAGGGCTAGCCTTAATATTTAAAAGGGATCAGAATGTTATAGGATCTGCCCAGGACATTAAAGGGAAGGAGGAGATTAAGTATATCACAGTTGGGCCCCTGAGAGAAAAACAAAACAAAAAACTTTTCACATTTATATTCCCTGAGTTGAAACTTTTCAATAGACTGGTTACATACATAAGCATATAAAGTAAATCTTTCAAACACTTTCACAGTTTAATTGTGATTAGTAACAATCACTAGATGCCAGAAGGCAACAACAGTTTCTAGTGTCTTCTGGTGAAACATACTCTCAAACACACGCCAGTGGAACGTCACTTATGTAAGTCTAAGGGTGTCAAAAACTCTCCTGTACTCACGAAAACTCTTTGAGCTGACCAAAAGAAGATAAAAGATAAGAGCCTTGTCTTTTTGCTCTGCACTTGCTTGAAACTGCTGAATCTTTAACCTCAGGTGGCAAGGTTCATCCCAGCAGCTTCTAGCCATTGTTGCCTGCTGCAGGAAAAAAAATAGCTACCACACCCTCTTCTTTTACCCCTCCGCCAAGATCAGCAGCTACACAGAGCCCAGAGTGAGAGGACAGAGCTTGAAATTGCTGATGAAATGTAATTGTTCAGAGGGGGCTGTTTTTGATAAACAAGAGACTAGAAAAAAGCACAGTCAATAAACATACCTTGGACACATCATTATTGCGTTATGTATGAATTGGAGTGGGGGCGGACAATTCTAGGTTTATGGTCATTAATTAATGAATTAATTAGACAAATAGATATATCTTGATTCTTGAATTTTAATCATACCTATAAAGAGTATTTCCCTAGCATTTTGAAAAACTTATTTTAAATCAAAAGCCAATAAAATACTTAATGGCAAAAGACTGAAAGTATTTCCATTAAAAATCAGGAGGCTGCTAACTCCATTGTTGTAATGGTAATTCTGGAAGTCCTTACCACTGCAGTGACACATGAAACAGAAATAAGGCTTGTTAACAAATTATGACATGTCAATAAATGAAATACTGTATAGACACTGAAATGATGTTTCCAAAAATTTTGAAAGACAAAAAATATTATGAGTGAAAATATAGGATGTGAAACACTGTGTCTGTGGATCAAAGTTAACGTCATCAATAATTGACAAATTAGCAACATGTGCCTTCTGAGAACATAACATCAATTATATGTTTTTGCTAAAACAGTATAACTTGAACCTAATCATGAGGAAACATCAGACAGCTCCCAACCAAGGGACATTATAGAAAACTAACTGGTCTTTATTCTTCAAAAATGTCAATGTTGTGAAACATTAAGAAAGACAGAAAATTAAAAAGACATAATCAAATGCAAAGCCTGACCCAGGATTTTCTTATGTTATAAAGGACATTGTTGGGAGAATTGGCAAAACATGAGCAAGATCAGATACAGTATTGCATCAATGTTAATTTCCTGGTTTGATCATTGTGCTGTGGTTATTGCAAGAGAATTTCTTGTTTTTAGGAAATACACAATGAACTACTGCGGTGTATAGGGGAACCGTATCTCTAAGATACTCTGAAAAGTTTCAAAGACAGAAAGAAACAGAGTAAATGAAAGAGAGAAAGCGAGAGGGAAGGATCTTCACATAGAGCAAATCTGGGTAGAGGGGAGTTCTCTGGACTTTTTTGCAACTTTCCTGTAAGTCTGAAATCAAAATAAGAGAAAAAATTGTTCAGTGTGTATTTATTTAAAAGTATGTATTATAAATATGAAAAATATAGACATGCATATTATTAATATAAAATACATATTATATAAAAATATGTATTATGACTGGGAAGAAATATACCGCAATGCTATTTCTTAGTTGAATGATTTTTTGATATAACCTTTCTATGAACTGTGTATATATCTTTTTTATGATTCTTAAACAGACCCATTTATGCTGGCATTTTAATGCCTTTAAACAAATTCCCATAAAATAATTTTTTTCTAACCTCTGTTTACTTTTTGCTTATTTTCAATGTTTATGGCACTGTAATGATTAAATTAAGGTTTGTTTTTTGTCTGAAACTGAATTGAAAATGATTACCCACTTGCCTCAATCAGTCATATAAGTGCAATGAATAATGGAGAATTCTGATTTTTACCTCATGCACCCCATAGCCTTATTAGAAAGGGTAGGTTTGTAGATTTGTAATTGGGCATACAAGACCAACCTAAATAATTTATATGTGATATTCCATTAATGCAATTTTGTATACCTTTAAGTGAAGGAAATACTAGATAAGATCTATCAAATTTATGATTCTTTTATTATCAGGCATTGTATAGAGAGAGATTCTGTAAAGGCTGCATAGTACCTGGGTTCCACATAATCCAGGTTATAGATTTCACATCTGTAAATCAACAATCTGATCTTTACATGGACTCATTCCACTATATGCCTTATAATAAGTTTAAATTTGAAACTACGCAGGTTTTATGTTTTTTCAATAGAACAATAAAATCCCAGCATAAAAGTCATCAACTGAGCTTCATTCCTCTAGGCAGATTCATAATTAAGTCATCTTAGACAGGTAATTGTCCATCCCAGTGAGAGTCTGTATCATGCTCAGTAATTCATTCCTATAATGATCTTTCATTAGAAGCTTCTTTATTATGTCTAATTCAGGTATTTGCTTTTCAGTTTAATCCCACATCATCTGACTTTATAAGTCATTTAGGAACTCATCCCAGTGTAGAAGCTTATGCAATAAATATCCTTATTCTATCATCCTGATGAGAAAATATTGTTTCATTTCATATTGATCATTAATGTTATTTGCATATATTAACTTTATTTTCTTTCTTCTCTCTTATCAGAGTGTAATGATTTGCTGTTACATTGCCCATTTCATTGAAATCTGTATATGGCTCTTTGAAAAAAAATACGGTACATTTTTTGCTTTGAAAAGCAAAAAATAACCTTCATGTATTTATCTGTAATTTTTGACTATTTTAGGTTGTAGTTATTTGACCTCATACAGATGACTTACGTTAAGATACGTTATTGAAGAATCCTGAAATGTATGTAGATCTGAGAATATGATCATCCACTATCATGTCCATTGTTTCTAGTAACCTGTCATTTTACTAGTTTTTAATTGTCAGTATCTAGCATAGTACTTAGCACTAGGGGTAGAAATGAGCATGAATAATAATCTTGTCATCATGATGCATCTCCCATTCATAAAATATTCCTTAAAAAGAGGACAATGCTTATTTCTTATATGTCTGGACAGCATGGTGCCCACATTCTCCTTCCTTGTCACACTGAACATACTTGTAATTCCAGATTACCTAACTATTACATGTGAGCAAGAATGGATTCTCATCAAAGTAGGCATATCTTAGATAGGGATGAGGACATATCCAAGGTGCCAGGCACATAGGTTATGTACAATGGAGAATGTCTAGAGATGAGACTAAAAGTGCCACTTAGTGAAGGGCCTTGTGTGCCACACAGTGGAGTTTGGCTTTTGTTTTTAAGAAGGATTAGTTGAAGTATTATGCAGGGAAATTGAAGATGTATTAATGCAGATTTAGATTTTAGAAAGAGCACTCCAGAAGACAGCAGTGGAATTCGAGGGTACAGATAGAAAAATGGCAAAGGCGTGATCAAGACAATGATGCGGGAATGAAAGGAAGGGTTGGAATTGAGAATTATGAAAGGAGTAGAATAAAGAGGATTGAGTGGTTGATTAAATATGGAAGGAGATGAAAGATAAGGAATATACCCAGGTTTCTGATTTACACTTTGGGGTGAATGGTGATGCTCTATAATACTGCCTCCTTAAGTCATTCCATTCAGGGTTTCCTCACTGAATCAAACAGGATTCTTGGTCGGAAGTAATAGAGACAGACACTGGCCTATCTTAAGTAAAAAAGTAATTGTGGAAAGTGTGTGTGAGAGCGTGTTAATCATTACATAATTTCTTCCTGTCCTTTTTTACTCACTTGCTTATCAGAATAAAGACCACATTTCCCAGCCTCCCTTGCAGTTAGATCTGGCTATGTGACTAACTTCTGGCCAGTGGCATACAAGCAGAAGTAGCATGTGAAATCTCCTGGACTTATTAATGGGTGGAGGCATAAATCTCTTTCCTTTTACCCAATCATATATGTGATGGCTGGAGCTCCATTTTGGACCATGAGGAAGAAGTCCATACCTTAAGGATGGTAGAACAGGCAGCTAGAAGCATTCTGGGTTCCAAGTGATTGTAGAGCTACAATAAGCATCCTAAAATGCCTATATCCAAACTTTTATGTGAAAGAGAAATTTGAACCTTGTTTAATTGCCCATTATTTTGGTTTCTATTACATGCTACTGAATCCATATCTCAGTAACATAGGTGAGCACTGGGGACTCACTAAACGGACAGAAGGTGGGATACAAGGGAGGCACGGAGTACATAAACTCAGCACTGTGCTACTGCTGCTGGGAGCAACCTGACTCCCAGATTCCTCCAGACTTTGGTTCATGATTCAAGATGCAAAATCCTGGCAGGGAGCATTGTATTGCCTGTGTTAGGCCATGTGTCTGCTCCCTAGGGGCACTAAAGGGCAGCTGGAGAAAGGATCTGGCTCTTTATTTCCATAGAGAGCCTCAGCAGTGGGAGGTGTGTGCCAGGGGTGGTCGGCACATGAACAAAACACGCAACATAGGATTCCCTCCAAGGGAAGACTGAGCTGCTGATAGGAAGAGGGATGGGAAGTATGCTGGACAGCCAAAACCCCCAGCAAATATCCACTACACTCAACTCTCCTTATCGCTGCTGAATCAAGGCATATTAAGAAAGGCTATTATGATTTTTTTTAACTTTCCTATTTCAGTGGATCCATTTTGCCACAAAACATTGCAGTTTCTTTCACAATACCCTTACTTTAAGTGGCACACACTTACCATTTTTTCTGAATTCTGTTGCAAGCAGATTCACAGGCTTCTTATAGTACTCATATGCTCAACCCTTTTTTTTGGCAATAGCAGCATGAAAAATAATGGCAACATTGTATAATAGCTACAATCAAATTTCTATTTTTAGATACTCAAACTACTTAAGAACAGTTAGGAGATGGTATGTGTAAAACAAATTCTTAGCAACTCAGAAGTTACTAGTGTTCTTTCAAAAGTCAGCATCAGTCTTGGCAATCTTGAATTTTTTTCAGCTTTGTTGAGATGTAATTGACATAGAACATTGTGTAATTGTAATATGTGCACCCTGTTGATATAATATATTTATATGTTGTAAAATGATTACTACAGTAGGGTAGTTAACATTTCTACCTCCCATGATTACAATTTCTTTTTTGTGATGAGCAAATTTAAGATCTACTCTCTCAGCAAATTTCAAGTATATTATACAGTACTGTTACCTATAATCACCATGCTGTACATTAGATCCTCATATCCACTTACATATCTTACAAGTGGAAGTTTGTACCCTTTACCAACATCTCCCCATTTCTTCTACCCCTAGCCTCTGGCAACTGCTGTTCTACTCTCCACTTCTATGAGTTCAGCTTTTTAAGATTCCATTTATAACTGAGATCATACAGTATTTGCCTTTCTCCGTCTGACTTATTTCACTTAGCATAATGCCTTCAAGTTCCATCTGTGTTAATGCAAATGGTAGGCTTTCCTTCTGTCTCATAGCTGAATAATATTCTATTGTATATATATATATACACGCACTAAATCATATTTAGCCGTTCATCCATTAATGGACACTTTGCTTGTTTCCATCTTGGCTATTGTGAATAATGCTGCAATAAACACAGGAGTGCAGATTTCTCTTCTATATCCTGATTTCATTTCCTTTGGGTATATACCCAGAAGTAGAATTGCTGGGTCGTAAGGTAGTTCTACTTTTTTTCCCCACATGTTTTTTGTTTTTGTTTTTTGTGGATTTTTTTTTTTGGTAGTTTTACTTTTATTTTTTTGAGGAAACTTCATACTGTTTTCCATAGTGATTCCAATTTACATTCCTGTCAATAGTGCACAAGTGTTCCTTTTTTCTCTCTGTTTTTGACATACCTTTTTTTTTTGTCTTTTTGATGATAAGCATTCTAACAGGTATGAGGTGGTATCTCATTGTGTTTTTTGATTTGCATTTCTTCAATGGTTAGTGATGTTTTGCATCTTTTCATGTACTATTAGCCATTTGTAAGATTTCTTTTGAAAAATGTCTATTCAGGATCCCTGCCCTTTTTTATTGAAGTATAGTTGATTTACAATGTTGTTAGTTTCTGGTGTACAGTGTAGTGGTTCAGTTATACATATATATGTATTCTTTTTCATTATAGGTTATTACAAGATATTGGATATGGTTCCCTGTGTTATACAGTAAGACCTTGTTATTTATCTTCTATTTTATACATAGCCAGTATATACAAATTCCAAGCTCCTAATTTATCCCTCCCCCTCCCTTTCCCCTTTGGAAACCATAAGTTGTTTTCTATATCTGTGACTCTGTTTCTGTTTTGTAAATAAGTTCATTTGTGTCTTTTTTTTTAGATTCCACATGTAAGTGATAACATATGATGTTTATCTTTCTCTGTCTTACTTCACTTAGTATGATAATCTCTAGGTCCATCCATGTTGCTGCAAATGGCATTATTTTATTCTTTTTTATGGCTTAATGGTATTCATTGTATGTATATACACCACAACGTCTTTATCCAGTCATCTGTTGATAGACATTTAGGTTGCTTCCATGTCTTGGGTATTGTTAATAGTACTGCTATGAACATTGGGGTGCATGTATCTTTTCAAATTAGAGTTTTCTCTGGATATATGCCCAGGAGTGGGATTATTGGGTCATATGGTTACTGTATTTTTAGCTTTTTAAGGACTCTCCATGTTGTTTTCCATAGTGACTTCACCAAATTATATTTCCACCAATAGTGTAGGAAGGTTCCCTTCTCTCCACACCCTCTCCAGCACTTATCATTTCTGGACTTTTTAATGTTAGCCATTCTGACTGGTGTGAGGTGATACCTCATTGTGGTTTTGATTTATATTTCTCTGATAATTAGTGAAATTGAACATTTTTTCATGTGTAGACATTACTTCTTTAAATAAGCTTTCTACTTCTTTCTCCTTCTCTTCTCTTTCTGGAACCCCAGTAGTTTTTCAAATTGTTTTTGATGGTATTCTATGGATCATGTAGAATTTCTTCACTCTTTTTCATTCTTTTGTCATTGGTCTCCTCTGACTGGATAATTTTTAAAATTCTGTCTTCTAATTTACAGATTCTTTTTTCTATTTGATCTCTCCTGATGTTGGTGCTCTCTGTTACATGTTTTCATTTCATTCATTGTACTCTTTAGCTCCAGAATTTCTGTTTGGTTCTTTTTGAAATTTCAGTCTCTTTGTTAAAGCTCCTATTTTGTTCATGTTGAATTATTTGCGTTTTCTTGTAGCTCACTGAGCTTTCTTAAAACAGCTGTTTTGAATTCTTTATTGGGTAAATCTCAAGATCTCCATGTATTTGGGATCGCTTACTGGAAGATTATTGTGATCCTTTTGTTGTATCATGTTTCCTTGATTTTTCATATTCCTTGAAGTCTTATGTTGCTATCTTCATATTTGAACTAGCAGTTACCTCCTCCAGTCTCTACTAACTACCTTCTTTATTGTGTCTAAACTTGGAATTTTTTTGCTCCAGTTGTATGCTGAAACTTATCTGCTGGAAACCTGGAGTTCCACAAAGACTCTCTTATTTATGACTAATTGTCTACAACAGTGTTTTCCAGGGGTTCCCAGCCAAGAGGGGCTGGAGTCAGTTCGTAGGCAACTGCAGGGTCCACATCTGGGACTGTGGTCTGTATGTCTATTACGTGAAGCACTGGTGGGTGAGACTCTTCCAGATCCTTTGGCATATGGTGCTGAATCCCATAGTTTCCACAAAGGCATTTTTGTCTGAAGATGGATGCCAAATTGTGGTTGAGGAAGAGGGACATCTTATTCAGTCATGTTTCTGATGTCACTCCTCTGGCAATCTTGTGTTTTAACTTGATAGTTTTATTGCATTTCAGAAAAAAAAATCACAGAGAATTCAACCTCCTAATTTATTTTTAAAAATCTTAATCATGTCCTCCTTAACAGGAAGACTATCAGGTGGGCCCAAAATACAGTTGTTGAAAATGAGTATTATTTGAAATTAGCTCAGTCTCATTCCTGTTCTATTGCAGTTACCTGGCAGTTTATGGAAAACGATTCTTTCCTTTTTTTTTTTTTTTTTTGGTAGAGGGAGGTAATTTGGTTTGTTTGTTTATTTATTTATTCTTAGAGGCGATACTGGAGATTGAACCCAGGACCTCATGTACACTAAGCATGTGCTCTTCCACTGAGTTATACCCTCCCCCCGCCAAAATGATTCTTAATACCTTTTTTTTAATGAGCAAAAGTAAAGATTTATTCCAATGAATTTTACAAAAACAACTCCATAAGAAAAGAACAGATTAGTATTCCTAGTACAAGAAGAACATGTTTAAAAAAACAAACTTTGACATTCACGTGATACCTGTTTTCTTAAAGCCTTCCAAATTAGTAATATTGGCTGACATGCCAACAATTTATAAATAAGCCTTATGTTGCACAAAATTAAGAAATTATTCACAGTCACACCAAATAAAACATCTACTTTTATAACTCTAGCACTTTCATAAAAGTCCTTCACAAAGATAGGAAAAAACTTTCCTCCCTTCCTCCCTACTTCTCTTCCTTCTTCCCTCCCTCCTTTTCTTCTTTCCTTCCTTTCCCCCTTCCTTCCTTCCTCCTTCCCTCTTAATCAAATTTGGCTTGAATAGTGAAACATTATGGTTTACACCATTTCTAATGAAAACTCATGTGCCTTGTTGGAGTGTGATTTTTTTTAAATAATTGTTTACCATGATAATGAAAAATGTAAAGTGTGTGGAAATTTGCCCTACAATCACTTCCTGAAGATCTGATATATGTTTGCATTTTATGTTCTGTTATGTAATCATTGCTGCTTTAATCAGTGGCTCCAACTTGACACAAGATCCTGTTAGACAAGCTTTTCTCATTGAAGAGCACGACATTACAAAGCTGACAACAAACTGGTATTTTTTTAATGGGTTTCATAAAATATTGTCAGATTATTCACCATAAGCAAAATTTACGTCACTTGTGACATGGAGTACCAAATGTGTCTCTCCATAAAAATGGATTTAGAATTTTAATAGGTAGTACATGCACATTATATAAAATTAAAAACATATAAAAAGGTATACCATGAAAAGTCTCCTGCATCCCTGTTACCCTGCCATCTAACTCCCCTTCCGGAAAACAGTTTCATGTGTGTCTTTGCAGATATAATTCACGCATATGGTAACGTATTAAAAATATTCTCTTGATTTATGTAAGTAAACCATACTAAATACAGAGACTTTCCCCTCCTTTTTTTTTTTACCTTAACAGTATGCCTAGGAAATGTTTCACATTCATTGTGGTGAATTAAAGATGGCTACAAAAACATTTATTATTTTCCCATAGAGTTGACTTCTTCTTCCCTTGAATTTGTGTGGCTCTGAGAATGCTTACCTAGTAGAATGTGGCAGAATTAACAGTGTACCAATTCCAGGCTGAGACTTTAAAAGCAGCCTCTGTTTCTATGTTCTTGGAATATTTGCTCTTGGAATGTGTGTTCTGGGGCAATGCAACCATGGTGTCAGAGTCCAAGTACCATCAAATCATGATATTGTAAGGCCAAGTTAGTGCTATGGAGAGGCTGCATGGAGAGAAAGAGAGAAAAGGAGCAGACAAGAGAGAGCGATTGAGAGAAAGAGAAATGTTGATTGATTTGTTTTTGGCTAGTTCTCATTTACTCCATCTGTCCCAACTAAGACACAAGCATGTGAGTGAAGAAGCCATATCTTGGACATGCAACCCAGTCAAGCCTTCAGATGACTCCAGTCTTAGCTCCTATCTTATTACAATCTCATGAAAGACTCCAAGAGAGAATTGTACAGCTGAGCAAACCAACCTGCCAAATTATGAGAAATTATACATTATTGTTTTAAGTCACTAAGTTTTGAGGTGGATTATTTTACAGCAATAGGTAATAGAAATATTTGTTTATGTGGAGCCTTTTCTTTCTCTCTTAATGGCTAGATAATACTGTTTTAAAAATATATATCACAATTTAAACTCCAGTGTTTTGCTATTAATAAAACAATAGTGCAGTGAATATCTGTATAACTATGTTATATTGCATGGTGAAGATATATCCATAGGACAGATTCCTAGAAGTGGATTTTGGTTCAAAGGGTTTGTGCATGTGTAATTTTCTTAGATAAAGTTCACAGTAGTTCCATAGAGTTATGCCAGTTTTCATTCCCTTCTAAAATGTCTGAGAATGTTCTTTTCACATCACGCCAATGTAGTATGTAATCCACTTGTTTGCTTTTTTGCCAATCTTCTAGGTGAAAAATGGAAAAATAATTGTAGTTTAAATGTGCATTTTTTTAATGAGAGAATTGGAGCATTCTTTTCAAACTTTTGAGTCATTCATATTTCCTTTTCTGTCATCTTTCTCTGCTAGATTGCTAGTCTTTGTTTTTATTGATCTGTTAGAGCAGTCGGATGGTAGAGATACATAAGACAAGGTATGGGGAAAGGGGCAGAGAGCTTCCATGCTGTCTGAGCATGCCAGTCTCTCTAAATCTCCAAGCGTTCACCAACCTGGAAGCTCTCTGAACCCATAGTTTTGGGTTTTTATGGAGGCCTCATTACATTGGCATACTGATTAAATCATTGGCCATAGGTGATTCAACTTGGTCTCCAGCTTCTCCCCTTCCTTGGAGGTCAAGGGGGTGGGATTGAAAGTTCCAGGCCTCCAGTCACATGGTTGGTTCCCTTGGCAGCCAGCCTCTATCCTTATGTGATTTCCAAAAGTCACCTCATTAACATAAACTCGGGTATGGTGATTTCTTTCGAATATCAAAAGACCTTTATTGCTCTTTCACTTAGGAAATTCCAACAGTTTTAGAGCCCTGTGCCAGGAACTGGGGCAAAAACCGAATATATATATTTTGCTATATATCACAATATCAGATGATAATATTAAAAGAGTTTGATGCCTGAATAACTGAACAAATTATAGCCTTAGATTTGCACATTTTTACTATCATTTTTAAATGTTTCTAATTTTTAGTTCTGAATTTAGTATCAAAATTCTGAATTCCAAGAAGATAGTGGCAAGTAATAGCAATAATAATGTCATTAATGTCAGTGTATTTTTCTTAAATTCTGGTGATCTGGTTATAATTTGTTAACAAGTTTATTTGGCATATTTAGTTTCATCCTGATTTTTTCATTTATTTTTTTCCCCTTAATATGGAGAATAAATATTTTAAGTCAGTATGAAAGGAAATAAACCATTGATGTGAGAAATGGGCATTTGTTGGCAACAGTACAGAAATAATGATGTTTTGTTAAATATCATATTCACCACTTACTATAAACTTTATTAGTAACTTATTTGATTGATTATGGGTCAGCGGATGGTAAAATAGTTTAAAATCTATAATTGTAAAATGATCCAGGGAGACAAAATCAGTTAAGATATCTGTTTTAGAGAGTCATCATCTCATATGTTGTTCAATAAAATAGAAGTTTGGTCTGGAAAAAAACATTTAATTATTTAAAACAATATATGCAAACAATGAAAAAAAATCCGATAGATTGTTAGATTCCATATGGCAAGGTGCTGGTTTGCATAGTTTCCAAAACTCTACACATTGAAGACTCGAGCAAGCAGATGCTTTATATATCCTGGGATAGTTCTGTCGCCAAGTGTTTCTTTCACATCTGTCCCTTCATTTCCATTTTCAATGATACCATCCTATTTCAGCTCCTTATGTCTTCTTCCACAGTCTATGGTAATAATCTTTTAATTGGTCTCTCTTTCTTGGAGCTTCCCCATTTCTGACATTTTTTTCCTACAGAACTCCAGATTAATCTTAATATGATTCTCTTCAGTTGTTCTTCATAACCTCTTGAGCTTTTCAGCTAAGCATTCAAAACCCACTGTGAATTCTAGCCTCACTCCCTGTCAGGCCTAATAACTCGTGTCTCCTGAGGACTTAGAGGCCTGGGAGTGGAAACAATGGACTCACCCTGACAGAAATAAACAATATTCTCCTAGCTCAGCCCCACCCCTAGTGCTGCAAAGACCCCTGTTACTTCTTTGGCTCTTTTCCCTTATCCTTGGCTCTATTGTTTTTCACTAGGGTTGTCTACTGAGGTCTCCACATCCTGATGAGCCCCTTAATAAAATAATGACACTAAAGAGTGACCATTTCACAATGTGTACAAATATTGAATCATTATGTCGTATACCTGAAACTAATATAATGTTATATGTTAATTTTACCTCAATTGAAAAAAAGTACCACTAAAGATTACTATGAACCAGACACTGGATCACCATGTTCACATATGTTACCTGAACAAATCCTCAACATTCTGTGGAGTAGGTACCCATAGGATCTAGTAAGTGTCAATGCCAAGATAAAGCCCAGGAAGGCCAGTTCCAAAAGCCAAGCTCTCAGCCACCAACCTATGAGGTCATCTTCTGATGTCACCATGCACCATTGAGGATGACGACTTCCACGTGCTTCTGAGCTGTCTTCTCCGCTTCCACCTCATAGTACTGCTCTCCCTACTTAGAAGCCAATGGTTCTGATGTCACCAGAGCCTCAGGCCTGGACCTGCACCATTCAAACCACTGGTGAGCAGGAATTTTTGATGTGTCAAAGCTGCATTCTGTCTTCCGGAACTCTCCTAGTGTCATAGCCCTGTGGGGTCTCTACCCAGGTAGGCAGAATACATTCTCACCCTTTGAGCTATGCTGTGGTACCAAGGTACCTAGGCTGTCCCTATGACCATCTTGTTTCCCTGGATTCTTTCAGAGATTTTAGTGAACATAGATTTTTCCACTTTAAGCTTTGGATCCCCCCCACCCCGACCTGGCTCCTAAATGTGGGTTCTTGGACTGAATGAGGAGATCTAATGTGAACAGAGGCCATTGGGATGAACTCAAAATCACTTCCTCCAACACTAGGGGGCTGGGATGGGAGGGAGAATCATTTTTCACTGAATGCCTCTTTGAACTGTTAGACTATGTCTTCCTTTTTCAGTTAACAAAATCTAGTTAAAAACAAGCAATTATAGAAAATTCAAACTCCCCTTCCCTTAATCCCCCATGATTTAGTTATTAGGCAGAGTGTGTGTAATGTTTTTCCCAGGAGGCTGCTCAGTCTCTTATATAAACAGATACCTGGCAGGTTCCAACTGTGAGACTTCTGAGTTGAACCCTATTTAGACTCAGAGTTGACTCCCACTGTACTTACTTATTTCCTGCAGTTCCCATGTGAACCCTCCATAATCTGCCAAATGGAAACACACACCAAACCAGCCCTACAGTGCCTTTTTTCATGACCCTTCCTTCATCTAAACCTCCTTACCACCTCCACCTCCCAAACCCCTGTCTTTTAATGCTCAGGCCCAAGGTCCCTCTTCCAAGAAACCTTCACTGAGCACCCTAGAAGTGAACTCTCTCTCCCTGCTCTAAACTCCTTAACTGCTTAAGTCACTTTCCTGGCACTTAAAATGGACTTTGTTTTGTCTGTGCAGCATCCTTTTTCGTTATCTCCGGTAATAGGAGCTACTACCACCTCTTTTCCTCTGCACACTGTCTATGTAACTCTGATATGGATACCAATCACAATAACTCATTGCACTGGACGAGGGGTAACATATACCCCGCATTGCTGATCATAGCACCCGACTGCTTTGGCCTGAATGACTGGTGAGGGATGGAGACATGTGACCAAAGCACCCCCAGTGAGTCTTGCCCTGTGATCTACCTTTATAAAATTGAGGAAAAAGAAGTTCTCTCCTTCTGCTGTGTCAAAAAACTGACATGGTGTTAAGAGGTGCCTTGATTTATATGTGTGTGTGTATGAGGTGGGGGACTCAAACCAAATTCTTGGTTTGAGTCCTTCAGTCTACTGCATTCTTCCAAGTTGCATGAACCAATGAATCCCCTTTACTGCTTAAGCCATTGTGAATTGGTTGCTGCTACTTGCAACAGAAAGAACCTGGGCTGTAAAAGAGCCTGCCCTTATAATTAACATGACTATTTATTTGGGGGCATCGTTATTATTACCTGCTAGATTACAAGCTCTTGCTGGCAAACACTACACCTTTTTCATATTTCTATTTCCTCAGTGCCTAGCATAATGCAATTAATTGCATAATGTGAGCGTAATAACATGTTCTATGAGTGAATAGCTTTGTATGCCATGCCTCAATTGCCAAGCTAAGATTAAACTATTTATTTCTCCTCAGACTGTCTCTACATAAATTTATCTGCTACCGTGTACACACTAGTATTTTGTTATATGATCTCCACAGAATGATAGGAATGTACTAGTTAGGTTTATTTCACCAAGTTAAATGAGAAGAAGACTTATTGGAAAGATACAAGGTAGCTCATACATTCATAAAACTGAACATCCAAGGCTTTGGATATTCCCAGGAAAGACTGGCCAAGGCTGGATCATGTGCCCACTCCTGGTCCTGGGGGAGGGACCAAATCCACTTAAACTACACACAGTTAGCAAGTGGGAGGGTGATCTCTCCAAGAAAAATTAATACCAGAAGAGAAGACCCTTTTAAGGTGGACTGGCAAGTCTACCTTAGACATATAACTTAGGTTCAATTTGAAGTACTTTCTATGAGCTGAGAATTATGAGGAGTGAAAAACAAGGATAGCCTATGGTCCCTGCCTGCTTTGAAGAATGGGGAAACAAGACTTGTGCACATGAAAATAAATATAATGAACAAATTAAAGCAGCATAATATTAGCATTGAGTTGAAGTTACCAGAGGTGAACGCTATGGCAGCAAGGATTGGCTTCCTGAAGACTCAAGGCCATTTGCCAAATGTGCCAAGGATTTTCAGGTCTCTATGTTTCCTTAGTCTGAAATGTGCTTTCCTCCTGTCGAAATCCCATGTATCCTGCAAGACTCAAAGACCACTTCCTCATGAAGTCTTCCCAGCTGAACACCTCCACCAAAATTCTGCCCTTCCACAGAGTCTTCTTTGTTCTTCTGTTACAGCATTTGCCTCATTCTTCTGTATGTCCTACCTGTCTTTACTATCATTCCTAAAGAATAGGGATTGTGTAGTTTTCAGTGATGGTTAATTTTATGTGTCAAATTGGCTAGGCGATGGTACCCAGTTGTTTGATCAAACACCAGTCTAGATGTTGCTGTGAAGGTTTTTTTTTTTTAAGATGTAATTAGTATTTCCAATCATTAGACTTTGAATAAAGCAGATTATCCTCCATAATGCATGGACCTCATCTGATCATTTGAAGGTCTTAAGAGCAAAGATAAGTTTTCCAAAGAAGTAATTCTTCTCAAGAATGCAACATAGAAATCCTGCCCGAGTAGCCAGGCTGCCAGTCTACTCTACAGGTTTCAGAGTTATCAACTCTCACAGTAACGTAAGCTGATTTCTTAAAATCAATCAATCATTCAATCAGTCAGTCAGTCAGTCAGTCTCTCTCTCTGGGTTTTGCATTTCCTCACATATTTAGTGAGAGTCTACTATGTGTCAGCACTGTTTTAGGCCTTGGGGATACAGTAGTGTACAGAACAATAAAAAATTCCTGCATTCATGAGCTTATAATGCTAGAGACAGAGGCAGATCATAAACAAATACATAACATGCATAGTATATCAGATGATGATATGTGCTATTAAAAATAAGGCGGAGATAGGGAGACAGGGAATACCATCAGTGGAGGCAGGGTGATGTAGTATTAAATAGAGAGGTCAGAAAGGCTTGATTGATGAGGTGTCATTTGAATAATGACAGGAAGTGAGGGATTGAGCCATATAGGTGGATATTTGCAGGGGGTGGGAGGATGCTCCAGGCAGAGAGAATAGCAAACGTCAAAACTCTGAGGTGGGAACATGCATTATGTGTTTGAGAAACATGAAGGTTCCCACTGTGACTACAGTGTAACGAACAAGGGAGAGAAGGAGAGGGAGTCAGAGATCATGTAGGCGCTTATAGGTTGGTCATATACCCATTTCTAGATAATGAGGTAGAATAAGATGTCTGCAAACTTGATTCCCTTAAAGAAAAAAAAAGAAAAACTAGGGCAAAAAATTTCTAAGCAAATAAGTTTTAAAAGCCATTGAGGCAGAGTGCAGAGGATTTTTAGGGCAGTGAAAATACTCTGAATGATACTATAATGATGGATATATGTCATTATACGTTTGTCCAGACTCATGGAATGTGCAGCACCAAGAGTGAATCCTAAGGTAATTGGACTTTGAGTGATTATGACATGTCAGTGTAGGTTCATCACTGGTAACAACTGGGGGACGTAGATAATGGGGGAGGCTGTGCATGAGTAGGGGGTATATGGGAAATCTTACAATTTTGCTGTGAGCCCAAAACTGCTCTAAAAAATAGTGTTTTTTTAAGCCATTGAGACGTGGTTTTTGTTTGTTTATTTTCAGATAAATGCAAGTAATGGAGAGACTAGTCAGATTTTAGCACCTTTATGGAAATTGATAGATATTGTTGTCTGCTTGGGATTGGATTTATCTCATTTCCTTTCCTAGGAGTGAATGACAGTTGGGAAGGGTATTTTTATTTGTTGGGTTTCTGTAATATTTTTAGCAAAGACTTTGAGTCGTCTTGCCCTGTATATCAATTCTCTCCTCCCTAGCTATATCGCAAATGTAATTGAAGTAATTAAAATAGCATGAATTTATGAAATTAAAAAGAAATCTGCAGGAGTGAGGGACTTCAAAACATTTTTGTTTCCTCATAAAAGAAACAGAGGACAACTCCTCTCCTCCCTTCCATTATGACCACGGATGTGATCATTGGAGATACAGCAGCCATCTTGAAACCAGAAAATGATCCACACCGAAGACAAAGGCCAATAACCTAATGATGGCAGAGCAGAAATAAAGAGCCTGTATTCTCGATGGCATTTTAGAGGAGCTGAACCAGCTGTAATATTAACCTGTCTCTAGGTATATAAGATAATAGATGTCTGTATTTCTTAAGCCAGTGGTTCTTCAGTGTCAGCTGTAAACCACCAGCAGCTCGGAATCACCTGGGAACTTGTTAAAAAATGCCAATTCTCAGGTTCTACACTAAACATACTGAATCAGAAATTGCAGGTGTGGGGCCCAGCAAGCTGTGGTGTAACAACACATCATCCTCTGGGTGATTTTAATACACACAGAAGTTTGAGAATTTAAACCAGTGCTTCTTGAACTTTAATGTTCATAAACATCACCTGGAGATCTGGTTAAAATGCAGATTCTGATTCAGTAGGTATACTGATGCAGTGGTTGCACCCAGATCCCCTCTTAAGGGCGGAGGCACTCATTCCCCCATCTAGGGGTGTGTTGGCAGATGATGGCCGTTGGCTGGGGACCTCCCTGAGAATTGTCTTCAGCCAAAGAGAGCTACCTCACGTAAGATCAGACCCCCGGCAAGGTGCAGCCTGCATCTGATGGCTGGTTGATACGGAGAAATAAAGTCCTACCCTTCTTCCTCAAGGCAGAGAGCTTTCAAGGGGGTATCTGATCTCTAGGCCTCCCTGTAGAGTCAGCTAAAGCCCCGCTTGCTTCATAGTTCAACTTCTCCCCACTTAAGCCTACTTTCTTCACCTCTCATAGGTGTTGTTCCCTAGATAGGGTTGCCAGATTTAGCACATATAAATACAGAAGGCCCAGTTAAATTTAGATTTCAGATAAACAAGAATAATGTTTAATATAAGCATATAAATATTGCATTATTTGTTGTTTATCTGAAATTCATACTGAACTAGGCATTCTGTATTTTATCTGGCAACCCTGTACCAATAGCACTCCCAAATAAATCTCCTGCATCTGAATCTCAGAGTCTGCTTCATGGGGATCCCACTGACAAAATGACAGTTGGCCAAATGACAGTTGGTACCAGGAGATACCAGGAGAAACAGACTAAAATGGGATTTTGGAGCTATTTCACCCCAAAACTGGCTGACAGTGAAGACCTGATCACTGGTATAGATGTTGACTCTTTGCAAATGGCTGAGGTGTAATTGTGAAAACTTCACCTGTGGGGAACTGGGCTAGAAGACTGGGGGAAGGGGATGCACTGGAGGGTCATTTGAGAGTTTCAAGAGAAGCAAATAATTATATAAGGACTTTGGAACAGGATGGCTGTTTTTCCCAGCTATTAAATACATTAGAGAAAGACAATGAAAGGCTGAGGGTCATTAATCACCTACATAAGATGAACCGGAGGCCTTCCTTAGCAGAGTATAAAGAGATTCCTATCGCCTGGAGGGCAGAAAAGGCTGAGGAGCAGAACTAGGACTTGTAAGAGTAGCAGAGTTCCAAAGAAAACTGGGTTTTCTGTCATGTCAGATCTGCTATACCAAGGTCAGGGCCCTGACTGGGAAGAAGTGGGACCCTAAGATTTGGGATGAGAGTCTGCATCGATGAACTCAGTATCTGTGAACTCAAAATCCTCTGAGTCAATGCACTAAAAATTCCTCTGAATCCTCTGGGCCCCCGGAAGTAGCCCACTTCTCCCTGTTAAATGTTACCATTCCCCCCTTTTCTTGAAGATGATTCTGGGGGTGCTGCCTTGCAGGACAATTCATGCCTTGTATAGGATCCATTCTCATTTTCTCTCCTTTGCTGCAAAACCAATAACTAGGGTCAAGGCACAACATAATCTAACAGGGGAAGTCTTAGGCCTGCTGAGGGAGGAAAGGACTGTACACTAAAGGAGCGGTAGGGGCTAGTCTACCTATACCCTTAGGAGCTGGGAGAGCATATAGGCCATAGACTGAGTTCCCTGGGAAACAGACTCAGGTTGCTAGATCAACGAACACTGAATAAGATTGGATAACAGAGTTTATTGATGTGGGACCCATGATATAAGATTTAACACCTGTTAAGGATCCAGGGAAATGGTGTTATTAAGCTTTCTGTTTGCCTTTTGGAGTCTTAAAAAAGTGACAATCCACTCTAAGTGAAGCAGAAATGCTGGAGCTATCATGGCGAATCATGAAGGAAGAGATCAAAAGGCTGAGAGAAGTCGGCATATTAGAGTGGATATTCTGTATAATGCCAGAAAACCCACCAGCCAGCTGTGTTCCATGTGGGCCTGGAGGACATTCTATCTACCAAATCCATAAGAAATGTTTACTGGGGGAACCAGCAATACTAAGAAATTTAGTGTGGTTGTTATGTGTGGGCCAGTGTTAACGGTAGGAAATGCTGTTACAAAACCAGGTTCTAAGAACATTGGGGCTGATAGGATGCCAGGTGATAGCACTTAAACCTCAGAAACAAGGTGGGCCCAGTTATCATAATAGCAGCACCATAGAGACAGTCAGGAGGAACCGATCCAAGGAGAGCTATGGAGAAGGTCAATAAGAATGTGCCTCCTAGGGGCTAGATGAGTCACAAAGTGAGTTGTTCAATCTATACAACCAGAAGAAATCAAGAGTGGATAATTAGGAGTTTGAGGGCAGTCAAATAACTTAGAACCTACTGACTGAAGGAGAGGCCAGGTCTCCAGGAAGAAGCACCACAGAAAGTATGTATGATCATTCCTTCAATCCTTCTTCAAAGGAACCAATGGCCATCTCCTCAGGAAAGGGTGATGCCCAAATATATTAGGGATTGTTGCATACAGAGCCTGACTTGACATTGATCCTTGGGCACCCAAAGCTTTATCACAATCTCCCTGTTAGAGTGGGAGTGTTCTGGGGCTAGGTAATGAATAGATTACACTGTAGCTCACAGTGGATCCAGGGACCCATCTCACTTTGCTCAGTCTCCAAATGTATAATGACATGAGTGTACTTGTGAGTTAGCAGATCCCCCACATTCCTGTCAGGGAATTTTACTTTCCTTACAAGCTAATAAATTAGCCTGTTATTATTTCATGGATGCTAGTAGGATATAAAACTCCTGGATCAGAAACAGGACTTTCTAACAGCACAGTAAGCAGCATGAGCGGCATATTTACCTCACTTCTCCTTTCCCTTAAGTTCCTATGGGGGTAATGTGGACACTCCAGATGGATGCCTGCATGCAGTAGATTGCATTATGGGAGATTACTGAGCTTCCAGAATCTACCATTTTTATAATAAGTGCTATGCAGTCCTGTTCTTTGTCTTGGAGGGAGATGTCAGCTCATCTCTCAAGGTTCTTTGCTGCAGACACAACCCTGAGAAATTTCCTGGATAAACAGTAGTTATGACCTTGACATAGGTCTTGGCATACCCAACAAGAATGTGCGGGGATATTCAGAACCCATGGCAGATTCCCTTTCCCAACAATCTGTTCTTTTGCCAGTAGGATAAGTGCTATTATAGTGGGTGAGGTCAAGAAGAAGCCTCTGAAACTGCTCCCTCTTGCCCATCTGAGAGAGTAAATCAGAAACAATATTGTGTTCTAGAGAACACAGCAGAGATGAAAGCTACCTCTAAAGACTTAACAATGCAAGAGTAAGGTTACCTCATTTAATTCACCAATCTAATCCAAACAGAAATGCTAGGAAGAAACTGAAGGATGGAAAACTCATCTAACTAACTAGTAACCACAACTGTAGTTGCTGTGTTGCAAGTGGTATTTTTGTGAGAGCAAACTAACATGGTTTCAGGTATGTGGTATTAGCCATTAATCTGACAAATGCTTTCTTATCCATCCCTGTCTGGAAGATCGCATTCACCTGGGATGGACAACAGTAAATATTTACAGTCTTGACCCAGGGCTATGTTAGTTCTCTTGACCTCTGTCATAATACAGTCTGAAAGAACCTTGACTACCTGGATGTTCTGCAGAACAACACTTTGGTCCATTATGTTGATGACATTGTGTTATTTGGATCAGATGAGCAAGAAATGCAAACACTTGTTGGAGACCTATGTAAGACATATGTGTTTCAGAAGGTTCTACAAAGATTCAGAGGCCTGTCCCACTAGTAAAGTTTTTGGGGGACCAGTGGTCAGGCATACTGGAGCATCTCCTCCAAAGTAAAGTTCAAATTATTCCATCTTGCACTTCTCACCACTAGGAAGGAAACAATACCTGGCAGACCTCTTTGGGTTTTGGAGGCAGCATATTACACACTTGGGAATATTGTTTTAAACTTTACCAAATCAGAGGGGAGGGTACAGCTCAGTGGTACAGTGTGTGCCTAGCATGCATGAGGTCCTGGGTTCAATCCCCAGTACCTCCATTGAAAATAAATAAACCTAATTATCTCCCTCCCTCAAAAAAAATTTAAAAAAAATTAAACTTTACCAAATCAAAAATAAGTCTACCAGCTTTGAGCGAGACCCAGAGCAGGAAAGGGCTCTATGGCAGTTCCAGGCTGCAGTGCCAGCAGCTCGGCTTCCTGGTCCACGTGACCCATCACGTGCTATGGTATTAGAGGAATCTGTGATGAGAAGACTCATCATGCGAAGTTTATGCCAGTCCAAATGTGAAAATCACAGTTGACACACAGGGCTCTGGAGCAAGGCAATGCCAGCTGCAGCAGAGAATCGTGCACTGTTCAAAAACTGGCTCTTGGCATGCTGCTGGCTCCTGGTACGGACGGCACATCTGATCAAGTAACCGTGTGGCCATAGCTGCCCATTTAAGGCAAAAGATCAGCAGACCTAGTAGCAACCCATTGTAAGATGGAAGCAATGCTTCCAGAATTGGGCGTATGCAGGGCCAGAGGGCTCAAGTAAGTGAGACATAAGCAAATGACTGATACCCCCATGTTATCTACTGTTGAACTGGTACCACTCAATCAGCTCAAACCTGTGTTCAGGCTAACTTCCAGAATGTCAGAGTAAAGACCTTTGAAAATCTGCCTTTCCATAAAAGCAGCAAGAATAATTATCAGAATCAACTTGTTCAGAACTTTGGAAATTAACAAAAGACTTGCCGCAATGCTATGAACATTGTGTTCATTTTTTGGCATGTTCATTTTATTGGCATATAACTATTCATAGTATTCTCTTGTGATTGTGTATATCTCTGTGGTATGAGCTGTTATTTCTCCTCTTTCTTTTCTTATTTGTTTTTTTGGGGGGGAGGTCCTCTCTTTTCTTCTTGGTGAGCCTGGCTAAAGATTTATCAATATGTACCTGAGTATATTTTACTACATTTCTCACTAAACGTTAACCTTTATTTATCACTTTAACAATCTTTTCCTGATTTTCTTATGAGGCTTGAATGGAATTCTTTTTTTTTTTAATTGAAGCATAGTCAATTTACAATGTTGTGTCAATTTCTGGTGTACAGCATAGTAGTTCAGTCATACATATACATACATATTTGAGTGGAATTCTATTTTTGAACTTAAGTCCTGAAAGCTGTGTCTCAGTAATATCCTTTCCAAGGTTCACATAGAAACTTCCGGATTTGAGGATATTTTGCCATCCAAACCTCTGCTCTGGCTTCCTTAATCAGTCACTACCCATTTAGTGACCTTGTTTGGGAGTTGAGCTAAGTAATGCGATGTCCTGCCTCAGGTTCTGCTTCTAGTTTCTTCCCTTCTCCTTCACAGCTGACATAACTGAAGGGCTCTTTCTGGTCCTGTAAGGGTATCTCCACCCAAGCAGCCTCTGAGAAGAGAGGACGTCAGCCAAGAGCCCAGCTACCCTGTCTATTAGTTTCTCACTCAGCATAGAATCACCACTTTAGCAATCAGTAACCTGCCTCTGACAGAGATATTTACAAAATCTTCCTTTAAGCCAGAATTTTTTTCTAAATGGGTCAACATGTCTAGCAGAATACATGCTATCTTTAAAGTCAAAAGCCAATGTTTAAGCCCAAAACAGCATTTCAAAACAGAATTGTATAATGTATTTTTATCGAAATTTACTATGAGGAGAACAAAAGGAAATGGATTTAGGTCTAGATTTGCTAAAAGGAAGAAACTTCTGAAAATATAGATTATATATCAAGACAGATTATTAGAGATTGCTTTCCTTGTGGATTTTTAAAAATAGATCATTCTTCTTGAATGATTTAGCTGCAGATCTGCTTGGAAGGAAGAACTGAAATAAATGCTCTCTTGAGGTCCCCTACGGTTTGCCTAATCTGTGGTTTCTGACAACCCTTGTCCCCACCCACTGACTTTATCCCAGGTCCTCCTGGCATAGCAGAGATATGGAAGTTGATGGGAAATAGATTCTGGTAGTGACATTCAGATTACTTCACTACAAGAATTAAGAAGAAATGATTAAACCGCTGTCAGTCCACCAACTGAGCAGTTAGCACAAGCAGGCAATATGGCATAATCCTCCAGTTATTTCTAGAATCTTGATGATTCAATCAATCCATTCTTGAATAAATAAGGAAAATAATTACCCCATCTCCAGAGAAATACGGTAAAGCTGTGATTCCAGTCTGAATGTGATACTGATCAGAACACAACAGTGATATTCTTTTCTTCCTACTCCTTCATGATGACCAACTGTTATTCAAAGTCTAATACATATGACAGTCTTTTAAAAAGTGTGTGATTCATGCTGTACCTTTATTGGAAATTCTATAGGATGCATGTAACTGGCATAAATCTTATAATATGAATCAGTTTTTCAAGAAATGTATCTTTCTTCATTTTTCTGCAACTTAATTTCTCTCTCTCTTTTTAGTATCATTCTGCCAAGTGACAGATACTAAAGTCCAGTGAGTTTAGGATTTCCAGTGCTCTTTTCTTCTGAGATACAGGGACTTCCATAGTGCCAGAGCATCATGGTGGGAATGGCTAGTGTCTTGTCCCTGTTCATCAGTCTATGCTGACATCTGCTAAAATGACATCTGCTGAAACATCCTGTCTGATTCCTCTGTCTCTAGCCCAAGTGGCTGTTCCATTGTCTCTCCTCTTGATTGTAGAACCTCTCTGGATATGCTTTTTCATGTTTCACTTCCACGTTCCCTCACCATTCCTAAACTGCAGAAAACTTAATGGAGTATCTAAGCTCCTGTCCCAAGAATGTGTTATGTGGGGGGAGAAGCTTCTCCCCACACCACACTGAGGCCCAGGAGATGCATTGAGACTGCCTCTGTCCTGCCTGCCAAGGCACAGATATTTCTTCTGTGCCCTCATCAAGCTGAGTGAGGAGGACTCTGGTCTTGAAACCTCCCTGGGCTCCATCTGTGGATGCACCACAGGTTTCCTCTACCAGATGAGATGAATTGGAGACAACCCTGCACTCCTTCTTAGGAACCCACCAGTGTCTAAACTTTCTTCTTTCCTTCTGATTTTTCTCTCTTCACCTTCCAATCCAGGTAGACTTTATTTGGTCTTAGAGGTGACACAGATCTTCCAAACTGTCCATGCTCAGAGAGCTTCAGGGTTTGGGTTTGTCATACTCAAAAATCCTCTTCTGCTGTAGCAGCCCTTCCCCAAGGTAATCAGTGCTTCATAGTATAGCTTTAAATGGAGGTATAAGCGAACTACCAGGAATTAAAAACGTGTCTGTTAATATATCAAAATATGGTGCCACTATACTGCTATAATAGAAATTTAATGACAAGAGGCAATGAGAGCTGGGAGGTTTCAGTGCCGGGTGAGAAGCAGAGCATCCCCCACTCCCTGCCCCCCTCTCTCTGGCAGTGCGTAAAAGCCACATAGCTATTTCTTTTGGTTCAGCATGATTTTAGTTTTTATTGCAGTCTCAGGCAGGTATCTATTACTGTATCAGTTGAGGTTTTTTTCATCTGCATCTCAGAAACCTTTTCCAGGGAAAAGGAGAGTATGTTTCTCTGCTACTCAGGGTTTGAATTAATGCCTAATCCTCCTTAATCTTGGGAGAGGGAGTCCCTCATTGGGTACATGATGGCTGTCCACATACCCTCAGATTGGAACACTGGCAAGAAAAAATAGAAATAAATGAATCTCCCCTACCTTGGAATTTAGTTCTTTCAACAGATTGCGTTAGCACTTGAAATCACTGCCTTAACTACTAAAATTGATTAAATTAGCAGCTCTGTATTTTGCCAAGATTTTTATAGGCTTTTTTCCCCCTTCTCAACAAATTAAAACCTGGCTTGGAGAGGAGCGTAGTAGACTGGAGACATTTCTCCTCCTGTTGCTGGATGCTGGTGTAGCAAGCTTTTGACAATTTTCAAAAAAAGAAATTAAATTCTTGATTACTACTCCTTATGTGTCTTATGTCAGGACTGCAGTATGAGTGTGTGGGAGGAGAACTGATGGAACATTGAGAGTTTAATAAATATTTGTAACTTGGAGTTTTAAAATGATTGAGTCACAGAAGGATATTATTATTACTATAAAAGTAGAATGATTTCATTTCAAAGGTAATGCTAGATCTTTAGTAATATGTTAATGAGGTGAATAAAATATTCCATGATATAAATGTCAGACTACTACAAACTAACAGATTTAAAACATTTAAAATTTGTCATAAAATGCAATAACTGCTAACAATCACTCACTGTCCAGAATGGTAACAGTCTTCACAATCTAGAAAGATATAATATTCAACTTAAATAGTGCAAAAAATGTGGTAGAATGATGAAGAAGTATGTATTATGATGTTCAACTGATATTATAATCTCAACTTCCAATTCAAATGAAACATTTTTACTAAACTCTTTCACTCACAACTTTTAAAATATGTATTTTTGCTTGTGTTATAATTGGAAGTGAAAATGGGACACAAAAGCATTTATATAGGATATATATATGTACATATATATGATGATCACAGCAATTTTTTTTTAACTACATGAATAAAAACCTAAAAGGAAATGCCATGAAGTTTTATTAATGGTTATCTTTTGATAGTGGGCAGTTTGATTGTAATGTATCCTGGTGTTTGTCTCTCTCTTTCTCTCTTTTTTTTTTTAAGGTGTTGGGTAAGGATTTTTTTTATTTCTTTTTCCTTTTTAACATTTTCAACACCTTCTCTAATAAGGATGTATTTCTTTTATGTTGACCAAATGAATTAAAAACTCTACTTTTGAAAGTAAGTCTTTATTTCCCACACTGTCACTTGTGTTTACTAAGTACAATATTTGCTTTCTTTGTGCTCCTCCTGATTGTTTGGGAAAGTGGTATAAGCAAGAATTAAATGCTAAAGTGGTTGCTGAGATGCAGCAATCTGCTCTGCATAGTGTTACCAGGAAGCACGTATCAGAACAAGGATCAAAGACACTTTGGTCTTCAAAGTAGTAAAGACACTGAATCGTCATAATTTCAGTTTAACTCCCCTCCCTCTGTGACTAGATAGATGGCTTTGCTTTTGAACTGCCCACTGTAAAGGCCCAGGTGTGTGAATGCTCAGATCTTTCTATGGTTGACAACCGCTTCCTTTCACATTTCATTTTGCATAATGATTTCAGTATAGGAATGTCATGGTGTAAAGTGGTAGGGAAATATAAGGTGCTAAAATGAGGTAAAGCACTAGTTAAAAGGCTGTGGCATTGCCTGTCAGTTGCTGTTGAGGTTTCTGCAGATTTTATCTATACACTCAGGGAATTCTACTGATGAGGAAGGCAATAGAATCTGAACAGCCAGGATCAAAAGGAGAGGATGTCTTTGATCATCTATTTGACTGAAATTAATAGTCACAATTTACTTGAGTATTTTGTAGGTGCTCAACTCATCCGAAATAACTATTTCTCATATACTTTTAACACAGCTGTTGGCATTGGTTTGTACAAAAGTGTGTTTAAGAGTCTAAGAAAACAGGTATGCATTTTCCTGATTTACCTCCGTACTGGAGTGCAAAAGAAAGACATCAGGCATGAAGTCATGAATCCTATAGGTGTTGCCAAGGTGGACAGATTCAGGAATTAGTTACTTTCAAGTAGATCTTAATTAACACGTTTGTAACAGTAACTATTTTTTCAGGTTCTATTCTGCCCCAGTTCTGTACACTAAGAAAAATCACTATTTTATTAAGCTTGTTTTGAGAGCCTTAGGGGCAATCCCTAGTGCTGTATCTCAAAGATCATCTTCAAAATTTTATAAATAAGTGGTTTAAATGAATCATCAAAGATTGTTTCAATGTTTCCCTGTCAGAGGCAAACTTGGGTAATCATTTAAGATGTTAAGTAAAAGAAAGATGCAATGTATATAACAAGGTGTAGAGTAGAAATCACAAAAATATAGGTTTCCAGGACAGAATAAGCCTTGATGGGTGCCCCACCTGAGAATGTTTAGAATATGATACAGCTCTGAAGTCTGTCAAAAAAGACTCCCATCTTTTTTTTTTTTTTCTGTAGTAACACCTTTGTGCCTGTCAGAGTCCATGTGCTAGGACTAATTGAACCAGGGTGGCATGGAGGGGCTGGAATATTGGCTAAATGAAAAGCTTCCTAGGTCTAGAACATGATCAGGAGTGGATAATGACCTCCAAGTTCTGGCAAATCAGAAGTGATTAGTACAGGTGGAGCAAAGCCTACATCTAAGAAAACCTAGATAAATCAGTCAGTCCCAGATAAATAGAGGTACAAGGGTGGAACCAAGAGTAAAGAAATGCTAAAGAGTTGAGCTGGACAATGGGTCTACCTGTGGGAAGGATTCTGAGAGCAGAGACCCGGTAGCCAGAAGTGGGTTGACAGTTGGGATGGATAGACAAAGACCATGTCAGGATCAGTTCCTCATCTATAAAGGGTGATAATAATAAAACCACCCTCAAGATGTTATTGAAAGAATTAAATGAGGTAATGCCTGCAAGAAAACAAAACAAAACAAACAAACCCTCACCAGGTAACCAAAAATGGATCCAGAACAAGAAAGAGCATAAAAGAGGCAAGCAAAGTTGATGCCCAGGATGGATGCCCAGGATTCTTTGAATGGCTTTTAAATTTGTCAAAGTTTTCTAATCAGTGCTTCTTCTCACTTCCAGAATCTCAGAGGCTTCTGGGACTGGAGTCTTGTCATGCCTCCGCCTAACACCAACTCTATAGAAATATGATTTCATTACCACAACTAAGGTAAGGTTCTACGTAACAAAGCTATTTCTGCCATCCAAAATAATGCATATCGATGACAATTTGTTTTCATCTGCTTAGCATTAACTCCCAGTAGGGGAATAATCTTGTAGGCAAATACATTATCTCATACCAGATCATAGACTCTCAAGACCAAAGGGACCATGGAAGACAAAATAGTCCAACAAGATACTTCAACTAGCTACAGCATCCCTGTATGTGTTGTCTATTGCTCCCCAATATTAATAGGCTTAAAACACAGTTATTATCTCACACAGTTTCAGAGTATCAGGAATCCTGGAGTGGCTTATCTGTGTGGTTCTGTTACCTGAAAACCAGGTTTACCTCTTGGTGGGTGTTGAGCCAAAAGACACAACCAAGCCAAAGATCTGGAGAAGGAAGGATTTATTACTTGCAACAAGTAAGGAGACCACCGGGAATCTTTCCCAAAGCAGTGTCTCCCTGAACAGCAAAATTGGGGAAGTTTTAGGCTAAAGGTAGACACATATTCGTTATAAGGAACCCCCTACCTTATCTTCTTACAATGACACCACCCAACATTTCCATTTCCACTATATTATACAAATTTTAGTATGTATTCTTGTCGTATTATAATACTTCTGAAATCATGATGTCTCTCTTATGGTTAATTTATTTGAATAAGGTAGTGTCATTTTTCCTGAAAAACCATTATGAAATCAATGGTGCTTCTTACAGTCACTGACATTTCAGAGTTGAGGAAATCAACCTGCCAGTATTAACTTGCTATCAAAGTTTTGTGTCATCAGAAAATTTGAGAGGTATACATGTAAGTCATTTGCAGCTGAACGCAGAACAATCTAACAGGGATAGATAGGAGATTCTGAATTTCGGTCTGAAAATCAGCTGCACAGTTTCAAGAGGAGAGATATGTGGCTCAACAGCAACAGATCTAGGAGTTTTAGTTGACTGAAAACTTGATAAGAATCAATCATGAGATACAATTAGGCAAAAAGCAATCTGTGTAAATAGAGTTTCAAGCTCAAGTTAGGATCCTGTCTTCTCCATTTCCTTCTGCCCTCCAGCAAAGTACGAGGCTGCTTCTGCCCATACACTTGAAAAGTGAAGCCATGCCTATGAGCAAGCGACCAAAATGAAAAACAGATTATCACAGAAAAAAATAGTCGAAGAAATTTGAGTTTCTCGTCACTCCAGTGACTGGAGTAGCATGTCTTCAAATAGTTGACTGTCTTGTGGAAGAACATTTTGGGATTGAGTTAGAACCGATATGTGGAAGTTATTGGAGATATTAACTCAGTACAAGTTAAACCATACTGCTCTTCAAAAATGGATTTGTTGCCAAAAGATTGGCCTCCGTCCCTGACAAGCCAAATTGAAACTCAGAGACGGAGTCTTGGAACTTAAAAAAAGAGAGAAAGCTTTATTATTTTGCTGGGCAAAGGAGACTCACAGCAGGCTGGTGCCTTCAAAACTATGAACCCACCTTTGGGATGGGGTAGGGTGATTATATAGCCATTGCTCAAACAATAAAACATAGGTAACAATTAACAGAATCATTTTCTCGTCATAAGACTTAGAGTGGCGTCATGATGCCTCCAGGCAACCAATTCTATAGAGAATATTGTTTGTCACTTTTTCTGTCTTTTTTTCCCGACTGGAATAAAGCAGAAACAGTAAAATTAATAGCTTTATTGTAACAACGGGCCTGGAGCTGTGAGTAGCAACTGGTCAGTCAGGTCAGTTACCATTTTAAGGGCAAGCATAAGAATAAGCAATCTGTTAGCCTAAATGTGGCCATTTTATTAATCCTCCTTCAGATGGAGCTGCCTCTCAGTCTAGCTACCCATCTCTGGAGGTGCTTATGATAAAATCAGATGACATCTTACAGGGAATTGTGGTAGCCAGACTCTAAGATGGCTCCCCTGATCCATAGCTCCTGGGATTCATGCCTCTGTGTCATCCTCTCCTTGACCGTGGGCTGGACTTAATGATTTATAATGAATAGATAAGGCAGTATGACTTAGAGACAAGGTCCTAAAAAAGCAATACAGCATTATTCTTTTTTTCTTGTACCACTTGCTCTGGGGGAAGCCAGCTGTAATGTATTAAACAGCTGAATGGAGAAGCCCACATGGTGAAGGGCAGAAAGTTTCTTACCAATAGCCATGTGAGTTTGAAGTGAATCATCTAGACTCAGTCCAGACTTCTTAAGTTGACTGCATTCCTAGCCGACAGTTTACCTGCAATCTCATGGGAGATCAGAGATGGAACTGTAAGCAAATAGGATAGGGAGTATCCAGAGAAAGAGAACCAGGCATAGCTTTCTTGACATAAGAGAAGCCATTTTTGGCCTGGGCCATTTAGTAATCTAAGCCTGGCCACAATGCCTGTCCTTGAACAGGTCTCAGTAATTAATGATCTAAAGGGAACAAAAGAATGCCTGTTAACAGGCAAGAGAAATAACAATAGCAAAGATAATTTATCAGTTGTTATCAGACTCCCAGTTCTGTTTCAGTGATAAAGATTAGCCTGAAGCATTCGATCACCAGATCAACTAGAACCTAAGGGATGATGATGTTGACCTTTTCTCACCCTCATGATTTAAATTAACCAAAGTTTGGGCCCTGTCAACCTTTGCCTCAATTCTGTGACCTCACCCAAGCCCCTTCATGAATATGGATGTACCCTTAGCTTAAAACTTCCCCAATTTTGCTGTTTGGGGAGACATTGCTTTGAGAAAGATCCCCAGGGTGTTCTCCTTGCTTGCTGCAAATAATAAATTCTTCCTTCTCCTGATCTTTTGGCTTGACACCCGCCAAGAGGCAAACCCAGTTTTTCAGGTAACATCAGCAGCATTCAAAAAGGTTTCACCAGGCTAGAAAAATTAGACATATCTGAATCAGGGCCAAGAACATAACCCCACTAAAACTAATTCTATTTATTTAATCATTCCTTCTTTTATTTAAAAGTTTATGGAACATCTGCTATGTGTTAGAGGTAGTATAAGGCAAAAATGAGTAAGACATGGATTCTGCCCTCTGGAGCTCAGAGTTTACTTTTTTTTTTTTAATTCAAATATTAGAGTTTCAACTTCTTTTTGAACACAATATTATTGCTTCTCAAGCATCCTCGGTGTAGTTTAAGCTCTGAGTCAAGACTTTTCTTTATATTTGGGTAGATCCTGCCTGACAAATATGATGGCTTTGAGAATTTGAGCTTAACAAATTCATTGTTTGGGTACTTTTTCTCTGTAGTTTCTAAATAAATTATAATGAAGGGATCAACTGTATACATGGATGGATGCATAGATAGATAGATACCAGGAGTTGCAGCAGAGAAATTAATCCTGTGTTTTCCTGAAAAGACAAACTCATTATCAGACTTCTGTATTAGAAAGCCAAGAGAAGTTCATGGTAAAGAAAGAGACAGAGTTGTGTATCATACTGTGAAATAATAAGAAGTATATATACATATTGATTTCTGCTCTCTGTTCCTGACACATGGCTCCTAAAATTTTTATAAATAGGGGTGCTGGGAGAATCTTTTTTTCTAATGTTTAGTCTTTGACTCTGGTTCCTGGCACAGCGCTCCTAAAACTTGTAATTTCCTAAGTGACAAGAGCATTAGGAGCATCTTTTGTTCTGTTATTTGGTCTTTGACCCTGGTTCCTGACACAGGACTCCTAAGTCCTTGGACTTTCCAGGTTGGCAGGAGTGTCTTTAGGCAGTAGCTCTGGGTGGGCTCCTGGATGGCTCCTGGTTGGGGACTGGTCACCAGAAAGACAAAACTATGGCTGGAAACTTGAAATTTTCTGCCCAACTCCCATTCTCAGAGAGGGGTCAGGGACTGGAAATGGAAAGTTATTAATTAATTATGCTTGTGTGATGAAGCCTTCAAAAAAACACCAATAATATGGGGTTCAGAGAGCTTCCAGGTTGAACATATCCAAGTACTGGGAGAGTGACGCACCCCAACTCCACAGAGACAGAAGCTCCTGCACTCAGGACCCTCCCAGAACTCTCCCTATGTATCTCGTCATCTGGCTGTTCATCTGTATTCTTTATCAGATCCCTTATTATGTAATAAGCCAATGGACATAAGTAAGTGTTTCACTGAGTTCTGTGAGTCATTCCAGTAAATTATCATACCCAAGAAGGAGGTCATGGGAACCCTGATTTATAGCCAGTTGTCAGAAGCACAGGTGACAACCTAGGACTTGTGATTGGCATCTGAAGTGTTGGAGGAAGGCAGTCTTGTGGGGCTGAGCCCTTATTTTCTGAGATCTGTTGCTAATACAAGTTGGTTGTCTCAGAACTGAATTATGATGATGTCACAGAGAATAGCTTTGTAGGGGAAAAACACCCATACATTTGGTGATCAGAAGTGTCAGAAGTGAAATGTTCTCTCTGAGTAGTAAAGGAGAAACACACAGGAGGAGGAGTGAGTTTTTCCTACTCACATGCACAGACTATCATCATTCACTTTATTTCTTAGGTTGTGAGCAGAGGCCTGAGACGCAACATTCTTAAATTTCCTAACGTTAGAAGTGAAGTGAGAAGAGAAGTGGTGACCAGTAGGAGATAGCATGGGTCCATCACTCAGGTTGCCATAAATGTGTTAGTAATCCTCTGTCTGTATATGTACTAATCATGTGTCATAGTTTGCAGTAACAGCTCTCCATAAATTTTATTTTCAGGTTGAAAAACAAAATTTGAAGAAATGGGATTTGCATTAATAACTTGGAGAGGTAGTAATTCTTTTCCAAAAATGATTTGGTGCTTTAAATTTGAATATGGTTTAGAAAAAGATTTTATTTCTGTGTATAACTGCATTCATTCCCTTGTTGACTTGATTAATTAGATCTGTTCTGTTTACATAGTAACATAAATATTTTAGAGTAAAACCCAATTTAATAAATGAACAAACTTATTAAGATGTAATTACTTTTCTAAGTTGTATGTTTTAAAAGTCATAATTAGAATGTGGATTACAAAACATTCTACATGGAGCCCTCAGGGAGGTTTGGCTTGTCTTTCTGTAACTTTATTTGGTTTAAAGCTAAACATGCATCAATATAGAATGCAAGGTTTACAATTGGAGTCATTTCATATTGATCAGGCAAAGTTTTATTAAAAACAAATTATTCTTTAAGATGGGGAAATGGAGAAGAAGAGCATCCCAAGTGGAAGGAATTTCCGATTAGGCTCATGTTTCCTCACATGTAAACAATTATATGTATTATTTATGGATATAAAGTATGGATGTAAATATGGAGAGTAATGGATATAAGTAGAAACAGTACAAAAATGTGCATGGAGTAAATGTGCATGGAAGTCAGCTCTAGGGTTGTGACTATCTCTGGAGAGATAGGAAAGGGGAAGGGAGAGTTTAGGGCTTTAGTTGTATCTGTAATATTTTGCTTCTAAGAAGAGTAAGAAAGGGTGTGGGTTTCTCTTGATATCTTCTGTGTGTTTGTAGTATTTCATTAATTGAAAATCTGGGGGGGAAAAAGCAGCTTAATTTTCTGATTGCTTTTCTAAAGGATCAAACTGTTTACCTCCTGTTGATTTGAAAATGTGGTTAAATAAGGCTTACATGGTACCTAGGGAGTTTATTTTTACAGTTTTAAGATATACTAATAATAACAACAGCTACAGTTTATTAAGCACATACAGTGTGCCAGGCACTATGGGAGGTGCCTTAAATAAGCTCTCTGCTGCTCTGAGAGTAACTGTGTGAAGAAGGTATTTCCGTCACTCCCATTTAACAGATGGCAAGGTGAGCTGTAACTCCAATTACATCCAAATCCATTAATGGTGATAAAATATGCTAAGTGAAAATTCAGACTTCCAAATGTCAAGTTTAATATCCCAAAGATCATTTCTCCTGTATAGTTTTCTTTTTCTCAAGAGTTATCTCTACATTGTAATATGTTTACTTGATAGAAAATTTAAAAATATGGATAGGGAAAAAGAAGATAAAAATTGCCTGTAATTTCACTGTCGCCAACAGAAAATTGCTGCTAGATTTTGATAGGTGCCCTTTCATGTGTTTTCCATGCATAAATTTGTATGAATTTTCAAATGCTTTGAGAAGGAACTGTGTCAGAAATTTTTCTATCAGTACTGCTTAACAGCATATAATATAGAATAAATTTTAAAACTGGCTTTTATTCCAAACATGTGTGTATATTTTTTAAAAGCAGAGTTAAACTAAAAAAAGGCATTAAAAATTTAGAAAGAAATTAGATAGGCTACTTTTAAAAAAATCCTGGCATTTTTTTATAACAATATATCTAATGCAAAGACCAACTGAACAGTTACTACATTTTATTTGCCAGCAAATTGAAGAATCAGTAATGAGTATATTACCTTTTGAACAGTTTTTTTAAGGACAGGTGAATCTTCATTTTAAGAAAAAAGGAAAATGGTGCTATATAAAATATGAGAACCAATATTTCTAAATTCAAAATTTCTATCATGCAGTTGTAAGCCAAAATAAAAAAAAGAAAAAGCAAAAGTTAAATTGAAAAAAGGTACAACTTGTATATCATTTCCAAAAATCTATGTAGGTATTTTGTATTTTCCCAAGTGTATCTTTGCTTAATTCAAGAAATGTGACATAAAGATTATCATGACATTGCTCTGCCCTTCATTCCTGGAGAATATCCCCATGAGAAATGAAACATTCATTAACAAATATTTATTTCTTAAGTACCCCCCTATTCAAGGTATTAATCCTTCATCAATTACATAAATCCAAAGTAACAGTGCAATTTTAGACCACCTGGATATTATTTCTATATATGTGTCATGGACAGGAAGCATTGATTTCTACTTTTTTCCCCAATTTTTTTATCATGGTAAATTGATAAAACATAAAATTTACTATCTTGACTATTGTTAAGTGTATAGTACAGAGGCAGTAAATACAGTGATGTTGTTATACAGCCATCACCATCATCCATCTTCAGAACTCTTTCCATCTCACAAAAGTGCAACTCTAAACCCCCTTAAACAATAACTCTCCATTCCCTCCTCCCCTCAGCCCCTGGTGACCACCATATTACTTTCCGACTATGAATTTGACTAGTCTAGGTATCTCATGTAAGTAGAATCATACAGTATTTGTCTTTTTGTGACTGGCATATTTCACTTAGGAAAATGTCCTCAAGGTTCATCCACGTTATAGTGTATGTCAGACTTTCCTTCCTTTTTAAGACTGAATGATATACCATTGTATGTATATAGCATATTTTGCTTATCCATTCATCAGTTGATGGACACTTGGGTTGCTTTAATGTATTAGCTATTATGGATAATGCTGCTATTAACATGGGTATACAGATACTTCTTCAAGAACATCTTTCATTTACTTTGGTTTTATATTCAGAAATAGAATTGCTAGATCATGTGGTAATTCTATTTTTAAATTTTTGAATCATTTCCATACCATTCCTATAGCAGCTGTACCATTTTATATTCCCACCAACAGTGCACAAGTGTTCCAGTTTCTCCATATCTTCGCCAACACTTGTTATCATTATTTTTTTTATCATAGCCATTCTAATAGATGTGAGGTGGTGTCTCTCTGTAGTTTTTGATGTATTTCCCTAACAATTAGTAATTTTGAGCATCCTTCCATGTGCTTATTGGCTATTTGTGTATCTTCTTTAGAGAAATGTCTACTCAAGTCCTTTGCCCATTTTTTTGTTTTTGTTTTTGTTGGTGGTAACGTTTAGCCATTTTCTATATATTCTGGATGTTAATCCTTTATCAGATATGATTTACAAATGTTTTCTCCCATTCTTTGGGTTGACTTTTTACTGTCTTTATAGTATCCTTTCATGTACACTGTAAATTTTTATGAAGTTGAATTTGTCTAATTTTTTCTTTGTTGCCTGCGCCTTTAGTGTCATATCCAAGAAACCATTGTCATTCAAGTCAAATGTCAGAATATTTTGTCCTATGTTTTCTTCTAAGTATTTTATAGTTTTAGGTCTTATATTTAGCTCATGGATCCATTTTGAGTTAGTTTTTGTACATGGTGCTAGGTAAGGGTCCAGCTTCATTCTTCTGCATCTGTATATGCAGTTGTTCCATCCATTATTGAGAATGGGATACTGAACTCCAACTATTATGTAGAACTATCTATTTCTCCCTTCAATTCCATACAATTTTGCTTCATATATTTTGTTGGTCTGTTATTAGGTGCATGGATGTTTACAATTGTTACATCTTCTTGTTGTATTGAACTTTCTATTAATATACAGTGTCCTTCTTAATCTCTTATAACCACTTTCTGGTTTAAAGTCTGTTTTGTCTGATGTTAGTATAGCAATTATACTATTGAGTGGATTTTCTTTTCCATCCTTTTACTTTCAACCTATTTATGTCTTTGGACCTAAAGTGAATCTTATAGACAGCATATGGTTGGATCATGTGTTTTCATCCATTTTGCCAATCTTTTTTTTAACAATCTGTCTTTTGATTGGAAAATTTAATTCATTTACATTTAAAGTAACTACTGATGGGGAGGCACTTACTTCAGTCATTTTCCTATTTGTTATTGATACACCTTATAGCCTTTATGACTTATTTATTCTATTACTGCCTTCTTTTGTGTTTAGTTTGATTTTTTATAATGAAACATTTAAATTTTTTTATCACTTCATTAAAAAATTCTTTAGATATTTGCTGGGGATTACATTTAACATCTTATAGCTTTAGTTATAGCATTTTAATTTGAATTTATACCAGCTTACCTTCAATAAAACAAAACCTCTGCTCCTTTAGCAGCTTCTTCCCTACCTCATTCAGTTGTTGATATCACAGAATTACATCTTTATGCATTATGTGTCTCAAAACATAAGTTAATAATATTTTAATGTATCAGTCTCTTACATTGTGTAGAAAACAAAAAGTGGAGTTACACAATAATACCAGCTTTTATAATTGCTCATGTATTTACCTTTACTGAGATCTTTATTTCTTCATATAACTTCAAGTCATTGTCTAGTGTCTTTTTTTTTTAACATTTTTTATTGATTTATAATCATTTTCATGTCTAGTGTCTTTTTGTTTCAACCTGCAGGACTCCTTTTAAGTATTTCTTGCAGTTTAAGTCTACTGGTCACAGATTCCCCTGGTGCTTGGGAATGTCTGAATTTTCCCCTCACTTTTGAAGGACTATTTTGCCAAATATAAGATTCTTGGTTGATAGTTTTTTCTTTTAGCACGTTGAATATATCAGCCCACTGCCTTCTGGCCTCCAAAATTTATGTTGAATAAACAATAAGTTTCTACTGTGTAGTACAAGGAGCTATATTCAATATCTTGTATTAACCTATAATGAAAAAGAACATGAAAGTGAATATATGTATGTATATGTATGACTGAACTATTATGCTGTACACCAGAAATTGACAACATTATAAACTGACTATACCTCAATAAAAAAAAGAATAAATAAAAAATACCAAAATAAAGCAAAACAAAACAAAAAAACAAAATTTATGTTGAGAGATTTGCTAGTAACCTTATTGAGGATCCTTTGCATGAGGAGTTGCTTACTCACTGCTTTCAAAACTCCCTCTTTGTCTTTGGGCAGTTTGATCACAATGTATCCTGGTGGTTGCCTCTCTCTCTGTTTTTTAAGATGCTGGGTAAGGATGTTTTTATTTCTTGTCAGCTGCTAATAGAGAGTTAACCAGTATAGGCTTTAAGCAATTGTCATATAGTAAATGCCAATCTGTAGACATAAATTTTATCACATAGTGATCTTCCCCCTTCTTTCTATTTTTACTTATTTATTTTTTGTTGGGCTATTTATTCTTTTCATTTTATTTTTTATTTTATATATATGTAAAATTTTGAAAGTATAGTTGATGTGCAATATTCTATAAGTTACAGGTGTACAGTATAGTGATTCACAATTTTTAAAGGTTATTTATACTTATAAAATATCAGCTATATTTCCTGTGTTGTACAATATCTTTGTAGTTTATTTTATGCATAATGGTTTGTACCTCTTTATCCCATACCTTTATATTGCCCCTCCCCTCTTTCCTCTCCCCACTGGTAACCTCTAATTTGTTCTCTATATCTGTAAGTCTGTTTATTTTTTTGCTATATTTATCAGTTTGTTGTATTCTTTAGATTCTACATTTAAGTGATATACAGTTATTTGTCTTTCTCATTCTGACTTATTTAGCATAATACCCTTCAAATCCATCCATGTTCTTGCAGATGGCAAAATTTCCTTCTTTTTCATGGCTGAGTAGTATTCCATTATACAGTATATACCACATTGTCCTTATCCATTCATCTGTTGATGGACATTTAGGTTGCTTCCATATCTTGGCAATTGTAAGTAATGCTGCTATGAACATTGGGGTGTGTGTATCTTTTTGAATTCATGTTTTCATTTTGGGAGGATATATACCCAGGAGTGGAATTGCTGGATCATGTGGTAATTCTATTTTTAGTTTTGAGAAACCTCCATATTGTTTTCTACAGTGGCTACAGCAATATACATTCCCACCAACACTGTAAGAAAGTATTCTTTTCGCCATATCCTTGTCAACATTTGTTATTTGTGTTCTTTTTCATGATAGCCATTCTGACAGGTGTGAGGTGATATCTCATTGTGGTTTTGATTTGCATTTCTATGATAATTAGCAGTGTTGAGCACCTTTTCGTGTACCTGTTAGCCATCTGTATATCTTCTTTGGAAAAATGTCCATTTAGGTCTGCCCATTTTTTAATTGGGTTGTGTGTTTTTTGATGTTGAATTATATGAGCTGTTTATATATGTTGAATATTAACCCCTTGTTGGTCATATCATTTGCAAATATTTTCTCTCATTCAGTAGATTGTCTTTTCATTTTGCCAATGGTTTCCTTTGCTGTGCAAAGGCTTTTAAGTTTACTTAGACCCCCCTTACTTACTTTTGCTTTTATTTCCTTTGCTGTAGGAGACATATCCAAAAAATATGTTGCTATGATCTATATCAAAGAGTATTGTGCCCATGTTTTCCTTTAGGAGTTTTGGTTTCTGGTATTACATTTAGGTTTTTAATCCATTTTGAGTTTATTTTTGTATGTGGTGTTAGAGAATGTTCTAATTTCATTCTTTTATATTTAGCTGTTCAGTTTTCCCAGGACCACTAATTGATTGTCTTTTCTCCATTGTATATTTTTGACTCCTTTCTCATAGATTAATTGACCATTGGTTTGTGGGTTTATTTCTTGGCTCTTTATTCTGTTCCATTGACCTCTGTGTCTATTTTTGTACAGTAGCATACTGTTTTGATTACTGTAACTTTGTAGTATAGTCTGAAGTTAGGGAGCATGATTCCTCCAGCTCTGTTCTTCTTTCTCAAGATTGTGTTGCCTATTTGGGGGCTTTTGTGTTTCCAGAAAAAATTTCAAATTATTTGTTCTAGTGCTGTGAAAAATGCCCTTGGTGCTTTGATAGGGATTGCATTGAATCTGTAGATTGCCTAGGATAGTATGATCATTTTAACAATATTCCAATCCAAGAGCACAGTGTATCTTTCCATCTGTGTTTATTTCTTGGAGTTCATCGTGGAGTTCACTGAGCTCCTTGGATGTTTATATTCATGTATTTCATGAAATTTGGGAAGTTTTTGCCATTATTTTTTAAACTATTCCCTCTGCCTTTTTCTCTCTCTCATCTTTTTAGGACTCCCATGAGTTGTATGTCAGTCTAATTGGTGGCATCCCACAGTTCCTTTAGGCACTGTTCGTGTCTATCTTTTTTCTTTCTGTTTCTCAGATTTAATAATTTCCATTGTCCTATCTTTAAGTTTGCTGATTCTTTCTTCTGCCTGCTCAAACTTGCTTTCTAGTAATCTTTCTAGTGAAGTTTTCATTTCAATTATTGCACTTTACCTGCTTCATAATTTCTTTCTGGTTTCTCTGAAGATTTCAATCACTTCACTAATATTTCCATTATATTCATACATTGTTTTCCTTTTTCTCTTTTTTTTATTGAGGTATACTTGACATATAACAAACATTATATTAGTTTCAGGTGATAACATAACAATTTAATGTTTGTATATGCTGAGAGATGATCATCACAGAAGTCTAGTCACTGTCTTTCACCACACCAAGTTACAAAAACCTTTTTTCCTGTGATGAGAGTTTTTAAGATTTACTTTCATGGCAACTTTGAAAAATGCACTACAATATTATTGACTATAGTCACCATGTTGTTCACTACATCCTCATGACTTATTTCTTTTATGTATTTTTTTCTTGACTCTCTCCACATATTTCTTTAGTTCTTTGAGCAGCTTTAAGACAGATGTTTTAAAGTCTTTGCCTAGATGATTCACCATAAGGTCTTTTTCAGGACAGTTTCTGTGGTTTATTTCCTTTGAATGGGCCATGTTTTTCTGTTTCTTTGTATGCCTTGGGGTTTTTGTTGTTGTTGTTGTTGTTAAAAACTGTATGTTGAATTAATACTCTAATAACTGGAATCTAATAATGTGATAATTTTTGAAATCACATTCTCTTTCTTCCCCAGGGTTAGTGTTTTTAGTTCTAGTTATTGTTCCTTTTTTTGATTATTGTAGGCTTTCTCTGTACCAAGGATTATCCTGAAGTGTAAACTCAAGGTCTTCTCATGTCTTTTCTGAGCCTGGTCCTTCCCCAGGGCATGCATGGTGACTTTCTGATTTTTCCTGTATATGTGGTTGCTTTTGAATGTCCTTGTCTTCAGTGTCTGGCTCCCAAAAGCTTAAGATAAAAAATGAGGGGGAAAAAGGCTCTGTCCTTTTGAGTCCCCTGACAATCACTCCCACCTGAGGGGAAGGCCTTGCAACAAGGAGTGGGGAGTATACAACAGCAATGGCCATAGCCTCTTTACCTGAACCTGTGTGATCAGTGATCAGAGCATAGGTCCCCGATACCTGAAGAACAGTCCTTTTTGTCCACTGTAAGCAGTATGCAAGCTACTTCGTGAACACAGGCACAGCTGCCTGCAATGAGGCTGAGGTGTGTGGGGAATGCATAGCTGCTACTGGGCTAAGAGCTAAAATTGACTGAAATTAATCACAATTTTGCTGTCTAGTTTTCCTCTGGAAGTTGTGAGGCTTCAGTACACTCCAGAGTTGCAAAATTACAGCAGACAGATTCTTCCAGTGCAATTATTGTCTAAGTGAGGAGATAGAGTTCTGGTTCTTCCTACTGTGTGATCTTCCCAGAATCCTCTTACTGTTTTTTGTTTGTTTTTACACTATTGAGTGCTTACTATAATACCAGGCACTGTTCTAAACATCCAGTAATTTATTTTAATTTTTTTCTCATTTAAATATACACACACTTTTACGCCTAATTTTGTACTTGTAACTTTGCATTCTTCTTCGTAAAGAGGGTCTCCACCATTTTATAGAATTCAGGCTGCACAAAGTTTGAATCTGCCCCTGCTGTGGCATCAAGAAAGTGACATGCTTTAATTTAAAATAATCTCTAAATTTTCTGATCTTCAGTGTGGCCCCTGACTTTTGGTTTTGCTTTTTGAATACATTATAATCCTCATCCAACTCTCTGCCAATGGGAATGTGTCACAAGAAGATCTGAAAGAGGAGCTCACTGAAACACAAGTCACCTTTTCCCTGCTGATGAGAGTAAATTTCATGGACTGCCAGAATTTGTAAGTAAAAATGTAGGATTCCCAGTTAAATTTGAATTTCAAATAAGTGTTACTTGGGACATACTTACACTGAAAGTTTTTGTCGTTTATCTGAAATTCAAATGTGAGTGGCACTTTGTATTTTAGCTGGCAACTCTATGAATTTCTCAAAAATGGTCCCTCCAGCACAAGAATTAAGTTTTGTTCATCTTCTGTAGAACTAGAACAGTTCGTAGGTCAATGATAGTGGTGTTGAATACTAACATCAGTGGCTTTTCTTAATTTTTCTGGGTAATAAAATCTAATGCAATTTATGGATCCTCTTCCCAGAAAAATGCACAAAAACAAAATACTTTGCACACAGTTTCAGAGCCCTCTCTGCAGCTCAGACTCCTTATGTGGAGCTCTTTGTTTCTATAATATTTTATGACTTACAAAGTACTTTTATCTTCACCACAGTCTTATAATAAAACTAGCCCATTTTGTTGATGATGAAACTGAAGCGTGGGTTCAGAAACATTGCATTCCTGGTAATTATGGTTAGAACTCAAGTTCAGTTCTTCCCATTTCAATTCATGGGCTCTTTGCACCACACTAGCCTGCCTCATAAGTCTTCCTTCTTAAAATGTTCTGACTTCTACCAGTATTTTCCTAAGAAAGTCAAAGTGGAAGGTGAAAAGGGCATTTGGATGAGGAGTCCTGGGTATTAACTTCCTTCACTAAAAGGATATATGACTTTGGCCAAGACACTTCACCTTTCTAGGCCTTAGCTTATCCATCTGTACAATAAGGGAGCCAGACAACGTTGTCTAAGAAGCACTGATACTCTGTGATTCTAAAGGGACCGTCCATTGTCCTAACTTACTAGTAGGCCAAAATAAAACCTGCTTTTGTGGCCTTCTAGGCTGCGGGTTACAGAGTTACTTACAGGAATTTCAGGGTGAAGGCTTAGGAGTTAGAGATGAAGTTGCTCTACTTGGGGGCTCCAGGGTCTATGGTATAAAGAGTTCTGTGTCCACCCAGTCAGGATATGAAGGGAATCTCAAGGCACAAAGGAATGGGATGAAACCCCATGTGCAGACTCTGGATTTGCAGTAGGAGAAAAGTATTGCTATAGTGAAATTCCAGGCTTTACTTTTACCATCACTCTTTGGTTAAGATTGAGGGAGACAGAGCCTGGTGCTGGGAGACCCCACTCAGACCATCAGCCCTGTTCAACTGTCCTTGGCTACTTTCCATGGAACAAAAGGCTAAGAGCCACTAAAACTTGGAGGATTTAAAGGGAAGCTCTTTGTTTGAAACTCAAGGGAAGAGGATCCTGGATTTTAATCCCTAGCACCTAAAAGGATGACTAACTAAAATCCTGTGCCAATGGCTGTATTTTTTTCCCCGTACATCAGTCCAACATGCCCAAGCCTAATGACATTTGATACCTTATGGGAATCCTGACTAACAGCCTGAAGTCAAAATAGTGTGTCAAGAAATATCTTGGCATTTATCTTAGTGGGCTTGCTAATTTGGGAAAGTATCTAAGAAGTGCTTACAAACTAAATGATTATGACTTACCTTCATGATGGTAAAATGGTCAGCTTCAGGAGATGCCATTCCAAAGAGAGAAAAGACCATATCTTAGAAATCGGAGACCTTGAACTGGTGAATCTAGGGGAAGAAGAAGCATTCCCTGTTCTCTACTTCCTCCTCCCAGATAAATTTCATCCCTGGAGGTTGCCACAAGCCATCTCCTCTGTGATGCCTTTCCTATTCCATTCCTCTTCCAGGGAAAGATGGAGACACAAACATATCCCAGACAAACTAATAATTTGGTGCCTCTTTAAAACAATACACTTAAAACACTTATTTGACATCTATTAGGTAGGGCTAGGGAGAAACCAGTATTTTAATTATTATATTAAAAAAAAGAGAGAGATTCAGCCACTTCCACTGGCTAAAGTAGAGTCAGTGTTCTGGAAAAAAGAAGTCTCATTTTTCTGTAATTCTTGCTCTCATTTCTGTTTTCTTTTGCAATTTACTGAATCAGACTACTTGGGAGACATACCAAAGAATTTAAAATTTAGGCTTTGTTCGACAATTTAAAATTCATTCCAGAAAAAACAGCTTGGTGCTATGCATGATTTGATTTCAGAATTTCAGTCGGCTTCATCTGCAGCTGCTCATGGCAAAACTAATCAACAGACATAGGTCAGCTTTAGAGAGGAGATCTTTGGTTTTTCTTGAATTTCCACATGAGAGCATTGTCTTGGGTGGAAGCAAAACCAGATTATCTTTCACCAGGAAGGTAACGACTTCTGTACAAAAACCCACTTCTGGGTTTTGTGGCATCCTATATGTACTGGTGCCTAGACAGGTACTTCAGTCTCTCATTCCTTAGTACAGCTGTGTCCCTCAACTGAACAGAACTGTGTGCTCGCTTGGGCCTTCCACAGTCCTCTACCTTGCCTTGATTAGGGGTTATACTTACCACATGATATTGTAATTGCTTTTGTGTCTTTGTCCTCTACTAGATTATGAGCTTGCTTAGCTCAGAGACCATATTATCTTCATGATGCCTGGTGAGCCCTCAATAAATGAATGAATAAATGCCGTAGGCAGCTGGTAATGATCAACAGGTACTCAGACTGCATGTGGGACATCAATGAAGAATCTGAAGTCTCACTGGGCAGAGCCTTCTATACAATGATCAGAAACTCTGAACAATCCTCAGTTGCCAAAAATTCAAAGAATTTAGTTACCCGTTGGCCCTTTTTTGTGCATAGTCTACACCAAGTACTTACCGTCTCTAATTTGATACAAAACAAAATTAACTGACCTAGGATCTTTACACACATCTCTCTTCTTAAATTAACATAACAACCCTATGAGGTAGATATTATTAGTCTCTTTTATAGGTTAAACAACTAAATTCAGAAAGGTTAAGTAAGTTCATGATCACTGTGCCAGGAAAAGATGAAACTGGCCTTTGAATCCACCTCTGCCTTCTCCTTCTACCATTCTTCCTGTTATAGTCACGTATTACTTATCTCACTATGGAGCTGTAAGGAACAAGGAACACTCAGGCATTACATTCACTTTTGTATGATATGCAAGAAATCAGAGACTAATTCTCTCCAGCCTCAGCCCTGAAAATGAAATACAGTAATGTTAGACATAAATATCTATCTTGATTTTTCCCTCAAGGAATCTCCCTCTCTCATCCACATAGTGAGCATTAACAATTAATGGCAAGTGCTTTCCAAACCATATAACATCGTTCTTAATATTTATGATACCCACGAAACACACAAACATCTGCTCTGTAGAGTGATAGCTATTAAAGTGTACTTAAGTGCCAAGCACTCTCATTCGTGTAGACGAGTCAAAGCTTTAAGCAGTTGCCCCTCTGGAGATAATCCAGATAGCAAGGATTCCAAGAAGATGGGAAGAAGACAATTTTAGACTCAACCCGTCTTAGGGAGTATTAGTTCATTTTATTGTGGCCAAAAGCACATAGTAATTTTAAGTAGAATAAAGTTACATTTAAATGGTTAACATGATCTTTCATATTGGGGATGACTACAGGGCACCCCTAAAGCTGAAGTTAAGATTTCCCTCCAAGAAATAAAATTAGATGAGATTATTCATCAATGACAGCACATCCAAAACACACACACACACACACACACAGACACACACACACTCTCTCTCTCTCTCTACCCCCGACCAACAAATACTGCTACCTCGCCTCTCCCAGCTGACACTTCTTGAAATTGTAACTTTAAAATTTTAACAAACACATGATTAACATAACAGCAGCAGCAACAATCATGGTAACTAACTATTGTTGATTACTTACCAAATATTAGGCATACTTCTAAAGCTCTACGTACAGATTACCCACTGAGCCTTCACAGCAACCCCATGAAGTAAGAGAAAACCCTGGTGCACACGGAGGTTCTGTAGTACATGCTAGGTCATGTACTAGTGAGTGGTGGAGCCTAAATTGTAACCTAGGTAGGCTGTGCACATTCTTAGCCACTCGCTGAGGGTGAGGGAGTGGGGCGAACAATATAAATTAGATGTTCAAGCAGGGTATTTTTGTTGTTGTTGTTTTGGTTGCAAGGTACAAAACAAACTATTTCGAATGTATAAAATGTTGAGTGAGACTCACCCTAAGCCTAGTAAGATATTCTAGGGCGTTCATCTCTGTCATTGCATTTACTGCCCTGTGTTATAATTCTCCATTTACATGTTCATTATAATGATCCCACTTGATCCCCATAACTTCATTCCCCTCCCCCTTTTATTTACTCCTGTATTCTTGGTACAAAGAACAGTGTCTGACAGATGATAGGTACTGAAGGAATATTTGTTCAAATAAAAAATAAGGTTGGGGACACTGGGTGGGGACAGGGTGTTGGTTGATTACTTTAATAATTAAAAAAAAGCAAGAAACAAAGTTAGACAGACTTCATGGGAACTGAAAATTCAGAAACAGAGTTTATTCCCTTACCCCGCACCCTACCCATGTGCCTTGCCTCTGCACTTTTTGACATAAATATTCCATTTTCCTTTTTTGTTCACATAGCCTTCCATTACTTACGTGTAATTTCTGCTCCCTAATGATTTTGGCTTTTGTGAAACTTTGGATACCCTTGGGACAAGTCTTCTAGGCTAATGCTGCAAACCTCAGCCCCATCTCTAGGTGACCTTCAATTCTGGAGCCCACTACAGACTCAGTGCCTACTAATTTAGATTCTCAGGAGAAAGATTCCAGTTGGTTCAGCTTTGGTCAAGAGTTCTCCAATTGTCCAATAAGCTATGGCTGGACCGTTACGTGACAAAAATGGCTGTGTAGGCTGACCCTTTTGTCAAGGAGGCAGTTTTCACAGAAAGGACTGTGGGCTGGGTATGCACCCCAAAAGTGGGTCTCCTACAGATGTCAGATTGATATTTTTCTTATTTTGAAATGCAGACAGTTTTTAAAACCATCAGGGCGCATATTCTAAATTACATAGAAAATTTACAGTCATACATTTGCTGTATTTTAAGAGAATTTCTATAGGCTGCCATTTTCCAGTTGCTCACATTTTTAATTTTGTACTTTGCTTGAAACACAGATGCATTTTCTTTCTTGCCATGCAATGAAAATGTTCTATTTTGATATGGTATGTGTTAGTCATAGTGTTTGCATTTTCTTTATGATATCAAGAAGTTAATCTGTTCCACTCTTTTTAACTAGTGTAGCTAAGAGCTTTTGATGGTTTCTTGTGATAATTGCATTATGATTTTCACCCTCTTATGTTTTGGACTACATAATTGGTGAAGCATTAAAAGAATTGCCTGAAGTTTTACTTGTAGTTCTTGATTTGATACTGATGCTAAAGAGCCCTAGATTGCCCTTAATTTACAAATGAATTCAAAAAGATCACTTCTAAGTCAGTTTGAAACTGAAATACATTCTCTTAGTGGTCCACAAGAGGTTATTTGACCTATAGTATATCCACTCAGTTAATCATTCCATTACGAGCCACTATTTGCCTGGTACTGTGTTAAACAACTGTGTGTATAACATGAACAAAACAGATATAGTCCGTGTCCCCATGAAGCTTACAGTCTATGAGAGGAACACAGATTAGCAGACAGTTAAATTACGGCTAATAGTAATGGCTGACCCTGGGTGTCCAGTGCCTAATAGGTTCTCCAAAAATTTTCATGGATGTGTGACTCAATATGTTAAAACTGTGTAATTTACATTTATTATTTCATTTAATCTTCACAATTCTCTGAGGACTTAACCTTTTAAAAATCTCTAATTGTAGCTAAACTGGTTAGTAATTCCACTCAAAAAGACAAATTTACAATGGATGTATTTTAATTTTTTTAAATTTATTATTATTTTTTAATTGAAGTAGAGTCAGTTTACAATGTGTCAGTTTCTGGTGTACAGCATAATGTTTCAGTCATACATGTACATACATGTGTTTGTTTTCATATTCTTTTTCATTATAGGTTACTGCAAAGTATTGACTATAGTTCTCTGTGCTATACAGAAGAAACTTGTTGTTTATCTATTTTGTATGTAGTAGTTAGTATTTGTAGATCTCAAACTCCCAATTTATCCCTTCCATCCCCTTTCCCTGGATTAACCGTAAGTTTGTTTACTATGTCTGTGAGTCTGTTTCTGTTTTGTGGATAAGTTCATTTGTGTCTTCTTTTCTTTTCAGATTCCATATATGAGTGATATATGGTATTTTTCTTTCTCTTTCTGGTTTGCTTCACTTAGAATGACAGTCTTGAGGTCCATCCAAGTTGCTGCAAATGGCGTTATTTTATTTTTTATGGCTGAGTAGTATTCCATTGTATAAATTTACCACAACTTCTTTATCCAGTTAATGGTCATTTAGGTTGTTTCCATGTCTTGGCTACTGTATATAGTGCTGCTATGAACATTGGGGTGCATGTATCTTTTTGAATTAGAGTTCCCTCTGGATATATGTCCAAGAGTGGGAATGCTGGATCATATGGTAAGTCTATTTTTAGTCTTTTGAGAAATCTCCATACTGTTTTCCATAATGGCTGCGCCAAACTACATTCCCACCAACAGTGTAGGAGAATTCCTTTTTCTCTACACTCTTTCCAGCATTTATCATTTGTGGGCTTTTTAATGATGGCCATTCTGACTGCTGTGAGTTGATATCTCATAATAGTTTTGACTTGCATGTCTCTGATAATTAGCAATATTGAGCTATTGTCATGTGCCCATTGGCCATTTGTATGTCTTCATTGGAGAATTGCTTGTTTAGGTCTTTCCATTTTTGGATTGGGTTGTTTGTTTTTTCATTACTAAGTTGTATGAGCTGCTTATATAGTCTGGAAATTAGGCCCTGTCAGTCACATCATACAGTGAATGTATTTTTAAACTTTAATTGATATACAAAATATATACAGAGAAGGGTATATATCTCAAGTACAACTCAATGCATTTTCACAAACTGAACACAGCCAATCAAGAAACAAACTTTATCAGCATCGCGCGACCTTCCTTGTGCCTCTTTACAGTCACTGCACCCTCAAAGGTAAAGGACATTATTTATAAATTAAAATAGATTGGCTTGCAGTCATTTAATAATGTATTTGAGAAGAAAAATATTTAGGTAAATTCTAATTTGTCTATTTAGAATTCAATACACTATGTTACTCCATTTGTTTATTTTGTCAGTTATGATTAGACTCATCTGTACCTAATTAGAAATTCAAAATAACAATGGCCTAAATAAAGCAGTTTCCTTCTTTTTCACATGAAAGAGTTTCAGAAGGAGATATTTAGGGCAGATTTGGCAGCTCCATAGTTACCAGATAACACTATTTCTGTTTTACAGATACACCATTCTAGTACGTAGCTAGTGATGGGCCAAGATGGCTATTGGGAAATCCAACCATCACATCCACATTCCAGATAGGAAAAAGAGGAAAGGCAAAAGACCTCTACCTCCCAAATGACTAAGTTCACCTTTAAGGAGTCTGTCCACAGGTCCCTCATCACATTTCTGCTTTTATCTAGTTGTCCAGAATTTAGTCATGAGGCCACACAGTTTTTAAGTGAAGGTGTTTTTTTAAGCTGCATACATTGATACGTCCAATAATATAGGAGTTCTGTTAGTAAGGAAGGAGAGAATATATTTGGGGTAGACAACTACTAGTGTCAATTTTCATTATAACTGCTTACCATACATCACATTGTCTAATGAAAATCTTCCTTCTAGGAAAGAAAAAAAATGGAAATTTAAGTGTCATGTTTAAGAAACTGAGAGATGAGAGTTCAACAGAAGTTCATTTACTATACAAAGTTATCTTCTAGCCAGATTCTATTTCTTGCTGTTAAGCCCTGGAACTCATCAGGAAACCTCTCTAAGCCCAAGAGTCTTGCCAGTAGGATGTGGCAGATATACCTTCATTCTAGTAACAGCACAGAGTCATGGTTAGAAAAATTTCTCTAAAAAACTGCCTGTCTGTGTGTGTGTCTGTGTTTTAAGCCCTGGTTAGAAAAATTCAAACTGATAGTATTAGTCCTCAGAGGCATATTTTCTTCTTTCAAGTTTAGTATTTTGATATCAGGAGATGGGTAAATGTTACAGTAGAACCTGGCTTATAATAATGGATTTATAACTAGAACAAGTTAGATCTTGTTTCCCACAAGAAAAACTACTTACATAAAAGGCTAATGCACCATGATTATAAAGCAGGTGCTACTCTCATCTCCCTTTTTCACCATGTTATTAATGTTGGGCTCAGTTCCAGGAAGATTCCTCCCCAGGTCTGGGTGAGACTGGGAGCAAGTTGTACGTTGAGGCCTGCTTGCCTTTCTTTTTTTGAACAGGTGAAATCTGGTTAGAGTGAGCCTCCAGGGCAGTCTGTAGTAGTTGAGTTACGAATGTAAATATCGGGAAGAGCAGGAGGCAGAAAGGGAGATGAGCAGCTGCCAGAAGGGCACATCTCTGAAGAAGCGTTGTGTGGGATTAACTAGGAGATGGGGCAGGGAAGCAAGGGTGAGGGATGACCATTGTGGTAGCTGGAAAGAACAGAGAAAGGGAGGAAAGGAAGAGAGGGAGGCTTCCAAGTAGGCGAGGGATTTGCAATGAGCACTTACAGGGCCCCAGACTTCAGGAGAGTGGGAGTTGTAGTGGAGCAACGGCCACGTAGTTGATTCAGTGGACATTTTGGAACACCTGCTACATCAAAGGCACGGTACTAGGTGCCATGGGGGACACAGATTTAAACCTGACATGGATCCTGCCGAAAGAATGCTGATGGTCACCAACCTCTATCAAAGGAGAGAAGGCAACAGCTTAAAGTGTGTCACAAGGTTTAAGTTGATCAATGCTGTCAAAGAAGCATCAATGATATGTTCCAGAAATTCAGGGGGATAGCTGAAAAAATGGGAAAGGTGAGGTGAAATAGGGAGAGGGGACTGTAGAAGATTTGAGGAGGACATCCCCTTTGAGTTGAATCTTAAAAACTGAGCAGGAGTGATAGAGATCTTAAAGGTAAGAATAGAGTTCTTGGTAGTGGGAGGATGGGTCTTAAGAGACACAGGGGAGCTGTGAAGAAAGTGGGGCTCAGAGATGTGGCAGGATGACAGAATTTTATTGTATTGCAGAGCATAGGTGGGCATCTAGGACCTCATAATGTAGCGTCTGCTCTGGGGAATAGCCTCTGAAGGAAGAGCAAAAAAAAGGTACCTACTCTTTCCCTCAGTCTAGAGTTTCTACTTCTCCCCCAATTCCCTGCCATACCTCGACTTTGCCATGCCTGTCTACTGCCATCATCACAAAGAGACTTAGGGTCCCTGGGCTCTGTGACCTTTCAGCCTAGATGTAAGTGGCTGAAGACACAACTGGAGAAGGTGGAGCAAGTTAGAGAGAGACATGGGTGAAAAGAAGGAGAAGGAGAGTGAGTAGGATGATATATATTAACTTCTACTTCTGGGTATATATCCAAAGGATGTGTTAGTATCACAGAGAGCTATCTGCACTCCCATGTTAATTGAAGCATTATTCACAAAAGCCAAGATACGGAAACAACCTAAGTGTACATTCATGGATGAATGGATATAAAACAAATGTAACATGTTTAGCATTGAAAAGAAGGAAATCTTGCCATATGTGGCACAGAGATTAACCTGGAGGACGTTATGCTGAAGTGAAATAGGCAGAGAAAGACAAACACTGTATGATCTCACGTGCATGTGAAATCTTGAAAAGTCAAAGTCATTAAACCAGAGAGAAGAATGGCACTGCCAGAGGCTGAGGGATGGGGGAAATGGGAAGATGCTGGTCAAAGGGTATAAAATGTCAGTTATAAGATGAGTATGTTCTGGGGATCTGATGTACAGCATGGTGGTTATAGTTAAGAATACTGTATTGTATACTTAAAATTTGCAAAGAAAGTAGATCCTAAGTGTTCTTACCAAAAAAAAAAAGTAATTATTTGAAGTGATGGATGTTTTAATTAACTTAATTGTGGTAATTATTTCACAATTCACACAAATATTAAATCATCACATTGTACAACCTAAATATATGCAGTTTTTATTTGTAAATCATACCTCAATAAAGCTAGAAAGATAAAAATAAGAGAATAAAAATAAAATTATACCCCCCAAAGGTTATTTGAAATTAACATTTCAAATTTTCAACTTGAAAAATTTCAAATCTAATACCTGTTACATGAAAGAAACTTGATAGGTGTTTCTTAAATTTAACAATTCTAAAAAGTTACTTGACATTGCTAACATCAAATTGTGAAGCTGTAAAAACACTTCAGATAATGAATAGAAACCATGTTATTTTTCTGTAGTTTGTTACACTTTCATATCTTTCAGCATTTTAAAATCAATAATTTGTTATATTTCTCATTCTAAGTAAAAATTCATGTTGGCCACCTAATTTATTTTTTGTATTGTTTTCCTTTCCTTTTCTTTTTTTTGTGTTCTCTTTCTTAATGGACGTCCCTCCCAACTGTATAAACTTCAGGCCCCATAAAAACTGCTTCCACCCATCACCCCAATGCCTTGACATTGCATGAGCCACAAAACTCATTAGTAACCCTGAAGAAAATGTAGGGGCTCCTCCAGTTAGCTGAGATTAAGTTTCCATTACGTCCCAGATACTGTATATTTGTACTCAAAGTCCTCCCTGTTCTCATCAGCTCTTCCTAGTACTGTAGGAGCAAGAAGCCTAGCAACTACTTACCAAACTCACCTGTTTACAGCCTTGTTTAGATTCAGCCAAGAAAAGACAAACAAGGGAGATTCGGAAGGTAGAGGAGATGCAACAGCCATCTGCAGCTCCCTTATTCCCTCAGGTTATTGGTGGTTCTCCCTGACCTTTGCTCCCTTAACCCTTTCCGAAGAGTTGTAAGCGTCTTATTCCCCTTATTCAATCCCCTCCTTCCTGAAACATCCTCAGTGGTTTCTGTTTTCATAGTATATCCTGACTGATACATTTGATGGATTGGAAGCTTTTAACAGAAACTAAATATTATAAGAAAATAAACTTACATTCTCTGTGCAGCTGAATTTGTGGTTGAGCTAGATACGCTTCACCACAAGCACATTCACTTCACTTCACATTCACTTCACCACAAGCAGCTGAATCATGGATTTTTAATTAATAGCGATCCGTCTTCTATCTCCCCTCTTTTCCGGTTCACTGACTAGATCCAGACTACTCCTGAAATCCACGGAGCCCATAAAAGAGTGGGGCGTAGGAAATTTGCTAGTTTCCGTATCCTAGGTATAACTATATTTCAGGATGAACAAAATTTTGTTTCATTCTTGCCCTCATGTCCTTTCCATATTTTCCTTACTCTTAGTCCCTGCCCATTTGCTAAGTCTGGTACCACATTGTTTCATCTTTCTCTTCCTGCCCAACTCTCCCATTACTGTTATAAATCCAGCTCTACGTGCTACTGAACAACTCTCCAATCACCCCAGCATGCAGGTGCTGGGAGTAAAAAGGTAGGAAAGACATAGCCCCTGCTCCGAGGAGCTTATAGAGTATTTTGAGACACTATATGTGATTTTCATCCTGATGTTGCTAAAATGTTAATTACAAAATGTACACTCTTAAAAGGACTCTTACAAAACATAGATATAGTGAGACCATAATCCGTAGATTTATAGCTTGACTGGATCCTTGTACATCAGGTTAATTTAAACCATGCCCATTTGGCTATTAGTGAGCTGTTCTTAACGGAAAGGAGTTGCATAAATTGATTCATTATACACAGGGCAAGATCCAAGCTGTCACTGCTTTGTATCTAGATTTGATTCCTAAAGGGTATTCAGGTGAAAGAATCACTTTTCAGATGAAAGAGAAATATTCCAAAGAAGAACACATGATAGAGTCATAAACACTTATGTTAGCCTGAGGCAAACGAAGTTTATGTACTACTCTTTTTGAATATTTATTCACTCCAGGAGTGGTTTAAGTTACTACTTTCATTCAAAGCCCCAAAGGCGTTATGTTTTCAGCAAAACTGATAATCACTTCCTGATAACACTAACTGACTTATGTATGTTTTTCTTCTTATCTTATTGTTTGAGAGAAGGAAGTCATAAAGTAAGCATCTGGTTTCAGTCCTGGGCTTCAAAGAAAGAGATGCTGCCTACATTGCAGAGAACTGGTATATTGAAATCCTTTTACTCTCTTAATTTACCTCCTAAATCTAGTTGCACAGTGTAACCTGTGGACCACCCGGATGAAAAGGGGCCACCTTCAGTAATGCATGCTCCTTACTTGGTATGCTCATTGAGCCCCCAAATCTTGTTTGCAAGTCAGATGGAATCCAGTTGGTTTAAGTACCATTTCTTAACAAAACGATTCTTAACTCCATGACATCAGTAATATATCAAAAAGATTATTTATATATATATATATATAAAATATATATATGGTAATATATTTAACATATATATATGTATATGTAAAACCAAATAACATAAATATGTATATCAGGACTCTGGATGAAGGTAACAGAAATCAACTTGAAGTAGCTTACAGCTAAAAAAGGGAATTTATTATATGGATAAAGCATTATCTCAAGCTGGAAGGCAGCCAGGTTTCAGGAAGCAAGTGGCATTGCGTATAGGTGTAATAATCTTCTCTCTGCGCAACCTGATTTTTCTCTCCATAGAACAAGTTTTATGCTATAGAGTTTTAACTTTTGTTGTTGTTGCTGTTGTTTTATTTGATTGTTTTAAATTTGGGGAATCATAGAGACCTCTGGACAAATGCCTTGCAAATGTCAAAGTCTACTCCGTGTTCACAAACGTATTTAAACCAGTGAACATCACATTTAAAAACTAAACAAACTATACAAGGAGAGTTTGAGACCTAGCCTATTAGTAAGTGTAGATTCAGTAGGGCATCTTGAGAGTTTATCTTAATTACTTACGGGAAGGTCCTTTTTACTTTTCCAGGAAATTATAGTGGTCATTTCCAATTGTATTGCTAATCAAAGGAGTGAAGAATTATACAGAAATCTTTTAAATCATATCTTTCAATTCATAACGCATTAAGCCTAATGAACCACTAAGCTGGTTTACCCTTATGAAAACAAATTAAGCTTCATTTTTCATGAAGGGAGACTGCATGTATTATGTCTACTAAACATTCTCCTGTACTAAAAGAGTGTGAGATGTTGAGATTTTTTTTGGTGAAATTCTTGAAGGAAGATCAAGTTTATGGACTTCGATTAGGGAAGGATAGTGTAGACCTCTATTATTGCATTAAACACACACACCCATACAACACAAGTAAATCTCAATGGTGGTGCCAGTAATTCATCCAACTCAAAGATACTTTAATGATAATCATAAACTATTAAAAAAATTAACTATTATGGTATGCAGGAAATATAGAGAATAGGAGAAATCATTTTAAACTGATCTAGGGATTTTGAATTTATATAAGGATTGAAAAATAAGACAATACCATCAATATCGTTTCAAAGAGTTCTCTTAAGATATAATATGAAAATATCAAACAGTTTTGATTTTGTTTTCTAATTGTTAATTAGTGAATTTGGCTTGGGCACTTTCCAAACATTCTGAAACATGTTTAAATAGCAGTAAATATATTTGCATAAAATTGGCTAAAAAAAGCAATTAGAACTTGATTAATATGTAAATTTAGTTCAGCACAAATACATCTATATTGAGTTTATGGAGTAAAACCTCTCTTGCTGTAATGGAAGCCCAGGTGTATTTGTTTACTTTAAAATTGAGCAAATTGGTTCATAAAATTTTTGATATGAGAAAGTGAATTTGTTTTATAATTCTACTACCAAAAAAAGACTTAAATTTTTTCATTTGTTAACAACTTAATTATATGACATTAAACACAAAATGAAACTAGTTTTTTCTAATATAGTTATCCTATAAACATATTTTCTTATATAGGAAATTTTCTTTACCATCTGGAATACAAGGTTAAAGATACCCACACAAATGATGTGAATAGCACACCTCCTATTAGAGCTGTGTAAATAGACTATTCCATTTGGAGAGAACATACAAGGCCGGGAATTTAAAATCCCAAGCCAGGAATGACTTCCATCATTGTCTTCCACTAATTATGTAGGAAGCCTTTTTGAGATTCACTACAAGAATTTGGCAGTTAAGCTCTAGAGGCTAATTATATTCCTCAGCCATCAGTCAGAAGGATTAACCAGTGGCTTTTAAATCTACATTGTAAAAATCCAGTTAAAAATAAGTCGTTTGGCAATTTGTTTTATTTTTATTACGTAAAATTCGGTGCCATACAAAAGAATAGAAGTGACATGCACAAATAATGATGAAATGAGTGCCTGTTACCAACCACCCAAACTGGAACTAGAACATTACCCGATGCTTGCAACATACGCTTCTCCCTGTCTTAACTCTTCTGCTCTGCCTCCCAAGAGGTAACCACTACCCTGAATGTTGTGTATTTTCCTGCCTTAGTCTGTCTCAGCTGGCTGTACCAAAATACTGCAGACTGGATGGCTTATAAGCGACAGAAATTTATTTCTGGAAGGCTGGAGGCTGGAAGTTCAAATTCAGGGTACCCCCATGGCCAGCATGGTCAGTTTCCATGTCCGGTGAAAACTGACTTCCCAGTTCATACATAGCCGTCTCTTCACAGTAACCTCACATGGTGGAAGTGGCTAGGGAGCCCTGTTAGGCTTCTTTTCAAATGACACTAATCCCATTCGTGAGAGCTCTGCCCTTGTGACCTAATCACCTCCCAAAGACTACCTCCTAATACTGCCACGTTGGGCACTGGGTTTCAACATAGGAATTTTGGAGGAACATAATCATTCAGACTATAGCAATCATTCTCTTGCTTTTAAAAAATAATTTGATCATGTGTATGTATTTCTAAGCAATGTCTTATTTAATTTTGTTTGTGAACTTTATAAAAATGATATTCTGCATGTCGTTTTCTGCCACCTGCTTTTTTCACCCAGTTTTATGTTTCTAAGATTCATCCAAAGATTATGTTCTAAGATTCATATGTTGTTGCATATGGCTGAAACAGTGTTTTATGACCTACTTTTTCCACTCATTCTTGTGTTTCTAAGCTACATCCTTGTTGCTGTATATCTGAATGACCTTGGGTTTTCCCTCTCAGCCAGAGTTTTATTACCTTAAAATATAAATAATAATAGTAATTACTACATAGAGTTTTTGTGAGCACCAATAAGTTATTGTTAGAGTTCCTTTTAAAAAAAAAAAGTGTGATGGTGTATTGTTTGTTCCCTGTAGGTGCCCTGGCTTTTTTTCTCTGGGATTTTTAAGGTCTTCACTTTTGACGTTGCACCATTTCGACTAGGTGTGGACTTCTCTATTTATCATGCTTGATATGTTCTGTGTTTTACCAATTGATTTCAATCAGTTCAGGAAAATCCTTGACCATTATGTTTTTCAATATTGCCTTCCTCCTATTCTGTCAATTCTTTCCTCCTAGAACTTAGATTAGATATATGTTGAACCTTGTTCTATCCTCCATGTCTTTTAACCACTCTTTCATATTCTCCATCTCCTATACCCTCTGTATAGATAATTTCCTCTGATAACAGTTTCCAGGTTATTAATCCTGTCTTTGGCTGTTTTTATTCTGGTTTTAACACATTCACTGAGTTGTTAATTTCAAAATTTGTATCTGTATCTATTGGCCAGAAAGTTCCAGTTGGTTCTTTTACTAATCTTTCTCATCATTTTGACAGTTTCTTATTTCTTAATCTATTTCACTCCGTATTTGATTTCTTTAAATGGTTAATAAAAGGTTTTTTTAGTAATCTGTAAATGACAATTCCAGTTCCAGTTCTTCAGTTTTTATAAATTCATTGTTGTTTCTGTTGATTCTAACTCATGGTGGCTTATATATTGGAGATTTTTTTTTAAATTGTGAGCTCATATTTTATAGAATTTAATTTATGGAAATCCAAGGACCCAAATTGGGAGTGGCTTTCCTCCAGGGAGTACTTGCCTTTGATTCTGTGAAGTGGCCTGGGATACAACTGATCAGAGATGTCTGAAGCTCCTCTTGCAGAACCAGGCTCAAAGCAGGCATCTCAGGTGTAATTCCCAGATGCAGGTGTGCCTTGTCCTGGGCGGGTACTGTCATTTGCCCATGGCAACTCTAGCTTTTATGTTCGCTTGTTGCTCTCTGTTCTTGTTTGGCTCACTTTTTTTTTTTTTCTTTTTGATCCCTTTCATGAAACCCCAGAAAAACTTTAAAATGCCTTATAGTTTTGGTTCACAGCAGGATTTAATTGTCTCATAGCTAATGGCCCTTCAGGTTACCTAGCTTTCCAGGTTGCCAGAAATAGAACACACGACATTTCTAGCTAGTAGCAATTCTTGGGTGAAAGCTGTGGAGGATTCTTCTATTAGTATAATGTTAAGCTTCTCCATTTACTAAAGTCCCTGCCACAGAACTTAAGTTCTGTGAGGAAGGAACACTCAATTGGAAACCAGAGATGTGAATTGTTGCCTGTGTTACCTCTGGAAAATCACTAACCCTGGATAAAGTATTTAGCTTCTCTGTTTCCATTTGTTGTCCTATAAAATGGGGATACATTTACCACCATACCTGCCCACAAGTTGTAAGAATAAAATGAGAAAGTGTTCTAATAAAAAACCTTGAAAAGTAGTTGAGGTGAGAAACAAAATATAATGATAATTATAGTAGCTAACATTTATTGAGCACTTACTATGTTTGGCAGTTTGCTAAGCTCTTTATAAAGCTCTCATTGGCTACTTAAAACAACCCAACAAGATGAGTACTCATATCATAGTTTAACAATTGAGGAGGGAACCCTCCTACACTGCTGGGGGAATGTAGTTTGGTGCAGTCATTATGGAAAACAATATGGAGATTCCTCAAAAAACTAAAAATAGACTTACCATAGGATCCAGCAATCCCACTTCTGGGTATTTATCTGGAGGGAACACTAATTCAAAAAGATACATGCACCCCAATGTTCATAGCAGCACTGTATACAATAGTCAAGACATGGAAGCAACCTAAATGTCTATCAATAGATAAAGAAGTTGTGGTATATTTATACAATGTAATAATACTCTGCCATAAAAAGAACAAAATAATGTCATTTGCAGCAACATGTATGGACCTGCAGACTGTCATTCTAAGTGACGTAAGCCAGAAAGAGAAAGAAAAATACTGTACGATACCACTCATATGTGGAATCTTAAAAAAAAAAAAAGAAAAGAGAAAAAGGACATGATGAACTCATCTACAAAACAGAAACAGATTCACATAGTAAACAATCTTATGGTTACTGGAGAAAGAGGGCGGGAAGGGATAAATTTGGGAGTTAGAGATTTCAAATTTTAGCCACTGTATGTAAAAATGGATTTTTAAAAAAGTTTCTTCTGTTTAGCACAGGGAACTATATATGTATCTTGTAATAACCTTTAATGAAAAAGGATATGAAAACAAAAAAAAATTGAGGAAACTGAGGCTCAGAGAGACTAAAAGTATAAGATGATGGAACCATTAATTAGGAGCTCCTTATTTTAGTCATGAAACGATCCAGTTCAGTTATTAGAAGGGTAGAGGATTCCTCAAGGTAAATTAAGTACTGCCATCTCTCAATTTCCTGGATGATTTTCTCTCAAGTAATGACAAGTGTTTTGCAAGGATGCATGCCCATCAAGATGCCTGCTGTGTTAAAACTTCCACCCTGAAGAAGTGATGTGTTTTTGATAAAAGCAGCTTAAGCTGTGAACACTCCATTGCAATTTGTACAGCTGTGTAATCGAAACTACTAAAAGGCAAGTTAATATATTATTCTACTCACAGAACTGCAGTTTGATTCCTATGACTTCTTGGCACATCTGTCTGGGATATAAATCCTAAGCAGACTGAGCAGTCACTTTCTAAATCTTCAAAATGCTTTACTAAGCAAAGTCTCAGTGTGGTTAAGGGGAGGGAAAAAATTAATAGACTCCCAAGTGAGTGGAGTTGTCTAGCTCACTGCAGAGTGTTTAGGGTAGGTGCAAACAGGACTGGGAATGTGAAGAAAGTGCACTTTGAGGTAGAGGATAGAACACAAGCCTGAAAGCACCAGAAGGTGAACTCTCTTGCCAGCTTGAGATAATTAAAGAGGGTCTTTGGGAAATGGGTTGCCCATGTTTGCAACATGTTTAATTTTTTGTTATTGGCAAGAGTTCAAATTGCATTTAAGTAGGCTTGATTAGAGATGCCAGTTATTACTGGCCTGCTCACGTCCCTTTCTAATAAAATCCCTGCCCACTGACCTTACTGAGTGGTCAGTGGGCCACATGGCCATGACCACACCTAACTGGACACCTGGTCCAAGGGAGTGGCCATAAACCATATCCAATGATGTATACTCCATGAACTTGGTTTAAAAAGAAAAGCAGAAGAAGTCAAATCTTCTCTCTTTAGGAACCTACAATAAGAGACACAAAGGGAATTTTGGTATATACTGAAACTGGAAGGCCATAAAAGTAGCTAGGGCGGCCACTTTTGTAGCCAGGTACAAGATGCGTTCGCTAAGAAGGCTGGTCCAGAGAGAGAGTGGTGCTGATTCGCTGAGAGGTCGGAAAGCCCCGAGAGAGATGATTCAGTAGCTGTTACTTAGTGCTACTGCTGCAGTTTCACTTCATATATGTTTTTTGTGTAAACCCTCCCTTTGACTTGTGTCTAAGTGATGAGTAACTTATCTCTAGTAGCTTGACTCCATCTCCGTTTCTTGCAACAAAAAGAGCCCAGTATGGATCAGACAATTCATCACTATTCTAATGCTGCTGTGGGTGTTAACACCCGGACTGTCTTCAAGAGTACCTGACTGACTTCGTGTTTTAGTAGGACTCTTGCATTGCAAGTGGCAGAAAGCCATATCAAACTGACCTAAAGGGAGGAGTTTATTGGAAGAACTGAAGACTGTGATGAAACAACCGAGTCTGGAGAAAGACAAGGATGCTCCTGGGCCTCAGAAACAACTGGAACCAAGGACTCAAGTCCTGTTAGAACTCTAACCCTACCTTTTGTCTCTGCTTCTCTCCCTCTTTTTTATTCCTTCTTCTTGCTGCAGACTAATGTTCTCTACATGATAGAAAACATGGCCTCTGAGCTTCCCAGTTTTCTACAGAGCTGTATGGTTTAGTTCTTAGGAAGCATGGGCCCCAAGTCAGGAGGGGGTGGTTTTGAATCCATAGTTAGCCATCAGGGAGATCTTGACCTTTAAGCTTAACCTTGACTTCTGAGTAACCTCTCTGAGCCTCTGTTTCCTCTTCTGTAAAATGGAGATTAAAAATAGGTGCCTACCTCCCAGCGTTGTTGTGAAGATTATATGTGATAATGTATGTAAAGCATTTAGCTCGACATCTGGCGCTCAATTACGTTAGTACTTATTATTACTTCCCTGCCAAATGCAAAACCAGAAAAGGTTTTTCCTTTGAGAATGTGTATCTTAGTATCTCTTGATACAAATACATTTACAGGAGAAAGGAAGGCAGGGCCTTTGGTGAATTTCTCCATCAGCAAGTTACAGGAGGTTGAATCGCAAGGGGCTAGGCAGAAGTAAGGTTTGCCAAGATCTGATAGTAGATTCCGACAGCTGCTCCTTTTAAGTGTCACTGGAGGGCCCTAACAGGCCTGGGGATTCTCAAGTAGGATCTAGCTCTGAAAGTCACTGCTAGCCAGGGCACAGCCACCCATGACCACTGGAGGGTGCCAGATGGTCAGGATGGGGAACTGGCCCAGGCAACTTGACTGCCCTAGGAGATTGTTCATAGAGAAAAGCTGAGAGAAGGAAAGAGGGCCGATAAAGAAGTGTGTGTCTTACTGGCTTATTGGAGGTACCATGTCAGTTGGGGAGCCGGGAAACGTGGGACAAGAAAACCCAGAGCCTCAGAAAATCTCTGGATGGGCTTGATCTGACTTGAAGTCTCAAACAACCAAGTCTCCCAGAGACCAGGCTGGAAAAGCAGGGAACTGCTAAAACATCAAGGCAAGAGGGCTGGGAGAGATTAAGAATCAGATCTGTGTTGAAGAACCTACACAGAAAGCAAGCCAAAGCCAAGACCAAGACACAAAGGGAGCCTAGAAATATGACCTAAGGCAAAGTCGACAGAGGGCAGGAGCTGTGACAGAGCATCTAGGCTGCTGTCTGGGTGGGATCTGCCCAAACTATCAAACCAGTTCAGGCTACACTGTTAGAATGATTATTTCAGCCTTAAAGTAAACTCTACTAATTAATTCAGTCATGGTCCAAGATAATAGATACTAAAACACAAATTTATTTAATGTGTAATTATCTGATGGATAAAATGGATTTGCCAGTTATAATCTAAACTGCTCTTCTTTCTGCACTGTCAGAAAATTCATTATAGAATAAAGTTACAGAAAAACAAATGAAGCTCTACTCATCAGAATTCCAGAGGTAATTTAAAATACATTTATTGGGTTTCAAAAGTATGGAGAATATTAAAAAGTATAACTAAAACAAAAAATGATTTATATTCCCGCAATTTAAATTGATCTTTAGTCTTATTTTAAATGTATAGTTTGTGAGTATATTCAATTTGGTATTCTGTCTTCTACACCTATCATCATTTTATAAGTATCAATGTAATGAAGTTATTTTTAATGACTGCATATGGGAGACATGGATTTCATGTGGAGGGACCATAAATTACTTTAACACTTTCACTGCTATTGAACATTTAGGTTGTTTTCAATTATAAATTATACTATGATAAATATCTTTTGTGCATGACACTGTGTTCACATTTCTAATTATTTCCTTAGAAGCTATTCTGGAAAATAGAGTTACTGAGTCAAAGAGCCTGAGCGTGTTAAGACTCTTGGTATATACGGTCAAATTGTTTTGCAGAAGTTTGGCCAAATCTACATATTTCTTTGTATTCTCATAGCATCAAATGTTACCTACTTAAGTAATGTGATCTTTGATCAATAATACTAACAAAGCTGTAGGGTTTTTTTCATATTTTTTAGTCATTTGTGTTTCATTTGTTATGAATTGTCTGTTTATATCTTTTACCTATTCTTCTAAATTTGGATCCCAGTGTTTTCTTTATACATTTATTTAAATACAACATTATAAAGATTTTAAAGTATATTAACCTTTTTTTCATATTAACTATTGGCATTTATTTTTATTATATTTTGGCTGTAGAAGATATTTCTTTTATGTAATTCAGTTTATTCATTAATTTGGCATTTCATCTATTAATTTAATGGTTATAAAGTTTTTCCTTATCTCTGAGATAAGGTGAATCTTCTTATCTTTTTATCCTATCACATTTTCTTTCAGTATTTTAAGATTTTTATCTTCTTATATATAAAACTTTAAATTAGTAGGATTTCCTTTTGAAGTGTAGTTATGGTGAGAATGCGTGTACTGTATATTAAGGCAAAGTGTTTATGACAGGCTCTATTCTTGTGAAATACAGCCACTGATCTTGGTGAAGGGATTTCATGGTGTTCAGGGTCTTGGCTTACTCCTGGGTGACTAGTTCTATCCTAGGTGCCTATGAACATCAGACACTGGATTGCCTCTGTTAGTTGTAAGCACAGGAGGATTTCCAAGAGTAGAGATGTTTTCTCTACTCCCTGGTACTTTGCAATAAGGAACCCACCTGGCCATTTCACTCCCTAGTTTGTAAGAGATAGTAAAATCAAAACACTCAAAGAAAGGGGCTCACGAGGTCTGTCTCAGCTGCTCCAGGCTCTAGTGGTCCGAGCACATTGTCACAAGATACTGGATACCTGTATCTGGTTTGATGCTTTCAAACTTCTAAGGTAGCAGTGATGATAAATGATTCCCATTCTCAAGTCAGGTGGTTGATATCAACTAGGCCAGCTTCCTCCACATAGACTGATTGTTGCCAGGCCATGACTTCCTAATATTTGGGCAACGTGGCCCTACTGCACTGTTAAAGGCATTGGTTTCAATGGTGTAGAACTGTTTGGATGAAGGTAAGTCAAAGTTGGGAAGGGGATATGCAAGTCTTCAACAGCTGGAATGTTTTATCTAACTCTGGATCTGAGAGAAACTGTCTCCTCCTTTTGAGAAGGTTAATTTTGGTCCAGGAAAGGCAGAGGCCTGTGAGAATTCCAGGAATAACTCAATGCCTTTGATAAGCCTGGCCGAGTAGAAAGTACAAGGCCACTATGTAGAAGTCCATGAGGATCTCTAACAGTTCTTGGAGCTGACCTGGAGTGGTGCTACTGCTCATGGTCAAAGAACCTGGTTTGTGGGCTCATGTCAGATTGGGGAAGTATCTCACGAGATTGTGCTGATAGAGCATGACCTCCAGGAAGTCATACAAGTTGCTGTTTGTTAAATGACTGAGACAGTGCATAGGCAACACGGCAGTGCCACGTATTTAGACTTACTCAATCGTAAGCAACCTTTCTTTCATTTTCCTTCCAATGAAAAATTGCAGAGAAGGTGCAGGCTTCTTAAAGTCTTCATTTTGTAAAGACCTGTGCTGGAAGTCAGAGATCAGTAGAAATAGACAGTGAGCTCAGATAGAGGACTTGTAGAAGTTGTAGTAGTTCTATAAGAGGCAGAATTCTCTATGTACTGCAAAGGGCACTGGGACTGAGATGAAGGAGAGGAAGAGAGTGATAAAACTGTCACAAAAGGGAGGCGGTCAGTGACACCCGCTGGAGGTCTCTGACTCTAACTCTGAAAAGAATATGCATGAAGGAGTGTCACAGGACATGAGAGCTGTTGAATGGTCCCACTTGTGCAGTAGAGAGGCTCCTATACATCTGTGTCCAAAAGCACTTCCCTGAAGTTCTCATGCTCAACCATAGTTCTGGAAACCGAGATCATGGGTGAGATAGAGTTTGGCTGGGGGCTAGGGTAAGGAGAGGCACAAGCTGTAACGGTGGCAGAAACCTGACAATGAGAAGAGGGAGTGGGTCTTCCAGGACGTGGTGGGGTCATGGGCCTCCATTCAGAGACAGAAATCCACGGGCAACACGTACATTGAATGTTCTCAATTTCTATCGATACTGCAGTGGCCTCATATCAGGTGGGAGAAAGACCAGCTAGACCAGAGAAAGCTGCCTGACCCCCTTGAGGCCATCACTGAAGACTGGAACTCACAAACCTGTGCTCCCCTGGTATGTGAAACGTCGTGAGCCTAAGAACCAGGCTACCCCACGGCTGAGGTCCTGCAGACTATCTGGTGGGGCTGGACCAGGCGTCAGTAAATAAAGTAGCCTTCCTTTTCTCCGACAAGCCCAGCCGCCCTGCCTGCTAATTGTGGAGCAAACAGAAAATGTCAACTAGTTAACTTGAAACATATGTCACTTTATTTGGCCAATTGTTTGGTTTAATTAACAGACACGCTTCCGGACACATTTGTCTCATTTATTTTCAGTCTAACATTGAATCTTAATTCAGTCCTTTTAAACGATGACAAAGGAATGCCTTTGCAATTTGCCTGTTTTCCTAAAAATCTTTCTATTACTATAAATAAATATATTTATATCTATAAATATATGAGACAGAACCATGGTTACTATTGAATACAACCATTGTCATTATTATGTCATCATAGTACATAGCGTAGTGCAGGGCTCGCAATTGGGAACCTGCTCCTAGGGCAATGTGTATGTTAGCCTTCCCTCTACCCTCCCACCTGGGCTTTCTGAAGTAGAGGTAGAACCCATTATGTCTCAATGATATGAATGACCATTTTTGTATGCGGGGATGACATGCTGTAACTATTCCTTCAGTAGATTTATGCTTCAACTTGCTTTACAGGCTGTAGTAGCCGTTTGCCCTAATTTATCAACATTCTGCCATTAGGGTCTGTATTAGCTACAGTTCGTCAGTTGTACACAAGGGAAACAGACTCTGGAAAACATGAGTAGGGAATTAATGTTTTAGAAGGATAGTGGGAAGCCGACAGAACTAATGGGAAAGCAGGAGAATCCTCCTAGAGAAGGACAGGAGCCAGGACATCTCTAGAGGTGTAGGTGGCAGGAAGCCCTTGACAGTCTGAGGGTACAGCTGCTGGGACAATGGGCGCCAACCAGATTTTCAGTGTCTAGGTCACATCATTCAGGATTCATGTCCCCGGAGAGCCTGTTTGCCTAGCTCCTTGAGCGTGGGAGAACAAGGCAGTCTGATTTATAGTCCCACCAAGACTATACACACGGCGGCAAGATAGTTTCCCAGTCAGAGAGCTGTTCCCAGAATAAGCCTGTGTGATACCAGGGCGCTAAGCCCCAGCTGTCCACGGTTCCTCTCGTCCTGAGTGTCCCAGGGACCTGCTGTCCTTCAGTGCTTCTGCAGCTCTCCTAGAGTCGGCTTTGAATTCTCACCACTCCTCCTGGTCACCAGGACCACCACCTGTCATTGTCCTCCACCACTGCAGCTGGGACTTTGGATGTCATGAAAAGGTTTCCTACAGTTATAACTTCTATAGCCAGTAGGCGAGACATTTTGCCTACAGAGAATTGATAGTTCTGTTTTTACGCCCCCAGAATGCCATGTGGATCCTTCAGGTTTCAGTTCTCCGAGTGAGCTCCGCAAGTGAGAGTATTTGAGTGCACTCCTCTGTAGCACCCTCAGGAATACTTCTCCCTGCCAGAACCGTCAGGATCCTAACCCGAAGCACTCTTCATCTTACTCTAACCAACGTCAGGGTGAATTCTTTTCTTCAGCCTGCTAGTCCCTGTTCAAAGGTTCTCCCAGGCTTATCCACCCACCCTACCCCTCCACTCAGTGTCCCAAAGTCTCCCCTACCATTTCTCTCATGAAATGAGGACTCCTGGTGTCCCAGAGAAATGCAAATGAGGTCCCTAATGTGACAGAGTTTAAGTGTCTGCGTATGATAGGGTGTGCAAGGCATGTACAAATAAGAGGCTCCATTTTGTGTTTGGGAAGCTCAGCTTAGATCATTGGCCAGGATACGTGGTGGGAGTTGGGATCATTTTAGTGGAGATGAATTGCTTGAAACTCCAGCTTGAATCCTGTAGCAACTGAAAGCAACTAGTCTGCCCACCACCACGTATGGGGACATTCTGATAAGAATCAGCACTGTGGGAATAAGGTCAAGAGTCCAGAGGACTCCCAGGGCTGAGGAATATGTGTTACTGGCACTAAAACTCTAAATGCTCTTTCCCACAGAAATACTGTTATAAATAGTGGTCAGGGTCTTTAGTAGTATTAAGGCAGTATTTAGGTACATTAGGATTCCGTGAACTTTTGTGCCTGGCCTTGAGGGCAGAGCCACAATTTGTAATATTGTTTCCATAGGAAAACTTGTTCCCAGTTCCAGACAACTGACCAACAAATAAGCTAATAATCTGGGAATTGCCTGTTTCGAGGCTTTTCACTGGTAAACACAATAGATTCATAGGCTTTCATAGTCAAACTGAAGTTTAGTCTGAGATTTTGGCTCTGAGCCCAGGAGTCCTCCTCTGGCCCTCTGTCCTCCTTGTGCTGAACATTTTGATTGAATTCCTCTTGGCCTCAAGAGTCCATCAGCACTGTTGTCTCTATTCCCAGATCAACCTGTTGGCATTTCAGTAAGGTAAAAGCTGAACACAGTCGGCCCTCCATGCCCACGGATTTTGCCTCCAAGGCTAGAGGGCCGACCGTGGGGCTTGAACATCCATGGATATTGGTATCCACGGAGGGTCCTGGACCCAATCACCCGCAGATACTGAGGGACAACTGTACCTCTGATTCTAAATTTTTAAGTGGAAACATTTCAGAATTATAAAAGGTATAAAGAATAGTGAATGCTTATGTACCCATCTTCAGAAATAAAATATCTATACAGTTGAAGCACCTGTAGCCTGTCCCTAATCTCATCCCATCTCCCTTCTATTCTAGAAGTAGTCACTTTCCTGGTTTCAGTGACTGTCATGGCCATGTAAATTGTCAACCATTCTATACATGTATACTGGGTGTCCCCTCTGCAGGAATGATAGAAATGTGGAGAGTGGGAAAAGACAGACTGGGGAATATGAACCAGGTGATCCTGGCCCTAATCCAAGTGTTTGGGGATCAGGACTCAACCCATGTTGTAGAGGTATCATTTTAGGAAATGGAAAAAAACAGTATGTATCAGGCCCATATTCTGGAAGCATGTAGAGAAGGCAGGCCAGGAAGAATCAGGACAGGGTGTCCCATGAGCTGGATTTGTCTATCCCAGCAGATGGTCTCTGTCTGGCAAGCACCGAATCAAGGCCAGGAGATTAGTAATCATGGAAAAGGGTAGGCAAGAATGGAGGAGTCTCACCAGAGAGGCCACCTCTCTGAGTCCAACATTTCTAGACTACAGGAACAGGGCAATAGTAGATAAAAAGTCCACTTACTCACTCATTCGGTCAGTCATTCATCCAACAAACTAATTCCTCTGTGGGTTACAGGCAATGTGTCAAGCATTAGAGGGGAGAAACGAGAATTTTTTAAAAATGGCCCCTGTTCTGAAGAAACTCAGATTAGAACTGGAGAGGACATATGAAGATAATTACAATTTAATATTGTAAATTAAAAGATAAATAGGGGCTTGACAGGGCTCAAGAGGCAGGCTGGGTCACATCAGACTCATACACTGAGTGTTAATTTAAGAAATAATCCAGAATGCAGCTTCTTAGGAGGCAGTAGAGGGTCTGGAGGCAGGGCGAAGATCTCAGAGATGTCCTGGGGCAAAGGAGAGGATGCGGTGGGGGAGGTCAGAAACTCAAATTCAGTGGGTGACGATGAATCAGGAGCAGGCAGATATCTGGAATGGAACAGGAGTTCAGGCAATGGACAGATGGGACGACTGTCACCGTGTGCGTACAGCTCCTCCTTTAGCTACCGTTCTAGATACCACCTTCCTGACACCACAATTTGGAATCCACAAACCACCCTAACCCCCTACTTCTGCTTCTCTTTACCCGACCAGACATTTATTTTGGTCGTATGGAACTCCTGTCGGTGAACAAATTCTACTTTCTCCACTTCTTCACGGAACAATCTATAGTGAACACCTCTTGGAGGATCTTCCCAGGTCACAAAGACCTTCATAGCACCTCTCCTCACCCATGATGGTTACTCCCCCAACCCTCCACTACCACCGGCGGCAGAGAGCTAGAGTTAATTTCGGTTACATGCAACCAGAGACCTAACCTAGCTAATCTCCCACCACCTTGTAGCCTGAACTGAAACCTGGCTTCCCCCTGAGGTTACCACTTCCCCTGCAGTCCTTTCAAGTAGAAGCTATTTATTCCTCCTTGCCTCACACAGAGAGAGGCACTAGCAACATTCTTTGCTCCCAAAGCTAGACATTGCTTCTGAGCAGCAACAGGCATGAAAAACCCGCCCCACTGAGATCCACGCTGTTCAACTAGTAACCGTCTCTCCTGTCATCTACCAACGTGGTTATACCCTCACATTTTGTTAAGTGCCTGGCTTATTTCTTCATCCTCTGGGGAGGGGGATTTCGCTGAGTCTGTGGAACCCCTACTCAGTGGCCAGCTCCCTTGACCTTTCAAATTTAACATCTTCACCTCCAGTTTATTTCAGTGTACTCCTGTGCCATACCCTGTACTTTGTCACTGCTGGTACAATTCCACCGTGGAAAATGTAAACTATTACTATGACTACCCGTTCAGCTCTCTCCTCTGTCACAATCTGATGGATTGAAGCATCTACAGATTTTCAGCTGTGTTTTCAGCCTGTTGGATAAAACTTTTCACTTGTTTCCTATTAGCTTTCCCTTTCATCCCCTGCGATCATTGCAGACCTTCACTGCTCTTTCCAAGCTCCACACAATCAGGGAAACTCTGTTCATTTATTCATTTATTCATTTATATCATTCAGCAAATATTTATTCCACACCTGTTATGTTTCAGGTACTGTGGCTACAATGGCATATCTTAGCCAGTGAGGAGCTCATAGTCAAGAGGACGCCAATCCAGTAACCACACACATAGAACATAATTACAAACCATGATAAGACCTGGGGGTGGAGCCGGGAGGTAGAAAGGGGCATTTCAGGAAGAAGAAAAAGCATGAGCAAAACTCTGAGGCAGAATGGAGTGTGGTCTGAGGAAATGAAACAAAAAAGATCTATGTGGTTGGAGACAGAAAACTATAAAGAGAAGGTGCAAGGTGAGGCTGAGTGAGGGGAGTGACAGGGTAAAATCTGCATTTGGAAAAGATCCCTTTCAGGGGATGAATACGTGAAGCCTAGGGGCTTTTTCAGGGCAGTACCACTGTTCTGCATGATATCTCCTGATGGATGCATGACAATATGCATTTGTCAAAATCCACATTAACTGTATAGCACAAAGAATATGAACTATGGGCTTTAGTTAATAATAGTGTATTAACATTGGTTCATCAATTGTAACAAATGTGCCACACTAACGAAAGATATTAATAATAGGAAAAGCTGGAGTGGAGTAGAGAGGGGTATAGGGAATTCTCTGTACTATGTGCTCAGTTCTTTGTAAACCTAAAAGTGCTCTAAGAAATAGATTTCTTATTTAACTTTCTATTTAATATATAATGTAAAATATTTTTATTTAATAAAAAATAAATAAAGAGGATGGGGAAGACCACTGGCTGCTGTGACGAAAGTAGATTGGAGGCAGAGGAAATATGGCAAAACCATAAAGTTGTGTCAGAAGTCGAAGCAAGAGAAGATGCAGCTCAGACCAGAGCGGTTATGAAGAAAAGGGAGCGAAATGGACAGGAGATGGTATTGGCAAGACGTGGTGATAGACTGGATATGGGTTGGGGATCAAGGGCCACTGAGATTTCTGGCTTTCTCAACTTGACGATTAAGTGAGGATCTAGGCCAATTTTATCAACACTATCACTACTTTCTAGGAAACCACTGAACACATAGGTTCTCAGCATGCACGTAAATCTGATGCTCATACTTAAGACGTTTCATTGTCTGCTTTTCCGCTCTCACTGTGATCGTTCGCCACCAGACCTTGTTTAAAAGAGAGATCATCCCGTGAGTCCTGTTCTTGCTTCAACCGTTAATTAAAGTACAAGGTTACTTGGCTTTTCTGGGCCTTAGTACTTCCACCAGTAACACAAGAAAGCTGAACCAGTTGGCCTCTAAAGAGTAGTGCAGAGTGGGGGCGTGGATGCCAGTGGTCTCTAGCAGCCAGAGGTCTTCCCGAAGTACTCTTCATGCCGGTCTCTGCCCGACTCCTGGGTGAGTGCCAATGTCTCCTGTTTGGTGGTTATTGTTCGCCTGCTCATGGCAGAGTTACAGTTCCTGGAGCCCTGCTTGTGTCCCAGGACAGTGGCTGGGGTCAGCATGTACGGTCGTAACCTCAAGTAACTATGGACCAGCATCAAATACTTCTCTCTAAGTCAGGTTTGGGACCCAATACCAGACGGTATCAAAGGAACTTTAGTTCCCTGTGTGTTTTTATTTCAAAATCAAGCTTATCTTCAGACAGCAGAACAAATGTGCCAGTATCCTGTTCCAAAACCCAAAATACACAAACTCCCAGGAACCACCAGCCCTTTAGTCAGTCTGCCTTCTAGAGAACGCTGTTACTATTCAGCACCCCTGGGATTTACCTCTTTTCCAGCCACATCAGTAACACAACACAGCACCTATAGCCAGTTAAGCCATGCCAACTGTGTTGCCAACCCATGTAGGGCGCTGCCCCTCAATCTGACTTTCTCCATATAAACGCCTATCTGTGGGTCCCAGCAGGGAAGCTCTAGGTCACATGCTATGGTTGTGGCTGTGGTGCCTTTGCATACCATGGCTTGTCTAAAACATTTCACTGAAAACACGAAGGCCCTGAATCTGGCATGAGAGCCAGCGCTACGTTGAAACCTATGGCACTCAGGCGCAGACTGAGGACTGTCTCAGAGAATTCAAAGGCCTCTTGCTCCTGCCACTTCTTCCAGCCAGCCCTGGGAAGCACACTGCATGGATTTGCTCCTACCCAAGGCTGACACCTTCCTTGGAAGGAACCTGGCAGAGTTCCCCTAAGCCTCACTCTGGCCATCATTTGAGTGACAAACCCTGCCCTGTGTTATGTTCAAAACCACTCCTGCCCTCTGCCCTGCTTCCTCCTCAGAGTCCCTGAATCAAATAAGTGCCCTCTAACTTTCCATCTTGTAAATGAGAAAGTTCCCTATAGATGAAGTCTTTCCACATTTAGATTACTGCTCTGGAATGTAAGGTTTATCCCCCAATAGTAAACTTATCAACTCTGTATGTCTGCTACACTATAATTTCTTCCTTCTATGGGAAGCTTAATAATTTGGGTTAAATTGCAGGTTGCTGGCCAGCCACTCCATTACTTGTCCTTGGTCAAATGCCAACTCTTAGTCCAATCAGCTCTGTCTGGACGTTGGAGAAGAGGGAGTGTCTTAGTAATAAACATGACAGCCTGTTGCTGCTGCTCCTGAAAGCAGATACTCAGGCCATAGAGTGTCCAGTAACTAATCCCTGGGACTGCTTTAAACAAATTATCTGAGGCAATCAAAATCTACCTGAAGCACTGTTATGATTATTTGATTGATGTTTCTCTCTCTGACCGAACAATAATCAGCATGGGGGCACACAGTAGGAGCTCAACAGGAATTTTTCAAATTAATGAAAAAAATGCACGAATAAAGCTGAAAGGCTATAAGGTTAAGAGAAGTTGGGGAAGTCAGGAGAGAGCTTGAATGAGTCAAAGGTTTGACTGAGTCAAGTTATGAGTAACCCAGGTTATGAGTAAGCAGAACTTATGATGCAGAAAAGACACACAGAGTAGATTAAGAAAGCCAGGCAATAGTGAGTGGAGAGTGTGGCAGACACAGTGGGAGTGGCTGAGTCACTCAAGAGTAAAGATTCACAAAATCTGTGGCTAAGGTCTTGGAACTACCTTAAATCCATGGCCACCCTCCTATTCCTGTTCTTCCTGATCCTGATTGCTCATCCTTCCCTGTGTTTCCAAAAATATGTATCTTTGTACAAATCATTTATTAGTAAAGGTAACTTGAGTGAATTGTCACTTCTTGGAAGTTTCTGCTTTGGGGATCCTGAGGCTAGCACTTGAACTCCGAGGAGTTCAGTTATTATTTTTGCCGTGAAGCACATTCTTCCTCTGTGGTCAGCCCCCTATGGAAATGTCCTGACATGCATGAAGTCAGAGTGGAAACATAGCCGAGGCTCAGTCTACAATTCCTGCCATCCATATCTTATTTTTTCACCCTGCATTTCAAGAAAGCCCTCCTATCTCCCTTGGGCTAGGGCGGCCAGATCTGCTTGGCCACATCTGCCTTTTAAAATGGAAGATTAAGAGGAAAAAGTAATTTGACTTCAGAAGAATATTTGTGAGGTGTTACGAAGATCATTTTCATCATAGCGTGAATATTTACTGCTTGATTATTATGAATCATCAATTGGTTAACTGGACGGCCATGCTGTCAATTATCCCCATGGTCCTGAGCCATTATTGGTGCCGGTAGATATTGGTTTCTATTGCTGCTGTAACAAATGATCACACTTTTAGTGGCTTAAATGACAGATTTATTATCTTACGGTTCCGTTGGTTAGAAGTTCAACACAGGCCCCACTGGACTAAAGTCAGGATACCATCAGGGCTTCATTCCTTTCTGGAGGCTCTCGGGAAGAATTTGTTTCCTAGCCTTTTCCAGCTTCTACAGGACGCCTGCATTCCTTGGCTTATGGTACCTTCTCCCATTTTCAAAGGCAGTAATGGTGAAGTTGAGTCCTCTTTACATCACATCCCTCTGACCCTCCAGAGTCACATCTCCCTCTGACTGACCTCACCCGGAAGAAGTTCACTGCTTTTGAGGACTCCTGTGATCATTTGGGGCCCACCTGGATAGTCCAGATTAATCTCCCCATCTCAAGGTCATTAACTTAATCACATCTGCAAAATTCCTTTTGCCAAGTAAGGTAGCAAACTTATTTAGCATATTCACAAGTTAGATGGATTAGGACTTGGGCATTTTTGAGAAGCAATTATTCTGCAGTTATACACTGTAGTTACAAATTCTTTTATGTTCTTATCAGAACATCTGGGATTCAGATAGCAGTAAGAATGTCTAAAAAGTTCAAGTAGGTTTCTAGATCGAGGGAAATTTACAATAACAAATACAAGGTATGGCTTTGTTCACTAAAAATCAGCAGAAAGGAAAAAGAATTCCCACCTATTGAGTGCCATCAGCTTCACTGTGTCTAGCATAGTGAAACACGTGTTTCACTCAGTTAACTTTCACAACTCTTTCAAGTAAATATTGTCTCCATTTTATAGTTGGGGAAACTGAGACTCAAAGTGGTCTAATAATTTGCGCAGTCACACAGCTGTTAAGTGGTAAAGCTGGAATTCGAACTAGATTTGTCAGACACTAAAACCCATGTACTTTTCACAGTGTCACTCGGCCTCCCAAATTTCCTGTGGCACTTAGCTCATCTATATAAAAATTGATACACCGCCAGACAAAAGATTCCTTCAGGGGCTTTAAGATTGACATTCTTAGACTCTTTATACTTGGCACACTAAATATTTTTCGCAGAAAGAGACCACGGGTAATCCTACCATTTTATTTGTTGGGGGAGGTGGTAATTAGGTTTATTTCTTTATTTTTAGAGGAGGTACTGGAGATTGAACCCAGGACCTCATGCATGCTAAGCATGTGCTCTACCACTTGAGCTATCCCCTCCCCTCCTGCCATTTTATTTATCTAGGAACGTTGTGGACCTGAGGACGGCCCGTGGGGATTTACTGATCAGATCTGCGATCTAGTCAAGTCCTCTTTTTCCATCAATGACACTCAGATAAACCTGCATCCAGTGTTTATCCTGCATATCCAAGGGCAGTGAAGATAGACCTGAAATACTTCTCCAGAGAACTTTGTCAAGTTTTACCCCCCACTCCTAACCAACCAGTCACTATTACCAGCAAGACTACAGACCAGGCTCGCTACAGATGCATTCTCACCAGGGTAAGGAAACTAATGGCTGTTGAGGCTAAGACAGTGTGTTGCTTCCGTATTGAGAGTCCTTCTCTGCTGAGTCTGGGTACTGTGTGTTCTCCCTCCAACTCTGCCTCTTCCACATTGCCTGTGACCCTCTCTGACACCAGCTGTTTGTCTGTTCAACAGCTCTCCTCCCTGCAGATTGTTTACATGTACTTTGGTCATCCTATCTGGTTCTGCCCTCTGATATTTATTTACTCACTCTTGACTTCTGTGGATTAATTGGCCTTTGTCTTATTGCTGTTCAAAGCATTGCACTTCTTATTACTGCCTTGTTCTCTCAGCTTCAGCCTGCTGCCACATCCAACGTGCACGCAATTTCTTTCTAGAATCCTGTGTAGGTAGACTGGACATAGACTTCTTTGGAGCCAACTTCCCTTAGGCCCTTCCATAGTCAACAGCCATTTATTGAGATCAGCAGTGTATTAGGACTGTGACTTTTTCTTGATTCTATCATTTCCCCAAATATTTGTGTTTTTTAATGCATAATGTGATCTTGGTGCTTAATTTGTATTCTTGAATTGCATTCTTCTGCACCTCCAAATGTGCTTTTTTAAAATTAGTTTTTAAAATTCTTATTTTTTATGGAAGTATAGTCGATTTACAGTGTTAGTTTCAGGTGTACAGCAAAGTGATTCAGTTATACATACATATATATATATGTATAAATATATATATATTTCAGATTCTTTTCCATTACAGCTCAATACAACAAACTGAATATAGTTCTCTCTGCTATACAGTAGGTCCTTGTTATTTATCTATTTTATATATAGCGATGTATATCTATTAATCCCAAACTCCCAACCTATCCCTCCCCTGCCTTTTCCTCCCGGTAACCCAGAATGTGCTTCTTTGATGAATTTATTGTTTATGCCTCTCTTGGTGGACACTCATAGAAAGGGATTCATTTGTGTACTTCGCAGCAAATGCATTTTATTTTTCAGGTCAGCTGAACTCCTTAACGCTATTCAGTAACTGGAAAGGAGGATATCTTACAACAGACCTTCCAACAATAACAACAAGCATTTATTAAGTAGTTCATATAAGCCTCACATAATGTTACTTCATTATCTTCACATAGTGTTACTTAATCTTTCCTACAACTCTGTAAGACTAGATCACTATTTCACAAATGAGGAAACAGGCTTAGAAAGGTCAAGTAACTTGTCCAAAGTCTCCTAGCTAATAGGTGATAGATCCAGAAATTTGAACTTACTTTATCAGTTTCCAAAATGCAGATTTCCACTACCCTTTATCACTGCTGTTGGTTCAGATCTTAGTCTGCAACATTTTAGGAAAGAGAATATCAAACAGCCAGGTAAACAGCAAGTAGTACCATGGAAACAAGGGAATTTTGCTTACTCTCTCCTGACAGGATAAAATGGAACAAAGGTGGCCATGTAGGGTGGTATCCTAGAGGGACCAGGAGAGAGTGCCTATTACTCTCACTGTCCTAGAGCGGGGCCAAGGTGTAGAGCCAATATGGTGGGAAAGCAGGGGGAGCCAATTAATAAATAGGAGCAAAAGGGGCAGAAAGGACTGTGGCCTGGAGGAGTTCCTGGTGTGGAAGATGGCCACTAGTGGACTTTGTTATAAGACTCTCATGGCAGTTTGCATGGGTTTACCAAGTATAATAACATAGTCTGGAAGGGAATAGACTAGAACAGGGGCAGAATCAGAGAGGGTATATTGTGACTCCAGCAGCAAAGGAATGCTCTTGAGTTCTGAGGCATTAGGCTTGCTAGCTTCTAGTTGCTCTTGTTTTTTCTCTGAAGGATTCCCCCTCCCCTAGCCCACAGGAGGGTGGTGGTGACTGAAGGAGAGGGGTATGGTTGACCTGGGAGGGGTCAGGAGGTTGTTGGTTAATGTGTGGAATTTCTCACCCATAACAGTGGGAGATGCCCAAATCATAGATGTCTGAGAAATGTTAAAGGAACCAAATTCCTAGAAGCTAGAAGGAGAGCCTGGAGGTAGGATATGAGCGAGGGATGTCACTCAAACGAAGAGCCTAGAAAGGGAGGCTGGGTAGAGTAGTGGAAAGATTATAGAATTTTTGTTTTAAACAGCACAGCCCTTTCACAGTTCTTTCTCAATCTGTGGAGACTGTGAGGGCCCTACACACAGCTCATTCCCGTGCTCCATCCTCTATCAAATCCACTTGCGCTGTCCCGATGGTCTCCATTTCCACCCTGGTGTCCTGTACCTAGCCTCTGCTGCTCTGCCCATGTCTTTGGCTAGGTAATTCACTAAAATAATCTCCTCGGTCCTCTATTCCAGCTTCACCCCTTGTCCAGATTTGCCATGACCCCATGCTCTGCAGCCTGCAAGCTGTCTTATCCAACCAACCTGGTTAATTCATCCCAGGACATCCCCCTGAATCCTTCTTGGAGGCCCACAGTGATGTTCCTTCCATTCCACCTGGGAACCTGTATAGTGTTGGCTGTGTGCCATACCACTGATCACATCCTGCCAAACATCGTGATGTTCACTTGGAGGTTGTGGGGAATGTTTCCATTACAGCAGAGAAATCTGTAGGAGTTTTTTTACGTTAATAGGAATTGCCAGGTTTTCCAAAATGGCTAGTAGAAATACAGGAAACCCCATTTACCCAGCCACTAACCTTGAGTGTCCTTCACAACTACATTTTTAGGAGAAAGCAAGGAAGTTTTTCTTTCTGTCACTTCATTCACATATACCATATATAGGAAAATACATGAATCTTAAGTGTACAGCTGGACGAATTTTTGCTAAGTGAACACACTAGTTTAATCAGAACTCAGATTAAGAAACAAAACACTATCAGTGTCCAATCCTCTCATATCCCCACCTGATTACCACTCCCCTTATGGTAACCACTTTTCTGACTTGTAACGACATTGATCTGTTTTTTTTTCTGTTTTAGAATTTCATATGCATGGAATATATGTTATGTCTTCTTTTGTGTGTGGCTTTTCTGTGTTTGTAAGATTCATTCATGTTGTGCATTGCAGTAGTATTTTTTCATCATTATATAGTGTATTATATGAATATACTTCTCTTTATTCATTCCACTGCTGTTGGACATTTGGATTATTTCCAGTTTTTTGCTATTATGAATAGTCCTGCTATGAGCATTCTTGTATGTATCCTTTGGTGAACATGTGTGTGCATTTCTGTTGGGTATATATCTAAGAGTAGCATTGTTCGGTGAAAGTATATGCATGTGTTTGGTTTTAGTAGCTACTGCTGAACAGTTTTCCAAAATTGTAACCAAGAATTTTTTTTTAAAGAAAAAAAAGAATATATATATTTTTAACCCTTCCTAGATCTCTTGGAGCCAGAAGGAAAGGGGTGCAGAGGCAGGCAAGTAGAAATTTGGCAGGCAGTGCCAGCAAATGCAGGTTAAAGCAACTCTTCCGTCTCCTCTGCCATTGTTTATGTCAGGTGGTTTTTTTTCCAAAGGCACAGGACTTGGACAGTAGATGCCACCCAGCTGCAGTTGGCTGGTGGAATTCTGCAATACTATGGCTTAGTATGAAGACTCTCAGTTAAGTCAATATAGGACACCAAGCCAGGGGAGTTAGAACAACTGAAAACTGGGCAAGAGGTCAATGTCCATGCAGCCTGCAAGAGAAAGTAGAGTCCAGTGAAGAAAGAAATGGGATTGACACAAAGAAAGACAGAGATGCAAATATCTAACTGGCAAATAGGGCCAAGAATCCAGGATGAGGAGAGAAAGAACAAGCAGGTGAAGAGTGAATGGGAGCAGGTGTGTGGTTCATGACTGGCCTTTATACACCAGCCTAGGAGTTGAAGGAGAATGGTCAACCAAGTTTAAAGAGATGAAAACAAAACAAAACAATCTCATTCTAGTGAAAACCAAAGCTGAGTAAGCTTTGTCTGGAAATGTCTTTTGAGGATAATTGCAACCTTCTGGGAACTTGAGTGGAGAATGTGGGGGTGGAACAAACATAAGAGTTTTCTGTCAGAGCTGTAGTGTTTGTGTAACGCACGTCTCCCCAGGCCACTCGAGTCTGACAGTACAGTTGGGTAATATGGATGGAAGCAGCCTCCACAAGGCGATTGTTGGAAGCTCAGGTCCCTTCTGTATCTCTGAAGGATACGGGGGGAAGGGAGGTTTGACATGCATTTCTGAGTGGCTATTCACTGACTCATGTCACTAACCACAGCCAGTGTGCAGCCACTTCTCTGCTGAAGTCGAGAGAGATGCCTTCCTCCCACCTGGTCCATAATCAAGCCACAAAAAAGGGTGGCTTTGGGCCCTGTTTCCTTGGTGCCTTTAACGGTGCAGCACTTGCATTTGACTTTGTTTTTCACTTGAACAAAAAACGGATGGCAGTGTGAGTGACTTCACAATGCACTGTACTTAGATACCATCTCTCCTTACTGACCTTCTCCACCCCACCCCTGTAATTCCTAATACTTACAAACTGTGTGACCTCAAACAAGTTACTCAGCCTCTCTAGTGTTTAATTTTCTCATGGGTAACATGGCAAGAAAAATATCTGCCTTTCAGTGAGGATTAAATGAGATTCCATGTAAAGGGTCTAGGGAAGGGGAAATTCCACGGTTTCTTCCTTATCACCCTTGGTGTTCCTCTGCCTCCATAAGAGTAGTAGTCAATCTGTAGTTGCTTAGATTCTCGGTCACAGACCAGGCCATTTTTCCCGGCAGTTAAGGTCACGCGTGATGTGCTCGGATTACGCACGTGGGTATGGATCCCTCTGGGCTCTTCTCCCTTGGTCCCTATGGGACTGAGTGACGCTGATCGCAGGCTTAGAGAGAGGGAACAGCTAGGCTATATTTACACTGTGAAGGTGCAGCCTGGTTCAGCCAGTGTCCGTTTTGATTAGGCAAGGTCCTTGCTGTCCTGGTGGTTAGATATTTTTAATGTTGCCCCTGGAAAATGTCCTGTAAGCCTCCAGTTCTAGGCATGTGACCTCAGACCACCTTACCAGAGAGCGCAAGCCTAGCTAAAATTCAGGTTTACTTGTTGTCTTTAGCTGCTGTCTCCCGCGTATATTTCTTCCTCCAGACCTTGAAGGTTGGGGCATGGCTGTGCTCTGAGGTAGGATTCTGATTGGTCTTAAGCCTCTTGATCTAATATTAACTAATGGGACTCCAAACCAACCATAACATCTAACATTATTAATATTAGTAATATTTTGGTTAATTATTACTACTTAATAAACCACTCCAAAATGTAGTGGCTTAAATCAAATCAACAGTCTTTTTTTTTTTTTTTTAATTTCTCATGATTGAGTGGGCTGACTGGTTGGTGCTCTGCTGGTCAGTTCCATTGGTCTCATTTGGGTGTCTCACATGGTTGTAGTCAGATGGCAGCTGGGGCTGGAATCTCCAGGGTTACTCATATGTCTGACACTGTGTCAGGAATGTCTGGAAGGCCAGACTGAACTGGGATGCTAGCAAGGCAATACCTCTCCTTCTCACTGTGTAGTCCCAGGGCTGCTTCCTCTTATCAAATGGTGCCCAGGGTTCCTGAAAGCCAAGAAATAGAAGCTACCAGACATTCTTAAAGCTTAGACTTGGAACAGACACAGTGTCACTTCTGCCATTTCTAACCCTTAAAGCCAGTCAAGGTCCAGCTCTGAAGGAAGGGCAGGGACTACATAAGGGTATAAGTGCTGGCCAATATGGTTGGTTGGGGGTCACCAGTATAACTGACTTCATAAGAAATATCAGTGTCAGTTTCATTTGCAGTCTTTCCATTTAATAAATGTCCACCAGGATTTACCTCTCTCTCCATGCAGGAAAAGTTTTTTCTACGTATGGTACAATCTCCATAAAGTGTTTCCTGAGATTTGAGGGTCTTAGTCTGTAGGACTAGTCTTACACCCCGACATATCCAGTTACTGTCTTTTGGATGTAGTTTAACTTACAGTCATGCAAGTAAAGCCTCTGTTGACCCACCTTCTCAAATTTAACCTCACAGGGTTCTGTGAAGGATTAAATGAAATCATCTATGCAGACTGCCTGGGACCACATGTCAGTAAGTGCTCAGTAATGGTAATTATTATTTTGTTATTAGTAGGATCCCTAAGGTATTGGGCTGGCCTTGGTAAAAACGTAATGAGATGACTTTGGGAAGTCACAGTTTCCCAGGGCACCTGAGTGATTGATATCCAAGAAAGTAAGTGGAATTGTTAACCTGAGATAGTGGGGACAGAACAAGGTTATCAGCTGCCCACATGCAAGATGAAAAGAGAATCAACAAGTGTAGTTGCAGGAAGTACCAGAAAAACAACAGGAAGAAACAATAAAAATAGTCTGAGTTCAGAGGAATAGGAGAAAATAATTTAGAGGAGAGATAGCAGAACAAAAGGAAGAATCATTTACTTCTTAGTCAGCAATAGGCCCCTAACAGGTGATAAGGGCAAGCTAATTAATAGAGAGCTCGCCTGTAAAGGGGAATGCAATGAGGAGCTGCCAGTTTCCAGCCTGCAAGGAAGACGGAGCCAGGTACCAAACAGACTGAGAGACAAGTAGTCTTTGGAGCAGTGTCAGCCTTCCAACACAAGTAATTATGGATGATCCAGACAGCAGAGGACAAAGGAAAAAACCAGCCCTGGGAAGGTAATAAATCAGCTCCATCCTGGGTGAGGAACCTGAGCCAATCAAAACAGCTTTGGTCTCATCATGATGACAATGTTAGCGTTTAGTCAGTTTATAATTCAGTATCTATCAACTCCCTTTTTCCACATCTAGTTTTCCTCTTAGTTGTTCTAGAAAAAAAAAGTAATCATCTGTTTGGGAACAAAGAGATTAAATAAGATTTAAGTAAGATCATGGGAATAAAAAGAATTTTGTAAACATATACGTGCTCTACAAATGTGAAATGCTACTATTTTTAAGGGAATCAGGTTCAAATGTTGCTCAGAGAAGGGAGTGTTCGAGTCCCATGGCTGAGGTGAGCAGTTCTGAAGCTGAACACAGTGGGGAGTTGTAAAAATCACAGAGACCAGAGTAGATAGAGACTATTGCTAACTGTTGAACTTCTGAGCTCTCCACCCTGGCTCTCACCCTCCGTCACATCTCCCAACAGCTTTGAGAGAGAAAGTGTTTGGTATTATTTATCTTCAACTAAACTTGTAAGCTGAAGTGCAAGGGAAAAGCTAATGAGTATTTAACCATTGTATTAAATTAATAACTAATATCTAGATACAGGTAATTCAGAAAGAAGCACTGAGAGTAAAGCGCAGGTAATCATCTCTCTCTTCCAGCTTCATTTGCATCAGAGAAAGAAGAATTTCTAAACAGAAGAGAAGCGAATTTATGGGGAAATATTTAGTAGTAGGCTGAAAGGAAGGCAGTTACAGGAATAATATCTTAAGTTAATTTTATCATGAACATAGCAGGAAGGTCTTGGAGGAGGCTTTTGGTGCTAAATTAGCCTGAAGCTACAAGGCCATAGAAATGTATCAGAAAAGATGCTTGACTCTGCCTGTAAGATTCAATATAATTTTCACATATTCTGTAATTCAACAAGGATCTTTTGAGTACTTACACTTATGGTGCTGTGTGCCTCATGGAACTTACATTCTGGAGGGTAAGACAGACAGTAAAATAACAAACAAACAAATCTTCATATTTTCAGGTAATGATAAATTCTGTGAGGACACATTGGGAAAGGAGATGGAGAATAATTGTGTACTCACAGTGTATTTGCTCCCCCTGCACTTCACACAGTAAGGGTCCACAAGTGCCAATAAGTAAATGACTGCCTTCTTCCAAGTTCGAGCCCTCGCTACCTCAGGCCTAGTATATTGTCAGTCGCCCTTTAATGGGTCACTCTGCCTTCATTCTCCCTTGTTTTCAGATACGAGGCACACCACTGCCGGATTTAAAATGCTACTTTTATCATGCCAGTTTTCTACTCCAAAACCCTCAGTGACTTCCTATTGCTTTTGTTTTTTTTAAAACAAAGTTTAAAGGAAGTGGTATATTTATCTATCACTGAATCTTATTTATTGATTAATATTATTCCTCTCCCAGGTCTTACTAAAGACATGTGGTATCCCTTTAGTATTATTATTAACCTAAACAACTTTCCCAGAAGGAAGGTAATAAACAGGAAACTACATTTATGTCACTACAAATCTCTAAACTATGGAATCACTAAATGTTAGCAGTAAGAGTGGTCTTGGAATCAGTCGAGATCACCTTCTTTATTTCACAGAAGAGGAAACTGAGAACAAGCAGGTATATCGCTCAGATGTGGATACCCAGCCCAGTGAAGGCCCGGTCATAACTAGAACTCAGCTCTTCTGATCCCCGCTTTCCTTTCCACCACACTACATTATGCATACATGCATTTCTACATGGCTTAATCAGATTATATATGCTACTTTGTGTCTCTTCTTTTCTGTTTATATTACTCTATGTACTTATATTACTCGATGTGCTCATTTCCAAATGTGGACATAATCCAGGTTCTTGTCATTGGTGGTAGCTACGTAGCATTCCAGCATATCCAAATAGGCTGTGGTCCTTTATGAACCACTGCTTTGAGTTGCACAAAGAATGAAAACGAGCCTACACCAATACTTTGTGTTAACTATGTTTAATAGTAAAATAAGAAGAATATCTGCAGCTGCTTTATAAATGAAGTTTAAAAAATCATATATTCTCAATCTGGTTTACTCATATTTTCTTTTCTAAAAGCGGACCTGCTCATTTTGTGTATTTTCTAAGTGCTATTTGCATTTAAGTTTTTTTTTAAGTATATTAAAAGGTTAAGGTATAAATATATATGAAGTATGAAATTGTTTGAATTGAAACTGTCAAAGTCATTTACTAGTGATTCAAAATGTGTACATATTTAGGTTTTTGATTATTCTTTGTGTAATTCATCTGTTTGATCATGGCTATTCTGCATTTGAATATACAAAACAAAAAAAGAACTTTGGAAAGTATTCTTCTTCTACCCTTTCCATCTAGAAAACAGAGGGAGTCTTACAAAGGTGAATACCTCCAAAGTTCATTCACTACTTCTCAGAATGTCTCAAGATTAAGGCATTTTATTTTCTATAGCCTTTGGGAAAATTAAGCCAAGATTGATAATCTAATGTTCGTATGGTGGCATTGTAGTATCTTATTACTATAAGAAAAAGCAGATTTAAAAAAAATTCTAGTTCAAAATTAAAAAAATTTTTTTTAATTTTTTTTTTTTTAGGGGGACAGTAATTGCTGTCTGGAAGTGGGATTCAGCTGTAACAAAGTCCTAAACCCTAAAATGCAGAAGTAACTTTGGAACTGGACAGTGGATTTTGGGGAGAGTGTTAGTGAAAGCCTAAACTTGAAGAAACCGTTAATAGAAACATCATGATCTTTGATATGGCTGCAGGTAACGGCTTGCAAAAAAATAAGGTAATGTTATTGGAAATTGGAGGAAAGGGGACTCTTGTTATATAATGGCAGAAAGTTCAGTAACATTGTTGCCTGCAGTAACTGAAAAGCAGAAACTATGTCTAATGAACTGGGCAATCTAGCTAGGGAGATTTCCAAGCAACAGTTACTTCTTGTTGCTTATAGTAAAATGTGAGAGGAGAGAGGCAAACTGGGGGAAGAACTGTTAGACAAACAGAGACATAATTTGCTGGTTTTGAAGATTCTCAGACTCTCTAAATGGCAAACAATGCTAAAATTAAGATGTAGCTTCTGAGCTACAAATCCATGGCACTGCTAGTAAAACATGGTCCTAAGATGAAGCCAAGGGTATGACTATAAAATCTGTTGTTAAAATCTTAGAAAGATTTAAGGTTGTGCATCAGAATACTATTAAGTCAGACAAAAGGCCCTCAAAGGATATTAAAGGTATGTTTCACATACTCTCTCAATAAAATGATAAAGCATCTAGGAAGCTTAAGGACACTGTCCCTAAGTCATCTCATCAGAAGTCTAAAGTAGCAAAGAGCTTATCTGAAAGATATTTGAAGGTGTGGCTTTCATCTAATGGAGTGGACCCCAATAATATTTACAGAAGACTCGTAACATTTTTTAAGTAAGTATGTATGCAGAAATATTGGCACCTTGAACCAAAAGGGATAGAGAGAGTGCAAAATGAAAAGAGGCCTTGGGACCCTCCAAGTTCCACAGACAAGAAGTAGGCTGAGAGAACTGCTCAGCTGTAAACATGGGCTATCTTTCATTATAAAAAAAGGAGGAAGATTTAGAGGTCGGAACCAAGACTCCAGAACATGGAGCTGAGAGCCAGGGAGAATTATTCTCAGGCTTTGAGACTTAACCAAGGAACCTTCAATGTTTGTTCAACTGGATTTCAGAATTATGATGAACCAGTGACTCCTCTGTGCCTGCCATTTTCCCTCTTTTTGATCAGGAATATCTATAGCAGTTACCCTGTTACACCTGTCTTACCATTGTGTGTTGGGTATATTGGGGGAGGGGTGTGCAAATAAATTGTTGCTTTAGTTTCACAGGGGAAGAAGAAGTGTACTCTAGGCGCTGTACTTAACGAACTACACCCAAGGAGCCTCAACTGCATCTGGACCTGCTTTAGACGATAAGGTGTTAGACTTCAAGCTGATGCTATAATGAAATGACTTTTGGTGACTTCGGGAGGAAGTAAGCGTATTTTGCCTGTGGGAAGGACCTGAATCATTTGGGACCTGAGGATGGATTGTGTTTGCCAGCCTCCGGAAGATAGCCCTGAATTATCCTCGCCTCCTATCATTCACACCCTTGTGTAGGCGCCTCCTACACTCTGTCATAGTTGGTCTGTGTGACCAACATCGTGTAGCAGAAATGACGATATGTTACTTCTGAGATTAGGTTATTAAAAAGACTGCAGCTTCCATTCTGGTATCTCTATCTCTTGGATAACTCCCTACTGGAGAAGCAAGCTGCCATGTTGTAGGTAGCTGTAAGGAGAAGGCCACCTGGAAGACTACTGAAGCCTCTGGCCAATGGCCAGCTAGGAACTATACCGTGCCAACAAGCATGTGAGTGAACTTGGAAATGAATTTTTCAGCCCTACGCTAGCCATGAGATGACTGCAGCCCCAGCCAACATCTTGACTGCAATCTCATGAGAGTTCCTGAGGCAGAAACACCTGGCTAAGTCACTCTCAGATTACTAAACCTTAGGAACTGTGTGAGATAATAAAATGTTTGTTTTAAGCTGTAAAGTTTCAAGGCAATTTATTATGCAGCAATAGATAACAAACACACCAGCCCAAGAACCAGGACTGCCCAGCAGAAGCTGGGACTAAAGAGGGAGGAGTTTTCCACCTGCAGTTAGAACCACAAAAAAGATGCAGCCACAACTGGAGACACTGCCTGAAACACAAGGAGAAGGGAAGACCTAGCCTCTCCATGGCCCCTCACCTGCCACCCTTTCCTTCATTGGCCAAATCAAACCACAAAGAAATCAATGAGGGAGCCTGAGAAATGTCATTTGCAAGGAACAACCTCTTGTAATACAGAACAGGGCAGAGAGAGAGAAGGAAATTAACCTGAAAACAAATAGGCAAATTACCAGCACAACCAGGGACCCTTTTCACATGGAATTCCCAATGACTTTTTTCAGACCCTTGACTCCAGTTTGGGAAACAGTGGCCTAAATGGCTCTTCCTCGTCTCTGCAAGTCTGAATCTTAGACATCCATTATCATTCACGTTAAAGGCAAAATTTTTCTCCAGTAACTTTTTGTTCCTTATTACCTGGGGTAGCCTCATCTTTTCTCAATTCTACAGCATTCAGTTTATACCCATTTTAGGCATTTTCAAACACAACTTACAGTTATTTAGTCTTATTGTCTCAGCTTCTTGAAGACCAGATCTATTTCTGATGCACTGTTGCATATTGCCCCATCATCATAGCATCTAGTACAAAACCCTGATCATAGTTACTATCAGGAGGTATTAAGCAAGTGAATGAGAGAATGGATGAATGTCAAAGTCAGTGGTAGAAATGGTATAAAAATCTATTACCTTCATCTATATTACTGTTAAATCCCTTTTATAGTTTTGGCAGAAACAAGAGATTCTAGAATAATCTTCCTATTTTCTTGGCTGGTTATATCTTTTGAACTCCTTTGAACCTTTTCTTGGGGGAAGAGAAACAATAAAATTGCAAACTGGTTTATATCTGAGCAGGAATAATTATCCTGTGAGAGCAAAGTCCTGCCTGGAACCTTTCAGCAGGAGAAGGTTTGGAGAACTGCACTTGTCTCCTCTCTCAGCTTTGACTACGCTGAGAAAAGTCATCTGCTCAGTAACAAAGGAAAGCTCAGCATTTTGCAAAAGTGATTTCCTCTACTTCCCTGTCTCTCTTGCTGATGCCTTGATAGAGAGGATACATGCAAAACAGAAAGGATGTTTTCAGATAAGCTCCTCTTAATTCAGGCCTCTTCACTTCTTGCCTGGATTACCACAATGCCTCCAACAAGTCTCCTGGCATCTTTGTTTCCAAAAACAAATCTTAGCTTGGCACTCTCATGTTTAAAGCTTTTCAATAGTTATTTATTCTCTTCTGGATGAAATCCAAACTCTTCATGATTTGACCTTGGGGTTACTTCTTCAGCCAAATCTTTTCTTACCAACACCAGGCTTTCCAGTCCTCCCCCTCTTCCTTCTGTCTCTCTCCTTCCCCTCTAACCTGCATCTTCTCCTAGCTCAACCCAACTCATCCTTCAAGATTTGGTTTCAGTTGTCTCTCCAGGAAGTTCCTCATGAGCCCTCACAATAGACTGGGACACTTTACAGACCTCTTCCGCCTTGGGCAAGCTGCTCTCTAAACCTCAGTTTCCCAGTCCAGAAAATTGGGATAAAGTAGTGTATACTTACCTCAGAAGCCTGTGGCAAAGGGACCTGGAGTTTGTCCTACTAAGTGAAGTAAGCCAGAAAAGAGAAAGAAAAATACTACATGATATCAATTATATGTGAAATATTTTAAAAAATGACACAAATGAACTTATTTACAAAATGGAAACAGGCTCACAGACGTAAAAAACAAACTTAGGTTACCAGAGGGGAAAGAGGGTAGGGAGGGATAAATTGGAAGTTTGGGATCTGCAGACACTAACTCCTATATATATAAAATAGATAAACAAGGCCCTACTGTACAGCACAGGGAACAATATAGTCAATATCTTGTAATAGCCTATAATGAAAAAGAGTATGAAAAGGAATGTGTGTGTGTGTGTGTGTGTGTATGTGTATAACTGAATCACTATGCTGAACACCAGAAACTAACACAACATTGTAAATCGACTATGCTTCAATTAAAAAAAAAAAAAAAGCTTGTGGCAAGGATTATAGTTAATGCAAAATACTTAGCACAGTGCCTGAGATATATTGTGTTGCATATTAGGTGATAAATCGTAGCAATTATTGAATCCAATCTTTTCATTATGTTTGAGAAAACAGATCGAGAGCAGTCAAGTGATTGGCTGAAGTAGAATAAAAATAAGTGAGGGGTGGGGTTATCTGATTTGCTTATGCATGTTTACAAACCAAATTTCAAAGTGAGGAAGTTAGGGGGAATGGACTTCAAATTTAATATTAAAATAAAACATTTATCGAGAAATAAACTTGAGGTTGAGAGTAGATGCTATACTATTAAGTAAAATGGCAAATCAGGGCAACTTTCAAGACAATTCAAGATATTTGAGGCTTAGAACTGAAATGTCTTCTTAACTGTCTCAACTTGCTAATTTACTTTGTCTTTTTCTTTCTATATTCAATGAAGTAGTGTCTCCGCGTTCACTAAATAAAATGGTTTGTAATGTCTTAACCTTTTTTTTCCTATTGAATTAAGAACAACATTAAACCATTGACATGACCTGAAGAAAATCAATATTGTCCCCGGGCTCAGGACCACTCACTCAACAGCTTAATTGGTGGGTCCTCAGCTTTCAGCTTTTGACTCTAGACTTGTGTTATTCAACACAGTAGCCACTAGCCACATGTGGCTATTAGCACTTGAAATGTGGCTAGTCCAAATTGAAATGTGCTGTAAGTGAAAATACACATGGATTTTAGGGTTTTGATTGAGAAAAAAGAAAACTATCCTAATAATTTTTTACACTGACTATATGTGAAATAATATTTATGTTATATTGGGATAAATATAATACACGATGAAAAGTAATTTCACTTACTTCTTTTTACTCTTTTTAATGTGGCTACTGAAAAAATTTACTTACTTCTTTAGCTCATATATTTCTACTGGACAGTGCTGTCTAGAACCTGGGATTTTTTTGGAATCAGGTGCGGAGCATTAGTCCTAAGGCCGAACATTGCCCTTTCCTCGACTTTCTCAGTCACAGGTGATGTAACGTGGTCACGCTTCCTGGAGGCCAGGGGTCTCCATTATCCCATTCAGAATGAGTCCAGAAAAGGATGAAGAAGTTAAAGAACAGCTTTAAATGCAGATCACTGAGTGAATCCACATTTCATGAGTAGAATAGGTGAATGAGGTGACTCAGGGCAGCCTCTGCATTCACTTTGACATTCCTGGTGGGCTCTCCTGTTTTACTTGGATTATCTCTTTAATTGTCACAGCAACTCTAACATTTAGGTGCTATTATTACATACATTTACAAATGAGTAAATAGAAGTTCGGGAACTAATAGGCTTGGTGTGGAGTTTTGACCTAGTTGGTCCACCTGTCCAGCTGTCATCTCTAGCAAGATTATGAGCTCCTTGTATGTCCTGTGTCTTGTCCTTACATGACCCGACTGACACATACTAGATGAGAAGAATGTGTAGTAAAATGCATATGTAGTATTACTTCGACCATGTAGGAAATCTGTCTATCTATATGGAAAAGTCTGGAAGGAAATACATCACAATGTTAAAAGATGGTAATTTTGTTTTTTTTTAAGATGGTTAATTTTGAATGGTGATATTATGGGCATTTGGTGAGGGGTAACATACATTAATTTTTTTTTTAATCTTTACACTTTTCTGTATCTTCCAAACTTTGGAAAATGTACATATACTGCTTTATTTCCATTATTCTTTAAATCACAAAGAATGTCATTTTAAGAGAATGTAGATGGTTGCTGACATGTTCCCTGTGTGCTGAGATTGCTCTTTAATCTCCCCCCCATGATGTTTCCCTTCCTCTCACAGCTGGTGTCCCTCGCCTTCATTTTGTTTCTCCATTTTCTCTCTCTCAATCTCATTCTTCTAATTTTTCCACCTCTCCCTCCCACCTCCTCTCTCTCCTCCTCCTCTTTGAGAAGATTGACTTTCAAATGAAATGTCAATCAAACGTTACTTCCCACCTGGTTGGTTTCAGGCAGATTCCCATCTGCCTCTGGAGTCCCAGGAAGGTGGTCAGGTTGAGGGTAGGGTAGTGGAGGGCAAGACTTCTAAAAAGGATGGAGACGTTTTGGATAAAATAAAAATGGAGGAGGACATTAGAGAGTGACAAAAGCATTGGGAACAAAGGTCTGAGGATTCTCTCAGGGAAAAGAGAGGTGAGCAGAGGGTCTCTTATCTTGTTGGGTCTGGGGATTGCCATCTCCCAGTGCTGGGGAACTCAGAAAGGATGTGGACCTTAGTTGATTTGAGCTCCTGGATTGAATTAGTCCTGGTTGTATAATTGACTTTGATATGTGGCCTTTGGGTCTGAATTGGGTTTAATAAGATTTAGCTGCTTCAAAGGGCTTTATAAGAATTCATTTTATCCTTCAAATCTGATTTCAAATGCTGCCTACTTTAAGATGCCTTCTCTGACTTTGGTGCTCCTCCTCCAGCGCTCCTGTTGTGCCATAGTTGATACATACCTTATTCAAGCAATTACATATATTGTATTTTATCTTATTCTGGAGGAAATGTGCCTTTATTGTCTTGCTTCAGGAATCTTTAGGGATATACATGTGTCTTATTCATATCTGTATTCCAGGCCTAGAACAGACCAGGAATACACTGATTTGAGCATGTAAATACTTAACAATGATTTTTAAAAGTATATTAATAGTTAACATTTTTGTAAGCACTGTAGCAAGCCCTATGCCCACAGTTTCATCCACCAGACACTTTAGGAGGAAAGTACTTTTTGATCCCCATTGTACAATGAGAAAGAGTAATAGAAATTAATCTGATCTGAAGTCAAGTTTGATCCAAGATCAAATAGTAAGTGGCAGAACTTCTACAGGCTTTTGGCTTCAAGATCTGGACTCTTCACCATCATAGATAAATCAGTGGATAGATGAGGAATGCTTTTCAATTCGTGTCTGAAGAAGTGACATGGAAGAATCCACCATTATTTCATAGAGGCAATTAAGATTTAAAATTAGGGTAGGGTTAAGTCCTACTTCGCTGCTTTCAACTTTTGAATCACCTTTACTTCTTCCTCCCTTCTTTCCTCCTTCCCTTCCTCCCTCCCACCTTCTTCCCGTCTCTTTGTTTCTCTCTTCCTCTCACCTCTAAAAGTCTCAGGAAAAAAATTTGTAAACTCCTACATCGAAGGGTAATCAGTCAAGAAGCCGAATGTTTTGTGGGGAAAGAAATGAACGTTTTATTTGGTTCCTACTTCTTACCATTCATTTGCAAATTTACGAATATCAAGCACCTACTGTGTGCTAGGAACCTTTTTTTTAGGCACTAGAGATAGAGCGGTAAACCAAAGTAAGTCCTGATTCTCACGGAGATTACACTCTAGTGGGCCCGTTACATACACTGGTTCACTTCGCACAATAATCACGAGGCAATGATGACAACAATAATAGATAACTCCAAACAGGGCTTACCTGTGCCGGGTACTGGGCTACGTACTTTATTTGTATTAACTCAATTACCACAACAACCGTGTGAGGTAGGGGATATGTTTTCCCCATTTTACAGACGAGGAAACTGAGACACAGAGGTAAGTGATTCGCTCAAGCTTCTAACCCTGACAGTATGGCTCTAACTCCCAGGCTGTTAACCACAAAGCTATATTGTTTCGTTTGTGTTTCTTTCTTAGTATCACAACTTTTCAAGTCCCATCTCAGATTGTGTGACTCCCAAGCCCAGAAGTTTGCATTGCGCCCCGGCTGCCTTGCGGAGTAAATGAGAATGGCTTGGAATTTTTGCAGCACTTTCTCTTACAAAGAATTCAAACTGATTCAAATGTAATTCTCAGATTTTTGATATGAACTCTCTTGTATCTGTAAATTCACCCGCACGGAAAAAGATTAGGGCCAGGGCCCCGGGTCGTTTTACACCGGCCGGGGCACCCAGCAGATGGCGCTATCTTAGTGGCCACCAGCTGGCTGCCCCGTCCCCCCGGGCTCAGCGCCTCTGCTGAAAGCTTCCCGGTCCTCCCTCACTCCCTCCTCTCCCCTCCTCCCCACGGAGCCCGCGCCCACGTGACCTCCAGACGGCCAATGGGCGAGCAGAGAGGGCGAGCTGGTCCCTGTGGCCGCCATTAAAGCGAAGGGAAAACCCGTGAATTCGGATTAAAGGGGGAAAAACACCGCCCGCTGGGCCCACAAAATGGGGGAGACTACGGCGTCCCGGCGGTGAGGCCGCAGGAGAGCGGACGTTAGGCCGGCTTGGTCCAGGGGCGACACGAAGACAGAGCCAGAGAATGGTCTGAGCCCGCAGACGCCGCCACCACCTCCGCCACTGAGGAGACTCTGGGCTTAAGGACATCGCCGCTGCCGGGCCGGGGGCCTGGGTTTCTCTCCCGGTTCTCGCCCTTCCAGCCCCTCTGCGGGCGCCTCTCCGCCCGGGAGAGGCCTCCGGGGCTTGGGCTCTGCCCTCTCGGACTCAATTTTAATTATTTATTGTGTAATTTATTATTTTTCTTGTGGCAGGGTCACACATCCCCTGTCCCCCGGAGAGGGACGAGCGTCCGCGGGCTCCGCGGCGGCCGCAGTCCGGCCCGCGGGGCGAGCGCGGCGCGGCCCTCCCGCCTCCGGCCCTCGGCCCCGGGCGGCTGGGTGCCGGCCGGGCGGCGGGGGCTGCTCGCGGCGGCGGGGGGGTGGGTGGGGAGGGCGGGCGGCCCGGCGGCCTCCTCTTCCACCGCCCCCCCAACCACCACCCCCCCGCCCTCCCCGGTGTCTGTGTTTCTCTCTCTGGTCGGAGGCGGCGGTAATGGCGGATGGTGGGTTGTGGCGCCGGCGGCGGCTGCTGTGAGGGACGATGAGTTCCTCCTTCGTGCCGAACGGGGCCAGCCTGGAAGATTGTCACTGTAACCTCTTCTGCCTGGTGAGTGCCCGGGCCGCGGGCGGGGGCCGCGGCGAGCGGGCGGTGGGGGAGGGGCCGCGAGGTGCGCCCTTGGGCCGTGGGGGAGGGGGTCCGGGTCGGATCCAGATGCCCGAGTCCCCGGGCTAGGCCCAGCCCGAGCCGGCGCCGCGGCCAGCCCCGCACCAGCCCGGGCTCTGCTTCACGAGTGTCGGCCTTTTTTCTGACTCTCTTTTTCTCACCGTAGTCTTGTCCTGAACTTGGGCTCCTTATCTGGCAGGACACTAGCATTTCCCTCTGTGTTTCTTGCTTAACTGTTGCTTTTCTCCTTACTGACCGTGTATCTCTTCTTCACACTTTCCATTATTGCCACTGTCTCACTCTGGTAATTTGGTTTCCGCCAGTAAACCGGACCCCGGAACTTATGCACTAAAAACCCTCTTTTCGTTTTACGTGTTTTTATATGAGTCAAACTAACAGAAGGTTAGTTTCTTCCTTGGGTGACTTCAGACTGTGTGCAAAAAACAGTAGATGCCATTTCATATGTTTTCTCTTTAAACTTTGAAAACAGTTTGCCATTTTGACAATTTCTAGCCATCTTGCTTTTATTAGAGCATTATGTTTGTGTGAGACTGGAGCGGACTTATGGGGGAGGTGCTCTGGTTTTACACTAAATATTTTTATATTTTGCCTGCGTTTTTAGAACGTTTTGAGGAGATTGCTCCTTTTATTGAAAAGTCAGGGGAAACTGGATGTAGGGATGACAATTGTGTAAGTTGGCTTAGGTCTGGGAACATCCAATAGTTAAAGACTTCCAAAGTACCAACTGTTGCAAATATTTAGTCCTCAGTTGGACAGTAGCTTAGCTTCATCAATGATTTAAAGTTTTGGTGACTTTCCTTTTTCATTTTCACTGTCCTATGAGAAATATTAAGAGAGTGTGTGATAGGTGAGTGAATTGAGTGGGCGGAGCACAACTAGTTGGCAAGTGTAAACTGCCAGTCATGTATCAGCAGTTTCAGTTTTGGCACTTTATGCTTTGCACCTTTAAGTTATATTACGGAATTACCGAGTTCGCTCTGATGGATTTCTTTCAGGATGCTAAATTGAACTTTTTAATGCCCTTACCCACCTTATTAAGTGTTTTCTTATACAATGTTCATTAATCAGCATCTCTTCAGGTGTAATAAGACAAACAGCAGGTTTTACATTTCTGTCTTCCCCAACTCTGTCTATTTTTGGTACTTTTAGGATCAGGTTCTTTGAAGATAAGTCTAGCACAAATCTGACGGTTCTTTGTGAACAGCTGTTTAACTTCAAAAAGAGATATGTAAAGAATTAACAAGAATTTTTCGGTTGTAGTTTAGATTTCTTTTCATTACAGTCGTGGCTTCTATAAACGTGGAATGATGAGTCTTTTAAAAAATTAATTTTTTGTTGTAAGTCTGACATCAAGGAACAAATGTAACCAATTAAAACAGAACTTGGGACAGATTGCAAATGTTTAGTCAGTGTACAATATTAAAGTACATGTTCATATTTAATATTAAGTTTCTTTTTCTCTCCTTAGGACGCATATTTATTGACTTACCATTCAATGGCATGCCAGTGTTAATTTTTTAACCGTTTTTCTCCTTTAATTTTTGACTGTTGAATTATCAGAATTAAATGGTTCCCCCCCCGTCAGCTTGCTTTTGATATCTTAAGCATATATTGAAAAATTGTAATGTCTTAATGAAATAAGGGACTTCAATAGTGAGTACTTTTGATTTTGAGTGAAATATGCAATAATAAAAAACCATGCTTTCTTTTCTTCAGGCTGACTTGACTGGAATTAAATGGAAAAGATATGTATGGCAAGGCCCAACTTCTGCCCCTATTCTATTTCCGGTGACAGAGGAAGACCCCATTTTGAGCAGTTTTAGTCGCTGCCTTAAGGCAGATGTACTTGGTGTTTGGCGGCGAGATCAAAGACCTGGAAGAAGAGAGTTGTGGATATTTTGGTGGGGTGAAGACCCCAATTTTGCTGACCTTATTCACCATGACTTGTCAGGTGAAAGCAACTTATTTCTAACCAATGATATAGCAATATTGTACACTTTCCCCCAAAATGTTTATATTACAAATTAAGATTTCTTTTTTTAGTGCGGCATTGTTGGGTATAAAGCCAGATAAAAATTCAGCGTCATGTTTTATTTCACTGGTTATTTTATTTTACTTAAATTATGCGTATCATGGCAGGTTTTTTAAGCCTTGGATAACTTTATTCTTCCACCACCTAGCTTCCTCACCATGAATTGGGCCCAAGGAAGATATGTTACATTAATTATCCTAAGAAAAATTGAATTGGGGAGCGTTTCCTAACAAAATCATAACGTACCTTTGAAGCCAAGTGTAACTCATTTTTGAGTCAATTCTGCCACTGCGCTCTCCTGTATGAATATGCAAACAATTGTAGGAGTGTCTAGAAATGTTTTATTGTAACTTTCTCATGTATCTGTTTTCTAGGCATATAGTTATTTTGTTATTTTTATTTGTGGTTTAATTAACATATGAAGGCATATATTTTGTTATTCTTGAAGTGATTCTTTTTTTTTTTTAGGTACTGTTGCACCAAAGACTATCTTTAATATGAAACAGTGCCAACTTGTTTAGCTTTTATAGTGGGACGTAGGGGTCATTATCTGAAAAAGGTTCACAGAACTAATTTTACTATGAGCAAAGCAATGAGACTACTTCCACCTTATTTTCTTGACTTTTAGTACCAAATGTTACTTTAGAAGGAGAAACTACAGCTCTTCATGTAATTCCTGACACTTGTGTTTACCTTAGAATGTACGAGTCAGTGTTAACTGATTCTTTGATGATAGAAATGTGCTTGGTTAATTTGCTGCAAGGTACCAAAGACTTCAGCGAGATGTAACATAATGATTCTTGACCGATAAATTTAGGATTTTTAGATAACTAAAAAAAAAAGTTCTTATTTGAAATCGAGTACTCTGAAATTTGTTATTGTCCATTTGACCTATAGAATCTGTTTTATTTTTGGATGTAATATAATCCAGGTGACTATCTCAAATAAGCACTTAGTGGAACCGATGTTTGTGCAGGAATGTGTGTGTTATATTTGTTTTAGTAGTTGCTTTTTGCCTTCTAATGAACAAACTCTTCAGTGTTAATACTTTGAGAGTGATTGCAATTCTATGATAAATGCTTTTGAGCTTTTCCAGCTTTCCTGGTAAGATGCTACTGGAGAGTCTAGCCTTAGTTTTAAGTATGTATTATATTCCTAAATACACTAAATGATGTGTTTTTGTATATGTTTATGTATGTGTGTATAATATATGCATATATATATTAGGGCATAATATTCCTTTACAGCATCAGCAGGATGATGCTTTGTAATTGTCATGCCAAAAGCTAAGCCTGCCAGCTTCCTTTTTTTTTCATTGACTTGGACATGCTTGAATTACTTTAATTTTTATTTTAAGTGGTCATAAAAACCACCTTACCAAAATGTTTGAAGATTTTTTAATGTTGTTCATAACTATAAGTAAACTATAATTCTGACCTGGGGGTTTCAGTCGTCTTAATAAAGTTGGCAGAGCATCCAAACAGACCGTTCCCCGCCAACACACATTCCATGAAATACATTTTGTGGAATCAAAGACACTTTTAACAGATACATAGTATTTAGTTTTGCCATAGTAGGACAAATGTTTTGAAAATTAAAAACTTAGTTGTATTTTAAAATTATGTGTGTTTTTTCCCCCCCTAAGTTTCATGTTATGTGTTAAATATCTTTTCTCCTGAAACTGGGTTTCAGTTAAGAAAAAATTCTTATCATTTAACTTTGTTTTTTAGCATGATTTTTAAAAATTTAAAATATTGATTTAAACATAATGAAAATAATTTTGGACGATTAGGCTTTGATTGTTAAGATTTTGTAAATGACATTGAATGGTAAATAACTTTTAAGAATTTACCAGAGTGAAAGCAAGTGAAATAGTAAACCAAAATGTATTAGTTGTATGTAATCCATTTTTACTATTCCAAAGTCTGTCCTGTACTGTTTTAAACAGTTTGTGTAGCCAGTGGCATTTTTATAATGTTTTAACTTTTTTTTAACCTGTCATTTACTTTTGGACGTTGTTACTTAAATCAGACGTATCTTAAGGAATAATAAGGTCTTTTCAGATGGAGTATATTTGTCTCTCCTTTTTCTTTCTCCAGGGACACCGTCTGCCTCCCTTTTGGGGTAATTAGTCTGCCTCTGTCTCTCTAGCTAACCCCTTTTTCATTTCTTTCCATCTGTGGCACTCTATCCCCTTCTTTTAAGCTCCCCTGAGAAGAGAGCAGCTGGACAGTAGGGGTGGCATCAGCTGTAGGAGGCAATCCTGAGTTCCAAGTGGAGGTGTAGCAGTGAGGAAAGGGGAACCGGAAGGACCCAGGTGGTAACTGAAAAGCTGGTTAATTTAGTTTGAGTCTGCTCTTTACCGGCAGAGTCCTTCTGTTTGGTTCAGCACCTACCACATCTTGTTACTGAAATGTTTGTGATTATGGTGATAATATTGCTCTTCTTGTTGAGGGAAGGTTTTTGCAGATTAGAATTCTCAGTTTTTCTTATTAACTGAAGGATCATATTAAAAATACAGAATTGCCTTTGCTTAACCCCCTTACCTCCTTGTGTTATCCATAGTGTATTTTTTTTAAATTTGCTTTTTATTTTAAAATAGTTTTGTATTTACATAAAAGCTGCAAAGAAAGTACAGAGATTCCTGAATAAACCTCACCTAGTTTCTTTTATTAGAATGGTACATTTGTCCATTAGAATGGTACATTTTCCACAGCTAATGAACAAATATTAATATCTTAGTATTAACTAAGATCAATATTTGGGTTTCCTTTATTTTTGTCCTTTTTTTATCCTATGATCTCATCAAGGACACCATATTACATTTAGTTGTCATGTTTCCTTCGGTTCTCCTAGACTGACAGTTTCTTAGACTTGCTTTATTTTGATGATCTTGATAGTTCTGAAGAGTCTGGTCAGGTTCCATAGTGTGTTTTAAATTTCTGCCTGTTTTCCTACACGAAGCATGTGTTTGGGTCACCTTCCTTTCAAGTTCTGCTGATGTGTAGAAATCAAATATAAACTTTTTATTGCTAATTGGTATAATTCTGTTACAAAAGCTAAATCTGCTTTGATACATACTTTAAACCCTCAGTTACTAGTTTTGTAGCAGTAGTCAGTACTGTTTAGTAATTTGCAAAGACTTAATGATTTCTGGGTCAGGATTTCTACTACCTACTATTGCCCTAACTATAATATTCCAGAAGGATGTTTGTTCATAATAGCCCTTGAATCCCAAAGCCACATACTTTTTTTTTTCTTTTTGCTCTTTTTCCTCTGAGAATGGATAGTGGGATCCGTACTGATATGTTTTGATAGAAAAAAGATTAGGGAATAAAACTCTTTGATTACAGCCTTTTAAATTTGATTTATTTAATTTAAACTTTGTAGCAAACCGTATTTGGTGGTTGTGTGACAGAAGTGTAAAAGTGGTAGTGGGAAAAGTTTAGCTTAATTAACCTCTGGTCAAAAGTCTTTGTAGTGGGTAGGACCGATTGATTCTTTTGAATGGTACCATTCGTTTGCTTCAGAACAAGATTGTTTCATTATCGTTAGTGCGTCCTTGAAGGAGAAGGGTTTTCTGAGTATTTTTATTCTGTGCCTTAGCCTTTTTGGAATTTTATTGCTGTCATCATTGGCTTTTAGTCTTTCCCTTGAAACAAAGATAAAAGCAAATACTATTCCATCTCCCAAAGTTTGCATCTTAAAAAAAAAAAATTATCGTAAGCTAGAATGTGATGAGACTCTTTGAGAAAACTTGATACCTTGAGAACTAAAAAAACAGACTCAGTCAGGACTAAAAATATTTTTCCTGGCTCCTGCGGTCTATATACGGAATTTTAGCGACATGTCCAGATTCTTCCCTTGTAACAATTTCATCATAAATACTGTCAAAGTAAACAAGCCATTGTTTAGTCTCAGAATTTAATTTTGAATGCTTCTATTGAAGGATATTAATTATAGTGGAATTTAACCTTAATATAACAGCTTTAACAGAATTGACAAGTAGATAATTAGCCAAGTATAGGAGTCTAAGTTTAGCCGACCTAAAGAATTGTTTTGTGCCCCAGGTAACCTGAAGAGAGTTAATTCGTTTCTGTCTTCTGTTCCGTAATTTACTGTGCCCTTACTTTTCATGTTTGCTAGTCTTGGGACAACTTTGCTTACTGTATTTCTTCTTTACACATATTTCTGTGTACTGTCTGTTTTGAGCAAGAAAGTGTATCTTTTAAACCTTCAAATCAAAGATAAACTTTGGTTTAAAAGCAGCCTAATATGTTTTTCAGGTTTTGCTGATCAATGATGCCAGTTTAAGACTCTTCAGTAATATTTGTTGAATGAATGGCTTATGCATGGGCAGTTGTTCAAGACAAACACTAAACTTGACATTTAAACATTTCTCTTTATTCTTTCAAGGAATACATGGTATTTTCTACCATGACCCATTTATTACTTATTGGTGTAGGTTGCATTTTAATAGTTTGGCAGAAATATTTAGAAAAAGGTTCCCTTTTTACCAGTTTTTTGTTGTAGAGATGTTTAAAGATGTCAGTTTTGAGAAAACTGAGTACAAGGACTGGGTATTATCAGTTTTTTGGTTTTGATTTTTTTTTCCCCCTCATGGAGAATTATATTAATGACCTGTCACATACTTTGGCCTCACTATATCTGTATCCTCAGAAAAAAATATCTTATGGAAATAAAATTTAGCATTTGATCTTTTACATTGTTTTCTTCAAATAAATATTTTGTGAAAAATTTTCAAGTAACATCTAAGAGTTTTAATGCTAAGGTTAATAGAAAAGTACTAAAAACACAGAATTGAAACTATTTTCTCTGGGGATACAGATACAGGAGGAGGAAAACATTTATTTAAATGCATTAAGTGGACTTTTTCCATTAGACTATGGTTGATTAAGTTCAAAAGAGCTAGGTAAAGATTTGCCATGTGTTCCCCTCTTCCCTTCCCTATTATAATGCTGGTGTTGAGAATCAAGGACTTATTTTAATTAATGTAAGACGTGCATATCACTATGTCTTGGGTGGTTTGGTTATACCATTTCACTTTTTATTTCTCTGACTACAACATGTAGAGAAGTATTTTTATTGTTATTAATAATATCAGAATATTAGAAGCTTGGCTTAGTAGGCTTCGTGTTTCTAAGTGACACTAGCCCCACCAAAAAAAAAAAAAACCTTCCAGCTTTTCATTGAGTGTTACTGGGACTTACCATTATTTCCTTAGCCATGAAAAATGAAGTTATGTTACTTTAGTGTAATGATTGCTTTTGGTCACCTGCCATGTAGGCGAAGATGTACTTAAGATCTTGTTGGCCTTAGAAAATGCTAACAGGTGGTCTGTTCTTTGTTTTATGCATAAACTCCCGTTCAGTGTTAATGAGAATTGTTGGCATCTGAGAGTATAATGTAAAATGAGGATTTAGTTCATCTGAGTTTCTCTGGAAAAAAATTTAGAGCAGTTAGGGAGAAATGCTTGAAAATTAATACTGATTAATTTTCTAAACTATATTTAGTATTCTTAACCTATTTAACTATAGGTTTAACTGAAACAGATTTTTTTAAAACTATATAGTTCTTAGAATTTTGTGTGAATATTTATATAAATTATATTGTGGCTTTTACTATTCTAAAGGTTTATTTACTCTTTGGGAAGAGGTGAATTCAGTCTCAAGTTTTAAGTGAATAATTTTCTGATATTTGAAGTTTATAGTGACTGTACAACTTTGATATATAATGGCTAACTGTCTTGGATTTTTGTTTTAAAACTGCAGTAGTTAGAAAAAAGATTTTGTAGGGACTACTTGTGTGTGACAAATGTTACATCACAGTGCTTCTTAGAAGGTAAGGATTTTTGAGGTAAAAGGTAATAAAAATAAAAGTACACTAAAGAGATTATAAAGAAGTAAAGAGTTGGGAGATAGTCCCAGCATAATTCTCTTGAAATTAAGAATATGTGTTTTTTAGTGATCACAAATCACATAATTTGAGGTACAGTTCTTAATGTAGCTATTTAATTTTGAAATGGTAAACATAGAACCTGATTAGGCTGAAAGCAGATTGAGAAAGATTCATTTTTTTTCCTCTCAGCAACTCACAAATATGCTTGTGATCTAGGTCTTTTAAATAATTAAAATGAAGTCATTATGTACTGCTTCCCTCTTCTCCTAGCCTACTGTTTTCTTTAATAAAGGGAAACTTGTAAAATTTTGGCTTTAAATGGAAGTAGATAAGGATGTCTATAAATATAAAACGTAAAGAACTTTTTAATATTAATGCTTAATGTTAATGATTTAAAAGTTATTTCAGTTCCTAAGTATTGTCATTTTCTAAAGCTTACTTCATTTTTTTTTTAAAGCTTACCTTCTTAGAAAAAAACACAAATACGTGATTTGAAAGAAAGACTTTGTAATTTAGGAAACATTGTAAAGAACATAAAATCAACATTAACCTTTGTAGTGGCATGAATTTCTAGTGCAGCTAAAGTCCACTGTCGTTATGCTTTCGAGTTAATGTTTATTCGACCCATTTGTTGTATGTTATGAATATAAACCATGAGTCACTCTTAATATGTTTCTGTTTTATTCAGAAGCGTCAGTTTATTATTTTTCTGTTGGAATGGTATATACATTTTTAGTGTTGAATTAAGAAAGGTTTTTTATTTTTACTTACTTGGAAGAAGAGCCGTATTTATAAAATGTTTATAAAGTCATAAAGGCTGTAGAAGGATACTAAGTTATATTTGAAATAACAGTTTAAAATATTGCAAAAGGTAAAATGCTGAAGGTAGTAGCTATCATTTGTAGTAGAGCTCATTGGATGCTTTGTTATAGGCATGAGATGGATGGAATAAAAAGGTTTTTTCTGAACTATGTTCATACTTAAAATGACTTATTTTTTTGTTTTTGTAACTTGGAGTGTAAATACAGTTAGTAAAGATCACTATAACTTTATATCAGAATTTGTCTTTGTATTTTTAAATTTTTCCCCCAAGTAGAGACTCCTGTGTTGAATAGTAATTATGGGAATCATTTGGTTGAAATGAGACCGAAGGTGGCTGATAATGCACTGCTTGTTAGGCTCTTGCCAAAAGCTTCCTTTTTTTTTAATTTATCGCTTATTTTTATACTTTAGTTGTGGATTAGAATGCTGATGGACATAAAATGTTTTGAGTTTAATTATTAACTAGCTGGTCTTTTTGGCAGGGTGAATGACTAGAAGGATTAGGGCAAAGTAACAAGTGAGCCAGCTTAGATATGAGCATCTTAGGTACAGAGTGTTTAATATTTCCCAGGTTATACAAATGTCCTTTTCATTGATAGAGAAACCGAATCAGTAAGTTTACAACATATTGTTGCCTTTTTCTACAGTGGGAAAATAATTTTCAGGTAATTTAATAGAATACATGGCACTTAGACCGTTTATTCTCAGTGGAGTAGCTTTGAAACCTGATATTTTAATATCGAGAGAGATACTGAAGTGATTGCAGCTCAGTATTCTGAGATGAAGTACGGTTTATGAACTTAGGCATTAAACTGTAACTCTTTACTTGGTTCAGAGTAGGTATAGTGCCACGACTTTACTTTATTTTTCTTTCATTTCTCTTCTAGAAGAGGAAGATGGAGTGTGGGAGAATGGACTTTCCTATGAATGTCGTACTTTGCTTTTTAAAGCAGTTCACAATCTGTTGGAACGGTGTTTGATGAACCGGAACTTTGTACGAATTGGCAAGTGGTTTGTAAAGCCTTATGAAAAAGATGAAAAACCTATAAATAAAAGGTAAGCTATCTTATTAAAATTCTTCCTTGATATTTCTCTAGGTTTGTTAATTTTAATGGCTTTACAGAAAATGTAGATTTAAACAAGCTAACTTTGGCAAATAATATAAGTACTTAGTTTTCTTTCACCCTTTCATCCTTTCTTTTACGGACGTAAGAATTTTCTCGCAGTGATAGTAGGCTGTGTGTCAGTAACAGTGGCCTAAGTTTCAACTTGGGATGATAGAAGAAATGTGGGATGAAAGCAGAGACTTGTGCATTGAAGAATACTTTTTAGGACTAGTGGAAATACATTCATGGTACTCTGTTAAAATTAAGTAATATTAATATTTGTTCTTAGATGGTGATCTGTAGTCATGTTTTTGGATTGAGTTGACCCTTTTTTTTTTGCTTTATATTGAAGTAATTTAAATTTGTTTTTTCTATATAAGACATGTCCTTTTGGGGTATTTATAATTTTCTTCACATTTGAATTAAGCAAATTTGTGACACTAATTTATACAGTAGTTGCAGATGGAGGCACAGAAGATTTTAAGACCTATTTGGTTAAAAGCTTTAGGTTACTACTGTTCTCTGTAATTTCAATATTATAAGGCAAAATCTGTTAGAAGATTTAGTTCCAAGCAGTTGTTGAATTAGTGAGACTTCAAGGGAGATGAAATAGCAGTGAATAAGATGGGAAGTGGGAGAAGATGAAGGAGGTTTGTTTGTTTTCCCTAGAAGACGTGAGGATATGGAGGAAACATCTGGTTGTGATTGTAATCTTTGTTGAGATGTCATTTTTATGTCATGTGCACGTTTTTTCATGTGCACCTGGAGTTTTTCCAAACTACCTATCTTTTCAGTTTTAGTAGAGTGGACACTGGCAAGCTTGGACGCATCGAGACTTTTTTTCCCCCTCGGAAAATACATCATTATTGTCAACAAAAGAGTTAATTCTATAAGCTGCAGATGGTAGAAAACCTAACTACCTGGCTTCTGTAGGGTTTCGTTTTTCTCGACGGCAAGGAGTCTGGAGGTAGATAATCTGTTCAGTAATGTCATCAAAATTCAGGCTCCCTGGCGTTTTCTACTCTGTCATCTTTAGCTTTTGGCTTTTATCCTCCTGGTCCCTATAAGTGTTGTACCTCCAGGGCCTCACTCACTGGATTCCAGGCAGGAAGAGGGAGGAAGTGGGAAAGGGTGACCCTTGGATCAGAAAGATTCTTTTCTGGAAACTTTAGCTAACAGATCATTGACTGTACTGAGAGAAATAAATACTTTTTGTGTGGGAATGTTGCTTCTCTGAACAAAATAAGGTTCTGGTTAGTAAGAAAAAAATGGAGAGTAGATGTTAGGTAGGCAGTCAATTGGGAGAAGGGGAAATAGATATCAAGGAGGCAATTAGCAGTGTTCACTATATACATTTATATAGTTTTAAGAAGTCAAGGTGATTCCCAAGATTTAAAATGAAAACTTGTAATTCTGAGCTTAAGGCTCCTCAGAGAAAATACAAATATAAAACATTTTCATCGTTGCAGGAAGTTTTTTTGGATGACATTGCTTATACCAGAGCCTTTATACTTATGATTAAAATAATACTTCAGGAGCTTCACTAAGTAAGTCATTCAAGGTTGGGGTTTTTTTTTTTTTAAGGCAATAAATGAAAGAATATATTTCATATTTCACCCATAAAGCAATGTTTATTCTCCACCACACCTATGGCTTTTACACAGTCTCTTAATCTCCATTTTAATTAAATATAAGCATCGTGAGATTAAAGTCCCCTCTGGAGGTATATTAGTAGCCATTATATGTAGCTCTAGGATGTTCTTTAGTTGTGTTCCTCAGTACCTCTGAAAACCTGAATTAGGGGAACTAAAAGCTGTCACTATTACGTCTTCTAAGGACTCAATTCCTTTCTTGTTTTCTAAGGTAATGCTGTCTAATACAAATATAATGTGAGTCACATATAATTTTAAATGTTATAGGCACATTAAAACAAGTGGAAAAAGTGAAATTAATTTATATATATTTAAACCAGTATATTCAGTATTTCAGCATGTAATTACATATGCAAATGGTATTAATGAGGTATTTTACTTTTTAAACTGTGTCTTTGAAATCTAATATAAATTCTATACTTAGACATCTCAGCATGGACTGGCCACATTTACAAGTGCACAATAATCATGTGTATATAGGTTATTCCATTAACTGCTCAGTTCTAGGGCTTTAAGCCCAGCTGAGGTTCGTAGTGTTTATTGGTAAAAGATATTTTCTGAACCCTCTTGGAATTGTATGCCAAGTTATGAGTGTGCTCTAGCATCTCAAAGGTAGGGGAAACCTCTACCTCTGTCAGAATATCCACTATTTGCTAGGTTGGGCAGCCTGTCCTATTTTTTCTCCCTTCAACCTTTCTATGCTGGTCTATCATAAATGTCTGTCATCAAGATTATTACGCATTCTGAAGTCTTAGGTGATGATATAATAATACTTACGACCCATGAAATTTCTCTGTGATGCTTGAGTCATTAGGATTTGCATGGTTAGTTTTGTACTTCTCATGTTTTCCAGAAACATTTATGGGAAAAATTAAGTGCTAAGAATGACTTCTTTCTCTCTTTTTCCTCCCTGTTAAGATTTTTTTAGTATTATTTCTTACTATGGTTCTTACAGGCTTATACAAATCTTTTTCAACTATTGGATTTAGATACTAACGATAATAGAGACTTTTTTTTTCTGAAGGGGAGAAGGGAATGAGAAACCTTTACTTAAGCAGAGGTGGCCAGGTAGTATTTGAAATCAGAGCTTAATGGTATTAAATCAATTCTCACAACAACCTTGTTATTCTGACTTCACAGTTTTTAAATCTGAAGCACAGGGAGGTTAAGGAACTTGTCCAAGTTCATTACATCTTGCAGGTGTTGGAGCTGGATTTGGGCATAAAAAATATGAAGACAGATAGTGGATGCTGTAGACCATTATATATCCTGTACCTACATCTTTTTAAGTGATAGGAAATAGTAGAACAGAAGACTTAAAATTTTTAAATGTTAGGGAAATACTGCACTTGGCAAGCACTTGAAGTTGTAAACCCAGAATAATGTAGTTGCTTTCTAAATATTCTTTACTGTAGAATGTAAACAGTGTGTTCATTAAGTAAGCAGAAGTATATACAAACTTCACAGATGAGATGTTATATTCTGGATTTTAATATACATGTTTTGATCATGGAAATATGTTAAGAATACTTAATATTCAAATTATACCTATAAATATAAGAAATTGAAAAAATTACTATGAGGGCTTTAGGACCATAGATTAATGCATTGGTTCCCAAACTTATCTGGATGTGGAATCACCTTGTGAAATTAAAAAAATATGGATGCCTATGTTTTAACCTGGGAGAATGGTCTGGGCTTTGGAATTTTTTTAAAGATCTCCAAGTAGTTCTCAAGAAACATAGTTTTGAAAACTACTGAATTAATGAAATAAAAATCTAGGAATTAGGATGACTGGGGTTCTTTTTTTGCATTGTCGTGCTATATACAGAGCAAAACTGACCATTGTAGCCATTTTTCAGTGTATGGCTCAGTGGCATTAAGTACATTCACATTGTAGTGCAGCTTATCACCATTATCTGCCTCCAGAACTACTTCATCATCCCAAACTAAAAATTTGCTTGTTAAATAATAATTCTTATTTTTTCCCTTCCAAGCCTGTGGTACTTTCTGTCTCTATGAATTTAACTGTTTTCGGTGTCTTATATAAATGGAATCATATAGTATTTGTTTTACTGTGTCTGGCTTATTTCATTTAGCATAATGTCCTCAAGGTTCTCATCCAAGTTTTAGCATGTACTTTCATTTCTTTTTAAGGCTGAGTAATATTCCATTGTATTTTTATACTACGTCTTGTTTATCCATTCATCTGTTGATTGACATTTGGATTATTTCCATTTTTTGTCTATTATGAATAATGCTGCTATAAATATTAGTGCAGAAATATCTGTTCAAGGCCTTGCTTTCAGTTCTTTTGGGAAAATACCCAGAAGTGGAATTGCTGGCTCTTGTAATAATTCTATTTTTATTTATTTATTTTTGGGGAATCGCAGTAGTCTTTTTCACAGTGGCTACACCATTTTATATTCCTGCCAGTAGTGCAGGATTCCAGTTTCTCCACATTCTCACCAACACTTCTTTTCTTTTCCTTTTCTTCTGTTTTTAATAGTAGCCATTCTTATGGGTGTGAAGTGGTTATCTCATTGCAGTTTTGATTTGTATTTCCTAAATAATTAGTGATGTTGAGCATCTTTTCATGTGGTTGGTGGTTATTTGTCTATCTTCTTTGGAGAAATGGCTGTTGAAGTCCTTTGCCCATTTTTAATCGGTTGTTAGGATGACTATGATTTTAAGTCGACATTCCCTTTAACTAGTTTCATGATTTTAAGACAAACCATTTAACTTTTTTGTGCCTTGAATTCCTTACCAGCAAACTGGGATATCATCTTTCTATACCTACCCACAAGAAGTGCAAAAAAATACATTAGATATGACACCTCCTAAACCAGTATACATGTTAAACTGTTACGTTATTAGAATAGCTAACTTTAATCTATAAACATATTTTCATTTTCTGTCTTAGAAATAATCTTTTGTTTAATTTTAGTACTTAAGGAACATTTTTACAACAGATCGGCTGTTCACGTTTCATCTGCCTCACGCATACTTTTTTTGTTTTGGTTATTTAAGTAAAAGCTCTTGGAGAGCAATTTTATTCTCTGCATTACTTTTTAGTAGCTAACAGTACCTTGGATTCTCATTGTAGTTACACATACTTGTTTTAACTCCACTTTAAGTGCTTAAGTACCAAAAATGGGGTGATGCTATAATGATCCTTGAAAGGTAGTCTGTTGTGAATTCACTTTGACAGTGTTACCTAACAATCACTTTGGCCTGTAATATTTTCTGACTAGATGATTACCTTTAATACAGGCTTACCTTGGAGATATTACAGATTCTGTTCCAGACCACCACAATAAAGCAAATATCATAATGAATCTAGCCCCAAGAAATATTTTGATTTCCCAGTGCACATAAAAGTTATGTTTATATTAACTAAACGAGTCTGTTAACGTGCAGTAGCATTATGTCTGAAACAAAAGTATGTAACTTAATTAAAAATACATTATTGCAAAAGAAGGCAATTTAGAATTAAAATAGGATGAAATCTAAAAAAAAATTATTGCTAAAAAATGCTGACCATCATCTGAACCTTCAGTAAGACATAATCCTTTTGCAATATTAATATCAGAGATCACTGATCACAGATCACCATAACAAATACAATAATAATGAAAAAGTTTGAAATATTGTGAGAATTACCAAGATATGACACAGTACATGAAGTGAGCAAATGCTGTTGAAAAAACAGTGCCTACAGACTTGCTCGACACAGTTCAATTTATAAAACATGGAATTGTCTGTGAAGTACGGTAAAGTGAGGTATGCCTGTATAAGAATTTCAAGAATTTTATCCCATTTTTAGAATGTTTAGTTTTTTCTCCTATAACATGCACAAACTTGGTTTATTTTAAACCATTTTGTATTACAGTTAAGTCAGACTGTATTGGAACATATGCTAGCAGTGTAGTAGGTGATATTTTTCTTAAAATAGGCAACTGGAATTGAGAGCTTGCTGTTAAGTAGGGCAGTGCAGGTAAACAGTGGGAGTGGAGAGACTGATCACATCTGTTGGAATATTGGGTTTTTACAAAGACCTCTTGGAGAGAGATTTATCACTATCATAGAGCCAAATTTTATTTTCTGATTTAAAAGTTAGGATAGTCGAGTGCCCAATGGACGTATGGAAAGATTATATTGGGCCTTCATTTTTATGGGCCATGATTTTGATATATACAAGATATCAAAATTTAAGTAATAAACTTTTTAACGTTTCCCAGATTATAATACTCTCTTTAGGAAAAGTTTTAGCATTATTTGCTCCTTTTTATGTCGTGGCAAAATCTTTTTTTATTCTCATTTAATATTTTATGTATGAAACGAAACAGGGTTGAAAGCTATATTTTTAAGAACTAATTCACTAAAGGAACAGTGAATAAGAAGATAAAAATTCAAGTCTTCTAGTCTCTTTGTCTTTTAAAGATAAAGAACATGGGACTGTTTTAGGTTGTTGCTTATACTTGCAAATGTTCTTGGAAGTATTTGCAATTCAGATTTTGGAATCTGCTGTTGAGTTACTGAGAAAGCACACAGGATTCACGATAATTTGTATAGCATATTTGCTTGATTCCTAAAATTAATCAGATTACAATTTCTCTATGTAATAGATTATTCTTGCTTGAGTCACTTCCTTAATAAATGTTTTCTTTGGCATAAAGTATTTTTAGCTAATATTCCTGTAAAAAAAAAAAACTCAAATTTTGCCCCATCTGCCAAGAAATTTGTCTTTAATGTTTCCTGAAAAACATGTAAAAAGCTTATAATGTTAAAAAATATATATTTATTCCAGTTGAATATGAATTTTTCTTAACTTTTTTTTTTAGTATTTTGTCTTGCTTTCAAATTCCCATATCCTTTTTTATTGTTCAGTGAGAGAAATGCTTAGAAAATTGATTTCTGCCTGTTTTAAGTCAGTACATATAATGGATATATCCCTCTCAGAAATTAAGCATTAGTGGTTTGCTAAGATAAAAATACTGTGTAGAAAGTATGTTGTGTATTTATATGCTCTGTAGCTCAACCTTAGCAGCCATAGAATTGTTAGAAAAAAGGACATACAGAAGAAAGAAAAGCAAAAATATGGTTACATATGCATTCCCACATTTAGTAAGAAGATCAGTTGCATATGTGTTTGTTTTCTCTGGATAATGTTCTTTGAGGAAAGTAAATATATGGAGACTTTGGAGAACTTTTTAAAAATCCTAATGTTTCAGTTGGTATCAAGAGTCATGTTTGGTATTCTTAACAAAACATATTGCAATCACACTCTTGATTTGGGCTTTTTCTTGGTCTGTGTTAGAAATATAAGCCACACCATCAAATTGTTGAGAAACATTTTTATTTTCTAGCCCAACAGTTTCTGGACTGTTAGCATTTCCTTTAAATTATGCCTGCAAGCCAGCGAGTTCTTTTCTGAGTTCTTCTCTCTTTTTTGAATACTTTATCAGAATACAGCTAGTGACAATGATATTACATTTTGAAGTCTGGTCCTTATTCCTGTCTGGATACCAGTTTCCTTTAGCAGTGCAGACAGCAGGGCCTGAAACTAGGAGGAGAAGTCAGCTTGCCGGAACTTTGCAGGTCTGGACATAGCAGTACTCAGGGCTAGAAAAGGCAAGAAAGAAAGTAACAGGATCAGTACAGAAATAATTGTTTTCAAAGAGGAATTCACAGAAAAAAAGAAAGGAAGAAAGGAAGGAAGGAAGAAAGACAGCCAAGATGAAACTCTGTCAAAAAATTGAAGGAAAACCAGAAAATGAGAGTGAATCAAAGCTTGAGGAAGAGCCAAAGACCGAGGAAAAGCCAGAGGAGGCAGGAAAGCCGGAGTAAGAGGAAACAACAGAAGGAATTTTTAGAGAGTGGCTAATTATCTCTCTAGGAATTTAAAGAAGATAAACACAACAGACATTTAAGCAACAAAGATGTTTAGAGAAGTGAATGAAATAGGCAAGATAAGGGAGAGTAAGAAACAAATGTATAGTGATGAATTGGAAGGTTAATTGAAACTATCCTTACTTCTATTTAATGTAGTTCACTTTAATTTTTATTTTTTCCAATGTTGATGTTGCTTTCTTTTGATTTGCATTTTTCTTATATACCTTTGTCTACCTTTCTATTTTTAACTTGTTGCTATTAGTGGTTTTAGATGCATCTCATTGTTAATTGTATTTCAACCTAATCTACAAACGTCAGCCTTTTAATAGGAGAACTTTACTCATTTGTACAAAAAGAGGTTCCCAACAGGGTATAAAATGGGAAAAAAAAGGTTACTAAGTAACATGTGAATATCATTTTTGAGAGGGAAGAGTACAGTTGTATATTACATATAAGCACAGAAGAACATGTGAAGGATGAGACAAAAAGTGCAGTCAGTGGTACAATTATGAGTGATTTTTTTAAATTTCAGCCTGTTTGTATTTTTCCTTATTCCTAGAGTGTACACATGTTACTCTTAAAAATAATAAAAGTTTTATAACAGAAAAAAGAAAAAAAACAAGCGAATTACATTGTGACTTGATGTGTTCTCCCAACTTTAAGTTTGTTAGGCACATTTTCTTCAGGCCAGACTATTTCAGGCAACATTTCTATGAAGAATTTCTCCATTATGTAACATAGGTTACCATTTTCCTCAGTTTTTCAGAGTTTTATATTCCTTGCTATCAGTCATCCGATTCCAAAATCAATGCCACATATTCAGGTTTTTGTCATAGTGGCAACTTTTCTATATCAGCTGTTGCTGTGTAACAAAGCACCCCCAAAACATAGGGGCTTAAACAGCAGTTACGTATTATCATTAATGTACCTGTGGGTCAACCAGGGGTTAGCTAGTCTAGTCACACTATAGTGAAGGTATAGTGTGGGTAGAGATGTATTCCGCATGGTTCACTTTAGACCACTGAGCCAGTCAGGGCATGTTCTTACGGTGATGAAAGAACACCAGAAGGCAAACCAAATCACAGAAGCATATTTTGAGCTCTTGCTTGGCCGAAGTAAGTCACAAAGGAAGCCTAAGTCAAGGGTTGAGGATGTTTATTTCACCTCTTATTTCACTACAAAGTCTGGATAATGAGAAGGGTGAACAAAACATATTACAAAGCTACAGTAATCAGAACAGTGCGGTACTGGCATAAAGATGTGTAAATCAATGGAATAAAATAGAAAGTTCAAAAATAAATTATTGTGTATATGATCAAATGATCTTCAGCGTGGGTGCCCACAGGACCATTCAGTGGGGAAAGGACATTCTCTGCAAAGGAATGAAGTTGGGCCCTTATACTATATACAAAAATTTAACAAAATGGATTAAAAACCTAAATGTGGGCCTAAAACTATAAAACTTATAGAAAAAAACATAGGGGAAAATCTTCATGACACTGGATTTGGCAATGATTTTATGCTTATGACACTAAAAACACAAGCAACAAAAGCAAAAATAGACAAATGAGACTATATAAAAAAATACCTTTGTTCATCAAAGGACATAATAGTGGAAAGGCAGTTTATGAAATGGGAGAAAATATTTGCAGATCATATATATCTGATGAGGCATTAATATCTAGCATTTAAAATAACTCCTACAACTCAACAAAATATCAAACTCAATAAAAAAGAAAAAAAGACTTGAATAGACATTTCTTCAAAGAACATATACAAATAGCCAATAAGCATGTAAGAAGATGTTCGACATCACTAATCAGAGAAATACAAATCAAGTCAAACCACAATGAGATACCACCTCACATCTGTTAGGATGGCTACTGCTAAAAAAAAATAAATAACAAGTGCTAGTGAGGATAGAGAAATTGGAACCTTTGTGCTGTTAGCTGGGTTGTAAAATTGTGTGATCACTATGGAAAACGATACAGAGATGTTTTCGAAAATTAATAACGAAACTGCCAAATGATCAGCAAATCTGTTTCCAAGTCTATCAAAAAGAATTGAAAGCAAGACTTTGAAAATATATTTGCACAACATGTCAACAGCATTATGCTTGATAGCCAAGAGGTAGAAGCAACTTAGATATCTATTGATGGATGAGTGGCTAAACAAAATGTGTTATACACATACAATGAATTATTATTCATCTTTTAAAAGGAAAGAAATCCTGTCACATGCTACACCATGGATAAACTTTGAGGACACTATGCTAAGTGCAATAAACCAGTCACGAAAAGACAATATTGTATGATTCTACTTGCGTGAGGTGTCCAAAGTAGTCAAGTTCATGGAAACAGAAAGTATAACGTGGTTACAAGAGGCTGAGGGGAGGAGCAAAGGGGAATTGTTAAATGAGTGTGGTTTCAGATTTGCAAGATGAGACAGAGTTCTGAAGATCTGTTTCACAACAATATGAATATATTTAATACTACTGAGTGATACACTTAAAAATGGTTAAGATGGTAGAGTTTATGTTTTGTGTGTGTGTGTGTGTGTGTGCGCGTGCGCTTTACTGTGATTAAATAAATTAGAAAGAGGTGAAGAATTGGGGCCAATACTCAATCTTGCACAGATACTAAAGTTATAATTCCTTTTATTAACTGACAACCTGACAGGGAGTTCAGTTAATAGTACTATGATAAATGTAATAAGCATAGAATATTACGGGAGCACAGAAATGATGCTTGAAGGAGTTTTGAAGAATGATTAAAAACTGGGGAGGAATTTATGTTAAATAAAGGGATAGTTCTTGGTGGATTAGGTATCTGTCTAGAGAGTTTGACAAGGATTAGATTGTGAAGGGTCTAAAGTGCTCTGCTAAGGTTTTTTTGACTTAGTCCTGAAGGCATTGGGGAAATACTGATTTCAGACCTCCCAATTACATGATTAGAATTAATTTTTAGAAAGATCACTGGCAGCAGTGTAAAGCAAGAAAGATAAGTTAGGGATTTTAACAGTTACTCAGACCTTAAAAAGACAAAGAACAAAAAACAAATAATCATTAAGAACTAGAATCAGTAGGAGTTGGTGATGGATTAGTTGAATGTAGGGAGTTTAGGAAAAACGAAAAATTTAGGATGACATATTTCTGGCTTGTACAACTATATAGTTGTAGACTTGATAAGAAAAGGAGTTATGTTTGGTTAGAAAAAAATAAGTAGTTCAGATACAGACTTTATTCTGCAGTAGTTAGCGTGTACCTCCTATGTGCCAAGGACCTACTCTAAATGCTGGGGATACAATACTGAACAGAGGCGACTGAACAAAGCGCTCCTCCAATAGCGCTTACGTTCTCAGTGACTATAAGAAATAAATAATGTTAGATTGTGATTATTTCTTTAACCAAAACAAATCCCAGAAGAGGAATTGAAGGGCAGTTTAAACTATGGTGATCAGAGAAGATCTCACCTAAAAGGTATTTAAACAAAAGCTTGATGAAGGTGAATATAGCTATCTGGAGTGTTCCAAATCAAGTAACAGTATGTACAAAAGCCTGGTGTGTTTGAGGAACAGCAGAGAGGCCAATTGAGGGAGAAGGGAAAGTATTTGAGGGAGACTAGTAAGACATAAGGTTGAGGAAGTAATAGATATTGGGGAGCAGGCTGGTGTTAGGCACTATAGGATGCAATAATAACTTCTATGATGTTACCCAAGTGTGATTCTGTCCCCCCCTTAGAAATTAAAACTTTATTTTCATTATCTAGCTCTTGGTAAGACAGTCTGTTAGCATTCTGTACCTGATTTTTGTTGTATTACTTACTATAACTGTAATAATTGTGCTTAATATAAATAGTGCTGTGTGCTTTGCCATAAGATACTTATTGAGTAAAGGAGTAATACTTGCCTTGGTGGCTTAGTGTATTGTGCATTTACATCTGAATGTAATACTGAGTTTAATGCAGTTATTTTAATGTTTGTGTTTTGGAGGGGGTTGTTTGTTTTAAGCATTTGGAGTTAAGTTTGTGTTTGGCACTTTTTTTTGGTCTGTTTTGCAGTGTAGTTTCCTTACTACTGCTGGAAAGCAATAATAAAATCGAGTTTGCTTTAAATGGTCATTTGGAATGGTCTGTTTTTGGATGGACAGCTCCTTCTCCAAGTTACTAATTTACAGTCTTCTATCTTGACTTGGTGATTATTTTAGATTTATACAGTTGACCCTTGAAAAATAAGGGTTTGAACTGTATAAGTCCAATTATATGCAGATTTTTTTTCAGTAGTAAATCCTGTAATACTACATGATCGCTGGTTGGTCAGATTTGCAGATTCAGAACCTTGAATATGAAGGGCAGACTAGGTGTGTTTTCCACTGTATGGGGAGAGTTGGTAGCCCTAGCCCCTGTGTTGTTCAAGGATCAACTGCACTCTTACACCAAAGCAAATGTCTATAGTCTTTGTAATTACTCAACGGATAGTTATCCTAATAGACTTATTAGTCTTTAAGCAGAAGAAACAAGCTTAGTTTATTTATTAAATAATGTAAATAATTTTCCTATTAAAAACTATTGTCCTCATTAATCATATCTCAATAAAGCTGGAACAAAAAATATTGGCTAGATGCAGTGTGGAATCTTGGATTGAATTCTGGAACAGAAAAGGGAGATAAGTGGAAAAATCTGGTGAATCAAGAAAGACTGGAGTTAGTTAATAGTAGTGTGCCAGTGTTAATTACTTGTTTGACAAATGTAGCATGGTTATGTACATTAGGGGAAACTGGGTAAAGGGTATATGGAAACTCTTAAACTATCATTGTAACTTCTTTTCTTTAAATTCAAAATTATTCTGAAAATAAGTTTGTTTTAAAGCAACAAAAGCTATTGGGATGGGGAAAGATATAATCACTGATTAAATGTATAGAATTCATAAATTTTAAAAATTAGAGAGTTGTGATACAATTCAAGTGCTACAGGATAGTATTATAAATTTAGAAAGATTAAAGATCCTTGCTTAATTACTCTAGTCCTAGTCCCTGAAAGTAAATTTTCTGTCTGAATTTCATAAGATGTTCTGTTTTTGTGTATAACTTTGATTCTAGGATGCCTTCAATTGTAAGACTCATTAGTGGTTTAAAATAACTTTTCATTGGGGATGGGGGAGACCGGTACTTAAATGCTTGACTAATTGTATTCAGCCCAATTTCAGAAATAATAAAATGAGAAAATATAGTTGTATTTAATTTTTTATAGAGAGGGGAAAATAAATGATAAAAATTAGGTCATCTTTAATTCTGTTGTACACCTAGACTTTTTTGATCAAAGAAACTCTTCTTCCCTTTAAAAAATAGTACTTTTGTTAGCCTACCTTTTGCATTAAACCCACTCCCCCGCCTTTGTTTATTTTGGTGGCTATGTTATAATTGTATGTGTGGGTGTACCTAACTTGTTTAACTGGTTCCTCTATTTGCAGCTTTTTCTATTGTAAACAGTGCTGTGAAGAACATTTCCTATAGTTAAATCTTTGCTCACATCCGTTTTTTTTCCTTTAGATGATGAAGTAGAGTTTCTAGGTTAAAGAAAATGTGCATTTTTGTAGTATAACTTTGTAAAAAAGAAAAGCAAATTAACTTTTTTTTTTGGCTATAAATCATTACTAAAATATTAACTTTTTCTTCTTTATTAGTGAACACTTGTCCTGCTCTTTCACCTTTTTCTTGCATGGAGACAGCAATGTTTGTACCAGTGTGGAAATTAACCAACATCAACCTGTATACCTTCTTAGTGAAGAGCATATCACCCTTGCTCAACAATCTAATAGCCCATTTCAAGGTAGATTATTTTATTGGCTTAGTTATTTAATCTTTTATTGTTGCTTCAATAAAATTCTTAGTGAAATTGGTAGTTTTATATTTTGACATTAATGAGATTTCCTCCTGATCTTTAGCCTAATGATGATTCCAATGTAGTTTACTTCTCTGCCCTTAGAGTAGTAAGTTCATGAAAAAAGTTTTTTAATACAAATAGTATTTTTAAAAATTCTGGTGGATGAATATTAGCATATTTTAAAGTGTTATTTTAAATAGTCTTTAGCTGATATTCATGTCTATGTTTTCAAGGTCATCTTGTTGCATAAGCCATTTTTAACATAGGTACACAGGGACTTTTGATTTAATTCATAACCATGAAAGTGGTTGAACTCGAGAGGAAATATTTTGTAATACTGCTGATTTGTTTTTAGGGACTAGCAGTGTATTCTTGTTTTAATTCTGAGCCTGGTAGTGCTCTTTAAAAATTTACATGGTAGTATATAATAAGTACTTAGATTTTTATATATACATTTTTTTCCCTCAAACTGCTTTTCCTTAGCAGAAAGTCAAGAGAAATTGAAGGATATACAAATATTCCCAGTTTCTGTTAAAATTCTTTTCATCTGAGATTTGGGGGTAGACAAAATTTTAAGTTTTTATAATAAACTCAGTGTTGTACTTTATCTTCACAGTTAGGAAGTATAATAAATAGATTTTCTCTGGAATTGATTATTACGAGTTTACATTTTTTCCTTTTTTTTTGAATTGTGTAATTACTTGCCACACTGTTCAATGTGATCTTTTTTGGGATGATAGTCTTTAGTTGCTTACTTGATATCTGTTTTGGGTTTCTAGTTATCTTAAGCCCATTTGGACTAAATGGCACTCTCACAGGACAGGCATTCAAGATGTCTGATTCAGCTACAAAAAAATTGATTGGTGAATGGAAACAATTCTATCCTATCTCGTCTTGTTTGAAGGAGATGTCTGAAGAAAAGCAGGAAGATATGGATTGGGAAGATGACTCTCTAGCTGCTGTAGAAGTTCTTGTTGGTAGGGATTCGGAGCTTTAATCCTAAGTGGAAAATATGACTGTATATTATTTGTTAGACTTCGCTGAATAATTAACAACTCCTTTATCTTAGTGGCTTTTAACAACAAACATTTATTTTTTCCCTTACTTCCTACTTACATTACATAAGAGCTGCAGTTTGGTAGTGGTTTGGCTCCTTGTATCTTCTCGTTCTGCAACCTAGGTCCAAGGAGTACCCAGTATCTGGGATATGCTCTTCTGACAGGAACCGAGTCTAACCATGTAGGTGTATTTAAAGTTTCTGCTAGGATATGATGTATGTTGCATCTGCTTACACTCCGTTAGGCAAAGCCAGTGACATGGCCAAGCCAAAGTCCTTGGAGCAGGAAACTATATTTCACCTAGAGGGAAGCATGCTAAAGGTGGGGTGAAAATAATTGTGAATGAATAATATTTGGAGGCTGGAAAGTTGGCAACCTGTGTTAAGCAATATTTTAACATTTGGCAAAACTGCCGCCTCTGATAACTTAAAAGGCAGAAAATGTACCTAAAGAACTTGCAGCTTTGATTTGCTCTGCCCAGGTCAACTCTGTTCAGATTGGCTGTAATATATATGTCTTCTTATTCAGGGACCTGGGTTATCAAGGTAAACTATATTTGAGACATGCTAATCTCAAGGTAGAGGACATAAGTAGAAGAAGCTGCACTGATGCTGCAAGTACATTTGAAGTTTCTGTTGGAATGTGGCATCTATAACATGTATTTACATTCCAGAGCAAGTTGCATAGCCTAACAATGAGGTGAAGATGTATACTCTGCATTAGAGAGACATGGGAGGTATGGGGGATGTATGATTGAGCAGATAATTGGGATTAGAATTTGCAACAGTGCATTTAATGGAATCATATGGTAAATATTATAAATGAGGATTATTACCTTGCTTGTTTTTTTCTTAATAAAAGGAATACATTCAATTTCAGTAAATACATTATTATCAGAGTAGTTGTGTGAAAAACAGAAACAAAACACAAATATATATTAGGCTTTTTGGGGGGAGGGGTAATTAGATTTGTTGTCTGTTTGTTTATTAAGTGGAGGTACTGGGGATTGAACCCAGGACCCCATGCATGCTAAGCATGCACTCTGCCACTGAGCTGTACCCTCCCCCATTAGACTTTTAAAATAGAGACATACAAAGAAGAAACCAGAAAATGGTTCATAATTCTAGTGCCAATTACCTTTGTTAAAGTTTTAAAATAAATTTGGTCAAATTTGCAAATAATTTTTTTTTAAGTAATACACATTCATGGTTAGAAAATCAAAAAATGAAAAGAGAAAGCTGCTTTCTTCTAAGTCTTTGTCACTGAAGGTAACCACTACTAGCATCTTGTGGCTTCTTCTAGAAAAACCTTATGCCAGAAAGAGTGTATATTTATAAAAATACATTAAATATATTTTTATTTCAACAAATGTGATCGTATTATGTCTACTTTTCCATTACTGCACTTATAAATCAAACTAATTCCACTACAGTCACAGTGGTAATTGATTTTCCTGTCCATTTTGTTTTCCTTTCAGCTGGTGTCCGAATGATCTACCCAGCATGCTTTGTTCTAGTCCCTCAGTCAGACATTCCTACTCCTAGCTCTGTGGGATCCTCTCACTGTTCAGCTTCTTGCTTGGGTGTCCATCAAGTGCCTGCTTCCACAAGAGATCCTGCTATGTCTTCGGTTACTCTTACACCACCTACATCTCCTGAGGAAGTCCAGACAGGTATTGTACTGATTTGCTTCATTTGCTCTAGTGATATGTCTTATTTTAAATATAGTAAACACTTAAAAATAATTATTTTGAAATAATTTCAAACTTAACTAAGTTTGCAAATAGAGTAAAAAGAGCTCTTGCCATTCAGATTCCCAAACTGTTAACATTTGCTCCGTCATCCTCTTGTATGCATATATTCCTTGTCACTGATATTTTTCTGAACTGTTTGAGAACAGGCTGCAAACATGGTGCCCCATCACCCTTAAGTACTCAGTGTTATTTCCCAAAATTAAGGACACTCTTCCAAATGGCTGTGTCAGAAATCAACACTGATAAAATGCTTCAAGTCAGAAATCAACATTGATAAAATGCTACCATTGTAATCCACATCCTTTGTTCAGATTCTTTTTGCTTTCTGTATTTTAAGTAAAGTGACATGTTTTTTTTGCCTTAAAATATAAGTAAGGTTAGCCACATAGTTGGAGCAAGTTCTGTCAGAAATTAAAACAACAGAAAAACCAAATAATGTTACTTTAAACCTACCTTTATTCTTCTACAGCCTATTCTTTTTTGCTTTCAGTTGATCCTCAGTCTGCCCAGAAGTGGATCAAATTTTCTGCGGTATCTGATGGTTTCAACTCTGATAGTACTAGCCATCATGGTGGGAAAATACCCAGGAAATTAGCAAATCATGTGGTGGATAGAGTTTGGCAAGAATGCAATATGAACAGAGCACAGAACAAGTATGTATTTTCATTTTCAAGTTTAAAAATTGCATGTTGCTTAGTTACTTTTAAATAAGAGACACTTAAAGTATTTTAAGTCATTCATAGGACTCTCATTCAGAAAATCGATTTTCAAGAATTCAGTGTTAATGCTTAATTCAGAGTTGCAGAAAATGCTATGAATTCTAAAGAATTTTATGATTTCAAATCTTAGGAGAAAGTATTCAGCTTCATCAGGTGGTCTGTGTGAAGAAGAGATAGCTGATAAAGTAGCTTCCTGGGATTTTGTTGAAGCCACACAGAGAACAAATTGCAGCTGTTTGAGGTAGAATTTTTTTTTTTCCAGTTGATTGGTGTCTGTATGTATGTGTGTGATAGTTTCTTATGCTGTTGCATACTTATGTCCCGCTTTGTTTGAGGTAACTTATATAAGCACAGTGTGTTAGGATTTTTTCCAAAAGAAAAACATTTGAGGGAAACAAAATTTCAGTTATTTTTGAGCTAATTACAGAAGTACATATAAATGTGTGTCATAAGGTCTTACATTGTCACCAGACCTGGACTGTGAAAGCCTGGTTTCACAGTCAAATAAACAAATTTAATGCTGAATTATGGTATATATGGCATCTATAAGGTAAGAGGAACACAAGTCTCTTGAGAAGAGTGTTCATAAATGGCCCTGTGCCTTAGAAATTTCTCCCAAATGTTCTCATAAAAAAGATGATATATGATGAACTAGATAAAACTTTTCACAATCTTTTTTATAGTAAATACAGTATTGGGGTTTGTATAGCAGTTTCTTATATTCCCTTGTGTGAGCTGTAGGTGAAATGCTGAAATAAGATTCAGAAAATAAGATTGTATACTGTAAAAATACAAACTTTCTAATAGATTGTTGGTTGAAAGATTTGTAAAAGACTGGATGTACTTAGAATTATTTAGGCAATGGTATTTATTTTATGTATTGGGGACTTTGATGAAATTTAATTACCAGAGGCATGAAGATTATTTTGCCTAGAGTTTATTATTTTATTCTACAGGTTAAAGGTAGATTGTATGCTTTTGCTCTCAAATAAATAATGGCACTGATGTCCCTAACTAGGACTTGTGAAAGAACAGTTGGCCACCCCTTCTTGGCATGTGTATGAGCCAAAGGAATGGAGTGCCCTGCAGGTTAGGACCAAGGTTTTTCTTACATTATCTCTGATTGGCTACAGTGACAGAGGCTCAAGTGTTCTGATGTGTTTTTGCACAGATTAAATGTTCTTACATAGATTATTTGGATGAAAGACTATACAATTTTTAAAAGTCTGGCAACTTTGTTGAAAACTTGCCTCTGTTGTTGATAGATTGGAATAAGAATATGGATAGATTAACTTCTGTTTAACAATTTAAAATAATTAAAAACCACACTCACCTAGGAAGAAAAGAGAACCAACTTCGTCTTAAAATGCTGGCCTCCATGACATTATTTGCCTGAGACCAGGGGCTGGCAAACTGTGATCTGTTGGCCAAATTTGGCTCACATCCTGTTTTGTATGGCCTGTAAGCTGAAATGAATTTTACATTTTTATATAGTTGAAAAGAGAATATTTGTGAAAATTATGTGAAATTGAAATTTTAGTGTCCATAAATAAGAATGTATTGAGACAGAGCCGCATCTGTTCATATATGTGTGAACTGTGGCAGCTTCCACAGGGCTGAGCAGTTGCAGGACAGACTGTGTGGCCCCGGAGCCGGAAATAGTTACCTTCTGGTCCTTTTCAGAAAAAATTTGCCAGTGCCTGGTCTAAGACCAATAGAATGCGTTAAGGAAATCAGGCTTTTCTTTCCCTTTATTGGCATTTTTATCAAGCAGCTCTTCTTTTTTAGTTCCTGACCTGGACTTTTGCTTTAATTCTTTTTGAAAGATTGGGTTTTAAGTCTATTTGTCTAAAATAGTTTAGAGGAAGACAGAATGCATGTTGGTAAACACAAGTTTAAGTTTAAATTCTTGGTCTCTAAGATGAACTTTTATTTTTAAAAACATATTTTCTCACATATTTCCAGAAATTCCTCCTAGGCATATAGAGGCTTGATATAATGAAATTTCTTGTTGTCTATACGTTTGACTTGCTTTGGTAAATTTACCCCTCTAGTAAATACAGTATTTCTAATCATTTACCTTTTTTGTTGTTGCATTTTGTACTTTTGGTTCCCCCTCTTCTCCACTCCAAAATCTGGTTCTCTTCTTTAGCTCTTAAGTAAGGCTTGAAACAGACTTGGAACCACCATACGTGTGTATCTTCCCCTGCCATAGAGTACGGGAGGTTGGACGTCCATAGATGACTGACTGTCCTAGTCAGCCAGTTCTCACATCTATCCCTGCCTTTTCCCTGCTCTGTTCTATATTGCAGGGAATTATATTTCCTGTGCTCCCTTGCTTTCCACATGTGTTTGTTGGGGTTTTTCCCCCCAGTTTTATTGAGATATAGTTGACAAATAATATTATGTGATTTTAAAGGTATACAATGTGATGATTTGATTAGTCCCACTTGCTTTTTGGTGTTGGCTAATTGGAGGCACTAACAGAAGATTGGTTGATGAGATGAGGGAAGAAGCCTGTGTATGTCCCCACCCCTTTTTTGAGCCAACTCTAGCAGCAACTTTATGTCCCTTGAACATCCACTTACCACTGGGCAGGTCCTGCTATGATTCTAATACCATCCCAAGCTTCTGTGATCTGGTGAGACTACATCTTACTACTTTTCAGTCATAGAAGTGGTAGACACTCTGCTATTACTACTCTCTGCGTTACCTCATTTTCCTTTGGGGTATTTTTTTTTTGGTTTTTGGGTTTTTTTGGTAATAATTCTCTACAGTAAATTTAGTCTAAGTGAAAGATAGGACTGGACCTTCACTGATATGTTGGCTTCTCTTAGAAAATGATTTGGGGGAAAAAAAAATCACATCGTTATATAAGCAGTTTGTACGAGTATATGTGATTTTTTTAAATATTTAAAGAAATAATTTAAAGAAATTTATATTACAAATAAAACTGAAGGTTCCCCTTGACTACTCTTTCTTTGTAGATCCTACTGCCTCTCCCTAGAAGTGATTACTTATCAATTATGTATTATACTTCCATGATTTTTCTGTAATTTTGTGTGTATGTGTTTTTCCTCCCATTGCATAAATATAATACTGATGTATTTGGCACTTTTTTGCCCCACTTTTTTCCCATTCTAGTTGCTTGTGGATTTGCCTTATTGTTTAAAAACAAAACAAAACTTCTTGGTATTCTACTGAATGGAAGTACCATAGATAATCATTCTGAGTTTGAAGGGCAGATAAGTTGTTTTCAGAGATTCTTTATTTGTGTTTACTTTTTAAAAAATAATACTTTTAAAACTATCAATTATTTGTTAGTTTTTTTTTTTGTAACACTATGGTAGAAGATGTTTTAGCCTCAGGATACATTAGTGAATAAGACTCCTGCTATTATGAAGCCTAAATTCTAAGGAGAGTGGGGCAGATAATTAATTCATTTTCAAAAAGAATTCTTAATCCTTTAAAAATTTAAGAGTGATAAGTCCAAAGAAGGAAATAAAATGATAGAGAGTTGTGGGCAAGGGGGCTGTTTAAATAAATACTTTTCTTGTGACTTCAAAAAGATTCTACCAATTTTACTCCCATTTATTGCATATAAAAATGTTGGTTTTCCTTGTGCTTTCACTGATCTGAGAACTGTCCTTAAAATTATAATTATTATTTTTGCCATTACAGTAAGTGAAAAGCATAAAATTGTTTTAATTGGCATTTTTCAGTTACTAGTGAGGTTAAAAATTATGCTTTTGTGGATATTAGGCTTTAGTCTGGTGGAATGTTCATAAGAAAATTAGCACTTAGGACACTGGATAAATAGAAAGCAATGCAGTAAGTTTCACTAAATATAACATAGTAAATATATAGTATTGTATAAATACAATAAATTTAACCCTAAAATACTAGAAACTTCAGTCAATAGGTAAAATAAAATAAAAGAATCACTGTTAGATTGTACTTTCAGGACAAACTTCTTTTTTAGAAAGATTCCCTAACTTGGTTGAGTTCTAGTATGAAATTCAGTTCTCTCTAAAGAAGATAAACTTTTAGAAAAAGGTCTAGATAGAAGAAAGGAAATGTTACCAAGGTTTTGGAGAGCCACTGTTACTAGTATATAGCCCAAATTAATAGTTTCTTGGCTAGAGAAGGGTAAAGGACTGTATGGCTGTTTACTTTTCATATCCCTTGTATACTTGGAGTATAACCAAATAGTTCACCTTAGATTATTGGAGATCCTCTCTCTCCTTAGTGCCTTGTATAACTTGATGAATTCTTAAACTTTTGGTCTCAGGATTTATTTCACACTCTTAAAAATTATAAAGGATCCAAAGTGCTTTTATTTGTGTGTGTTATGTCTGTTTATATCATTTTTAAAGAAATTTTAAAGCACTACTTAATTTATTAAAAAATTACAGTAAACCCAGTACATACTAACATGAATAAAAATTCTTTTATAAAGATCAACTCTTTTCCAAAGCAAAAAAAAAAAAAAAAAGTTAGAAGAGTGCATTGTTTTACAGTTTTGTGTAGATTCTTCATTATTAATCTTAACAGGAGATAGCTGGATTCTCATTTGCTTCTGCATTCAGTCATTTGTTTTATATTGTCTTGGGTAAAGTATGTGGAAGAAAATCTAGCCTCACATAGCTGTGTAGTTGGGAAAAGGAAGAGTATTTTAATACTCTTTTCAGATAAAATGTGGATATTCTTTGCTAGTAAACCAAAATTTGACAAGTGGTAGTTTCTTAAAGATTAGTCAGTATGGAATCTGAAACCATATTGATGACATTCTTGTACTCCGCTAATAACTAAATGGATCTTTTACTTAGGTGTGATTTTGTAATATCATGCATTGATCATTTGGAAAATATCAGTTCACTTGAGTTAATGCGTTTCTTCTGAATGTTGGCATATTTTGTTATATAGTATCCAAAAATTGCATTTATTAATATCACCAATAATCTTATCGGAAAAATTGTTTAAATATTGGAAAGCTGTCAAGCTCACTATGGCAGATACAATTTTCCAAATTCTAAATGATGTTTTAAAAGCTCAAGTGTTATCATTTGTTTTTCCTTAAAATGATAAACTCATCTTGTTTATTTTTGAGAACTACATAATCATGTCTGCCAAATAACCAAATCTGGATAACCATGGTTCATTTGTCAGCCTTTTTTTTTTTTAAATAAAAATGATACTACATTTTTATGAGAAAAGTAACTAGTTCAGCTTATGACTTAAACAATTATACAGGTACTTTTCCTCAGAACTGTACTTTGATATATAGCAGAAATGCTTTCTGTGTACTTCCTATTTGTATAGAATATGCAAAAGCTGTGTATGTAAGAATTAAGATTTAATACAATTTTATTAAATTTAATCATTTTTACTGTCTTCATGAAGGACATTCTTAAGAGAAACTGGCTTAAAAAGAACTGAGTGTACAGTGGTTAAAGAAAACAGAAAACAATGGCTACTCCTACTAATGGTACCACTGATTCATGTTTGGTTGCCAGCAGTTTTACTGCTCATTGCTTTGCACCGTCATTGTACATATCATTGTAACGAAAAAGGCAAATAATGTCTTGGTGCTGTTGTGAAAATAGTTTTGAGCCTTGTAAAACCCCTGAGAGGGTCCATGGACCATACTTTGAAAAGACACACAAGTATTTGAATAATTAATAACTGAATGGTAATGTCATGGCATCTACTTACTCCTACCTTCTTATTCTGTTTTCTTTTTTCTGTTTTTTCCTTTGCTTTCCTTTCTTTTTCCTGCTGTTGTTTTGACTGTTCTCCTTTTCCCCCCTTTCTACAGCTGGCTTAGAAGTTAGGTATTCTATTTTAATTCTTTTGTTAATTGAATTAAATATTTATTTTGCTTGCTTTCCTTAAAGTCTCAAGTTAATCAGTGTCTCTGTTCTCATTAAGAACCTTGGAACACCTTAATCTTGCTCCAGTTACCTTCTATGTTATTTTTAGCATTTTAATTCTACATTATTCTGTTATGAAATACTTCAAATATGCACAAAAGTAAGAGAATTGGACAGTGAACTCCTGTATATCAACCATCCATATTCACTTACTACCTTCGCTTCATCTAGACCTCTTACTGAAGATTTTTTTTAATTTAAAATATTTTATTGTACTTGATTTATCTAAAATAATTGTTTTGGCATACAGTCAATATGAAACATTAATGAGATAGTTGGCATTCTTTCATAACATGTCTTTAAAAACCGGTGTATATTTTATGCTTGTAGCACAACTTAGATTGACTATCCACATTTTCAGTGCCTAGTAATGTGACTTTGGATATCATTGTTGGACAGCACAGCTTTAGAAACAAGAGTTTGAAGTAGGGCTAATGTCTGAATGATATACAAAAGGCAAGTTTCTTTTCAACATAAATTATTTTCTAACAGCTAGAGCTGTTGGACAATGGCATGCATTTCCTCATAAAATAATGCAATCCTTGTCATTGAAAATATTCAGAGAGGGGATGGTCGGAGAATGGATTATTCCTGTATTGGGTAAGACCTGCTGTTTGTTTTTTTAATGGCCAATAACATTTATTAAATTTTTTAAAAAGCTGTTTAATAATTCCAAATCATGCCCACTAATATAAAACTAAAAATTACGAGTTCTGCCTCTTATATGTAGGTAGATCTGCCTCCCTGCCTTCTTTCTACAAATGGAATCAGGCTATATATACTGCTCTGTAAGTTGCATTTTTTAATAAACAGTTATCCTGAGTACCTACCCAATAGAAGGAGCAGTATTTCCTTGGTATCATCTGATACCCCTACAGATTTGTTTCAGAAGTTGGTTTGTTGACTAGGATTCAAACAAGGAGTATACATTTCATTCTTAAGTTTTCCAGGTCTCTCTTTTAATCCCCTTCCCTCTTTTATGACATTGACCTGGTCGGAGAAGCTAGGTCAGTTACCCTATAGAATGTCCCACCTTCTGGATTTCTCAGTTTGTCATGTATGGTAACTTGTTCTTTTAGTATCATTTAACTTCTTTTATCCCTTACATTTCTGTAAATGGAAAGTAGTTCTCAAACCACACTGTCCAAAATACTAGCTATGTGAGCAACCACTAGTGGCAATTTAAATTTAAAGTAGATTGATTTGAATATAATTAAAAACTCAGTCCTTAAGTTACACTAGCCACATTTCAAGGCCTCAGTATCCACATTTAGAACATTTCCAGAAGTGATTAGTTGACGGGTAGCACAGGGAAATACGTACAAGATCCTGTGGTAGCTCACAGTGAAAAAAAATGTGACAATGATATGTATGTTCATGTTTAACTGAAAAATTGTGCTTTACACTGGAATTTGACACGACATTGTAAAATGACTATAACTCAATAAAAAAAAGTTTAAAAATAAATAAATAAAAATAAAAATTAGAAACACCTGAATGTGCAGCAATAGGGGAATGTGCAGAGATTCTAAAACACCTATGTTTGAGTATTATGCAGGCATTATAAATATTTATGGCAAATTTTAGTAACTTTGAAATTTTTTATAATAAAATTTTTTAAGCAAGTTACAGATTTATATAATCAATTCTGAGAAAAACATATGTAGAAGAGAAAATTATGGGAATAAATACACCAAAATGTCAAAAATAAAATAATAAAAGGGAAAAAAAAAGAAAAAGAAAGAGGTAGGTCTATGAGTAAAGAAAAGTTGCTAGAGAGGAACAACTATTATTTTAAAGAAAAATGACTCTAGGGCAGTAGTGGTAGCCATCATAGGAACATTGAACGCTAACAAAAAATAATAGCAATGGAAATTTTGAAAAAAGAACAACAATCCTGGCAGCAAAAACGTAGATTGATTGTTATGTCGCTTCAACCTCTTATTTCAGTGATGAAAAAAAAAAGAACATTTCCATCATCACAGAGAGTTCTGTTGGACACTACTGATCCTAGAGGTTGTCTAGATTCACGTTTAGTATTTTTGGTGAGAATATTTCATAGGCAGTGCTATGTTGCTTTGTATTGTGTCACATCAGAAGAGACACATACCTTGTTGTCCCACTTTTAATAACATTAAGATTGAGCAGGTCGTGATGAGCTTGATACCCTCGTTGTAAAGTTTCTAATTATGTTTACTCTAAGTAAAGACAGTTTTTCTTCTATTGAACTCTCTAATCTTGCTCTCTTTTTTTTTTCTTGATTTACTGCATTGTTTAAAACTTTTAGTAAAATTGTTAAGTAGAAATGCTGAGAGTTACTGTTCTTGCTTTGTTCCTAGTCTTAAGGAAAAATGACGTAGTCTTTCATCATTAAGTATTTTAGTTGTAGTTTTTCTTAGATGTCCTTTATCAGATAAAGTTCTAATCCTTGCTTGCTGAGTCTTTTTATACGGATAGATGTTTTGTCATGTTTTTCTGTGTTTATTGAGATAATCATATGATCTTCTCTTTTATTCTGTTAATGTGATAAATAATAGATTTTTTTCCTGTGAATGTTTTACCTTACATCTTTGGGACAGATCCCATTTGGTTATGATATATTCGCATTTTATATATTACTGGATTGCTTACATTTTGTTAATGATTTACATTTGTGTTCTTAAGGAATATTGTTCTATGATTTCCTTTTCTTATGATGTCTGTGATTTTGGTGTCAGGGTAATGATGGATTTCTCCTGTGTCTTTTTGACATAACTGCAGTTTTCTTTGATAACTTGCATGCTTTTTCCCCTCATGTACAATAAGATGTCCAAGGCTCTGTACAAAAGGGTTTCTCAGCATGTTCCCTCAATAGAGAATGTTCTTTGAAGAAGTCCTGCCACTGCTTTTTAGTACTCTCAGGTTACCACTGATATGACAAAAGCATTAATAAAAAAAAATTTTAAGAGAGAACTAAAAAAAAAAATCTAGTGAATACTGAATGCTTTAACTCCAAATACCTCCATATTTTCCCCCCTATTTTTTTAATTAAAAAAAATTTTTATATACAACAGTATCAGTTGAATTTGGAAATCTCAAAGTGCACAATGCTTTACTACACTGAAAGAAATCTTAAACTGAACAAAATTATAAGATTTTTAGGTATATAGTTTTAAGTTCTTCGGTTTAGAATTGTTTCACATCATGAGGAAAAATTTAAGGTTTTCCTTTTTTTTTTCCTTTTCTTTTCTTTTCCTGTCAGCTTATTCTTTCTGTAATATTAAGCCTTGGGAGAAGGAAGGTAGGTATGCTATGGGACCCATCAATCAGTCAGTCACAGAGCTATCCACACTGATCTAACATCAGTCTAGCTGATCTAACTTCTTTCAATCCAGTGAAATAAATTTTCTTATTGTAGGATTGTAGATGATTGAGCTCAGTCTGTTGACATTGATTTATAATAATAACTAATGGTGAAATATCAAGATATATTCATAAGTGAATAAATTTTATACCATTTTATACACCTTTTTATCTTAAAATAACTAGAATCTTATCTCTATTCAGATAGTAAAATATTTAGATTATGTAAAGCAAATCATCTTTGGCTGTCTCATCACATATTAAATGAGCATGAGAGAATTGGTTTATGAATCTGCATGCTGTTAGTTTTAGGTCAGTGAACAAAGTGGAGTTTTTTCCACGTATATTCAAAAAATTTTACTCTTAGGATTGTATGTGAAAAACAAGTGCTATCTAAAATGTCTTAATAGTGTTAACTTGTATACTTAATATAATAGTTATAGTAGTTTTACTATAAATAAACCTTTCTTTTAACTTTTCAGGCACAAAAATCTCAAACCAAGAAATCCTGGACAACAAGGACAGGCACCGTCTTTAAGTCAGCAACAGCAAGTACTTGCTAAGCACAAGACCAATGAAAAGCAAGAAAAGAGTGAAAAACCACAGAAACGCCCCTTGACTCCTTTTCACCACCGTATATCTATTAGTGATGATGTTGGCATGGACACGGATTCAGCCAGCCAAAGACTTGTAATCTCTGCTCCAGACAGTCAAGTGAGATTTTCAAACATCCGAACTAATGATGTAGCAAAGACTCCTCAGATGCATGGCCCTGAAATGGCAAATTCACCTCAACCACCCCCACTTAGTCCTCACCCATGTGATGTGGTTGATGAAGGAGTAACTAAAACACCTTCAACTCCTCAAAGTCAACATTTTTATCAAATGCCAACACCGGATCCCTTGGTTCCTTCTAAACCAATTGAAGATAGGATAGACAGTTTATCCCAGTCTTTCCCAGCTCAATTCCAGGAAGCTGTAGAACCTACAGTATATGTTGGTACAGCAGTAAACTTGGAAGAAGATGAAGCTAATATAGCCTGGAAGTATTACAAGGTCCCAAAGAAAAAAGATGTAGAATTTTTACCACCTCAACTTCCAAGTGATAAATTCAAGGATGATCCAGTTGGACCTTTTGGACAGGAAAGTGTAACATCAGTTACAGAGTATGTATTTTTTTAATAGTCACTATTATAATATAAGGGTGGAAATGATGTAAGTTCTTAATACTAGGACTCCAGAATTGGTTTCAGGGTAGGATTTACGATAATAAATCCTTTGAGTATTAGTTTTGTATAATTTCTTTACTGTGTTTTTTTCTCAGGGAACTTCTTTATTATGAAATATGTTAGTCACAAAAAAGTGGAGAAAATAATAACATTTATCCATCTACCAACTTAAAGATTTGTCCACCAACAAACTTAAGGATTTTACATACTATTAGAACTCCTGTGTACTATTTTTCTTCCTCCATATTTCTTCCACTGTCCTGAATTTGGAATTTAACATTTCTACACATGTTTTTATACATGTAACTCTAGTTAAATTTTTTAATTTGCTCTCTAGTATTTCTTTGTTATGAATATGCCATAATTTATCTACTTTCTAGATATGGACGTGTTGGCTATTTTTGATTTTTCACAAAGAATGTAGCAGTGAACTGTGTATCCATTTCCTTGTGCTCTTATGTAAGAATTCCTCTGAAAATGAAATTGCTGGGCATATGGGTATGTCCATATTCAACATTAAGAGTCGTTGCCAAGTTGCTGTACCAGTTTACACCTTCATCTCATCAACCATCAGATAAGAGATTGACTGTCACTCTACATTTTCCTCAGTACTTTGTATTGTAAGACCTAATTTGGCTAATCTGCTGCATGCAGAATAGCATCTTACTGTCTTAATACATGATTTCCAGATTCCTAGTAAGGTTAAACATCATTTAAAAGGTTTATTGGGCATTTAGATTTCCTCTTCTGTGGATTGCCTGTATATCATATTTTTAGTGTATTTTCTTTTTTTCCTGATTTATTCTTTGTATATTCTGGCTATTAATCTTCTGTTTAGAGATATCTTCCTCCATTCTTTGTCCACATTGTGTATGATATACTTTAAGCAGAAGTAGGTTTTTTTCAAGTCTCCCTTTACTTTCTATGTTCTGAATATATTTATAGTCTGCCCCATAAGCTTTTTGCATTTTTATCTAGAGATTTTTTTTAAGGTGAAAAATCAACCAACAAAATGCCATTCTATTCATTAAAACTATCTACCTATTTATCAATGCAAAGCCAAGTAGTGTGCAAAGATTACATTTGCTTCTCTATCAGTCCATTGTCATTGAAAGCTAAAGGGCTTAGAATTTTGAAATTTCACAGGAATATGTGTATGTATAGTGGTCTTTCATTATGTCCTTGTACTGGGCATTTGAGGAGGACTGGTTTAATTTGAAGTCTTTTTTTTTTTTTTTTTTTTGGCCTGTCACTGAGAAATTTCTCTTTTTCTTGGCTAATATCTCCATTTTTCCCTATTCTCTGAGGAACCTCTGCAGTTTAGATGTTGAAATTCTATATTTTCTCTAATTTTCCATCTTTTTTTCCTGAGGGACTTCCTTAGCTTTCTTTCAGCTCTTTTCTTATAGTCTTAATATTTCTTGCTCATTTAAAAAAAATTCGACTTTTTCTAATAACACTCCCTTGTTTAATGTCCTGGAATTTTTTTCCTTTGGAATTACTTTATTTTGATCTTTTGCTTTACTGTACTGCTTCTCACCACATTTCTTATTACTATTTTATCTTACACATTTTAGACTGAGAAATAGAGGAGCTGACTGGAGATTTTGTGTATAAAGGCAGACTGTTGGTTGGCAGGTCGTACTCATTTGATAAATATTTTAGTATGAACTGTATATCAGTTGCAGTCATTCTACTTTATGGTAATGAAGTAGGGGATCTTTCGAGAGGGAAGTCCTTGTACTTAAAATTCCAGGATGAAAAGGATGCCAGATCTTGCATATTCACATAGTTTATTTTTCTTAGAAAAGGAACCCTTTCTGTTCCTCTGTTTTCAACTTTTTTTCCTTTCTGTCTAGAGATGTAAGTCCAGATTTTCTCTGGTTTTAGGCAGTTTGACTCTTTAGTTGTTCATATAGTTTGCCTTTAGCTCCCTCTTGCATATTCTAAGCCGTGAACTTACTACTCTGCTGTGTTTCGTTCATTTTGAGCTTCCCTGAGACTAAATAAAATGCCTGATCCGTGTATAGCCTCTCTCTCATTTTTCCTGCTGTTGGATATTTATTTTCTTTTAAATTCCTTGATTATCATTTTAGTAGGCAAACCTGTGTGCTTCATCTAGCACTTTGAATCTTAGAAATATTCTAATGTGGATTTTTTGAAAATTAAAATTAAGCTGAATTTGAAATTGAGGGACTTCAGGATATCCTTATGCTCATGGAAGAACTGGATCTCTCGAAAACAAATGATGTCTTTCTTGGAAATAAGTCTTAAAAGATCTTAATCTTATCTCTGCTGGCTGTAATATAAAAATCTAATCTAGCTTCAGCTCTTGCCTAAACTACTGTTGGTCTCCTTGTTTCTGTACTTCTCTTCATATGTTCTCTATACGGTAATCAGAATAATCGTTGTAAGTTAAATATTATGTTACTCATTTGCTTAAAACTCTTCAGTAGTTTCCTTCCCTTTACCTTTAGAATGAAATCCAAACTCTTTTCCTCATCTGTGAGATTGTACAGTCTCCTGCTACCTAGTTCTTCACTCTTGTTTGTTACTTTCTGGTTTGCTTCCTGATTTAACCACACCAGCTTTCTTGCTGTTCCTTCAAAAAGCTAAGATCATTTCTCATGTCCTTTAGAATTGTCCTACAGATAGGAGGAACAGCTCACCCTGTATCAATCAGTCAAACTCAAAAGTTAACTTCTCAGAAAGTATTTCCGTGATGATTCTTCCTATGTCCTGTGCACTGCTTTCATTTTCTCCCTGTAAAAAAAAAATACATATATATGTGTGTGTGTGTGTATATATATATATGTATATATATACGTATATATATACACACACACACATATATATATAATGCCAATTACATATATATAATTATCTGAAATAATATTACATATTTGTCACTGGTCTCTTCTATATTAGAATGTAAACTCTATGAGGGCAAGGACTTTGTCTTGTCTACTACTGTGTTCCTCCAGCATAAACACAAACACACACACACACCCCTAGGATAGAACAATCCTATGCCACATAGTAGACATTCAACCATTGTTTGGATGAATGAAATGACAGTATGGCCCTAGATTACGATTTTAAAACTTATTTTCTTTTTAGGTGTTATATTTTTTTAATTTAATGTGTGTAAAAACATAGTGGGGTAAATATTTTTAGTTAAAAACTTTAAGAATGAGAGTTTTTATGGGGACCTTATATTCATAAGATCCAGGAATTCTAGGCATAACTTTATAAAGTGTATTGGCTGCTTGTGTACATGAGTATCTGTAAGTGAAATGAAGGTCTCTTAGAAGTTAATACAGTTTAACCTTAGAATCTTTCTAAAATTACTTGATTTTTCTCATTGAGTAAGAATGAGAAGAAAGAAGCATAACGTAGAAAGCATGTAGCATGTAGAGTAGAATGCTGCTGGATCAAGATTTTGTAAATTAAGGAAATAACATGCCTCTGCCTATTCCTGGTCACCTTTTTTTTCTGCCCCATAAAAAGAAAACAATAAAAAAGATTGAATAAAGGGTTTTTTTAATTGAGTGTTTCATAAGAATATTGTTTGGTTATGCTAGTTACTAAAATGTGTATTATGTCACAAATTGCTTGTAGATAGAATCTTTGTTTTTGAATGGTACTAGTAGATTAGAATAGGGTAGGTGTTGCAGAAAGTCAGCTGTCAGGGGTTTAGCTGCTGTATGAAGTAAGAAACATTTATGGAACATAATTGTTTTCTACTTGGTAGGTTAAAAGTTTTGGTTTTTATGTTATCTGGATGATTCTTTCCTTTTCCTGTAGTTAACTGTTCTGTGGCAGTAGTTCTCAATTGGGGCAGTTTTGTGCCTCACCCCCCTAGGTAACATTTGGCAATGTCTAGAGATATTTTTGGTTGTCACAACTGAGGGTGTACTACTGACATCTGATAGGTAGAGGCCAGGGATGCTACTGAATATCCTACGATGTTTAGGACAGTCCCCCAACACAGAATTCTCTATTCCAAAATGTTAACGGTATTGAGGCACTTTAATGTCACAGATAAGTTTTAACAGAAACTTGAACTCTAAAATAAGTTATTAAATTAGGTATGCCAGACATATTTACTGATTAGTGTCACTAGGGAAATGTTTCCCATACTATTTTAGTCTCCCAAAACCACAGTGAAATACCTGTCATGGTCTTCAGTGTTTGTATTACGCTAAAACAAAAACAATTTTTTTCTCATAATTAGTAATTTATTCCAACAAGATCTTTTTAATTCGGATAGCTGCTATTAGTGTTACTTGAGGCGGGATATCATGAGGATCAATCATCTTCATATAGAAAGTGGCAGAGCCAGTTGACAAAATCAGATAATGTCCTTTGTCATTAAAAATAAATTCTATGAGTTACTATTATGCTTTCTTGGTGGCATTTAAGCAATCTTAAATTCTTTATAGAAACATTCTGTAGTTTTAAAGATTAATATGATCAAACACATTTCTAGTCATAGAGTAATCCATTCAAAAGCCTGGCTTGTTTTATATAAATTTGTGAATTCATATTACCAGTCATTGTAAATTTCTATTACCTTTTTTGATAGTTTGAGTTTGAAAGTGTTTTTGAATGTATAGCAGTTAATTTTAATGAGGTTAGAGGGTTGTTGCAACCCCTGCATTCTTCCTCCTTTCTTAGGAAGATTATCTTTTTAAATTCATATACCTCAAAGATACATTTTATCAGTTTGAATAAAACTAAAGTTTTTCTAATATACAAGATGCTGTGAGGCACTGTTGGGGTATAAAATTAATTTGGTCCTGACCAAAATGAAATTGTAGTCTAATGGAAAATAACATTAAATTCTCTGGTAGAGATATGTATAGAATACAGTAGGGATGCAGAGCCAGAATGAGGAGTAATTTAATTCTATTTATGGAGATCAGAAGCTTTATATAGTTTATGTAGGTAGATTATAGGGTGCTGCTTAGTAGTTTGGTATGCATGATGAGAAGTGAGACCAGCAAACTATGATAGAGCTATAGAATAGAATGGCAAAATATTATTTATAATCTTTATATATTATCCTTGAGATGATAGGGACATTGCTGCAAGTTTTTTGAGGTTGATAAAATAATAGGGTTTGGAAAATAAGGATTTTAGAAATGTTAATCAAGTAGGATTATTGAAAGATTGTTTGAAATGTAGGGATATATATGTATGAAAGGAGATCAGTTTGAACATCTATTTGAATTGTTTAATTGTGAGATGATACAGGGCCCTCACTAGGAAATTAGAAAGACATAGTAGGGATAGAAGGATTTTTACAGGTGTTGTGGAGTAGACTAAAGAACTTTATGGCCAGTTAGAGTAGATATATAGTGCAAAGAGGGACAAGAATGCATCAGTAGAAATTTAAAAAAATAGTTTGTTTATAATAGTTGACTTTTCCAGAGGTGTACCTTTTTAGAAATGATGGAGAAGAAATTTAGACCTTTGTTTTCATTATGTTAAGTGATAACTCAGTCTCCGTTTGGCACAAATAAATGAAGTTTTCCATTGGTTGCTGTTACAGGGTGGCACTAGGCTTTTATAATTGGTGGATAAATGAAAGAAAGAAATACTCTTGATTTTTCTGATCAGTTTTGGATGGTGATGGCTGCTTAACTAGTACAGAGTTCATTAGAATTTATTTCTAAGTGCTTTCTTTATTCTCAGACTTCATATGCAGCAGATGATGCCAATTTTTTTAGCAGCTAATTTAGAGCAAAATTCCTTTTCTTATTTGTGATAATTTAGTTGGGGGAGAGAGACTTTGGCGATGAAGCATAGCATATCCCCCACATAGGATATACACATTTATGGCAAATACCTTTCTTTTGCTTCTAATTATTTTTAGTTTCTTTATTAGTTGTTGATAACATCTACCTTAGAATAGTGGCCTAAGACCTTGTGACTTTTAAGGAGAGCAAAATTTCTGCCAGGAAACATTACAGTTGTTTTTAAATATATTTTTTAAAGAATTTAACACTTATTTTTAGTAAAATTTGTGATTGCTTAAAATAGTCTCCTGTTCTGATTCAAAAGAAACTTTCCTAAACCCTGAACAAAGAACTGTACTTGAGCATAGTTCTTATCATGTCTTGTTCAATAGTAAGACTACATCAGGGTATCTTAACCATAATGTTCACAATAGTATTACCTCTTATGTTGTATGAGTGATATACCACATTTTGGTTGTATGTATATAGTTATAGAATGCATTATTTGATCTCTAAAAGATAGTTTCTAATTTGTTTCATAGACAGAAGTCCGTGATGAAATAAACTTGTTTTGTCTTACTGTATTCTAAATCTTTTAGGATTTTTTTCTTTTAAAATTTTTTTCTTTTCTTTGGATCTTCCTTATTTGATATCTCATTTTAATACAATAAAGCTACACTTTTGACAGCTAGCATAACTCAGTTTAAGGATTGGTTCTAAATATTGGAGACGGTGCTGAAAAAGTTACTATTAAATTTTTTTTGAGATTTATTAAATTTATTTCTTCCTTAACATTTCCTTCTATAGCTTATCTCCTATAATTGCCAATTCTAAATATTGTCATACCTTGTCTGGAAGAATTTTTACTTAATAAAGGCATAAAAGCTTATGCTGCTATAAGCCATGTTAAATTCTCTGCAAGTACATTTTAGGGTACTATGTTACTATGTCATAGTAAAAGGAAGGAGCTACAATTAATGAATAACATAAAAGTAATTTCACTTTGCTTTGGGTTTTGCAAAGCTTCCTGTTCACGGCTGTACCTAATCATTCTTTTCTAGTTTGTCTGTATTTAGCTTTATATCTGATTGAAACTCTCTCTGTAGTTAACTACTTGGGTATATGTGAAAATTCCTTTTAGAAAAGAAGAGGTATGTTGTTCCTGTTCACGAAAGTGTATGTATACTATATAACTGGATAGTGATTAAATGATAACTTGAGTTTTTAACCTGGCATCTCTTAAATATCACAATTACTCAATTTTTATCAGTTTTAAATATAGAAAGATGTATAATATAAATCACTTATTTTTAACTTTATTGTGACTTGATATTTTTGATATTATTGACTTCATTTAAATTCTTTGCATATCCCAATGTCTGTGAGAACTTTCAATAAAATAACAAAAAGTTGTCTTTAGGTATTGCATTTGGTTTACTCATTTTTATTCCTAATAGAGCCCTGTGCAGCAGGATTTTTCCTTTTAATGTTACTGCCCACTAGCTTAACAGCTACCTGTGTGTAAACAGTGTGGCAGTTTTTAATGCTTCTGCCAGAGGACACCTTAATATGAAAAACAGTTTTTTTTATTCACCTTAACACAGTATAGTCTTTCAGATTAGTGAGTGCCGGTGGAGGTAGGTTCTTATACTTTCCCCTGTGAGTAGTTGTGTGAATACGCATACTTAAAACCTTTCCAGCCCTAACTCTGCCATCAGGTGACTCTTCTTTCTACATAATTTTCACATCAAAGTCAGCATACCCTGATTCCTATTTCATGAGGTAATTTTAAGTATTAAATAAGAAAATGCATGTCAAGGTAGATGGAAGTGCTATTTTGAAGTTTTATGTTGGTATCTGATAGACAATTCAGGAGACAGTTCTTTAGGGTCTAATATGGTGAGGTACAAAGTTTCTCTTAAGAAATGCTTATTCGTTTGTAATTAGGTGTTTTTTTTTTTTTAATGGAGGTACTGGGGATTGAACCCAGGACCTTGTACATGCTAAGCATGTGCTCTGCCACTGAGCTATCCTTTCCCTCTTCATTTGTAGAACAGAACTAATCTAACAAATAGAGAACATATCCCTACTGACAGTTGTGTTAGCACTATGTTCCTGTGGATGAAAATTTCTGTAGGCTTGGGATTTTAGTTTTGGGGATGAATCTGAGGCATACTGGGAATAACAGAGACATATACATCATATCTGAAAGCATGTTTAGAAAATATCAGTAATTCTTTTGATCACCTGTTTCAACTTTAGTTTATAGGGTATAGAGTGCTTCTAATATTGGGCATTGGTGAATAGATTAACAGGATATGGTATCTCTGTCATTCAGAGAATTTATAAACTAGCAAATACCTTTATTGCTCCCAAATCTTACTTCTCTTAGGAATTTTTGTCTTAATACTCAGGACAGACAAGCAGTGACAGCCGTATCAATTTCTAACGAATAAAGAGGGTTTCTTTCAAATTACAAGATACTGTATTTTAGAATCATAGATGCAAACACAGTATCTCAATCCTGTGTAGCTTTTAGATTTCATGTATTAATTTAGCAGATGTTTACTGAGCACCTATTATGTGCCAGGCACTATTCTAGGCATTTGGGATAGTTTAGTAAACAAAGACAAGGTATTTAGAGGCTTACACTCTAGTGGAATTGACAGTCAATCATGAAGCAAATTATATGGTTTGTTAAGAGACAAGTGCTGTGGAGGGAAAGATAGAGCAGAGTAAAGGGGATCAATGTTAAGGCAGTGACGTTTGGATGAAGACTTGAAGAAATTCAGGGAGTTGGCCGTGCAGATATTAGGAGGAAGAATGTTCCAAACAAAGAGAACAGCCAGGATTGTGTCTGACCTGTTTAAGGAATATCAAGGAAGCCCTTGGAAAAAGAGAGAGAGGGAGAAGTAGACGATGAGGTTGGAGGGGTAAGGCGGAGACAGATAATGGAAAGCTTTGGTAGGATATTATAAGGACTTTGGTTTTCACTCAGTGAAATAGTCACTAAAGGATTTTGAGCATTATCTGACTAGAAGCTTGGCTGCCGCTCTTCTGGCAGCCTGGGAATCTCAGCTTTGCAAGCCACAGAGAACATGAATCTAGGAGTCTAAAAAGAGTTGTGAAAGTCCTGCTGGTTTTCAGGGTTCTGTGGTGCAGGTCAGCTTGTTGTGTGGCTTCCCTCTCTTAGTCTTAGATTTCGACTTCTCTGCTCTCTCGGTTTCCAGTAGTTCGTCTTTCCAACTTCCCTGTTGTCTCCTCACTTTTTCTATGGTCCTTTTTCATTTTATTCACTATTTTAGGAGAATATAGAGAAACATTTGTTTATCAGTCACCTGGTGGAACTGGAAGACTGATACTGTAAAATTTATGTGATTATTGAAAACCTCTGAGGTACTTGCGCTGAAACTCCATTTGCCATTGTAAAAACATTTTGCTGGAATTAGTCATAGTGATGTTACTTTCATGAAACAAATGAGGCTCTTAAATTTTTAAAAATTAAAATATGTCCACTCATGGCAATAGGACAAGGATAATCACTTTCATTGTATAAATGTATAAAGGTATAAATTATATGATAGTAGTCTTATTTCACAGTATAGCCCACATTTTGAAAGTTCTTGAGCTGATCAGTTTAGATTTAAACCCCTTTCAAGTGAATGGATTTGGACAAGTCAGTGCTCTTGAGGACTTGGGAACAGACTGGATTACCAAAAGGTGACATGTTTTGGTGGGAAGACTATTGAGACCTGGATTTTAGCTCCATTTCTCTATTGCTAAATTTGAGATACTTCAGTAAATCACATGACCTTTCTATGACTCAGTTTCTTCATTTGTAAAATGAAGAATTGCAAGTTAGATCATCTCTAAGTAATTCTAAAAACTTTATGATACTTATGACATTTTGGAAATTTTTATGCTTTATGGAGAATAAAGATAATTAATTTTCTGATTTTATTTTTTTTACACAGGTTAATGGTGCAATGTAAGAAACCTTTAAAAGTTTCTGATGAATTAGTGCAGCAATATCAAATTAAAAATCAGTATCTTTCAGCAATAGCATCTGATTCAGAACAAGAACCTAAAATTGATCCATATGCATTTGTTGAAGGAGATGAGGAATTTCTTTTTCCTGATAAGAAAGACAGACAAAATAATGAGAGAGAAGCTGGAAAAAAACACAAGGTAAGAGAAATCAAAGTGTCATTGATGATTTTTAGCTCTGCATATAGTACCACACTTCTCATTTAAAAAAAAAAAAACTATCATTTTAACTTAGAAAAACATTTTTAAAAAATGGGTTAATCAGGCATATAAAACTTAGGAGATTATATGGACTTGAAATTATAGCTGGTCTCTGATATTAGAAAGATCTTTATTGTGAAAGTTTTGGGGTTGGAGAAAGAGTACATTAATTTCTGTTATATTGAAATCAGAACATTTAGGTAGATGAAGTGTGTTGATTTTGAGTTAAAAAATTATAAGTGAATATCCAGTTTTCAAAAATACAATAAAATGTACATATCACTGAGTTTATAAAATACATGATATTTTCAAATATGTGAATCAAGAACTTATAGTGAGTGCCTCTGAAAATAAAAAGTTATGTTAATGAAGTGTGGGACATACATATTTGATTAAAATTTTAATTATCAAGTATTTGAGGATCTATTAAGCACAAGATAGTTCTGCTAGATAAGAGTTTTGCCTTAAATACAGAATTAGAAATTGCAAATTATAAAATTGCAAAAAGGGCCCAGTAATATGTTTAACACAAAGAATTCATTTAACAAAGTTTTATTTAGCCTTATGTGTGCCAGGTACTTGACATTTGTTCTTTTGTAAATATGAAAACAGTAATAGCTGGGAAGGCAGTTGGTACTGTAGAAAGAACATGGACAGTGGAATTTGACAAATTTAGATTGAAATCCCAGCTCCATTACTTACCAGCTGTATTTCTTGGGTTATCTTTAGAACTGTTTTTTGTCTGTAAGGTGAGCATACAACTTTTTATATAGGTTAGTTTTAAGAACTAGTGATAATGTCTATAGAACACCTGGTAGAATGCTTCATTCACAGCTACTCAATAGTTGATGCATTTTATTATTGGTAAAATGTATATTTCGGCCTAATATGTAATATTGTATGCAGGTAGAAGATGGGCCATCTAGTGTAACAGTGTTATCACATGAAGAAGATGCTATGTCATTATTTAGTTCCTCTGTCAAGCAAGGTAAATCTTTTATTTCCTATCAAAATACTTCATTCCAGGATTGTTACTCCACACTAATCTGATAGTGTTGGACTTTTAATGTTCCTTTTTGCATAATTCATATGTTTCATAGAGACCTATCTTAAAATTACGGACTTATTGTTTATCTTCTACTGGGAGAAACAGGTTTAGGTTATAGAAATTCTGTTTTGAATTGTTGGAACATCTTTCCGTTTTTAACAAATAAAAATAGTTCTCATCTGTAAAGTAATGAGTTAGGATAAGATCATCGCCTCGGATCCCTCTCAGATCTAAAAACTCAGTTTATGAATTAGGTTTTACTGTAATTTTGTTGTCCTTTTCTCCCTCTCACCCCAAATTAGAAGGATTGTTGCTGAGGTCATTATTAATCTAACAAATTTTTATTGAGCACATATTATGTAAGGCACTGTTCTCATCACTGGAGATTCAGTGGTCAGTACTCCACTTTGAAAGTGTCGGATTTGTGCTTCTTGTGTGTGTATACAGTAGAGAATACTAATAAATGATACATTAATTCTTTTGTAAAATCTATTTAACTTGATGGAGGGCAAAGGAAGTCGTCCTTGGTACGTATCTTTTAGGAACAAATTTTTCTTGTAATATTTGAATAAATGGAGAGGATCAGGCTCTGTGCAGCTAAAAACAGGAATTAGGAAAGAGTCCTTTGGAATAAGGAAGAGATGGTTTTTCATGAAGTAAATTTGGTGGTCAGTGGTTCTTAAGTAGCTTAGTGAGTTAACAGTTTGGGTTCTTTAGCCTATTCACATACCCTTAGATATAGGGAATGTGTAATTGCCTTCTTGTATTTGTGTGGCTTTCTCAAAATGTGGGACCGTCTGCCACATTCTGGAGCATATTTTGAGGTGAAACTTGGAAATTTTGATTTTTAGTAAGTACTCTAGATGATGTTTTACATTTTTACTAAAATTTCAGAGCTACTGCTCTAGTGAATCTTTAGAACTGACATGCAGAGGCACTTGGAAAGTCACTTCCATCTTTCTGAAAGTGAAGGCTATTTCAAGTCATTGAACAGCTTTGGAAGGTTTATACACCAAACTGCATTTTTTTTTTCTTGTGCACAAAGATAAGAGGACTTTAACTTTTACTTTTGCATTTTTATTTTTTCCTAAGTTATCATATATATTCCCCCTAAAACTGGGGGGGAAAAGCAAAAAGGAAAATTTTGGAATTGAAATGAAATTTAACTGAGTTACTTAAGTAAGTACTTGAGTACCTGGCACTAGACAATTTGCTTTACCTACATTCCATCACATGTAATTCTTGCCATTACTGAGGCACAGAAGTTAAGTAACTTGTATGGTCATACTGTTAATGTTAGAGTTGGAATTCAAATTAATAGTCTGTCTGACTCAGATCACTTAATTATTCTGTGCTTCCTTTACATTTCAGGAAGATAACAAAATTAAAATGTGTGTGTGTGTTTAATTCTGTTTTCCTAATAGTGTTTATATTTTTATTTGATATGTTATTCATGTAGATTACTTAGCTATGTTATGGATTACGTAGCCCTTGGTGAGCTTTCTGGAGAAGATACCATCATTTATTTACGACGTTATTTGTATGAAAAAAAATTCTAGCTTTTAAACAAATCACAGTTATTTATATGTCTAGCTTAAATAAATAGAATAATGCTTATTTGGTCAGTAGTAGAATTTTTGATTGTGTTTTTCTGATTGACATATGTAGATGCTCCACGCACTACTAGTCATGCCCGTCCTCCATCAACCAGTTTGATTTATGACTCAGACCTGGCTGTCTCTTATACTGACCTTGATAATCTTTTTAATTCTGATGAAGATGAACTGACAGTGAGTATGCTATTAATGATTAAGATTATAATTTGTTTTCCTTGATTTTATATAAGCTTATTTTTCAGAAGAGATATGTGACTTGAATGCTATGTTTTAGTCCTGAACAATAGGAAATATTTTGGAATAAAATTTTTTTAGTTGGGTTTTTTGTTTTTAACCTCATGTTAGAGCATTCTTGACATAATATCATCTATAAACTGAGTTTCTTTTTTTTTTTTTAATGTTTGAAGGATATGTATGACTAAGCTTATTTTGAGCTCTGCTATATGTTATTTTTCTGCAGTCCTTAGGAAGCAGAAATTATTTACCTGATTTTTGATCCTCTAGTTTTAGAAATGACCCCAAAATTGACTCAATTAGTAAATAATAAATAATTAACACTAAAATTATATTCCTTGTCAATTTTTAAAGGAATACTACTTCTTTTGAATTTCTTTGACATCACAGCCATTATTATAAGACATCTACATACTATAATAATGAAAGAGGAAGAAAAAGTAATGTTTAATCTTTAACACCCATTTGCAGAGACGGGTGAAGATAAAAGAAATTAAAGCTTAAAATGAGATTCCCTAGAATGTCAAGTTTCTGACAATTTAATGAATTGGGTGCTTCATTATAAAAGAGAATTCCTTTTTTCATCTGCGTAAAGGTAGCTTAGAAGTTTCTGTAGTACGTTTGGTCTTTCTTGTCCTATGTCATATATACTTTTAATCTTTTCTCATCAAAGATACATATGTGTGTGTGTATATATGTATGTATATGCATATGTGTATAGATATATAGACACACACTTATATATGCATATTTGTTGTCTTCAATTAAGTGACATAAAGCAGGTATCACTATACATAAACTTTAACTCCACATCTCATGATATAGTATATTTTAGGTAAGTATATCCCTGAATACTCTGGTACCTTTATACTTTCTCTCCTACCATTCGTGTATCAATTGTGGCTCTACTGAGGTAAAAGGTTGTAATCAGAGCTTAGTCTACATATCTATGACAGAGTGGCTAACAGGAGACAAGGAACCAAGCTGACAGCTCAAACAACACTGGTAACAGATTGGAGATGCTAACACCTGGTTTGTCCAATGTATTAAAACTTACCTGTAGTAGGGATCCTGTTGCTTCATCATATGAGATCTTTCTGAAGTTTTGCCTAGTTTTACCTGTTGTAGCATTTTTGCAGGGATTATTAAACAAGATAAAAGTATAAAGAAGAGCTCAGAGGAGTGATTGATTATATAGGAATCTTGAATGCCTTGTATTTAAAGGGACAAAAGCTTTATGCATATCTTTTACTACAAGTCAATTCTGGTGTTAATTACAAACCTTTTTTATTGCAAGTTTTTTAATTTTTATTTCAATAGGTTTTAAGTGGTAGGTGGTGCTTTGTGTTTTGAAAGTATTGGTCATTTTCTTTGAAGGAACTTTTCCCTCTGTTAATTTGGAGCATTATCAAATCAGTAGAGAAACCTAAGCTGGGTTCATTGATTACCTAAAATGTCTTTTATGTCTGTAAATTGTACCTAGTATGTATTTGGCTCTACACATTTGGCACAAATGGGCTATACTTTGAAGTTGCATCTGAATGATTACTATCTTGAGATCACATTGGATTTAAATTTCAGAGAAATGTTTTTTTTTCTTAATAGCCTGGATCGAAAAAATTGGCAAATGGATCAGATGATAAATCCAGCTGCAAGGAATCAAAGACAGGAAATCTGGACCCATTATCCTGCATAAGTAAGCTTCCCAAATCTGTGTTCCAGATAAATCTGCAGACTTTAATATCAACAAAGTTCCCTACCCCTTTGTTTTAAACACAGAGTAACTTCTTTTTATTCTTACGTTAAAATGTGTGTTTTATTAAATATAGGCACTGCAGATCTTCATAAAATGTATCCTACACCACCGTCATTGGAACAACATATTATGGGATTTTCCCCAATGAATATGAATAACAAAGAATATTGTAGTATGGATACAGCACCTGGAGGAACTGTTCTAGAAGGAAATAGTTCTAGTGTAGGAGCACAGTTCAAAATTGAGGTTGATGAAGGATTCTGTAGCCCAAAACCTTCTGAAATCAAAGTAAGTATTTTATTTTTCTAGGAAATAATTCACTTTCTGTATTTTTATATAGAGTTAGTTTGTGGCTATATTAAAAAGTCCTTTCATAGTGATTCTAGTTTTATAATTAACAAATTTAAATTGTGGTGACACTATTAACACTGCCTTTTAGAAAAGAGTAGAATTATATTTGCATTTTATTATTTTGTTTAAAGAAAGGAAAACAAAGACTAGAATCAGTTTCTTTTTTTCTTTTCCCCCTTGGAAGATAAGATGCTGAAAGTCATGGTCTTTATATTGCAGGATTTTTCTTATGTTTATAAGCCTGAAAATTGTCAAGTTCTAGTGGGATGTTCCATGTTTGCACCTCTAAAAACTCTACCAAGCCAGTGTCTGCCTCCTATCAAATTGCCAGAAGAGTGTGTTTACCGTCAGAGTTGGACTGTTGGGAAATTGGAATTGCTTCCTTCGGGGCCTACAATGCCGTTCATCAAAGAGGGGTATGATTTAAATTCATATTATTGGTAAAGTTTATGAATGCTTATGTAGCTTTAATTTTTTTCATAGAAGAACCTGGTATGCTGGTACCTGGAAGAAAGATACTAGTTTCAATTCTGAAAATTGTTTTCTAATTAGTAGATTATAATGATATTAATTGGATATAGTTAAACTATTGAAACATCTAAGACCAATAAACTTTAATTATGTCTTTGGAAGAACCTTTTGTTGGTTTAAAATTCTAAATTACTCTCATTTGTACATTTGCCATATTTCACAAACTTTTTATATTTAAATACTTCTGAAATTTTTTTTATAATTGGTAACATCTCAAAATTGCTATTGTCCTTTTTTATACATGAATATCTCTAAAAAAAGCAATCAGTGGCATCTTAGAATCAATGAAACGTGGGTATTTGTAGTACAGGAAATGTATAGATAGTAAATGTGGATGTGGAAGAGTGTACACAGGTTTTATTTATGATGGACAATCACCTAGAGTGGATATATTAACCAAAAATATATTTTAATTGTACTTGTAGCTTTTGCAGTAATTGTGCTTTCATATCTTTTCAGTGTTAATGGAAAATACTTGGGACATTTTTAGTTTTATTTCACATTATTAATATGTTCCTTTGTGTATGTTTTTATTTTCTTTTACCTTGGTGACACTAGTGATGGAAGTACTATGGATCAAGAATATGGCCCTGCTTATACACCTCAAACTCATACTTCTTTTGGAATGCCTCCTAGCAGTGCACCTCCTAGTAACAGTGGAGCAGGAATTCTTCCTTCCCCATCTACCCCTAGGTTTCCAACTCCAAGGACTCCAAGGACTCCAAGGACTCCTCGTGGAGCTGGTGGACCTGCTAGTGCTCAAGGTTCAGTCAAATATGAAAATTCAGACTTATATTCACCAGCTTCCACCCCATCCACATGTAGACCCCTTAATTCTGTTGAACCTGCAACTGTTCCTTCCATCCCTGAAGCACACAGTCTTTATGTAAACCTCATTCTTTCGGAATCAGTTATGAATTTGTTTAAAGACTGTAACTTTGATAGTTGCTGTATCTGTGTCTGCAACATGAATATCAAGGGTGCCGATGTTGGAGTTTACATTCCAGATCCAACGCAGGAAGCACAGTATAGGTGTACCTGCGGCTTCAGCGCTGTCATGAACAGGAAATTTGGAAACAATTCAGGATTATTTCTTGAAGATGAGCTAGATATCATAGGACGCAACACAGAATGTGGCAAAGAAGCAGAAAAACGTTTTGAAGCTCTCAGGGCTACTTCTGCTGAACATGTTAGTGGAGGACTAAAGGAATCTGAAAAATTGCCTGATGAGTTGATATTACTGCTACAAGATCAGTGCACTAATTTATTTTCACCCTTTGGAGCTGCAGACCAAGATCCTTTCCCTAAAATTGGTGTAATTAATAATTGGATACGTGTTGAAGAACGGGACTGTTGCAATGATTGCTACCTTGCGTTAGAGCATGGGCGTCAGTTCATGGATAACATGTCTGGAGGAAAAGTTGATGAAGCACTTGTGAAAAGTTCATGCTTACACCCCTGGTCCAAAAGAAATGGTAAGTATGCTAATGGAATAGTTTCTCTGTTTATTTTCATTTAGTTTTATGACTTTGCTTTTCCTTCTTAGGAAAAAGTATTAAAGGCAATTTCCCATGTAATTGATAGAGACACTTAAATTTGGACTTAAAACTCCTTTAAGAGTGACATTTTTAAAGGAAGAATTTCCTAGCAGTTTCATTTAATTTCACTAATAAAAGTATGGTTATTGCAAGTCTGTAATTATATACTTGTATAGGAGTATAAAGGTACTTGGTACATGTTAATTAGCAGAGGACTGCTAGTTGTCGGCTTTATTCAACATTCTTTAACTCATCAAATATTTATTGAGCGCCTAGTAGTGCCAGACACTCTTCTTTTATAAAGCACAGTATTAAACAAAGCAACCATTATTTCCTGCCCTTTTTGAACCTATAAGACTCAAAATAATAAATGAAAAATAAGTAATTATATAATGTCAGAAACTGACAAGTGTTTTGAAGGAAAAGCAGGGTAAACAAGTGGAAGAAGAGAAGAATGTGCTACATTAGATGTATGTTTTGAGAAGCTGTTACTGAGGGACAGCATTTGAGCAAAGGCCTACATAAAGTAGGGGAATGTGAGCTGTGTGGCTAAATGAAAGACCAGCGTTTTCAGACAGTGCAAATACCATGAGGGAGTAGTATATTTAATGTATTTGAGGAACAGTAAGGAGGCCCTGTTGCTGGAAGAAATTGGGTGATGAGGAGACTGGTAGGAGATGAAGTCTAGGAGGTGACTGAGCACCAAAATCACATAGGGTCTTATGGACTATGTGAGTAAGACCTTTATAGTTCATTCTAAAAGTGATGGGAAGCTATATTTGAGCAGGGAAGTAACATGATCTTTTTACTATTTAGTTTTTTAAAAGATCACTTGAGCTATTGCAGGTGGTGAAGGTGAGAGTAGAAGCAGATCAGTTAGGAGGCAGTTACAGTAGTTCAGGTGAAAAGTGATAGTAGCTTTGACAAGATTGGAAGCAACAGAGATGTGAGGAGTAGAGGCCTAGGCATATTTGGGAAATAGAACCTACAGGATTTGCTGACACAAGAAAAGATAAGGCATCAGGGATAGCTTAAGCAACTGGATGAATGATGGTGCTAATTATAGAAGCGGGGAACATTGGAAGAGAAGGTTAAGTACATATTTGGAGATAAGAGTTTAAAATTCAGAGGAGTGGTTGGGGCTAAAGATTAGAATTTTGTGTGTGTGTGAGTTATTAGTATTTAAAATGATGGAGCTGGATGAAATAAGCTAGAGGATGACTGTGGCTAGAGAAGTCCAAAGATGGAACTGACATTTAGAGATGGGGAAGAAGAGGAGGATCTAGGTTAGGAAACTAAAGAGGTAGCGGGGAAAACCAAGAGAGTATGGTGTCCTGGAAGCCAAGTATAGAAAATGTTTGAAGAAGGAGAGAATGATCATCAATGTCAAATACTTGTGTATAGTTATTAAAGATCTAATGATTAATCCATATGAAGTGCTTAACACAATGCTTGACACATAGTACTGAATTAATATAAGCTGCTATTATTATTATTATTAAAATAATTAGGTATTTTTCTTTTAGGCACAGCTACTGGAAAACTTAAACTTTTAAAAAGATGTCTCAGTATACCACTGATTAACTTTTTAGACTTTTGGTAATTATCCATAAAGTTAGCCTCCTTCAAAATGTGATTTGTGTTAAGAATTAATGTTCTTAGGTAATATATGCCATTTAATAATGTTGATTTGATCCTTATGTCATCTGCTAATCTGGACATTTTTTTTGACACATGTGCAAAACAATGTGCTTGGTATTCTGAGAGATATGAAGATACCCTGCATTTAAATTACATATAGACTACTTGGAGAACTAAAACTGTAATGCAGGGTTGAAGTAAAAATACTCTAAATGCCCACTGACAGAAGAATGGATAATAATTATGATAGTACAGGTGGCATGTGCTCTAAAAATGAATAAAACTATATATAACAAATATGTGAATCTTAGTAATAGTATTGAGGGGTGGGAGAGGGAACAAGTTCCAGATTTTGTGTAGTAAGATTTGTTTTTTTTAATAAAATTCTAGAACAGGCAAAACTAAATGTATTTTTTAGATGCATATCAGGATAGTGGTTAATTCTTAAAAGCTGAGAGATAGGATAGGGAGAGCACTTAATAGGATTGTTCGGGTAATAGTGTAGTTCTTGGGTAATGAGGTCATAGTTGTTTATTATATTATCATTAAAAACAGTTTGTGAAATAAGATAGGGCAATGCATGGACCAATGGTTAAATTTTTTCATGGTACAGTTTGATGATTCATCAAACTCACTGTATTCAAGGATCAAGTTTTTAAAGAGAAAGGTGTAAGTAAATGTCATAGATATTCAAACAAAGGGCAAGATTATTTTCAACCATAGGTAGGACCACAGACCGTGGAGCCAGACTACTTGAGTTTGAAACATGGCTCCATTGCTGTATACTATGTGACCTTGGGGAAGTTATCTAACCTCTATGTGTCTCAGTTTCTTAAAATACAGTCAATAATAGTATTTACCTCATACATTGTTGAGAGGGGCAAGTGAGCTGATACGTGTAAAACAGAGATCAATGCCTGGCACGAAGTGAGAACGCAAATGTTAGCAGTAGTAATAGTAGTAGCATTAGCAGCAGCAGCAGCAGCAGTATTAGTGGTACTCTTTATTTTTAAGAACCAACCCATCTTGAAATTTCTCATCACAAGAAATTTTTGTAGCGTGTATGGAAATGGATGTTAACTGGACTTACTGTGGTGATCATTTTGCAGTATATACAAATATCAAATCACTACTTTGTATACCTGAAACTAATATAATCTGTCAATTACACCTCAAAAAAAAAAAAGAACTGACTTATTTGCCAAGTAATAGAAAATATTGAACATTGTGTACTTTTTTTTTGTATAACAGTAAACATTGATGTAAACAGATAACTCTGCAGCCATAAAGATGAATTTCATCCTAAGAACTTATATTGAGAAAATAATTCAAAACAAACAAAAAAGAGAAATGGCTTTACATTTCAATTTAAAATTTCAATATAAAAACAAATTGATGGTATAAACTTCCCTAAATGTGCAGTATTAGAATACTTTCCATTAAATTATAGCAACATCATGAAATAGTAGCAAGCTCCTACATTAGGATCTTTGCCCTAATTGTTTCCTCTGCCTGAGACACTCTTCCTCTAGGTATTTACATGGGTGACTCATCTCCTTTAAATCTTGTGAGAAGTCATTTTCTCTGTGTAAAATTGCAAGCCCCTCTTCATATTCTCCATCCTGCTTCTTCTGCTTTTTTCCATAGTGTTTGCTTATTACCTTCTAATATATTGTATAATTTATTGATTGATTAATTATTGTCTCTCACTCCATTAAGTTCACCCCATGAAAGTTCTATGTAATAGAAAGGGTTTTTGTCTATTTTGTTGATATAGCCCCAATACCTAGAGCGGTGCCTGGCATATAGTAGATGTCCAAGGAGGGTTGAAATTATTGTTTAAATGAATTAAAAGTCTACAAAACTATAGATTATATAATTTAATGGCAATGTTTATTTTCTCAAGATAGAAAAAGCTTTGTTCTAATGATAAAAAAATATATACTTGCTGAAAAGGAAGTTAAGAATCTAGATGGTACAGTAAAGTAGGAGTAAAAATTACCCCATATTTTTGCCCATCTCCATCATCACACCACTCCACAATCACTTGTTTTTAAGTAACTTTATTGACATACCATACAGTTCACCCATTTAAAGTGTATAGTTGAATGGTTTTTAGTATTCACAGAGTGTGTAGCCATCATCACAGTCAATTATAGAACATTTTCATCACCCTTAAAGGAACCTCATATTTGTTAGCAGTCAATCCCTATTTTCCTCTAACCACTCCCTCCCAGCACTAGGCAACCACCAGAATACTTTCTATTGCTGCAGATTTGCCTCTTTATACATTTCATATAAATAGTATTATACACTATATGGTCTTTTGTGATTGGCTTCTTTCATTTAGCATAATGTTTTCAAGGTTCATCCATGTTACAGCATGTGTTTAGTACTTCATTTTTATTGCCAAATAATATTCCATTTATGGGCATACCACATTTTATTTACCCATTCATCTGTTGATGGACAGTTGGATTGTTCCCACTATTTGACTATTATGAATAATAAACTTGTGTACAAGTTTTTGTCTGAGCATATGTTTTCATTCCTCTTGGGTAGACTTGATGGGTCATATAACTACATTTTACCTTTTGAGGAACTGCCAGACTGTTTTCCAAAGCAGTTGCACCATTTTACATTCCCACTTGGAATGTGTGAGGCTTCCACTTTCTCTACATCTTCATTAACACTTGTCATTGTGTGTGTGTGTGTGTGTACGCGCCCGCGCGTGCTTTATACTCATCCTCTTGGAGTGAAATGTTGTCTCATTGTGGCTTTGATTTGCATTTCCCTGACGACTGATGATGTTGAGCATGTGCTTATTGTCCATTTGTATGTCTTCTTTGGAGAAATGTCTTTTCAGATGGATCCTTTGCCCATTTTTTAATTGGGTTTTTGTATTTTCATTACTGAGATAGAGTGTGTTTGTATCTCTTGGATACAAGTCCCTTATCTTGTATGATTTGCACATGTTTTCTCCTGTTTTCTGGCTCATCTTTTCACTTTCTTGATGTGTCATTTGAAGGAGAAAAGTTTTAAATTTTGATGAAGTTCAGTGTACTATTCTCCTTTGTTGCTTATACTTTTGGTGTCATATCTAAAAAGGCTTTACCTAATCTTAAATCATGAAAATTTACTTCTGTGTTTTTTTCTGAGAGTTTTATCATTTTAGGACTTAGATTTAGGTTTATAATCCATTCTGAATTAACTTTTTGTATATAATGTAAGGAAAGGGTCCAACTTCATTCTTTTGTAGTGAATATTCAGTTACCCTAAAACCATTTGTTGAAAAAATTCTTTCCCCACTAAGTTGTCTTGGCATGTTTGTCAAAAATCAGTTGACCATAAATGTGAGGTTTTATTTCTGGACATTTACTTCTGTTCTATTGATCTGTATGTCTGTCCTTTATAATCACTTTTAAGAATCATCATATATTCTAAAAACCATTGCTTTCTGACCAGTTCTCAGCTTAGAGACCTGGCACTTGTCATAATGTGTGATTATATTCTTTTTCATGTCAGTCTCCCACACAAGATTATAAAATTCCTGAAGATATGAATAAGAATTGATTTACACAGTATTCCTAACAGCTAGCAAAATTCCTGACCCATAGTGGGTCTTCAGGATTTTTTTTTTTTTTAGAATGAAAGAGTATCTATGAGAAATCTGAGTTAAAATCAAAATACAGATGTCTAAACTTCACCCAAATTAGAATTTCTCAGGGTAAGCTCTGTCGTTATACGTTTTTTAAGTTTCCAGTTTGGTTATGGTAGGCAACCTTAGCCAATGAAAACTTTTTCTAGATTTTGTTTTATGTAAATATTCACATATGAATACACATAGTTCTATTTATATAAAATATTTTCCATCGATTGTTTTATAACCTTTTTTAAAATTTACTAGTGTCATAGTCATTAGTCCATTTCAGTTAGCTCTGTTATCACTTTTAATGGCTACGTAGTATTCTATTATATATAATAGTTTATTTAAGCATATAATAAGCAGTATATATGAAATTAAATTGTTTCTGATTCTATACACTATTTAGATATAAGGAATTAAAACCAGAATAATAAATTAGGCAGTAAGTTGAATGATTTAATGTAGCAGAATGTTCAAACAGGCTCTGTGATACAACCGAACCATACTAGGGGGACAGATTAATTATATCAGTAATATTTTGTGATTTGTTTTTAAAAAAGCCATTTGACATTTAAGAACAACACCTTTTATATCCATTCTGATAGTCGGTCAGCAATGCAAGTCATTTCTGCATTGCAAGTTGTATGTTTCAGAGTTGTTACAGACTACTGTTTTTTACAAATTAAACTTTAATCATTATAACCAGTCTTATCTGGTCATTTTACCAAAGTGATGTTAATCGAGTTTCATAATTTATATGAATTTATAGCTCATTTCTGTGTGAGACGGAGTTCTTTCAGGTAAGATACCTATAAGCACCAAAAAATAACCAGAATAAATGCAAAAAAGAAATTTTTTGGATTAATTTATAAATTGGTTAATGAGCTAATGAATGACTTTTTTATGGAGATGAGTTACAATTTTTTATTATATTTCTTCTTGGTTTTAAATGTCTAGAAAACTCATTTCTGTAGATCATTTTAGATAGAACTTAATATAGTTCTGTACATAGGCAGATGCTTAGTCTGGGATGAAGAGCTGAACTTCCCTAGATAATATTTCTTTTATTGAAGTATAGTTAATTTACAATGGTTTGTTACATTTCTTATTAAAATTTTTTTGTGAGTTTACAAAAGCATTTGTTATTCTTTTTTTTTTTTTTTTATCTAAATGGTTGTAGATGTGAGTATGCAGTGCTCACAGGATATACTTCGAATGCTCCTATCTCTTCAGCCAGTTCTTCAGGATGCTATTCAGAAAAAAAGAACAGTAAGGCCTTGGGGAGTTCAAGGTCCTCTCACTTGGCAACAATTTCATAAAATGGCTGGCCGAGGCTCTTATGGTAAGTAATTTGTAGTAATGTGTATTGACTTATTTTATTTTCAGTTCTCAGTTTCTTTTGCTCAACTTTAATAAGCACATTTGTCTTCCTTAAATGTTTTTGTGGCATACGCTTGACTTAAATCCAGTGTGGTCAATCCTAGCCTTTTCTTATTTTGAACATTTTCAACATTTAATTTACTAGGTTCTCCAGCTATACTTCAGAAAGAACAGCTTGACTTAGATTTGTTTTTACATGTTATATTGACCAGTAAGATCTTATGTGGAGGAAGAATCATATGGCCAGAAATTTTAAAAAAGACTGAAACACTACTCTTGTTGTAAATTATCATTTTACAAAACTGAATGAAAAAATGGGGTACAAAGTAGAGAGGAATAGTAGTGATAAAAGGCTCCAAGGTCTTCACTGAAAAAAAACAAAAAGCAAATTATCAGTCGTGACAAGAGCAGCAAGTGAATTATCTCAATATAGTACACAGCAGACTTATGGTCAGCTGTAATGGAAAGAACATTCAAAATGCTTGAACTGTGTATTGAAGATTATCTCTGAAAGGTGGGGTGTAATTGGAACTTTTGAAAAATATTTGGAATAACAGTTCTTAACATTGAAATCCTTGACTTTTGGGCATGGTTTTAGAATGCATTATATTCAGAAGTAGCAGATTCCCTTTTTTTCTTTCATCCTTCTATTAATGGCTAAATAATTTTTTTTATCTTTGCAGTTTTTCTTTACTTGCCCACAATTCATGTGGCATTGTACAACTCATTTTATATCATTTCACTGATTATCATAACAGTCTCCCCCAAAGGGCCAAATTATACAGATAAGGAAACCATTAATTGGTGAGATAACCTGTATCAGGTCACACAGCCCATCAAATGGTAGGATGAGATTCAAACCCAGGTCTACTCTTTTGACCTCAGTACCTACTGGAAAGAATTTCAGGCCCTGGCAGGCTGGAGGGACAGATACTTTTGATCTGGTTGATCTTTTGGCTTTTGTCACTATTTGCTGGCTTTTGTTCACTGCTTTAGACTAGCCCTGAGGCAAACTAACTTTCAGCTGGATCTGAACCAGGGCTGCTACACTAATGAAGAGATAGACATTGATTTTGAACCAAGAATTCTTAGGGTTGATAACCTTTATTTGTTGAAATCATCTAAGTGGAGTATACTTGTGTCATCCCCCCATAATAATCCTGTGCAGGGCAGACAGCTACATTCTGAAATTTGGAAACAAGTTTTAAAATGGGCTAAAGGTTACTAAAAGTTGAGTCTTGATTTCTACTAATCATTTTTTTTCTCTGTTACTTAACTACTTACTAGTAGTTTTAACATTTTTTTTAAAACCAAAACAGTTGACATGCAAGAATTTTGTACTTTACTGATCAGTCCATATGGAGCTTTTTTTTAAATACCTGAATATATTTCATTGTTCTTACATATGAAATTTTACCAGTCCACTGTTCATGGACATAAGGATTATTGGCATCATTATCATTACACTATTTTTCTGTAATGAACAAAAATCCCTGGCTTAAATCATATGTGTATATTTTTAAAATATTACCAAATTACTCTCTACACTATCAATTTAAACTCACACCAATAAAATGTGTGTTTCCCCAAACCTTTGCCAGTAGGGTGCTGAATAGTGGTGAAAATGGTTATTTCATTATAGTTTGAGAAGTAGAATCGTATAGACTGCAACGGTGGATTTTGGTAGATTTACTGGGTTCTGATTCCACTTGTGCCACTTGTGTGATACTGAACAAGTTGCTTAACTTCTCCGTTTCTGCTTTCTCATCTCTTAAAGTGAGGTTAATATTAGTGTCTGCCTCATCTTTTTTGTGAGGATTAAATGAGTGAATATATGTAAAGATACCTGAACATTATCTAGCACATAGTAAATTTTATAATTGTTTGCTATTAATTAAATGATTGAGCATCTTTATGTATAAGAGTTATTTCTGTTTCTGTGAACTTTGCTCATATCCTTTACCCATTTTTCTGTTAGGATGTTGATAGCTTTTTCATGGATTTATAGGTCTCCTTTATATGGTAAGGAAATGAACGTTTTGTCATGTGTTGCAGATTTTTTTTTCCAATGTGTAGTTAATTGTTGGATTTGTTTATAGTGTTTTTTTATGCCAAAATTTTAAATTTCTACTGTTAGATTAATTAATTTTTAAATGGACAGATTTTGTGTTTTGCTTGAAAAGACTTTTCCCAGTCCAAATTTAATTTATTTTAATTTTTTGTTGTTTTATTTTTTCCTAGGCCAGATTTATTAAAAATAAAATGATGATATAGGTAAAGGGGATTAAGAGTATACACTTCCAGCTATAAAATAAATGTCATGGTGATGTAATGTACGCATAGGGAATGTAGTCAATAATATTGTAACAACTTTGTATGGTAACAAATGGCAACTGGCTTATTGCAGTGATTATTTCATAATGTATAAAGATATCAAATCACTATGTTGTACACCTGAAACTAATATAATTAAGAAAAAATTCCTCTCTCATATTTTCTTTTGTACTAATAAGTTTTTGTTCAAGTTACTGTTTTTACATTTAAGTGAAGGGTTAAGTCATGTGTTTTATGAAGATCCTTTAGCAAATTACTTACTGGAAGAGCCTCAATCACTGGCTTTTAGGTATTTTTGCCTTCGGTCAAATATTTTTTTACTACTACTAATGACTTCAGTAACTCTTGAAATTTAAATAAGAAGACATACTCCTCTTTTAAATGTTTTCTTAAAATATGTTGTTTCTTATCTAGGAACTGATGAATCCCCAGAACCACTGCCAATCCCCACGTTTTTGTTGGGTTATGATTTTGATTTTCTGGTGCTTTCTCCATTTGCTCTCCCTTATTGGGAGAGACTTATGCTGGAACCGTATGGATCTCAACGAGATATAGCCTATGTTGTACTATGTCCAGAAAATGAAGCCTTGTTAAATGGAGCCAAAAGCTTTTTTAGAGATCTTACTGCAATATATGAGGTAGGTTCTTAAAAAGAGGTGGCATTTTAAAACTACCTTATGATTTGTATGTTTATATATAAAATGTACTGGACATTTTAGTTGACTGGTAAAGAATAATAATGATGTCAGACTAGATGTTTATTTCTCATACCAGCCAGTTACATTCTTTACAGCTTTGACCCAGACCCTTTCTTTATTAGATGTGTGTACCATGGGTCACAGTGGAAACCGCCATATTGGGGAAAAAACATTGAGAGCATGTATGTACCATTTAAGACAATCCTTCTCTGAAACAAAGGGTAACATTGTTAAATGGCCAGGAAAAAAATTACATTTATAAAAATTCTAGTCACGAGTCTCTAGGACCTCAGTTAATAATGCTAGGTCTCACTTTCCTCATATCTAAAATAAAGCTGTGCTGGATGTCTCTTAAGATCCATCTCATTTCTGAAATTCTTGGCTGATCTTTAAGTTATAGTTTTCATATTGTATCCGTCACTGAGTGCAGTGATTAAAATTTTTAAGTACTCTGGAACATAAAGTCTTCATTGTAAAGTCATTCCTGAGAATCCTCAGGGTATTGGTTTCAGGACCTTCTGCAGATACCAAAACCCATGGATGCGCAAGTCTCTTACAAAAAAATGGTATAGTATTTGCATATAACCTGTACACATCCTACCTTATACTGTAAGTCATCTTTAGATTTCTTATAATACCTAATGCTGTGTAAATAGTTGCAGATATGGCAAATGCAAGTTTTGTTTTTTTGGAACTTTCCCTTTTGTTGTTGTTGGGGATATTTTTTATTTGTTGTTGATTGAATCCGTGGATGTGGAATCCAAGGTTACGAAGAGCCAAGTATCTACCTTTTCCCACAAATGCTTGAAATCTAGTCTTTGAAATTTAATTTATTTTATGAATTGTTAATTTGTGCTAGTTAAGCTCCTCATTATGTCCCATTTAATTACAAGGTTATCTGTAGTGTGATTTGTAAAAGTAAATATTTTCAGAGAATGTTATTTACAACACGAGTTCTACAGAATCTTCCCAGAAAGAAGTTCCATAGTTAAATAGGTTTGGGGAGACATCATTTATCTAGTTACCTTTTAGAGAGTCACCATTCATATTAGATTATTAAAGCCTTTGAAAGTCTTTGAAAGCCTGCAGAATTGGAGGAAGGATTAGATACATGTATTTATATACATGAGTTGGGATAGATACGCAACTAAAATGACTGCATGTTTATGTTCACATTTCTGTATTCTGCAGGTTTTCATTATTCAGATTACAAGTTCTAGTGCCCTTATTATTATTTTATTTCATTGGAGACATTTTAATTTTGATTAAAATTTAGTGGATTTCTAATGTAAAAAGACCTATGGCACCATTTCACCCTTGATAATTCTATTCCAAATGGTAACTAAAAATGATAAGGCTTATTTTAAGTAACTTAAATGCTTTATTTTATGATATATATTAAAAACTGTAATCAACTCAATAATTCTGATTTCTGCATGTACATTTATAGTCCTGTCGATTGGGTCAACATAGACCTATTTCTCGGCTGTTGACGGATGGAATCATGAGAGTTGGATCTACTGCATCAAAGAAACTATCAGAAAAGTTGGTAGCAGAATGGTTTTCTCAGGCAGCTGATGGTGACAATGAAGCGTTTTCTAAACTCAAGCTTTATGCACAAGTCTGCAGATATGACCTAGGTATTGAATTTGCGTTTATTGTATAAGGCCACTGTTAGCAAAGTATGACCCAGTCCACCAGCTTTTTGTAAACAGAATTTTAACGGAACACAGTCATGCTCGTTTATTTATTTACAAATTATCTGTGGCTGTTCATTGTGCTATAAGATCAGAGCTGAGTAGTGTAACAGAGACTGTAACTTGTAAAGCTGAAATATTTACTTTCTGACCCTTTCCAGAAAAAGTTTGTTGATCGCTGCAATAGAGATCTCATCAAATAGGAAGAAATGTGGGTTATAAAAAATTTTGGTGGCTTCTTTAGGGTCTGATGAATTTGTATTTTTATTTAAGTTTCTTAACATTAAGATTCTTGATTTGTTAATGGTTTAGAGATAAAACAACTGCTAATTACCTCTACAACACCAACAAGCAGTTCTTTTTTGGAACTAGGAAAACGATAGCTATTGAAGACTTGTTTTTAACACACTTGAATTTAAATATCAACGGACTTGCTTTATACTTAATCCAAAGAGACACAGAAACAAAGCATTGAATCTCATTAGACATTCCTATAATTTGAACCCCATGGTAACATTCATCCATTTTATATTTAATTAGCTCCCAATACAGTCTGTATTTATTCACTTTGTGACTTAGGATATCTTTGAATAGTTTTATGAAAATTTGCTAGGTATTGTTATTTCCATTTAATTAATTATACCCAGGAAATAGAACTTTATTATATTTTCATGGAAACCATTTTTTTATTTTGTATGAAAATACTGGCTTACTTTTTCAATTCCATTTAAAATTTGTTTCTGAAGTTTCTAGGGGAAATAGAAAGCTAGTATCTGCTGTACTGTTAGCAAGCAACTTAGGGGAGGGAAATAACCAAAAAAGTATCAACTAGATATTATTATTTATATATTAGAGTAAATAAAGAACCACCCAGTGAAATAAAGAATTAAATATCCTGCCTGTTTTTATTATCTTTAGGTCCTTATCTTGCTTCCCAGCCATTGGACAGCTCTCTACTTTCCCAGCCAAATTTAGTTGCCCCTACAAGTCAGTCTTTGATTACTCCATCTCAGATGACAAATACTGGAAATGCTAATACTCCATCTGCCAGCATAGCATCTGCAGCGAACAGCACTATGACAGTGACTTCAGGTGTTGCCATGTCTTCTTCAGTTGCCACAGCTAATTCAACTTTGACCACAACTTCAACTTCATCTTCATCATCCTCCAGCTTGAATAGTGGAGTATCATCAAATAAACTACCTTCATTTCCACCCTTTGGCAGTATGAACAGTAGTGCTGCAGGGTCCATGTCTACACAAGCGAGTACAGTTCAGAATGGCCAGCTAGGAGGGCAACCGTCATCAGCTCTACAGACACCTGGGATTTCTGGAGAGTCATCTTCACTTCCCACTCAGCCACATCCTGATGTGTCTGAAAGGTATATTTAAGTATACTAATCTTTAAAGAAATATAAATACATGATTATTTATAAATATAAATTTATGTTCTTGTATCAATAAGAACATAAAGAGCTTTTTGATCTTATCTTTAAATTTTCAGGTTTTATAATGTTGTATTTTTTACCTATAAAATTATAATGAAGATTCTTCATGAAGTCTTTATCATAGAATCTCAGAGTGGGAATTTGGACCTTGAAAACCATTTAGTCCAACTGTCCTATGATGTTTCAGTCTGTTCTGTGACATAACTGTCAGGTAGATTTGCCTATGCGAATCACTTCAGTGATTTAGAAGTCACTATTGAATGAGCCTGTTAAGAGGCATAAGAGTCATACCAAGATTTGAATCTCAGCTCTGTCAGTTACTGGCTGTGTCACTTTAGGAAAGTTATCTAACATTTTTTGAGCATGTTTTCTTATCTATAAAACGGGAGCAGTAGGATATAATGTACATTACACACTTTACAAAGTGCTTTCAAACACTTGAGTTATTTATAATGACAACAGTACAGCTCATTTTATTCCTTTTATGAATTTTGATTTATAGGTTAAGTTAGCCTGAGGTTGGTTTTATCTGTCAGCTACGTGGATACAGCTTTGCCCATAGTTATATTCATTTATGTGATTAAAAACAAACTATTAATACCCAGCTAGATCCATCCATCTTGAACATCTAAATAGATTTGGACTTTTAAAAAAATCCTATTACCGTCAAAGAATGAAGCTTATGCACCATGAAGTTATGAAGTAGGAAATGAATGTGTATATTCTAAAAATTTAGTAGAACATTGACTAAGTCTGGAAAACTGGTTTCTTTCTGGTCTAGCTCTGCTTCTAGTCAGCTTTGTTGTCTTGGACAGCTCATTTACCTTATCTTTGTCTCAGTTTTTTCACATAAGCACTAAGCTCTTTACAGTTTCTGATACTCTGCAGTTTTAAGGATTCTGTTTCTTCTTTAATGCAAGACCTCTTAACGTGCAGGGTGGTTGTACACCATGAAATTGTGAATGTTTATGGTTCTCTTGGAAGAGAAAGATATCCATTCCCTTTCTCTTTGGAGAGAAGGATGAAGTTCTCAACCACCTTCTCCCCCTGCTCCACTAACAAAAGAAAAAAAATGGAGACAGTGTTAAGAACCTGCTTTGATGCTATTTCAAGAAGGTACAGCACAACTTTTTTCTAACTGTTTTATTTTTACTTTTAATTTTAGCACAATGGATCGGGATAAAGTGGGCATCCCCACAGATGGTGATTCACATGCAATCACTTATCCACCTGCAATTGTTGTTTATATAATTGATCCTTTTACATATGAAAATAAAGATGAGAGCACTAATTCTTCTAATGTATGGACTTTGGGGTTACTTCGATGCTTTCTAGAAATGGTCCAGACTCTGCCTCCTCATATTAAGAGTACTGTTTCTGTACAGGTAAGAATGATAAATATTACAAGTTAAATTTATACAATACAGTTGGATGTTGACAGAAGTTTCAAGGATACAATTCTAGGTCTCAGCTGATTTTCTAAAAGTCAAGTTCTATCTTAATTGTTTTATTTTAAGTGATATAATCTTAAGAGAGTTTTTAAAAGATAAAAAAATGCATTAAGTACATTAAATGTTTCCCCTCTGTTACTTTTATAAACTAATTTTTAAATTTATAAGCTTAAATAGGAAAATTGAGCATGGTCCTATATAAGCTAGAGTTCTAGATAAGACAAGTTGCAAGTAAAAGTAGAAGCTACCCCATATTAAGTTATTTGCAGAGTTTGAATTGTTTCTTTATAGACTACAACAGGACTGGTTAATGGCAGAATTAATCACTATAACTGCAATATAGAAATGTTTAGAGATTTTTACATAGCCCTTTAGTAAATGGACTATTAAAAATCTATATAATAAAAAATATAATTCATTAGATTATCAGTTTAATTAGGGTTTGTTTAAATTTTCTCATAAAAGTTCTTAGAGTTTTAGACCCACAGTCCTTTTTATTCTCTTGTTGAAAATTTAACATCTGTAATATTTGCCTATGATTCTTAGATTGTTCCTTGTCAGTACCTGTTGCAACCTGTGAAGCATGAAGATAGACAAATCTATACCCAGCATTTAAAATCCCTGGCTTTTTCGGCCTTTACTCAGTGTCGGAGACCACTTCCAACATCAACCAATGTGAAAACATTGACTGGTTTTGGTCCAGGTTTAGCCATGGAAACTGCTCTTAAAAGTCCTGATGTGAGTATGTTTTCCATGACCAAAGTTATTGAATGACTAAATTTTATGATTTTATGCAAAACTAAGAGCAGTTCTATGTTTAGCTCTCATATGCCAATTATCTTATGAGTAGAGATAATATATCTCATTTTCAAAAAAGATTTTGTATTTTACAGAGACCAGAGTGTATTCGACTTTATACACCACCTTTTATTCTGGCTCCAGTGAAGGATAAACAGACAGAGCTAGGAGAAACATTTGGAGAAGCTGGACAGAAGTATAATGTTCTTTTCGTGGGCTACTGTTTATCACATGATCAAAGATGGATTCTTGCATCTTGCACAGATCTATATGGAGAACTTTTAGAAACTTGTATCATTAACATTGATGTCCCAAATAGGTACTTTATTTCCTTAAATGTATTATTATACCATCCCATTAAAAAAGTTCATGCATACATTATGTTTGATTTTTATTGAATAGAAAACAGTTTGGAAGGTTATATTCATTAAAATATTAAGTCTTGGAATTCTGGGTGCTTTTCACTTCTTTTGTAGTGAATATTTATATTGTATCATTTAAGAGAATTAAAAATAATTAATCTCTGTTACATACACAAAAGAGATTAAAGTCCCCAAATTCTATGCAATAAACCTTGAGGTAATGATTTTAGTCTAACAGATTTTGAAACATGGAACTAGAAAGCCCTCTGCAAATTAAAATATATTAATTTTATATATATTACTATCCCAGAACACTTACTTTTCTCAAGTACTATCTAAGATATAGTCCCTAATTAACTGAGTGAGTTAACTTCCTTTACTAAAATTGTTGACTGAAAATTTTACCATTTAAATGTCGGAGTGTCTTCTGAAAATGGTGACCTTTTCAGAATTCTTCTTGATAGTAATTAGATATCATGACCATTTATTTCTGAAACTATAACTAACAGGTCACAACAGGTGAGCCTTATATTTAGTTACCACTTAATAGACACTTCTAATAACATGTTTCAGGGCTAGTGAACACTGCCTAAGAGAACCTGAAAGGCTTCTACTTTCAATATTAAGATTTAGTTCTGTCTTTTATTTTCTTTATTACATAATAAACGTTCTGTTCTTTTAAGTTCAGAAATTGGTTACATATAGAAATATTTAATGATTATTAGATTATAGTGATGCTGAAGAAACCAAATATAGAAACACTGATTTTACATTATCGATTATAAAGATTTATTGACTATTTTGTAAACCTTTAGAGCATTACTTCCTATCTTACTTCCTTGACATAATTTTGATTTTTAAAAAGTGGGATAGTTGTGCTAATTAAGCAAGCTTTGGAAAGAGTATACTTATGTGTGAAGAATGAGAGAGGATAGAGAAAGAATAATACTACCTTTCCTGTACAAAGATAGTATCGCCATTTTACTGAAAGTAGAAGTAAGATGATGGTTAAGAGATTCAAATCCCAATTCTACTACTTGCTGGCTGTGTGATCTTGAAAAGAATTACTTTATCCAACTGAGCTATAGCTTGCTTCTCTGTAAAATTAAGAGGATAATTTTATCTGCCTCATAAGGTTGTTAGGATGAAATGAGGTATTACATGTAAATTGTTTGGGCATAGTGCTTGGTACATAGTAAGTACTCAATAATTGGTAGCTCCTGTTGCTCAGCCATCAAGTGCTCATTTTATGTACTTGCCTAATAAAGGACATACATGCAGAAAACACATCAGAGTCGTTTGTTCTGAGAAGTGTGGGGGTTTTTTGTCAATATTCTTCAATTTAAAGCATAGAGCAAGGGTTGGCATACTACAGCTCATGGGCCAAATATGGCCACGCTCATTTGTTTACCTCTTGTCTATGGCTGCTTTCATGCTGCAGCAGCAGAGTTGAATTGTTGAAGAATTCTTGATAATCCTGCAAGGCTTACACTGTTGGCCATTTAAAGAAAAAGTTTGCCAATCTCTGGTGTAGAACAGTGTCTTTGGTGAATTTTGGTGGTTTGTGGACAAATTTTTAAGTATATGTTTTAATTTGTATTTTTAAAAAGTGTGAACTAGCATGTCAAACCTGTGATTTTATAAATATTCTTGCTTAGGGCTTGTGTAAAATATAGCAAGCATTAAAATGAAGGAACCAGTTTTTCACAAATTTGAGCTCTTTTGAATGTCATTATATGAATTTTAGACATATTTATGACTGTCTCTATTTCAAATAATAGGGCTCGTCGGAAAAAGGGATCTGCTAGAAGATTAGGTCTACAGAAACTTTGGGAGTGGTGCTTAGGACTTGTACAAATGAGTTCATTACCCTGGAGAGTTGTAATTGGCCGTCTAGGAAGAATTGGTCATGGAGAATTGAAAGGTAAAATTGTACTTTTATTATTTAATTCTTAAATTTCTGTCTTCCGTTAATTCATGTACTATATCCAGATCACAGCTAGCTATAGGTACTGAATAAAATGCAAAGGTTTTAAAAAAAAACTAGAATTTTGTTTTGTTTTTAAAGAGGAACCACATATGTCTAGGCTACAAATGGCTTAATTCAAATTTTAAAAGAACATATTACAACTTTGTATCAGTGTTTACTTATCAATCCTATTTGTCATCCTCCATTTTTTTCTCCTTTCTGCTTATTATTCAAATCATTCTTTGTTCAACAGATACTAATTGATACTGACATACATTAAAGTTAGGGGGATAAAGGATTTTGAGTAACATCAGCAATAAGAGATTTTTTACTTATTTGAGGACTATATTAATTTTAAAACGATTTTGTTTTAACTTTGGTTCTACAGGGTGTTAACAATGCTGTTACTTTGGATTTTTTTTTTTAAACTGTTGGTACCCACAGATTGGAGCTGTTTGCTGAGTCGTCGAAACTTGCAGTCTCTAAGTAAAAGGCTTAAAGACATGTGTAGAATGTGTGGTATATCTGCTGCCGACTCTCCCAGCATTCTCAGTGCTTGCTTGGTAGCAATGGAACCCCAAGGCTCTTTTGTTATTATGCCAGGTTAGCTATCTTTAGTTTATATCAGATTTAATTCTTTATGCATTTAAGTTTCTAAGTATTATGTAAAATCGATTCCTCATTTATTAAAAGAAAAAAATACCTTTCATCTTCTTTTCAGATTCTGTGTCAACTGGTTCTGTATTCGGAAGAAGCACGACTCTAAACATGCAGACGTCTCAGCTAAATACCCCACAGGATACATCATGTACTCATATACTTGTGTTCCCTACTTCTGCTTCTGTGCAAGTAGCTTCAGCTACTTATACCACTGAAAATTTGGACTTAGCTTTCAATCCCAACAATGGTAGGTGAATTGTTCATAAAGGTTTGCAAATTTAAAATAAACCTTGATGATTGTGGTTGATTACAGGCTGAGTAACAACTCCCAAAGCATCTATGTCCTGTGAACATTCCTGAAACCTGTGAGTGTTGCCTTATATGGCAAAAGCAAAACAAAAAAAAACCTTTGCATTTGTGATGAAGTTAAGGATCCTGAGATGGAGTGATTATCCTGGGTTATGCCAGGTTATGCTATCATCTGTGTCCTTATAAGAGGGAGACAAAGGGAAGTTGGATTAGACACAGAAGAGGAGAAGGCCATGTGATGGAAACAGAGGGAAGCAAAGTCAGAGAGAAATGACTATGCTGATGACTTTGAAGAAGAGGTCATGAGGCAAGGATTACAGTTCTAGCTACTGGCAAAGACAAGGAAACAGATTTCCCCTTGAGCCTCCAGAGAGAGCATAGCCTTGCCAGTACCTTGATTTTTGGCCTAATGACTAGCTCTTTGTTTTCAACTCAATAAATCTGATTTGGGACTTCTGGCCTCCAGAACTGTCAGAGGATAATGTATGTCATTTCAAATCAACAAGTTTGTGGTAATTTGTTACAGTGGCAACAGTACAACCATTCTTATACTTTGTTGATATCAGAGCTGGTGCTATGAATTATTTTATGTGTTTACTTATTTTAAAAGGCAACTTTGATCATAAAATATTTGTATAGGTTTCTGCATATGCTGTTGAGTTACTTGTACCTAAACTTTGCAGATCATTTTATATTCCTTTCTATTTTGATTTGCCAAAATAATACAGTAATCTACAAATTGCCAGAGGAGGGACATAACTTTTCTAGATGAATTTATAGATTGCATTTTACTAGAAGAGAAAATAAGTGATGTCCTATTGTTTCTCTGAGTTATTGTAGAAAACGGCACATCTCTAATAAAGTCACAAGTACGGGTGTTATTCTCTTTTGGTGTGTTACACAGTAACTTGAATATTTTACTTAATAATAAAGAATTAGGAAATTAGTCACGAATAGTCTCATTTTAAATGCATTTTCATTTGCAGTATTTGTATGTTTCCTGTTGCTGCTGTAACAAATGACTACATGCTTAGTGGCTTAAAACAACACACATTTATTATCTTAACAGTTCTGGAGTTCAGAAATCCAAAATCAGTCTTACTGGACTGTAAAGTCAAGGTGTCTGCAGGGTTATTGTTTCTAGAGACTCTAAGGGAGAATCTATTTTCTTCCCTTTGCCAGCTTCTAGAGACCACATACATCTCTTGCTATGGCCCCTTCTCCCACCTCCAGTGCCAGCAGTTTCGTGTACTCATGTCTCGTCACTGACTCTAACCGTTCTCCCTCCCTCTTATCAGGACCTCTGTGATTACACTGGACCCACCTGGAAAATCTTGAATAATCCCCCCTATTTTAAGATCCTTGGCTTGATCACACCTGCAAAATTCTTTGTGGTAACATACTCACAGGTTCCTGGGATTAGGATGTGGACATTTTTGGTGGAGGGATTATTCAGGCTCCTGCATGTTTATTTATGTATAATTGATTATTTGCCTCCTAGCACAGTACTTGGCACATGGTATACACTCAGTAGATGTTGATTAAATTAACTCATTTTGGGTTAAAGTTTATTGTTTTAACCGTCTCCTGTAAATGACCATGAGATATGAAAAATGGAATATTTTTTTTCCTCCTCTATAGATGGAGCAGATGGAATAGGTCTCTTTGATTTATTAGATACAGGAGATGATCTTGACCCTGATATCATTAATATTCTTCCTGCATCTCCAACGGGGTCTCCTGTACATTCTCCAGGATCTCATTACCCCCATGGAGGTGATGCTGGCAAGGTAACCCTGTTATAAAAGTTTAGTTTATCTAAATATCATTTGTTAATTTAGTAATGGACTTATGTATGAAATAGAACACCTTTTTCCTTGAAAATCGGAAAGAGCAACAGTAGACATCAGTATTTTGAATTGCACATTATTAAGAAGGTCTCTAGGTTCTGCTTTCTCTGACTTTGTATTTTCTGAATTATCTGGCATTAGTCCTTCTTTTGTAGTTTTCCTGCCTCTTCACCATTCCCTCTACTCAGGTACAGGATTAGATTATCTGAGAATCAGTATATTGCTCTAAGAGCTGCCATTCATATCAGGGCTGTGAAAAGGAACATAAAGGAAATAGTAATTTTCTCATAAGGCCACCACCACCTTTCTTCCCCCACCCTCCCCCTTTAGTTTCAGAAGTTACGGAAGCAGGCTGTCTTGTTCCTTCTATTTGAACTCAAAACTAATTGGGCTTCATTTGAATAACATTTTTTGAATAAAATTTTATGTAGTGTTTATTTGATTATTATATATACGTTTAGAACCTGCCTTTTTAAAATAAAGAAGGATCTTTGTCCAACCTTACCTTGCATCTTTTCCTTCTTTTTTTTAAACTGGAAAGAAATGAGATTATTGAGGGGAAAAATCATATAAGGAAAAGCACCAGTAATCTTACTACTTTAATAAATAATCTGAAGGAAATGAGCATCACTTAATAGTTGTCTTTTTATGATGCCATAATGCTTTCTAAAACACTATTAACTGCATTTTTTAGGCTGCTCTAAATGAATAAAGCTAAATTTAATCCACCTTTTGGATTGGAGTGTGACAGTCAGGAATTAGTTGAGGGAGTATTAGGAAATAAGTTACAGATTTCATTGAACATTTTGTGTTTTTTTGGTCAGCTACAATGGTTAACACATGCACGCACTGCACTTGGGCTTGACATAGTAATACACACTTGTTAAATAGTTGGTACATTCATTTATTTCCTCATGCAACTCTTAAGACTTAATGCTATTATTGGTTATGATACAAAGCAATTGATTCTTTTCAATATCCTCAGTACTTTAAAAAATTGAAGTCATAAGATAATGACTGTTTGCCATAAATCATTCTGTATTTATAGCTAGTGCCTGGGTATATCAAATGCACTAACACACTTTTAATTTGTCTTTCTAAGGGTCAGGGTACTGATCGGCTACTTTCAACAGAATCTCATGATGAAGTAACTTATATTCTTCAGCAACCATTGGCCCTTGGTTACTTTGTATCAACTGCCAAAGCGGGTCCGTTACCTGACTGGTTCTGGTCAGCATGTCCTCAAGCACAATATCAGTGTCCTCTTTTTCTTAAGGTATTTCTTTTTTTTTTTTTTTGCCACTTCCTAAGTAATGCTGATTGATGGCTTAAGTCATAAGAAATACAGAATCTTATAGCTTTTGACTGAGGTCTTAAATGCATTGCCACATATAACTCACTAGACAAGATCACAAAGAGAATAATCTAATTATGAAACAACTTTAATTTTTAAATTCATATTAAGTTTAAACTTTTAACTAACTTTAAATCAAATTGTTGGGACTCTTGCTCTTATTTTCAGCTGCACATATAGAAGTTTAGAGCTGGGAGAAACCTTGTATTACCTTTAATACAACTTTTTCATTTTCTAGCTGAGCATATTAGAAGTTTAGAAAAATTCATTTGTTGAAAGTCATAAATTGGAAGTACACTCAAGATTAAAACTTATATCTGGTAATGATTATGTAATGTTATTCTTTGAATTACATCATACTGCAGTTCTATGGTCCCTCATTTTGGGAGTTAGAGGAGTCATACTCTTTGTAAGAGTACTTGATGTTTAGATACATTTACTACCTCCTTTAAAAAGCTTTCTAACTTTGTGTAAATTGTTGTGTTAAAGCTATTGAGTGATTTTTAAGTAATAAGATTCTCAGACCCATAGTGACTTTATCAAAACAGAATCATTAGCAAGTGATATAACAAGGTTGAGATAAATCATAAAATTTAGGGAAAATGAGATGTGAAAGCCCTATCTAGAATTTGTTGCTGCTGCTACTACTATTTCAAAATAATAAGTTCAGATCTAGTTTCACTTATTCTTATGCAGATCCACCAGAAGTTGACTGATTTATGCTATAAATCATGCTAACTTAACAACTTGCCAACTGATTTTTATTTCAAGGATAAAAGTTGGATGGTATAATTTAGTATTTGAGGGTTATATTTTAGTGGGTACTAGAACCAACAGCTTATTGCTATCTTTTAAGCCTCTGCCATTATCCTGATTGCCTTGGCTCACATACCATTGAGTCAGTGACATTTGAGATTAAGCAATGAACTTCTGTAGCACATTCATGAAGAATACAAGAGCTGTTGATCTGAATTGACTATTAATGAGGTAATATATTTAGAGAGTGTCAGCCAAGGTAATAGCTTTAGCATATGACTTTTACCCCCTTCCAATATATGTGCAATGGTCTATACAGATCTCATTACAAGAACATATTTCCAAAGGAGTTTCTGCATAATAGTAGTAGTCTTTGGAGTTTCTACAAGAGGGTTCTTTGGGAAGAGCTTCACGTGCTTTCTGCCCCCATTTTGTTGTTACATGTGTGCACATTCAAAAATCTGAAAAACAGCAGCAAATAACATTGTTTATGTACCATTTCCCAAACTTACTTTAATACACAAGAAAAGGATTGTGTAACACCTATTAATAGTTCATGACCTTAGTGTTTCACAGAACATTTTTTAAAGAAACACCACTTTACAAAAAGTCCGAGGGACTATCCAGATTCTTTTCTACTCAATATTTATTTGCAGAGAGGATAGTGTAAAGTGGGCATTCACCCTCAGATACAGTGTAACAAGATTAGGACTTCTGGTCTGAATTACCAGGTAAGGCATAACTTACCATAATTTTATTCACCTTTTGTTTTCATACATCCCATTTTATTTCTATACCATAGGCAATAAAACCATCTGGTTTGTTTCTCTTTGCTTGGAAAAATAATATGTTATTACCTAGATGATTAAAAAAATCTTTCTATCATTGAAATTAGAGCACTGGTACTGATTACATTCATTTAATTTGTAGTGATCTGCCATATGAGACTTTGGCTTATAACTCATAATTCAAGGGTGTGTAGGCAGTTGAAACATATATTTTCGGTTATATTTCTTAATATGTAACACAAGAGTTTATACATATATTATAATTGTAGAGGAGAGAGCACCTAAATATAAAATAGTACCTTTTACATTATAAAGAATGAGATGTGGGGGGAAGGTACAGCTCAAGTGGTAGAGTGCATGCTTAGCATGCAAGAGGTCCTGGGTTCAATCCCCAGTACCTCCTCTAAAAATAAATCAAGCTAATTACCTCTTTCCCCAAATTAAAAAAATGAGATCTAACAAGAGTTTCTGCAGTCAGTACCACCATCTTGCCATAGGTTTTTTAACACTTCTATATATATTGACTTAAAAACTAAATGATTCTCTTTCTTTAATTGAAACACGAAGAAGAGAACCACACTCCTTTGTGTTACTCTTCACTGCCGTATCTAAATGGGTGTGCCACTTGTTACGAAGCTCTCATTATGAAATTGGGAGGGCAGAAGAAGGCACTGTATTACTTAGCATGCTCATAATTTCACCAAAGGTAGCTTTGTTTAAGATTTGTAGCTTTCTAAGTAAGATATTTACATATGCTTGACTCCTGTTACTTTCCTCAGCACCAGACCTGGGTGCATCTGCCCAGTCTCCGTCGGTGTAACCTAGGCACTGTACTCTGGCTTTTTAGTGCTTTCTTAAGCATTTACTTTACACATCTAGGCAGGCTGCACTTAGAAAATAGCTACAAATCCTTTTTTTAGGATTATTACGTGGTCTCAAAAACAATAAAGCTGAACAAAAGTAAGTAAGAGTCAATATAAGTTATGCACTTAAAAATTACTTATGTAATGAATTAAACAAGAAGAACAGTCATGTTTATAGTGGCTCCCATTCATTACATAGGTCTAAAATGTATTTCATCGAGGAAGAGACCTTGGGAGAATAAGGTGAAACCAACAGACTTTTTTCCATTTGGTTGACTGATTACCTATTATTTTTTAGGCCTCTTTGCACCTCCACGTGCCTTCAGTGCAATCTGACGAGCTGCTTCACAGTAAACACTCCCACCCACTTGACTCAAATCAGACTTCAGATGTCCTCAGGTACAGCTCTTTTTTATCGTTAAGGATTCACCATTGCAACTCTGAAAGAATACAATGTTGATCCTTATTTTTTCTCATTTTTGGCAATAGTTGACAGTTGTATACCCTTGGATCTCTAGATGAATTATATCGTTCAGAATGGGTGTTTTGCTTTCAAACATGAGTAATCTACTTTTGGGAACAATTTTTATGAAAACAGTTTTCTTTAATTTCCCCAAGGACTCTCTGTTACACACCTTCTACCATCTTTTTTCCTTTATAGTGACTTTGAATCTTAGATACCATAATTGGAAATTGCTTCCAAAATCTACAGTGTACGTAAATACCTGACTTACACAGTTTACTTGCTTTTCAGGTTTGTTTTGGAACAGTACAATGCACTCTCCTGGCTAACCTGTGACCCTGCAATCCAGGACAGACGCTCATGTCTCCCAATTCATTTTGTGGTGCTGAATCAGTTATATAACTTTATTATGAATATGCTGTGATCTTCATTTGATGGAACTGTGCAAGAAAAGAACAAGGAAAAAAGACATTTCACTGCAAGATTACATTACAATTATCTTCTCAGTGAAAGTCATTTGTGATGGGGTCTGATTCTTATTACTTCAACAAATATTGTTTTGACTTGAGGGGAGGGGCTACAACCCTGTTTTTTTCACTGACTATACTGAACTCTTCAGGATGATGACTGATCATACAAAACGTATTATAACTTTTTCGTAGCAAAATTAACCTTTTTTTTCCCAGTCACAGTATTTGTGAAAAGTAATGAGCCATAGTACCCAGTCATGTTAAATGAATATTAAAAGCATGGAGAAGGAAACATGAGGAACAATGAATTTCAACATATGGCTTCAGAACATCAAGATGTTCTTGTATTGGATTATAGTATCTAGTATTCAAAAATGCCTGCATCTCTTATTTATTGTAAGTTTTTAAATGTACAAATTGTCTTATATTTCTTAACCTCTTTTATAAAAATTTTCCTAGAAGGTTTATACTGCCTTCTTGCTTTAAAGCAATTGGTCTAAAATATATGTAATCGTCTTAATTAAAAAGTTGCAGTAGGGTTGCTTTTAGAGTATTATTTTTTTGTAAGGGGGTGGGTGGGACAGTAAATTTGTATTGTCTTGATGTACAGTTTAATGGGGATAGAGGGGGAATAATGTCCATACCATTGTGTGTGGAGGATTTACAGCTAAGCTGTAGTTGCAGAGTACATGTACAGTAATGAAGTTCACTGTGTTTATAAATTGAAAAGGTACCGGGTCTTACAACATTTTATATATCAATCACACCTTTACAGGATTACATGATGGCAATATACAAGTGATATTGTTAGGTGGTTTAACTTAGAATAAAATGAGAATTCTTCAGTTATATTTTGTACTATGGTTTAGGGCTATGACTAATATTTCAGGCCATTTCCAGTGAAAGAAACTTAGTTTTACAAGAAAAACATTTGCTACTGAATGCTTAAACTAATTTTGGTGTTTAATGTTACATGCTTAAATTTTTTTTGTTTGTTTAACAGTGGCACATCTAGGCATGGGAATATTATTAATTATGAAAATTATCTTCAGGATCTGCTATAAGGTTGAAATTTAGCCCAGCTCTAGGCATTTTACAAATTATTTTTAAAAGCAGTCACTCTTGATTGTTTGACTTTTTTTTTTTAATTAAAGATTGGGAATGTGTGTGAGAGTATGCATATGTATGGGTGTGTGTGTGTGCAATCAAACTGTGGTGTAAATAGATTTCTCAGTGAATTCTGGTATTCAGACTATTCCACTAGTTAAAGAACCATTTTCTAAACTTAACCTGTTACCTTTTGCCTTTTTTATTTATTTAATTTTCTTGGTTTGGAGATAGCAGTCCCAAACACCAGAGTCTGTTCTTTTCTATAACACAGCTCAGATTAAGGCAGGGCATATGCCAAGGAGGTTCTCACCTCCCTAAAGAAGGGACTTGAATTCTAGGGACTTTAATTCACCCCTTCCTTCAGTACAGCTTTCCCCCTTCTTGTTTGCACATGCCAAGATAACTGCTTTTACGCAGGCTTTACCCCCTTAAAAAATCCTTTCTACAGTGCTGCTCACAAGAGAGTCCAAGTTAGCCTTCTACCTGTATTGCTGACTTGAATTCACAGTCGCCAAGTCTACCTATCTTTCTTGGAAGCAGTCTAGCAAAATTCCAAATTTGTATGTTCACTAATTCTCTACAAGGACAAAATCGATTGTATTTACAAAACTGTAATTTGGTATGTTTTGTTTTGTTTTACTGAAACTTGTTTTGTAAATACTATATGCTTAAATATCACTTTCTTAAGAACAATATAACTTATTCAAATTGTATATTAAAACATTAGTAAGTCTTGTTTTTCCTATAAAGAAAACACAATTAGTGACAAAGGTTTTCAATCATTTCTTCAAAATTATAATGCAATCCCAGTGGTTAGAATGTTTTGAAATTAAAATTTAAAGGTCACATCTCTGCATTTGTTTTTAAGTTATGCTAACACACTACAGATTATGTTGGCATGTTTTGTTTTGTATTTTAGAAAAAAAACTTGTCTGAAATTTGAGGGGAAAGATGCTTATTTGGAATTTCTATAAAAAGAATATCCTTTTTTATATACTTTAGCTCAATAGTGACTTTTAGAAATAAAAGCTATATTCTCAGTTGTTTAAAATCACTAGCCTATAGCAACTAAACCTCAGTTTGAAAACAGAATTTTAAAAAATTATTCCGACAGTTTCTTTTATATGGAGCCATATGGAAGGAACCCACTATACAATTCCTTTTAATCTGGGAATCAGGGAATAGTTCCCAAATATACAGGATTTACTGATAACATTTTTTTCCTTCCCTTCATATATAAATTCACACTCAAATAGAAAATTGTTAAATAGCCATTAGAAAAGGTCAGGAGACTTATTTCAGAAACAAAAAATTAAGCCTTTCATGCGGGATGATGGATCTGACTTACTAATGTACTGTCACAGACAAGTATGGGTAGTTTTGTTTTGTTTAAATAGGTAAGCAAAATAATATACTTTATACCAGTTGATCACCAACACTTTGACTTCTTTGTTACAGTGCTAATGTCTGTTTTTTGTGCAGTTATCCATTACAAAGCAGGGTGGAAGTTCAGTATTTTGGCATTTTAAAATTAGTTATATAATGTCTGCTTCCAGCCAGTGAGAAACATCTAGCCATACCTTTCTTATGCAAGCCATTCAGTTATCAGGACTGTGAATTAACACTGTATGAATAAATTTCTGTACACCTTATTGTTTGGCCAGAAGGCCACCAAGTGTACTTATATGTAATCCTTAAATTTTAAAGTAGCTGTAATTTTTAAATCTTTCTAAACTTTTCTTAAACCACTAAAATTAAGCTCTTACTACTTAGTCAACTATCCTCAGCTGTATTCGTACTCAATTGTCAGTATGGCACAGATTACTGTATTAAAATATTCTCCTTTCGTCTTCATATTTACCTTCTGAGGTAATTTTTTAACTTAATGTGTTACTACAAAGATTTGCAGATCTTTAATCAAGCACTATGTTAATACTGTAATATCAAAATACTATGTTGCATTATTTAAAATGTTCAAATTGAATACATTAAAAGGAAGTTTTTAAATGCTGTTGCATCATATAATTTGCTACTCATCCACTATGGCATCGCATATCAATCTATTAATACATTTAATGTTGCATGAATGATGTTTTGGTCTGGGTTTCCTCTTAAGATTTTAGTTTGTCTAAATTAAGTAAAAATGTTTTTGACATAACTTTTTTTTTTTGTCTCTCCCACCCCTCAAAAAAATCAGCTAGAAATCCTAACCTTTCAGTTTTCCTTGGTGTATTAAATGGGCCCAGAACTGTGGTTTAAATTTTTATATATGTGTTTTTTTCTTTTTCTTTTTTTTTTTTTGAGTATTAATTTAAAAACTGGATTTGGGACCTAAAATACTCCTCAGGTTGTTGTATTCATGAAGTTTTAAAATAGCTTTAGTTTTCAGAGTCAACTGGATCTGTGGACCTTAAAGTTACTGAGTTTGAACTACAAATTGTAATGTCATTACTGGACATGTCAGCATCAACTATCTCAAAATAGCTTGGTCACTTTATGAAGGGGCGTTTTAAAGTTGTTGTTTAACAGTGACATTTAATATGGTCCAATTGCTTTTTTTTTTTTAACATGACAGAAAAAAGAATAAGGAACAAACACTATTGCTGCCGAATGCCATAACACTGAGTTGTACAAATTGTGATTGAGGAAATGAAAAGGTTTATACTTTTTAAAAAAAACAAAAACAAAAAAACAAAACTTCAAATGGAATAAATTATTCATGAAGCCTTCATTGTGGTGTCTTATTCTGTTGAAAATATTTCCATCTTAAATTTGTGTAAAGAGTAGTAGCAGTATTATTTTTGTGTCATTTATAAATGAAAAAAGCCTAAAAACTGACTGACAAACTTCTAACTTCTTTGATATATTTTATTTTTTTAAAGATTCCAATCATATATCAGTGTACAATATATAGGAAAATTATATATATATGTATATACATACATACTAATTCCTTTTAGGCTGGTAGTTTATCAGTTTTCCAGTCTAAACAAGCTACCTTCAAATATTTAAAGCTGAACTCTATCCTATTTTTTTAAATTACATAAATATTTCTGAAACATAAGAAGAGTGTTGTTTGTTCAGATATGAACAATTCATCGAAAATAGCTCTGCCCATTTTGGGTAAGCAGCCATTTAGAATATTTGTGTCCAAACTTATAGACTGCGTAAGGGCAAACCCAAAAACTGTTGTGGTCATTTTAAAATACCTTCAGCAGAAATGAAAAAAAAAATTCCTTTTAAGGGACATGTATGTTGCTGGAACTTCTACCTTAAATTATTTTCTGTCTCATGGTTTATATTACCCCTGATTTTTTTTTCTACCCTTTAAAAAATTTATAGTCTTAGACTAAAAATAACTATGCAAATCAAGCTTTTTTTGGGAGGGAACAGTATTGTTGCACAACTACATACAACCTATGTTTACTTTTTGTGTTTTTGGTATTAAAAAACAATCTCTGAAAAATTCTGTTGACTGGCTTACTGAAGGAAATGATTTTTTTCTTCAATATTCATTAAGAATTCAAGCTGCTTAGTTAGAGATAGACATATTTAAGGAAATAACAGGTTTTACATCATGACCCACTGTGCTACACGGCAAAATCCAAGACTTGAAAGCTCAACGTGCTAGTGAATTCCTTCCCTGAGAGTCTTTTCTTGGAAAATTTCTTGCCAAGTTCTTCATATGAATTAGGAACTACAGATAAAGAGAGAAAACTGGAATATGGTGAACATTTTGAAATGTTCTACAAGGCATATATTGTACCTGCAAACTATCTTGACCTCTTGATTTCAGTAGCACGTTACTGATGCACAAAGTGTGCAGGCAGACCTCATTTCACTGCACTTTGCTTTACTGCACTTTGCAGATCCTGTGTTTACTACAAATTGAAGGTTTGTGGCAACCATGAGTCAAGGATGTCTGTTGGTACCATTTTTCCAACAGCATTTGCTCACTTCGTGTCTCCCTCACAGTTTGGTAATTTTCACAATACGTCAAACTTTGGTATTATATTTGTTACAGTGATTTAGGATCTTTGATGTTACTATGACTGGTCACTGAAGGCTGAGAAGATAGCATTTATTTTTAAGCAATAAGGGTTGTACATTTTTTTAAAGCATAATTCTATTGCATGCTTAATAGACTACAGTATAGTGTGAATGTAACTTTTATATGCACTGGGAAACCAAAAAATGTGTGTGACTCGCTTTATTACAATATTCAGTTTATTGCAGTGGTTTGCCACCGAACCTACAATCTGAGGTATGCCTGTATGTATTTGCTAATTACGTTGATCAGATGACTTATATCAGCTTCTTACTCAACATACACATTTCCCACATTTCTCGAATCAAAATTACATGTTCTGACAAATTCTTTTCTGTTTAATGATTTTATTATCAAAGTATACCTGAGACAAAATTGTTAAAAAAATATTTGGAGCATAAATGGTCATTGTAGGTTTTTAAAGAGATCTAGGGGCGTAACATCTATTTCAGGATAAAGTTGACCTACATTCAAACCATTTGTAGTAAACAACCTTTGAAATGTTACAGTTTCTAGGTAAGCATGGACATTTAGTGGGAACCATTATCTCTCAAGCATGTTAAATGTCAAGGTTTTGTTTAACAAGATATTCAGGATGTATTTATTGCTCTAATAACTAGTTCAGGTAAGTCAATTCCTCATGTCCCCAAGAACATGTAATTAAGAGTGTAGAAGTTCAAAGTGCACACTGGGTTATTTGAAGGCTTCACGTACGGAAAAACAAAAGAGAAAGGAAAATGTAACTTGTGAATGTATTCCTGTCATCTATTGTTACTAATTTTATCGTTTTCAGTATCTTCCTGTGTATACCCTGGGAGAGTTAGCAATCCTGGACTGAAAGCTGAAGAACCCTCATTCTCATAGCTATAGTCACAAATTCTGTTTAACATTATTTGAGGTGGGTTTTTTTGTTTTGTTTTCTCTTTCAGAGCAACCCACTGGAACTGTTTTAAGAATGACCTTATATGAAAAGTTTGATGTTTTCCTTATTTTGCCACTTCCTAGTGTAGAGAAAAAAAATCTTCCTGAGTGATACATTTACAGTCCCCAAGCCATGTATTGTCCTATGAACTTGCATTCAGAATGCCTGTGATTAAGTCTTGATTCTGTTGTTTTTTTTTTCTGGAGTAAATCTGTACTTTTGACTGATACCAATAACCTTCCCCCACAGAAGCCACTTTGTCCTTAATAGTGTTTCTTGTCACTGTGAACGGCACGACCACCCACTCAGCTGTGCAAGCCACAAACTCTTCCTTGTAACCAGTCATCAAAAACTGTTGGTCTTGTGTATTTACTCTCAATTATGTCCACTGCTATCTATTGGCCTGACCTTGGTCTAAATTAGCATTATCAAAGGCCATATAAGTTATTAGACAAAAGAGCCTTTTTTGGGGCAGACCACTGCAATATCCTCCTAACTTGGTCTTCCTACTTTGAGTGTGTTCTTTCCTTGGTAGCTTAAAATCCTTTTTGGCTGTTTCTTGCTCGAAAGATAAAGTAAATGTCTTCCATGATCTGTCTTCTGCCTAACCCTCCACAGGCCTCCGACTGGGCTTTCCCCCTGTGCTCTCCTAGCCACTTAAGCATTTGAGCTCTTTAAAAGCCTCAGGGTTATTCTTGCCTTAGGCCTCCTTCCCAATTACAGACACCCTTGCTTCAGAACAGGGGCTCTTGTTACACACTCTAAACTGTAACAACCTACATGGAGCCTCCATAGTGTTTTTTTGCAGTTTATAATTGTCTGATGGTCTCTCCTACCAAATGACTCCATGAGGGTAGAAACTGGGTCTATTTTGTGTACAGTTGTATCTCCAGAGTCCAATGCAACATCTAGCATGTAGTAAGGCACTGAAATTTTTTTGAATGGACTTCTTGTAACAAATACCACAAACTACAGAACTTGGCTTTAATGTGATTTTTGCAAATAATTAAAATGAAGTTATACAATTTTAATTACTTGGAACTCTTAGTTTCCCAGTAGCAGAAATAGTTTAGGGTCACTGGATTATGATTCTTGTACTCCTAAGTTTGCCACCTTCCTGCTAGTGAATTCAGGCAAATCACTAAACCACTTAAGTCTCAATTTGTTCACTTGCACATGAGCTCAACAGTAACCATACCTTCCTAATCAGCTTTGTGAACCTCAAATGACATTGCAAAAAACACTTTGGAATTTGTAAAGTACAAATGTGAAGGATGATTAATATAATACCTATCTTCTCTAGAACAATCAAATCCAGAATGAACTAAGGTTTGCAAGAGAAAAAAGATGCTTAATGGCAACAACAAATATGTTTCTAGCAAGAGCAAGGATGGAAAAGATGCAAAAAGTAAAGCATTTAGTACTCCAGCTGTATCTCCCTTCTGCCCCAACCTACCCCTACTAAAAAGAAACCAGCTTGAAGGGGCTTCAAGCTCCAAAATGTAAAATAGCATGATGGAATTAAAAGCTGAGACAGTTAACTGATTTAAAGTTTAAAAAAAGTATGTCCTAAAAACCGCTAACAAACTTACTTGACCATGAACAAGATCATTAGAAGCCAAGATAGTTTCACTAAAGCACTATTTATTCAATAAAGTAACTGATTATCTACATTGGTTATGAGCCACAAACCTTTGACCTTAAACCTTCAGTCTACTGAGAAATATTTGTGTAAATACAGCGAGTGTGATAAACCCTCTGAAGTGATATGAACGACAATGTAGTGCATATACAAAAGGGAACAGCTGAAATCAGCCTCATTACATTTTATTTTGACAGCACTGATAGATTATGGTAATCACATTCATGCCTCAATTATTAATTCGAAAAACCAATATAAATACCATACTGTGTGCCAAGGGCAAAAAAAGAGATGATTCTTGCCCTCAAAGTACCCACATTCTGGTGAGAGGGACAGACTAGTTCTAAAAATTATGGTGTAATGTGTGAAGTACACATATGTGGCTTAGGGACACTGAAAAAGGGTACTTAGTTTAATGAAAAGATACGTGATTTGCCAGGAAAGGATTTCTTAGCATGGGAACACTAGAGGTGAGACGTAAAGGATGCTTGGGAGGTACTACGTAAATAGAATAAAAGGCATTCCAGACAGAAGGAATAGTAGGGGAGAAGGCCCATGAAGGATTTGGGAAAGTAGTTTAAACTGACTAAACTGGAGGCACCATGGTGGGATATGCCAGAAGTCCAGGTTAGAGAGAAATCAGGCCACGAAAATCTCTTTTCAGGGCCACCTTAAGGAAAGAGAAATTAATCCCTAAGCAGGGAAGTGTTTTAGTAGTTGGGATGATTCATAATTGGTTGAATAATCATATGCAAAAAGGCTTGATTAGTGGATCTTTACCAACCTGGAGGATGTTTCTAAAGTTATACTATAGAGCCCTGGCTGGACCCAATTCTACTCAACATTTTGTCCATAAAATCAGTGAAGATATACGTTCAGCCAAAGCAGATAGCCAGTGTAATAGAAGAGTCCAAAAGATCTTGACAGGCTGAAACAATTGACGAAATCTTATAAAATAGACACACTGTTGAAGATAATTATAAAAAGAATTCTTTGTTGAGAAAACTGGAGCTAGACGTTTCCTGAGATACTTTTTACTTTTGAAATTCTATGATCCTGTTTCCAAAGAACATTGGTTCTCCTTTAAATACCTAAGTCTCCTAATTTTTTAAAGCTCATTTACTCAGCAATAATTTATATAAAAGCACCTAATATACCTGAAATGTAGTAGACATTGTTTCTTCCTTTCTTTTTTTTCCCCCCTCCTTTTGTTTCTTCCCCTGGTCTGACTGAAAAATAGTTAAAGTAGAAAAGAGCAAATCAAAAGTAAGCCAGTCAGAGGTGAATGCATAATCAAAGATTTTGTGATTTATAGGCAACTAACTGTCAGGGATAACTTCTAGCATTATTTACCATTGGAGAAGTTCCTGAATCTGACTAATTAAACATCTGAGCTGCAAAGTCTTTAAAAATTGATTTTAGTATAGATAGGGAGTCAGCCTCAGAGGAAGCAGATTTAAACTCAAAAGCTCATGAATAAATCTGTTCTTCACTAGGATGTCTGAGTTCTATATAATGATTATAAAAATGATTTCATTGGCCAAACATTACAATGTACATTTGAAAGATTTTTGCTAAGTGGATATGAGGGGGGAGAGTTTGGAGTCTAGGATGACTTCCTGGTTTCTGGTTTGAGGGTGTTGGTGATATTCAGAGAGATAAAAATTGGAAGAGAAGAGGACTTGGAGGAAAGTAAGGATCAATACACATTACCATGACACTCTAGACATCAGGCTGGATTTGCCATTCTCTGTAGATCAAGTTGGATCTGCATGTTGCTTCTCCATTAGTGACTGAAGGATCATGAACAATGAGAACTGGTAGAGATTTTAAAAATCACTCAGTTCACATCTACCTCCTCCTCTCATTGATTTCTCAGTGTTTGAATTCCCTTTACTCTTCCTGTGAAATGACCATCCAGGGAGATTAAATTGCTTAACCTCTCAGTCTCAACTTCCACAACTTAAAAATGGAGAATAATATTACCTACCTCAGAGAATCAAATCAGATAATAGATATAAGGCACTGGTGCCTAGCAAGTGCTCAATAAGTAAGTCCTCAACAGGTATCAGCTTAAAAATTAGTGTACAGTGTGTAACTCATTAACAGGTTGTGAAATCAATTTCAGTGTGTAGTGACCAGCAATTTCAAGTAAAATAGAATATATAACATGTAATGTATGTATTATTCCATAAAATGTTTGTTTCCATGTAAATGTGGATATATATGTATCTGTTCTGGGTCACAATGTGAAATGTATTATTGTGGGTCAGGTGAAAACAGTTTGACAAACATACATTAATTCTTTTCTTCCTTTGCTGATTTTTCATGTTGAAAGCAGATCTAATTTTTAAAGAGATTATCCCTTTGTCAAAGCTTTGGAAACTATAAAGTATGAAATGTTGTATCTCTGTAAAGTATTTTTGTTTCCAGCTCCTGGCACAATATCTGTTTAACAGAATGTGTTCAATACACATCGACTGACCCAGGAGGTATAAATAATTTGAAAATATAGAGACTAGAGGTTCTTAATCTTCTGCGTGATCAAAGCTTCTTTTGAGAAACTGTTTAAAGTTTTGGACCCTCTTTCCAGAAGAAGTGTCAAGCACTCACAATTCCGCAGTTTCTAGAAAATTTATGATACTCCATCCATCGCCCTCTAAGGATCTGCGGACCTTAAGAACCCTGAAATGAAGATGTTTAACTTACGACTGTGAATGTGTGCGGTCTAGAGTAGAAGGCTCTGGGTTATTACATTACTTTTTAAATTCTCCTCCAAATCCTAGGATTCTTGGTGCTGGAAGGGCATAGGCAGAGATGGAAAGAAATGTGTAGTTTGGTTCCTTAGTGTTCAGGTCAAAGAACACTGGAGACAATTTTAACATTTCTTTTACATACGTTAAGTCATTTGAATGCGACGGTAATCCTGTGGTGATGAAATTCCAGTTCGGAGGGGCTTAACTATTTACCTGAAATGACTCCGCTGGTAGGCTCTGGAGGAAAGACAGACTGGAAGGCAGTACCGCCCTGCATCTTCCAGGGTGAAGGTGGGCGGGGGAGGAAGGGGTGGGGCCGCGCACGCGCGCCGTTGCGTCATCGCCAACGCCTCTGGATTTCCTTTCGTAGCCACCCTTCTGCTCAGTTCAGTACGGTGGCCGACGGGAGCCAGGCGCTGGGGATGAATGAAGGTGCTCTGTGCAGGTTGAAACAGTCCCCTCCGCTTTCCCCTCTCTTCAGTCTGGGCTCTGCCTTTGTGCAGTGTCCCCATCCAGCCCCCATCGCACCGCTGGCACGACTGGTCGTGGCGTCTGCGATCTTGGTGCCAGGCCGGCTCAGGGAACAGCTGGGGTTGGGGAATCCGGATTATCGCCTAGGCCCAACTTCGGACCGCGCTCTCGATTTCCACGGCGTCCCGCCACTAGGGCGCGGAATTCGGGTGGGGCCCCGGGAGGTTGGAGGTAGATCTTAAGGTATGAAGCTTCCGCTTCTCAGGCCTCAGCGTCCGGGGTCCAGGTCCGCAACCGGCCCGACTTTTCCCAGCCAGAGGGACTGACTGGTTCTAGTTCCGCCCGGGGAGAAACCTGTGAGCACACAGGTCTGGGCGCCTCTGCTCAGCCCGCCCCTCTGTTAAAAGGCCAGCTCCTCTTGCTTGTAAGCGAACCCACGTTCCTGCCCGCGGCTCTGTAACCCACGATTCTGCTAGTCTGTAGGTCTCAGAGGACTTGGCTTTGGCTCCCTGCTCCCTGCCCTTTTGTTTGTTTCTGATTACTCTTGAAGACAGAGAAGTGCCCGAGTGGGACTCAGCGTTCTACCATAGCTAATTTCACCGCCACAGCTGGATTTTTTTTTTTTAAACCAAGTAACAGAAGGTATAGGATAGTGTTACGGTCTCCAGAGCGCTGAACCTGACATTGCTTCTGGCTAGTGAGGCGATTTACCAGTGCTTCCACCGACTCGTGGAGGGTGGGAAAGAGAACCCTCGTAGTTCTTTATATTTGTTGGGTAGGCATGTGAAACTAAGGTACAGAAGAGGAGCATTCTTTTTTTTAAAAATATTTTTACTTATCATTGTACTAATTATTTTTTAATTTTGGTGGGAATGGGAGAGGTAATTAGGTTTATTTATTTTTAGAGGAGGTGCTGGGGATTGAACCCAGGACATGCTAAGCATGCGCTCTACCGCTTGAGCTATATCCCCTAGAGGAACATTCTTAATGACATTATTCATTTACTTCTATTTACACGGTGGCACTCAGAACTGGTTAGTGGAGAAAGTCTTGGGCTGGGATTTAGTAGATGAGGGTTCAGCCTTGGATTTTGCCACTAACTAGTAATACTACTCCCGGCCTGTTTCTTAATCTCTCTGGGCTTCATATTCCTTTGTAAAATGACAGTATTAGAACAGAAGATCCTTAAGGCTGGAAGAGATATTAGTATACTCTGTTTTCTTATTTTCCAGATGGCATAGAAACATAGGGGACTTTTAATTGTATCAGAAATATTGGCAGCGTTGAGATCTATTAAAGATAGAGCATATATTTCAGAGTTCTTAAAAAGATGGGCGTTCATACATGTGGAGTTATACCTCTCCTTTAATTTGTCTTTTTTTTTTTTTTAACCACTAGGATCAACAGTGATAATGACTGAGTGTACAAGCCTTCAGTTTGTCAGTCCTTTTGCTTTTGAGGCAATGCAGAAGGTGGATGTTGTTCGTCTGGCATCTTTAAGTGATCCAGAATTAAGACTTCTCCTGCCCTGCTTAGTGCGGATGGCACTTTGTGCACCTGCTGACCAGAGCCAAAGCTGGGCTCAGGATAAAAAACTCATCCTTCGTCTTCTCTCCGGAGTGGAAGCTGTCAATTCCATTGTTGCATTATTGTCTGTGGACTTCCATGCTTTAGAACAAGATGCCAGCAAAGAACAGCAGCTTAGGTAATGTAATGTTGTACAGCGTGTGGATTGGTATTTACTTGGATTTGCTAAAGAAGAGGGAATCAAACATTTCTTGGAGCTTTTAGGGCTTCTTATTGCACTCTAAACTTTGGAGAGCAATTTTCTTAGTTCTTTTTTATTTATAGTTAAAGTTCTAGGATCTTTGGAATCCCATATTGTAAAATGTTGTGCAGAAAACTGGCTATATACAGTGTTATATTCAGGCCAAAGTGATTAGATCAGTTACTCTCGGTGGTAAGTGGGTAGGGTAGGTTCTCCTAGAGTAGAAGGATTTATTGGAATCTCCTAGGGGGCTTTTTAAGCTTTCACTGATTCCCCAAAATTCTGGGCATATATTTCATCCATCCTTGGCCCATTGTGAATCCAGCAATGAGCCACAGTTGTTAATGGAAGTGGGTGTTAACCATCATTTGTGATGGAGTTTTTATATAGGCTGTGAATTCCCGAAATAGATCAACTAAATAGTATCTCAGAAGTAATACATTCATGAAATATATGAAAAGAATTCATACATTCTTTTGTAAACTATTTCTATAAAAGATAATTTTTATGCTGTTATTTCTGTGCCAGTGTTCTCATAATTGTTTTACGTGTTTATACTTCATTAGGCATAAACTTGGCGGAGGCAGTGGAGAGAGTATCCTGGTATCACAGCTTCAGCACGGACTGACTTTAGAGTTTGAACACAGTGATTCCCCTCGCCGATTACGTCTTGTGCTTAGTGAACTGTTGGCAATTATGAACAAGGTGCATTTATTCTCATCACAGCTTGAAATGTGCCTGCTTTGATGTCTACACATAGAAAGTAGAAACAGGCAAGAAGGCTGGCAGGTTGCATCTTCTTGCACACTTCGTTCTAGTTGTCATGTGTTTTCCTTTCAAAAGCTTGAAAGGATATTAAATGCCTGCCTTGAAGGCTGTTTGTTTTTAATTACTATTTTCTCTTGTTTATGCCTATTCTGTATTCTCTATCATAAGGCTTTTTTTTTGTTTTGTTTTTTCTGTATGGAGTCCCTACCATGGCTTCTTGATATCTGGAAGGATATACAGCTAAGACTTGTATAAATGACCAAATTTGATAGTATCTCTATAGGGTATAATTTCCCCCATGAAATATTGTGAAAAATGTATGTGGTTCCTTTAGACACTGAACGAATTACTTACCTCATACATAACAGGGTAAGGAGGATCAGAGCAGGTTTGGATGAAAGACATTTGGCCAGCCTCACTCACTAGATGCCTGAATTGTTCCTGTGCGCTAATGAAGGTTATTCAACTTCTCATCTCAGCAAAATGATAGGTTATTTATGTATTTAATTGAAACGTAGTTGATTTACAATGTTGTATTAGTTTCAGGTGTACATAGATTCCTTTGGGTCATGGACTTTTTGATAATGATGGTTAATTGAAACTCCGAATTTTAAATTTGTGAATGTCGGAGGTTACCATACAGAGAACTGAATTGGATCTTCATATTAAAATGTCTTATATGAGAGTGGGCCCATAGTTTGAGAAGCAAATGTCTTAATTTTAATTAATTAATTTTAATCTTTAATTTTAACTCATATTTTCCTACAGCTTTTTCTTAATGCCTCACTTGATGGCTGTAATAAAATAAGCGAGCTTCCTCCTCTGGGAGGCTTCCAGGTTTTCATTTCAGCCCTCTTCAGCATGTGGTAAATGTAGGGACGAAACTTTTGTAGGAAATTTTCAAAAAAGTTAGTACTTTTGTTGACCTCATTTTTATAATTTGTTTTTCCCACAGTTCATTCAGAACATGAATTTATAGTTGTTATACAGCTTTAAGTTTATAGTTTTTTTAGCTTTTTTTGAACTACAACTTTTGTAGGTGGCATTCCTAGTTCATTTCTTTGGCTCGTCCTATCTTTAATTCCAGGAGTCTCAAAATATTTATATAGAAATAATTTTTTCAAGACCCATACTGGAATAATACTTAATGTGACTGACTAATTGTAGTTCAACTGGTACAGATTCATCCAATATGGCATATTCTACAGAATATTACTGACATATTAAGAGACATGGTCCGTAAGCGCAACAAATAATTACAGAAATAGTAAGGGATTTAATTCATTACCTGAAATTAACAGAGTTCATTGTTTTTTAAGGTCTCTGAGTCGAGTGGAGAATTTTTTTTCAAGTCATCTGAGCTATTTGAGAGTCCAGTCTACTTAGAGGAAGCTGCGGATGTACTTTGTATTTTACAAGCAGGTACGGTAATGAGTGCTGATACATTCAGATATAATTTCTTGTACTTCTTAACTACTGTGTAACTTCTTAACCTGGAATGTTGTGTTATTTTAAGGGTCACCTAATTAAAAATGTATACCTTATTGAAAAAGAAAGGAAAAAAATTTACCTTAAAAAGTTAGGTCAAAAATGACTAAAACTAGGCCAGTGAGTGAGTAAATTATATTATTTCCATGGTACGGCATGTTATTCAGCCATCAAAATGGTGTATTTGAAGAAATTTAATACTTTTCAAAAATACTTCGTAATGTGTTAAATGAAAAAAGCAAGGGGCAAAATGGCAAGTAGAATATAATCCCAGGTTTGTTAAAAGTGATACTCATTGGGGGATTAAAATAAATATTTTAAATTAGTAAATTTGAGTGAAGGGATTAAAGTTGATTTTATTTTTATTCTTTGCACTTTTTATATTTTCCAGAATCCTTATAATAGGTAGTAGGTATGATCAGAATTAAAGGATATAAGACATAAAACTGCAGAGATTTTCATGAAAAAAAAAAAAGTTTTTTGACCAGTACTGTGCACCACAGTGATGGCAGTGTTCTGTCCAGTACAGTAGCCACTAGCCTCATGTGGTTATGGATTATTTGAAATGTGGCTAGTGTAATTGAGGAACTGAACTATTTTTAATTTAATTTAAATTTTAATAGTCATATGTGGCTGGTGGCTTTCCTGCTGGACAATTTAGTGCTGGACTATGAAAAGTAAGCACCCTAATTTAATTGCTTTTAGAGAACATCGGTGAAATGTCAGAAGACGTTTAATGTACAATACAGTGAAATGTCAGTACTCCTTGCCAGTAACACTGGCTTTGTTTTCTTGCAGAGCTCCCTTCACTGCTTCCTATAGTTGATGTAGCTGAAGCCTTGCTGCACGTCAGAAATGGTGCCTGGTTCTTGTGTCTGTTGGTGGCCAATGTTCCTGATAGTTTTAATGAAGGTAAATGTAATTTTAAAATGAGATAGTGAAGAGATTTGCACGAGCATGTATAGGACCTTTTTTTTTTTTTTTGAGCTAAGAAGAAACATTTACAAGGTTTTATTTGAGATTTTATTTTTTGAAAATTTATTAGTATTCATTGTAGAAATACTGAGATTAAAGAATTCAAAATTGTTTTGAGATTACAAATTTAAGTACAATAAATAAGTATCAAAAAATATTTTTTTTTGCCCTTAGTCACCAATGCTATAATAGGGAAGTAAAAAATACTAAGAAATAGAAGATATAATTTCTACGTTCAGGGAACGAAGGGGAGAAGACATACATCTGTGAAACAGCCAGAGGTCAATACAACGTATATATGTGCAGAAATACCAGGAGTCAGAACTCTGTTTTTTCGGCTTATTGCTATCAGTTTGCTGAAAAGTATAGGGTAGAAATTGAGAAAAATCAACTGAAATTTTCACCTCTATTTCAAACTACTTGTGATTGAAGATTGTTATTTGGGTCTGAGTGATATAAAAATAGCATTTATTGAGCAAGGCAATTTGTAAATTGAGGAGGAAAAAGTGCTAGATCTGGAGGTCATGATTTCTGGTCACACACTCTTTGTGTGACTTCTGTCAAGATACTTATCTTCTCATCTGTAAAATGGAGATACTGATAATATTTCCCTTGTGTTTTTAAGAGATTTATTAAATATTACTTGGTATGTAAAAGCCCTTTGTATACCATGTCCTTGTTGATTTTCTGTGTGCTTGTTGTATCAGTTACCGAGAGAGGAGTGTTGATGTCTCCAAGAAAAATTGTGGATTTGTCTACTTTTCTTTTCAGTTGTCAGTTTGTCCTTCATGTATTTTGAAGCTGTTACTGGGTCCATGTACATTTAGGGTTGTTACATCTTTTTGATGGATTGAGCCTTTTTCTTTTTCATTATGAAATGTCCTTTATTCCTTGTAATTTTCCTTCTTTTGAAGTCCTGTTTCCTGTTATTAATACAGCCATATTAGCTTTCTTACAGTTAGTGTTTGCACAGTGTATGCATTTTTTTTTTTTTTGGTGTATGCATTTTTAAATTAAAAAAAATTCTAAGGTAGATTTCTTGAGGATGGGTGCAGTTGATTTTTTTTTTTTTAGTGGCAGTCTGCTTTTTAATTGGAGTGCTTAGACCATTTACATAGATCGTTTAATTCAATTATTGTGATGGTTATCATCTTGCTCTTTGTTTTCTGTTTTTTCCCTTTTTTCTTCTTTTGCTTTTCCTTTCTTTATTTGGATTGAATTATTTTTAGGAGTCCATTTTATCTATTAACTGTCTTATTAGTGATACTTCTTTGCTCTTTCTTTCTTTTTTTCTTTCTTTCTTTCTTTCTTTTCGTAGGGTTTATAGTATGCATCCTTTATCTTAGGGCAGTCTACTTTCGAATGATTTTATACTTATTCATGTGTCACATAATATACTTCTATTTCCCCCTCCTGTCCTTTGTACCATTGTTGTCAGAGGTTTTACTCTGCATGTGTTATAAACCTCAGAGTACATTGTTACTACTTTTGCTTTAAACAGTTACTTAAAGACTTTGAACACATAAGGGAAAAAAGTCTTTTTCTTTATCCACATTTACCATTTTGGGTGCTCTTCATTCCTTTGTGTGGCTCCCCATTTCCATCTGGTATAATGTCCCTTTAGCTTGAAGAACTTCCCTTGATGTGTCTTAAGTGCAGGTTTCCTGGTAGCACATTTTCCCAGCTTTTTTCCTAAAACAAAAACAAAAACAAAAACCTAATTTTGCCTTCATTTTTGAAAGATATTTTCATTGGGTATAAAATTTAGGTTGACATTTTCTCTTAGCTCTTTAAGGATGCCATTCTGTTGTCTATGGTACTTTTTATCTCTATTCCTCTATACATGTGTCTTTTTCCCCTTTGTCTACTTTTGTTAATTTTTTTTAATTCCTTCTGCCTATTTTTAAGATCTTCTCTTTATTACTGTTTCAGAAATTTGATCATGATGTGTCTTGGTATGATTTTCTTTGTGTTTATTGTGTTTGGAGTTTATTGAACTTCAGGGTTTTTAGTTTTCATCAAATTTGGAAAAATTTCTTCAAATACATACTTGTCTTTCATTTTGTTTCTCTTTCGGAGACACTAATTACAAATGTGTTTGACTATTTGATGTTCCACAGATCACTGTTCATTTTTGCAGCGTCCTTTCACTCTTTGGTTTATTTTGACCAGTTTCTATTATTTGGTTTCAGGTTTCCTGATTGTTTTCTTCTATGTTGTCTAATTTACGTAAACAATTGATTCTCAAGGCTGAAAAAATTGTTTCTTACATCTTACTTACAAAGCTTTAAGTAATGGAGACTATTAAATGTTCAGTTTGTAGGGGCCTGATCAAAAATGGAGAACGACAGGATGAAGAAAGTCTTGGAGGAAGGCGCAGGACAGATGCCTTACGCTTCTTATGTAAAATGAATCCTTCTCAGGCCCTCAAGGTCCGAGGCATGGTGGTAAGAGATCTTATTATTTTTATGAGACAAAATCCTTTACATTAGGACCAGGAACTTTTTTTGAGATGGTTTTAGAATCTTACAGAGATTTAGAATTATGGATGTGTTACCTCCTTCTGGGTTTTTCTGTTTTGTGATATGTCTTCCTGTAAACTTTAGATGCTTTATATTCTGAAGCATCCTGGCCCTTTTCCTTATGATAATGAGTTCAATTTGTTTTCGCTGCTGTGTTAGGTGGAAGAATGTCATTTGCCTGGTCTTGGAGTGGCTTTGACATTGGATCATACTAAAAATGAAGCTAGTGAAGATGGAGTGAGTGACTTGGTTTGTTTTGTTAGTGGTCTGCTTCTTGGAACAAATGCGAAAGTCCGGACTTGGTTTGGAACTTTTATCCGAAATGGACAGCAGGTGAGAGAGAAATATCTGTATAGGCCAAGGATCAGGATATTTTGGTAGTTAGTGAAAGAGGAAGAAACACTTAGAATGATGTCATTAAGCCCATGGTACTCAAACTTCTGAGTCTCAGGACCTCCTGCCATTTAAAAAATATTATGATGACACCAAAGAGCTTTTGTTTATAAGCTTTTATCTATTGATATTTATCATATTAGAAATGAAAACTGAAACATTGGAAATGTTTATTTAATTTATTTAAGAATAACAATAACTTTATTAAATATGATTATAAATTTTTTTAAATGAAAAACAACCATATTTTCGAGAACAAAAAATATTTAGTGAGAAGATTGGTATCATTGTACATTTTTGCAAATCTCTTTAATGTCTGGCTTAATAGAAGCCTTTGGAAAAATTGCATTGCATTCTTGTGAGAAAATGAGAGTTAAAAAAAAGCCAATGACATCTTAGTATTAGTAAGGAAATATTTTTGATCTTCTGGATCCCTTGAGAGAGTTTTGGTAATCTCTAGGTTTCTGGATCAGACTCATGAAACTTGGTTCATTAGGTCTTCAAAATAAGTTGTTATTTAATCTGTAATTTTAATGTAGTTATATCTACAAATATTTTTATTATCGTAAAATATATATTACATATTTACCATCTGAATCATTTTTAAGTGTGCAGTTCAGTGGCATTAAGAACCTTTACAGTGTTGTTGAACCATCACCACTAATCATTTTCAGAGCTTTTTCATCATCCCAAACCGAAACTTTGTACCCACTGAACAATAATTTCCCATCCCTCTTTCCTCCCAGCCCCTGATAGTCTCTTTTCTACTTTCTGTCTCTGTGAATTTGCCCATTTTAGGTACCTCATATAAATAGAATCATACAATATTTCTTTTTTTTTTTTTTTTTTGAGTTTGGCTTATTTTACTTAGCATAATGTTTTCAACGTCCGTAGTTGTGGCATGGATCAGAATTTCCTTCTTTTCTAAGGCTAATATTTTATTATATATACCTACTACATTTTGTTTATCCATTCATCTGCTGATGAATATATATTATATTTTCTAACAGTTTTTAACTTGCAAAATTTTGTACTTTATCAAAAAACATCTCATGCCAACTCTGTGAATAGAGTCCTATTCCTGCAAAGGAGCTAATGCAGAATGGTTTTGAACTGGTTGAGGTCAGCGAGCTTGATAGTAGCATGTGTACTGCTTAGATCCTTCGGTCTATTTTTTTAAATGCCACTAATTCACCATACTTTTCTATATCCAAGTTTTACTTTACTTCTAGCCTATTTGAAAACTAATTGTATTTAGTTATTTTTTTTTTGTGGGGGCAGTAATTTGGTTTGTTTGTTTGTTTATTTTTAATGGAGATACTAGGGATTGAGCCCAGGACCTTGTGCTTACTAAGCACGTACTCTACCACTGAGCTATACCTTTCCCCCCAAGAAAGGTAATTTTAAACTTTACTTCTGAAAAGGAAGTTAACATTTGTTGTACACTTTCTATATGTCAGGCACTGTGCTGAGCACTTGATATGTTCCTTTTGTTTGTAATTGTCCTCTGTGTGCAATAAACTTTTCTTATATTGAACCTAATGTTACTATTAAAACAGGGTTATCGTATTTTACTTTGAAACACTCTAAAAATGATAACTGACATTTGCCTAGTTGTTTACAAGTTAGAACTGCTTTCATATTTATTATCTTTGTTCATTCATTCACCCATTTAACAGCTGTTGAGTGCTCACTGTATGTCAGGCACAATACAGCAGGCCCTGCTGAGTAAGAGAGGACTGGACGTTATCCCTGCCCAAAGAACTGTGGGGGTGGGAGACTTGTAAACTCCTAATTGCAGGGGTAATAAAGTACTCATTTCCTTGTCATTTAAGGAGATTGGGGTTCAGATAGGTTAACTTCTGCAACTAACAGTGCATGGTCAATTCATAGCACAGCTGTTGTTTGAACCTAAGATCTTCTGTCTCCAAAATCTGAGCACTTTGATTACACCACATATAACTCCCCTAATCATTACGTATTGGAAAGCATCATTCATGTAACATTTTACAGTTCAAATTGCCATTAATCTGGTGTTTTCAGTACAACCAGTCCAAATTAGTGTGGGCAGAGTATTCGTCACATGAGCCAGTGAGTTTAGGGTTTGTGCGACTGAGTAAAATGAGATCCTGCAGTTACGACAGCCTCCCCAGGTGGGTCATTTCAAGTGTTTAACTGGAAAGCTTTGTTTGGGCTTCTTTTTGACTTAGTAAGTGCTCCATGCTTTCTTCCTTTTGTGGTCCATATTTCTTACAGAGAAAAAGAGAGACCAGTAGTTCTGTCCTTTGGCAAATGAGAAGGCAGCTTCTTCTGGAGCTGATGGGCATTCTCCCCACAGTGAGAAGTACCCGCGTCGTGGAAGAAGCAGACATGGAGCTGGAGCCCAACGTGTCTGTGTACTCGGGGCTGAAAGAAGAACATGTTGTGAAAGCCAGTGCGCTCTTACGTCTGTACTGTGCTTTAATGGGGATCGCTGGACTCAAGTATTCCATAATTTGATATTTTACCTTTTTATCATTTTACTTGCTTGTTTCTCATGTCAAGAAAGTGAGCCATAGGCCTTTGATACAGAGGGTTTGGGTTTTCTGTTGGGTCAGAATGTGAGCTGGCCTGTATCAAGAACGAAGTCCTAAGGCCAAACATTCCAAGCTGGGATGTATCCATCTATTTCAGTCTGATTGTAAATAGAATTATGTAAATATGAGAGGGGCCACAGCAGTTTAAGAAACTTAGGACTTTACCACAGCTTGACATGGCTATAAAGATTGATCTGTGAGAGATCGTTCACCTAGCCCATGAAGCTAGCGGAAGTAAATCTCTGTTTCCTTTTACAACGGAGATCATAAATTGTTTAAAGTTGATAGAATATGATTATTAAGCACAAGCTTTCTTGGTCACTGTACCACGTGCTTGCGAATAATGTCCTCAGCTCTTGTACATATAGTCCTTATTTTGCATGTCTCCAATACACATGGGTTTCAGTTACCCCACTTTAGTTGAATAACACTGCTTCCTCAACAACTAATGGTACATTACCCAAATTATTATATAAAGAACAAACTTTGCTGAGAGCTTTTCAAGCTACAAATCACTACGTAAATAACAGACATACATCGTTTCTTTTAAAGTCTGTTGGCAACTGATCACTGTGCAAACTACGACTCAGTTCCTGAACAGACAGCAGAGTGGGTTTTTGTATCGCCTCCTTGTCTCTCAGTGAATAAACCCATGCGATATTTTACAAAAATGGATAGCAGAAAAAGGGAATTGGCCAATAAAAGTGGAAGTATAGCAAGGAAACAAAAAGTGGTAACACTGGAAGTGACGTTTAAACCAAATGTAAATATAAGAAAGAGCTAACGGTAAGAAGGTTGACACTGCTGCCATCTGAGAGGCCTTAGATAGGTAGCCAGGTGAACTTAGTGAAGGAGAACTTGTCAACAGAAATGAGGAAAGTCATTGTGACAAAAAGGATAAAGACCCAGAAGATTGATGCTGGCAGAAATCTTCACTTTAAAGGAACTCTCAGATAGTTCCTGACTGAAAGTACAAAGAAAATGTTGGACGCTGTTCCAAACTTAGAAGGGGGTCTAATAATTTGTCAAGTTACACAATGAGAAGGTGCAAGGCTGTTCAAACTACTCTTTTTTTTTAAGCACTTAAATATTTTTTTGTCTAACATTTTTTTCTTTAAGTTTTACATTTTTTGTGGGTATGAGGAGGTAATTAGGATTACTTATTTGTTTTTAACGAAGGAACTGGGGATTGAACCTAGGACCTTGTGCATGCTAAGCACAAGCTCTACCACTGAGGTATACCCTCCCCCGACCCAAGGCTGTTCAAACTACTCTGGATAAATCTTTTACAAAGAAAACACTTTAATTTCCAGTGTTTCTAATATTTTCAGTTATAGAATGTATATAAATACTGATTTTGCCGTTAGACATTTTTCCGTATGCATTATAACTGGCAGGATTTTTAATGTTTTGACAAAAAACGGAACAGTTGTCATTTTTTACATTGATTATTAAGATCGTGATACACAGTTTGAGCTTGTGTGCTTGTTTTTCTGGCCCCGTACTGTTGTGCATACTACTGTGCAAAGTGAGGACTGCTTGTATTTGCGTCTGGGGGAAAACCCTGAATGTAAACGCAACAGTCTTGCTTTTGACATCTTAAGGTGTTAAAGATTTCATAAGCAGTGAGGTATCATTATAAAGCTCAAGATTTGTGTCTGAAGAGTTAAAATGTTGGGAAGTCCCTTTTTCTCTTCCCTTCTCACAACTGAAAAAAGTAAAGCCTAATTAATTATGTTTCTTTTTTAGACCAACTGAAGAGGAAGCTGAGCAATTACTGCAGTTGATGACAAGCCGCCCTCCTGCCACCCCCGCTGGGGTTCGCTTTGTTTCACTTTCCTTTTGCATGCTGCTGGCCTTCTCCACACTTGTCAGGTACCTGACTATATGATTGGTCTGTTTTCTCAAGATCTGCTTTTGCTTATTTATTAAAACACACGTATAGCATTAATTACGAGCCTACTACAAAAATTGGTCTAGGTTTGAACGTTGGTTTTATCATTTAGTAAAAGGGTGTCAGTGGCATCTCCTGTGTGCCAGTTATTTGATTTATCTTTGTCAAAGTTTCGTGTGCACATTGTTTAAAGGCGTCAGAACGGTTCTTCAAGATTTGTTAACGACAAACAGCAGTCCTTCCCTAGAGGAGAGGCTGATTCTTTTGGTTTTTACTAGCACATCTTTAAATAACATGTTTGTATTTGCTACATATAGATTTTTCAGTTTTAGGAGGATTTGTTGGCTTCCTACTATGAAAGTGAGGAATTAGTTCTCTCTTGTCTCTCTGTCCTCAACACGTCTGCATCTCCTTCCTATCTTCCCGTTCTCCCAGTACAGTTATACTTATTTTGCTTTGGCCAGTACACAGTGGTTTGTATGGCACTGTTGGAAGTTCAGCCATGCAGTAGATGAGCTCTTTTCTTCTGCAAAACTTGGTTTTTCCATTGATAATTATCCTGTGTTTTTGTTCTTTGTTTTCATTTGCCTGGTGTTTTGTGTACTTACGGGAATGCAATCTCAAACTCTCTGCCAATCCAAACCTCCTCTCAGAATATTCAGACTCATTAGATATTCTAGCAGTTTCATTTTCTTGAGGAGCTCTCTCCGGAGCATTTTGACGTGCTCCACGCTGAACTGGTTACCTCTGCACTTGGGACGCAGCTCTCATCCCGGAATTGCTCTTCACTATTATCTGGGGGACTTGTCCCATCTCTCCTTTGTTGGATCTCCTCTTTCTTCCATCTTATGTCTCCATCTTTTTTCATTTGCTCCCTCATTTTGCTTCTTTAGAATGCTTGTGTGAGAGGTAAAGTATTTTGAGACTGGGTATTTCTGAAATGTTTTAATGTTACTGTGACTTGACTGATGGTTTGATGGGGTATAGAATTCTAAGTTGAAAGTAATTTCCTTTGAGAATTTGGAAAGTCTTGCTTCACTGTCTTCTAACTTCCAATGTTACTGTTGAAAAGTCTGATGACATTCTGATCCCTGGTCCTTTTTGTGGCCTATTGTTTTTAAATATGGAAACACGTAGGATTAGCTTTTTGTCCCTAGGGTTTTGGAATTTCTGAGTGATGAGCCTTTGTATAGTCTGTTTTTGTCTTTTGTCCTAGGAATTCAGAGAGCCCTTTCAACCTGGGAGCTCATGTTGTTCAGTTCTAGGAAATTTTCTTGGACGAATTTGTTGATAATATCTTCCACATGAGTTTTCTCTGTTTAAAACTTCTTCTTATTTGGATATTGGACTTCTGAAATGATCATCTTATTTTCTGATTCTTTCCTATTTTCCTTATCTTTGTCGTGCTCTGCTTTTTTGAAAAATAGCTTCATTGAGACACAATTTACATACCATACAATTCACTTATTTTGAAGTGGACAGTTCAGTAGTTTTTAGTATATTTACAAAGTGGTATAACCATCACCACAGTCTAATTTTAGAACATACTGCTTACACTACCTTTCAGGCTTTGTTCTCAACCTTGTCTTATAATCCTATTTAGTTTTTAATTCCTAAGAGCTCTTTTCTGTTCTCTGATTGTTTCTTCTTTATAGTGTCTGTTGCTTCCTGGTGACATGATTTCTCTGATATTAATGATAATGATGGAGGGGTTTTATTTGTACTGCTTCTTTTCTCTAAGTTTCTTTTTTTCTGCCTTTTTTTGTTCTCTCATTTTCAAGTTAGAAACTTTTTTCAGAGGTTTGATAATTTTTGATTGTTCATATTCAAGAGTAGGAAACTAAAAAGGAGATTAAAGCTTTTGAACGAAGAGATGAAAACTCTTGGGCTTTTCAGAGTCTCAGAGGAGACTGTTGTCTGGAGAGTGAAGGCCTGACAGGAGACCCATAAGCAAAGTTAAAAAGTGAGGGTTCAGGGCTGGGAGATCTCAGCCTTTAGTCTCTGCCTTTATTCTCACTCCCAGGACTGCCTGGAGCTGTCAGTTCCTCAGCCCTTTGGGGATTCTGTGTTAGAAAGCATTGGTTTATTGGATTGATTTTCCCTCCTGCCAGTTTAGTATTCTGCTTTCTTCTGTATATTAAGTCAGGTACCACTCATCCATATGGGCTCTAGCTTCCAGGATTTTGTGTTGTTGTCTCGTATCATCATCCTATGCATTTACACCTTCTAAGAAAATCTCTTTAATGTAGTTTGAGTGGTGTGTTTCAGGAGGGTGTGAAGTTAAGTACATGAAATGAAATGCTTTCTTTTCCTTTTACCTGAAGTAATTTCTAAGCATTACATCTCATCTGTATTACTTCTGTAAGGTGGGTATTTTTGTCTCATTTTATAGGTAGGGGAGCTAACGTTCAGAGAGATTATTTAAATTTCTCGTTCAAGATCACGCTAATTAGTAGAGATGGGATACCCACTCAGGTCTCAAAGACTCTAAAGGCTGTAATCTTTTTACTACATAACACTGTCTTTAATTGGTGGAATGATTTAGGTCTGGTTGAGAATGACCTTTTTAATTTTCTTAGCTTTGGGTAGCAGGCTTTGTGGTTGCTTTTGTTTTACCTGTTTACACCACAATGAAATAGAAGGAAATCAATGAAAAGTATTCTTTTGTTTGTTTGTTTGTTTTGTTTTTTGGGGGGAGGTAACTAGGTTTATTTACTATTATTATTTTTTTATTTAACAGAGGTATTGGGGATTGAGCCCAGGATCTCATGCATGCTAAGCATGTGCTCTACCACTGAGCTCTACCCTCCCCCTGAAAATTATTCTTACAAATCGAAGTTAACTTGTACCTTTCAATGTAAATCTAAGAATTCTTTTTAAACAAGTCATTGTATAAGTTGGTATATTTTTATAACCATTTTCATTTCTGATGAGCCCCTGGCTGTCTCTTTTTTCTTTTTCTTTTTTGGATAGTGATCACTTATTTCTCTATAATTTTGAATTCTGCTCAAAATGCTTCTATAAACCAACTTTCATTTTCCAGGTAAAAGATGATCTGTCTCACTTGTTTTACTGCCCTTGTACTCAGTTTGTGACAGGTTTTTGAAGATTAACACAAGATGTTTTTCTGTATGAAATAAATATCAGCTGTTAACATACACAGTTTTCTAACATTTTAATCCCAGGGGACCTTTGCTTTTCCAAGGAATGTCAGGAAGTTTGCTCTCTCCAACCTGCAAATGTAGTAACTGAGACTTTGAGAGGGTTTGGCTACTTACATTCATGGAGAAAAACAGAAGTTTTCGTTCTTCTTCCCTAAAACTACTTCCTATCTCAGTGACAGAGGCCAATTCAACAAGCAATTAATTTGAATTGAAATTTCAAAACAAGGAAGGAAAAGTAATTTCTACCAAAAATAATTGCAGAATGCTTTTCTCTTCTTGTGCTCATATATCTGATTTAACCCGGCGGCTTCTGGTGTGTTTTATACAGTACACCCGAGCAGGAGCAGCTCATGGTCGTGTGGCTAAGTTGGATGATAAAAGAAGAAGCTTATTTTGAGAGGTAAGGTGACTTCATTTGTTTCAGTGAGCTGAGTATGTTTTTCTTATCCTCTCTTTGGAAATTCATATTTTCTTTTCTGTTTCAACAGTACTTCAGGCGTCTCTGCTTCTTTTGGGGAGATGTTATTATTGGTGGCCATGTACTTTCACAGCAACCAACTTAGTGCTATCATTGATTTGGTCTGTTCCACTTTGGGGATGAAGGTAATTTTATCTTCTTTTTAAGGGTGTTTCTAATCTGGACATTTTCTTGTAGTGTTAAGTAAATAGCTTGTTTTCATTTTGAGGTTATTTCAGTTGTTTAATAGTTTGAAACTTTATCAGGAACTCTAAGGGAAAAATACATTATGAAAACAGTTATTTACAAGAATAGCAGATGTTCGATGTAAAAACCTTGGAAAACATAGTAAAGAAGGGAAAAATATAATTCCATGTTCAGAGGTATCAACTACTGTTAATGGTCTGGTATCTGTTCTTTCTTTAAATTGATAGGCATATTTTGTAATTTTAAAGAACTTATCAATATCTGATGAACACTTCCTCATGTCAATAAATATTCTAATACAATGTAATTTTCAGTGGCTGCATTGTAGTCCATCATACGGGCCGATCATGACGTTCTTAATGGATCCTTTCTTATTTGCCATGTACATTTTCCAATTTCTGAATAATGCTTAGATGAATATCATTATGCATGTATATACGCAGGCACTCATACATGTATATTTTTAAACACTTTTGGGATTATTTCCGTGGGATAAAATTCTACAAAGAAGTTACTAGGTAAGAGAATATGATGATGTTAAGGTGTTTCATGAGTATTGCCAATTGTCTTCCACAAAGATGATAGCAGTTTGACTGTTCTCATTAGTGAATGAGAGTGCCTTGTTCTCCTAAACTCTCAGCGTCATTGGCCATCACCCTTCTTTTTGTTTTTGCAAATTCGATGAGAAATGGTCTTACATTTTGCACTTCTTTGATTACTAGTGAAACTGGTTATTATTATTTTTATAATTATAGTTTATAGTGGTTTTTTTGGGGGGGGTAGTTCTTAAAAATTGTGTTTTAGCTGGTTTATTTCTTTTGTTCAAGGCTTATTGATGTCCCAGTTTTTCCAAAAGTAGTTTTACTTATTTTTTCTTTTACTGATTCAGAAGGGCTCTTTATATGTAAATGACCTGCCATTATGCCTTATATATTATATTTCATTGATTTCAAGACACTTACTTTACCCAATATTGAAACTGGGATTTATTTTACAATTGATGTCTAATGTTAACATGGTGGTCTTTTTTCCCTCCTTTTTTTCTTGAAAAGCTACTCTTAAATTGGCAATGTATCTTATAATCCTTACTGTCTTTAAAAGTGGAGAAGTATAATGTGTTGCAGTTGACTTTTCTTTTGCCATGTGACGTTATATTTTCTATGTGTGTAGTATATTGTTTTTCTTTTTTGTTTCTTACTTTCTTGTTATGTTTAGAAAAGTTTTTCTTTCCTCTGGTTTATAGAAATGGTCACCTATTTTTTCTTCTAGTGTTTTTGTGGCCTCATGTTTTACATTTAAAAATTTAATCCATTTGGAGTTTATTTTGGGTATGGCGTTGTGTGCAAATCTTTGTATGTTATTATCCAGAAAGTAGCTATCCTATCTCCATTCGTTGAATAAGTCACTTCTTCCCACTGACTTGAAATGCCAATAATGGTATTTATTAAGTACATTTATATGTTGGTTCAATTTCTGAGGAAAAACATGGGGCTTAATGTTGGGTTTGAGAAGCCACTTCTGAAATAGAGTATTTGAACATTAATTTTCTATATCACAGTCATTTTAGATAATAAATTTACCAGAGAAAATTGTGCTTCTTATATTTTATTTTCACACGCTGTTGAAATTCTTTTGGTTTATTTAGATTGTGATTAAGCCAAGCTCCCTGAGCAGGATGAAGACTATCTTCACACAGGAAATTTTTACTGAGCAGGTACTTGTTTTAACTTTATTCTTAGGTACTTTAACTTTCTTGTACTACATTCATTGGGGAGAAACTTTATATATTTTACTTTAAGAGGATAATAAGTCTTTTTATTTCTTCTTAGTTTCCAGTGATAATTTATTAATTTTTGATATTTCTGTAAATGATAATCCTGTTTAAAATTTACTTTTAAAGCTCTTTACTACATATAAAAGCATGTTTTGAATTTATGTATTTTGAAGACTGAGTAGCTATGTAAGATGTCTTAGATATTGATGGTAGGGCTCTCATGTAGGGTTATCATTTGCATTTATCAGGAGAAAAAATAGACACCTGTTTAACCCTTTAGACTGTCAGGTTCATTTATAACTAGATTAAAAGCCAGGGTCCAAATTCCTTATTATATTTACCTCTTTTTATTTGGTCTCAGCACTTTTGTCCATGGGTAATCCTAATAATATTTTATTTTTTCAGTGACAGAGACTATTCTGAAATTTACAATTAATTCTCAGGTTTTTTTGTCAATTTAAATTTCAGAATGCAAAATTAAGTATGTCTTGAAAAATGAAGTATTTTAAAATATCATAGATCCGTAACTGTTGTTTCTTTTAGGGTAATTAATATTCTCATTCCTATACCAAACTCTCCCTTCTCCCTTCAGGGCACATACGCTCCCACAGAACAGTCACACATGGAACACAGGAGACTCATAAGTTATTTTTTATGTGTTTAATTTGAACTAACGGGAAGACAACTTTAGGGAGGGTCTTTGAAAGACAGCGGTCAATGCATTGACACAATGAGAATAACAATGAAAATTCTTATTTGTATATATTTGTTTCTTTATAATTCACACGTTTTCAAAAAAAATTTTTTCCCTCTCGCAAAAGCCTTTTGAGGCAGGTAAGACAGTATTGTCCCATTTTTTAGATGTGAAAATAGGCTCATAAGATAAAATGACTTATCCAAAGTCACTGAGCCCAGATTTTATGATTCCAAATTTTACATATTATTATTATTTTTTACTTTATTATACCCCTGTCAACATATCTGTTTAAAAACAAATTTTAAAAAGTGGAGAACTTTACAAAAGTCCCCTAAATGTATGATGCTGTCTCATTACTCAAAATAATTAAATCGTGTAATTGGTTTTTATTATTCATTTCTAAGGACCACATTTGTATTAAGTATTGAAAGTCTACCTGGCTAATTCTCCCTCTTTCAGAGTAATTTTATTTTTGGTTCTATAATAAGTATTAATACTATTTTTCCTTTTTAGGTTGTCACAGCTCATGCAGTTCGGGTCCCTGTCACCAGCAACCTGAGTGCCAACATTACGGGCTTTTTGCCTATTCATTGTATTTACCAGCTGCTCAGGAGTCGTTCCTTTACCAAGCACAAAGTATCCATAAAAGTATGACTTTCCGTTGATATTTCAAGCTGCAACCAAAGTTAATGCCTTTTCCCAGTTCTGTTTCAGTTTGTAGACCTTTACCGTGGATTTTGTGTGTGAAATTTTTATATAGTCATGGTGATTAAGCTCTTAATTTCAGATTTTTTGAAACAGTGTAACTGTTCATTTATTTACAAAATGTACAATAGTACTAATCCCTTTAAATTCTCAATAATAGCATTTCGCCATTTTCTATACTTGATTTTGTTCACCAAACTGAGAAAGTTGCTGGTTAGCCATGACTAGCATTTGTATGTTTGTCACAAGACAGCTGACACTTCACCTGTACATATTTTGATGTATTTTCAATTTGTTATGCAACTGGCCATATCAAACAGTTAAAAGGTCCCCTAAAGAAAAGGCTGACCCCTAAGAGGTGAAACATACCTGTTTGAATCATTACCAAGAGGCTATTTTCTTTATAACAACCGTGAACAATATATACATTGATATATCCCATTTAATTTTATTTGTTTTTATGATTTAGTGAAGTTATTTTCCAGCTTGAGTGTATTTTCTGCTTTATATTTTTAGCAAGTGAAAAAGATAGGAATTAGGAGTACAGATGTACACCTAGCATTTCTTCTTGGCCTCTATCTGTGTAGGTAGTTAAGTGACACAGTTTCCCGTAAGTGGTTGTGAAAGCCACTTTCTTAATCTATCTGAGTGTTTGTCGTGAAGAACTGTCCCTCTCCTTAAGTTCCTTTCTGTTGTGGGGTCTTACATGATAACAGTGTGGTGCTCTAAATACAGACACAGCAGGGACTTAGAGTGTTTTACGCGCTACTTAAAAACTAATAGATTAGAAACCCATAGTCCAAACATAAAACCCAGACTCATCATTGTAAATTTATCTTCTACTGGACAATATTCTTGATTAGGATATAAAAGTATTTCGTATTTTTAAATCAAAGACAATTACGAAATTGGGTAATAGATTATTATTAACTGCTGCAAGTTAATAGTGAGTTTCACTGATTCATAAATCATGTCAAATTGTATGTGCTCTGAAATTTTGCTTGCTTTTTCTTATTGCCATAATTGATTTCGTGCCTGTAACCTTCTTTTTTAGGACTGGATTTATAGGCAGCTGTGTGAAACCTCCACTCCACTCCATCCTCAATTACTTCCTCTGATTGACGTGTACATAAATTCTATACTTACTCCTGCATCTAAATCTAATCCAGAAGCCACAAATCAGCCAGTCACAGAACAGGAGATCCTCAATATTTTCCAAGGAGTCATTGGGGTAAAATAGTGCTTCTTTTATGATTATTAGCTTATTTTTCTTTTATTCTTCTGACTTACTCCGTATATTTTCCCCGATTGTTAGAGGAGAACTATTTCTAGGTGGTTCTGAGTTTAAAATGGGATTAAATTTCTTTAGAACACCTATAAATATTAAAAGGATGGTGTTAGTTCCAGATAGTTTGTCAAATAGGCACTTTTTGAGGAATGATTTTAAAAGCTCCATTTTAAAGTCTAAGGAGTGTCTTGGAGGTTGTGTGTTTAATAAAAGACTGTGTGACATTTTAACCTGTTCAACACAGCCTGTTTAGCTTCCTGGGAATCTCAGCTATCCCTAGATTGTTTATGGAAAATTTGCAGAAAATCTTTTTTCTCCAAATATGCTTAACTATACCATATCTTTTTAGGAGTTATTTTCTTCATGCTGATTTCAGATAATACTTGGGACTCCTGTAAGCCTTTTTCAGAAGTAGCCTGATGGGGTTGCTGTTGACTTTTTTTTTCTATCTTAAAGACTGTTAAGCATGTTGCTTTTCACCTCCCACGCCATCTCAGATTTAATTTAGACTTCAGATTGCTTCTTTGAGTTTAATGCAAACACAGCAAGATTTTTCCTAGTTTTCTGAGTTTGGGAGCAGCAACACTGAATAATCTATTTTGAATGCTTTTACTATAAAAACACTTATGAAATTGTATAGTATTTTAAAGTGTTTATAAAATTACCTCCAGGGTGACAACCTTCGCCTTAATCAGCGTTTCAGTATAACGGCACAGCTTTTGGTACTTTATTACATACTGTCTTATGAGGAAGCCCTCCTAGCAAACACAAAGACTTTAGGTAAGTTGTCCGTATGGGAGTGTTTCTAGTGAGAATTCATCTTATTTGCTTTTATTTTCTTACTTTCCAGGCTGCTATATGAAAAAATAAGGTCAAATCGTCTATCAAGTTCCAGCGTCATTCTGTAGTCTTTGCAGTGTGGGCATTTTGTATTCTGGTACATAAATATGTGTTCATTTGGGCACATAACCGCCCCTTAAGGCTCAGTGCTCCTTTTAGCAGGCTGAATTAATAGATAATTGAATTGTCTGTATTTTAACAATTTTAGTGACCTTACTAGTTAAAATGTAAATTAAAAGATAAACCTGAAGGAACTGTAACTGAAATTTTTTTGCTTGATTTCAGTCTTTGCCCTATTCTTCCTTCCATTAGTGAAAGAATAAGTTTAATCAAAGTATCAGAAAAAAAAAACCAATGGAAGTTTCCTTTGCCATTAAAATTATCACTGAACTTTCAAACTTAGCCACTTCATGTAGTATCAGAAGGTCAGATTTAGCATAAATGATATCAATATAAAGTAGTGTGTTTTCCTCTATTTGAAAAAGAAAATTCACCTGTATTTTAGGCTTGCTTAATGTATGTAGTTCCATATTTAAAGCAAAGAGTGTCATTAGAAATTTGGTAGGCACTGAGTATATAATGCAAGGAGAATTCTTGTAAGAGTGATTATTTTGCAATAGCTGAGTGATTTTTACTTTTTTTTTATTGAGCTATAGTCATTTGACAATGTTGTTCAATTTCCAGTATAGAGCACAATTTTTCAGTTATACATGAACATACATATATTCGTTGTCGTATTCTTTTTTGCTGTGAGCTACCACAAGATCTTGTATATATTTCCCTGTGCTCTGTACAGTATAATCTTGTTTATCTATTCTACATATGCCTGTCAGTATCTACAAATTTCGAGCTCCCAGTCTGTCCCTTCCCATCCCTCTCCTGATTTTTACTTTTTGAAAGATATAAATTAAAGTTACATTTCAGTGTTTGACAGATCAGCTTCTTTTATTTATCTGAAGTGTGTTTTAAATACACTGTGAATTTCTCAGCTGCCTTCTTTCTTGACTACAGTTGTTAGGATTATAGAGATAATATCCCACTACTGTAATTATAGTCTTTGTCATATTAGGAATAAGATGGCATAATAATAAGTGTTAGATAATAGTCTGCTACTTTTATCCACCTATAATGAATTCTGTTAAGGAATGTGACACTTGTGATTTAATAGTAGTGGAATGAATTATAAGGAGGTATTCTGGGGAGAACTCAGACCATTAGTACTGTAGCAGGGAACCAATCATACACCCTTAATTTTTATTTAAATTAATGTCTAGCAAAAAAAATGTTTTTTTAATACAGAAAAGTACAGAGACTACTACAGCCAACTTTTGTGTATATACCATTGCAGAACTTTTTAGGACTGGATGAATCTTTAAAGATTATGTATCCCAGCCCCCAATGACATGCTCACTTCAGTGCTGTGTTCCTGTGAAACAGCTGCTGCTTATGCCAATAATCTGATTGGTCTCAGTTGGAAAGTTGAAAATTTTAGTTTAGGTGTACAACTCAGCCTAGGCTGGGTCTTGGAAAAGGAACTAGGGAATTAGAGGAAAGTTATTAGGCTTTTCTAAGTTTTAGGCAAAAGATGGTGGTGGTTCGGGCTGGTAGCAGTGTATATACATATTGAAGGTAGAGCTGAGATGGATTCATGAGGTTTGAGAGACAGGAGCCAAGGCTGGTGTGTAGGCTTTTGACCTGAGCCATAGAATGTCTATCAACTGAAATAAATGACCAGGTCTGTGAGGCATCAGGAGCTGGTTTTGGACATACTAAGTTTGAGGTGTGTGATAGACTTGCAAGTGGGGATGTTAAGGAAACAATTGTATATACTGGCCTGGAATTTAGCGGGGATAAACCTGGACTGAAGCTTAGAGATTCTTCAGCATATATATGATGTTTAAAAATCATGACATTGAGTAAGATCACCAAGGGGGAAGGCGTGGGAGGAGACTCAGGAGGATATGATGTCCTGGATGCCAAGGGAAGCATGTTTCAAAGAGAACAGAGAGATCACCGACGTCAAATGATGTTGATAGGTCAAGTAAGGTTGGGACTGAGGTTCAGCTGATTGCCACATATAGCTCACTGGGGGTTCTTTGACTTTTACAGTTTTACTGCTAAAGTTACTACTTTTCTTCCCCCCTAGGATGAAAGCCTGATTGTAGTGAATTTTAGAGGAGATATACTGGAGACAGTGAATACAGACAGCTCTTTTGAGGAGCTGTAAAGAGAAGGAGACAAATGATGTGGTAATTGGAGAGGAAAATGAGGTCAGGATAGGACTCTTTTTAAGGTGAAAGAGGTAGGAGAATGTTTCTCAGCTGTTGGGAGTAATCTAGTAGAGAGGGAAGGATGGTGAGAGAATCCCTGAAGGGCTGTCCTTGATAGGTGAGAGGACACAGGATGTGGAAGACAAATAGACGGGTTGGCCTTGCCTTGGAGAATTTTTTCTGATGGTTTAGATTTTTTCCCAGTCTGGTTTCTTATCTCCAAAGGGAAAAAGTAACTGTAGGATATGTCACAACATGAGAGAATTTGCTCTTCCACAGCTAAACTTCCTTCATTATTTACCTAATTGTGTACATGTCCTACTTAAAGCGAAAGAACCAGTTTTAAAAATAAGAACATTTATTAAACGTGTGTTTACTGGAGAAAATTTAGCAAATGAGAAAAGTACAAAGACCAATGTATAAACCACCCATAATTGTAATACCCAGAAATATTTACCAGAGAATTTTGCTAGAAAACCTTTCAGTCTTTGCATATATGATAGCTTTCACAAAGTTGGAATCATAATATGTTTTTAACCCACCCTTTTTAGTTAATAATACATTTAAAATTTTTGCCTATTAGAGTAAATTCTTTTCTAAAACGATTTAAAATTTTTTTTTATTTTTTTTTAAATTGAAGTATGGTCAATTATAATGTTTCAATTTCTGGTGTACAGCACAATTGTCCCAATCATGCATATATATACATATATTTGTAAAACATGATTTTTAATAGTTGTATACTGTACCTTCATAAATATGTACCATTAATTAACAAATTCCTCGTTGCTGGACATTTAAATCATTTCCAGATTTTGCCACTGTAAACAGTGGAGGAATGAATATCCTTTAGCTAACTCTGTATACAGGTATAATTATGTCTATCCTTAGGACAGAGTCCTACATGTAGAACTAAATCAAAGGTTTTGAAAAATCGTAAGATTTAAGAAATGAATTGCCATGTTGCTTTCCGGATGAGTTACACCGTTACAGACATTTTGTGTAAGACATTTGTGTTAAGATGTGCATGCCGGTTTTTTTTTGTAGTACTGAGTGTTATTGTTTGTTTATGGTGTTTTTTTAATTATGTAATTTTATGGAGAGGAAACTTTTTCAAAGCTAGGTACTAACATTATGTAACTAATCACCTATATTTTCTTTTAGGACCCTTTAATTTCATTTTTAAAATTTATTTATCCCTTTAATTAATTTTAGCGTCAAGTATGAGGTACAGATCTAGTTTTAATTTTTTTGTAATTGGTTATTTGTCAGCACCACATAGTGAATAATCTGTTATTTTCCTGTTGCTTTGGGAAGTTGCTCTGACGTATATTGAAGTTTTATTACAAAGCTATATCTGGTTTTGGATTTTCTTTTTTGGGTCTGACAATTCCAGTCCCTTTCACCATTATTGTTCTTGTTCAGTGTTTCTGTCCATTTTCACATATTTAATCTTTTACATGAAGTTTATAATAATTCTGTCAGATTCCAAAGAAGAAAATTATATTGAAATTTTGGTCAGAATTATGTTAAGCTTAAAGATTAGTTTGGAGAGAGTTTACATCTTTACAAAACTGTATTTCCACCTAGGAATATGAAATAATTTTTTCCTTAAATTATTAAAATGTAAGCTTCACGAAGGCTGATTTTGTCTGTTTTTTTGCTACCATAGCTAGGATCTAGAATATTACTTGATACATAGTAATCACTTAATAAATGGTTTTGAATTAATCAATTTATTCAAGTTTTATTTTTATGTCTGTCATTAAAATTTTACTTTATATAGATTCTGTATAATTTTTTCTTAAGTTACACTGGTTACAGGAAAGGCATTGACATTTAGTTTGGATTAGTCAGTCTCTGAATTTCTTGGAGTCTCTTTTTAAAAAAATGTTTAGTAAGTAAAACTTTTCGGGCAGTTATGATAATTTGTTTGGTTTACTTATATAATTCATGCAATAATTAATATCTTTATATTTCTGGAATTGACCCTACTTGCTCTGGGTATGTTCCACTTTTAGCATTTTAGTGCTAGATTTGATTTACCTTTCTTTTCAATAAGATTTTTTTCTGTCTGTTTTTAAACAAGTGAAATTGACCTTTTTTTCCTTTTCTTTTTCTTTTCATTTCTTCTCCCTCCCCCTTTTTGTTTTTTTTTTTTTTTTGGTTTTGGATCAAGTTTACAGAAATTTCCGAAGTGAATTAGTTTTTCATAGGATTGTTTTAAGGATTAAAATGTCACAAAAACTAGGGGCAATGTAAATAGTATTCAAAATACTTCCACAGTTTTGTTGAGGATGAGGTTAAAGGTTAGATGTGAATCTTTGAAAGCCATACATTGGAAGAAAATTGGAAATGTAATGGCTCATGTTGCATATATAAAAATCAGTGACCACCTCCTAGGCCTTTCAAATTATAGTTGAGTTTTTTAATGAAAGATTGAGATATCCTTGATGTATTTCAGGGATGTTAAAGAAGTAATTTCTTTCAGCAGGGCCTCATCGGCTGCTAGTTCTTTGATGGAATCATTAGAATGTGATCAGGATTTTGTCTTCAATTTCATAGATCTAGAAACTTAAATAACGATACTTTACCCTAAGCTTATCTTGGGGACTTCAGATCTTAATAATGCTGGCTAACACTTTGAGTATTTGTTACGTGCCAGACACTACTTGAAGGACTTTACATGTGTTAACTCATGTAAATCCTTACAACAATTCTGTGAGAAAAGGTACTGTTGTTATCTTAATAGTACAGGTGAGAACACTGAAGCACGGGGAAGTGAAGTGACTTCCCTTAGTTGTATGTGTTGGAATCAGGATTTGGCTATCACTGGAACTTACACACATATATTTTTAATATTAAGCCATTTTGGTTATTCAGAATAATCTATCTTTACTAATTGTACAAATAAGCATTTTACATAGTTATAGTCAATCTATTTATCTTAGAAATATAATTTTTTAATTCCGTTTTTCCTCTTTAATGTTATTTTGTACAAACAATAATGTTATTTTATATCCATGAAGGTCACAGAGCTGTGGTTTCAAATTGGTTTTTAGTATTGAATTTCTTTTTTCCTCTTTTTTCTTTTCTCTTTTTGCCTTTTGACTCTCTTCATCCACTTCTTCCACCCTTCATCCACTTCTTCCACCCTTCATCCCCTGTCTCTCTGGCAGCCACCAGTCAGTTCTCTGTATCTATGAGTTGTGTGGTTTAAAAATTTTTTTTTTACAATTCTGCATATAAAAGAGATTATATGGTATTTGTCTTTCTCTGTCTGGCTTATTTTAAAATACTTAGCATTATGACCTCCAGTTCTGTTCATGTTGTTGTGAGTGGCAAGACTGCATTCTTTTTAATGGCTGAATAATATTCCATTGTATGTGTATGTGGTGTGTGTGTGTGTCTCACATTTTCTTTATCCTTCCATCCATTGATGGACACTTAGATTGTTTCCATATCCTGGTTATTGTAAATAACATGGCAGTGAACACGGGGGTGAATTAGGATAGCAAAAAAAGAACAGACGTTAAGATAGATTTATTTGGGGAAAAAAGAAACACAACAGGATGGGCCTGTTAGCTAGCTGGAGGTAGAAGTTGTGAGAGAAGGAAGTCATTCATATTTCCCAACTTTCATCAGAAAGAGTCAGTCACTAATGTAATATAATATGATTAAATAAAAAGCTGTTGAGGGTTTAAGCTATGTGGTCATGACTGCATTGGGGCTTCCTAACTGGGTTTGGGAGAGTCTTGTCTTAATTTTATTCCCCCCTCCCCCTCCCAGTGTGGGGCACTTCTGCAGGTGGCTTCTCTCACTCATGATTTTCTCCCCACTAGTTTCAGTTCTGGGGCATTTTCCAGATCATGCCCTTAAGTATGTTCTTGCTCTTCCTGTGTATTCACCATTTGGGTCTTTATTCTTTGTCTTTTGTGAGCTATAGTCACAGATACAGTGAATTAAAAGTAATTGGACATTGTTTTTGTTCCCTTTTGAAGGTTAAGTTTTCTGTTTTTCTGACTCTTTTATCTTATCCTTTGTGTCTTTGACAGCTGCCATGCAAAGAAAGCCCAAATCATATTCATCTTCTTTAATGGATCAGATTCCCATCAAATTCCTCATTCGACAGGCTCAAGGGCTGCAGCAGGAGCTGGGAGGTATTTGTTTTATATGCTTTTTACTGCTAATGTTTATTGCTAAAAAATACTACTGATTATAATGTTACAGAGTGTGATAGGTGCTCACTGCTAAAAACCCAGTTTAAGAGTGAAATTCCTCTTTGTCTCCCTCACTGTCTTACTCGCTGCAAACCGCTCCCCACCCCAAAGACCTCAGCTATTTTATTTTGGTGTGAAAGTTCAGACATTCTTTTCTACGGGTTGAACAGTGTGAAATTACAAGTATTTAAGTATTTCTGACCTACAAAAATGCAGTTTCCATATGGTTGGAACTAATAGATACACACACGAGTAAAAAAAAAAAATCCTTTTTTAAAACCCTAAATGGTATTAAAACCCATCTCTTCTGTGACTTGCTTTTTTCTTTTGGAGTCTTGGAAATCTTTTCATGTAGGTCTTACCTCGTTTTTTTTGAATCTACCTTACAGTTTTTAATTCCTCCATTACATTCTATAGTATGTAATTACTGTAATATTTTTACTGTGAAACCGTCAAATAGAAATATAGTAATATTTTTTGAAAATCAAATTTTTCTTAATTTAACACCTTTTTATGATGTTTGAATGTGTGTGTTTTGGTTTGTTTTTGAAGTTGGAATTTTCTTTTCATTTATTATAGTTGGCTTCAGAAATGAACGTGAGCTTTGTTTGGTCATATTTAGCCAGATGTCTGCATTTATTTACTTATATCTTTGCATAATCTCTTTCCAGAGAAATGATGTTATATTTGGCAGCATTTAGCAACTAACATGTTTTATTGAATAAATTATGAAATGTAGATTAATTTGCACTACTGTAAGCAGTCATTTTTGTGACTGATTTGGGGTAGTCTTGACAGTGCATAGACTTGTGCATCTAAACCTTAAAATAATACCACTTTTAATTGTTAGAGTGTCTTTTCAAACAGAAACATTTTAAGCAGTTTCTATGAGAAAGGAAGCACGTACTTATCCCTGTTGGGACTAAGCAGTGGTATGATTTGATCTAAGTTTCATTATAAGGGGCTGATTGGATTTAAAGTACTTTTATTACTACTAATACTCTTATTATTAACTCTTCCATCTCTGAAGAATGTTGATAAAAATTGTATAGTAACAACATTAGGTATTTATGTGCCAAACACTTAATATAGTGGGGTATCATGTCTAAACAGGCATTTTTACAGTCTCATCATTTATTTTTTCGTTATTCATATTATGCAGTAATAGTCATGAATAGTTAAACTATGCTATAAGCCAAAGGTTAGCAACAAGATTTTGATTCAGTCAGTGTTGAGCGTCCTTAACCCTTCTTGAAAGAAGACAAGTGCACCCTCTTGTGGGTATCATCAGTACTGCTTGAGTGGCTGACATTCTTAGCTGTGTGATGTCGGGAACCTTACTAAATACGTTTCAGCCTGTTTCCTTACAGGCTTGTATTCCCTGCTTACCTTGTAGGAATGTTAGGGTGAAATGAGAAAATGTATGTAAAGTATACATTGAGGCACTCAAGGTGGGCAACTTTAATATTACCCATCTAGAGCAATGATTCTCAGCTGGGTTGGAGGAGAGGCCACGTTCTGCAGAAACCTATCAGAATTTCTGAGTGAGGCCCTTTTCAAACCTTATATGATCTCCCCCAAATGAACATTCCTTTACCTTCTTTTTCTTTCCTCCCCACTCAACTCTTGAACTACTGCTCTGTCAAACTTTTCCTGGTGGGAGACTTTTATGCTGGGATAGGGTGGAAGAAAGCTGGAGAACTTTTGATAAAAGTAGTGGTTTCCAGCTTCCTGTGTATCAGATCACATCAGAATCTTTAAGCAGATTCTTTGGCTGTACGACTGAACAAAAATTCAAGCTGTAGTATATATACATGTGTAAGAAGTGCAGATTTCTTTGGCTTGCTGAAAATGAAAGGGAGAGAAGAGACGGGGAAGAGGAGAGAGAAGATTTTTGGAGTTTGAGAACGAAGAATCCATTTGGTTTCTTGTAACTTTTCAAGGGTTACATTCTGCTTTACTGCGTCTCCTTGCAACTAACTACCCACATTTATGCATCGTGGATGACTGGATCTGTGAAGAAGAAATCACAGGGACTGATGCCCTGTTAAGGCGAATGCTCCTGACTAATAATGCCAAAAACCACTCTCCTAAACAACTTCAAGAAGGTATAGTAAGTTGGCACCCTTTTACACCTTTAGTGGTACAGAGAGTTGTTAGGCTCATTGAAATCTTAAGATCATGCAGAATTTTCCTGGGAATATAGTAATGTTTTGGTGAATATATTTAAAGTAATTCTCTTTGAGTTTATAAAACTGGTCAGAAATAAGTATCACAGAATAGAACAGTGTATTTACTGTTGATAATGTTCTAGAGCTGCACTCTCAAATAGAAATGTGATGTGAGCCACACACATAATTTTAAACTTTCTATATATTGCCACATTAAAAAAGTAAAAAAAGGGCACAATTTTAATAATTATTTTATATAACCTAATATATCTGATATTTCATCATGTAGTCAACATAAAAAAACTATTAGTGAGATATTTTACAGTTTTTCCCTACTAACCCTTTGCAATGTGGTATGTTATTTCACACTTACATCTCATTTTGGACTAGCCACCGTTCAAGTGCTTAGTTGTTAGAAGAGGTTAGTGAGTATTCTATTGAAGGAGCACAGTTCTAGGTATTTTTTTTACTAACAGCAATTTGCTGGGTGCTTACAGTCCACAAAGGAGGCTACCCAGAGGATGGTGTCAAGAAGTTTGAATTTTTCAAATGAATGTTACTACCAAAGGCAATACTTGGGTATATTTTCATGTTTCAATCAATTTTTAATATCAGTGTGAATCACCAAGGAAACTGCATTTGTCTTTGGGTCACTGTCACTAACGGGATTTTTTAAATGAGATGTTTTTTGTTCTTTCTGAAATAAATGCACTTTAACATGAATTTTTTTTTAAGGGCCTAATTTTAGTATACCTGAAACTATGGCTAGGGTTGAACATTTTACTGTTTTTAAGCAATATTGTTTTCTCTATTTATTTGGCCTGTAGCCTGATAGGGCAATATTACTCCCTATTTGGTAAGCTGTGTAGAATTTAGGTTGACTACTAAGTTTTCCTTTTAGCATTTTCAGCTGTCCCAGTGAGTCACACACAAGTGATGCAGATTCTAGAACACTTGACCCTGCTCTCTGCAAGCGAACTTATACCATATGCAGAAGTTTTAACATCCAATATGAATCAGCTGTTGAATTCAGGAGTTCCACGGCGAATTCTTCAAACGGTCAATAAACTATGGATGGTTCTCAATACCGTGATGCCTAGAAGGTAATTTCAGTGTATTGTTACGTGTAATAATAGATGAGTGTATAGCAGTGATTATTTACAATAACCTAAACTTTAATGTTGGAAAAAATTGTTTACTATTTAACAAAATAAATCCCTTCTGAAGACCACTAATTAAAGAGCAGTTATAACTTTAAGGAAAAGAATAAACTTTATCTTAGGAAACATAAAGATACCTTAAAATATTTCCAACTTGAGAAAGTTTTTAAAAAGTAAGTTCTCATGTAGAGTCATTTGTGGCTAATCGTGATTTAGGTTACCATTGTGGCTTGCATCTTTGCAGTGTCTCCAAATTTTGCTGCATGTTAAAATTACCTGGAGAGCTTTTGAAACTCCTGATCCCCAACTTGTAACCCATGCCAATTAAATCAGAGTATCTGTGAGTGGGAGTCGGGCATTAGTATTTTTTTAAGAATTCCCCAGGTGATTCTAATGTGCATTAAAGTTTAAGAGAACACTGGATTCGTTATTTTGTCTTTAGTCAGATGGGCCTGTACCGGTCCACAGATTGCATCAAAACACCTGGTTAGCTCTATAAACAAATACTGGGCTTCCCTGAGATTTTGATTCAGTAGGTCCAGGAATATTTATGCTTTTTAAATTTGATTTTTTACTTATATCAAATTAATGAATGCACATAAGTTAATTTTTTCTTCTGGCATTTTTAATCCCACCACATATCTCAATCATATGCTTATAGTTATACTGTAATTTCCTGGCTTTCCAATTTAAAGGTTATCTTTTGACTTTCTACTACACAAGATGAAGATTTAGCACTTATCTAAACACATACTCTCCCTTCTCCCATTTCTCTCAACACAGTTATATCAAAATTTCTGGTTAGAGAAACATTCAACATTATTGTAATTACATAAGTGTTATAGTTGATCTATGAGATATTCTTTGATTACAATTTCTCTCTCAAGCAACTGCCCCCCTCTCCACCCCACACATAAAACCCTGAGCTGTTTGCCTCTTTTCCATTTGTTCAGGGTTTTGTTTTTTTTTTTTGTATCAATAACTAATTCACCCTCCAACTCTGTTATTGAGGGAAATTTACATTACAGTTAGTTGTAACACATCAGGTAACATAGCAGTAACAGTTTTTCTTGGAAACCTTTTCAGAGCTTTTCATCCTTATGTTTCAGTCTGGGACATGCACAGACAGTAGCCATCTGGAATTGATTTTGTCTCTTGGTTGGATTCCATGTTTTTCTCTTTCTTAGTTTAGGTCCTTATTTCAGTGAGTGGAACTCACACCCAAGTTGCTTCCTGAGAAAGGGTGTTTGGGAAACTTTTTTTTTTTTGAGACTTTCATGTATGAAAAGACTTTTATTCTTCCCCTCACATGTGACTGTTATTTAGCCTAAGTGTAGGATTTTGTCTTTAGTTTCCCCCTCTGTTTTCTGGAATTTAAAAAAAAAAAAGAACTTTAAACCCTTTTAAACATCTTAGGCTTACTCTATATTTTCTCCTTTATTTTTAAATTTATCTTTTGAATACATTTGCTGGATATTTCCTCTGTGTTATCTTCTGATCTTTCCTTTGAATTAAAAATATTTCTGCTATAGTCTTAATTTCTAAGAGCTTTTATCTGAATATCTGTAAATGCCTCCTGTTCTTGTTTCATATATGAGATATTCTAACCTTTAAGGATATTAATTATATATTCTGTTTCTTTGGCATTCCTTTCTTTCTGTTTGTATATTTTAATCTTTTTCAAGGTAGACGCTTATCCTTTAAAAATCTGATGATCCTTGGCTGTCTGCTCATTTAAAAGTGGGCAAGCTGTGTGTGAGATGGGGTTGGTGAACTCGTGATCTTCCCTGTAAGAGATCAGACACTCTCCATATTGACATATCCCTTAGTAATGCTCGTGTGTAGTCAGGTTAGTAACCACTTTTATAGTGTTTTGATGTCTAACTCAAAGTGACATCTCACATTGAGATTTTATGATGATAAATACAGAACAATGACTTAATTTTGGGGGCCAGTTACAATTGCAAATTGCTTTGGTGCATATCATTTCCTTTACAGATATTATATTCCTATTTTACAGATGAGGAAACAGTTCAGAGAGGCTCAATGACTTACACAGAGTCAAAGCGCTAGTGTGGTATAATTGAGGTATTTTTAATTCAAATTTTCACTTCATAGGCCATGATTATTCCATTATAACTGAAGATTTTTGAAACTACTTTGTGTTTATTGTTTTATCTTCATTTATTTCAGAGACATAATAATAGGTTAGAGTTCTATAGTTTTTAATTTTTCCAAGTTCATTTATACCAATTTTTTAATTTTTTCCTAAATATATCTTTCTAAGACAGAAGGGCCTGGATGGCTACAGGTTTCAGTTATGATACAGTGGTTTTTAAACATATGATTATTTTCTCACCAGGCTGTGGGTAATGACAGTTAATGCACTTCAGCCCTCAATAAAGTTTGTACGACAGCAAAAGTATACTCAGAATGACCTGATGATAGATCCTCTCATTGTGCTGAGATGTGATCAGAGGGTACACAGGTATGTGTCCTTTGAGTTTCATTTTTATTATTTCTTAGAGTTATGCTTTGGAGAGTCAAAGGACATTGCAGAAATTCAGTATAAAATTATATTTTAGTGTTCTTGTAGAGAACTTGGCAGTATAACCTGTGAAGCGTTTTTCTGTTTGTTTGTTTGTTTTGGTTGTCTGTATTCATGAATTATATATTCAGTTTTATATTTAAAATGTGATTAATAAAACCTAGCCTTGGCAAAATGTCATTATTGGTTTTGGCAACCCCCAATAGTGGCTGTCCTTTCAAAGTCAAGATAGTAAAGAATAATACTATTTCTGCTAACATTGTCAGAAGAGGCTTTCCAAAAAATTGGTATTGTGAACCATGACGGGCATTAAAACTGTGACCTTTGTGGCTTCCTTGATTGCGATGTTAGCTTCATTGATTCCACATTTGTCTGTAATTCCTTGCCAGTTGCTGAACTTAATCAGTTGCCTTGAAGTAGCTTCACCTCAAGAGGCAGAATTAATTGACATCATGCATATTTGAATTTCTAGTTGCTAAGCTAAATAATAACAAAAGTATACAACTCAAGGGGTCTGTCTTTAAAGTGATGATCATCTTTATGGGGAAAGAAGACAAATACATGGAAAGTCAGGTAATGTGGTTATATGCAGGAGTATATGTTATATATATGATGGTGTAGTAAATAATCATATGCTGTTAAAAGTTTCAGGAGGAAGTGAGACCTGTGTCGTATTTTAAGGGTAGAAATAGGATTTAGATGAATAGATAGATACTATAGTGATGGGAGTAGGGGGTCAAAGAAGGTATTGTATGAAGAAGAATAGTGTGAGCAAAAGTGTAGAAGCAAGAATGAAAAAGGCTTGGAGTGGAGGGCAAAGGTTTTGAGAACATTAGATTTGGAATATTAGGTTGGAGTCAGACTATGGAGGGCCTTGAATGTTAGGCTGAGGAGGTCATTTAGGTGGTAACTCAAGAAGAGATGCTTCATGACAGATGGTTTAGAGGGAAAAGAAACTGGAGTGGAGAAGACTAACTAGGTAGGATACACTCTGATATACTCATCTGTCTTTAACCCTGGGGATGAGATTCTTGAAATGACAAAACCTGCAGAATCACCAAATAAGATTTGGTGAGATTGAAGTCTCAGAGGAAATAGGAATCAGAAGAAGAATAAACAGTGTAAATGACATTAAGTGTCTATTTAATAAAAGGAAAACAACAGTAAATAATACTTCTAGAGAAAAGCCACTTCTAGAACAATTTATCAGTGTTAAAAATCCACGTAAGTAGGTAACCTTTCACCTAAATCACCTCCAGTTGTTCAGGAAGTTGTTAAATTATGCTTTCATGATGTATGAAATGTTTTTGTAGCCTGGATCTTTCACTTAACAACTTGTGAACCTTTTCTCATGTTAATAGATATTCTTATAGTAATTGGCTACATAGTATTCCACATAGATTAACTATGCTTAACTCAATCCCATATTGTTGGATATTTTACTTCCATTTTTTGTTATTGATAGTGCTGTGGTCATGGTTCTGTGTACTATTTCCTTAGAACAGATTCTTAAAAATGTGATTATCGAGGCAGAAGGAACATACTCATTTTCAAGTCTTTTGATTCATTGTTTTCACTCTGCCATCCAGAAAGGCTGAACCTGTTTACATTCCCATAGTAGTGTTCGATATTGTGCACTTCCCTACACTATTTTATATAGAATTTTCCAATTTGATAAGCGAAAAGTCAATTCCCATTTTAATTTTTTTTGGTTAGATTGAATATTTTAATCTGCTTATTGGCTATTAGTATTTCTTCTTTATATTTTTAGCCTAGTTTTCCATTGGAATGCTTACCTTTTTTGATTTGAAGAGCTCTTTATCTATAAAGGATATCAGCACTTTGTATACATATACATATATATATATATAGAGAGAGAGAGAGAGAGCAGTTTTTTTCTTTTATTGTTCATTTTGCCTTTTAACTTTGTTCACTTTTTAAAATTTAATTTCTTCCAAGTGATCATTCCAATGGTTTTTAAAAACATCAAACAATATAAAAAGATGTGACATTTTGGATTTGCTTGAACTAACCCACGGTGGTGATGGGGCAGTGGGTGAGGCTGTAGATGAAATGAGACTAGCTACGTGTAGACAACTGTGTGTGATGAGTTCTTAGAGGTTCATTATAATGTTCCCTCTTATGTATGCATGAAAGGTTTCATAATATACGTTGATAAGTGCACAAACAGGATGAAGGTATACAGTGAAAAGCCTTGTTCTCTCATATCTACCACGCTGCCACTGTTAAAGCAAAACTCCTCTTTGGCTACTTTTAATCAATCCCAGTTCCATCTCTACAGGAAACTTTATTGTCATAATCTTGTGTGTATGTAGTTTTACTTTCTATGTATTTACAAATTTAGAAATAGAAATACTTACTTTTTTTTTGTTTTGGGTCGTTTAAAAACTGTAAGTGGTATTTTACTATAGGTTTTATTTTGTACTTCTTAAAAAACTTAATGCTCTCAACAGGTTTTCCATATTAGTATGCATAGTTCCATCTCATTGTTTTAACTGTTGCATAGTATTCCATCTATAGATTAGTATTCCATATATACAGACCTGTCCTCCAGAAACTCTAATTAAGAATGTCTGGTGGAGCTTAGGACTTTTTTTCTTTTTCAGAATAAATATTCCAGGTGATTCTTACCTCCCATTTGGGGAAACATTGCAATGGTTTATTTAACCATTAACATTTTTTCACAATTAATACTTGCACACTTATTATAGAAAATTTGGACATTGCAGAAAAACAGTTGCCGTTATTGATGGACATTTAAGCTGTTTCCAGTGTCTCAAGTTAAAAACAAAGCTGTAGTGCCTGTTTATGGTCAGTCTGTTAGAGGCTGAGAAGTGGCATTGTCACGTTTTTCTAAGGGCTTGGGTTTTAAAATTTTGGTGGTTCCCAAATTACCTTTTTTTGTTTCCTTTTTGATATTTAATTCTTATATCTATTCTTATCTCATTTAAATTTAATTTATGATAATTTTTGAGGAATGAATAGCTATGTTCATTTTATAGTTGAGGAAACTAAGGCTCAGTAAATAACTTACCAGTTCAAGTGGATGAAGTGCTCTTGAAATACAGAGTTGTCTTGTTCCAAAGAAAAAAGAGGAGTAGAAAGAATAAATATGCTATTCTAGTCTCTTTCATCTAATCAATAATAGATGATTTTTTCTTTGCAGACAGCTATTTTGAAGAGATTTATTGGCAGTGCCATATTTTGGTAAAAAGGAATGCCTTTTCTCTTGGGCATTCATTATATTTGACTTTAGCTGATAAGATGAAATAGATAATACTATTTATACAACCTTAAAGAGAATTACATATGTATATTAAACTTTGATTTTGTGAATGCATGTTTCAGTAGGAAAAGTGTTACTTTTCTACTGTTTTCAGGTTTTCAGGTACCGTTCAGTTTTTTCTAATTATTTAAACTGATTGATCATGTTCTGGTAAATTTATAAATTTATATTCTTTCTCATGTATTTTCCTTTTCTTCTTTCTGTGTTTAGATGCCCCCCACTGATGGATATTACTCTACATATGTTGAATGGGTATCTTCTTGCATCCAAAGCCTACCTTAGTGCGCATCTGAAGGAAACTGCAGAGCAAGACAGGCCTTCTCAGAATAATACAATAGGTTTAGTTGGACAAGCTGATGGCCCAGAAGTTACCAGAGAAGAATTGAAAAATGCCTTGCTGGCTGCTCAGGTAAAAACTAAATAAGGGCAGAGGCTTCCCTGCTAATATAACCAATTAAATAGATGGCATATTATGTCGTCTATATACAGTGGTGACATATTGTACATTCCTTTTATTACAGAACATATATTCTAGTGATGTTGGCTTTGCCTCTGAATATCAGATGGTTTACATTATTAAAATCAGGAATAATCTTCATGGTATTAATTTAATGGCCATCTAAATGAGATTGACATTTTAACCAAATTTCAGAGTTTTTTCTTAAAATCAAATGGTGGAAAAAAATCAAATGGTGGAGACAGATAAACAAGGAGAAGTATATATAAAACTAAATGCCAGGCAGTGATAAATACTATGACAATGTCAGCAGGTTCAAATTGATATTTAGAAAAGTTTTATAACAATGTAGAATTTACCGAAGCCTTAGATAGTCATTTTTGACTACTGCAAAACATGTGCGATGACTGAATGTTAAACAATTTGAGGTCTTCAAAGTAGAAATGTTTTCTTAGTTGGAAATACATTTTCTGAAATCTTTTCGCTGGCAATAAAGAGAATTAGAGTAATAATATATGTCCACAATCCCTTATCTGTAATACAGAAGTCCAGAAAGCTATGAGAACCGAAGCGTCCTTTTTGGTAATTCAGTTGGCAGAAAAACCTGACCTGGTGTGACCTCATTTGTGGCAAAACTTGACCTGAATTGATGTGAAACTATTTATGGCCTTTATCCCACTTAATGTGAATATTGGTATGTTTTGCTGCAGAAATATTATGATGTTTGATTACAGTGTGCTACCCTAGTCTCTCCTGGAGGTATTAGATAATATTACAGAAAAACAATTCTGACTTCTAAAACAAATCTGACCCTCAGAATTTCAGTTAAGGGATTGAGGATGGTAGTAACTACCATTTATATAATGCTGATTATATGCTGGGTGCTATTTTAAATTCTTTATGTGTATTAACTCACTTAATACTTATAACCAATCTATGAGTATAAGAGTATTTTCTCCATTTTTACAGATTAGGAAAATGAGACCCAGAGAGGTTAAGTGACTTGCTGAAGGTTATACATTTCGTAAATGGTGAAAGTAGGATTCAACACTAGGCAGTCTGGCTCCAGAGTTTACAAACAAAAACAACAGAAGATAATTAACAACCCCAGACCCCAAACCCCTCAACTCAAGAATAATGATGATTATAGAGTAAAGTTTCAAGTAGATCACCCCTCAAGAAACTACTTTTTCATGAAATGACACTCAAGCTTGTAGACTGAGCAACGAGTTGTGCAGGTGGAATGGCTGGTAGGGCAGAATCTTTCCTTGCCAAACCAGAGCCTTAAAAAGCCCACCTTCAAATTAAAAGGGAAAGGAGCTTCGGGGAGTGACTTTTAGGCATTATCTATCAACCACCATCTTCAGAGATGAGAAAAAGAGGCGAATACGAGATAGGATCCTGAGGGAAGTAGGAATTTAAGAGGAAGGAAAGGAGATGCTGGTTAGAAGTCAGTTTTTGTCTTGGGCCCGTTCTGGATCAGAATACTATTTTAGTAGGTGTTCTTACAGTGGGTCCATGGATCTGCGTTAGAGAGATGTGACCACCCTGAAATTATGCAATATGTTTACATATGTTAATTTTTATACTGAGAGGGGGTACACTTTTCTTCAGATTCTTAAAAGGGTTCATGGCCCTAAAAAAGGTGAGAATCACTGCCATTTAGATTGTACCCATTTGCTCTAGGAAGTGCGTCTTTGTTTTTTGTTTTTGTTTTTTTTTGGAAAGTGATTTTTTTTTATCACATCTGTTCATGTGAAAACAAAATCAGATTTGGTTTTCAAACAAACTTCTCAGAAACGTCTTAAATTCACTGTGTTTTCTTTGCTTGTAGGATAGTGCGGCTGTCCAGATTCTTTTGGAGATTTGCTTACCTACTGAAGAAGAGAAGGCAAGGGGTGTCAATCCAGACAGCTTGATAAGGAATGTTCCAAGTGTTATTACTGCCAGCACTCCAAATAAGGGAATGGAGGAAGAAGACGACAACTTGCTCTGCAACCTTCGAGAAGTCCAGTGCCTTATCTGTTGTCTGTTGCACCAAATGTACATTGCGGATCCCAACATTGCTAAGCTTGTTCACTTTCAGGTCTGGCTTCAAAGGATGATGCTTTATGGTTGAACTTTATTTTGGGAGGTGGTTTTGAGTCCTAAATTAGTGGGAATCATTTAGAAACCGGAGATCATGGAAACAAACATGTCCTTTGCAATATGGAGAAAAATCCAGATTTTTTTTTTAAGTCCAGATTAAAAAAATATTTTTTTCATCCTAATAAAGTGTTCATATAATTTATCTCTATTTTAGTGCAGCAGAGAGGTGAAATGCCTGCATACACGTAGGGCATTGTAATCTTCTGAGCAGTTTTTACATAAAGGAAATGAAACCTGCCGTTATATTTTGATCTATATTTGACTTATAGTTATTTTATTTCTAACTTTCCCCCCTTTCTTGTTGAGATAGGGTTATCCATGTGAACTTTTACCTCTGACGGTCGCGGGAATTCCATCTATGCACATCTGTCTGGATTTCATACCTGAACTTATTGCACAACCAGAACTTGAAAAACAGGTAATGAGCATTTTGGAACTTCAGGAAAATTTTGATCTCCCTCTAGTCTTGCTCATTATATAAAACGTTTTATAATTTTTAACACTTAAAGATATTCTTCAGAAACATGTAATATTTGGATTCTGTATTGCAGATATTTGCTATCCAGCTGCTTTCTCATTTATGTATCCAGTATGCATTACCAAAGTCACTCAGTGTGGCTCGCTTAGCTGTCAATGTCATGGGAACTTTGCTAACAGGTGTGTAGCCAACCATCAGTAACAAAAATTTCTAACATAAAGTGGTACGTGTTTTTTTCTGAATTAATGACACCATGTTTTCTGTGTCGCTAGTGGTTTAATTGATGCCATCTTTTGAATTATTCTTTTGAAAATTTTCGTATTACAAATGTGATGTGTAGTGTAGAGGAGATGAACAGGTAGGCAAGTTGTAGCTTACACTTTGTGAACGACTGTGTACAGATTTATGGTAAATACACTAAGCTTCCCACATTTTATAAATGGAAATCAGAGCTACTTTTTGAATGTAATTATGTCAATAGAAAACAAGTTACAATTTATTACAAATGCTTGGAGTTCCAGAAAAATCTAATTTATATGTATAAATAAGAGATAAATGTATTAGTTGTTTCCTTAAGTTCTAAAACATACCATAACATTCTGACCATCTTCTAGGCTGTTAAGTAAAATGGTATGAAAATAAACTACTTTAGAAGAGATGAGCTATAATTCAGTCTTTCAAATTTATGGCTTAGTCAATTTCATATTCTCTCTCAGTGCTCTCATAATAACCTATTCATTTTTCTTTCCATTGTATTCAATTCATGTTATAATTCTTTGTAATTTTTAGTGGTTAAAAACCCAAACTGCCTGATTTCTATCCCAGCTCCACCACTAACTGGCTATGTGGCCTTGAACAAGCTTCTTAATCTCTCTAAGGTTTATTTAAGGGTTTTCTCATATACAAAATAGGTATCATATAAGTACTTTTTTCATTCATAAAGTTGTGAGAACTGAATGAAGTAATGCATGTAATGCACTTGTCACAGTGCTTGGACGTAAGTGTTTATATGTTGGGTGATAACTGACTACTAGGTTGGGAGCTCTCTGAAGGCAAGGGCCGACTGTGTCTTAGGAAGCTGCTAAGTTTCATGTCCTCAGCACAGACATTGGTGCTTGCTATATTTTATTGGCCATTTTTGTTGAATTTATAGCTGTAAAATCAGCACTTCTGTTTCATTTCTTTCCAACAGTTTTAACACAGGCTAAGCGATATGCTTTTTTCATGCCAACTTTGCCAAGTTTGGTCTCTTTTTGTCGAGCATTTCCACCACTTTATGAGGATATTATGTCTTTGCTGATCCAAATAGGGCAAGTCTGTGCCTCTGATGTTGCCACCCAGACAAGAGACATTGATCCAATTATCACACGTAAGTAGTAACTTATTTCAGGAGTTGTTTTTATATCTGAGATAGGAAGACCAAAATCCTTTCCAGATTGCTTGCCTTAATTAATTTATTTTTCCTTATGTTTTAAGGTCTTCAACAAATAAAGGAGAAACCAAGTGGATGGTCTGGAATCTGTAAAGATCCATCTTATAAAAATGGATCGAGGGACACTGGAAGCATGGATCCTGATGTACAGCTCTGTCATTGTATTGAAAGCACAATCATTGAAATAATAAACATGAGTGTTAGTGGAATTTAAAGAAGAATCGAAACTCAAAACAACAAAAAAAATGAAGCGGTTTCCTGCATATACCCAAAATTAATCTGCATTTTGTAACAGCTAAACTGATTGGGAACAGTCATGTCTTGGAATCACTAAAGCGATTCAGTTCAACATGAATACAATTTAGAACTCTCTTGAGAATTATGCTTGCTTGTATTTGATTGGCATTTCTTTGGATCTACTTTGCTGGTATGTTTATTGTAGCAGCTGAGCTTTTTTTTTTTCTTCCTGTTGGGAGCACATTTAAGAAACTTATTACTGAAAAGTGAATTTGGCCTTGCATCAAGCTTTTGAAGTGAAGAAAAATTGCCATGCCTTTAATTTAATTTCTTATAAAAACGAGTCTGTGGGTAGGCCTAGTGTTTAACTGTCAGTTAGTAACAGAATACAATGCTGAAATAATGAGAGGGAGAAAAACGAAAGGGAGAATTCAGAAAAGATAAGGAGTTTAAATATCCAAATAGAAATCTCCAAAACTTACGGTGCAAGTAATAGTAATGCAAGATGGAATTCCAGTTCTCAAACAGTATTGGGAAGGCTTTAACAAAGGCAAATAGCTTTTTGTAGATGATTTCCGTGGAATTACAGATGAGGATTTTAAGATTTTTACATATTTGCTTCAGTTTTTACAATATATGAAGCCATATGTTTAAAGAGATACTTGAATAATTTGGAATTTTAAGATACTGGTTTAAAAGTGTTTACAGAAACATCTTTGTGCAGAGAACCTGAAAGGAGATCTCATTTAGTTTTTTTAAAGATTATTTTTATAATGGTCAGAGGGGGGAAATACATTGGTATCTAAATAACGTTTAGAGCAATAAAACCCACTGGATTAAAGAGCTCTTGGTTTGTCATCAGGATTATAATTCAGATCATAATTTTAGAAGATTTTGAAGTTAGAAAATATATATATAGTGTTTGGACCTCAGGAAAAATTAAAAAGGGGGAAATACCATGTTGCTGAAGGATTTTGCAGTCCTCTGTTGATAATTCCCATTGATTAGGCAGACACATTCAGATAAACTGTAATCCTCATTTTTTTTTCCTTAATGAAGTATCCAGTGTAGAAGGTACTTGTCTTTGCTTTCTGAAATACACCTGAATGAACCCTCCCACCCCACTGCCCTCTTCTCTTGAAACACACCTCTTCACTTATAAAAGAAATTTGGCAAGCTAATAAGAATGTGTGGTTTTTAAGCGAACACATTTACTTTCAGCCTTTTCACTAGCAAATAGTCACATCTCATTCTCCTCCTTTGTAAAATGGGATTATTACTGGCCCTACCTCATAAGGGTATAAGAACTAATTTGTAGCTGTTTCAAATCATGAAGTACACAGTACCATAGGCGACAGAGTATCTATAACTTCTATTAAATGCTTAAAGTTCAATTAAGTAACTTTGATGCAAAAAATAAAAGCATACACTTAAAGACAAACCATAAGAATTTTCATACTTTTAAACAAGGCAGTTTTGTAGTCTCTTGAGATTAAATACAACTGCTCCTGTTTTGTTTTGTTTTGTTTTAAACTGAGGCTTTGGAATATTTTATGTGAGTAGGTAACCTCTAGGAGTTCAGAGAGGTTGAAATATGTTTTCTAACTAAATGCAGTGCACATTCCTGGATCAATTTCCAAAGACTGGTCAAAACCTGCTGTGTTAAAATAATAACATATGCTGTTTTTCATCAGATTTGTTGATGATGTAAATAAAATGTGTAAATATATTAGTAAATGTTAATATTCATGTATTTTAAGTTAAGGTTATAAAATTTGTCACAATGTGATTTTTTTTATTCAAGTGAAAAAAAGATGTGTGCAGCTATTTTGAATATTGGTTTATAAACATTCATATTCTTTATCAAATGAGCTTGTAGTTTTTTTGTGTTTCATTTCACTGCTGTTAACATGAAAGGAACAGTTCAAGGGACTGGAATCCAGGACTGTCTGTTTGTATCCCTTTCTGTTATGTCACATACATCAAATGGCAATACAAGGTAAGAGTCAATTGAGAGCCTTAGGAATTTAGGGGACAAAATTCAGGGTACTTACCCTGGAGCAGTTACTTAGAAGATTCTGATATTTAAAAAAATTTGTAAAAGCAAGATAATAATTTGAAGGTATTTTTAAGGGTTTTATTTTTTAATAAATTATCCTTTATTGCACTATCTTAATGGTAAATGAACATTTTTTTGTACTTTCCCTTCATCCTTGCTTATGCATATGTATTTTCACATAATGGAATTCATAATACCCAGTTTGGAGTCTGCTTTTTTTCATTTAATTTAATACGGAGTTTTTTCAAGTTAATTAGTTTCTATAATTCACAATGAATTGATATAACCATCTCCCTATTACTACTAGACTGGGAAGTTTATGATTTTTTTCCTTGACATTAGGATAGTCACTGGTAACAACTGAGGTATTATCTTTTCTTTTGGATTACTTCTTTAGGATGAATTTCTGAGCAAGAGATTACTAAATTAAAGGGTAGAATTTATTTTTATGACTTAAGTTTTGTCATTTGGGGAAGATATGTTAAAATTGAAGGTGAGGCAAACAAATCAACTCGCCTTTTGCTGCCCCCTCCTGCAGCAAACCTCTCCCCCCAAAATAATTTCTGGGAATTTTATAAACTGTCTTAGGTTTTGCTTTTTTGGACACTAGTATTTGAGCCAAGCTTAGGCTAGAGTTTTGTTTTGTTTTGTTTTAAAATAACAATTTGGTGAAATCATGATTAACCCCCTACGTTTGAGGAAACTTAAGTATTTCTTGGCAAAGAATAAATTGGCTTTGGGAAGGATAGAAGGCTGATAAGCCTTAATAGAGGTAATAATGATCTGGTGCTGGAGACCGGGTGAGCGTTTCTCTGGTTGAATGTGGCATCTGGGAAAGCCTGGGATATCACAAGATTCTGTAGCGGTCATCGAACCTTTCTGCCTAGTTTGGCTCAGCAGTCTGCTAATTCCCGCCTCGGTCTTTTCCGTGCCCGGGCGGCCTGAAGTTTCGGAATTTGAATTGTGTGGTCCTAAGGATGCTGAGAGAAGAACTCGGCGGGGCTTAACAGTTTCCTCTCCGTTGGTCTACAGACCTTAAAAATGAGACTTCAAGTTCCCAAGGAAACTGAGGCACAGATTAAATCACGAGTTTCCCCCCCCAAAAAAAAAAATCCAAGGCAGAAGACTCTTCTCCTTTAATTCCGTAGGACTTTCGGGAGTCGTTCACCCTCCAGGTGTTCACCTTCCGGTGCCGCAGCGTAGCTTGGGTCGTTCTGACTACGGCGGCTTCCACTGGGTGCCAGGGAGCGCGCGCGCCCTGACCTCGCGCCGGCATTGGTTACTTGTTTTCCGGTCTTGGCCGGTGATTGGTTGCCTGAGCTCGCCGGGCGATTGGGTGTTGGGAGTCGAGGGGTGGGAGGCGGGAATTCGTCCGCGGGAAGCAGATAAGAGCAGAACGGCAGAAGAGGTAAAGAAGCGGCCGCAGCCCGCCAGCAGGCCCGGGAGCAGCGGCAGCGTGGGGAGGAAGAGGGACAGGGTAGACCCTTCTTCCTCTGCCAGGGCTCCGCTGTGTTAGCTCACGGATTTCGGTTTCCTTTTCTCCTGGGACCGGGAGCTCAGTCAGCGTTGTTGGGGTTTTCCTGAGGGCGGCAAGTCTGTCTTTCGTAGGGAGGGGGCGAAACCCGCCCGAAGCGTGCCTTGTGCTTTCGTCCACCCGCCTTGCAGGCCCAGCGGCGTCGACTGGCTCATCGCGGCCTCGCAAAGTCTCAATTTGCTGAGGGAGGAGGGAATACGAGGAAGAAAAGCTGGAGGGGGTGGGGTGGGGTGGGGTGGGGAGCCTGCACTTACTCCTCGGAGCAGAGGCCTGTTGTTACTAGCCCGGGGCGCCGCGTTAACTCTGGGCGGGAGGGGGCGGCGGCGGGAGCCAGATGGGTCGGAATGTCCTTTATCCATGTATGGGCTAAGCTTCCCCATTTTGCAATGCCTGTTGCCACAGCTGGGGCGAGGATTGATGGGTTTCCAGTTATATCTGAGTACCTAGACCAGCCTTGAGTTGTTGGTTTAGATTAAGGGGTTGAATTCCACCGAATTGCATTCTTAGAGCTTCACAAATGGAACCACAAAATAGTAGAACTGGAAAACAGAATAGTGGTGCTTAACTTCTTTGGGGACACGTAAACTATGGTTAAGATTATTGGCTTCATAATCTGTTAAACTGGTATTTTACCCATCTCTCCATCCCCAGAATTTACCATTTTTCTCCACTATTGCAAATAATTCCTCAGTTGATAACGGGGTCTTTCATTTCCCCTCTGTTTTCGATTATTTCCTTAGAGTATATTTCTGGGACTGAGGAATCTGTGGACTATCTTTAAAAAATTCAGTCATGCAGAGAAAGTTATGCATACAATATCAAGAGATCACATCTGTAGATCTAGGTTAAGAAAAGATGGTTTAGAAGAGGTAGGGATTAAAGTAGATCACTTCCTCTGTGTCAGATACTGGAGTTGAGGCACATTCTGTACATTACCTAATTTAATTCTTAATTCAGTGCCTGGCTAATTTTCTTAAAAACCCTATTAGATGAATACTACTATCTCTATTTCAGAGGAGAAGAAATAGGCTCTGGGAGGTTGAGTGATTCACAATGGAATTCAAATTTAGGCTTGCCTTACCCCAAAGTTTGTTTTTTCTTCCATTATGCCCTACTGACCCTACTGAGCACCTACTATATGCCAATGTTTTCTCCCTTACAACAGTTTTTAAATTAGAGATTATTACAGATAAAGATCTTAGTCTGGAGAAGTGAAGAGACATGATCAGGGTAACACATCTGAGATGTCAGAACCTGATCTAGTATAGATATACTGCCCAGCTCCTGGTCCACAGCTTTGGCAGAATAGGGATGCAAATCCAGATTTGTCAGATTCCAAGACATGCTCTTAATCACTGTGATTTACAGATGTAGGACATTCTTTTACTTCTGTTTGTTCTGTTTATACATTTACTAATTGCAATTTTTATTTCTAGACTTCTGACCTACTGTTAGGTATCTACTTTTCTTTGAATGGCATTGTTTCAGTATTGACTTTCATTTCTGTTGCAGTTAGGAATCTGAAATAAAAAAGAAAGCATGATGTCTTCAGTGTCGTCTGAATATACAATTGGTGGGGTGAGGATTAACTTTCCTTGTAAAGCTTATCCGTCACAGCTTGCTATGATGAATTCTGTAAGTATTTTTCAGCAGTTATTTTAGGTCTTTATTAAGATACAGTTGCTTATAATTCATAACAAACTTTGAGTCTGTGGCTACATTTTCTCAATAGTAAATGGATCAAAAATATTTGCTGGGTTAACTGAAGTACATCTAACGTTCGGAAAAATAATACTGGTCACTGCTAAACTGTATATTATATGTTTAGGAGGCAAATAAGAACATTCTGGAAAATGTTCTTAGCTCATTTGGAACTTCTATTTACTTTACTGAATTACTGCTCTACTTACTGAATTACTTTGAGATACAAAATATTTACTGTCTTTTACACAGAATAGTATATTTTTTTACCATAATTTTTTGAGGTATTTTGATCATATAGAAAATTAATATACAAAACTGAGTAAACCAACTTGCCAGTTTTGTTAAACCTTAATATTTTGCCATATTTACTTTATACCTTGTTTACAAGTAACAGGATAACTAGTATCCTGAACTTGGTCTTTTTTCTTTCCTAGCCATGTTTTTGTACTTTCATTACATATAATATATCCATAAATAGTTTAGAATATTACTTTACATATTTTTAAACGTTCCATGATATGATACTATACTTAGGTACAGAAATTGATTTTTTTTTTTTTTGCTTAACATTATGGGGTTGATTGTTAATCCATTTGAATTGCTGTTTAGTATTCCATTTTACGAATATGCCAGAATTTTATTTACCCACTTTCTTCTTGATAGTCATTTAGATTGTTTACATAATTTTGCAATTATTAACAGTGCTGCTATGAGCTGTCTTACATAAATGTTTCCCTTGTGTTCATGTGGGAAAGGTTTTGGGTATTTACAAAGAACTGGACTTGCTGACATTGAGTATCTTCAACTTTACTAGTTGTTAATTCTGTATGAAATAATTGTAACAATTTACACTCCCACTAACAGTATCCCCCATTAAGATTTCATCAAAGGTATTAGTGTATTCTAGTTTTAGAGAAATGATGGTGCTTGCATAAGTAAGGAACAAATTGCTTTTCATTTCTTTTGTGCTTGATATGCTTTAACATGATTTTAGGGAGATGTATAAACGCATAAAGTCTAGATTTAACTAAATTCTAGTTCTCCTTTCTACTATTGTATTGCTATGTTCCCCAAAGTGCATGTAACTCTACTTCTCGTTGTTGTATGGCGAGAGACCCTAAGGAAGTAAATTATTATTTATTGATCTTTTTATTATTTTTGTGTTGATAGATCGTCAGAGGACTAAATAGTAAGCAACACTGTTTGTTGGAGAGCCCCACAGGAAGTGGGAAAAGCTTAGCCTTGCTTTGTTCTGCTTTAGCGTGGCAACGATCTCTTAGTGGTAAGTCATTGGTTGATACAGTCAGGTTACTTATGGGACCTGGAAAAAATATAATAAAATACTTTTTATTCAGAAGGATTCAGCCACGTTGTAGTTAATTTGAATACTGTTTTTTAGGATGTTTCTTTATAATCAATTATGATTCTTCCAAAAGAGTGTCAATATAGCAAAATGTGTTCAATTAAACCTAAAACAATTTTGAACACATGGTAGTCCTTTATTTGATGATTTAGGGTGTACATAAGAATCTCGGAATGCTTGTTTTCATAATGATAGTTATGAAAATAATTAAGTGATGATATGTATGTAAAAGAAGCAAGAGATGGATCCATCAAGAGTAGACAGCATATACAAATAATTGCTTTTTTGAGTAAACTCTTTAATATAGTTGTTTATCTGTCCCTTCATAACATTAGAACATGAAATAACATCAAAAAGAGAACATTCTATTTGATCTTTCTACTTGTTTGGATGCCAGATAAGCAGTTTTTTTGTAGTATTGTTTTTATGAATTTATATGATTTCCCATTACTTTATTTGCTAACGAATGTTCAGTAACATGTACTTTTGTGAAAGACTACCTAATATACATAATGTATCTGAAATATAAATATTGGATACATTTTAGTTACATAATTAGATAGCTTTGACCTAAAGTATTAGGAGAATTTAAAGTTAACCATGGGTATGTGCATGTATATGTATATAAATACATACATATATATGTGTTTTTTTGAAAGAAGATGTTTGTGCTACTGATAAGACTATTAAAAATAAAAATAAATATTTCTATCTTTGGGAAAAAATCAAATTATCTGTTAATAACTTAAAATTTTAATGGGAGACTGAAAAATAAAATTAGTAGTATTTATATAGTACAGATGGGACAATAATGTCTGTACTGTTTATAGAAAAGAAAATTAATTATTCAGTTTTTTGTATCTATGAAGTATATATTTATACAGTGTAGGTACACAATGTAGACCTATTACAATTCTGTATTATGTTTAAGTATTAAAACTACTTTTTAAATTTCATTTGAATATTGCCCTTAAAATGTATTTTGATACATTATCAGAAATATCATCAAATATGTTTCTTTTTGAAATAGAAGTATAATGTGGGAATGATTTAACCCTTGTGTGTTTACATTATTATTTAATATATTGAACTTTCAAATTCTTCATTTAGGGAAATAGCAGTAATTAAGAATATACTTTAGGTCTTTTTTTAATCGTCTATGCTTGACTTTTTAATAAATCTCAATATAAATGAATGCTTTAGTGGTTGTGCCTTTATTACATTATTAATCTTTGACTATTATTAGATTTTTGTAAATTATGTAAATTGTTGATAATTTCTCTATAAATGTTTCTGGCATAAGTGTTTCTCTCCTGTCCTGACATGATGCTGCAGAAAGGGTGTCCACCTTGTCGAGATTTGCCAGGCACTTCCCCGGTTTTAGCACTGAAAATCTTGCATCCTGGGAAACCTCCCAGTCCTGGGCGAATTGGGGTGGTTGTGCACCCACCCTGCAGAGGAAGATTAACATTTTTAAAATTAGAAATATTATAATGCGGTTCTTTCATTTTTAGGGAAGCCAGTGGATGAAAGCTTGAGTGAAAAAACTGAAGTACCATTATCTTGTTGCTGCACTTGCCATTCAAAGAATTTTACAAACAATGACATGAACCAAGGAGCTTCATATCATTTCAGCAGTCCAAGTACACCACCTTCTGAAAGAAGTGGCACTTCGTCAGTGTGTCAAGGTAGTTTATATTTTGCCTGAGTCTGTTGGTATCTGTAATAAGATTTTTATTTATCGCTGTTATAATACCTAATTTAGATAAACTTGGTTAGAATAATTGATTATGTATTTCTACCTCATTTCTCTGAAATTATTATTATTTTTTTAATTTAATTTGATTTATTAATTTTTTTGGCAGGGGGAGGTAATTAGGCTTATTTAATTTTGGAGGAGGTACTGGGGATTGAACCCAGGACCTCGCGTATGCTAAGCATGCACTCTACCACTTGAGCTATACCCTCCCCCCTGGAATTATTTTAAATAACACACAGAATGGTCAGAAATCTTTATTCTTGGCTTAACTTTTAATTGATTCAGACATCTTGCCAGCTTAAATCATTTTTGAAGAAGTCAAGGCAAAATGAATGATAGTCAGCAATTGATGTCATTTGTAGGCAGTACTGTTAATTATATGTTAGAATTTTATAAAATATTTTGATTTGTGTTGTAAGACAAAATCTAATTAGCCTCATTCATTCTTGATGTTTGCCTGAACTTCTGAGACCAGTATCCTACATGAGATCAGGTATGTTTCAAGTATGATCTTTAAGTAGTTCTTATTAGATTTATGTAAGAGAAATATATTAAGAATAACATAACATTATTAATTTAAAAAATACTTCTTCTGCTTTGACTATATGGAAAGGATTGACCTTTATTTGCTAAGCCAGAAACCTACGAGACATCCTGTACACTTTTCCTTATTCCTCCTTGCAAATTTTAGCAAACTCTGTCTCCACTGATGCTTCCCTAGTCCAAACTACCGTCTCTTGCTTAGAGCATGTAATAACTCCATTTCCTGCTTTCACTTATGCCATTACTTAGCTAATCACTGGCAGGGAGAAAAGAGGCCGCCATGATTGACTTGAGTCTAGACAGTGTCTACTTCCTACAATCAAGGATGGAGTCATCTTCCTCCAAAGCACATGACGAGAGGAGGATGCTTGCTGCTTGAGCTAAAGTGTGATTCTGTTAGGAATGAGGAAGTGGAGGTGGAATAGATGCCGGAGAGGCGGCCAGTGGTGTTGACTACGCTGTTTTGACCCTTTACTCTTTTGGCTTTCTTTCCGTTCCTTCAAAGGGTCATGCTTTCTCCTGCCTCCAGACCCTTTGCTTGCATTAGTGTTTCTTTAGAGAAAAGTTCCTTCTTTGTCTTGTTATCCTGCTCTTCTTTTAGCTCTCAGCTTAAATATCAATTCTTAAAGGGAGCCATACCATCCTTTCTGTCAGACTAGATTTCGTTTCTCTGTTGTAGTCTGTCATCTCACTGTGTACCTCTCCTTCCTAGTACTTGTCACAGTTTGTATTATCCATGTGTCTGTGTGCATCTTTTATTACTCTCTGCTTCTCTTAGCAGACTGTATACTCCATGAGGTCAGGGACTGTGCCAGCTTGCTCACCACTGTATACCTGGTGAGTGCCTAGCATATAGTAGGAGCTAGGTAAATATTTCTTGTGTGAATGAATGGAACTGACTTGGAGCTAATTATAAGAACACTGGTTTATAATATTTATGTACAATCTGTATTTTTTTAAAAACAGCTTTATTGAAATTTACCTAACAAATGGTGTATGTTTAAATGGTACATTTTGATAAGTTTTGACAAAGGTGTATCTCCCTGAAACTTTCACTGACATCAAGATAGTGAATATATCCATCACCTTCAAAAAGTTTCCTCCTGCCCCTTTGCTATCCCTCCTTTCCACCCCTCTACAGTTCACCCTCCCCAAACAACCACGGATCTCCTGTCACCACAGATTAGTTTGTATCTTCTAGAGTTTATATAAATGGAATAATACAGTTTGTGTGCTTATTTTGTCTAGCTTCTTTCACTTAACATAATTCTTTTGAAATTCATCCATGTTTTTGCATGTATCAGCAGTTTGTCCTTTTTTGTTGCTGAATAATGTTCTATTGTATGGATATGCTACAAATTGTGTTTCTAGTCACTTGTGGAAGTATATCTGAGTTGTTTCTAGTTTTGGACTGTTAAAAATAAAGCTACTCTGAAAATTTGTGTATGAATAAGTTATTGTTATGGATATATACTTTGATTTTTCTGGGTAAATAACTAAATCACTTGCATTTAACTTTTTGAGAAACTTCCAAACTGCTTCCCAAAGTGGTTATACCATTTTATAGTCCCACCAGCAGTGTATTCAGAGTTCCCATTTCTCTACATTCTTGCCAACACCTGGTATGGTCAATCTTTTTAGCCATTCTAATCAGCTTGTAGTGATACTGTGATTTTAGTTTGTATTTCCCTAATGACTTATGATATTGATCATCTTTGCATGTACTTATTAGCCATTTGTGTATCTTCTTTGATGAAATGTCTGTTCAAACCTTTTGCCTGCTCATTTTTTTTTATTGTTAAGTTTTGAGAGTGCTTTATGTAATTTGAAACAAGAAAACAAGTTTCTTCTTTTAATCAAATACAGTTTTAGGTTTTACTTTCAGGTCTAAGGTCCATTTTGAGTTAATTTTTGTGTGTGGTGCAAGGTGTGGATCCAAGTTCAGTTATTTTGCTTGTAGGTATCTAATTGTTCAGCACCATTTATTGAAAAGGCTCTCCTTTATCCACTTCATTACCTTTGTGCCTTTACAAAAAAATCAGTTGTCAGTAGGTACACAACTTGAACTTTAACATTACTGTGAGTTACAGTTGTTTAGAATAGTCTCTTCAAGGATCAGATTGGGTAAATCTGGGTTGTATCCTGACATTCTCTTTATATTTTTAAGTAATTTTCTTAAAAAGATATGACCTAAATACAGAAAAATGCACAAATCTTATGTGTATAGCTTGATGAATTTTCACAAAGTAAGCACACTTTTGTAACGACCTCCTAGGTGAAAAATAGGGTATAACCAACACCCCAGTGATACTTCTCATGCTTTTTTCCAGTCACTGTTCTTTCTCTCCACAGGTAATTGCTGTCCTCCCTTCTGTCCCCATTGATGAGTTTTGCTTCTATTTATAGAAATGGAATTATATCTGTACTCTTGTGTATGTCTGCTTCCACTTAATGCTGTATTTCTGAGATTCATTTGTGCTGTTGCATATAGTAGTAGTTCTTGTTGCTGTGCGTTACTTCCTTCTATGAATATTTTGTACGTTATTAGTTTATTCTACAATTGTTAGACTTTTGGGTGGTTTCTGCTTTTGGTTATTAATGCTATTGTGAACATTCTTTTACATTCTTGTTCATTCTGCTACAAGTAAGTAAAGATTTTCTATTAGATGTAATACCAAGGAATGGAATTGCTGGTCACAGTGCATGCATATGTTCAGCAATAAATAGTAGATACTGCTAACATTTTCCAAAATGGCTGAACCATTTTTTGCACCACCCCTCCACCCTACAGCTAGAAGTATATGGAAGTTACATTGTTCAACATTCTTGTTAGCACTTGATATTTCTACTCTTTAAATTTTAGCCATTCTGATGCATGTGTGATATTTTAATTGATACTTCTCTGGTGACCAGTGAGGTTGAGCATCTTTTTATATGCTTATTGGTCATTTGAATATCCCTTTTAGTGAACTGCCTGTTCAACTCATTTGCCCATTTTCCTTTTGGGTTGTTTCTTACTGATTTCTAGGATCTTTTAAAAAATATATTCTGGATATTTCTTGTTTCCTTATACCTTTGTATTTTAAAGATTTAACCCCTTTGGTAAACTTCCTGCAAACTTCCCTGCTTATAATGGACAGGAAGATAAGCCTTTTTGTATATGTAGATAATATATATATTTTTTAATGAATTGAGGTTAATCTTATTTGGCACATGGCAGTTCAGTTTTTCTAAAACTAAATTATTGTTTTTGATGGATAGTCCCTACCCTTTAATGAGCGCATACTTGCCCCTTGAATTATTTGGCGCAGGGCTTCTCAGCAGTGGTCCTATTAACATTTTGAATGAGATGATTCTTTGTTGTGGAGGCTGTCCTGTGCATTGTGGGGTGTCTACAAGCATCTCCCAGGCCATAACCCACTAGGTGCCAGTAGTACATCCTTCCCCACCCCCCATCTTCTGACAACCAAAAATGTCTTCAGACGTTATCCAGTGTCCCTGGAGTAGAGGGTAACGTTGTTAAAATCACCCCCAGTTGAGAACCACTTACCTAGATTTGTTTTATAGTTATTTTACTAGTTTACCAGAAAATTATAGATCTCAAAATTACATATTTTTTCTAAAATATATATGGAAATGCAAAGTACTAACAGTAGCCAAAACAGTTGCAAGAAGCAGGTCAAGGTGAAAGGACTTGATCTGTGCAATATCCTGATTTATTAAAATAGCTATAATAATTAAAATCATTTGGTATTAGCACAGTGGAAAATTCTGTTTCACATATATACAAAGACTTGATTTTTTTTTTTTTTACAAGAAGTGCTCCTACAGAGCAGAAGGCACTGGAGGGACTTTTCTATGGGTGGTACTGTGCTATTTTCAATATCCATATGGAAAAAATTAAAATTGGAGCCCTGCTTTGCTCCATACACAAACATTCACTCCAGGTAGATTAAAGACCTAGGTATGAAAGGCAGAACTAGTAAGATTTTAGAATATAGTGGTTTTCAAACTATGTTCCTAAGAGTCTTAGGAAGCAACATAGCTTATAGAGAGAAGGGGACAGTAGATCAGGGAAGTTCTAGGTCTTTCATCCTATTTTAGAGATTTTAAACAATATTTCTTTAAAAAATGCAGTCCTCTTCAGAAGAAGCTTGAAAAACCAGTGCTGTGTGACATAGATCACTTCTGTGTTTGTGGAGGTTCAAACTTGTTTTTTGGAAATGATTTTGGACCTGCTTATAGGACTTTCTCTCCTAATAGTCTGTGAATCCTTTAAGGCCAGGAACTGTCTTCATTGTTTTTCCATGGTGTCTGGAATTATATGGACTCAGTATAATGAATGCTTGTTAAATGAATTCAAGCCCTAGGAGTGGAGGGACTGTAGAGAAGAGCCAAGAGTAAGGAAGGCACTTTGAAGAACACTCACATTTAGGGAAAGGGAGAAACTTAATGTATAGGAATGGTAAAGAACAGTGTTAAGACATTAAGGCAAAAGGAAATGTGTTTCTTATGTTCCAAGAAGACAGTGTTGTGTTTGGCTGTATGCCTAGAGGTTATGTGTACGGATTTTGGAGTCAGACAGCAGGAGCCAGTCAGATCCAGGCTCTGCCTTTTAGTAGCTGTATGATGTGAGCATGTTACTTCTTTAAAACCTAGTGTTTATATTCATGCAATGGGGATAATATTTGGTGATTGAGGTCACTGGTAACCTTGAGATTGAGCTTTCAGAATTGTGGGATTAAAAAGCAGATTATAGGAGCTTGATTCTACTCTATTTTTAAGCCTAAAGAACATTGAGAAACAGTAGAAAAGGAACATTGAGACACTGTAAATAAAGATTTTTATAGAGATGAAAAATTTTTGAGAGAGTTTGATAGTTATATTTTTTAAACCGTGTTATCAGGAGTGGTCTATAAAAGCATAAACCTATTAAAAATCAAAATTGGACTTCCCTATTGAAAGTACATTTCTCAAAAATTTTGCTGTGTCTTTGTTAAAGTAAACTGAGTAGTAAATAAGTGCTTTTAAAAGATGTTTACCATTTCATGTTTTAAAGTATGTTACTAGGTTTTTCGAAATAAGTCTGAACATCTTTTTAAAATTGAAATATAGTTGATTTACAATATTAGTTTTGGGTATATAGCATAGTGATTCAGTATTTTTATGGATTAAAGTCTTACATCTTGATTCCAATTTTTTTCTAGAAAAATTGCCTAAATGTAAGTTACTTATACTAATTTTTCAATGGCTTCTTATATAAGACTCTCCTGAAAAAACTACACTGGCTGCGAAACTATCTGCTAAGAAACAGGCATCCATGAACAGAGATGAAAATGATGATTTTCAAGTAGAGAAGAAAAGAATCCGACCCTTAGAAACTACACAGCAGGTAAACAGTTTACTGGCAGGGAAATAACCCTGTGAGTTATAGCTGAACGAGGTCTTCAAGTATCAATTGAGTTTTCAGTGGCATTTGTAGAGATAAGTTGGATAGTGTCACAGATGTAAATTAAATTATAAATTATTATAATTTCATTTTATATAGTTACTAATTGCAAAGGAGTTTGTTATTATAGTAGATTATTCATAGTAGCGTGTTACAGTGAAACTGCATGATGCTTTTTTGTATATAAAGAAAATTTGACAGTAAAATATTTACTTAAGGCATGTAGAGCTACTTAGTACTTCTTAATTCCTCTGTTTTCAGCTAATAATGGTATTTTCTTTTGGCCAAAATACCTCTGATATGAATATTTAGGTCACAGATGTTTTGGGTATTGATAGTTTTAATATAGTGACAAGGTTTACTCTTGTTTATTGAGTTTTTGATATCAATATATTATAAAATATGTTTATTTCTAAAAATTATTGACCTACATTACTAGAAATTTTAAATGAAATGTACTTTTCATAGGTGAATGCAATATTTACTCTTAAGAGTTCATTGCACTGAGATAGGGAGACTAGGACTTTAACAGACTTAGTTACAAATAAAAAAGATTATTATTAATTAGCATGTCATTTGTAGAGAATTGTATATTTTTATTTGAATATACTCAAAAAGTGTTGCATTTTTATGTAGTTTATCTGTTCCATTTATTATCTTCTGTAATTACACTCGTTTTTAGAAATAGAATTAATCAATTTGCCAGGTTATATTTGGAAAAGCACCAACTACCAATGAAGTGTGAATCTAGAGATTTTTTACCCCCCCAAGATGTGTACATAGATTTCGGTGTTGTGAAGTTGGACTCAATATATAGCATTTATTCCTTGACTTCGTTGGTTCTCTCTCTTTTTTTTTTTTTGATAGGAATGGAATTATCAGTGGAAATACTTTTTTTCCCCTTTATAATTTAAATAAGTAGGTTTTTGGCAAGTAGAAAAAGCATAGACAGTTTGGAAAGAAAACAATGGTATTTATAAAAAAATTTAGTCAAATACAATTTGGATTATCAAGTATCTAGTAAGTAATAATAATAATAGTAATGAAGTAATTGATTTTATTATGTAGGAAATAATGAATTTTTACATTTAAATTTTTTATTCTTTTTTTCAATTTAGGAGAGGTTTTCTTTTTTTTTTTTTTACTGAAGTACAGTCAGTTACAGTGTGTTATCAATTTCTCATGTACAGTATAATATTTCAGTCATACATACACCTACATATATTTGTTTTCATATTCTTTTTCATTATAGGTTACTATAAGATGTTGAATATAGTTTCCTATGCTATACAAAAGAAATTTGTTTTTAATCTATTTTACATATAGTAGTTAGTATTGGCAAATCTTGAACTCCCAATTTGTCCCTTCCCACCCCCTTCCCCCTGGTAGAGATTTCCATTTTTACTTACTTTTATTTTCCAATTAGATTTGTGAAGTATGCTATAATACTATACTTGGTGTCCATATGGTGTTTTTACTGAAAGATCATTTTACAATACTTTAGTTTTGACATATCACTAATTAAAGCTATTTTAGTTGGAATTTGAGAGATACTACTACATTCTATTTTATTTAAGTCATTCTGTTTTATTTAAGTCTATTTTATTTGTATTTTTAGAAATTTTTTGATTGTTGCCAGTTAGAAATAGTCTTTTTCTTTTTTAATGCTGGAAAAACTCATTATAGCTATTTTGATCTTTGAGAACAACTAGCCTCATTAAACTTTTAGTTTACATTCAACTTCATGTTGGTTCTGTGTTTACAGATTAGAAAACGTCATTGTTTTGAAAAGGAGGTACCCCATTCGGATGCAAAAGTTGCTTCAGGAAAGACGGCAAAACTCAACTCTCCGTTAGGAGAGAGAAACTCCTTTTCGCCACAAAATGTACGTATTTATATCATTGCTTAGTTTAAAGAAGGGAAGTATGGAATTTGCTAAATCCATTTTTGAAAAAGAGGAAAAATAGTGTAATCAAAGCAGAGTAGAACACAACTCAGAAATCTAAGTGCTATCACATTACTGCTACTGTGTGAGATGGCAAACCCATGCTCTTTGTGCCCTGGTTTCCTCATTTATAAAATAAGAGAATTGGACCAGAATGAGATCTGAAAGTTTTTTCCTTCTCTACATTCTAATGTTTGTGAACTCCACTTCCCAAAGTTCTTTCAGTGTCCTTAGGGCAGCAGTTCTCAAGGGAGCTCTGGAGATTCCTGAGATTTTTTTTAGGCAGTTTGTAAAGTCAGAAGTATTTTCATAGTGATGTTAAGATGTTGCTTGCCTTTTTTTTTTTTTTTTTTTTTTACTGTCTTGACATTTGCACTGGTGATGCAAAAGCAAAGACTGGTAAAACTGTTGGTGCTTTAGTGCAGTGAAGATAGTGTATTGTATTAATAGTCATTTTCTTCACTATTGTTATGCACAGGTAAGAAAAGCCAGTTTCACTTAAGAATGTCCTTGATAAAGGAATGAAATTACTAATTTTATTAAATCTTCACCCTTGAGATTTTTAACATTCTATGTGATGAAATGAGTACTTTTCATAAAACACTTGCACATTCAGTGGTAAATTGGTTGTCTTGAGGAAAAGCACTTGTAGACTAGTTTGGATTGTGAGCTGAACTAGCCCCCTTTTTCACAGAACATTGTTTTTACTTGAAACAATAACTAACAGACTAACTATGGTAATTCTTGAAAATAAAGTGAGCTTGATAAAACTTGAGCTTTCAAGTGAAAAATTAGAATTTTAAAAAATTGTATATACCATTGTGAGCTTAGTTTTCTGATACTTCAAGACTTTTTTGATGATATTTATTGGAGGTGATGTTATATAATGTGAATTTTTTTTTAAATTAAAATCAGAATTTATTCTACAAATGATTATTAAGGTAGGTTAGGACATAAGAAAAGGATGAGGAATCAAAATGCGTTGAGCACTTATGCATATAAGCTTATCCTTGGTATTTATTTATTTATTTATTTTTACATTTTTTATTGATTCATAATCATTTTACAGTGTTGTGTCAAATTCCAGTGTTCAGTACAATTTTTCAGTCATTCTTGGACATATACACACTCATTGTCACATTTTTTTCTCTGATTTATCATAACATTTTGTGTATATTTCCCTGTATAATGTGAATTTTTGCAATTGTTTAATGAAGTATATTAACATTTGTAAGATCTGTAAAATCAGTAAACCAAATATTTTCTAAGTGACCTATATACGATACTACAAAATGATGCCTGGAAAAGATCCATCCTAAATTCAAGACAGACCAAAGGACATTTTTCTTTCCTCCATCCTCAGGCAACTACAGATTTTTTTTTTCCAGTCACTATAGATTAGTTTTCATTTTCACAGTTTTATGTCAGTGGAGTCATGCCTGGTGATTTTTTATTGAGTTCCAAATATTGTGAATTTAATCTTGCTGGGTACTGGATGTTACTGTATTTCTGTAAATACTCTTGAGTTTTGTCTGGGATGCAGTTAAATTACTTGGAATCAGATGATCCTTTTGGACCTTGCTTTTAGTATTTGTTAGTTAGGACCTGAGCAGGGTTTAGTTTTGGGCCACCTCAATAGAGGTTTGTTCCTCCTGAATCCTCTACCTAATGCTCCATGAATTGGGAGGTTTTTCTAGTCTGGCTCGTGGGAACAGGCACTGTTCCACGCTCTATGTGAGTGCCCCATCATTTCAGGTGCTGCCTGCCACTGTCTTGGATTGTTTCCTCACTGGCATGTACTGATCGGTGCTCTACTAGGTACTTGAGAGGTCCTTCTGCAGGTCTCTGGAGTTCATTCTTTGTGCAGCTCTCTCCCCTCCGGTGTTCTTCCCTGTGAACTTTAGTCTTCTTGGTTGCCTGGACCCTCAGCAATGTCTCTTCAGCTTGGGTTTGCTAGGCTGTATCTGAGTTCCCCTTCCTCATGCCACAGCCTGGAATCTCTCTCAGGACAATAAACTGAGATGATCATAAGGCTTAATCTCATTTGTTTCCCATTCCTCAGGGAATCATTCTTCCCTGCCTTATGTCCTATATCTTAAAAGCTACTGTTTCATATATTCTGTCTGTGTATTTAGTTTTTCAGGTAGGGAAAGTAAAAAACTCACTGACAAATCGCCAAAGTCTTCACTTAAAACTCCTGTTTGCCTATATAGTCTTTAGGCCCTTATAAACTTTTTGCATTCTTTTTCCCTTTCTCCTTCTTCCCACTCTCTTTTTTTCTGACTGACTTCTGCTAATCCTTCAGGAAGCCTTCCTTGGTGTGCCCAGTTTTGAGTTAGATTCCCATCTGGAATGTTCTTTTTATTTCTCAGTTTTTAACACTTAATCTTAAAACCTTTTCCACAGGCTCTGAGTTCCATTATAGACACCACCAGGTTTTCTAGTAAACTGAGACCTCCTTGAAGACTGGCTGTTTTATTCATCTTCATATTCCAAGCACTTAACCTACTGCCAGGAACCTAGTTGTAGACGAGTGAATGAATACCATAATCCTTGCCTTCAAAGAGCCTTCTTTCAAATTCTTGAAAATACTTTTAAAAAAATACTTAAATTCTTGAAAATTCTAAGTGGGGGAAAAATTGTTAGTTATCTTCACAGAAGCCTTACATTTGGAGAAGTCATCTGAGGAGCTTTTAATGTTCAATTGTTAATAGTAATATGATGCTGTATGTTTGTCTCTGCCAATGTTTTCTCACTCATTTTCTTTCACAGTATCTTATTTTCTTAGTAGCCCTTACTATTTGATTTTATTTGTCTACTTGTTTGTTACCTATTTGCCCTGTGAGAATGTAACGTCAATCTTTTTTTGTTTTTGTGGGAGGAGGTAATTGAGTTTAGGTTTATTTATTCTTGGAGGAGGTACTGGGGATTGAACCCAGGACTTCATGCATGCTAAGCATGAGCTCTACCACTTGAGCTATACCCTGCCCCCGATACATTTAAAATCTGCAGTTGTATTAGTTTTTGGAAAACTTTCCTCCATATATTAAATGATAAATTAGCTTAGTAATTTCTGTTTTCCTCTAAATTCGACATGAAGCTTTTTTATGAAGCTATATTTTTCTTTCAAATTTTCTTAGTTTTTATTAAAATAATTTAGGCTTCAACCTGTAAATTGAATTGAATATTTAGCTTCTTACCTTCCAATTACCTCCAGTTTCCTCTTCAAATCAGAAAATGATGTTAATATCTCCTTTCTTATATGAATTACCTTCCAGTGTCTCCTGCTTGTTCCCTTTTCTTACATTTTAGATTTATGTTTTTATATGGATAATTCATATGTAAAAGAACTAGTGAAGCACCAGTCTTCATGTGGTCAAAATATAGTTAAGAAAAACCATGTTTTCGAATAGAATGTTACCATTTTGATATTACCTTGTTCTGCCATTCATAATCATTTATATTCTCTTAATTCTTTTAATAAATCCTTACAATAGGTGAGATATTTTCACAGACACATTCTTATGCTTATACACTGCTTTTTATTTGTTTATTAAATAAATGATAACATTGTGTATATATTTTTATTAAAGTAATTCTTTGATTTGAGGTAGCTGTAGTGTTTATTACTTTAATTGACTATTTTTGCCTAATATGTAGGAAAGAGATGGGTCCAGCAGAGTGCGCTGTTGATCCTTGGATAAAATGTTGGTATTGGGCAAAGCCTTGGGGCTGTTTTTCTTTTTCTTCCCCTTAACATTCCTACCTTTACTTTCTTTTCTGTCTCTCTCTTTTTCTCTCCTTCTCTTTCCTCCTCCTTCCCATCCCGCCCTCCCTCCCTTTAATACTAGAGATATTCTCTAGGCTTTCAGGAGAATATAATCAATTTACTCAGGAAAGTATTTTACAAGTCATTTTCCTCATAGTTTCAATTTACTTTTATTAAAAAACTGCTATATTATATAGTGAAATGATGCATACCATGTTTCAGAAACTCTTCTAAGCAGCCTAGAAACACTAATTTACTTGGTAAATACAGGTTCATGTGAGTTAATGCTTATTTTAAGTTCTTTTGACTTTTTTTGTGAATTTGACAATTTTTAAAATAAAACAAAAGATTCAGTCCTTGCAATAACCTTATGAGGAAGGTATTAATATTTTCCTCAATGACAGATGAGGAAATTGAAGCACAGAGGATTTAAGTTCATGTCACAAAGCTTGATGGGTTGAGGTAGTTTGAGACCCAGGCAGTCTGGCTCTAGAATTGATCCTCTCAGCCACCTCACTATTCTGCTTCCAAATGAATTCTTCCAGATGACCTTCAAAGACAGTTCATTTTTGTACTGCTCCAGGTCATATTATATAATTTATTTAAGATTAGTTCCTCTTTGAGTCTCTCTCTCAACACCCTGTTCTTTTCTTTATGATGCTTACCAGAGTTTATGATTACATATTTATTTATAGGTTTCACAGTTTTATTTGCCTGCTTGGCAGACTGTCCATAAGGACAAGTGTGATGTCTCTCTTGTTCATTTTTTGTAACCAGCATCTGGCACAGGACTTGCATCAACTTGGTGCTCGCGTATTTGTTGAATAGATGAATGGGAAAATGGCTAAAGTTAAGGAAGTTTACTATTTACCACTGTTTCTTGTGGCTTACAACTTTTACTCACATCCATATACTTAAGGAGGTGTGACAGTACTTAAATAGAGGAGACTTACAGCAGGTTTTTAAATGTCTTTTTTCTTCTTCTGCAGTATATTTTGGTTGTAGTTTTTTATGTACTAGCACATAAAAATAAAAGATCAAATAATGATTTCAGAGCCCAAGAGGTAAATTGGTGCTTACTATAAACAAAAGATTTATTTTGATTTCTTTAGCTACTGTAGGAACACGTTGTTAAATAATATTAGCATCTAGTTGAAGTATAATTTATTGAAGGCAGCAAAATTTTTGAAAACTATTATATGCCAGACAGTTAGAAACAGTAACTTACATTTTCTTAACAGTTTATGCTAATGATGTAATGATAACTGTTTGGAATATACGTTTGTGCCAGGCAATTTGTTCTCTCATATATCCTTATATCATCACTGTGAAGAAACTAGAGCAAATATTAGTCTCATTTTATAGATAAGAAGATTGAAGCCCAAAGATACTATATTCTTTTACTGTGGTCATAACTACAGGTATATGGTAGAACCATGATTTGAGCCTAGTTCTAAAATTGGGTGACTGTAGATTCACGGATTATAAGTGGAAGAAAAGGAGAGAAGAGGAATGACTGAAATTTTTTTGTTTTATTTTCTTGTGAGGAAAAGACAGTTGTTTAACAAGAGAAAACAGATTTTATTATTCAATAATGTCTAGCATTAAAGTATCTTCTTTTGAACAGCTCATCTGCAGTTGGGGAAATACACAAAATGTATTTTGACTAAAGAGTCAAATGAAATTTTAAACTCAAATTAAAAAATAATTATGGGGAATATACATTGTTTGAAAAAATTAACAGTGTAAACCAGTACAGAGTAAAAATGATAATATTCTCCCTTGAAATATTACTCCCATCCCCTTTTCTGCTTCCCAGATGTAAACAAAATGAACACTTTCATGAGAATCTTTCTGCATCTTTTTGTATAAATTTACAACAGATATTTTCAATAGTTCTGTTATATTAAAAAAACTTCTTTACATTTAACCCTCGTTTATAGGATGTATTTTAATATTTTTGAGGTCAGTCTCTAACTGTATGCTTTTCCAAATAGATGATCCACTGTTCCAGTGTCAATTAAAGAATATTTTTTCCTGATTTGAAGTTTTGCTATTATCATATCCTAAATTCTTATATATACTTGGATTAGTTCCTGGACTTTTTTTTTTTTTACATTTTTATTTTTTTCAAAGCTTATGTGTATATAGTTGGAGTCAAAGAGTTCTGTGTGGCTTCAAACAAAAAGGTGTAGACTACTTCCCTAATTCTGTTCTCTACCATTCCCCACTGTCTGAAGTCAGTCATTTTTTTTTTTATCATTTCACCTGTTTATTCTGATATTTACTTACTTTATAAAAAATAATGTGCATATACTGCCTTTCTCTTGAATTTTTGGTTTTGAATACCTTCCATTATCTTCCTACTATCCTTTCGAATTTTCTCACTACTTCTCCCCCTCAAGCCTCACAATATTTGTGCTTACATTATTGTAAATTATGTAAATATTATTAAAAACTGAGCCAAACGTTATATTATGGTTAACAGTTCTTTCCCCAAACCAGGTTTTATTTTTTTCTAGTGCTAATATTTGTCTTGTCTTGTCATTTGCTTAGTTTTCTATGTAACTGGAATTATTTGTCCCCAAACTCTGATAGAACTTAAAATCTGTGAACTCATTCAAATGTATCAGGTAAAGAATGTCCATATTTTTTTAGGCTCTCAATATTTAGTGGAAATAATGAAAAATACTTTATTGATGTTGAGTTATATATATTTTAATGACATTAACTTTTTTTTGACTACAAAGGGATCATCTATTCCTTAGTTAAAATTTGGAAATCATCAAAATGTATACTTATTAACATTGGTCTTTAATTCAACTATTCCCTCGCTATCAACCCCTGTCGTTTTGGTTGCTATCCTTTTGCATGTACACACATGTGCGGGCACACACACACACACAACACACACGCATAATTAGTTACCAATTGCTGTGTAACAAACCAACCATTTATTTAGCTGACTATTCTGGGGGTCAGCAGTTTAGTCTGGGCACAGCTGGGCATTTCTTCTGCTGATCTCAGCTGGGCCACTCATGCATCCATGGTCAGCTGCAGGTCAGCTGCAAGTCAGCAAGGTGGTTCTGCTTCATAGGATTGGTTGGGAGTTGGCTGGGACTGTGGGGTAAGCATCTCATCATCCAGCAGAGTAACCCTAGCTTATGTATATGGTGGCCTCAGGGTTCTAGGAGCAGCAAGAGAGGAAACTCCAGTGTGCAAATACCTTTTGAGCCTATGTTTGTGTCATGTTTCCTAATATCTCAGTCACCAAAGTAAGTCACATGGAATAACCCAGATTCAGGGGCTGGAATTCACTTCTTGGTGAGAAGAGCTGCAAAGTGACCTTGCAAAAGGAACTTACATATAGAGATGGGAAGAATTTGTGGCCATTGAAAAAATATATATATAATATGTATTACACATGCACTTTTTAAAAACAGAATTTGAATTAAAGCTTTTACTTTTCACCTAATTATCATGTCATAGAAAAGGCTTTTAAAAATCCAAATCTTAAGTGGTCTATTATGATGCATAATTTTTTGATCTAACTTTTTTTCTATGCCAGGAGTTGGCAAACTGCAGTCCATGGGCTGAATATGGCCTGCTGCCTGTTTTTATAAATTTTGGGGAACACAGTTTACATTTATTTACATATTGTTTGTGTCTGCTTTTGTGCTACAATGGTAGAGTTGAGTAGTTGTGACAGAGATGATATAGCTCACAAAACCTAAAATATTTGCTCTCTGGCCCTTTAAAGAAAGTTTACCAACCCTTGTCCTGTGCTGTTTTACTCTTGGTTAAGTGAGGCCAGAAGTTGGCGGCTTTAGTGGGAACTTCTTGCTTTATCTGCAAATTTGCGTAAGGGCAGGGTGATAGAATGGATGGATAATTGTTTGAGTGAGTTTCCCTCAGCTCCAATAATTATGATGTTTTAAGAGCTTGTAGAAGACATAATAGTGACCTCTGTAGTGGAAATAGAAAGGCTAATTGTCAAAAATCTCAAATCTCCTTTATCATGTTGAATGAACTTGGTGAATGTTTCAGAAAGATTTGACAGTTATTTTTCTTGATATGTAGAAATATTTAATGAAATACATATAGCAGTCTACCTGACATGTGTGTATATATTTAGTGATAGTAGAATCTACCATTGCCATATAGAAGCTTTTCAGTCATTGATAGTGGGTATGGAAAGATAACTTTACCTATTTTGTTAATTGACCAGTTGTCTGACTGATAGGTAGATAGATAGGTAGGTAGATAGGTAGATTTGTTTCTTTCTTTGTTTATTACAGTTTTTAAAGATTTTGACCTAGTCACAAGATTATGCAAAAATTGGGAATATAATACAAATATACATATTTTCTCCCCTGAACCATCTGAGAGTAAGTTGTTGATATGATGTCCTATCATCCTGGAATACTTCAGTGTCTATTTCCTATAAGCAAAGACATTCTTTGATATAACCATAAAAATCAAGGAGTTATAATTGATTCATTGTTATCTAATATTCAGAACTAGTTCAAATTCTACCAGTTGTCTCTATGAAGATTTTATAGCAGAAGGGTCCAATTCAGAATCATACACTGCATTTAGTTATCATTTTGCTATTTTCTTCAGTCTGGAACAGTTCTTCAGTTTTTCTTTGACTTTCATCACCTTAACACTTCAGAAGAGCAGCCTTTCTAGAATGTCTCTCAATTTGGGGCTTTACTATAATTGGATTAGAGTTATGTATCTTTGGCAAGGATGTCAGAACAGTGATGCTGTGTTCTTCCCATTGCATCCTATGAGGTGGCAAATAGTTTCGTTTTATTTAATTACAGATGATTACTTTGATAACTTGATTAATATGATGTCTGCTAGGCATCACAGTAATCTTTCTCCCTTTATAAAGAGGAAGGAACTCTGAAACTGTAGAAATAGCATTTCTTCATCAAACATTCAGTTCATTTCTTTTATTTATATCTTTATGGACTCATGATTTTCCATTTTATTCAATGAGTGATAATCCATTAATAATATTATTTATTTAGATGCTCAAGTGGGAAGTGGGAAGTGGGAGTTCAGTTAAGCTGCTTTTGTCCTTCTGACATGTATCCATCATTTCTGGAGTACTTACTTGCTTTCTGGCACAGTAAGATGTTCCAGGCTCATTTTCATCTTGACATTTCCTTGCCCCAGTCCCAGATTCATCGATTTTTCCAAAGAACCCTGCTTTCTTTTAAATACTATTTGGAAGCCAAGTTTTGGGTGTTAGCTTTGCTTATTGCTGTTGGAGTTGCCATTCTAGGCCCTTTTAGCAGACAGAGCTAAGTTGTGTGTGTGTGTGTGTGTGTGTGTGTGTGTGTGTGTACGCGCGCACACCTGCACTTTCTCTACTCAAGCTCCGGAGGCTCTGGGCTTGAAAAGGTGAAAAGAGGAAGAGGGTGTGTTCCCCACCTGGAGGTCAGCATAAAGCCTGGTAAGGTCACCCTGACTTGCACTCCAGCAATTTCACTCATACTTGGTAATAGCTGCATTGCTGCCAACTGACCTTACCATTACCTTGTGCACCTTCAAAAAGATTTATGGTTTTGAATTGCTGCTTTTAGTAACATTTGCCATATTAAGATTATAATTAATGTGTCTGATTTACAATTTAAAGGCTCCTTTTGGAAAAATTTACATACACATATATACCAATATATGCTCACAAGTATATATTTATATTTTTCTCTACATGTTAAAAATTATGTATTCATACCAATACATCTAATTCCAATTCAGCACCTGAGAGTTCATTCTAAGTTTCTTCCTTTTTATAATTTTAAGTGAAAAACCTGTTCCCAATTTTTCAAAAAATTAAAAAAAAAATAGAATCACCATGTAATCCAACAATTCTATGTTTAGGTGTATATCCAAAAGAATTGAAAGCAAGTACTGGAACATGTGCTTGTACACAAGTGTTCATAGTAGCACTATTCACAATAGCCAAGAGGTGAAAAGAAACATACATGTTCATCGAGAGATGAATGGATGAACAAATCCATGGTGTATACATGGAATATTTAATCCTAAAAAGGAAGGAAATTCTGACATTGCTGCAACAAAGATTTAACAGATTATGCTAAGAGAAATAAGCCAGTCAGAAGAAGACAAATATTGTATGATTCCACTTACAATTTCCTTTTCCAGGTTTGTGTTGCTATTATGGAAGTAGAATTCATTTATATATATTGACTGTGTAACTTGCAACCTTGCTAAATAACTTTTTGGTTCTAGTTGGTATTTATGGAGATTTTGTAGGACTTTCTAAGTACACAGAGCTGTATGTTTACATTCTCTGGTAAACATTATTTTACTTCTTTTACAGTGTTTGGCTTGTAATATGATTTCTTGCTTTATGACAGTGACTAGGAGATGCAGTACAAGGTTGAATTGGAGTGATGAGAGTGGATATCCTTGCCTTGTTCAAATCTCAGAGGGTAACAGAACCATTAAGTATGTTTGCTGTAGGTATTTTGAATATGCCCTTTATCATGTTGAGGAAGTTTCCTTCTATTATCCTAGTTTGCTGAAAGTTTTATAATAAATGAATGTTAAATTTTATATTTAAAATTTTATTGCATCCATTGGTAGGATCATATGGTTTTACTCCTGTATCCTCTGGATATAGTATATTTCTTTGGTTGGTTGGTGGATGTTGACCCAACCTCACATTCAGATTAAAGCTGAGATAAAACTCAGCTGGTCATGATGTAGTACCCTTTTCCTTTGTTGCTGGATTTGATTTACTACGTTTTGTTAAGAATTTTTTGCATCGGTGCTAATAAAGGTATTGGTCTTAAAGATTGGTATCTTTCAAGAAATTTGTCCATTTCAAGTTTTTGAATTTATTGACATAATGTTAAAATATTCTTTTAAAAAAAAGTATCAGTAGGATCTGTAGTAATATACTTCCTTCATTTCTGATAGTCATAATTTCTGTTTTTGTCTCTATTTTTGATCAATCTAAGAAGTTTATATATTTTATTATCTTTAAAAACAATTTTGTTTTTGTCGATTTTTCTTTAATGTTTTCCACTTTCTATTTCATTGATTTCTGCTTTATTTTACTTTTTTTGGTTTTAATTTACTTTTTCTAATTTCTTAAGATTGAAGCTTAGATAATTGATTTTGGACCTTTTTCCCCCCTAAGACAACCATTGAAAGCTATCCATTTCCCTCTGCTTTATCTGCATCACCAGGTTTTGATATTATGTTACTTTCTTTTCTCATTTTCCTTTTGATTTCTTTTCTGACTCACAATTTATTTGCAGTAACTAAACACTAAATATTTTTTCCAGAGATATTTTTCTCTTATTGATCTGTGATTTGTGTGGTTAGAGAACCTATTTTATATTATTTCCATTCTCTTAAATTCTTTTAAATAATATTTTAAATAAAATTCTCTTAAATGGTGAATGCTCTGAGTTCTTAGAAAGACTGTGTATTTGTTTATAGACTGCTGCTCTGTTACTTGGTGTAGTAGTCTATAAATGTCAGTTGGCTCAAGTTGGCTGATTGTGATGTTCATGTCTTCTGTACTTTTACTGATTTTTTTTTTTTTGGTCTACTTATAAAGTAGAGAAGAGTGCTGAAAGCCCTATAATTGTGGATTTGCTTCTTTCAATTCTATCAATTTTTTCTTCCTGGAATTTAAGCTCTGTTATTAGTTGTGTATACAATTAAGATTATGTCGTCTTGATGAATTAACTCGTCTGTCATTGTAGAATATCTTTATTCTGAAATTACTTTGCCTAATTAATACAGCCTCTAGTTTTCTTATAATTAGTGTTCGAATAGTGTATCTTTTTTCATTCTTCTACTTTTTTTTTTAAAAAAAAAACAGTATTTTATTTTTATGCTTTATTTACTTATTATTGTATTTTTGCATCATTTTATCTCTGCAGTGGCGGGGAGGTAATTAGGTTTATTTATTTTTAGAGGAGATACTGGGGATTGAATCCAGGACCTCGTGCATGCTAAGCATGTGCTCTACGACTTTATACTCTCCTCCCATTCTTTACTTTTAATTCATCTGTGTCTTTACATTTAAAATGGATTTCTTGTACATTGTTGAATCTTCCTTTTGTATCTAACCTGACAAACTCGGCCTTTTAATTGGAGTGTTTACATTTAATATCACAATCAATATGATTGCTCTATGTTTTCTATTTGTCTCCATTGTTTTTTATTTCCCTTTTAAAAATATTTGGCCTTCTTTTGGATTAATTGAACGTGTTTAAGATTCTGTCTTTTCTCTACCACTTTTTTAACCATAACTCTTAGCTTATTTGTTTTGGGGTTTCTCTGAGGTTTACAATTTTTATCTAAAATTATGTTTATCACTGTACATTCAAATATTTTACTTCACATGCAATGTATAAGAACCTTCTTCCACTATATGTTCATTTCCACCTTCTCATCTTATATGCAATTTTTGTTATATATTTTACTTCTTTATGTATTATGAACCACAGAGTATTTTATTTATTTTTCCTTTAAATTATCAGTTATTTTTTACGTTTGAATTTTTTATTGAGACTTTGTTCTAAAAAGCAGTTCAAGGATCAGAGCAAAATTGAAGGGAAAGTACAGGGATTTTCCTTATATGCCCTGCTCCACCCACCCCATCATCATTTCCCATGACAGTGGTGTATTTATTACAACTAATGAACCTGTATTGACACATAATCACCCAGCATCCATAGTTAACATTACAGTTTGCTCTTGTTGCTATACATTTAATGGGTTTGGACAAATATAATAATAACATGTATCTGTCACTGTGATGTCATACAGAGTATTTTCATTGCCCTAAAAATCCTCTGTGTTCTGCCTATTCATCCCTTCCTCTCTCTCCATAAATTCCTGTCAACCACTGATCTTTTTAGTATCTCCATAGTTTTGCCTTTTCCAGAATGGCATACGTAGTCGGAATCATACAGTATAATTCAGATTGGATTCTTTCACTTAGTAATATGCTTTTAGGATTCCTTCTTGTCTTTTCATGGCTTGATAGCTCATTTCTTTTTTAGTGCTAAATACTATTCCACTGGTCTGAATGTATCACAGTTTATTTATCTATTCACCTATTGAAGGACATCTTGGTTGCTTCCAAGTTTTGGCAATTATGAATTAAGCTGCTATAAACACCTGTGTGCAGGTTGTGTGGATCTATGTTTTCAAGTAATTTAGGTAAATAGTAAGGAGAATAACTGCTCAAATCACATGGTAAGACTAGGTTTAGTTTTGTAAGAAACTGCCAAACTGTCTTTCAAAGTGGCTGTACCACTTTACATTCTACCGGCAGTGAATGAGTTCCTTTTGCTCCACATCTCCACATCCTTGTCAGCATTTGGTGGTGTGATTGTTCCAGATTTTAGCCATTCTAATAGGTGTGTGGTACTATCTCATTTAATACGCATTTCCCTAATTACATATGATGTTGAGCATCTTTTCGTATGCTTATTATCCACCTGTGTGTCTTTGGTGAGGTGTCTGTTAAGGTCTTTGACCTGTCTTTAAATCAGGCTGTTTGTTTTCTTCTTGTTGAGTTTTAGAAGTGCTTTGTATATTTTGGATAATCCTTTACCAGGTGTGTCATTTGCAAATATTTTTTCCCAGGCTGTGCTTTGTCTTCTCATTCTCTTGACCCTGTCTTTCACAGACAGAAGTTTTTACTTTTAATGAAGTCTAGATTATCAATTATTTTTTTCATGGATTATGCCCATGGTGTTATATCTAAACAGTCACCACTGTGCCCAAGGTCATTTAGCTTTTCTCCTATGTTATCTTCTAGGAGTTTCATGCTTTTGTGTTTTATATTTAGGTCTGTAGTCCATTTTCAGTTAGTTTTTGTGAACGTTGTAAGCTCTGTATCTAGATTCATCTTTTACATGTGGCTGTCCAGTGGTTCCAGCGCCATTTGTTGAAAAGACTGCCTTTGCTCCATTGTTTTGCTTTTGTTCTTTTATCAAAGATCAATTACTTATATTTATGTGAGTCTGTTTTCTGGCCTCTCTGTTCTGTTCCATCAGTCTGTTTGTCAGTTCTTTTGCTGTACCACACTGTCTTGATTATAATGAGTCTTGGATTTGGGAAGCATAGTCCTCCAGTTTTACTCTTCTCCTTCAATATTGTGTTGGCTATTCTAGGTCTAATTTCTCCATGTAAAGTTTAGAATTAGTTTGTCAAGATACACAAAATTACTTACTGGGATTTTGACTGGGATTGCATTGAATCTATAGATTAAGTTGGGAAGAACTGACATCTTAATGATATTGAGTCTTTCTATCCATGATCATGGAAGTCTCTCCATTTATTTTGTTGTTCTTTGATTTTGTTCATCAGAATTTTGTAGTTTTCCTCATATAGATTTGTATGTATTTTGCTGGATTTATACCTAAATATTTCATTTTGGGGGTGCTGATATAATTGGTATTGTTTTTAATTCTGAAATCCACTTGTGCATTGTTGGTATATAGGAAAGTAATTGACTTCTATAAATGAACCTTGTATCGTGGAACCTTGGTATAATCACTTATTGGTTCTAAGAGGGTTTTTTTTTTTTTTGGTTTGTTTTGTTTTTGATTCTTTCAAATTTTCTACATAGACAATTGGCAAACAAAGACAGTTTTGTGTCTTCCTTCTCAGTTTGTATACCTAATGTTCCCTTTTCTTGTCTTCTGACATTAGCAAGGACACACAGTTGAAAAGGAATGATAAGAGGGAAGATCATTGCTTTGTACCTGGTCTTGGTGAAAAATCTTCAAGTTTCTCGCCATTAAGTATGATGTTAACTGTGGGTTTTTTGGTAGATTTTTTTTTTTTTTTTTTAGTTTTTTGAGGGGGGAAAAGGTCATTAGGTCTAGAAGCCTACTCAAAGAAAGATCAAGCAAGAAATACAACTGCCCTTATTGGAACTCAGAAGTTTTTTGCCAGCTTCTCTCTTCTCTTTGGGGCCTCAAGTGTGTCTTTTCTGCCTCTCTCTGCAGAGTTCTCTCATTATTTTTTGTAGACTGCTTTTTTCTGGATACTTATCATCTTACATATGACCTTGCTATGACATCTCAAAATGGAAGGCTTAAAGTCTCTGAAGTGTTCTGATCTGTTCCCTGTAGTTAATCTACTCAGTCTAAATGCCCCAAATACAAATTCCTAAGAAAGTGAATCTTACTGGTTTTGCTATGCCTGGGAGTATATTTAGGCATAGTCATATGAATGTAGACACTAGATCCACCTTTTTAGCAGGGACTATAGACAATGGACTCTTTGCAGAAGAAAGGGTTGGGCACATGTCTGAAGAGGTGCCTAGTGTAATATCTTTATTATATACACTAAGTTCTTACATCTATAAGAATATACGCCATTCTTACCCATCTTCTTTTTCTGAGAACTTTTGCTTATTCTCATTAGTTTACTTTCCAGACTAGATTTAGAACTTGTGATGATAATTACTGTTAATTTTAACATTGTTTTCACCAAGTAATATAGCTTTTTTGAAACAGGAAATTTTAAGACTGTGGATTTGAGTTCCATTGGAAGTTTGGCGCTGGATTGAATACTGGTCTAAGCCAAAATTTTCTCTTTGGTCCTGTGGCAGCATTTAGAACCTATACTTCCAATATGGTAGCTACTAGCCACATGTGACTATTTACTTAAATTAATTAAAATAAAAATTCAACTCATCAGTTGAACTAGTCACATTTCTAGTTCTCCATAACCACATGTGGCTGGTGGCAAGTGTATTGAATAGTGTGGATATAACACATTCCATCATCACAAAATTCTATTGGGTAGTGCTGCTTTAGAGGTTTGTATTTGTATATTGATAAAAACTTGTCTACTAATTTTTAATGGTGGTGAAAGAAACAAAAATCTCTATTTTGTATAGGTTTTGTTTATAGCATTTCAGTCAGTATGTGGAAGTTGTGATGTCACAGGATGGCTTTGTTTTCTCATTTTAAAAGATTCATTGAAGAAAGTTTGAAAAATCCCAAAGTTCTATACTATAAAGGGGAAAATAAAAATTTCATGCAATCCTGAGGGATAGGATTTTTGAAATATAACATACAAGTGCAATTATCATAAGTGCAGTTGGATTAATTTTCACCAACCATGTCTTTTTACCACAGTTTATCTATTCTTTGGTTCTTTTTGATTCATGGCTTGTTTGGATTTTATAATCATGTAGTTTTGTTCAAGAAGAACATGTAAGTATATTTCTTACTGTATCACATCAAGAGATATATGACGCCAGTTTGTCTCACTAATGCTAATGTCAGGTGTTACCACTTGGTTAAAGTGATGACTACCAGGTCTCCATTATAAAGCATATTTTTCTTTTGTCATTAATAAGTAATCTGTGGGGTGGATTAATAAGTAATCTTGGAGACTATGTGCATATCTTGTTCCCCAGCAACTTTTACCCAATGATTTTAGCATCTATTTTGATAGCTAACGGGAATCAGTTATTACATGGGAGCCGCAAAATGGTGATTTAAAGATTCTATCATTCCGTCTGACAATTTTTAACTAGCATTCTTGTTTAAGGAAGAGCTTTCCCTTTTTTCTCCATTTCCTTTCTTTGATTCTTCTTTTTTCCTTTTTTTTTCCTTTAATTGTTGTTATTGTTGTAAATACCCCAGGTATTTCTCATGACGTTGGGTCAGTGTGACTGAATCACTATACTTTGAGACTCATTACTATAGTCACATCTGTATAAAGTGCTATTATACCAGGAGAAGTTTTGCATCCCAGCAGGTTGGTCATTTTATGATATGTTTGTTCTTAAACTGAAAAGTCTTATAGAATATGATTGTCCTAGTACAAATTTAGATTAAAAAATGATAGCACTTTGGGTCTTTCTTGATTAACTCTACTGAAACATAAACTTTTCAGAAACTGGGGCAACTGTGTTAAGGAATTCCCATTTACACTAGGCAAGAAAGTAAACAGTAAGCGGAGAGTAGGGTAACAAACACTTATGGTATCAAAAAACAGCCGTGAAAAGGATCTGTCTTAATGTGCTAGCCCATTGCAGTTTAACATATTGCTTACAACCTTCACAATAGAATTTGAGTGACTTCAGTTACAAATTCCAGGAGACTGGCAGTCTGTTACAATCAGAGTCTGAACTTTAGAGCAGGCTAATTTACAGCGATGGGATGAAGAAAGTTGTGGATTTGTATTACACACTCTCACCTGACACTGTATCTGATCCCTTCCCTGCTGATTGACATCGTGAATGAGCTCTTTGAAGCAGGTTCCAGCTTAATTAAAACGTTTGCCTGGTTAGCAGTGATCTGTGAAAGCCTGTGATAAATATTGAATCAGGTTCACCTGCTGGTTGCTGTGAGTGGATAAACAGCTGCTTTGTGCAGTTTAATCATGAAACTGGCAGTAGAGTACTACTGTTTGAATTCTTAAAAAAGAATAGTTGAAAAGGTATAGTTACGTCACTTTTCCTATCTTACTAGAGTGTGTGCTTATGTGAGATTTTGCACAACAGGCATTCAGTACCTGTTTAGATGGCTTGGACAGCAACAAATGGGTGATAAAGGTTAACAGTAAAGCCTTTTTTTGGTGCTTCAAAGATCATAGTATAATTCTATATTCATTGACTTTTTAACACTAGCTCTTTATGTGCATGATGTTTTGAAATGAAAAGGGCAGTATTTTGCTTTTTTGCCAAGTTAATGGTAAATAAGAATGACCCTATTAGAATTTTGTTTTAAAATTCAAGGTTATGAATTCCAAATTCTTGTAAATTTATCATGTATTTTGTAGCAAATTGAAGACTTTAGATTTTACTTTTTTCACCTGTAAAATGGAATTAGAAATACGCATTAGTGAATTGTTTTAGGATTATGTTATTATGTAATTAACAAACATTAAAGGAGAAATGAATTTATAAGCAGTAGAAGAACCTTTATAAAATTACCTTCTTTGGACTGTCAACTTGTTTATTCCTTTATGGAGTAAATGTGTCTGGCCAAGTTGGTTGTAAAGAAAATGCTCCTTCTATTTTATTTCCATTGTAAAATCAGACATAAGTTCTGGAATAAAGCCTTTACCTAAATAAGTCACAATCTTCTTTGACATGTGATGAAAGTTATAGACTCACTTTCTAAAAATGCATATAAAATTGTGTCTGTAGTTTCTGGGTGATCTCAAACCCTCTCCTCTGTAACAGTCCACAGACCCTAAATTAAGAACATATTTCCTAATAAATTAGGTTGAGAATTTTTGGTCAGGAAATACTAAGCCACCGAGGAGAAGCCAGAATAGAGTGTATTTGCCATTCTAGGTTTCTTTTGAAATACTTCTTAGCATTTTTCAGGTATATTGTCCACTACAATCCTTAGCTCCAAGAATTATCTATTATAGTGGGTATTTCTAATTCTCTACCTAAAGTTTTTATAGGTATTTGTATCATCAATTTGTTTGGAGGTTTATGGGGAGAATGAAATTTTATTTAAGTCGTACTCAACCCGTTCAACATTGTTTTTTGATATTTATGTTGATACATGCAACTCTGGTTCATATTTTTGATTATATATAGTCCACTGGTGGACAAAACTCCACAATTTATCAATTCTTTTGTTGTCACACTTAGCTTGCCTTCTTCACTATTAAAACCACGCTGCAAAGAATATCCCTATTGTACCTGTTTTAATGTGCAAGTTTCTCCAGTGTGTACGCTTAGCAGTGTCATGCTGGGTCCAAAGGGTCTATGTATCCTTGATTTCACTAGATCACCCATGTTCTCCAAAGTGGATACGCCATTTTATACTTGGGTCAGCAGTGTGTGAGAGAGTTGCTTTATATCTTCTCTAACACCTAGTCTGGTGGATGTGAAATGGAATCTAATTATGGTTTTCATTTGCATTTTTCTAATTAGTAATGAGGTTGACTATTAGGTTGCACATCTTTTCAGATGTTTATTGGCCTTTCCACTTTTCTGTGATTTTCTTGTTTCTGGATTCTTGTTCTTTTATTGGGTCTTTTTACAATTGATTTGTTGGAATCCTTTATATGTTATGAATACTTATCCTTAGTTGGTTATATGCAGTGCAGAAATCTTCCCAGTCTGTGCCACTTTTACCTTTTTTTTAAAAAGGGGAGTGGCTTTGTAAGTAGAAATTTTACATTTTAATGAGATTGTGTTTTTCAGTCATTTGTGCTTTTGATGTATTGTTTAAGAAATCCTTTCCTATATTGGGATCATAAAGATATTTTCCTGTATAGGGACAGAGACTTTATGGCCCACAAAACCTAGAATATTTACTCTCTGGTCCTTTACTGAAGAAGTTTGGTGGTGTTTGCTCTGAAGAGTCTCTTAATTGAGAGTTGCTGGTTTTTTCGCTTGTGGAACATATGTCTATCTTGTTAGAAAATATTTGACTTCAATGTCAACTAATAACAAGGTAAAATAGTTCTTATAGCTTGCCATTAAGAATATTTTGTAGTTGCATTCAGAAAATAATGCACTTAGAGTGCTAATTTGTAATTTTTTAATACTTTTTTTAATGGAGTTACTGGGGATTGAACCAAGGATCTCATGCATGCTAAGCACGTGTTCTACCACTGAGCTATTACCCTCCCCTCTAGAGTACTAATTTTAGTTGTTTAACTCATGAGTGAAACTGGTATTGTTAAATTCAATAATACACTTCGTAGAACAATTCAAAAGTGAAGGACTCATTGTCAGTGAGATGAAGTGACCCTGGCTATTGTCGTCTACTTGGCTTGATATATCAGGAATTCTAATGTTTCTTGAATGAATGAATGAGATAATTCATGTAAAGTGCTTAGCACAGGGACAGCCTTAATAAATGATAGTTATTAATAATGAATATATCAGGATATGTGTCTGTAACTCACAGTTAAAGTAGCCCAGATATTAGCATAACAAGATGATTTTTCTTTTTGTTCTTGAAAAAAAAACAAATTGTCCTGTACTTTTTCTTTTAAAAGCTAACCTTTTTATTTTGAGGTGACTTTCTGATATGTGATGAACTTCAAATTAGAGCATCAATTTAGCATCTGTCAGATAAATAAAATATGGTGCATGGATCCAGTAACTTGGTTTAGAGACATTAGTCACATTCCATCAATTAAAAAGAATTTTAAGTCACAGTTATGTGCAAAATACCATGCTCAATGAATGAGTTATATAAAGAAATGTAAGACGTAGTTTCTCTCCTCAAGGAATTTGCAGTGTGGTTGAAAGACAACATGCACATACGGAAAGTTACAGAAAAGTATGTTATTGTTTCATGGACCTAGTTTTCCCTTTATTTCATACAAATAAGCTTCTTTTTGGTCTCTTTTCCTCTCTTCTTCTTTATGTACTTATTTTCCATATTGAATGTATCCTTTTATGCCTGCTTTTAGAATTTGGTTCATAGCTTCCTTTTAGATGCTCCCCTGATGTATGAATTCACAAAGTAACTTCTCTGGCAGTGCAGTAGTTTCTAACTGTTCCTGTATTATTTTCCATTTTTAAGCTTATTTGGTGACTATGCTCATTTTTATTTTTCGAGTATTTAGGCATAATAATTTTCATTGTTGTGGGAGAGGCTGGAGAAAGCTATGTCACTTTAGAGATTGATGTTGTAGTATCTTAATCTACTTGACCTTCTAATTACAGCTTTGTGAAAGGAACAGTGACAAGGCCTCAAGTTGGCCTTTCAAGGTCAAATATTATATTCCTTCTTCATCCTTTCAAAAAATTTAAATATATTTCTCTATATAGTAGGACAAGGGAGGGAATAGATAGAAATTGTTAGATACAAAGAAAAATTTCTAAAATCCTTGGTTGCTGTACTTCTAAGAACAGTTTTGGCTTTTGTAGATTTGAAATGTGTTTTTGAACTTTTGACTCCTGCATGTGGAAATAATACATCTACATGGATCTCCTGTGTTCCTCTTTAAAGGATAAAAAATTTTTTTTTTTTGCTGTTATTTTGGTTAGGTTTTCTTGCCTTTTGTTCAAGTAAAGAACTCTAGACAGTTTCTAGCTATGAGAAAAAGCTAGAGACCATCTCCTGAAGTTTGGTTCTGCCATACAGCGTAGCTACTTACAGATCTTAGAGATTACAGGTTTGGGAGCCCATGTGTTTTATCTTTCTTGACGTTCAGATATATTAGATAAGAGAGAATACTTTTTAGTTAATTCTCCAGTTTATTCTCCAGTTTCCTAGTACAATCTCTGTAAATTTAAAGAGCAGAAGCAAAAGGAAAACATCTCTATGAAAGATAAACCTGATCGTTCATTAGCAGGAGAAATACTAAATGAAAACAAAAATACTTAATTTTGTTCATCTATTGTTTCAAGACCTCTAGGTCAAAGGGTTTCAGAGAGAGGCCAGAAAGTGTTAGCCTGCTTTGGACTGGAGGGTACTGTGACTTCCTGTCATTGCTATTTTCAGGATTCTTTCTAAGTTTTCTTACCGAATTGAAAGTTGCTGATTTTGGTACAAATAACTTTCTTTCATTACTAAATAAATATCTTTTTGAAGCCTCTCTTCTATTGTCACAGTCCGTTTTTCCCATCTTCAGATATGATTACACCAGATCCTTTAAATGGAAATGTCAATAGATCACTTCTGAAGAGATAATTCCTCTTTAATATTGCAAATGAAAAAAAAATGGGCTTTCTTAATTTCCATCTTCTCTACGTGCCAACCCACCCACTGAAAAAGCATCTTCTTGAGGAATCACCCTTGAATTCATAGATGGTATAATTACTTCAGAGCACCTTAAGACTTAACAAACAAAAAACATTTTAAATGTAAAGTTAGCCATGGTTTATAATTTTCTCAATTATGGAGTGAAAAACAAATTTAAGCCACTTAAATAAAGCTGCTCTGATGGGAAAAGCTTTCGGAAACTAGTTCTTATCTTTTGCTTTTGTTAGTATAGCTACTAGCATAACATTTTAACATAAGCAGATTCCTTTTTAAAATTACTAGCGCAGGTACCCCTTTTGAAAATTAGAACGTTTGAATACAAAGCAGCAAGGTATCAGACTACAGAGTATCATCCCTTTTTACTTGAAAAAAATATGGAAGATACGTTTGTAAGAAGGTCTGCGAGTTATTTCTTGTGGAGGTTGACTTATTTTGCATTTTTCTATTTGTATGTTTGAATTTTTTGGTTAAAAAATAATGGATTAAAATAAAAGGAGTAGGTGATAAAGCTTTAAGTGGAATTCATGTTGCAAAGTGTTATATCAAAAAGTAGGTTTTCCAAACCTTGAGAAAAGACCACTTTATTGGATTACTTTTATGCTTGAATATACTATATCATATAGTATGTAACAAAACATTGAGCCCTAGCATTCTAATATTCAGAATGAATTTAACTGTGTCATAGGGAAGAGATACAGTATAATTGAGTAAAAAGATTTAAAGTATGAAAAAGTGAACTAATTCTGCTACCTATAGTTACCTTAATTAATGTGAACAATGCAAAAGCCAAAAAAGAATTCAGTCAGAAATATCATATAATTTGCATTCCATTATCTGTGTGACCATAAATTGTTGGGTATTGCAACATATGTAACATAAACCACATGTCAGCTGTTTCCTGCCTCGCTGTTGACAAGAGCCCCATTCATAACTCTTCTTTTTATCCTTTCAGTGAATAAGTAATTATTCAATATAGAAGGCAGGATATTTGGAACTGGCTATTTAATGTGGCAGCACTCTGTAATGAAATCTGCTGTTACTGGCAACTTGAGAGGGGAATGTAACAATTCCAGCATGGTTGTAACTTTATCTGCTTTGACTGACTGTTTATTTGGCACATCAGTGAACCTTTTATCCCCGTGAGTGACAGCTCCAGAAGGGTCACATTTACATCCATTCTATCATGTATTGTAATATTTAATGGCAGACAAGGTTGAGCGAGACAGAGTAATTCGAACTTGCCTTTCCACTGAGTTGAGGCTAAAAGACAGCCTGGTCCCCAGGATTGTGGTGTAACATGCTGTGACTTAGCATTTGTTTATGAAGGCTAATCTTACTGATTATAATTAAAAAAAAAAACTTCAGTTAAATGGTATATTTGTTCTACTAAACTAAAACTCTAGTACAAATTTTCTTAAGCTACTGTGCTATTTTATTTTGCTTTTTTTCCCCGTCAGTGACCGTTCCTACAAACTAACCATTTCATAGTATTTCTTTTAAATGAGGCAGCATTCTGTCTCAGTTGTAGAGTAATTGAGGTTCAGAAGTGAGCAGTTTTTAAGAACCCATGGGTTCTAATAAACAGCATAAAGCTTTTTTTTTTATTTTTGAAAGTTTTGGAAACAGGAGGAAAAAAGCAGGTATATTAAACTATATACTCCTGATGTTCCAAATGGTGTACTTAAGGAGACATTTATATAACTGTTTTAATTATGAAACTGAAATAAGAGTAAAATTGTCCCGAAAGGCTATCCTGAATGAGAAGTTACCGATGGATTTACATTCCGTGACAGGTAATTGAATTTCAGATATACTTGTTCCACACAAGCAACCTGCCTTCATTATTAAATATTAATAGTTTGCATTCATTTTTATATCTGTACTACAGAATAATTTCCTCGTTTTGTTTTTTAGTGATGCTTTAGATTCAACTTGATATTTCTATTCTTTTATGAGCTATATTTAAAATGCTTTAAAAATATTGCTATATTTAAGATATTTGATTGGGCTGTGCTGTGAACAAAAATAGCACTATCAATTCTAAACTGTAGTATCACAAGGTTACTTGAAGCCTAAGCAGAAATGAAAACCATCCTCCATTTTGTGTTATTTTTATAGTGTACAGAAGAGGAGAATTAAAGTATACTTAAAACATTTGGAATTTGAGAGTTGTAGTGTGTTAGAAACCAATGCAAATATGGAAACATCATTTATAACTTTTAAGAGTGAAAAAGAACCAATTTGAAATTGAATTTGTAGTTTTTTTCTTCACTGGCAAGTTTTAGATGATGAAACGGCTTGAAATTTCTCTTTATTTGATAGTTGTGATTCACTATTTATAGTTTTGATTCCGTGAGAGGTTTGGTAACAATTTTTATGGTAGTCCAGACACTAGTTATCTTTTCTTTCCTTTGTTACAGCCCCCTGGTCAGTGTTCTAGGTGCTGTTGTTCTACTAAACAAGGAAACAGTCAAGATTCTTCAAATACCACTAAGAAGGATCATGGGGGGAAATTCAAGATACCCAAAATATATTTTGGGACACGCACACACAAGCAGATTGCTCAGATTACTAGAGAGCTCCGGAGGACCGCATACTCAGGGGTCCCAATGACTATTCTTTCCAGCAGAGATCATACTTGTGTCCATCCTGAAGTAGTAGGTAACTTCAACAGAAATGAAAAGTGCATGGAATTCCTGGATGGAAAAAATGTAAGTAAAGTTCATTTATTTTAAAGAAAAAATTAGACTGAAAAGATTAAAATTATTCAGTTTTTAATGTGTTCATTTTATTTTTTATGTGTACATTTACAGTGATAATCAAGTAACTTATGAAAATCAAATTAATTGCTAGTGTTGATTTTTTAAAAGTTAATTTTATCATAAGAAAATCTTTATTCAAGTTTAAAATTATGGGCTTAAATTTTTGGTCCTAAAGCTTGGGGGTATTTATTTAATTCCTTGAAAATTAATTTCCATTTTAGTCAGATATCTTCTTATTTTCTTCTTTTAAATCTTTCTACCAAAAATAATTAAACATGAATGTTATATGAGGATATAAGTGTATTTAAATGATTTACTCAAATTAGATCTAATTAATATGTTTTACATATTTAAAACCTTCAGAATGAGATAGTTTACTTAGGCTCTCTCTGAGTAAATTTTAAAATGTTTTTTAATTGGATTAGATGTATAATGACTATACTGTCTCATAATTCTGATTAGTACAAACTTTTCTTTCAAAAATTAAATTACTATGGAAAGATATGTTTTTTATGGTTTTAAAGTTTTCAAGGAAAATCTAGAATAATACGAATTTTGGCTAGGTGGAAACAAAGAAATCTTTCTTACTAAAGACTTGATTTTTTAAATAATATTTTGGCAGTATTAGTTTGGTAGCCTGTGTACCTATTTGATAACTAGTTTACTCTAAAATTGAAGTTTTACAAGTCTGGAATTATACCCAGAAATTATTGGTGAACCATAAACTGGTAGTGCATGAAATGACCAATGATATTTCAATGTATTTTGAAAGTTGTTCTATCTTTCACAAGTATTTTGTCAAACATAGTTATTTCTACACAAAAGGCTAATAGCTATAGCTTCTAGAGTTTCATCTAATTGATATATATCACCTCCTACCATATAAATGTGAATAGATTATTTTGTATTATGCTTTTCTTTCTCAGTGCTTTCTTATTAGATGGAAATTTATTCAAGCTTTATTTGGAGTTATTCAAAAGATGCTTCAGTAGATATTCAAACATGAGAATATAAAGAATAAGTACTAAGGGGCTTCAATGAAAAAACTTAAGTGACTTATTCAGAGCCAGGAAAATATACAGAATTATTGAATCCAGACCACTGTTGAAGTTCTCTGAGCATATCTGTTTCCATATAAGTTCTTTTTAACTAACTGAGGAACTGTGAAATGTTTTCAGTCTGGATATTTAAAAAGTTCTATTCAAGGAGAGATGAAACATTAAAATATCAAATGCTAAAAAAAAATAGAGAAAAGGCTCTTCATAATAAAATTCTATAAATTTTATGGTTAAGTAAACTTGTTTCGGTGACTGATACAACTGAATTCCTCAAATGCTTGCAATTTGTTTTTTAGCTATAGTGCAAGTCTATGCAAGAAGACTTACTGGCGCTGTCATTATCTTTTTACTACTTGTTATTGAGAAAATTATTATGTAATTTATTATGAATTTTCATCTCATTGGTAAAACCAATTATAAAATTTGATTATGTATTGAAAGCAAATAGTCTTATTTTATGTAATCCTCTAGACTCCTGCAGTGCTGGTTATGTTTTTTGATTGATCTTTACTCTCATAAGTTTGAGTCACGTAAAAATAAAAATCCAATAGCTTTGAAAGTTCAGAATTTTTCATTGGCCTTTAGTTTCTGTTTTAATGTAGACAAGTCTTTTATTTTTGAATATTAACAATATAAATAATGGAATATTTCTCCTTGTGGTTGTTTTGAGCTAATTCTGCCTCAGAATGCCTAGCACATAGGAGTACATGAACATTCTTTTTCTTGTTCTCAAGCCCTCAGGGTAATTTGGTATTGTAATGAGGGCCAATTACAAAGTTTCTAAAGGTGTCTATGTTTACTGTGGCTGAATTACCAAACCGAAATGATAAATGGATAACCGACAGTTTGAGTGAAAAAGAGTTTATAAAGTGTGATAACGCTTCAATTGACAGACTCCCCTCAGGGTTGTATTACACTGCTAAAATGGATGAGCTTTTCTGGTTTTGCTATCAACCTGCACAAGAGTGTCATTCTAAGTGCCCTTAAAGTGTAAACTTTCTGATTTTTTGGCTTGATCCAAAGGCACATGTGTTTTTGTTCACTGTTTCTTTTATGCTCCTGTACTGGAAAAGCGATGCACTTACCTGCTAAAAGTTAAATTTTGTTTCAATTAAGAAAAAAATAATCTTAACTAGCTCTAGAAATAATTCTAAAAGTTATTTTAGGTATGAAAGAATATCTATTTTTTGTTGAGATTTAACAGACCATAACTATAGACTCTAAAGGCACCTTAGTTAACATTTTGTAAAATATATAAGCTTTCAGAATAGTGTGGAAGATACTTGGACTGAAGAAATGGTGAATGTCGTATTATTAAACTCATTCTGTATCAGACTCAGTATGAAAGATACTTGGCATATTTCCACCTGTCTCTGGACCCCAGAATCATAGATTTCAGAGCTGAAAGGAACCTTAGAAGTGGTATAATCAATGAGTCCGAGGAATCTTTAAAGGTTTCTGGTTTAACTACTCTTTTGATGCCTCGCCACGTGAGAACAATGGACCTTGAAGGTTGCCCAATGTCAGACAATTAATTAGCAAGGAAGGAGGCAAGTTTTCCAACTCCTAACCATTGCTATCTTTACTACAGTAGAAACAAAAATAAAAGATGGCATCATGATGTGAGGATGCTGACATGGCACGAACGATAAAAAAGAGTAGTAGAGATTAGCCAAAGTAACTGAAAATAATATAGAAAATAAAGCAAATAAATAAGGCTAGATGAAATTTTCTCCTAATTTTTATTTTTAATACCTTGGTGGATCAACAGGTGGCTTCCCCTAACACAACTGAATACAAAGCTTTAGGAGAACTAGTAGCCCTTAGCTGATCGTGCCTTCTTGTCCTTGGATTTGCTGACGTGCTTTTATAGGTTATGAACTCTTTATGCTTTATTCTATTTCTAGCAATTTCTAGGTTTTTGTGTAATGATGTGTGAATGTTTTAAAAACAGAGATTTGCCCTTTGCATAGTTCATAGATAAAAATATATATGAGTGTGTGTGTGTGTGTGTGTGTGTGTATATAAATCTATACATATATCTATATATAAACCTATACATATATACACATGCACATATATGTATGTTCCCGCCTCCCCCTCACTAGGTAAGTACAGCAAACTGGAGAAGACAAATATTGGATTTCAAAATGACGTATAATTTTTTTATTGATGCACAGAATTAATAAATATTAAAATGCCTTATTATTCCACCATTTATTCTCAAATGACGATTGAAAAAGAAAAGTAACATATACGTGGTTAGACACTCACAATTACAGAAAGGCATTCAATGAAAAGAGAAGATCTCTCTTTCCAGCTCTTTTCCATCCCCTTAAACTTTCAAGGAAACTACTGTAGCATTTTAAGTGTATTCTTCTAACTTATTTAAAATATGTATTTTCTATAATGTGTACATATTATAGTCTTTTAAAAGCTTAAACACATCAGCACATAGACAAATCTAACTCATTTTTTAAGGGTTATATGTTTGCTATATATTTGCTAGAATTTATTTAACATATCCCCTGTTGGTAGACATGTGGCTTATTTCCAATTTGGGGGCTATTAAACAGTGTAGTATATATTTTTACATTAATGGTGAAAATTTTGTTTTGTAGTTACTGACAAATTTCCTATGTACTTCTAGTAGGAGTAGAAGTTTTACTTCTACTCACTTTATATACCTTTTAACAGGATGTGACACACCTTTCCTAGGATTGGATTTTATCAAACATCTTAGTTTTTGATTTGTGTATGTTAAATTTTTTTTACTTCCTATAATTGAATGACAAAGGACATTAGTAGATAGTACATGAAAGAAGTGCAGTTTTGTGCAAATTACTGCTGAAACTTGTTAGAATGTTCATACAATGTAAGGTTAAATCTTGCCTAGAAAGCATAAAAAACATAAATCAAAACAAGGAGATTCCATTTTTTACCATTAAAATGCACAAAGATAAGAAAAGAGAATATTAGAGTTGGTAAGGTATGGAAAAAGGGTAATGTAAAATGGTATGCATTTTCTGGAGACTGGTGGTATGGATTTCAAGCAACTTAAAAACACTTGTACTCTCTGATCCCTAAATACCCTCTGATCTAAAAATATATACTTAGGAAATATTTAAAAATAGGCATAAAGATGCTCATTACAGCATTATTTATAAAGCAAAAATTATGAACAGTCTATATGCCCAATAGTAATCCAGTGTATATGTGTAGGCAACAATGAAAAAATACTTAGTGATATGAGAAAATATTTCTGATAGGATTTTTAATCAAATTGGGTAAGAGAAGAAAGTGATCCCAGTTTTGTAAAAAAAGTTTACTTATTTTGGCTAAATGGTAAATAATCCTCAATGCCGAGGGAAAATTTGCTTTGTTCTCATTATTTTAATATTGGGTCGCATTGTAGAGATATATCCATATATACATATGCATAAAAGGAATATGAAATGAAATACATCAGAATGTTAATAGTTACATTCTTTGTATGATGGGATTATAGATAATTTAGAGTTTTTTGGAACTCTTGTACTGTCCAGATATTTTGTAGGGAACACTCTTACTTTTTTGTTTCTCCCTCCTCTCCCTTTCTCCCTTCTTCCTTTCTTCCATCCTTTGTTTTCACTTATTTATATTTGATTAAGTAATACCATCTCAGTGACTCAAATTGAAAAGGTACAAAAGTGTCTGTAGAGTAAAACCTCTCCCAGTCCTGCCCCCAAGTCATCTGGGTCTCATCTTTGACAGCAACTAGTGATACCATTGTTGCTCTTGGGTATCCTTCCAGAAATACTTTTGCCTAATAGCACTTAATCAGACTTTTTTTTTTTTTAAAAGACATTTTATTTCTATAATTGCTAATTTTACTTAGAATTTCTGGAAACATTAGTAAAATAATAAATTTTATCTGAAAGAACAAGCAAAATAGACAAGGAAATTCACTAAGGGCAATAACAAAATAGTAATCTTGACAGATATTCAATATATTTGTAAACAAAATAAAGTGACATTGCCTTAAAAATATGTAGAGGTATCAATAGAAAAACAGAAAACTCCTGAAAGAACTCAACTCACTATTCATTGTCTTTTGGTTACAGACACAGAAACTGACAACAAAGCTACAACAAACATACTTTTAAAAATATGTTTCTCAAGTTAACTTGGGGTATCTAGAGCTTATGCTGATCTAGAGCTCTATCTGAGTCAACTAATATAGTTATTCTAAATGATTGTGTTATAGATGTGTTATACTCTGTCTCTTTTGTAAAATCTTGTGTTGTGACTTTAATATTTCTAAAATTCTGAGATAAACTTGTTTCATTTCCTCTGTTCTAGTATTGGTTCACATTTCAGCTGTGTGTGTTTGTTTTTAGGGGAAATCCTGCTATTTTTATCACGGTGTTCATAAAATTAGTGATCAACACACATTACAGACTCTCCAAGGGATGTGCAAGGCCTGGGATATAGAAGAACTCATCAGCTTGGGGAAAAAACTAAAGGCATGTCCATATTACACAGCACGAGAACTAATGCAAGATGCTGACATAATATTTTGTCCTTACAACTATCTTCTAGATGCACAAATAAGGGAAAGTGTGAGTAGATATGTAAAAATTAAAGGGACTTTTGCCTACTTATTGGGGTATACATGATGAATGTAAAAAGCTTTTAGATGTTTTAATGTCTTTCACTTTATTTTTTGCTTTATGTTTATGTAAGTGTATAAACAGATTATATTCTAAGGTGTTTTTAAAAACTGAATTTTAGACACCGTCATTTTAATTTTTGAAGGAATAAGTACCTTTAAGGACCTAGTACTGAAGTAGAATTATAACAGGGTTTTTCAGCCTTGACAGTAATGGCATTTGGGGCTGGGTAATTCTTTGTTATGGGCTATGTTGTACATTGCAGGATGTTTGTTAGCATCTCTGGTTTTATACACTAGATGCCATTATTACCCTCACAGTTGTCACAATCCAGAATGTCTCTAGACTTTGCTAAATATCCCCCGGGGTGCAAAATTGCCCCCATTTGAGACTCATTTAACCCATTCATAACTATCACTTTATGAATAGTCAGAATTACTTTAAAACATTTATCTGAAGTATTGTGTTTTGAAGAATTTACGTCAGGAGAATATGCATACTATGCAAATTATGCTGAACTTTGAATAAGTGAACTTTGGATACAGCATTTGCGTTTATTTGCCTGGTTCTTAGAGACATCCAGTTGTTACAGCATAAAACGAAAAATGAATCTGGTGTATTCAATTGTTATTTCTCTCTTTAGATCTGACTGCCCAACTCTCATTAGCTTTCTATAAGTTCGAAATTAATAGGCATTATGTTCAATACACCTACTGTCCTCTTATTTGGTTGCCTTTTAGCTAGGTCTCTTTCCTCTGAGCCACTCCATGTATCAGTGCCCGGTCAGCCTTCCTAATATTACTTTTGCATCTTTCCTATGGCTTAAAAATCTCATTTCTTTCTTTGCTCATTGGATAAAGTCCTTATTTCTTAAGCTTACTCCCAAAATGATCAGTAGTCTGACCTGAATCTGCCTTTTCAGCCTTGTCTGTACAGACTCCCAAATTGAACCCTTAAAAAAAATTGCCTCAAGGTCCCCTGAGGATACCTTGTTCTTTGCCATATCTCTGCTTTTTATGACATATGGAAATGCCCTACTCTTTCTTTGTCTATCCAATCCAAATCCTACTCATCTTTTAGACCCTAATATATTTCTCCCATGGTTCTTTCTCAGTCATCTACAGCCCTTTGTATATTACTGTTTCTTCAGAATAACTCAATGGCAATTGCTTTGTAACATTTTGTATTGGTCAGGATTCTTTCAAATACAGTTGACACAAACCCAGCTTCAACAGAGCTTAAGAAAAAATACTTGACTGACTCCTTTATGTCTTTATTCTCAGGCAGATTCTTCCCAATGGGAACAAAGATAGCTTTAAGCTGCTAGCTTTTTTCTAGCTAGGTAACCTGGAAAAAAGAACATGATTTCATATTAGTCACTCAAAATTAACTCTGGCCTATCTTGGATCTCATATCCATTCTTAAACCAGTCTTCGTGACCACAGAGGGATGGATACTTTACTTAATTGACAAGCCTGGGTTCTGAGCCTACCCATGGCATGAGAGTGGTGATGTCCCTTGATAACAGATTAACAGTCCTACCAACGTCATATGGGAGTTGAGGAAGAGAAACGCTTAAAATGAAGAGTTGCAGGAAAGACTGAAATGAAACAGATACATACTGTATTATATTAGTATTTTGAGTCTTGAATATTGTATTGTTATCTTCGTTTTAAAAGTTTTTATTATGCTTTTAAAATTATGTTGGAGATCTCTTCATAGTGGGATTTTTATAACCCTTGGTGTAGACAACTATATCTTGATCTTGGCTCACTTAACATATATTATTTGGTTGATAGGCTTGCAAAGTATTTTGAGAGTGAAAAATGGAAAACTCTGTGATGTTGAGCTGCTATTTGTCTGGCCTAAGTGCTTGAAAAGTTTTAAGACTGAGAATCAGTTGCTTATATAGTTGGACTTGTGATATTGGCCTGCAGTGTGAAATTTTAAATGAAATATCTTGCCTATTGCTGTTAAATCCATTTTGCTGAATGTTTTACAGGAGAACTCTTTTATCTTCTAGATGGATATCAATCTGAAAGAACAGGTTGTCATTTTAGATGAAGCTCATAACATTGAGGACTGTGCTCGGGAATCAGCAAGTTACAGTATAACAGAAGTCCAGCTTCGGTTTGCTCGGGATGAGCTCGATAGTATGGTCAACAACAATATAAGGAAGAAAGACCATGAACCCCTGCGAGCTGTGTGCTATAGCCTCATTAAGTAAGAACATATGTCTTTCAGTGTCATTTGTGCTGCCTTTGTATTAAAAACATGTCTTATGATGCCAGAGTATTTTACAATTAGTAAACTGTGACCAGGCCACTTGGGAAGTGGATTGTTCCTTGCCAGTTAAACTTAAAGATAGGCTAGTCCAAACTTTTGTCTTCTTCAGAAGAATATAATGAACATATTGATCGTTTTAAAACTGATAATTGTGAATCTTATTCCTATTTTAACAGGATAATTTAACAGGCCGATAGGATGTATATAGGATAATGGGCTGAACGTAAACTAAACATGGTATTAATTAACGTATTTTAAAATTCTGGGTCATGGCTTTAATTTATCACTTTATCCTACAATTTGAGTAGGATTCTGGTTTGAATTTCATTTAACTGAGATTTCAATACTGTAATTTTATTGAAATTTACATTAGATAATTTCCCTTTCATTAGCCTTTACATTGTTGATCTAGAATCTCTTTACCTTAGGAAAAACTTCCCCTGACCATTTACCACAGCGTTTTTCAGTTCCCTTCTGTGTTTTTTTTTTTAATTTGAATGTTATATGCTTACATGTTTGAACAAAAAAGATTTACAAATTTATGCTGTAAAAACCTCCTGCCCACCCATCCCCCATCTGCTTTCTTTCTGTCCTCCTGAACAAGTTTATCATTTAGTGCATATTTTTACAAAAATGAGCCAATATCGATACTTTCTCTTATCTCTCCTTTTTACCCAAATGAGGACATGGTATACATACATTTTTTTTTGGTCTTCTCCATTTAAAAAATATACTTTATTTTGTAAAAACCAGTTTAGTGAGGTATAATTGACACACACAAAGCTGTAAATATTTAATATCTACAAACTGAAGAGTTTGGAGATAATTATACATCTGTGAAACCATCACCACAATCTGTGCTATAAACATAATCATCACCTCTAGAAGTCTCCTTCTGCCTTCTTTATTATTACTTTTTGTGATAAGAACACTTAACATGAGATATACCCTCTTAGCAAATTTTTAAGTATTTAATATTGTTAACTGTAGGCACTGTACTTTATACATATATTTTCCTGTATCTTGCCTTTTTTCATTTAATATATTTTGGAGATCATTTATATCAAGACCTAGAAAGCTTTCTCAGTTTAAAAAAAAAATTGTTGCCTTGAATTTCATTACATGGATGTACTGTAATTTCTTTAACCAGCCTCTGATTTGTAGATATTGAGGTTGTTTACAATCTTTTGCTATTACATTGCTGTAATGAATAACTTTGAACATATATATTATTTCATATGTCTGAGAGTAGATCTCTAAGACAATTTTTAGAAGTGGGATTCTTGGGTCAAAGAGTAGATCTATATGTAATTTTCATAGGTAGTTCTAAAATTTACACAATAGATGAGTGAGTGGAGGACTAATTTATACTCATATCAGCAATGAGAGTCTGAATGTTTTTTTCTAGCCTGATGGATGAAAAGTGGTATCCCAGTGTACCTTTCATTTACATTTCTTTTAATATGAGTGAGATTAAGCATTTTTAAGGTCCACTTATATTTCCTTTTTTGTCACCTGTTGATGTCTCTGTCCTTTCTTTGTTCTTATTTTTTTTTTACATTTTTTATTGATTTATAATCATTTTACAGTGTTGTGTCAAATTCCAGTGTTCAGCACAATTTTTCAGTCATTCATGGACATATACCCACTCATTGTCACATTTTTTTCTCTGTGATTTATCATAACATTTTGTGTATATTTCCCTGTGCTATACAGTGTAATCTTGTTTATCTGTTCTACAATTTTGATGTTCTTATTGTTATGGTTCTTTCTCTTACAGATTTGTAGAGAATTAACCCTTCGCTTTTGATAAGAGTTGTAAACACCTTTCCCCACATTTTACCACGTGCTTGTGTTTTTCCTTGTGGTATTTCTGCCATGTATAAGTTTGTCATTTTTATTTCACAGTGTAATTTGTTGAAAGAGTTGTCTATAGTTGCTAATTCTATTTTCTCACTTCCCATTTTTTTCTGATCCATCCCAGTAGTGTTGCTATCTGCATAATTCTACCAAAACTGTTCTTATCAAGGGCACAAGTGGTCCATAGATTGCCAAATGCAAATATTTTTCTGTTATTTTACTTAGTCTCTCAGCAGTGTTGGGTGTTGTGGAGTACCACCTCTGTGAAAAGGGTTTTTGTCTTAACTTCTGTGAAATAACAGAAAATATATATATTGGTCTTTGTCCCTAGCTCCTGACACAGTGCTCCTAAAACCTTTGTAATTTCCTAATTCATAAGAGTTCTAAAAGCATCTTTTGTTCTACTGCTTAGTCTTTGACCCTAGTTCCTGACAGAGTCCCTAAATCCCTTGGGATTTCCTGGGTAATGGAACTGTGTTTTGTTCTAATGCGGGAATCCTTGCTGGGCTTCTGAATGGGTCTGGTCACTAGAAAGACCAAACTATGTTTTTTTTGTTTTTTTTTTAGATTTCACATATGAGTGATATCATATGGTAGTTTTCTTTCTCTTTCTGCCTCACTTCACTGAGAATGACGATCTCTAGTTCCATCCATGTTGCTGCAAATGGCATTATTTTATTTTTTATGTCTGAGAAGTATTTAAAAACCATGTTTTAGAAGCTTGGAACTTTCAGCCCCACCTCCCCTGTGGGAAGGGGGTGAGGGGCTGGATATTGAGTTAATGTTCCATCATGCCTTTGTAATGAAGTCTTCATAAAAATACCAAAAGTACAGGATTCAGAGAGCTTCTGGCTTGATGAACCTATCTGTGTACTTGAAGGGTGGTGCACTTCACCTCCACAAGGACAGAAGCTTCTGTGCTTGGGACCCTTCTGGACCTCACCCTGTGCATCTCTTCATCTGGCTGTTCATCTGTATCTTTATTATATAATAAACGGGTAAACATAAATGTTTCCCCGAATTCTGTGAGCTGTTCTAGTAAACGATCCAACCTAAGGAGGGGGTCATGGGAACCTCCAGTGTAAAGCTTCTTGATCAGAAGCACAGATGACAACCTGGACTTTTACAATTGGCATCTGAGCTTTAGGAGGGGACGGACAGTCTTGTGAGACTGACTGCTTAACCTGTGGGCTCTGTGCTACCTCGTTAGTGTCAGAATTGAATTGAACTACAGGACACCCAACTGGTGTCTCAAGAGAATTACTTGGTGTGGGGGGAAAACCCGCATGTGTTACATGTGGAGACCAGAGGTGCTAGAAGTGAAGGAGTGAGAGCAGAGCAGCCACACAGGACTGTTTTTTCCTAGGCAGCTTCGATGACATATTCTGGTTTTCCTCCTCCTCAGAGTTCATTTTTTTCTGTTTCTTTTGATAGTTCTTACTCTGTTGGATGTCTAAATGTTGAAATGCCTCAGGGCTTGGTTTTGGAACCTCATTTCTTTTCTAGTGCTGGACTCATAACCCTTTGGAAACGCTGGTGAGGCCTGAATCTATGTCTTCCCCAACCTCTTCCTGGAGTGAATGCTATTTTCCGAGGAGTGAATGCTATTTTCCGATACCCAGCAGTGCTCAATATCTCCGTTTGGATACAAAATTTCAACTTTCCAAAACAAACCTCCTTCCCTTCCCCTACCTACTTCTCTCACCTTCCCTTACCTACTTCTCCCACCTTCCCTGTCTTGATTATCTAAGCAAATTGTACCAACCAGTTTCTCAAATCAGAAATCTAAATATTGTCCTTGATTACTGCCTCACCTCATTCAATTTACCAGTCAGTTTTATAAATGCCACCTACACAGTATATCCCACATCCTTCATTCCCACATCTGTCATCCCAGAGCCATCTCTCACCTGGAATGCTTGTAACAGCCTCTTAATAGATTTCTCCTTTCATTCTTGCCTTTCTCCTATAATCCACTCTGGCTTAGAAACTAGAATCATCTCTTAAACACCTAAAATAGATTCTCTCTCTCTCTCTCTTATTTAAAACCCTCCATTTAGAATCTTCCCATTTCACTCTGAATAGAATCCAGACTCTTATCCTGGCTCAGCATGATCTGATTCCTGCTTATCACTCTAACAGTGTGATATTATTGCCTTTTGCCCATTGTGTTGCAACTACATTGGCTTTCTTTCAGGTCTTTAAATAAGCAAAATTTGTTAATCACCTCAAGATCTTTGCAGCAAGTATTCCTTCTGCTCGGAGTACTCTTTTTTTCTGATCCTCCCATGACTGGGTACTTTTGGTATTCAGTTGTTAGAATAAATGTCACCTCAGGGAGACAATAAGGTCGCTATTTTGACATTCAGATTAAAGTAGCAATTAGATTACTTTAACCCAATTTATTGTCATTATGTCAGTGTCACTACCTGCTATTTTCTTATTCATGTAGTTGTTTCTAAATTTGTTTCTGTTTCCTTTTAGTAGATCTGTTTTCCGTGAGAATAAGGACCTTACCTATTTCATTTACTGCTGTATTTCCACTACCTAGTATAGTGTCCAACATAATGACATAGTATAGACATTTAAGCACTCATTCAATTTACAAATGTCTGTGTGTGTATAAATGAATATATTTATATGTTTTCTAGTAATTCCCTTGTGTTAATATGTAACACTGTAATTTCTTTTAGGCTTTTTTGTATTTCCTTTTATGTGCAGTTTGGGATACGCTCCTAAGACATGACTGTCAGCTGGAGAGACAGTCGAGTAAAGCAGTCAAGCCACAAAACACAATTGGGGAATCACGTGCATGTTTCTCTTTTCTGAATAAAAGCTTACTTTCTAGCTGTATATTGACTTTGCAAAAAGAAACATGCATGTTGTTTAAAAGATGTATTAATGAACCCACATTCATTTGGTAAGACCTTCAAGGGATACAAGTCATTGTATCACATTTCTCTTTGTTCTGTTGAAATAGTGCACATAAGGATGATACTGGTTGATGGAATTGCTTTATTTTATTCCAGTTGGTTAGAAGCAAACTCTGAACATCTCGTGGAAAGGGATTATGAATCAGCTTGTAAAATATGGAGTGGAAGTGAAATGCTCTTAAATTTATACAAAATGGGCATCACCACTGCTACTTTTCCCATTTTGCAGGTAAGTTTTTTTTCTACCTGTGGAAGTCATTTCGTGAATTAGAAATGATTTAATAGAGAGTGGTTAATCTAGAGTAGGTGGCAATTTAATTGTTTTAAAATTTAATTTTATTATATAAGTTTGATAATCTTTAAGTGATGTTGTAAATTATGGATGAAAAAGTAGCATTATTAGTTTGAAGGAAATAAGGCTTAAAGGAATTAATTGCTTTGTTTAAAACTAAAAGAACACTTTTAGGTTGTAAATATATTTTGTCAATTATGAAAGTTAAAAGTTTGAAAAACAAAAAGATAAGAAATTTGTATTTTATTCTCCTTAATTTAGAGGTTATAAACCTGACTGTATAGATATCATGGGTGGGATACTGTGAGCCTTATGAAATTATATTCAAAACTTTATGAGTAGGTACTTTTGTACATTTTTCTGGATAGAGGCTTCATGACATACTATTCTTAAGAGTGTCTGGTTCTTGCAGATAAGAATGTTTTTCTTGACAAGCTTCCAAGATGGCGCCGGGGGGGCGGCTGTGAGCGGCGCTCGGGCGAGCGGGGCGGGGAGCCGAGCCGGGCCGGCGGCGGGCGGACGGGGCGGGCGCGGGCGGCGCGGGCGGCGCCGAGGACGAGGCCACGGGAGGGCCGGCCGGCGGGCGAGCGCCGCCGCCGCCGACGCACACGAGGTGACCAGGCATTGATGCACCCCCAGGGAGGCCGCGCACTCAAGGAGGCCACCCCCGCTGGCTGCTGCTCACATGGTTTCTGGGCCCCTGGCACTCCGGTGGTTCGTGTGGGCGGGGCGTGGGGACATGGGGCCCGACATGGAGCTGCCCAGCCACTCAAAGCAGCTCCTGCTGCAGCTAAACCAGCAGAGGACGAAGGGCTTCCTGTGTGACGTCATCATCATGGTGGAGAACTCCATCTTCCGGGCCCACAAGAACGTCCTGGCTGCTAGCAGCATCTACTTCAAGTCCCTGGTGCTGCACGACCACCTCATCAACCTGGACACGGACATGGTCAGCTCCACGGTGTTCCAGCAGATCCTGGATTTCATCTACACGGGCAAGCTGCTGCCCAGCGACCAGCCGGCCGAACCCAACTTCAGCACGCTCCTCACCGCCGCCAGCTACCTCCAGCTGCCCGAGTTGGCGGCCCTGTGCCGGCGCAAACTCAAGAGGGCCGGCAAACCCTTTGGCTCAGGGCGGGGTGGGGCTGGCCTGGGGCGACCCCCTTGCAGCCAGCGGCTGTCTGCGGCCTCCGTCATCCAGGCCCGGTACCCAGGGCTCGTGGATGGGCGTAAGGGGGCCCACACCCCTCAGGAGCTCCCCCAGGCCAAAGGCTCCGATGATGAGCTCTTCTTGGGTGGCTGCAACCAGGAGAGTATGCACGGCCTGGGCCGGCCAGTCTGTCCGGCCACCAGGGAGGCCGGCCTGGGTGGCTGCAGCACTAATGGGAGCAGTGGGGGCTGTGAGCAGGAGTTGGGCCTGGACTTGTCCAAAAAGAGCCCTCCCCTGCCCTCCGCCACCCCCGGGTCCCCCCTCACCCCGGATGACCCAGCTCAGCTGAGCGACAGTCAGCACGGCTCGCCCCTCTCAGCCTCCGCTCCTCCCGCAGCCAACAGTGCCTCTTATGCTGAGCCTGGGGGGGTGCCCCCAACGAGCCCATGGATCTGGAGGGGGCCGAGGACAACCACCTAAGCCTGCTGGAGGGGCCCGGCGGGCAGCCCCGCAAGAGCCTCCGGCACTCGGCCCGCAAGAAGGAGTGGGGCAAGAAGGAGCCCCTGGCGGCCTCCCCTTTTGAGCGGCGGGAGGTGGGGCCCAAGGGTCCCTGCCCTGGGGAGGAGGCTGAAGGGCCAGGGGACAGGGTCCCCAGCGGCATCCTGGCGGGCGTGGCGGCGGGCAGCGGGCAGCGGGCCCTATGGGGATCCCCCATACCCCTGCAAGGAGGAGGAGGAGAATGGCAAGGACAGGAGCGAGGACAGTGGGCAGAGCGGCAGCGAGGGGGGCGGCGGCCGCGCGGGCGCGCACTACATGTTTCGGCAGGAGGGCTACGAGGCGGTGTCCTACGGGGACAACCTGTACGTGTGCATCCCTTGCGCCAAGGGCTTCCCCAGCTCCGAGCAGCTCAACGCCCACGTGGAGACGCACACGGAGGAGGAGCTCTTCATCAAGGAGGAGGGCGCCTACGAGACGGGTAGCGGGGGTGCTGAGGAGGAGGCCGAGGACCTGTCGGCACCCAGTGCGGCCTATGCAGCCGAGCCCCGGCCCTTCAAGTGTTCTGTCTGCGAGAAGACCTACAAGGACCCGGCCACACTGCGGCAGCACGAGAAGGCGCACTGGCTGACGCGGCCCTTTCCCTGCAACATCTGTGGCAAGATGTTCACGCAGCGCGGCACCATGACGCGCCACATGCGCAGCCACCTGGGCCTGAAACCCTTTGCCTGCGACGAGTGCGGCATGCGCTTCACCCGCCAGTACCGCCTGACCGAGCACATGCGCGTGCACTCGGGCGAGAAGCCCTATGAGTGCCAGCTCTGCGGGGGCAAGTTCACACAGCAGCGCAACCTCATCAGCCACCTGCGCATGCACACCTCCCCCTCCTAGAAGCCAAAGACCCGCCTCGGGAGCCTGGAAGGAAGGAGCGGGGGCCGGGCCAGCGGGAGGGCCGGGCCCCGGGGCCGGCCAGCGCCCCACACCCAGAGCTTTAATCCACAGTCTGTACCAAGGGAAGAGAGGAGGGCAGCCAGTGCCCCAGCCCTGAGCCTATGGCCACTGTGCCATGCACTTCCCATCCCGCCCGGCCCAGCATCCTGCTCGGCTCCCCGTGGGGGCTGCCACGGGGCCCGCGGTAGTGGGCCACGGGGGTCTCCTGGGGACCCAGCCCCGTTCCTGCAGGCTGGGTCAGAGCAGCGGGAGTGGGGGCCTCCCTCTGGGCTGCGGGGAGCAGGGCGGCTGCGGCCCAGGGCATGTGTGTGTGGCCACCCTGGTTCTGCGGGAAGCGGTGCTGGAAGGAGGGGACAGAGCCCTCCTTCCTTGAGCCAGGGGTCACCGCTCGGTGGCACCGGGACAGTCAGGGCCCCCACCGCCTACCTCTCTACAACTGAAGAGCCCTCTGGGCCCGTGTGGCTGTTATTCCTACTGATGTGTTCCTTTTTTCTTTCTGAATTTTGTTTTTTAAACCAAAACCAACGAGAGTTTATTTTTCCCCCGGCCCCTCGGGGCTGAGCCTGGGTCTGTGGACTGAATGTACTGGGCGGCCGCCCTGCCCGCCCTGCACGGCTGTGGCCGGGCGCCCACCCTCCAGGCCCCAGAAGCCCTTCTTGGCCAAAGGCTTCCCTGGGCCCCGAGCCCTGCCTCGGCCGCCTCAGGAGAGAGAGTGCTTTTCCCATAGTTTCCGAGGAATATTCTTTGTTTAGAGGTACTTGTTTTTTATTAAGAGAAAACCCCGTGGAACGTTTATGTGAATGTTTGAACTGGAAGGCCGGGGTTGCTGGGGGGCGGGGGGGCTGGACTTGGTGCCCAGGTGTCGGTACGCGTTTCCATTTCTCCGTGTGTGTGGTGTGCGCAGTGCGTGTGTTGCGTTTCCTTCCTTCCTTCCCCATCAAGGTGGAGAGACTTCTGACCTTTTGCTACCTCTTGAATTGGAGAGAACAGGACGCTGGTGACGGCTGCTGTGGCCGTGACACGTGTGTTTTCCTCCTGTCCGTGCGCACGCAGGGGAAGACGTGGTTGAGCGAGTGGGCTCGAGCAGCCCTCCTGGGACCCCGCCTACAGGTCCTGTCTCAGAAGCGGTGCCTGCGTCTCCGGGCACATGCAGCTAGCCGTCCACCCTGAGGGTGTGCTGAGTGTGCTGCTGAGAGTCAGGGAGCTCACCCATGCCTGATTGGCCCAAGTTGGAGGTGTGAGTGCTGCAGCCCCCTGGGGCCCCCCGCGCAGGGGCCAGGAGATGGTAGCCGCTTGGTGGGGAACCAGTCCTTTGCAGCTCCCTGCCAGGCCAGGGTGGGGCGAAGTGAGCACCCCCATCCTGTCCCCTGGGCCTGCGAGAGTGTGACCTCAGGAGAGCAGTGGCTCCTGCCCCTGCCTGGCCACTGCAGAAGGGCTGACCAGAGGGGCGTGTCCCGCCACCCCGAGGATTGGAGGGGACCTGCCCTGTTTTGGCACCTCTGAGCAGTCCTGGCCCATGGTTTCTCTGGTGCGAGGCTGGCTGCCACCCAGTGGTTCAGCTGCGTCTGTGCCCCATCCTCGCCCCTCACTTTGGGCTCCCTGCCAGCCTGAGACACCTCCCTGGGCCTGGAGCCCACTCACAAGGCCAGACCAAGGTCGTGGGGTCGCTCGCCAGCTGGAGCCACGGGGCTGGGCCAGCGCCTTTGTCTTCTTCGTTTTGCTTCGTACTTTTCTATCTTTTCTTTTACTTTAAGTTCAGACCAAAAAATTCCGGAGTCACCCCTTCCCCTCCTCCACCCCTCCAGAGACCCTCCAGCTGAAACAGAGCCTGAGTTCAGGGACGCGAGTGGTGGGTGTGCCAGTGAGGGCGTGTGGGCCGCTCCTCTTCCAGCAAGTCAGGCCCCCTCCAGCCCCTCTGCTCTCCCGACCCCCCCACTCCATCAGCACTTAAGCCACACGACAAAAGTCTGTAGTGGGAGCTGCACACACGCCGCAAGGCGTGGCTTCCAGCGAAGCAGGTGGTTCATGGCAGAGCTTCAGGGACTGGGCGCAGAGGCCCTCACTCGACCTTCGTGCGACATAGTATTGTACCCACCTGAGTATTGTATCGAGCCTTTTCTGTATTTTAACAAGAAAGCAAAACACTAGTTTCCTATTTAAGACTTTAAGGGTTTGTGGGGCGGGCGGGGTTCACAGGACACTTGGTTTGGTTTTCTCTTTCCTTGATTTCACGTGGATGCGTGCGTGTGTGCGAGCGTGCGTGGAGATGTGTTCGAGCCCCACCAGGAAATTAGGCCGTTGGAGGCCCAGGGCGGCTTACAGTTCTCTGCTTTAGTCACTTAATTCCTGAATGTTTCGGAGAAACAGGAAACAGAGAAAATAGCAGATGTCATGTAGGAAAGAGGATAAACAAAAACAAAAAAGAAAAAAAAAAGCTCATACCCAAATTCACAAAACCTATTTTTTAAACCAAAGCACATTTTGAATGCGTATGGAACCTCAGTGGGCTCAGAAAAAAAGATACTAATATATTTATCTCATTGTTTACATAAACTTGGACAGTTTCAGACCTCAGCAGCTGCAAGGCCAGTCCCAGTGAAACCCCACCTACTGCTGGAGGCCCTTCCGAGTCGTCCCTGGATCAGCTCGTGGGCAGAGGGGCCCCCACGTTCGCCTGAGCCCTCCTCCCCAGCCCAGGCCTCTCCCAGCCCAGCTGGCACCAAAGAGCTTGGGTCTGTGCTGACCACCCCCCAGGCCTCCTGGCCAGACCGTGGTGGTCCTGGGCGGCTGGCTTGGTGAGGGTGGCCGTCAGCTCTGGCCGTAAGACCCAAGTCTGGGCTTGGGCCCTGGGGTGGAGGTGCACCGCTGTCCTGCTCCTCTGCCCGAGACCCTCGGGTGGGTTGTGAGGGTCCCTCTCAAGCCAAAAAGCCAGGACCTTTGCACAGCTCCGTCGACTCCAGCGGGTCCCCACCCCCCGGGGACCCTCACCTCCACCCTGGCAACGGGAGGGGCTCACTGGGCCGGTCCTTACCAACACAGACGGTGCAAACACTCTGAACAGTGTTGTTTTTGTATCAATATGTTTGTGCAGTGATGAATGTATTTATTTCTCAGACTTGGGGAGAGCTGGCGGCAGGCCGGGCTCCGCCACCGCACGCTCCCGCCAGACCCAGCCCGTCACAGGGGCTCCTCCAGGATTGCAAAAAAGGTAGAGGAAAAGACGAACCTCTAAGCAAATACGAATCTCAGAGACTCGCAGCATAGCCATACTCCTCAGCCTGTGAAACAAACAATCTGGACCCAGACGGACTTTCAGAACCTCACGCAGCCGTGCGTTACCGTCCGTCGCCACTCGGGGGCGCTGGGCCGTCCCTTCCGCGCCGCCCCCGCCCCCACCGTCAGTATTCACTGGACTCGCCGCGTGCAGGAGTGCGATCTGGGCCGGGCCGGCTGGGCAGGCAGCCCCCAGCCGCCCTCCCCGCGGCCGTCCTGAGTTGGGGTGAGGCCTGGGCAGCCAGGAGAGCAGGGCTCAGGGCAGGGCGGCTGCATCCGTCCAGTCCCCTTGGCTTGGGGGACGAAAGCAGAGGCGCCCAGTCTTAGAACAGACCAGGGATCTCAGCCCTGCCGTGCCCGCTGCAGGGACCAAGGCCCTGCCCAACCCCAGGGTCACGTGGGCGTTACTAAACCTGTGAATCCGATCCCAGGAGTGGAGGGGTGGAGCGGGGCCTGACCAGAGCCTCAGTCTGACATTCCAAAATCAGGGGTGTGGGTGTGCGCTGCCCAGGACCCCCTACCTAGGACCCCCAGATTGTCACCCCACTTTAACTTTCTACCGGGAACCCCTCCCCCTACCTCACCTTGCTATTTATTGCTGTAATTTATTGACCTCAAAAATGCTGCATAACAGACCTCACTTGGGGCAGAGAGGATCTCCAGGGCTCCCCCCCTCCACTTGGCGGGGCCCCGTGGGGCCAGGTGCTGAGGGGAGCCTCTCTGTCCCCCACCCATCACTTGCTTTCCCCTCCCCCGTTGGGGGACCCCAGGCTGGGCATTGGCCCACTCACAAATACCTCGAGGGGGAGGGGAGGGATGGGGTTATAGCTGTTTTGTTTAATCAGAACTGGAAGAGGGATCATGTCCTATAAGCCCTTCCCAGAAAGGAGGAGGGAACCGTGATCGCACTCCTGCACCGGCCACCGCCGCTGTCAGTCATCACATTGAGTTCACTTCCCGCGAGAGTTTGGATAAATTCAGGTCAGAGCTGCAGGTATGCAGCCCTCAAGTGTCATGGTAAAGCAGTCACCAATCTCTCCATTCAGAAGCGTGCAGTCTTAATGTACAGTGATGAGAAACTGTTATTTTATGATCTTTTCATTAAAAGCTTGATTGAAGAAAAAAAAAAGAATGTTTTTCTTTTCTCTTTCTGTTCTTATTTATAGTAATTGACTTTACTTTTTAAAGTTTTTTTTTAGGTTTACAGAAAAATTGAGCAAAAAGGACAGAGTTCTCATATACCACCACTCCCAGCCCCCCCCACACACAGAGATACTACAGATTCTCCTATTGTTAACATCTTGCAATAGTAGTACATTTATTACAATTGAACCAATAGTTACGTTATTTTTAACTAAAGTCCATAGTTTACGTTAGCGTTCACTTTTTGTGTTGTACAGTTCTATGAGTTTGGATAAAAACATAAAGTCATGTATCTACCATTATAGTATCATGTGGAATTGCTTTCATTGCCTTAAAAATCTTCTGTGCTACAGTTGTTCATCTCTTCAACACACTTTATTTCCTCTGCTGAACCTTTGGCAGCCAGTGATTCTTTTTTTCCTGACTCCATAGTGTTGCCTCTTCTAGAATGTCATACAGTTGTGATCATATAGTTTTGAGGTCTTTTCAAGCTGGCTTCTTTCACTTAGCACTATACATTTAAGGTTCTTCCATGTCCTTTTGTGGCTTGATGGCTCGTTTCTTTTTATTTCTGAACTATATTAATTGCACGTATATACCACAGTTTGTTTATCCATTTACCTACTGAAGGACACACTGGTGGTTTCAAAGTTTGGGCAATTAGGAATAAAGCTGCTATAAACATTTATATGCATGTTTTTGTATGGACATGCTTTCTTATTTGGGTAGATACTTAGGAACACGATTCTTGGGCTATAAGGTAAGACTATGCTTAGCTTCACAAGAAACTGCTAAACTGTCTTCCAAAGTGGCTGTACCATTTTACACTCCCACCAGCAGTGAATAAGAGTTCTTGTTGTTCCACATCCTTGTCAGCATTTGGTGTTATCAATGTTTTGCATGTTAGCCATTCTAGTAGATACATGGTAGTATCTCATTGTTATTTTAATTTACAGTCCCCTAATGACACATAGTATAGAGCATCTTTTCACATGTTTATTTTCCATCTATGTGTTTTATTTGGTGAGGTTATCTCTTCAGATATTTTGTCTACTTTTTAATTGAGTTGCTTGCTTGTTGTTGAGTTTTAAGAGTTCTTTATATATTTTGTGTACAAGACCTTCATCAGAGAAGTATTTGCAAATATAATCTCCCAGCCTCTGGCTTGTTTTTTCATCCCTTTAACAGAGTCTTTCACAGAGCATAAGTTTTTAGTTTTAATGCATGTCAAATTTTTTTGTTTGATGGATCATGCTTTTGGTGTTGCATCTAAAAACTCATCACCAAACCCAAAGTCACCTAGATTTTCTCCTATCTTTTCTGCTAGGAATTTTGTAGCTTTGCATTTTACATTTTGGCCTGCTGTCCATTTTGAGTTAACTTTTGTGAAGGGTGCAAGGTTTATGTCTAGATTGATTTCTTTGCATGTAGTTGTCCAGTTACTCTATCACCATTTGTTGAAAAGACCATCCTTTCTCCATTGGATTATCTTTGCTCCTTTGTCCAAAGATCAGTGATTATATTTGTGTGGGTCCATTTCTAGGCTCTGTTTTTTTCCATTGATATGTTTCATCTGTTCCTTCATCAGTACCACACTGTCCTGATTACTTGATTTCCCTTTCTCCACTCTCCATTCTCTCAGCATAATTATATTAATATTCAGTGTGCATATCATCATGTATATATATTATCATTGTTCATGGTGACATCAGGTAATGTTGTAATTATGACTTATAACTATATAATAATTCAGGCATTTGGGTAGCATAGCAGGTCTTTTATGCTCCTTAAAAACCATTTGGTACATTTTTATTTAGTTCATTACTTTTGAAGGGCATTGAATAAAACCCTAATTACCTGAAGAAGTAATCAACCTCCTAAATGTGTAACTTATTATTAAAATGTCTTTGACTCTGAAGAGGATTTGGGAATATGTGGGAATTCAAAACATACTATTAGCACTGTGTATTAATAATGTTTGCCTAAAATTTCAATGAGTATTTCATTTGGGTTTTATTATAGTTGTGAGAAGTTTGTTTTTCACCCTTCCCCTACTCCCCGGTAACTTAATATGGTAATTTGTTGTAGGGACATTTTTCTGCTATCCTTCAGAGAGAAGAAAAAGTGTCATCAATTCATGGTAAAGAGGAGGCAAGAGAAGTACCTATTATTAGTGCTTCAACTCAAATAATGCTCAAAGGACTTTTTATGGTACTTGACTATCTTTTTAGGCAAAATAGCAGGTAAGTGAAGATATCTGATCTGTATTTTTCCTCTTAAAAATATTAGCCTTATTGGGAGCTAAATTACTGGTACAGATTTAGACAATTAATATTAGTTATCAGTAAATAAAGATATTTAATTAATTCAGCATTAAGTTTATAGGCTTCTATGACTAAATTTAAGTTTTAAGTATAATTTAGGTATGTTTCTTCCAGTATCAGAAAGTCTCTTTCTTTCTTTAATATATTTTTATTGAAGTATAGTCAGTTTACAATGTTGTGTCAATTTCTAGTGTATAGCACCATACTTCAGTCATATAGGAACATACATATATTTGTTTTCATATTCTTTTTCACCATAGGTTACTACCAAATATTGAATATGGTTCCCTGTGCTCTACAGTGTAAACTTGTTATTTATCTGTTTTATGTATATCTGTTAGTATCTGTAAATCCAGAACTCCCAGTTTATCCCTTCCCACCCTCTTCTTATTGCATAAAACCTCTAATATAAATATGGAAAATGAAAAGCAGTCAACTCCCCATACACTACTCCTTAAGTTATAGAACTACCTGGTTCCAGTTTTTTTTTAAGAGGTTTTTTTTAATGATAAAATATACATAACATAAAATTTAACATTTTTTAAATGTGCATTTTAGTGGCATTAAGTATATCTGCATTTTTGTGTAGCCATCACCACTGTCCATTTCCAGAATTTTCTGTCATCCCAAACAGGAACTCCATGAAATAATATTTCCCATTTCCCGCTTAACCACAACCTCTGGTAACCTCTTTCCTACTTTTGATCTGTGGATTTGCCCTTTTTGGGTTTCTCATGTAAGTAGAATCATATAATATAATGTTTTCAGGGATAATCCATGTTGTAACCTACCAGAATGTCATTCCTTTTTCTAGTCAAATAATATTCCATTGTATGTATATACCACATTTTGTTTATCTGTTCTTGTATTAATGGACATATGGATTGTTTCCACCTTTTGTCTACTGTGAATCATGCTGCAGTAAACATTGATATACAAGTATCTGAGTCCCTGCTTTCAGTTCTTCTGGGTGCATACCTAGCAGTGGGATTGCAGGATCATGGTATAATTCTATGTTTGACTTTTTGAGTAAACAGTGTACTATTTTCCAAAACAACTGCACATTTTACATTCACATAGTTAAGCACAAGATTTCCAGTTTCTCTACATCCTTGCCAATATTTATTATTTTCTGTTTTTTGGATGATAGCCATCCTAATGGGTATAAAGTGGTATCTCCTTATGGTTTTGATTTGTATTTCCCTAATGGCTAGAGATGTTAAATACCCTTTCATGTGCTTATGTCTGTTTGTATATTTTCATTGGAGACATGTCTACTCAAGTCCTTTGTTCATTTTTGAGTTGGGGCTTTTTGTTACCGTTGTTGAATTGCAGGGGTTATTCTGCTGATTAATCCTATGTCGGATATACACTTTAGAAATATTTTCTCCCATTCTTTGGGTTGTCTTTTCACTCTTGATAGTGTTCTTTGATGCACAAAAGATTTTTAATTTTGGTGAAGTCCAGTTTATTGATTTTTTTTCTTTTGCTGCATATGCTTTTGTTATCCAATAAACATGGCCAAATATGATGTCTTGGAGATTCTCCCCTATGTTTTCTTTCAAGAGTTTTATAGTTTTTAGCCCCCAGTATTTTTATAAAATTCTCTCCACATATTGCAGGGTTCTTGACTTGAACTTTGAGTTTTGATCTCTCTAAGGGTGAAGATAACAGTCAATATTATTGTGAGGACATGATAGAGAATACCATATTTTTTTCTGTTTAAGCTTAGGTGTTTATAGCCTCTTACTGAAAGAAATTATAAGCTGGATGGGATCACAGAGATCATCTGGTTTAGTACTTTTATTAAAAATAGATGAAGACGGAGATCCAGATTTTAAAGGAACTTGAAAATTTTGTTAGTTTCTGAAACTTACAGTAAAAATTGTCTTTCTGTTTTCTCATGCAAAAAGAAAGTTTAACCCACTTTTTAGTTTCTTTAACAATAATATTGCTACCTACTTTGTAACTAACGATGTAACTAACATAGAGTGCAAAGAGCTCTGGACTGGGCTTTAGGAGGCCTGGATTTTGATTCTGGCTCTGACATGATTTATGTAATCTTTGAACACAGGGATGGTAAGTGATAAAGTGTGGATGTTTAGATGGTGTCTAATCTTGTACGAAGGGATTGACTCTAAGGTTTAATGACTTATTTTCTATCAGAATTACTAAATTTAATTATTGGTGGTGATTGTTGGTGGAGACATTGTTATCTAAAGTTTTGTCATTTAATTACCATTTTATTTTCATTTAGATTTGCAGATGATTATAAAGTCGCTATTCAACAGACTTACTCTTGGATAAATCAGACTGATACTTCAGATAAAAATGGGTTCCTTGTTCTACCAAAAAATAAGAAACGTTTACGACAGAAAATAGCAGTTCATGTGCTAAATTTTTGGTGCTTAAATCCAGCTGTGGTAAGCTTATCAGGCAGTAAAAGAAAACTCTTCTTGCTCAATACCAGCGATTAAATTAATGTGTTTGACTCTTTTAAAGATGATTTTATGTATCTAATATTGTTTTCTTTTAGGCCTTTTCAGATATTAATGGCAAGGTTTGGACGATTGTTTTGACATCAGGGACATTATCACCAATGAAATCTTTTTCATCGGAACTTGGCGTTACATTTACTATCCAACTGGAGGCTAATCATGTCATTAATAACTCACAGGTTAGTTTTGTTTTGAAGGCTCCTAGTCTTTACCTCAATATAATTGTCTATAAACAAATCAAAAGGTGCCTGAAGTATTAGCAAACAGATCCTGATAGGAAATCCAACATTTCAGTTTTAGAATAAAAGAAAATTTGTCAGCTATTTGATAGTGTTAACAAAAGGAAATACCAATAAATAACATTGCTTCAACCCAATGAGTAAAAATGTGCACTTTGGATGTAAAGACTGTATTGCACTTTCCTCATTTAAATCAGTTTTAAATTTTTTAATAAAAATGAAAAAGAAAACAAAAATTCAACTTTTTTTAACCATAATTCCTAATTGTATAATTATTTGTTTATGTTTCTCTTTTCTGTTAGACTATGGTATTTTCTTATTCTTTATACCCTTATCCTTCCACTGCACCTAAACTAATACCTGTTATAAGTTAACAAGTATTCAGCACATGTTTGAATATCTGAAATGAATTAGAAGTATTCTTATGACTCTATGACTTAAGACTTTAATTTTTTATAACAATGCCATATAAATGTTACTTCAGTTTTCCTAGGAACATTTGAATTGTCATTTATCAATCTGCCTTCTGTTTCTTTTTTTTAAGTGGTTGGCTACACGCTTAATACTTCCTGTGTGGCTAATACAGTTCTAGTTCTTTATAAAGCTATAGTTTTCAACCAAGGAGTATTTGTGGGAACTACTGGCATTTAGTACGTGAGGACCTTGAATGCTAAACTCCTGTAAATGAGAATTATGCCTTCCAAAAGGCCGGAGTGCTCCTGTTTAAAAGGAAAAATATGTGTTCCACATTTTCAGGTTGTTTTTTTTAGAGGCTCAAATAAATCTGAGAAGTTATTAATAAATTCAGCATATATGTTCTCAGAAGAATATTGTATAGGTACTATGTGCTCAGTCCAGTGCACAAAAATTCATTTAAACTGTAATGTCACTAAATTAATAATAATAATAATAAATGTTCAGCTGGATTCTGTTTTAGTATTTTCCCCAATATTTAAAATTTTTATTTTATGTATTTTATTTGTGGTAAAATAGACATATCATAAAATTTTACCATCATTTTTAAGTATATAGTTCTGTTTTATTAAGTATATTCAAATTGTTGTATGACCAATCTCTAGAACTTTTTCAACTGGTGAAACTGAAATTCTATAACTATGTAATTCTCCATTCCTCTTCCCTCCCAGCCTCTGGTAGCCACCATTTCTGCTTTCTATCTTTATGAATTTGACTACTCTAAATGCCTCAGATAAGTGGAATCACAAGGTATTTTGTGATTAGTTTATCTCATTTAGCATGGTGTATTCAAGGTTCCTCCATTTTGTAACATGAATCAGAATTTCATTCCTTTTTAAGGCTGAATAATATTCCACTGTATGCTTGCGTGCTCGCGTGTGTGTGTAGCACATTTTGTTTTCCACACATTTGTTGATTCCCTGAACTTTTTATTTAAGAAAATAGTAACTTGAGAAAAGTGGCAAAATGGTATTAATACAGTGAATATCTTTATACTTTTCACCTAGATTCATCAATTGTTAACATTTTGCATATATATATATAGGAGAGAAGAGCAATATTGTAAAATGTTAATGATTACATTATTTTGAATAAGCTATTAGAAAGTAATTTGTTGATATGACACTTTGCCTTTAATTCATTTAGCATGTTTCTCCTCTGAACAAGTATATAATTCTGCATAACCACAATATCATCATACTCAAGCAATTTAAAATCAGTACATATCAAGAAACACATAATATCAGTTTGTCTTACTACTTACTAGTTGATCATTTGGTTTAAAGTTGATTAAACTGGTGTTCACTAGATGTCATGGTGCAAAATGTACCTCAGTCTCATACATTATTTCAAAATATAGGACTAATACGTTTCTCAACAATCTGAAGTTTGTGCTATCTTCAGAATACTAATAAATTTTGTACTTTCTGTTAGTCAAATTGACTATACTAAGGGTAGATCTATGTGAATGCAGAGGAATTGCATAAAACTGTGAAACTGGTGGGTCTCATTTTCAGTGGCTGTAGATCTTTGAGCATCAGTGAGTTTGTGAAACACTAGTTCCTGTCGTAGCTGAGTCTTAGGGATTTACCTGTAGCAGATCATTTCACCCCTCACCTCTATTATTTTTGACTCATTTCTGATTTTTTTCATTTTATTTTTTCACGTTTTTTCATCATCCAACAAAATTTGGTTACATGTTAATTTTGCAAAGCTATTGATAACTGTTGGTAAGTAAAACCTGTTTTTCTTTCATCGTAAGACAGTTCAGTGTCTTAAATCAAATCTATACATAATTAATGAAGTAAAATGTCTATAAATCAAATCTATACATAATTAATTAAAGGTAATAGGAAAAAACCCCAACAACTTAAAAATAAATTTTCTCTAAACTCATTGCTTGATCTTCTTTTGGCATACGTGTAATTAAGTTTCCCAACTAAATGCTAATTTGCCTGCCTAGTTTTGGCATAACTCTAGTACTGACATACTTATGTTCCAGGTTTGGGTTGGCACTATTGGGTCAGGCCCCAAGGGTCGCAATCTCTGTGCTACCTTCCAGCACACGGAAACATTTGAGTTTCAGGATGAAGTGGGAGCACTTTTGTTATCTGTGTGCCAGACTGTGAGCCAAGGAATTTTGTGTTTCTTGCCATCTTACAAGGTAAGGGGCTATTTGTTGTTTCTTTTGCCTTTAAAAAACCATGTGGGATTACCATGATATGCTTCCTAGGATCTGAAGCAACAGGGGAATTACAGTTTTCTAAACATCATATATTATTTTACTTGCTTATTGATTAAGATACTGCCTGATTGTTCTGTCACTTTAAGACTAAAAGTCTTCAAGCAGTATTAGTCATATAAGAGAACTATTTTTGTATATGTGATTTTTATTCTTAGGGCTAGCTTGATATTTTCATAGTTAAAGGAAAAAGGAGCATTATTTTTCACTTTGATAAATTACACTTTTGAATGTCTCAGTAATCTGAATCTAAAGACAGACTTTCTGTGTTGTCCATCTTTTTACCTCATGTATTTGGTTGGAAAAAAAGAATTTTTTTCTTGTTTTAAGAATAGCTCTGATTTTTAATTTTTTTTCTAGAGTTAAATTGAGTTGTAAAGTGTATTTTAGTCCTCCTAAATATTCAAAGCATTAAAACCACATACATAATTCCTGACAATAATTTCATACTGTAACAAAATTTAAATTCCAGAGTAGAGAACTGGGATTCTTTTTTTTTTTTTAATAGGAAGTTGTTGTATATGTAAGGACAGTAGCATAAGTAATATATTTGAATGGCAATATCGATACTTTCGGCTCTTCTGTTGTCTTTCCATCTATATACCTACTGCTATGGTCTGAATTTGTACCCCTCAATTTCGTATGTTGAAATCCTATCCCACCAAAGATGATGACATGAGAAAGTGGCACCTTTGGGAGGTGCTTAAGTCATGAGGACAGAATCCTCATGAATAGGATTAGTGTCTTATAAAAAGATGCTTCAGAGAGGTTCCTTGTCCTTTCCACTACGTGAGGACACAGTGAGAAGTTGCCAGCTATGAACCAGGAAGAGGGCTCTCACCAAACATGACCATGCTGGTGCCTTGATCTTGAACTTTTCAGCCTCCAGAACTGTAAGTGATAAATTTGTGTTACTTAAAAGCTACCCAGTTTCTGGCGTTTTATTATGTGACTGACACATTTTTTGTTAGCCAAAGATGCAGTCAGTCAGTCCTCCTGTAGATAAATTAAAGGAACTTCTTTCAGGACAAATTTAATCAGATAGTCTTTTTTAAACAAGCATATCTAAAAATAAAATAGACATAAACATGTTAAAAATTATTAATAGAAAGAAACATTTATTCCAGAGTGTGAACATCTACACCAAAAGTTATGTAAAGGAAAACTGATAATTAAGCTTGGAATTAAAGAAAAGCAAAATCTCAACACGTTAAGAAAACCTTTTATGTTTTCCAATCACAGTCACAAAAAGTGAACCAGGAAATGCCCAGTTGAGTAAATGAAAAATTTTACTTTTGCTAGGCTTCAAAGACATGGTAAGAATAATTATTTACATGCTAGGAAGTAGCTGGGTATGTTTTTCTCTTGGTGTATATAGAGGAGAACCAATGTAAAGTTATTTAAATAATGTAATTGTCATTGAAAAAGTTACACTGGAAACAAAAACAGCCTGTTGTTCAACAATGCACCATACCTTCTGGTACCTGTACTTTCAAATGATTTAATTTTCATTGGCCAGTTTTAGTACTTTAAAAATATATTCTTTTTTTTTTTTGTATGTATTTTTTTTATTGAAGTATAATCCGTTTACAATGTTGTGTCAATTTGTGGTGTACAGCATAATGTTTCAGTCATATATGAACATACATATATTCGTTTTCATATTCTTTTTCACCATAGGTTTCTACAAGATATTGAATATAGTTCCCTGTGCTATACAGCATAAACTTATTGTTTATTATATATATATTAGTATCTGCAAATCTGGAACTCTCAATTTATCCCTTCCTACCCTCTTCCCCCCTGGTAACCATATTTGTTTCTTTTCTTTTTTTGACCATTTTTGTATAGTTTATTTGCAGATTTTTTAAAAAATTGAAGTATAGTCAATTACAACGTGTCAATCTTTGGTGTCCCAGTCATGCACACATATATTCATTGTAAATGTTTTTCCATTAAAGGTTATTACAAGATATTGAACATAGTTTCCTGTGCTATACATAGAAACTTTTTTTAAAATTCTGTTTTTATATTTAGTGGCTAACATTTGTAAATCTCAAACTCCCAAATTTATCACTTCCCACCCCTTTTCCCCAGTAACCATAAGATTGTTTACTAAGTCTGTGAGTCTGTTTCTGTTTTGTACATGAGTTCATAGTGTCCTTTTTTTTTTAAGATTTCACATATGAGTGATATCGTATGGTATTTTTCTTTCTCTTTCTGGCTTACTTCACTTAGAATAATGATCTCTAGGTCCATCCATTTTGCTGCAAATGACATTATTTTATTCTTTTTTATGACAGTTATTTATTTCATTGTATAAATATACCATAGCTTCTTTGTCCAGTCATCTGTCAGTGGACATTTAGGTTATTTCCATGTCTTGGCTATTATAAATAGTGCTGTTGTGAACTTTGGGGTGTATGTATCTTTTTGAATTAAGGTTCCCTCTGGGTATATGCCCAGGAGGGAGATTGCTTGATCATATGGTGAGTCTATTTTTAGTCTTTTGTGGAATCTCCATACTGTTTTCCATAATGGCTGTACTAAACTACATTCCCACCAGCAGTGTAGGAGGGTTCCCTTTTCTCCACACCCTCTCCAGCATTTATCATTTGTGGATTTTTGAATGACGGCCATTCTGACTGGTGTGAGGTGATACCCCATTGTAGTTTTGATTTGCATTTCTCTAATAATTAGCGATATTGAGCATTTTTTCATGTGCCTGTTGGCCATTTGTATGTCTTCATTGGAGAACTGCTTGTTTAGATCCTCTGCATATTTTTGGATTGGGTTGTTTGTTTTTTTGTTATTAAGTTATACGAGCTGTTTATATATTCAGGAAATTAAGCCTTTGTCAGTCACATCATTTGCAAATACTTTTTCCATTCCGTAGGTTGTTGTTTTGTTTTGCTTATGGTTTCCTTTGCTGTGCAAAAGCTTCTAAGTTTAATTAGGTTCCATTTATTTATTTTTGCTCTTATTTCTATTGCCTGGGTAGACTGCCCTAGGAGAACATTTTTGAGATATATGTCAGATAATGTTTTATCTATCTTTTCTTCTAGATTTATTGTGTCTTGTCTTTAAATTTTTAAGCCATTTTGAGTTTATTTTTGTGTAGGGAGTGAGGGAGTGTTCTAGCTCCATTGATTTACATGCTGCTATCCAGTTTTCCCAATACCAGTTGTTGAAGAGACTGTCTTTTCTCCATTGCCTCCTTTGTTGAAGATTAATTGGCCATAGGTCTGTGGATTTATTTCTGGGTTCTCTATTCTGTTCCATTGATCAATATATCTGATTTTATAACAATACCATGCCGTTTTGGTTACTGTAGCTCTCTAAGTTTGTCTGAAGTCTGGGAGGGTTATTTCTCCAGCTTCATTCTTTTTCTTCAATATTGCTTTGGCAATATTCTGGATCTTTTGTGATTCCGTATAAATTTTAGGATCGTTTGTTCTAATCTGTGAGAAATGTCCTGGGTAATTTCACAGGAATCTCATTAAATCTGTACATTGTCTTGGGCAGTATGGCCATTTTAACGATATTGAGTCTTCCAATCCAAGAGCATGGGATATCTTTCCATTTCTTTAAGTCATCTTTCATTTCCTTAATCAGTGTTTTGTAGTTCTCCACATAATACGTCTTTCACTTCCTTGGTGAGACTTATTCCTAAGTATTTTATTGTCTTGGATGCAATTTTAAAAGAGATTGTTTCTTTACTTTCTTTTCCTGCTAATTATTATTAGTGTAAAGAATATTTATTTATTTTTACCAGAGGTACTGGGTATTGAACCCAAGACTTTGTGCATGCTACACACGCACTCTGCCACTGAGTTATACCCTCCCCCTCTGTTGGAAGGTTTTTGATTCAGTTTTCTTACTAGATTTAAGTCTGTTCATATTTTCTGTTTCTTCATGATTCAGTTTTTGTGGATTGTGTGTTTCTAGGAATTAATCCAATTTATCTAGGTTGTCCAATTTGGTGGCATAGAATTGTTCATAATCTTCTTTTATAATCCTCTTATTTCTGTAAAATATGTAGCAATGTCTCACTTTCTTTTGAGGCTTTAGTAATTTGAGTCTGCATCCCCCCCCCCTGCCTTTTTTTCCCATTGGTCAGTCTAGCTAAAAGTTTGTCATTTTGATCTTTTCAAAGAACCAACTTTTGGTTTTGTTGATTTTCTCAATTGTTTTCTATTCTCTATTTCATTTATCTATTCTGTAACAGCTTCCATAGAAAGATCAGTACCTATGATGATGAATCAACTAAAGTTCATTGGTATTAGCCCATTTCTCTTCGTTGCATACTATGTCTTTGAGAAGATACCAGGTCCCAGGCCTTTCTGCATCTTTATGTAGTCAGATTAGCGACATGTACACTAATGGTTTTTATCTTAACCTTGTTTAAAAGCAACTTATATTTCTTTTTTTTTCTTTTTAACATTTTTTATTGATTTATAATCATTTTACAATGTTGTGTCAAATTACAGTGTTCAGCACAATTTTTCGGTCATTCATGGACATATACACACTCATTGTCACATTTTTTTCTCTGTGAGTTATCATAACATTTTGTGTATATTTCCCTGTGCTATACAGTGTAATCTTGTTTATCTATTCTACAATTTTGAAATCCCAGTCTATCCCTTCCCACCCTCCACCCCTCTGGTAACCACAAGTCTGTATTCTCTGTCTGCGAGTCTATTTCTGTCCTGTATTTATGCTTTGTTTTTGTTTGTTTGTTTGTTTTTGTTTTTTAGATTTCACATATAAGCGATCTCATATGGTATTTTTCTTTCTCTTTCTGGCTTACTTCACTTAGAATGACATTCTCCAGGAGCATCCATGTTGCTGCAAATGGCATTATGTTGTCGGTTTTTATGGCTGAGTAGTATTGCATTGTATAAATATACCACATCTTTATCTAGTCACCTGTTGATGGACATTTAGGCTGTTTCCATGTTTTGGCTATTGTAAATAGTGCTGCTATGAACATTGGGGTGCAGGTGTCATCCTGAAATAGATTTCCTTCTGGATACAAGCCCAGGAGTGGGATTCCTGGGTCATATGGTAAGTCTATTCCTAGTCTTTTGAGGAATCTCCACACTGTTTTCCATAGTGGCTGCACCAAACTGCATTCCCACCAGCAGTGTAGGAGGGTTCCCCTTTCTCCACAGCCTCTCCAGCATTTGTCATTTGTGGATTTTTGAATGACGGCCATTCTGACTAGTGTGAGGTGATACCTCCTTGTAGTTTTGATTTGCATTTCTCTGATAATTAGTGATATTGAGCATTTTTTCATGTGCTAAAAGCAACTTATATGTCTAAGTAATTTTTACTTTCTGATGCTCTGTGATACCGTGTATCAGTTCATTTTCAAAAGTTATTTTTGCTAGCACTGCTTATGATTTTTACTATAAATACATTTTTAGTATATATTCACCTTATAACAATAATAACTTAAAAAATGACAATTGTAATATGGTTTCATAATAAAAATATTTTTTCTAAATATGTAAAAATTTAAGTAAATTTTTAAAGCATCAGTTTTATTATAATGAACATTACATACTTAAATGTTACTTTGAAATAGAATTTTCATGTCATATCTGTATGGGTCTAAAAAAATCCACAATATATGGCTTCTTGGAGGGTTTTTTTTTCTGTGTAGAAGGTGATTACTATACTAAAAATTTATTTATCATGAGACATGAGATTAAAGGCATGAGAAATTTTGAAAATTTGGTGTATAATATGGACAGCAGTTACTTCTCACAATTGAAAGAAATGTTTAAATGAGCCAGCTGTTCTAAAGAATCAATATTCTGTCACAGAGGAGAAAAGTTTTCTTTATTAATTCATAATTTTTAGATCGTTCCTACTATCTAATTACTCATTTTGATTCCTGGTACATTTTTTTCAAAATCTTGAAGTTTTGAAAATTCAGAAGCCTCCTGATTATTTTTCCTTTATTAAAAACATTTTTTTCCCTATCTCAAATTGATCTTCTGTTCTGCTTCATAAACAAACTTTTTGTTTGGGATACAATTCATGTACCATGTAATACATCCTTTTAAAGTACAGAATTAAGTTTTTTTTAGTGTATTTGTAAAGTTGTACAACCATCACCACTATCTAATTCCAAAACATTTTCTTCACACCCAAAAGAAACCTCTTATCCATTACCAGTCACTTCCCATTCCTACTTCCCTTAACCCCTGGTAGCCACTAACCTGCTTTCTGTTGCTATGGATTTTCCTTTCCTGGGCAGTTCTTATAAATGGAATCATACAATATGTGGCCTTTTGTGTGTGGCTTCTTCACTTAGCATAATGTTTTTAAGGTTCATTTGTCTCGTAAGATGAATCAGTACTTTATTACTTTTTATGGATGAATGGCATTCCTTTTACTTTCAGTCTATTTGTACCTTTGAATTTAAAATGTGTCTTTTGTAGATAGCATATTGGTTGCATCACTAAAAAAAAAAAAATCTATTCTGCCAATCTTCTCCCTTACTGGGAGACTGCCCTTTGTTATGGGGAATGCTTTGAGTGTATTTAAAAATGGTTATTTTTTTTTCCTTCCCCTCGCCAGAAACAGGAGGGTTATTCTTGACTCTTTACTGTGAGAACCTCGGGTGTGGGTGGGGAGGTGGTCCTGGAGGTAATATCTGTAAAAATATGGGGGATCCTTAGGAAGGTGGCCCCTATGAGTTTCTCACTTTTATACTAGTATATACTGTGCCTTCAGCAGTTTGTCAAAATTATCATTTAAGTGTTCCTACCAATTTATGGTTTTGATGGCTTTTGCTCCCAATATGTAGTTCTGGACTGTGATTCTCTTTATTCACTGTCTCTCCAGATTTCAGCTAGCAGTTTGCCTTATGACTTCAGTTCTCTGATGTGTTCAAGCCATTGATTCTCTGTTCAGCTTTTTTCTTGGTGTAAGATGGGCGTGATGACTTTCAAGTTCTTTACATATTGGAGCTGAAAGTGGAAGTCCTAATTTTATCTTTAAAAATGTATCTTCAACTGAGCTTCAAAATGTAGATAAAATTTACTTAAAAGTAATAGTCTTTTGTCAGTGCTATTCTTAACTGTTAAACAGCACAGTGACTAGAGTTGTTAAATGCATCATGTCATCTTTTTTCATTTTAGAGGGATTGTCACTGAAATATAGAAGACATGAGAGCTTACATTAGAATTTATTTCAAGGGGAAATTTGGGACCTACAAATTTAAATTTTCAGAACACACATTGCAGTGGTAAAGTTTTTCCCTGTATGTCTAGATAATTACAATTCATGATTTACTTAAACTTTATACCCTTTCACTGAAAGAAATGAAATGAATTTCGTTTTGTTACAAATTTTAGCATTTATTTAAGGACAAAAGTGAGAAAGCTGTTGTTCTAGACTCCCGCCTCCCCCCCATATTTCTCTCAGAGCCTTCTAAAGTTACTAAATATCGTAATAATTTCATGAAGAATACCATTCCTCCACTAAGATAAATTTGATTTTGACTGTCTATTGTCATTTAACTAGTGGCACCACTGCTTTAGAACTCTCTGAGAGATCATTTTTATGGGTAGAAGAGTTTTTAAACTCTTTTTATGGATAGAAATGTTTCCATTAAATCATTTTGAAAAGAGACTCTCTGGTGCCAAAGTAGCAACTTGGATCTTTTTATTTGTACATTGCAGGCTCTGATTTTCTTTTACATCTTTATGAGTAAAAACCATTTTGCCTGAGGGAACATTTTACGTTCTCCACTGAATGTCAAAGAATAAAATGCAAATGTTTCCGTTCAGTCTCTAGCTATAATTTTTAGAAGTATTGTTTAATATTTAACTTGTGTGTTGAGAAATTTGCAATGCTACTGGTTTAACGTTTCTCATTTTAAAACTATATTGCAGTTAATTTAAAGGAGAAACCAAATTTGCCCTTTAAAACATTTTTCTTTTTCTTATGTAGAAACTTGAAATTTCTGTAGATTATGGATCTGCCTTATTTTTTTTTTACATTTTTTATTGATTCATAATCATTTTACAGTATTGTGTCAAATTCCAGTGTTCAGCACAATTTTTCAGTCATTCATAGACATATACACACTCATTGTCACAGTTGGATTTGCCTTATTTTAAGTGATCAACCTAGCCTTTCGCAGGAACGTTTTTTCCCACAGCGTTAAGTAAAAGGAATCTTCACAGTGTTGATGTCTGTGGGATTGTGGTGGGAAGGTTGTATGTACATCTCTGAGAGATGAGGTGTAGTTCTTAAGAAATTCTCCTCTTTTTTTTTTGTTAAACAATATTCATTCATTTGTTTATTCCTTCATTAATGTATTCATTTTACAAATATTTGTTGGGCACGTACTATATTCTGGGTAGACTGTTCAAATTACTTGGCCAAGATCATATTTTTAATTAGTGAAAGTACTTGCCTTAGAACTCTTAATTTTCTACTTGAATACTGTCTTCCTAGTAGCATTCTAGAGTTTGAAATATGAAATATGGTTGATTGGATGAGTAGCAATATGCACATGTACACAAATACCTATGTTTTGATGTATTTTAGCAGTTATGTTTGCTTTGCACATTTAGCTTTGTTTGTGAACTAAGCTGTTATCCTTAGGAAGGTAGATGTAAGAGCTACTCTGAAGGAGAAGGCTGAAAAGCTGCTTTAATGAGTGAGTGATTAAATATTTTGAAAAATAGTAGAGTAATTGGAAAGTCACTATTTTAATAACCAATTTTTTGTTTTGTTTGTTTTGTATACATGTATATAATCATTTATACCGTTTGTCTGTAAATAACATGCATACATTTATGCTACATCTGGCTACAAAAAAAGCTTTTTAAAAATATATTGGTTGTAATTTTTGAAGTGAAAGATCTAGGAAGAATAAGATCAGGGAAGTTAAGATTAGACTATAGTCAGGGATGGCCATGTAACCAAGTTGGTCAAGGATCAAGTAATAAATCTAGAAGCTGAATTCAGTCTAACTGGTTGTGCATCCCTCACTCCCCAGCATTGATTCTAAACTATATTTTCCATGGATGAAAGCATAGATATAGAAAGCACTTTTTGGGAAATAACAGGCAAATTGGTCACATTCAACTTATGATTAATTCACTACACATTTCTATATTAAAGCAATTTATTTGAACTTGATATGGGCTGGACAAACTTGGAGGCTCCAGGCATTCATCTTGGTTACAGTCTTTACTGTCCATCTATAGTTAAGCTTTGTATTAGAGACCAATGGAGTTTTACTTTTTGGCTGACAGTTTCAGATTGGCAGCTTTTGAATTTAAATGATTCGGTTGTTGTCAGGTGGGAAATTACCTTGATGCAACGGTAACCTCCAAATATACTAATCAGGCAGACTATCCAGAGGTAATAGGACAGAGAAGCTGACAGGCAAATTAATATGCTTGAATCACATAGTTTATTTAAATAAACTTAAAACACACACTTGGAAGCAAAGGGAAAGAGCTGAGGGTAAGTTAACACATTTAAGATAGGGTACAGCTGAATGGAAGGACCACATTACCTAAATCCGAGGTTGTGCAGTGTTCAAACTGCTTTCATTCTCTGCCACATTAGCATTCCTTGCTTACAGTACAGTTACAGAGACTAGAAATGAGTTTGAGCAACGTGGCCCAGTAGATGGAAAGTGCTCAAGGCTAATGATACACACTTTATTAAAGAAAAGCAGGGGAAAGTGTACTTGGCTAGAGCTGTGGCCCACCACTTAGCCTGGGGAGCAACTGTGGCTTTTATTTGCCTTTCTTGGGAAGAGGATACATGGGACCAGGATGGGTGTCAACAATGATGGCTGCATCAAGATTTCATGAGTATGTTTTTTATTGCCTCAGATATATTTAGTATATCTTGACTATTTGGTGCTTCGTGTATATATAGCATATCTTGAATATTTACTGTCTTCTTGATCCATCCATTCCTTTCCATCCGTGTTCATACCTACGTACTGTACTTTATGTACAGTAGCCATCTCAGATCAGCTTCTTTCACTTAGTAATATGCATCTAAGTTTCCTCCATGTCTTTTCATGGCTTGATGGCTCATTTCCTCTTAGCACTGAATACTGTTCCATTGTCTGGATGTACTATGGGTTGTTTATCCATTTACCTACTGAAGGTTTTGGTAATTATGAATAAAGCTTCTGTAAACATCCATGTGTAGGTTTTGTGTGGATTTTCAGTTCATTTGCATAAATATCCAGGAGCTTAATTGCTGGATCACATGGTAAGTTTATGTTTAGTTTTATAGGAAGCTGCCAAATTATCTTTCAAAGTGTCTGTACTGTTTAGTATTCCCATCACATCTTTGTTGTTGTCAGTGTTTTGGATTAAGTGTGCAGTGGCACCTTGTTTTGATTTGCAGTTCCCTGTGATGACGTAAGATGTGGAGAATCATTTCGTATGCTTACTGGCCATCTGTGTATCTTCTTTGGTGAGGTGACTATTCAAGTGTTTGGCTCCATTTTCAGTCAGGTTTGTTTTCTTACTGTTCAATTCCAGAAGTTTTTAAAAATATATTTTGGATAATAGTTCTTTATCAGATGTGTCCTTTGCCCAGGTGTATGTTTTCTCAGTCTGTGGCTTGTCTTCTCGTTCACGTATTGTATGTTATACTGTATCTACTGTCAGCCTTAGTTTGGTCCTCATCTCTAAATTAAATTATTGTTAAGTGGCCTTTCTCCCTTCATTCTTTCTCTCACCAATTTTTCCTCCATACTGATCAGGTTACTCTCCTGTTTAACTCTCACTAAACCAGGAAAAATAGTCATAACCATTTGTCATTTTCCTTTTGTATATTTTTAAGTCATTTTAGGAATAATTTATAAAAGTAAGAATAGAGAGATAGTAAAAAAAACAACATTATTAGAAACTTTAAAAAGTTTAGACATGACAAAATCCCTTTGTATCAAGTAAATTTTGGTGTACTAAAATAAAAAAACCAAAGAGTGATGTCACATGTCTTTAGCAACAATGAGATGGGAAGAGATGGTCAATGTTGTTGTCACAAAATATTGTGTGATGGAGTCTTTCCTGCTGAACTGAATGAGAATATCATGTTTTTTGCTTGTCCTTAGATATATATTAATTACATCAATTCTCGAATTTGGGAACTTTTGTCTAGGATATTATTATCTAAAGATGCATTCAAATCTGAGAACCTACACCACCCAATTTCACCATTGTTACTAGAATTGGAGTGTTGCTCTGTTTCTTTTCTTTTGTATTCTTATTCATCTAATAATTATGACACACCCTCATTTGTTAATTTCCTTTTCTTTGCGATTATGAGCATAAAATGAAAAATTTTCAGTTCTCAACACTTCAGTGAAAGCTAAAAACAGATTACAAATATGGTGTCTTCAGTTTTCTTTTCTACTTTCTAGAAAGATAATACAATACTTTGAACAATACTATAAGAAAAAATGGTGGTTTATTATTCCATCATTCTCCTGTTTTCTTATTATTGTAGCTTTTCTTAGCATTATTAGGAATCATTTGATGAGCAATAATAGATAATTTTGAAATTATTTGTAGGGTATTGCAATAGTTGAATGTTTCACAACGTAGAAAAAGTAATGTCAGTAAGATCCGATATTTCTTAGAATTATAGAAGAGTGCAGTTAGTCCATGTGGTAATTGCAAGATACAGTATGTTTTATTTGGTTTTGTTAAAGTTAAATTTTCTCCTTTTTTGGAAAAAAAGTCATGAAATATCTTCACAAGTGGTTAGAAATATTGAAAAAAAAATGGGTCCATCAGACCCTAACGGTATACCAAAAATTAAAAACTTTAGTAATTCCCAGTTTTCCGAAATATAGAGCTTAAAACCTTCTGTATTTCCTAGAGGCCTTGGTTAGCCTTACGCGTTATGGCCCCTAGCATTCCCTCATCCTACATACACCTATTTATAAGGTATATTGTATTGTTATGAGTGCCTTGAGCGGCCACGTATTTTCATTCCTACATAGATACGGTAGGCAGAATTCCATGATGGCCCCCCACGATTCCTAACTCCCGGTGTACACACTCCTTCCCTCATTTATTCAATCAAATACTAATCTAGGTACTGCTGTGGACGGATTTTACAAATGAAGTCGGTTGACCTTAAAATAGGGAGATTATTTAGCTTGCTCTGATCTAATCACATGAGCCCTTTAAAAGCAGAGAGTTTTCTTGAGCTCTTTGCAGAAGAGAAAGCCAGAAAGGAATAATATCTAGCTGACCTGGAGAAAAGCAGATGTCTGTGCTGTGAACTGATTGGTGGGAGGTGGGGCACATGACAAGGAACCCTTGAGCAGAGAGCAGTCCTAGCCAACGACTAGCAGAAAAATGGGAGCAGTTGTCCTACAGCCAGTAGGAAATAAATTCTGCCAACAACCAGTGACCTTGGAAGAGAACCCCAAGTCCCAGATGACAGCTGCAACCCCAGCAGACACCTTCATTTCAGCTCAGTGAGACTGAGCAGAGCACCCAGTTTTGCTGTGCCTGGACTTCTGACCTATAGAAACTGAGATAATAAAATGAATGCTGTTTTATGCTGCAGCATGGAGGATATTATGCTAAGTGAAATTGGCCAGTCACAGAAAGACAAACATTGTTTGATTCCATTTGTATGAGAGATCTAGAGTAGCCAATTCATAGAGACGGAAAGTAGAAGGGTAGTTGCCAGGGGCTGGGGGAAGAGGGGAGTGAGCTGTTTAATGGGTATAGTTTTAGTTTTGCAAGATGAATAGAGTTTTGGAGATTGGTTGTACAATAATGTGAATGTACTTAACATTATTGAGCTATACACTTATGTATATTTTACCACAATTTAAAAAATTATTTTTAAAAGTGAATCTTGTTTCAAGTCACTAGGTTTGTGGGTAATTTGTTATGTAGCAATAGTGTTTCATAGTGTTGTGTCTGCTCAAAATCCACTCTGACTATTTTATTATCCAGGAATTTTATACTCTCTGTCCAGCTCAAAAGTTTATTCTATTAAACCATCCTTGACCCTGAGGCAAAATTAGTCACTCTTTCCTCTCCCTAGCCAGATACATCTACAATAGCACTTACCACATTGTATTTTAAGCGTTTTTCTCTTAGGTCTTCTCCACTGGATTGTGAAGTGGTATTTTTTCCAAAGCATTCACCTTCCAGTTTTATAGCAATAGGTTTACAGCAGCTTCAGGTTGGCAATACCTGAAAGTAGTAACTTTTAGCAAAATTATGGTGGTTATTTCTATTCATTTTCTTTTCTCAGCCTAGATTCTACCTTAGATTCTAATAATACAGATGTACTGACCTCATTTAGTTTAATTATTAGCCTTTTTACAGAGGGATAGAAAGAGTCGCCCCCCCCCCCACCCTTAAACTATAATTAACCTACTTAGGTAAGATATGAAACATGTAAATAAATTTGTGTGAATAAAATTTATTCTTTCAGATTTCAGATGACATTTACTAAGCTAATACTTCTTGACTAGTAGTAAAACTGGTCAAATACATACATTTTAACCAAACGGTTACTTCAGACATTGATAAACCAACTATGTTGATCAATCAACAGAAATTCAGAATTCATGTTTTAGAGAGTTAAGAATTTGTCCCATGCATAATAGCTGTTGGGTTCTTATTATTTTCTTTTCAAGAGATTTCAGCAAAGTCGGTGAAGAAATGTATGAGTTATTTCTAAAATTCAGTTTTATTTGTAAAGTTTTACATTTGTAAGTATTGTGTATTTTTATTAAAATGTATGAGTAAGTGGCTCTGTAAATAAGCATATCAGTATCGGTAGTGCAGCTCTAGATTTTCATCATCCTAATTCTTTCAACAAATTTATAAGAGGGAATACTCCTTGTCAGAGAATATAGGACCTTTCACTTCTACATAGACAGCCAGCAGCACGAGGGATCTCGCTTTCACTTCGGGACAGCATTCTTCCGTACTACTCCTCCTAGCGCATTGCTGGCTGCATGTATATTCATTGACAGTTTGATCCTGAGCTAACCCCCGGCCTCTTGAGGTGAAGGTGTGAAGTCAGGTATCACCAGATAGCTAGAGCATAGGAAGTTAGTTCAATAGAAGTTAATGTTTTGATTTTCTCATATTTTACTTTTGAATACAGCAAGAATTAAGGATATACCCATTTTTGCTGTAATTTAAAGTATAATAAAGAAACTACTACTTATTTTCAATTTTTATTACTATTTAAAAGGAACTGTATGTTATTCCTAACATATGTCACCTATAGGATACATACCGAGTAAAAGAAAGTAGACATTTCTTAAATATTAGTACTTCATGAAATGAATGTGAAGAATCATCTTTAGATGGAAAAATATGACGGGTTTTACCTATGAAATAAATTATGTGAAAAAGATTACAAAAGATGGTAGTCAGTTTAGGCAGGCCTATTAAAAGCATTAAGACTTGAGTACCGGCTGTTAAAGTGAGTAAATGGCGATATTATAAAATTAAACACATGCCAAAAAACATTTTCCAGAGGACTGGGATTGTAACAATACCATTAATGAGGGCAAAGAGGTCTTAATGCAATTTGCACTTTCTAAAGTTTCAAAAAGAGGCTTTGAGTTAGTGCATTATTATTGTACTGAACATCTGGAACTGTGTAAAAGCTATGGACATTGAGCAAGTGCAGGATTTCCCCACTAGGTTGCATTCTGACTTACTGCCTCCCTGGTGAGATACTGGTTTTAAGAAGTTTGAAAAAGTAAAATGACAATATCCAGATAAGGCGTAAACATTCCAAAGTGTCTTTTAATTTGTGAGATCTGGCTCAAAAAAAAAAAAAAAGTTTCTTAAGTTACCAAATCCAAGTGATGTGAACGTCAGTTAGTAGCTTATATCCCCTGTATCATCTGTATCACTGTGTGTAGGCTAGTCTCTGTCTATGTGAATAGTATTTGTTGTTTATGAGCTAAGTAAACTGTTTCATAACAGAGATAGTTTTTCATATATGTCAGTCTTAAAACCTGAGCGATGATTGTGTCAGTGTCCTTTCCTTTAAGTTATTTGATGATTAGGTACCTAGTGGGGAGACTTAAAATTTAAAAGTCAGTTGAGGTATCTGAGTTTAGTTGTTTGTATTTGTATGAGTTTTCTGGCAAGGGGGAAGTAATTAAGATGTACAATATGAGTGTCACCTGCAGTGAGAATGGAAAAGCTGTAGACCTAATTTTTTTTTTTTTTTGCTTAAAACTGAAAACTTGCCACAGACCATTTTCACCAAAATAATCAGTATGTTTTTGCTGCTGAGTTGCATTCCATTTGCATGTTGCCCTTGTATAATCCTGAACAGAAGACCTTTAAGGTATTTTTTAAAATCTTCACTGACGAGTTAAAAATAAACACATTGTGTCCTATGGAAATGTTGTCTCATAGTTATCAAATTCCCCCACCCCATTTTTTTGTTTTGTTTTTGTTTTGTTTTTTCAGTGTTCCTTGTACCTCCTTACCTGAACTGAAATCTAGGTGTACCCAGAGGCCATGTCATTTCCTTATCAGCCCTTTCATGTTGTGACTGCTTTTTTCTCTGGAGTACCTCAGGTTTGGTATCCTATTTACTTTCCATTGCTCTTTTTTTTTTTTTTTTTTACATTTTTTATTGATTTATGATCATTTTACAATGTTGTGTCAAATTCCAGTGTTCAGCACAATTTTTCAGTCATTCATGGACATATACACACTCATTGTCACATTTTTTTCTCTATGAGTTATCATAACATTTTGTGTATATTTCCCTGTGCTATACGGTGTAATCTTGTTTATCTATTCTACAATTTTGAAATCCCATCCATTGCTCTTTGTAATTTTGCTCTCTCCATTTTTTCTGAAGGAAGGAAGGGAAGCAGGCAGGAAGGGAAAAAAAGAAGCAAGGAAGGAAGGAAGGAAAGAGAGAAAATCATCAAGAAAAACTCGTCTCTGAGCTCATGTCTTTTAATCATGTCATCCTTTCCCCTTCACCTTTATCGACATCTTACAAATCACGTGAATACTCTTTTATTAATGACTTTGGCACTGACGTTACAGGTTTTTTAATTTTTTCCCTTCTTACCCCTACCCCCGACCTTCCGTTCTTTTTTTAAATTTTATTTTATTATATTGTTTTCATTAATGGAGATACTGGGGATTGAACCCAGGACCTCATGCATGCTAAGCACGCTCTCTACCACTGAGCTGTACCCACTCTCCACTCCCTGACCTTCTGTTCTTTTGAACCTTCTTTTTAAAATTCATTTATTAAATTCATTCAACAAATAGTTATTGCATACTTTCTACATGTCAGGTGCTGTTCTAGGTACTGGACAATTAGCAGTGAGCAAAACAAAAATCATTGTCCTTATGGAGATTATATTCCAGGGGTGAGAGAAAATAAACCAGACACATAGAAAGACAGTAACATAGTAGATGGTGTCATGGACTGAATGTTGGTGTCGTGGACTGAATGTTTGTGTCCTTCCCAAATTCAAGTGTTGAAGCCCTAACCTGCAGTGTGGCTGTATTTGGAAATGGGGTCTCTAAGAAAGTAATTAAGGGTAAATGAGGTCATAAGGGTAGAGCCCTGATCTGGTAGCATTAGTGTCCCTATAAAAAGAGGTGCCAGAAATCTTTCTCTTTCCCCCACGCCGTGTGAGCCCAGAGGAAAAGCAAGGTGGCCGTCTGCAGGCCTGCAAGAGAATCTCACTAGGAGACTCTGGGGGGCTTGTTAGAGAAGGTGACATTGAGCAAACCCTAAAAGGAAGTGGGGAAGCAAACCGCTCTGATCTAAGGGAATAATGTTCAGACAGAGAGAACCCTGTGGTAGAAGAGTGCCTGGTTTGTTTGATCCACAGTAAGGCTACTCTGGCTGGAGCGGAGGAGGGGTCAGGTGAGTATAACAGAGCATGACAGCAGAGAAGTAGCTGGGGTACAATCGAGCCTCGGTAAGGATCCGGATTTTATTCTGAATGCAATAGGAAGCCATTGGAGGTTTTAGACTTAATTTTAAAAGGACTGTGCTGGCTGCTAGATGGAAAATGGACTGTAGAGAGCCTAAGGAGAAGCAAAGTGACTGTGTAAGAGTCTTCGGTAGGAACTCACGTGAGAGGTGGTGGTGGCTTGGACCACTGTGGTAGCAGTATTTGGAGTCTAGATATCATTTGAAAGTAGTGCCGGCAGAATTTGCTGATGGATTGGATGTGCAGTATGATAGAAAGAAAGGGAATAATATTTTCTTGCTGGGCTTTTTAAAAAAAATTTGTACTCTACTGCTGGTCAATCTCGTCTATGTTCATTTTTTTAGTAACATCTGTTGTCTTGGATTCTCAATTTATAATTCAATTGTGACCTCTGAGTACTACACTCAAAAGAAAAAACAGCTGTTTGTGTCTCCTTTACTCTCAGTAATCTGCTACAGCACAGTTTCTGACACCTGATATGTGGGTTTCAGTACATCAAGCATTCTGTGACACCAGCACGATGTCCTTCGGTTTAACTCGATTATGACAGTATCTACCTAGAGCATGGCATCAGATACCAGAGGTTAAGGGCTCCATCCCACAAGACTGCCCCCACATCGCACACCAATTTCATCTGTACAGGTTGTTACCTGTGTATCTGATTGACAGGCTATAAATTGGAGGCTCCCACAACTCCTTCCTCAAGTTCAATTAATTTGCTAGAGTGGTTCACAGAACTCAGAGAAACACTGACTTACATTTACCAGTTTATTATAAAGGATATTATAAAAGATGCAAATGAACAGCCACATGAAGTATATGGCGTGAGGTCTGGAAGGGACCCAAGCACAGGAGCTTCTGTCCTCATAGAACTGGGGTATACCAACCCTCTGACATGTGGATGCATTCACTAACCCAGAAGCTCTCTGGATTCCATTCTTTTTGGTTTTCTCGTAGGCTTCATTACATAGGCATGATTGGTTAAAGCATTGGCCATTGGCAGGTGACTCAACCTCTAGCCCCTTTCCTCTCCCTGGAGGTCAGGGATGTACCGAAAGTGTGTGTGTGTGTGTATGTGTGTGTGTCTGTCTATCTGTCTCTGTGTTTAAGCTTGCCTACACCAACAAGCAATTCTTGGACACTGGCAGGATAGCCAAGAATTCAACTCAATTCTGACACTGTCTACCCAGAGACAGAATGAGATTCCACAGGTAAAGGGTTCCATTTCACAAGCCCACCCTCCATTTCTGACACCACTCACAACCCCAGGTTGTTACCTGTAGTTCTAACAGATTGGCTGTGCACCAGAGGTTTCTATGACCCATTCCTTGGATTCGATTAATTTGCTAGAACAGCTCACAGAACTCAGGAAAACTTGTTTACTCACTAGATTACCAACTTATTATAAAAGGATTTTAAAGGATACTAATCGGAAACCAGATAGAGAGATAGTAGGGCAGGGTCCCTAACAACAGAAGGGGTGGAACTGAAAGCTTCATCCCTCTGATCACATGGTTGGCCCCATTGACAACTAGCTCCTATCCTTAGGTGCTTTCCAAAAGTCACCTCATTAACATAAGACATCTTTATTACAGCACTTAGGAAATTCCTAAAGTTAGGGAACCTGTGAGCCAGGAGCAGTGGATGAAGACCATATATGTATGAGCAATATATTTGATTATCTGAATAACCAAAATATGTTTTTCTTATAAATCACAATATCACAGTTCCCCTGGCAACCAGCCACCATCCTTAGATTATTTGTGGGCTGGCCAAGAGTCACCCGATTAACATGCACTCAGGTGTGGTTGAAAGGGGCTTGCTGTGAATAAATCATTTCACCTTTGCGACTCTGGAGCTGTTTCAGGAACTGAGAACAAATGATTCCCCTATAGCTCTTATTGTTCAGGAAATCCCAGAAGTTTTAGAAGCTCTGTACAATAGAAACAGGGATAAAGATCAAATATATATAAATATCACACACCCATATATTCCATTGCTAGATCAACATATCAATATGAGTATTTCAAAAGTGTCAAAATTATAATCTTTCCTCCTTTTCCAGTGTTGCTTTTATGAGTGAATGGTACCACAGTTTATATTTGGACTAATCAGATAACTAGGGGGCATCTATGACTCTTTTTCTCCCTTTCCTATCATATTCAATCTAATATCACACTTTGTTCATTTTAAGTTTTAAATATTTTTATAATCTGTTTACTTTTCTTCTTCTACAGTATAATTTCAAAAAGGTGAAATCATGACTCGCATTAAATGTAGAGTGAACACCTGTCAAAGAATTTATTCAATTTATTGATTAATGAGGGAATGAGTATGATATTAAAGCGAATTCAGGGATCATTTAAGGAGCTTTGTACTTATAGGCAACTTAATAAAGGAATAGAATATAAGATCACAGGCCTGAATACAAATCTGGTTAATGTACTCTGTCGATAAACTGTAACCTTTGAGGTTATCTTTCCTCTTGGACAGAAATCATTTGCATTTCTACTGGACAAAAATATATGTTAATACATGTATGTACACGCATAACTGGGACATTGTGCTGTACGCCAGAAATTGACACATTGTAATTGATTGTACTTCAATTTAAAAAAAAGTAATTTCAATAAGTCTGGCTCTTAATCAACAGTATACAGTGAGTTCAATAAAGTACATTTCACTGTTCAATCCTTGGATGGACCTTTGCCTTCATATGAAATTGACAGGTTATGCTGTTTTATTTTGTTGTTTTTTCGCTTTACTCTCAGGTTTTGTATAATTTTTTAACATGTTCTAATTCAAGCTACATCTATCTCTGGATTATTGTATTACTAACCTAAATGTACCCAGTCTAACTCCTCCTCTAACTCATCCCCATTAATACCAGAGTAATGTTGTTCAGTCTTTATGTTTTTAATTGTAAAATATAACGTGCAAATAAGTGTATAAAACTAACATATGCACATTTTAAATATAAAAAAATGAACATAGAAGACCCACCACTCAGCTTAAGAAGTAGAACGTTACTTGTGTATTAGAGGTCTGCATGTGCCCCTTCACAATCATGTTCTCCCATCTGTAGAGATTAGTTTTGCTTGTTTTTTTAAAAATAGTATATATGTATATGTAATTATATATTATATACTCTTAAATAATATATCGTTTCTGAACTTCATATAAATGAAATCATTTGTGTGTTGTTTATCTATAGCTTGCTTTTTTAACCTAATATCTACAGATTTGTATGTATCCTTGTTGATATATGTGTTACTAATTTTTTTATGCATGTGAGGGTGCGTTTATATTTTTTCCACTTATAAAATGGTGGTAAAATATATATGACATAAAACTTGCCATTTAATCATTTTTAATTGTACAATTCAGTGTCTTTAAGAACATTTGCAGCATTGTACAACCATCACTATTACCCATTTCCAAAACATTTTCATCATCCTAATCAGAAACTCTGTATTCATTGAATAATAACTCCTCATTCTCTCCTCCCCTCAGACCCTGACAACTACTATTCTACTTCCTCTTTGAATTTGTCTATTCTGGGCACCTCATAAAAATGGAATCATACCATATTTGTCCTTTTGTGTCTGGCTCATTTCATTTACCGTAATGTTTTCAGGATCATCCACATTGTACCATGTTATCAGAATTTCACTTTTTTATGGCTGGATATTATTTCATTGGATGTATTTACTACTTTATCTCTTCATTGTTGATAGATGCTTGAGTTGTTTCCACCTTCTGGCTATTGTGGGTAAGGCTGCTATGAACATTGATATACAGCTGTCTGAGTCCTTGCCTTTGGTTCTTTTGATGGTACACCTAGGAGGGGAATTGCTATATCATATGGTAATTTTATGTTTATAATTTTTGGAGGAATGGCCAAACTGTTTTCCATAGTGGCTGTACCATTTTACATTTCACTAGCAATGTACGAGTATTCCAATTTCTCCACATCCTTGCCAACACTTAATTTCTGCCTTTTTGATGTAGCCATCCTATTGGGTGTCAGGTGGTATCTCACTGTAGTTTTGATTTGCATGTTCCTAATGATTAATGAAGTTGTGCATCTTTTCATGTGCCTATTGATCATTTCTGTCTCTTCTTTGGAGAAATATTTATTCAAAGTCCTCTGCCCATTGTTTAATTGGATTATTTGTTTTTGAGTTGTAGGAATTCTTTATACATTCTGGATATTAATCTCTTACCAGGTAAATGACTTGCTAGTTTTTTTTCCCATTCTGTGGCTTACCTCTTCACTTTCTTAATAGTGTGTTTTGACACATGAATGTTTTTTATTAAATTTTGATTAAGTTTAATTCTATGCTTTTCTTTTTTTGTTTTGTTTTCTTGGGGTGTGGTTTGTGGTTTCTTTTTTAAGAGGAAAACGGAAATCTTAAAATGAATTTGACTGCAGAAGCTTATGTTTCTGCAGCCATAGTAATATTAATAATTCAATAAAATATTACAGTAATTACTATGCTTTGTAAAATCACAACAGTACACTTTAGTGCAACTCCCACCAATCTCCTTGCAACTGCCATTAATAAATAAACACAGTTCCTTATATTAAATTTATTATTTAAAAGCTAAATATTTTTTCAGCACTAATACTATATATATTTTTTGCTTTGAGATTTAAAACATTTTTCTAATAATTTTTTATTGAAGCTTAGTTGATTTACAATGTTAGTTTCAGGTGTACAGCAAAGTGATTCAATAATACATATACATACATATATATTTTTCTTTTCAGATTCTTTTCCATTATGTTATTACAAGAAGTTGAATATAGTTCCCTGTGCTACACAGTAGGTCCTTGTTGTTCATCTATTTTATGTATAGTAACATATGTCTGTTAATCCCCAACCCCTAATTTATCCTTCCCCGCCCTTTCCCATTTGGGAACCATAGTTTCTTTTCTATGTTCATGAGTCTGTTTTTGGTTTGTAAATAGAATTTGTATCTTTTTTTTTTAGATTCCACATATAAGTGATGTTATATGATACTTGTTTTTCTCAGACTTACTTCACTTAATATAATTTCTAGGTCCATCCATGTTGCTGCAAATGGCATTATTTCATTCTTTTTTATAGCTGAGTAATATTCCTTTGTTTATATATACCACATCTTTATCCCGTCATCTATCAATGGACATTTTGCTTGTTTCCATGTCTTGGCTATTGTAAATAGCGCTCTTGCGAACCTTAGGGTGCGTGTGTCTTTTCGAATTATAGTTTTCTCCAGATATATGCCTAGGAGTGGGATTGCTGAATCATATGGTAAGTCTATTTTTAGTTTTTTAAGGAACCCTCCATACTGTCCTCCATAGTGGCTTCACCGATTTACATTCCCACCAACAGTGCAGGAGGGTTCCTTTTTCTTCACACCCTCTCCAGCATTTATTATTTGTGAACGTTTTAGTGATGGCCATTCTCATTGGTGTGAGGTGACACCTCATTGTAATTTTGATTTGCATTTCTCTAATAACAATACTGAGCATCTTTTCATGTGCCTATTGGCCATCTGAATGTCTTTTCTTTGTTACCTGTGCTTTTGGTTTCGTATACAAGAAATCATTGCCAAAACCAATGTCCTGAATATTTTGCTCTATGTTTTTTTCAAATAGGTTTATAGTTCAGGTCTTACACTTAAGTGTTTGATAATTTTGAGATAATTTATATATAGTAGGTAAGGTTTAACTTTTTTTTTTTTTTAATATGTTCTATCCAGTTTTCCCAGCATCGTTTGTTGAAAAGATTCCTTTTCCTCATCGAATGGTCTTGGCACCCTAATTGAAAATCAGGTGACCATATATGCAAGGGCTTATTTCTGGGCCCCCTGTTCTATTCCATTAGTCTATATGTCTGTCCTTATGCCAGTAGAACACTGATTGCTGTATCTTTGTAGTAAGTTTGAAATTAAGAAAAGTGAGTCCTCCAACTTTGTTCTTTTTCTTTCAAGATTGTTTTGGCTATTTGGGATCCCTTTTGATTCCATATGAATTTTCATATGAGTTTTTCTTAGGGGACCCTCCTACACTGCTGGTGAGAATGTAGTTTGGTGCAGCTATTATAGAAAACAATATAGAGATTCCTCAGAAAAACTTAAAATAGACTTACCCTGTGATTGAGCAATCCCACTCCTGGGCATATATTTGGAGGGAACTCTAATTCAAAAAGATACATGCACCCCAGTATTCACACAGCACTATTTACAGTAGCCAAGACATGGAAGCAAACTAAATGACCATTTACAGATGACTGGATAAAGATGCTGTAGTATATTTATGGAATACTACTCAGCAATAAAATAATGCTGTTTATAGCAACGTGGATGGGCCTGAGATCGTCATTCTAAGTGAAGTAAGCCCGAAAGAGAAAGAAAAATACCATATGATATCACTCATATGTAGAACCTGAAAAAGAAAAAGAGAAAAAAAGAGACCACTAATACACACACCTACAAAAGAAACAGACTTGCAGACATTGTAAACAATCTATGGTTACTGGGGAAAGGGGATGGGAAGAGATAAATTTGGAAGTTTGAGATTTGCAAATGTTAACCACTATATATAAAAATAGATAAAAAACAAATTTCTTCTTTATAGCACAGGGAAACATATTCAATATCTTGTAATAACTTAATGAAAAAGAATATGAAAATGAAAATATGTATATATATATATATGCATGACAGGGACATTATGCTTATGCTGTGCACCGGAAATTGACACATTGTAACTGACTCTACTTCAATTGAAAAAAGATAAGTTTTTCTTGTTCTGCAAAAAAAAAAAAAAAGATTTTGTTAAGGATTGTACTGAATCTGTAAATTGATTAAGGTATTATTGTCACATTAATAATGTTAAATGTTCCAGTCCATGAACATTGGATGTCTGTCCATTTATTTATGTTTCTTTCATTTCTTTCAGCAGTTTTGTAGTTTTCAGTGTACAAATATTTCACCCCTTGGTTAAACTTATTCCTAAATAGTCTATTCTTTGTGATGATATTGTGAATGGAATTGTATTCTTAGAAATTTCCTTTTATGGTTGTTCATTGTTAGTATATAGAAATGAGCCAATTTTTGCATACTGATTTTGTATCCTGCAACTTTACTGATTTCATTTATTAGCTCTAACAAATGTTTTTGGTTTGTGATGTGTATGTGTATTTGGTGGGGGGTTAGGTTTTTCTAGATTGAAGACCATGTCATCTGTGAACAGATAGTTTTACTTCTTCTTTTCCAATTTGGATACCTTTTATTTCTTTTTCATGCCTAATTGCTCTGTTTAATTGAAGTGGCAAAATTGGGGCATCTTTGTTCCTGATTTTAGGAGAAAAGCTTTCAGCTGTTTATCACAGTGTATGATATTAGAAGTGGACTTTTCATATATGACCTTTAGTATGTTTAGAAAGCTTCCTTCCCTTCCTAGTTTGACTGTTTTTATCATGAAAAGGTATTGAATTTTGTCAAATGATTTTTTTGATGATCAATTAAGATGATCATGTATTTTTTTCTTCATTCTATTAATGTTGTGTATTACATTGATGGATTTTCATATGTTGAACAACTCTTGCATTCCAGGAGGAAATCCCAATTAGTCATGATGTATAATACTTTTGGTATGTTGCTGCATTTTGTTTGCTAGTATATGTTGAGGATTTTTGCATCAATATTTATAAAGAATGGTAGTCTGTAGTTTCTTTGCCCTCAGTGTTTTTATCTGCCTTTGGTATCAGGGCAATGCTGGCCTCTAGAATGAGTTAGGAAATGTTCTCTCTTCATCAGTTTTTTGGATCAGTGTGAAAAGGATTGATATTAATTCTTTTTAATATTAGATGGAATTCATCAGTGAAGCCATCTGGTCTAGGGCTTTTCTTTGCTGAAAGGTTTTTGATTACTGATTTAATCTTGTTACTTGTGTAAGTCAATTCATATTTTCTGTTCATAATTCAGTGTTCTAAGAATTTTATTTTTAAAAATTTATTATGTTAAAATTTTTTATACAATTTATAAAGGTTGCACTCCATTTACAGTTACTACAAATATTAGCTTCAATCCCCGATGATTCAGTTTTTGTATGTTGTGTGTTTCTAGGAATTTATTCATTACATACCAGTTTGGTGCAGTTATTCGTAGTATGGAAATCTTTTTTATTTTTGTAAAGTTGACAGTAAAGTTTCTACTTTCTTGTGTGGTTTAAATAATTTGAATCTTCTTTTTTTTTTTTTTCCTTAGTCAGGTTAGCTAAAGATTTGTCAATTTTGTTGATCTTCAAAGAACACACTTTCATTTCTCTATTTTGTTCTATTCTCTATTTCATTTATTTATGCTCTGGTGAATTTTTCAATTCAATTGTCATATTCTTTAGCTCCAAAATTGGTTTGGTTCTTTTTTATATTTTCTATCTCTTTTTTGAAATTCTCATTTTGTTCATGTATCATTTTCTTGAGCTTGTTGAGCATCTTTGTGATGGTTATTTCGAATTCTTTGTCAGGTAATTCATATGCCTCCATTTCTATATGGTTGGTTCCTTGAGTTTATTTTGTTCCTTTGATTGGGCCGTTTTCCCTAGTTTCTTTGTGTTTCATGTAACTTTGTGTTTGTATCTACCCATCTGAAAAAATAGCCACTTCTCTCAGTCTTTTATGGACTGGCTCTGTACAGGGAAATATCTTCACCATTCAGCTCAGCTACAGATTCTGGCGGCCTCTCAAACTTTTTCTGTGGGTGTGCCTTCTCTTGACTTGTGTGTGTAAGTTCCTAATTAGAAGGATTTTCCAGTTGCTGTTTTTCAAGAGCTCATAAGTTTTCCTTCCCTCTGGTTTTGGTTAGCAGTACTACAGGTTCTCTGGAGCTGCTGCAAGCCACCCAGCTCTCTTTTGCTCTCAGCAGCCTTTTAGAATATGCCAGGTCTCATCAGCTCTCTGAGCTGGACAAGACAGAAACCAGTCCCTCACACAGTACCCCAAAAGCTGGAATGTACGTACTCCACTCTTCTCCCTATCCAAGGTAGAGGACACCACACTGTATCGGCCTCTGTCTGTTAGTCCTCTGGAGTAGCAAGCGAGCTGCCTGGCTCTCCTTTATTCTCAGTGGCCCCTTGGCATCTAGCGTATGCAGGCTATTGTCAGTACTCTGAGATATGTGACACAGAAACTAGTCTCTCAGCTCCCTGAAAAAATTGAACATTGGACATATGGTCCAATAATTTCTCTCCTCAGGGAGAAACTGGGAGTTGAGGGGTTTATCACAGTAGTTAATCGCTGAGCCAGAGAAAGAGACTATGGCTAATCTAAACCTTTGCCTTTGTACTCAGAGGCTCCCAGCCTGGCACCACTTCCTGTCAGTGCATAGATTCAGGCAAGACAAAAACCAGTCCCCTGGGCAACCGCCCTGAAAGTCTGCGCATTAAATGTGTATTTCAGTCTTCTTTTAACCCCCTCAGGGAGACTCTTGGAGTTGGAATTTTTCTCCCAATTGCACTATGCTGAGCTAGGGGGAGGGACTAAGGGAAAGGTTATGCCACGAATTTTCCTACCGTCTTCAGTGCAGCTGGTTTCATATTCATCTGGGAAGCAAGAGCCTCTTAACTGTTTTCTGGATTTCTCACAACAGTAATTGGTCCATGTGTTGTGGTTGTATCAGTGTTTCCATGGAGGCAAGGAGGGTCTGTTGACTCACCCTTTATTGAATTTTTAAAGTGGAGATGTGAGTAGATGAAGTGGTAAGATTTGTATTTTGAAAATATTGCTCTGGGCTGAGATGTAAAGACCTAGGAGTGATAGATAAGAAAGAGGAAATCGAGTTAGGAAACTGTTGGAGTAATTCTTCAGGGGATTATGACAGCTTGGATTGAAGTGGTGGCTTTGGATATGGAGAGAGATTTGGAAGACAGACATCAACAGGGTTTGGTAATAGATTGAATTTAGGTGATGAGGGGGAGGGGGAGATGTTTAGGATGACTCAATGTTCTAGTAAGGCAACTCAGTGAATGCTGATGTCCTTTGTTGATAATAAACACTGGAATATTATAAAGCTGGTCTTGTAGGAGACGTTTCAGGTGCCTTTGAGATTTTTAACTGGTGAATTTTATCAGGCCATTGGACGTATGAGTATAGCATGCAGAGGAACAATCTGGGCTATAAATATGAATTTTGGAGTTTCAGGCCATATTTATTCTGCATCTTTAGGAATGTAGTATTCTCTCACCGTAATATGAGGGCCATGAAGGTAGGGACTTTTTCTGTGATGTTCTCTGCTTTATTCTTAGATTTCTGATGCTGTTTCTGGAACATTGTAGGGATTAATATTTTTGTTTTTATTTGTTTTCTTCATCCTCTGTCCCTGCTGTCCTGGTATTACTAATAGCATTCACACGAAATGCATATTTTACATTTATATAAGGTCACATGTAATACATATTTGAATTATGAAGTATATTAATAAAATAAAAACATCAAAGCTATCACTTGAGAACTAAATATTGTTAAACCCATCTGGATACCCCTTCAAGTTCCCATCACTTTGCTCACCCCTACAGAGTTAATAATGGTCATGAAGTTTATAATTATCATTCTTTCTTTTTTTAAGTGACTTTACCACATACAGTTTTCACAAAACAAATATATTCTTAATAACATGTTACTTAGTTTTGCTTTTTTCTGAGTTTTTAAAAAATGACATGATATTGTGTATAATTTTTACCATTTATTTTTATTTTTATTAATCCATGACAGTTCTTTTCATTGCTTTTTATAACCCGTTGTATGACTGTAACACAGTTTACATATTACCTTTAATAAATATTTTGTTTTTATGTTCTGTTGTTTAAATAATGCTGCTGTTGACATTCTGTAGAAAATGACAAGCTGATTCTAAAATTCATACGGAAAAGCAAAGGACCTAGAATAGCTAAAATGTTTCAAAGTAATTTTTTTTTCCATTTTGTTTTCCTCTTGAACCTAGGATTTGTATGGAAACTTTTTCTGATCTCTGTGTAGATAAATTTATTTCATTTGGATATAAGTGACCTTTCTGTTAATATCTATTTTCAGTGAATCTGTATATGATTCCAGATTTTTGAAATTTATTGATACGTCCTTTGTGAATTTATGCATATTGCTCCATGGTTGAAAAGAACTATTATTTTCCATTCAGCACCAAATTTTCTACGTATGTTAGAGTAAGATTGATGATTCTTGTAAGTTTAAATCTACTATACTCATACCAATTTCATCTAATTCATCTATAGATATCTTAGAGAGATACGAAGTCCTCTATGGTATTTAGGGAATTGGTCAGTTTATGATTGTATTTCTTACCAGTTTTTTCTTTCCATATTTTCAAACTGTGTCTTAAATGCATTAAGATTCATGATTGTGATTCTTTTTGGTGGGTGCACTTTTTATGTGTATGGAATGTACACCTATGGTTTTCTTTTTTTTAAAGGTTTCTGCTTTGAAGTCTGTTTTTTATGACTGTCATACAGTTGATTTCTTTTGATAAATATATTCCTTGCATATCTTTTTTCATATCTTCATCACTTTCAAGATATCTTTGTGGTATAATTTTGTGTCTCTATTGATAAACAACATATAGCTGGTTTTCTTTTTTCTCTCGCCTCTCCTTTCCTTCTTCCCTCCCTTTCTTCCAAACAATCTGATTGTCTCATTTTTAATAAATGAATTAAATTTGTGTTTGCTTTGATTTTAGGCATATTTGGACTTACTTTCTACTTATTTTGTGTTTTCTTTTACTTCTTTTCCCCTCTTGTTTATCTTATTCTATTGACTTGTATTTTTGTCTTTTCCTCCCCTTTAGTGGTTTGGAAGTTCTATATCCTATTTATCATTGATTTAATAAAATATCTTTACTGTGATATAATTTGCATACCATACAGCTCACTTATTTAAAGTGTACAATTCAGTGGTTTTTTAAATTAGATTCACGAAGTTCTATAACTTATCACTAATTTTAGAACGTTTTCATTATTCTTCAAAGAAGAGTGATGCTCATTAATCTCCTATCTTCCCTTAAACTTTCTCCCTTCCCCAGCCCCAGGCAACCTCTAATTTACTTTTGTCTCTATACATTTGCCTATTCTGGAACTTTCATATAAATGGGATTATATATGTAGTCTTTTCTGTTTGGCTTCTTTCACTTAGTATGTTGTTTTCAGAGTACATCCCAGTTGTAGCATGCATCAGTACTTCATTTTTATGGCCAAATAATATTACACTGTATGAATATACCATATTTTACTTAGCCATTAATCAATTGAAAGATATTTGGATTTTTCTACTTGTTGGATGTTATGAATAAGGCTGCTATGAACACTCATGTATAAATTTTTGTGTGGACATTTTTTCATTTCTCTTGGGAATTTAATTATGAGTGTAATTGCTGGGTCATATGGTAGCTCTATGTTTAACCTTTTGAAGAACTGCCAGACTTTTTTCAAAGCACCTGCACCATTTTATATTCCTACCACAGTGTATGAGATTTCCAATTTCTCCATTTTTTGCTAACACATTAAAAATAGGTAACAACTGAAGAGCAAGTTTCTGAACAAGAGTGCCCCTAGTCATAATCGATACTCTATCTCTTGCTGCCTCAGCTTTGCTTGAGTTGCCCAAAATATAACTCTGAATCTGGCTGTAAATAGTATGACACTTTGGAAAAGCTAATCGATGTCAGATTGCATGAAATTTTTCTTGAAAAAAATTAGCTTAATAACTTCTTAGCTATGTTTGGATAATTAAAATAATTCTTCCTTTTTATTAAACTAAATTTGGATGATTTCTATATAGGGAAAACATTTTGTCCAAGTTATAAAATTTGCATTAGCGAAAAATTTTTCAGCTCTAATGCAAACCTAGAAGAAGTAGCTTGTTTTTGTGTGTCCCACCTTTCCCCTTTTTGTTCTCTCCTAATTACAATCTTACATGTAAGTATTATACCCTGACAGTTCAGTTTTAACAATGTAATAGAATTAAAGAACTTTAAGGCTTAAAGACCCAGTAATGTGATGATTTAATTTGTATTTGCTATAAATGTTTTTTTATTTTTTAAAAATTTTTATTCATTTATTTATTTGTTTGTGTTTTTCGGGGGGGAGGTTGGTAATTAGGTTTCTTTGTTTGTTTTTGGAGGAGGTACTGTGAATTAAAGCCAGGACCTCATGCATGCGAAACATGCTCTCTGCCACTTGAGCTATATCCTCCCCCCATAAATGTTTTTTTTTAAAGTGATTAATAGTGCATATTGTTCTTTTTAATTGTGATATTCACGATTTATTTATGAACCTGTGGCCATTTTCATTATCCATAAATTTCTGAGGTTCTTAAAATCCAAAACCAGTAAATAAAATGTCTTTTTTCTTCATCCATTGAAACAAATTTTGAAACATTGCATATATCATACCTACTTTAAAATTTTCTAAGCTTTTGTAAACTCAAAGTTAGATGTTTTCTACATCATGTACAACTTTGATATTTGGAATTCTATTCTGTATAATGGGAAAAAAAAATCCCTGCTGGGTTTCTTTGGGGGGGAGTTTTATATTTTGAACCAATTGCTTTGTTATTTCTCAGACTTCCTTTCTTAAGTAGATTTTATGGAATAAATTTTGGAATCATCAGCTTAATGGTCTTCCTTAAGTAAAATGTGAAATATTTCTCTAGATCTTGAATATTGAAAGCCTATAGTACAGGAAGTTGTTATTATCTCAGACTCAAGGAATCAGAGATGAAATGTTATCTGTGTTGTAAGAATCAACAGTTATGCAAATTCATGACACATTTCATCTGGGTTTATAGAAAGTAATCTATTTTTCTGAACATTATTGACTTTATAGTAGTCTTGTCCTTTCAACTGAAGCTGCAGTGTGACTCTCAGACATGTACTGTAGGTAGCTCTGTATACTTCCAGGAGTTTTAATACTTTTTAGCACTGGTGAGAAACTTTGAAGTGCACATTCGAAAAGCAAATTTTAATAGCCAACTGTTGAGGCACTCAAAATAAAAAATGATTTTAAAATTATTAATAGCCCTATTTTTTTAACTTGTTAATTCAGTGTTTTGGGGAATTTTTTATATTTATTGATCCAGATATCCTGATCACTGCAGAACATGCAATGAACTATTTTCCTAATTAGTGATTTTTCTTAGTCTATTCTGTCTGCTGTAACAAAATACCACAGACTTGGTAGCTTGTAAACAATGGAAATTAATTTGTCACAGCTCTGGAGGCTGCAAGTCTGAAACTAGGGTGCCAGCATGGTTGGGTGAGGGCCCTCTTCCTATTGGAAGCCAGTGTCTTCTTGCTGTGTCCACGGGTGCTAGAAGGGGCAAGTGAGCTCTGTGGGATCTCTTTTATGAGAGCGCTAATCCCATTTGTGAAGGCCCCACCCTCATGACCTAACACCTCTCAGAGGCTTTCATCTTCAGGGATTAGGATTACAACATAGAAATTTTTGAGGGACCCAACATTTAGACCATAGTAGTGATTTAAAAAAAATTGCTTTGTGATCTCATTATTTCTGAAAATAAATAACGTAAAATTCTGAGGAAATAAGCCATCATAAAAATGAGTTTTTGTTCTCTAGAGAATTTGGAATAATTTCTTGGTGCTTGCCTATATTAACAATAATTGGTCTATATTGCATTCAACTCTGCATAAAACAAGTATGTAGAATAGTGCAATTTAAATCATAATAATCTCAACTGGCTTTGGTCTTTTTTATTTATTTTAGCTCTTATATTTATTGTTAATTTCTACTTTCTTTACATTTACTGTTTAATTTTCTAGCTTTGTAAAAAGAATGCTTAATTCAATTAGTTTCAAATTTTGTAAATAAACACATTTCAAGTTATAAGCATATTTCTAAGTGTTGCCTTTACTGCATCCAGCACGTTTTGAATTATGGGTGCTTTTTAAAATCACTCATAGCTAAAAATTTAAGAATATAATCTTTAGTGTTGGGCTTGTATGTTTGTTTGATTTTTTTCCCCACTAACTTTATATTATTGACTTTTAATCCAAAATTGCATTGTTGTTAGAATTGTAGTTAATCTGATAAAAATTCTTTGAAATTTATTGAAAGACCTTTTGTAATCTAGCATGTGGTTTTTTTAAGTGTTCCATTTGTGCCTTTATATTTTCTACTTGTTGGCTACCTGTCTCTGTTTATGTATTTACTTGATTCAGCTTATTTAATGATGATCAAATTTTCAAATGGCATAGATGCCTATGGGTTAGATAAAATGATCTTAAAGAATCTTCATTTAAAGAATCTTTAATTAAGGATATTAAGAAGTTCACCTTAGATTTAAAGAGATAGCTTAAAATTGATCAACTTTGACAGGAGTAATTTTTTTCCTGCTTTTGAAATCCCCAAGATAGCAATGATGGAAGTAGTAGCAGTAGCAGCAGTAACGTTAGTAGTAATAGTAATGTAGCAACATCCACAGCAGCTGACATTTATGGAGCTCTTATTGTGTGCCAGGCATCACTCAATGCTTTCTAGACCGGTGAATGAATTTACCCAGTTACAACTCTATGACATATAATTGTTTTCCTCATTTTATGTAATAAAACACAGGAAGGTTAATATTCTTGCCATAGTCACATTGTAGTCACATTGTCTTTCAGCAAACCAATTTAAGTTTGTTCAGTTGGACAAAAAAGCTTTTTTTCTTTCCCCTTTCCAGTTATTAGAGAAGTTAAAAGAACGTTGGCTCTCCACTGGTTTATGGCATAATCTGGAGTTGGTGAAGACAGTCATTGTAGAACCACAGGGAGGAGAAAAAACTGATTTTGATGAATTACTTGAGGTGTACTATGATGCGATCAAGCACAAAGGAGAGAGAGGTAATTGGAGATTATTTGATGATCAATGAAAAAAAGATTTTTTTTACCATAAGGTGGAAAAAGTTGGTGCTATTAGAATTTTGTGTTATCTTTTTTAAATGAATTGCACTTAAGAGAAAAATTTTATTTTATAATCCTATGTGAAAAAAAAAGTGAAGAAATTCTTTTATTTGTAGTTGTTTTCTAAATATTTTCACTTGTGGGTGCCAGTTCGGTTTTAAGAAATGGCATGCATTCAGGTGTTATCCCATGGTCTTCTTTACACTACCTCATATATTTTGTGAAAGAAGGCAGGTAGAGTATGCATGAATATTTTTCTTGCTAGCCAAATGAGCCCTACAGTTGGATTCAAATAATATACTTTATGCTTATATTTTATTACATAAGGTAAAATTGGGCTTTCAAGACATAACTGAAGGCTAAATTTCAAAGTTAGAAAATGCCCACAAAAAGTTTGGCAGGAAGGGCTAATAATAATAATTTATGAACAATACAACAGCATAAAGATATAACAATTGTCAATATTCTTGTGTAGGAAGATTATACACAGAGTTCTGTGTATTTGTGTTTTAAATACTTTTCAATATAATATTGATTCAATATGATATACAGTATAAATTAGAGTTATTTAAATCATTTTGAGAACTTTACATACAGATGGTAAAGGTAGTGATTTCAATTTCAGTTATTTCAAAGATAAAAAAAGCAGTTGGTTCACAATTGCTCAGTTCACATGCAAGTTACTGCTTTGAGGTGGTTTTTCTGTGTAGTTTAACTGGGAGATACACAGTTTGTAAATTGGTTTACCATGTTGCAACTAAGTGCAATTTTGTTTCCCTTCTTTATTTAAAGACACTGAACTATAAAAACTTTATCTTATGATAGTTTTGAATTTTGATCTTTTAAATTTTATAATTACTTAATGATCAGATATTTTCAAAATGACAAGAATAAGCAAGTTCTGAGAATTTTGAGTGTGCTTCTAAAATTGTTTATTTTCTGTTGCTTAAGATGGAGCCCTCCTGGTAGCAGTTTGTCGTGGTAAAGTGAGTGAGGGTCTGGATTTCTCAGATGATAATGCCCGTGCTGTCATAACAGTAGGAATTCCTTTCCCAAATGTGAAAGATCTACAGGTAGGTCGTCAAAACCTTAAGCAGTTTTATTTATCACAGAAGTTGTTTATTTTATGTAGAGTTAATTATACATTTTTCCTGTATCCTCAGACATTTTATTTTAATGCTTTGGTGACTTGGAATGAGTAAGAAAGGTTTAGTAGATGTGGATTTACTTTATTTTTAACTTACACAGTCTTTTGCTCAATAATTTTTCTCAGTGTGGTCCTGAGTCAGGAATGTCCGTATCATCGGGGAACTTGATAGAAATATATATATTTGTAAGCTCCCTTCAGACCTACTGAGGCAGAAATTCTGGAGATAGAGCCCAGCAATTTGTGTTTTGTCAAATTCTTAGCCACAGACTGACAGGGACCCTCCCAGGGAATTGTGGGACCCTTTCTCTTTCTCTCTTCTTTCTAATGCCATGCCCTGCCCTGCAGATTTCAGTGATCTTAGCTGCTTCAAGTTCTGATACCTTCCACTTCAGCTCAGCAGGACCCCCGTACTCTGTACTTCAGTGCTCTATCCTATTTATTGAAATTATACCCAGGAAGAGAACTGAGAATCATGGAGTTCACATAATGGATTTCCCTTATCTCTGAGTTTACAGTTTTATGCTGCCTAGTGTCTACTCCCTGAAAGCAGTTGCTTTAACTGTTTTCTCCAGTGGGAAGGATATTTCTAAACCACTTATTCTGCCTTGGCCAGACACAGGAGTTTTGCTTCATTTTCACTGATTGTTTGCTGAACATATTTGAAAAATTAGTCGTAGCGATAATTTGAAACCTAAGATGATGTCATCTTCATCAGGGAGGATTTTCTTTTACTTCCTGCAGGCATTTGAAGGTACTGGCAATCTGAGACCAAGACTTGAGGCTTTTCTGGCCGCTGAGCTGACTCCATTGTGTATAATCCCACAGGATACAGCCTGTTAGGGTCTCACACTAAAGCAAGAATCCTTTCCCTACGTAGTTATCTTCTTTATTGTTAATACTTTACTAGACACTGTGAATTATATAATATTAACAGTAGCAAACAGCATTTCTCTGGTTAGCTCCTACTTTTCCCTAACCTGTGGACCTTGTCAAAATTTCTGAAAGTCCTCGGGGATGTTTCACCGTCCAGCCTACGGTAACTCAGGTGGCTTCCGCTGCCTTTCCCTAGTTGCCGGCGCTGCCAGTGAGAGGGCTGCTGATGATTCCAGGGGCTCCTGTTCTAGAATGGCTGATGTTGCCTCTGACTACTCCTACTGATGAAACAGTTGACGCCCACTCAAGAAAACGGTTTCGTCCCCCGTCAGCAGCATTTGTGCTCCTTCCACGGAAGCTGAGTGCTGCTGAGTGCACGGCTGTTGGCGGTGGTACTGCCTCTTGTGATGATGTATCATTTCACCTTGGCCCTATAGTATTGCACTAATGCTGCTCTGTTCAAGTAGAGAGAATTTCTTTCCCACACTTTCTACCACATGCTCTTCCTGTGTCTTAAATATAATTTTTTTTCCCCTAAAACTAGCTCTTTCAACTTTTGTTTGTATCTTCTTTCTTTCCTGGACGTAAATATGAGTCATTGAGAGCTGGAAAAGGAGATAACTGTATGGCTAGTGTCTCAGCTGTTCTAAATATTACGCTTACGAAGTAACAAGGCCTAAAACGATTCACACTCATAATAGTGATTACATCTGAGAAGAGAAAGGAATCACATAGAGGGTAGTTACCAAAAGGGGCTTTAGCTTTTTCTATAATGTTCGTTTTATTTTTTTAAAAGCTTCAAAAAATATGATAAAAAGACAGATGTTTATTATTTTATTTTTTGAAAAATCCTTAAAATTAAATAAAGTGTTACTTGAGAAGAAAAAAAGATTACACTGACCTTCTATTTTCTCTGCTCTCTCTCCCAACAACTGTAATTCTGGGTATTATCGCACCAATCTTGGGTTTCTTAATGCTTTCTTTCCTTAGGATAAGTTCTTTCCAGGCAACAACGTCTCAGTCTGTCATACCAAAAAAAGAAAAAAGATACCAGTGACTTGCTGTGACTTTCCTCAGCAATGGTCCTGCTTTTCATGGTTCTGCTTGTCTGAATTGCAGTAGCTCTATTGTATGAAACAGCAAAATAACAGAAGCTTCAATGAAGTCTGCATAGGGAGGAGGAGGCTGACTCTAAAGGAGTTTCCCTAGTGGTTCCTAGAAGGGCAAGTAGGGTAGACCCTAGAGTAATCCAAGCTTCAGGATCAAGGGACAGATAAAGAGGAAAAATCTGTACAGGAAACACCATCTGTAAGGGAAGTGTATTTCTTTTGCCATATGTCTGGATCAGTTTTTCCTGCCTAACGAACAATTCTAAAACCCAGTGACTTAAAAGAACAATCATTTATTATGGGTCACGCATCTGTGAGGTTCGGGTGGGCGATGGGTGATTTCGGCTGGGCTCAGTCGCCCTGCTGTGGTCTGACCAACCTAGGTTGCGCTCAACTTGATCAGCCCTGCTCTTCATGTATCTTATGCTTCTTGGACCCACAGGCCAGCCAAAACATGTTATCATTGTAATGACAGAAGGACAAGGGAGCAGGCTTGACTGCGCAAGTCTTTTCACATACCTGCTTATGTCGCATCTACTCACATATCGCCCAAAGCATGTCACATGCCCAAGCCCCAAATCAGCAGTGGTGGGAGGGGGGTGGTGGGTATTTTCCACCACAGATGGCACAGGGCTTAGAATAAGGACTCCTTTAGTCCTGCCTTTTTTTCCTTAACTAAAGGATTTTTTAAAGGATATTTATAAATCGTTCATTCAAAAGACTGATATTTATAGGCTGCTATTTAAATATTTATACATAGTTTAATTCTTAAATATGTATACTTATATAGTTAAATATATTTATTATAATTAAGTATTGAATATAAAGTATTACTTAATGTAAAATTAAAATAAAACTAAAAGTTAAGTATATTTAATATGTTATCATACTATTTGGTTTTGTTGTTTGTTTTACTTGACGTTGTTATTAGGAAAAATAACAACCCTCCTTTCATAGATACTTTAATTAAGGCATGATAATGATAGTAAGCATTATTAGATGATAATGAATAGGACAGTAGTAAACATTAATATGACTTATAATAAGGCAGTACAGTATGTTACAATCATAAATCATTAACGGAGTTACAGAAGGGAATGCTCAATTCCAGTATCATTTTACACTCTAATACATAGTAGAACATAATAAATCGAGAGGGTATCTTATTTTTATTATATTGGCTGTCACTCTATATTAGTATTCTATTGCTGTGTTATAAATGATCACAAACACAGTGGCTTAAAACAGCACACATTTCTTATTTCACAGTTTCTATGAGTTAGGATTCTGGACTTGGCTTAGCTGGATCCGCTGCTCAGGGTTCCACAAGGCTGCAGTCAGTGTGTTGGCTGGGCTGCATTCTCATCTGGATCTTGGGGTCTTCTTCCAAGCTCATTCTGGATGTTGGCAGAATTCAGGATACTATCTAGCTCTGATCTCCTCAGATGGAGTCATGTAACAACATAATCACAGGAGTAACCTCCTCATACCTTTGCCTTATAAAATATAACCTGATCAACAGAGTGACTGCCCCATCACCCTTGCCATGTTCTGTTGGCTAGAAGCAAGTCACAGGTTCTGCTCACATTCAGGGTGAGAGGATTATATAAGACATGACTCTCTGGGAGTTACCTTAGGGTGTGCTTGCCATATTCTTGTTTTCTATAAAACGAAATGGTGAACTAAATGATTTCTGTTAATGGCTCTTCCAAACCTAAAATGATACTTCAAATTGCTGGGCCATAAATTAAGACTTTATAGTTTTCTTTTACATTAATATTCAGTCTATTGTGCAAAATAAGTAGAAGTTATTTATAAATGAAAACCTTAAATATGCTACCTTATGGAAATGAAACTATTTCTGTATCATTTTCTCTATACTTTCATTTGAATTCATATTTTAAAGAGTCAAGGTCAGTGTCTGAGTTAGAAAAGTGATTTGAGTGGGGGGAAGAGGGCAGTGACAATTTTACGATACTAAATTTTTTTCTTAAATTTGAGACAGATTATGGAAGTAAAAATTAAAATGCAGTTTAAAATACTAACTTAAGACTCTTGTAGTCTCAACTGCAGAGTTTGGCTTTTAGAGAAGCAGGAAAATGTATGTTGGAGCCAAAAATATGACTTCTTTGGCTGTGACCAGGATTTCCTCTTCCCACCTTGGGGACTAGAAAATAGAGGTAGGAAAATTTCATTTTGGAGCCAAGTGTGACTTGTTTAGTTCAAGTCATAATTTATGGCACATACCTCAGGGACCTGAAAATAAAGAAACCCACTATGAAAGGTTGATAATGGGCCACTCTGAAGGGCAGGCATTAAGCTAACTTTCCCAGTGAGGATTTTTTTCACTTCCACCTTTCCCAGATGCTTCTGATCATTTTATAAGGACATACTTAATCGTGTAATAGCTAAAAAGAAAACTTTCTGTGCACTAACGCAAAGTATTTGAGGGGCAACAGAGTGAACCAAGGCCTTTATATGATTAGATGTTGGTGGAAAAATATCACTAAAAGAAAAGTTGTTTTATTTTAATGCAATTAAATCACAGTGTAACAACACTGCCCTTTTAGTGGATATCTAAAGCAAATCCTTTGGCCAATTAGTATGATCTAAAGACTTAAACAGCCTTCAACTTTATAATTCAGGCATCCACATCTAAAATTGGTGGCATGGTCATAATTTGTGAGACATTATAAGGTACAGTATTTAGTTTTTAAAATTTCATTTTATTTGCATTTCTTAATATAGTTTAGTAGTATATAAAAATATTTTCCCTTCATGAGTATTATGCCTTTTCCTCTGAGGGAAAATTCGTAAAACCATGGCATGTGCCTAAAAATTTTTACACATTAAAAATGGTCAAGTTGGTATCTTAGATTTCTGTAATTGGTTTAGTTGGTGTATTAATTATTATAAGAGCTCTTCTGATACATTAAGATAATACATTTTATGTTTCTGTATTATTTTTCTTTAGTAATATAGTAAGTTGAGTTATGAAAATAGATTACATTTGAAAACTAAAATTCTGATAGTGATGTGATTAGTTAATTTAGTAGTGGCATATAATAAGCATTATGAATTCCTTTTTTCATTTAGGAAACTTCTTTTAGCTCTGAACCATTTAAGTATATTATTTTAAGTCAATTTTGAGAAATTACATGAATAGTTAAAAAATACAGGCATCTATTTTAATTTTGTTAAATTAGTTATTGACTTTAAAACAAACACACATAAATTTATAGGCTCCCATGTGTTCTTGGCATTTTGTAAACCTTAGAAAAGGGCTGTTACCCATTGCTTGCCCCAAAGGATAACAGCATTAATAAAGTTGAGTGCACATTAAACCAAGTTTTCAAGTGTCAAAATATTATTAGATGATGGCAGCATTAGAATTCTTAATCTGACATTTCTTTTTAAGTAGATTGATGTTGTTCCTTCATTAGTCTTATTGCATTGACAGCAGTGTGAATATTCATGAGTAGATGAATGAAGGCAGGAATGCAAAGGATTATAGTGTATCAAGACAAATTCAATTTCAGAAATGAAAACTTTTCCTAATAATTTTGAATAAGAGCCTACTTTGTACTAAATATAAATATAGTAAGTGTGAAAATGAACAAGATGCTATCTCTAATGCTGTTTATAAGTTACTAAAGGATTTGAACGTGGAACAGGATGTTTTGGTGAGGTAGAATCTGGATGTTCCAGTGCTTAGGGAAAGTGAAATTGAGCAACACCTTTCACTTCCCATCCAGATATCCATTTACCTTGACTGATTTGCCTAAAATAAATGGAGGAGCTAGAGAAATGAGATTTGAGTCTTGCCTACGTTGAGATTCAAACTTACAAACACTTGATAAACTGGAATGGCCTCATCAAAACTATTCAGATTGTTAAGACTATTTAGAATAATGAAACAACCATTTTTTGAATATCTGGCTGGAGTACCAAGTACTTTATAGACTGGTGACATAGTGATGCGCTGCATAGATTTGTAGCCCCCTGTCTCATAGAGCTTACAGTCTAGTGAGGAATGTTGAAATTAAAGTAATAAAGAAACAATTAATTACACTTGTGATGAAGGGTGTAAAAAAAAAAATCACAGGAACTATGAGAATATATACAGGATCCTGACCTAGTCTTTGGGGGTAAAGACACACTTCCTGAGGAAGTGATATTTAACCTGACACAGGAAAGAAGGCTAGGAGTTCTGTAGGTGAGCAGAATGGATAAGAGTATTCTCAGCAGATAGAACAGCATATGCTAAGGCCCTAAGGTGTGAAAGAAGAGAGTTATTCCCAGGAATTGAAAGAAGCTAAGGTAGAAAGTGAACTGGGGAGAATGGCATGTGGACAGAGGCTGGGAGACGAATTAAGGAGCCAAATCATTTAGGGCCCTGTGTGCCATTTTAAGGGTTTGATACTTTATTCTAAGCTATGGGAAACCGGATCCAGGAATAGCGCCTGGGGTCAGAGTGTAGTGGACTTCTGGTTATAGTGTAGCATCTGATACAGAAACCCACCTGGATCTCGCCCTGATGATAATACGCGGCTACCCAGGGGGAAAGGCTGTGTATATAAACTTAAAGGGCTGTAATACTAAACTCTGCCATGTAGGCGTCCAGCAACTTGCTGTTGGAATTGTTGGAAACATTTAGGCCAAATCACAGGTATGGGAGAAAAACCTCGTCACCTCTGAATGTCTAGAATAAATTTATCCTTGTTATTTAAACCTTTGTTTCTTCCTCAGAAAACTTTGTTTTCAGCTTTTTTTTTTTAAGGTGGTTTGGCCAAAAGTATTATTAACGCAGGTTCTAAGTATATCTTGTTTTGTTTTTAGTGTTACTATCTTATTTTAATTCATTTTTTCTTCCAGTTTTATTGAGATATAATTGACATACAGCACTGGGTAAATTTAAGGTGTAACAGCATAGTGATTTGACTTACACTTATCATGAATTTTTTTTAATGAGTTATAGTCAGTTCTAAGTATATCTTGAATTTCAAAAATTAAAATCTAGTTTAAATCTAAGTATGCCACCTAAACCAACAACTCAGTTTGCCTTGGACTATGAAAAATGAGATAACCAAATCCTTTCTTCCCATCCCTCCTGAAAAACAAACATAAAAACACAAAATAAATGGATGAATTGCTGAGATATCTTTAATTAGAAAAAAATCCCCATACTTATTAAAGGAGTATTTGGTTATTAGGGGAGGAAACATTTAAAATCACAAAATTTTAAGCAAGTCTGATTGACAGCCTTTTTCTTCTAATATTCATATCACTGTATGTCCTTGGGAAAAAAGCCATGCCTGAATATAGCTACAAGTTAAACTTTTGGATAATTAATAATAAATTTTTTTTTAAATTTTGAAGTTATTTTCCTGTGTTTATCTTGGTTTTTGGCGAGGACAAGAGCTTTGTTAACCTTTATATTTTACTTTTGCTCTCATGGTAGAGTGAAGGCTTAAAAGTGCATTTATCACCCTGGGGACTTGGAGGGTTGGTTGACAGTTCTGTTGGCACAGAGCATAATCAGTGGCACTACTTAAGGGAAGCGGCGGAACTGTTTTTTCACTTCTCTGAAAATAGTTTTTTTCCTTCTGAGTAGAATTTTGGTTTTAGTGGATTTTAATCAATTTATTCAGATTCCCTTAAAGCCTACGGGGTACAGATACGTAGATGGTCTTCAGGTGAGTGTATCACTTGGAGTTTTTCCACCTAGAAAGCCTTAAGGTCGCAGATAACATAAGATGTAGTAGACATCACTGTTCAGTGTCTTCAGCATCAGTCTTCCTATTTTTCAGTGAGGTTAAAGTTTGATACTTTGGGAATGAGTTCAGTTTATGCTTTCTAACTGTGGGACACATAGTCCCAATGTACCAGGGAGAATAATAAGCTACATAATAAGTCATAGTGTCATTTCCTATTGCATCAAAATGATCAGATTTATTCTTTAAAAGTGCTTAATAGTAGGGTTTCTCAAGCTTGGCACTAATGACATTTTGGGCAGGATAATTCTTTGTTGTGAGCGATGGGCTGTGCATGGTAAGATGTTTAGCTGCGTCTCTGGACTTACCTGTAGATGCCAGTAGCAACCCCTTCTCCCCTCCACCAGTTGTAACAACCAAAAATGTCTTCAGATAGTGCCAATATCTTCTGGTAGGCCAAATCACTCTCCTTTGAACACCCTTGCTTTATATAGTGAAATCATACAAGTGTATGTCATGAATTAAAATGAACAATCTGCATTTATTTTTAAATTATTTTTTATCAAGTTGAAAAAAAATCTGATACAGCTTTTACTAAGAGCCTTGTTTATACTAAATACAGTAGATGATTTCTTATATTAACAGTCTCTGAGCTTCTGCCCCTCTCCTAGCCCCTGCTTCTGAGAAGCAATGACTTTCTCTTCTTTTATCCATTTCATCTGGTATTTACCTCCGTATTTTGTCTCTATTTAATCAGTTTTAGACATTAACTATGTACTTCCCATACGAGATAGGATTTTAGCTCACTTATGCCACCTTTCATTTCTTATATCCTCCCAGTATAGTTTTGCAACAACTTTTAAAGTTTAATCCACAATCAATAGTCACATTATTATGACTATGAAAAAATATTGTTCACTGAGGTCAAATGATTTCCTTCCTTTCTTTAACTTTTTAATTTTTTCTTTTAAAAAGATCTTTAAAGAAATCTTCAATAAATATGTCTAACACCTCTCAATACTGTTTTCCTATGAGACCTGTCAAATAATAGGTCAGTTCTTTTCTCCTCTTAAAGACATCCCTTCTGGAGTCTTCTGAACTCCTTCCGCAGTCAAGACTAAGTTGCTCTTTAAGTTTGCTTAATTGCCAGTATCATGAGATTTCCCTTTGCTGTCATACTAGGAATTTTATTTGCTTGTCTTCTGTGTTGGGTCCCAATTTTCCTGGGTCTTAGATCTTCCTCCCATGTCTTGTTTCTTGTTTCATCTTTGTGGTACACATCCTCCAACAGGCTCCCTATGCATCCATTTCCTCAGCCTATCTGGACTCTTCATTTTGAACTTTCACCTCTACTTCATCATTTACCATTTGTCCTTTTCTGCTTTTCATGTTCATATATTTGGGTTTAAGGTTACAGATGTCTTAATTCAATTGAAGATGGAGTCTATTTCTCTTTCTTATTTGATTTCTAATTTGGGGTTGTTTTTTTAAGAGGCAAAGAAAGAAGCAAAAAAAATGTTTTTGCCTCCCCGAAACCAGAAGTCTTCATTACTTTCTAAGGTAAAGTGTGAGATTTTAAAGTACAGTGATTGCATGTGCGTTATTCCCACACTCACACATTCACACTTGAGCTCTGAATCAAACGTTCCTAACAATAATATTGCAAAGGCAGGACATAATAAATGGTTTTTAAAAAACAAACATGTTTGAAAGATAAGTTTGGATGTAATAATAAAAATCTAGATGGCAAAAGTATCATACTTCATTTGTTGGGCTGTGGAGGCAATAGAGTTTTAAGGTTTTAAGCATGTTTTCGGTATTTTCCTATACTCATGTAATCTTTTTTTTCTCACGTGCACACTTTTTCTTGCTTATGTTCGTTTTTACGTGTCATGGTGTTTAATCATGTGAAATCTGAGTCTGAACCTCCTCTCACTGGGATTAGCTCCTACTTTCTGTGCCTGCCATTGCCACAAAAATTCTGTACAACTTTCCCAGGGCCTCAGTGCTTAGGACTGCGTCTTCTGCGTCCACAAGCCTCCTCCATGAGAGATCTTGCTATCTTGCAGGTTGTATTTGAGTAGGTACAAGTCTCAGTCACTTGCTGAATGCAGCACTACTCATTCCCCTTAACAAAACCTTTAAATATTGGCGCATTCCTTTAAGAGCCTTGGGTTTCATTTACAGCCTCACGTTGCTTTCTTATATAAGACGGTATTTCATTTTGTTAGTTGTTATTGCTAGAAGGGTTTATTCATGGTATTTGGCTCTCATATGTGACTTTAACAAGGGAAGCTCTAGATTTTAAGATATATGTAAGAAATAATATTTGGACTCATAGAGGGCCAGTCATGCACTCATTCTGCAGATTACACCTCTAACATTTTACATAGTTCCCTTCAAATATGGCTCATAGGTTGCAAAGTGATCAAAAAATATTTTGAAGAATATTAAAGAGTGCTAATGTTATAATTTCTCAGAAAATTTGAGATCAATTTGCAGAAGTCATTTAGAAAAAGGTTGTTTCCAAACTGAACGCTGTTCTCTGTGTGTCCTGCCAATGTACATATTTTCATTGATATTTGATGAAAAAGTAGCCATGCCATGAGCTGAAGAAACTTGTAAGTCTCCTAAAATAATGTGTCCATGTATTGAGTAGTGTAGGTTAACCACCTTCAAAGAGAGTTGACCCAAGTGTTGAAACTCTGATCTGATATGAACAGCCGTTGTCTCTGTCATGTCATTACGGCTTCTTTCATTTACATGCAGCTGTGTATTACAACAGCATGTAGAGCCCACCCAAACCTATACCGATTTTTAGAAATAAGGGCCAAGTAATGACTCTAGCTCACTTACCTCTAATATATGATGCTTCTGTGTCCATTGTCATTTATTTCTTGAACCAGCTCTGTGAGGTAAGGTGGGCAGAGGAGGAAACTGAGAAAGAAAGCTAAATGGGGTACTGTGACTTGCTCAAGGTCAGACAACTGAGTGTTGAAGCTTTGAGTCCAGGCGATACGCTTTTTCCATTATATCTCTCAAAATAGAGTATAGCATGAATATATACATGTATATGTAGCATTTTCTAGAAATGATAATTTTAGCATTTTCAGGTTTACCTGGGCAATATTTTAGTATGAATAGCCTAATTAAATTGCCACAAAGCCTATTACTCTTAATTCTTCTTTAACTTAGCCCTTTACAGAATAAGCATATATTAGGTTGTTTCTTGGATGTCTTAAAGTAGTAAATGTTTTTTTTTTCTTTTAATAGAAAAATATTAATTTCTGCTTTTTTCCTAGGCTCTTATCTTAACAAATTGTTTTCCTAATTTAAAAAAATCAAGATCTCCACTACCTCGTCTAAAAATAAATAAACCTAGTTACCTCCCCCCACCAAAATAATTAAATAATATAATAATAAATGAAGCATAAAGCTATTAAAAAAAACTGCCTGCCTTTAAAAAAAATCAAGATCTACTACTGCATACTGACAGAGAGCAATATTTTTGCATTATTATTATCTAAAGCATATATTCAGGATTGTTTAATGTTACTGAGTTACCAATAAACTATTATAGTGTAGTAGCTAAATTGTTATAATCAGTTGAGGTTATATGTTATATGTTGAGAGCGAGAGGTGCATGATTTAGGGTGAATATATTTTGTTCTTTTTCTTTTATTTGAAATTTTTAGGCTATTTATTTCAATACTGACAATTTATGACACAAAGTTTAATGTAGATTTCTCTGCAAAGAGTATCTTACCCAAAGCAGTCTTAAAGCATATATGAGATAAATTATATTACTATTACTATGTCTGTTACTATGTCTTGATTCTTATTTCTTGGTAGATTATTCTGGTCAGTTCCTAGTGTAGTATAACAAGGAAAGTAATAATTGAAAACCATTTCTTGTACATGTCTGTGTGTGTGTGTGTGTGTTTGTGTGTGTGTGTATGTATGTGTGTTTTAAGTCTAAAAGGAAGCCTGGCTTCTTAACTCTTGGCAGAAACCCGTTTTTCCCCATTAAAAAAAATACATACACACACACACACACACACACACACACACACTATATTTTGGTTAACTTGATGTTTCAGAAATCTTGAAAACACGCCAGATGAAATAAAGCCAGCTATATTCCTTTTATACAGCTAAATTATTTCACATACAAGATCTTACACTGAGTTTAGAACTCTAACCATTGGAATTTATATTGTGATACTCTGATAAAAGTGTTTACACTGTGATGATATGGAGCAATAAATGTATCTAATGCACAGTCTCTGTCTACCAGATTTGGTTTGCTATAAATGTTTACGTTTTAAGTCCTGTACCTTGGCTACAGATAAAACTATTCTTGAGTGTTTGCTAGACAAATGTGTTTATTTTTCCGAGGCTAAGTTTTCTTAATATTTTTAATTAGTAAGTTTAGCTGATTATTTGTTCTTAGTCTTATTTCAAGGCCTGAACTTTTGTCATAAAGCTTACATAAAAGAAAAAAAGTATATTTTGCCTATATTGATTGTTTTTAGGAAGGTGTTTATTACTGAAATCATAATATATATTTATACAAATTGGAATAAATTCCACAGTCTTTCATATGAGGCAGAAGTAAAGTGAAGAGATGGATTTATAGTTCCAGCTCATATTTATCACACCATTTATTTCTTCAGAAGCTACTTATAAAACTTATGAAAGGCTACTCTTGTACAGAACTATTTAAGGCCAGCACTATTGGATTTGACTAAGTCAAAAAAATAATCTAATGTTCAAAACTGTGACTTAAATTTCTTGTTGACATATACAATATAATCCTTTTGGTTATTTTATATGTGTTACTGCTATGAGTAATATACCTGTTATACTGTTTCCAGTAAAACTGAGTCATTGGAGGACTTAAGGAACTTAGTGTTTCATCTCAAGTATATTGTAGTGGTAAAATCGGAAGCCATAGCCATATAACTTCTGCTTGAATGCTATATGGGTATTTTTGCGTAATTCCCTAGGTACTGTTTCAGTCTTGATTGTCTATCTTTGCTATTCAGGATGCCATCTCTACTTATATCAGGTTAGCCTTTGATGCAGAGATATTTTCAGTTGTCTAGGAACTACCATATTAAGGGTGTTTTTCATTTTGTGTGAACATTGAACTCCAGTTATGAAAAAAAGTACTTTGTGAATCAGTGCAACATCTGAACCAATGGGTTGCAAACACAAGCTGTTACAGGAGTTAACCGATTTATTTAAATGAGTGAGGTGGTTGAGGGTTGGCAAATATTTCAGATTATTTTAAACTACAGTAAAGGCCACACAAAAACAACTTTGGGCCTTCAGTTTGCAAGCTCTGATAAAATAATTTGCCTTCTCTCTGCTGTTCACACACCCCTCCAAAATTACACATACACTAATTTATTGGGGATGGGGTGCAAGTGGTTTAAACTCCTTCCAGAGTGTACAATTAAATATAGCTTTCTATTTTGGGAAAGCCTTGTAAAATGTATTCGAAAAATAATGTTAACTGGTCTAAAAGATCATCTTTCCAAACCACACTTGAGCTCACTTTATGGGGTTTACTTTCTGTCAAAACTTAGAAAAAACATTCACAGTTAACTTCCATAATATAAAATGTCTGTCTCATTAGGCATTAAAGAAGCACTGGTCAACAGGTATAATGCTGTTGGACTGTATAGCTAATGTGAATGTGGACATGACCTCCCAAATAGATCAAAGACTAATCTCTTTGACAGTTACAAGATGGCAGAGCTTGCCATGGGCCTTTTCCTGCTGCACATTGAAACTATTTGTTTGGAAAGCATGCCTGAGGGATGAGAATGTGTTTATAAGGATGAGCAGGTAAAAGTAAAAGGTTGTCTTTTGACATTTCAACTAATCCCTTCCAGCCTTTGGTTTACTTAACATTTAGGCTATTTGCTGGCAGGAGAAGCTGGCTTTTTCACATATGCTTTATGTCATTTCAAATTGCGCATTGATTTTCGTGCCTGGTAATTCCTAAGTGTACAATGAAATAGATTCTGATGTCATTAAAATGAGGTGTACTGGCTTTCTACCTTTTCCAAACCCTTAGTTTCACTTTCCCTAATTAAATGCGTTCCTCCAAAGACAATTTTGGAATTAAATTTTTAAAAATCTTCTTCTTTATATAATAAGTATCTCAAATATTTCTATATATTTTACTTCTGAAAGTATTTTTGCTTTTTCTTTACTTTTTACCTAAAATAATTTCCCTAAGTAAAATATCAGCAGTAGTATTTTAAAGGCTATTTGGATTGTAAAAAGTATTTGAAAATTTGCAAGAAGTTGAAATAATGTAGTCATACATAAAAGTTAATTCATTTTAATGAAAAATAAAAGACCAAAGAGAGAGAATTTCATTTAATCTAATGTTTGCTACATTACCTCTAAATGTTTCATTTATAATTAATATTGCTAAAGCAACTGTTTTCATAGGCAGAGTCATCATTATAAAGTATTTGTCTCAATATAGTACAGGAAATTTGGAAAATCCTTAAGCTATTATGTCTGACAAGGGATAAATGCAAATTTAGGGGAGTGGAATACTGTTAATATAGAGAAATGCTTAGTTACATTTTGAGAGATCGGTAAGAACTGTGTATTTTTCCCAGTTGGATAGACTTTTAAAAGTAGTCTCATAATCTCTAAATATTATAACATACTTCATTGCTGAGTTGTCAGATTTTTTAAAAAATATCTAATATTTCCTATGGTGCCATATTATTTACTATTTATATTACTTTAAAAAGCATAGTCTATGGCACTTAGAGGAAAGTTTACCTCCTTTATCTTCTAGTTATAAAGCTTTAATTTAGACATTTTACAGGTTCTTTTGAGGGAATATAAAATAAAATGTCTTACCTACCAGTTGGAAAGCTACTTGTCAGAAGTGTACTTATATATACGTCAGAAGGTTAATAGTATTATAGACTGTCTTAAAGAGACTGCTTTCTCTTGAGTAGTTCTACAACTTCTTAAAACTATAAATTGTTCATTTGTCTTGAATGTCCAAATTTTTTTCAAGAAAATAATAACTTTCATATGTTTCATCAGGCTTGTACTACAAAAATATACTATTTGATAAATACTTGTCCAGGAATACCACATGGGGTCCTTAAAAACTGCCTAACTGAAGGAAGAAATTCCTACTGTTTCACATTGGATTAACTAGTTGCTAGGAATTATAGTCCACTTGTGAACTTCCAATACTAGCAGTTTGATATAGATGAATAAATTGTTGTCATTAAATTTGAGAACCATTTTTTTATTTTAAGTAAATTTTATTACACATTCCATTTTTAAATACGAAAAGTCAGCCGTAACAGAATTGACTTACCTGTGATCACTCAGAGAAGCTGTACACTGTCCTGACTCTGGAGTTTTCACTCTTAAGAGAAGAAGCTTTGGAGATAGACTAGGTTCAAATCTCAGCTTTGCTGCTTACAGACTGGGTCACCTTCCACATGTTACTTAATTTTTTAAACCTTATTTTTCTAATCTGTAAAATGGGGTAACAATATCTACCTCTTAAGATTGACGTGAGGGCTAGATGAGGTGATAATACCTATTAAGTACTGCACTGTGCATGGAACATTATAGCAGCTCGATAGATGTTGTTATCATTTATTATTAATAAGATCTTTGGTTCCCCACTTTTCCAGTTTTGACTTTCTCATTAGCTAACTCATTATCAATTTCTGTTCTTGGTTTAGAAATTATTTCTTTAATGTGGATTAAGCCAAGTTTATCATCTTCCTTAAACATACTTCTCTTTTTACCTTCTGGATTACTGTATTTCTTCTCTCAGTATCTGGAAACTTTGCAGTCATTTTTTGACTTTTCCTCTTTAGTAAGCCCACATCTACTTTGTCACTTAAGTTCTATAACTTCACAGTGTGTTAACGAACTAGGCCTCTTTTCCATTCCCTTTGCCTGTCCAGGTAAGGCCCTCATTATTCTTGCACCAAATTCATAGCATGTCATGTCTCCATTCCTCACCTCCTCTTACTTCTGTACACTGTCATCAAAGTTAATATTTTAACACTTGTGTTTACTTGATGGCCTCTGGTACTCATATTCTTTTCTGTTCTTTGTAAGCTCTTGCAAGGCAGAAAAATAATTTTTAGCTCTTTATGTTCCTAGTGCCTCTCACAGCTGCCTTGCACACAGCCAAAATAATGAATATTGACTGGAATTCAGTGGGGTTTTTTTAAGTTACCCAAAATTTCTTCTTCCCATTATATCAATTTTTCTACTTTTAATGCTATATTTTAAATGTTTCTACAACATTACTTCTACTTAAGTTCTCTTTTTTTGAGCCTTATTGAGGCATAATTGACTCTGTAGCATTCCTGAGAGCAGCTTAAAACATAACTCCTTTTTTTCATTCAATTAGTGTATGAAAAATATAAAATAATATATAATTTCCTTTCACTCAGAACTTGCATTTTACTCTTTACAGGAGAACTTTTTACAGGAAAAAGCTCATTAACTTATATATTTGAATAGGTCAATCTGATTTGTGTATACCATACGTTTTGACCTTGTATAAAAGTAGTTCACTTTGGGGATGATGTAATTTTTATTTTTAAGATTTTTATGACAACCACATGAAGGCTAGGTATGTGGTTCCCTTTGGTGTGACATTTCTTTTAATAGGAATGTAATCTTATGCCCTTAATTAATTATGAGTCTCTTTGAAAAGGAGAATAATATCAAATTCAACGGCTAGATAGCAGAATTTATTATGATTTCTTTTCCAGCAAAGAAGCAGAAGTTTAATTTAACATAGTCTCTGTGTGTTATTGCCTAGATAGAAAATAAATGTAGATTCAATCATTTGGAAAAGTGAGAAATTCTTGACATCCTTTAATAGTGGAACCTTTGAGGCACTAAATACTGTATCAAGGGTATTAGTACTGTTTCAACTCTGAATTGTAAATTTGTTTAGATCATCACTGGCTACTTTCATATACTTTGATTCTTTTACACCAATATCTTTGGTATGTATGAAGTTATTTTGCTGTTATTGATGTGTTTCATTATTTCTGTTGATCTGCCTTAAGGTTTACTAATTCTCCTGCCTTTTTCAATATGCTGTTAAACCCATCCAATGAATTTATTTTTATTTTTATTTTTTATTTTTTTAGTTACTGTATCTTTCAAGTGCAAAAATTCCATTTGGGTCTTTTTTGTATTCCCACTTCTCTGCTGAGATTCTTTAAAGTTCATTCATTAAGCCATATGTTTTAAAGTTATTTAAATATGTTTATATCAGCTACTTTAAAGTCTTTGCTGCTTCCAGCAGCTGAGCCCTTTCTAGATTGGTTTCTGTTGACGGCCTGGTTTTTCCTTGATTATGGATCATTTTTCTAGTAGTTTCTATTGTATGGTGAACATTGTGAATGGTACATAATAGAGATTCTGGATTCTTTTATCATACTGTGAAGAATACTGATTTTTGTTCAAGTAGTAGCTGATGATCTTGACCTTGAGTGGGCACAATTTGACAATTTTATAGGGGAGATCTGGGAAGAGCTCAAAGTATGTGATCTTTAAACTGTCTCCCCTGTGGTTCTTGTCAGGGTTTTGTTTAAGTTTTGGTGGGGGGGCTACTTTAAAATTGGCATTGCTCTAAATGGTGGTCCTTATTCCTAACATGACACCTGGCCATTGTAAGTGTGTATATGTGTATTTAAATAAAAGACTTGGTTTTTTATTTAAAATATATCCCTTGGCTAAATTTCCACATCAAAACATATAAATCTATTTCTTCTTATATAATAACAATTTTTCTCTCAGGATAAATGTAATATATTTAGTTGATCCACTTGAGGTACGTTTAAGTTGTTTCTTATTTTTCCTCAATACAAACAAAGATGCAGTGAATATCCTTGTACTTGGGGGAAATATAAACACATTTGATAAATATGTGTCAGTATTCTATCAATGCAAACAATGGAAATGTTAAATTTACATTTCTTGGTTTACTGGTAAAATTGAGCATCTTTTCATGTGGGTTACCAGCCACTTATCATCTATCTTTGATGCTCTTGCTTTCTCACAGATTGTTTATTTTTAGTAGTCAGATTTTGTTATTGTGTATGAGCTCATGTGTATTAGATAACAGAACTTTTTCTCCAGTTTTTCACTTGCCTTTGAATGCTATTTATGGTGTTCTGAGGCTGTGAAAGACTTCTTTAATTGGGAGTTAAGAGGTCCCATCCTTCCAAAACCAGGATCAAGGCCAGCAGAAAGTTTACCCCAGCACTGTATGGACCTTTTTTTCCCCCTCAGTTTTTTTACGGTATAATTGACAAATAAAAGTTGCATATACTTAAGGTGTAAAATGTGGTGACTTAATATGCTTATATATTGTAAAGTTACTATTAGGTTAATTAACACAACCATCACCTCACATACTTACCATTTCTTCAGTGTGTGGTGAGAACACTTAAACTCTTAGCAAATTTCAAGTATATAATATATTACTATTGAATATAGTCACCATGCTATATATTCAAATCCTAGAACTTAATCGTATTATAACTGAAAATAACTGATAGTTTATACTCTTTAACCAATATTTTGCCATTTCCTCCACCCCACCCCCCACTGCCAATCACCGTGCTACTCTGGGATTCAATGTGTTCAATGTTTTTGGATGCCATGAATAAGTGCGGTCATAGCTGTATTTGTGTCTGGCTTATTTCACTTAGTATAACATCCTCCAGGTTCATCTATGTTGTTGCAAATGGCAGAATTTCCTCTTTTATGGCCGAATAATACTCCACTGTATACAGATACACACACATACATATTTACATTTTCTTTATCCATTCATTTATCAGTGGACAGTTAGATTGTTTCCATATCTTGCCTATGTGAAGAACGTTGCAGTGAATATGGGAGTGTACACATCTCTTTAAGACAGTAATTTTATTTCTTTTAGCTATATACCGAGCAGTGGTATTGCTGGATTATATGGTAGTTCTATTTTTAATTCTTTGGGGAACCTCCATACTGTTTTCCATTAATGGCTGTACCAATTTACATTACCACCAGCAGTGTATAATGGTTCTCTTTACTCCATACCCTTGCCAGCACTTATCTCTTGTCTTTTTTCTAAAAGCCATCTTAACAGGTGTTAGGTGATATATTATTGTGGTTTTAATTTGCATTTTCCTGATGAATAGTGAGGTTAAACACTTTTCATATACCCAGTGGCCATTTGTATGTCTTCTTTGGAATAGTGTCTGTTTATTCAGGCCTTCTGCTTAAGTTTTTAATCAGAATTTCTTTTGCTTTTGTTTCTGCTTTTTTTTTTTTTTTTAGTTGTTGGTTACATGAATTCCTTATATATTCTGGCTATAAACCTCTTATCAGATGTATAGATTGCAAATATTTTCTCTGTTCCGTAGGCTGTCTTTTCATTTTGTCGATTGTTTCTTTTTCTGTGCAGAAGCGTTTTAGCTTGATGTAGCCCTACTTGTTTATTTTTGCTTTTATTGCTTGTGCTTTTGATATTTTCTTCTAGAAGTTTTATGATCTCAGATCATACATTTAAATCTTTAATTCATTTTGAGTTGATTTTTATATATATGGTGTAATGTAAGGATCCAGTTTCATTCTTTGGCATGTGAATATCCAGTTTTCCCACCATCATTCCTAAAGAGACTATCCTTTCCCCTTTGTGTTTTCTTGGTGCCCTTGTTAAAGGTTAGTTAACAATATAGGCATAAGTTTATTTCTGAACTGTCTAGTCTGTTCCATTGACCTGTGTATCTGATTTTATCCCAGTACAGTACTGTTTTGATTACTGAAGTTTTGTAATATAGTTTCAAATCAGGAAGTGTGTTGTCTCCAGCTTTGTCCTTCTTAACATTGCTCTTGCTATTTGGGGTCTTTTGCAGTTACATACAAATTTTAGAATTGTTTTTTACATTTCTGTAAAAAATGTCATTTGAATTTTGATAAAGATTTTATTGAATCTGTAGATTACTTTGGGTAATAAGGATATTCAAACAATACTAATTATTCCAATCCATAAACACAAGATCTCTCTATGTATTTGTGTTTTTCCGATTTTAACCAATGTCTTACAGTTTTTAGTGCAAAGATTTTTCACCTCCTTGCAATTTATTACAGAGTATTTTATTCTTTATGATGCTGTTATAAATGGGATTGTTTTCGTAATTAATTTCTTTCTTCCTTTCTTTCTTTCTTTCTTTCTTTCTTTCTTTCTTTCTTTCTTTCTTTCTTTCTTTCTTTCTTTGGATAGTTTGTTGTTAGTGTATAGAAACACAACTAATTTTGTATCCTGCAAACTTACTGAATTCATTTATTAGTTCTAAGAGTTTTTTGGTAGAGTCTTTAGGGTTTTTCACACATAAGATCATGCCGTCTGCAAATAGAGACTGTTTTATTCCTTCCTTTCTGATTTGGATGCCTTTCATTACTACTCTGGCTAAGACTTTTAGTACTTTGTTGAATAGAAGTGCTAAGAGTGAGCACCTTTGTCTTGTTCCTGATCTTAGAGGAAAAACTTTCAGCCCTTCACTATTAAGTATGATGTTATCTGTGGTCTTATCTATGTGGTCTTTATTATGTTGAAATCTATGCCTCATTCCTTCTATACCTAATTTGTTGAGGATTTTTATGACAAAAGGGGGTTGTATTTTCTCAAATGCTTTTTCTGCATCTATTGAGATAATAATATGACTTTTATCCTTTATTGTGTTAGAGTGGTATATCACATTTATTGATTAATGTATGTTGAACCAATTTATTTCAGGATAAATCCCACTTGATTGTGGTGTGTGATGTACTGTTGAATTCAGTTTGCTAGTACTTTGTTGAGGATTTTTACAACTATGTTTATCAGGATACTGTAGTGTAATTTTCTTTCTTTTTTTTAACTTTTTTTTAAATTGAAGTATAGTCAGTTTACAATGTTGTGTCAATTTCTGGTGTACAGCACAATGCTTCAGTCATCCTTGAGTGTATACCAATATTCATTTTTATATTCTTTTTCACTGTAAGCTACTACAAGATATCAAATACAGTTCCCTGTGCTATACAGTATAAACTTGTTTATTTCTTTTATATATACCAGTCAGTTTCTGCAAATCTCAAACTCCCAATTTATCCCTTCCCACCCTCTTTCCCCCTGGTAACCATGAGTTTGTTTTCTGTATCTGTGAGTCTGTTTCTGTTTTATAAACAATAGTGTCCCTACCTGGTTTTGGTATGAGAGTAATGCTGGCCTCTTAAACTGAGTTTGGAAGTATTTCCTCCTCTTCAGTATTTCAGAAGCATTTGAAAAGAACTGGTATTAATTCTTCCTTGAATGTTGGTAGAATTCATCAATGAAGTCATCTAGTCCTGAGCTTTCTTCGTTTGGGAGGTTTTTGATTAGTGGTTTAATGTCCTTTCTTGTTATAGGCCTGTTCAGATTTTCTATATCTTTATGATTTAGTTCGGTAGGTTGATTGTTTCTAGAAATTTATCCATTTCTTTTAAGTAATCCAATTTTTTGGTATATAATTAATTATTCCTAGTAGTCTCTTAGGATTCTTTGTATTTCTGTAGTTCAGTTGTAATCTGTGCTTTCATTTATAATTTTAAGTTCTTTTTTTTTTTTTTTTTGCTTAGGTTAACTAGCAAAAATTTATGTTTTATTTTTCTTTAAAAAAGCAACTGTTAGTTTCATTGATCTTTTCCATTGTTTTTTTCTAGTCTGTTTCATTTAATTTTTCCCCTCATCTTAGTTGTTCCCTTCCTTCTCCTAACTTTGACATTAGCTTGTTCTTTTTTCTTCTAGTTTCTGAAGACATAAAGTTATGTCGTTAATTTGAAATCTTTGTTTTTTCTTAATGTAGGCAGTTTTTGCTATAAATTTCTCTCTTTGAACTGCTTTTGCTACATCCCATTGTTTTGGCTTGTTGTGTTTCCATTTTCATTTGTATCAAGTTACTTTTTGACTTTGCTTTTGAGTTCTTCTTTGACCCATTGATGTTCAGGTGTGTGTTCTTTAATTTATACATACTTGTGCATATTTCAGTTTTCTCATGTTAATTTCTAATTTCATGCAATTGTGGTTGGAAAAGACACATGATGTGATTTCAATCTTAAATTTCTTAAGACTTATTTTGCAGCCCAGCATATAATCAATCTTGAAGAATGTTCCATGTGCACTTGAGAAGAATGTGTGTTCTATGCTGTTTATTTAAACCAAATCATAACAATAATTCCATTAAATGTAAATGGCCTAAACATCCCAATTAAAAAACAGGGATTATCAGGCTGGAATAACATAAAAAGAATGAACTATTGATGTATGTTTCAAAATGAATGATTTCAAAATCATTACGCTAAATGAAAAAAGACAGACACAGATCACATACTATATAATAACATTTACATAGAATTCTCAAAAAGGTAAAACAGAAAGCAGATCATTGGTTGACACGATCAGCAATGAAGGGAATTGCATATAGAGGGATAGGAGGGAGTTTTTGGGTACTGAAAATATTCTGAATTATGACTGTGGTGGTGATTACATGACTATGTTTTTAAAAACTTATTTACACGTACATTGGAAGTTTGTGAATTTTATCATATATAAATTATTTCTCAATAAAACTGATATCATCACATAACTAATTATGCATATAGGAATTTAGGTAATATGAAGATGAGTAGGAATGTTTTAAATGAACTGAATAATGTTTAGTACTGTAAAACAAAATCTTTCTACCCCAATTAAGTGATATTGAAAATGTTAGAAGTTAATATGATTTTTTTAAATGAGCTTTAATTATCTACTGTATTTTTTATGTATTTTTAAATTATTAGGTTGAACTAAAGCGACAGTATAATGACCAGCATTCAAAATTAAGAGGTCTTTTACCAGGTCGTCAATGGTATGAAATTCAAGCATATAGGGCCTTAAACCAGGCCCTAGGTAGGTGAGTGGAATGAAATTTAAGGTAACATTACTGTAATATTATCTCTGACCCAGGCTATATGGAGAGCTAGTCTTGCTACTTTATTCCTTGTAATAAATTTTATAAATTTTATTTCATTAGAACCCTAGGAACCTGGTATATTTTCAATGATGTCAGAAATGAAAGTTGAAAAGAGTGGAATAAATGAAGTAAAAAATAAGACTCAATATTTGCTAAAGTTTAAAGATTTATGATTGGTCAATGAATGTACAGCAAAAGTGCTCAGTAAATATTTGTAGAAACTCACCACCAAACAATAACAGTTTTATCTTCTGAACATAATAACCTAGATGATGATTTTATGGGTAAAAAGCAAACCATTTAAGAAACAGTCAACAAAGTGTTCATGGCACCAAAGAATTAACACCAACTAACAATAAAATTTCATTATAATATTCCTTTTTCTAAAGATTCTGGTCCATTAAGTTTTGTGCTTTGTGGAACTAGTTTTTAAATCACCATTTTAGACCATAATTTCATATTGTAGGACATAAACACTTTAAATTTATAAACACTATAATTATTGGATTTTTAATAACCTAATTTAACATTTCATGTTCTCTTTTTATGAAATATAATTAGTTTAACCATGTAATAATTTTTTTCCCGTGAAGCTGTTCAAATAAAAATCAGAAAGTTCAAATAGAAAAACATGAGTTAAAGTAACATCATGAAAACCCAGCCATTTGATACATTTTTAGTTCAGCCAGAAGGCACACAGCTCCTCGTTGTCTGCCCTAACCAATCCAGAATTTAGATTTTTCTCAAGTTTCTTGTTTACTTACATTAACTCATTTACACATAGGCAGACCAGGTTGCATTTCAGTTCAGAGTTACATGTGCTGATGACATAGGCTTCAACAGCTGGATTTAAATCCCAGAACACATCACTTACTCTCCTCCGCCTTATTTCAGAGTGGTATCCTACAGTTGTTTCTCTTCAAACTGAATGATTCAGTTCTGTGTTGAAATTGATATAGTTAAGCTGCTGCCCTTCTCTGCTTAGAAACCCCACTGGTACCTGGCATCAAATTGCACTGGAAATTGTTCTTGAGACGTTTCATCTACTTACTCTTTCTCTCCCTGTGGATTGACCTATTTTGTTTTGTTTTATTTGAATTTTAATATCCAGCAAATAGTTTGTAGGGGAGCCTGAATATTTATTTAAAATTCTTGACTTTTAGTCACTCTTAATTTAAGGAAAACAGATGTTTTTACCTCAGTTGATTATTTTTCCTCTTAATATAAGCATTGCCTTGAATTTCAAGAAACTATTTGAAGCAGAAGTACATTTGTATCCTACTTTGTCATTTATAAGCATTTTCTACATATACAAAACAGGTTGTGAGCGATAAAATTGCTTGTCTGACGTCACATAGCTACTAAATGGGCCTTCACACCTTGACTTCACCTACATTTAAAATCTTGAGGCCTGCTTTTTCATCCTTATGCCCTCCTTCTATCCACTGAAGTTCTCACTATTAAATATAAACATCTCACTGTTGACCATTAAATATACCATATCCTTTCATTACTCTCTGCCTTGGCATACAAGTTACCATGCAATTCATCTGGCAAGTTTACCAGTCAAAACCTAGTTGAAGAGGTCATGTCCTTTATGAAGACTTCATTTCTCCAACTAGAGTTATTTACTCCTTAGGGAACCCATGGCATTTTATACCTATCTCTATTATAGTATATATCTTACTGTATTGGAATAGCCTGTTTATATGTCTGTCTCCTTCCCTAAACATGAGTTACACATTTTTGATGTGTCTCATCTGGGGGCATAGTTGCACAATAAATTCTTATTGAATTAGTGAACATTGCCAGGTTCAGTGCTTTTTCCAATTATACCGTATTGGCCAGAGAGCTTCTAAAGCTTCAAAACATACTTTTCTAGGATTTCAGAAAAAGCCTATATTTATAATATTGATATATAATAGTATAGTTTCAATATTTTGTTAGTTTAGAAATGGATAGCCCAGCTGTCATACTGATTTTCAGGGAAGCAGTATCAACAAGTAGCAACTCATTACCAAGAAACAGCCACTTAAAAATCAAACGAATGTTTTACATCATTTGATAAAGCTCATAATGTGTATTGATCGACATAGAAGGTGCTCATTATACTGAGGCACTCTTCTTATAAGGGATATGTCTGGAAGGTCTAAAGTCAGCGGAAACAAATTGAGTTTAAAAAAATGTTATCTTTTTTTTTAAGCCCACATGGGACTGTTAGAGTATTTGAAGTAATATAAGTCTATGAAATGTAATAACAGCCTTCAGGAATGTACCAGATGGTTTTGTGACCAGGTTACAACTGCACTATAAGTTTCCAAACGGGTCTGCCTTACTAAAGTATAATCTTTGTCTCAAGTGGGCATAATTCATTTGAGCAAGGCAGTATGAAAACAATGGAAAAAAGAAAAGGTGAAACCTTTTTCTATGAACTGTTTTGTTAACTTAAATGCCTCTCTGCCAAAGGATATTTTAAACATAAACCAAAGTGGGACCAAAATAGAGTAGCACCCTGACTTTGCATTGATTTTCAACACTGCTCTATACTATTGGCAATATCCATCTTCCTATCCTGCCTAATTTTATGGTCTGATGTCTCAGAACCTGTGGATTACTTTAAAATATCAAAAAAGTATGTCATATAAAATTTAGATTTTTAAAGTCTGTGGAGAAATCAAACATTTATGCTAATTTTCACCCCCTCTCAAAATCCCATGAGAGTAAAGGAATAAAAATGTCAAACCTACAAAGTTAAAAAAGAGGAGACAATGACAGATGAGTTGTCAATAAATTTTGAACACTGGAAAAGAGATGAATGATTGAATGACTTAGCAGGCAAGAGAAAGCTGAAATTTAAATCTGTAGTCGTGAAAGCTAGCATGGTCCTCCAGATTCAAGCATGGAAAAGCTTAGGGCTTAGGGGCACTCTCAAGTGTCAATTAAAGTAGAGTTAAACTGAAGAAGATTGGTTGCAAGTTAGTGTAAGAAGTGACGAGACAGCCCCCTCCCCCACCTAGGTGTACTCTGTATAGAAAGAACTATAGAGCCTATCTATTCTTTAACTACAGGTACAGCTAAGGATGTATTAGTAAAGATAGCGGTAAGAAAAGTCTTCCTACTAGATGTAAGAACTCCATCCTCTTTTTCTTCTCAGCTCTGAGTAGGCAGACAATCAATCTTTTATCTTCAAGGCAGGAAAGTGCAGTGTTCCTCTTTAAGAAAACTGACCACCCCATGAATAAGGGGCTACAGATAGTAACATAGTGGTCCTGTTCCTACCAGATTACCTTACTGCAAAGCCTTCCAGCCCATAAGCCCCACCAGTGTATGCAGAGATGCCAATCAGCGTTTTAGTGCCTTACTCTTAAATAAATGCAGGGTCTTCACCGGATATTCAGAGAAAGTCTGTGACATGAAAAAGAGAACCCAAAATAATAGCAAATAAAAGCCCTAGAGAACAAAAATAGGGTGGAGAAACTTGCAGAAAACAGAAACAGGGGTTGGCAAACTTTTTCTGTAATGGTCTGCACAGTATGTATTTTATGCTTTTAGGCCACATGATCCATATTCTTTTTTCTTTTTCTTTAACCTTTAAAATGTAAATACCATTCCTAGATTGTAGGCTGCACAAAAACATGATATGGACCAGGTTTTCCCTGTGGGTTCTAGTTTGCCAACCCTTGGATAGAAGAAATTAAAAAAAAATTATATTGGTAATATCCATAGGGAAGTAAGATATTACCTCCATAAAACTGGAACAGAAGATAAGAAAAAACTCCTAAACATTAACACGGTAGCAACAAATTTAAATGCAGAATTGGGCTTAGAAGATAAAATTGAAATTTCTCACATCCAAAAGTCAAAGAGAGAGAAAATGGGAAAGGAGAACCAGAAAATGAGAGAGTCTGTATGCAGGAACCAACTTCTGATAAATAGGAGATTCATCAGAAGATAATGGAGACTCATATGAAGAGATGAGAGAAGTAGAAGAAAAGAACATATCAAAGAAATAATTCAAGAAAAATGCTCAGAATTAAAGGATATAATTTCCTGATTGAAAGGGCCCACGCAAGCACCAGTAAAGGGCAGAAAGCTACAAAGCATCTCACTGTGCAGTTTCAAAGTACCTGAGATAAGAAAAGGTCCTGAACCCTTCCAGAGGGAAAAAGACAAGTCTCATACAGAGATGTGAAATCAGCATTGAAACAGACTTCTTAAAAGCAGCACTGGAAGCTAGAAGACAGATGAAAATTATCTTCAGATTTTTGAGGAAAATTTTTGACTTGCAATCTAAGTTCTAAGCAGCCCAAATGATCAATAAATAAGACAGAATAAAGCCTTCATTATGAAGGGACCCAATTCAGTACTAAAGGCCTTAAAACATTTGCTTCAAATACACACTTTCTCAGAATTCTATTGGAAGAAATTCTCCATCAATGAAGAGAACATTCAGAAAGAGGAATACCGAGGATGCAGGAAACTGAAGTTCCAATTCAGAACAATGCAAAAGAGAATTCCCAGAAGAATCAGGAAAGCAAGCTCTGGGATGACATCTGAACAGCAGCCCCATAGTAGTTAGTCTAGATTGGTTTCCAAGGATGGAAGGTTTGCCTATACTGAGAAAAATTTTTAACAGCTGTGACAAAATTTATGAATTAACTAATGATAGAAAACATAGAAAAATAAGCAAAAAAGGAGACCGTTATTAACTCCAGGGCAGACAAAAACATCTTGTACAAGAAAGGAAATGTAATCATAGTACACCGTGTGATTCATCTGTAAATGGTAATCCAGTGCATATTGACTTACATAAAAATTGTGATATAACTCGACAAAGAAAATGGAGAGGTAGTGAAGTTATCAGTGATATGAGATGAACATCTTTTATAAGAAGAGTCGATACATAATTGCTAATGCTTAAAAATCAAAAAGTAGTAGTAGTACAGATGTTATTTAGAAATATGGAGGTAAATGACCATCAAAACTATCTAAGATATTTTAAAGTAATTGTTCCTGAGGATTGGGAACTGGAGATGTGTAGATGGCTAGGTAAAAGAGAATTCTGTTTTTTATTTAAACTATTATAATACTAATTGACTTTTAAACTATGCTGTGTGTTTGATTAAAAAAATTAAAATTTACAAAGCTAAAATTCACGTTTTAAAAACAGTCTGGAGGTTTCAATTCTAGATAAGATAGAGTAAGTACATCCTGTACTGCCTTTAAAACCTAGACAGAATGCTTTGGAACCACTATTTGAGTATATGAAAAGTAAAATAGTAGTAGGCAGACTGGGGAAGAAGACCACAGTTCAAAATACCAGTGAACTGGTTGGAGTAACTATATTAATATAAAGGCAAAGTAGAGAGAAAAAAAAAAAGCCTGCTGAGATTTTGATTGGGACTGTGTTGAATGTTTAGATCAATTCAGGGAGACTTGACATATTAAAAAAAAAAAGACAAAGTAGAATTCAGAGCAAAGATTACAGGGGTGTTAAAAAGGAAAATTACATAATGATGAAGGATCAATTTGTCAAAAAGACATAATAATTCTAAATGTCTATGCACCTAAAAACAGAGCTTCAAAATACATGACCCCCAAACTGACATCTGAATAGAGATATAGACAATTCCCCAAGTATAGTTGGAGACTTCAAAATTCCTCCCTCAGTAATAGTTAGAAGTAGTAGACAGAAAGCCAATAAAGAGATAGAAGGCTTGAACAATGTTATTAACCATTAGATTGAATTGATATTATACAGCACTGCAGCCAACAATAGCAGAAAGAACACAAGGGACATTTACCAATATAGACTTTATCCTGGGTGATAAAAAAAATTTTTTTTAAAGATTTGAAATCATAATCAGTTGTTCTCTGACTATACTAGAAAAAAACAAACTAGAAATCAATAAAAAAAAAAACCCAAAATGTCCAAATACCTGGAAATTAAGAACATACTTCTAAAAAAAAATCCATGAGTAAAACAGGAAGTCTTAGGAAAATTAGAAATATTTTAAACTAGTCAGAAGTGAAAATCAACATATTAAAATTCTTGGGCCGCAGTTACAGCAGTGCTCAGTGGCAAATTTATATCATTAAATGTTTACTTTCAAAAGCAAGAAAGAGCTCAAATCAGTTATCTAAGCTCCTACATTAAGAAGCTAGAAGGGGTTGGGGGTATGGCTGAGTGGCAGAGTGCATGTTTAGCATGCATGAGGTCCTGGTTCTATCCCTAGTACCTCCATCAAAAACAAAAACAAAAAAACTAGAAAAAGAAGAACAAAATAAATGTAAAGCAAACAGAAAAAAAGGAAATAATAAAGGTAATAATATAAATCAATGAAATCAATGAAGCTAAAAAATAAAATATTTTTAAAAGATCAATAAAATCTAAAAACATATAGATAAATTGACAAAGAAAAAGAAGCCACAAATTACCAATATCTGAAATAAAAGAGGTGATATTACTACATATCCTGCAGACATTCAAAGGATAGTGTGGGAAAATTCTGTACACACATGTTCAGCAACTTAAGTGAAATGGACTACTTCCTGAATACCCATGAAGTACCAAACTTGCTCAAGATGAAATTGGTAACAGAATAGTCTTCTATATATTGAATAAATTTAATGTTTAGTTAAAAATTCTCTGAAAAAAATCTCCACCCAGATGGGTTCACTAGCAAATATTACCAAACATTTAAAGAAGAAATAACACCAATTCTCTTTTCTAAAAAAAAAGATAACAGATTCATTTTCTAAGGCCTACACTATCCTACCAAAACTAGATGGAGAGAATATTTTAAAAAGAAAGAAAACTACAAACTGTCATGAATATGGGTGAAAATGTTCTTAACAAAATATTAGCAAATTGAGCGAGATCCATGAAAATGACTAAGTAAAGATCATTTTCTCCTAAGTTTGAGAATAAAATAAGAATGTTCACCCTCACCACTTGTATTTAATATTGTATTAGAGGATTTAGACAGGGCAATTAGGCAAGAAAAAGAAAGAAAAGATACCCAGATTGGAAAAAGAAGTAAAATTGTCTTTAAATTTGCAAATGACATGATATGCTACATAGAAATCCTAAGGAATCCATAAAAAATTATTAGAGCTAAAACAAGTTCAGCAAGGTTATAGGATACATATTCACTATACAAATATCAATTGCATTTTTATGCGCTAGGAGTGAACAATCCAAAAATGAAATCAAGTAAATTCCATTTACAGCAGCATCAAAAAGAACAAAATGCTGAGGAACAGCTTTAAGTGAAAGGACACTCACTGAAATCTTCAAAATATTATTGAAGGAAACTTCTAAATAAATGGAAGAATTCCATGACGATGAATTGGAAGACTTATTATTGTTAAGATAGCATGTAATAATTTTAAAGTAAAACAATTAGCACATTGAATCCAATAATCTATAAAAAGGATAATGAACCATGACCATGTGTGGTTATTTTAAGAATGAAAGGCAGGCAAGCTCAATATTTGAAATTTGTCCTGTGGAATCTATCATAGGAACAATCTAAAAAGAACAATTTCATGGCTGAATCAATTGGCACCAAAACATTTTTTACAAAATTAAACATTCACTTATGACACAAACTCATTAAGCTAGAATAAAGGTCATCATAAAATCTACAGGTAATATAATACTTAAGGTATAAAAAAATAGTCTCTGAAGGAAGGTTTTAGACAGTACTTTCTATAATTTTCTTGACTTTCAAAATAGAATGCATATAACATCTTTGGATATAAGTTACTAGCAGTTGGCAAAAGGAGGGGATTTTTTTACACACCTACTTTGGTACATTTTGTTGAGTAGTTTCTAATAACCTTACTCATAATAATGACTTTGATTGAAGGATGCATCATTGATTTTCTCAGTCTTCTTACTGCCCCACTAGAAATTTGGCTTTATTTTCAGTATTATATTTATTTGGTTTTCTCCCTATCGTTTATAGGTGTATTAGACACAAAAATGACTGGGGGGCTCTTATTCTAGTGGATGATCGCTTCAGGAGTAACCCAAGTCGATATATATCTGGTAAGATTCTCAGCCGGGCCTAGATTAAGAATTAATAATCTTTGGTATTTAATGACTTCTGCTTTTAAAGACAAAGACAAAATTGGATAGAGAATTTGAATTACTAGATCAAACATAGCAAAATTCACATTGGAAATCTAGCCTTTTAATGCTTATGTGTTTACAAAAAATCTTTATAGAGGAGAATCTGGTTAGTTACCAACATAGTAATCAGTTAAGTTCCTTCAATTTCACAGGATGTGGGATTTGATTCAGTAACATAGCAGTAGTTTATTTAGCATTGTCAGGGAAAAAGGGAAAATGAATTTTCCAAGAAATAGTAAAATTTTACATTTAAGCACACAAGCAGTCCTCTGGCTACCTAGAATTGTTTTTATTCTTTCATTCTGGATTATTTGAGCTTTATTGCTGTGTTTGTTTAGAAATGCTTTGGTTGTTATAGAATTTGTATTAGTCAGAACTAGTATTTTCTAAAAAAAAAAAGCACTACTACATGCTGCAAGATCAAGTAGATGGTCATGTTTTCCCACTGAAATGAACAAATTCTGTGTGCCTGTAGTTTTCATCCAGCAGTACGACAGTCTCTTTAGAATCAATACCAGGAATCTGTTATTAGTGAACTGTTGGAAATACTTGCATCTTGTTATCTTTAGAGCTAAAAAGTTCATGCCTTACTATCATGAAAAGATTCTAAGTTTTAAATTTGTTTCACATTAGCTGTCTATGGGAAGGTGCTCTACTTTGTATATTTCAGAGCCTAATTACTGTGTGTAGTTCAATATTAAAACATATCCTCCTGGATTGAAGCTGGAAATGCTGCTTTACTAGTCTTTTCTTTTCCTCTCCACGTAAAGCAAGCCACTGTGCTTAGGCCAAGATACAACCAAAAGCAAATGTTAAGTGCTCTTGTTTAGTCAGCAGGTGGAGCTCAGATTCTTCCAAGTTTTCAAAAGCAAACTGACATTTATGCTGAAAATGCTTTCTTTGATCACAAAAATGTCTAAATAAAAGTGGTAACTGTAATACCAACATTTTTCAATTTGGGAAATTTTCATATTTTTATTTGATATAATTATTTTCCCCAAGCAAACAAAAAAAAAGACCTTTTAAAAAAAATGCTTCTTTTAAATTTTTTTCTTACTTTAAAATCTAGAACTGAAATTTTTACCTAATAGTCAGGTTTCTTGAGCAATTTTTTAAACTAAATGTTTTTCATTGTTTCTGTAAGGTTTTTATTTTTTCTGAGACTCGTAAAATGTGAAATCTTATCTAGGCAATGACAGCACAACAACATACAAATTCCTTTTGATGACTCACTTTTGTTTTAATTCAATTTGATACGTATAGATTAATAGAGCAACTCCATTAAAAAAAACTAAAGGAATGTATTTGAAATGAAAGTGTAATACTTCAAGTTGCCTGAAGCCCTTCTTATCTTTCTCTCAACTTAAAACACCATAGTGACTTTTTAAACTACTTCAGAAAATGATGATAGTTTTAGTAACATCAGCAGAGAATATTTATCTTCTTAAGTCTAAATAACTGATTTTGAATTTCATTCTGAAGTGATTCATACTCTGAAACAGCTTATCCTCTTAATATGGTTCATTTTTATGCAGTTTTCATGTGTCAGGGGGTTAAATTTTGTCCCTTACAACTTGATTATTTATATTTTTAATATTAAGAAATAAATTATATAATAAATATTTAGATGGGACATGATTTTGCCCATAAAACAGTGGTATTCCTCTTTCCCCAGATTGGTTTGATATATCTGGAATTGAGGGAGAAGGGGAACAAAAAAACCCTATGAGACTGTAATCTTGAATTTATTTTTGCTGAAGGAGTCAAATTTAGAAAGTTGGAATAAAAGAGTGTGTTGTTTACAACTTCTATTTTCTCTATAATTAAAGGTAGGTGATTTTTGTGAGGAATTATGATAACATTAAATTTGCCTTATTCCCCAGTTGTTCTAAATTGACAAATAATGCACGTCTAACCCCAGTCTACTCCCAGTGCCTCTTCCCTCCCTCCACCTGACAATTAGAGCATGTAAAGAGAGATGCTACTGATACATGAGCATATTATACATACAGAGTTAAAAAAGCAGGGAAAATGTTGAGAACCATTCTATCCACTGTACATTCAAAGTCAATTACTTTACTAGAAAAGTTATCTAAGTTTTTTTCTGAGTACATAGTATTTTCGCTGAATAACCAAAATTTCTTCACTGGGTTTACTTTTTTCCTTAGGACTTTCTAAGTGGGTACGGCAACAGATTCAGCACCATTCAACCTTTGAGAGTGCACTGGAGTCCTTGGCTGAATTTTCCAAGAAGCACCAAAAGGTCACTGATGTGTCCAGAGAAGACAGAAAGTCTACAAAGGACCATGAGTCTGCAGTTCCAGTGGCTTGCTTGAAGGACAGTACCTCAACCTATTTTTTAGAAGCAGCAAGCCATCTCTCACCAGAATATCCTAGGGAAGGTAAAGCAGAATTGTGTCTAATAACTCCCATGTCCTAAAATGATAGATAAAGTCCATCTCTACCATGTGGCATCATCTCCAGAAAAGAGAAAAGTATGAAAACTTCCGCCCATTTACGTTTGGTAGAGAAGCCTGTTGTTGTATTTAGTGAAATGGTATTTGTTATGCTGTAGATTAGTGTCCTTAAATATGCTGGTTTGTAATACAAGGTGTTATCATACAATAATGAAGCAGTATGTATTGCAATGGGAACAAACTTCTGTCAGGAGACCTTTGCCTGTTTTCTGGTTTTCCACTGACAAGCTTTGCCCCTAACTAGCTGTGTGACCCCATGAACAACTCGCTTAACTTTTTGAGTCTTAATAGAAGAAGGGATATCTGCCTGCCTATCCTTCCAATTTGGGTTGTAAAGATCTAATAAGATGATAAATACCAGAGAATTGTAAAGTACTCTGCAAATAAACTCTAAAGGCTATAATAAAAATTGGCCTAATTCATAGATACTTGTCTTACATGAATTTCTTAGTTTAGGGAAGTAAGAGTCATTTATTCTAAATAATTAAAAAATAGTATTTTAAAATATATCAGAATATAATGGGTTAGAATTTAGGAAATTATAGAACATAATTTAGAAAACTAGAATATAATTTTAAAAATATTAGAATATAATGTATCATGGATTGGCAAACTGTGGCCTATGGACCAAATTTGGCCTGCTGTCTGTTTTCATAAGTACAGTTTAAGGGAGCAGAGTCACACCCAAACATTTACGTATTGTACACAACCGGAGAGTTGAGCAGTTGTATGTATTGATTAGAACAGCATAACTGAGTAGTTGCAACAGATAAAAAACAAGTCTCAAAGCCTAAAATATTTATTGTCTGGCTTGTTACAGAAAAAGTTTGCCAAACTGTGGTCTGTATTATTAGATATTATTTTAATTGTTTTAGTTAATATATACTAGTAGTTTAATATATCACTTTTTAAATATTTATTTGATAGTACATGCTTCTATCCTAAATAAATGTCATAGTGAATCCCATTATCCAGGTAACCATGAAACCTAGGTTCTAGTCCAAGTCTGATTACCAACCAGTTTTATAACTTTAGGCAAATAACTTAAGTCTTTGTGATTGTCAGTTTACTTAAGAGAATTAGTCTAGGTCAGTTTTTCTCAATCACTGGTTAGTGAATGTTTAAGACAGATTTTTACAGCCTGGTCCCTCCTTTATTGAGCTGTCTTCCTCTTCCTTTTCATCCTTCCTTTTCTTGTTCATTTCTGAGGTGCTTAGTATGGAATTTAGTAGTTTACCAGACAGCATTACAACTTGGGCTAGGAATCACTGGAGACCTAAAATTTCTTTCAGGCTTAACATGTTGTGCTTTGCATTCTAAGATGGAAGTCCTGCTACTACTGGTATGGGCTCTAAATTATGTATTCTATACAGTTATGTCAGTATTTCTAACAAATCACTTTACTACAACAATTATTATGTTAGGTACAGAAAGATAACACTCTTAAATTTTTATGTTCATAGATGATCCAGTATTATTGGAAGAATCTGCCCAGGCAACGAGAGCCGAAAAAATTGTGATTTCAAGATCCACAAGCCCAACCTTCAACAAACAAACAAACAGAGTTAGCTGGTCTGGCTTTAATTCTTTGAAACAACATCTTACTGGTAAAATTCTGACTGAAGCACCTAAGTTCAGGTCATCAGAGGATTGTGTCTCTAGTACTTCCACTTTCAAAAGAGAAAAGGGATGTAAAGCTGTTTTGCCACTCACTGATAAATGTGAATCCTCACCTCTGACAGTAAACACATCATTTGCACCATGCCCTCAGTCAGAAAGCATTGCTCCATCAATAAAGATTGATGCTTCTCTTAAAAATCATTCCAAACAGCTGCTTTGCTATGAAGAAGCCCTGGATCGGGACATTCAGTTGTCTCTAGTAAGTGAAGAAGCTGAACGTTCCACTTCAAATACAGCTGTTGAAACAGAAGCAGAGGATGAATCTATCTATTTTACACCTGAACTTTATGATCCTGTAGATACAAGTGAAGAAAAAAGTGAACTGGTTGGAACTGATAGAGACGATAGATTGGCTAATAATTCAAATTGCATTTTAGCTGAAGATCTTTTTGAAACTAGAACTATAAAAGGAGTGGATTCAGTCAGAGAAACGAGAGCTGAGGATTGCACAAAAAGTTGAATAGACTCATGCAGATTAAAGAAAGTAAAGTTGATGACATTGGTAGTAATGTAAAATCAACTCATGTAAATGAACTGAAACTGGGAAAAAGCTCTTGAAACCAATATAAAGAACTTTAAACAGTCTCCCTCCAAAAATAAAGGTGTGTTCCGTGGTATTAGGTAATAATACTTAACTGTCAAGCTATAAAAATATGTTGTCATGTTTATATTACACTGTTGTAAATGATAATTTATACATTGGATAAGTGGTATTTTTTTTAATTTGAGATATACTTTTCACTTTAATCCATTGTCATTAGAATTTTTAAAGGTCTATTTTATGTTCAGAAATGTAGGCTTTACTATTCTCAAATTTCGATAAAGTGAATCATAAAAATTATTTCCCTCCAGCATGTGTTCCTTAGCTAAATGCACTATTAAATTAATCAATCCAAAAGATATGTAGTTTCCTAAAGCACTTTAAATTTCACATAAACATTTGTATTTTGTAATACTCTTCATCTATTTGTTTTCATATTGATGCATAAAAATTAATAACAGTCTAATCCAGTCACATCTCAATCATGTTTCACTGTAGATTTCACCTCAGATTGGTCTGAGATTTTTTTTCAGAAATCACAGTTTTCTTGAAAAGTTTACTCCTGTATTAAACTTCCTACTTAGAAATAATTAAGAATTAAGGAAGAAAATTACATACATTTTTAATTGAAATGGTTTTACATTTTTGTTCATTAAGACAAAATCAGACGTGTTTTAAACAAATTTATATAAAGTTATAAAATGCCAAATGAAGGACTCCAAGTTTTCAATTCTAATTATTTAGCTTTGTCATCATCGTGGAAAACAGTGACTTGTTCTCTCATAAAGGTTTTAATTATGCAACTAACAGAAAACTTATAATTTACATTTAATAAGTAAACGCAAGCATATAACTGTAGCTGAAAAATGTTCCATTACAGCTTAGTAAGCCTTTCTGTAAAACTTGACTCTGTGTTTTTGTGAATGAAACTATATTTCTGATCAAAAATGATTATAAAAGAAGCTCTTCTCTGAAATCATTCCAAAAATATGTTCACTGATCTTTTCCAAGAAACATCTGTTATTCAATGGACATTTAGGCTTCTTGTGAGTAAATTGAATTGAAATTTTATGAGCTGTTCAAGTTGTAGATTTGGTTTATCTTTTTCAAGCCAAAATTCCCACAATCAGATTTTTTTTATATTCATTTGGAACAATGAATTATTATAAATGCATATGTTTACTTTCATTTTGTTGGTGTTTAGGTTGAATACAGCTTAATTGTTTCTATAGCATTGGATATTACAACTCTAAGCATAGTTCAAATAAATTTAAATTTTTACCAGTTAAAGTGTTTATAGATTGGGATATATTTGATCCCACCTTGTATGATATGTTTTTCTTAGGTAATCAGTAAAAAAGTTACAAACAATGGATTAGAAGGTACTTTTTAGATTGTTTTGAATGGGTGAAACCATTTCTTCTCTTTGGTATAGTTCTTAATCCACAAATAAAGGATAGTGCAGTAGTAAAAAGAATATTAGGTAGAAGACAAGAGACTGGGATCTATTCTTGGCTCTGCCACTAATTTGCTAAGTCATGTTGGCAATCACCATTCCTTTTGGGGAATTAGTTTCATCTGTTAAATGTGGAACTTAGGGCTATAAAATCATGCAAATCCCTTTCAGCTTTAAAAATCCATAATATAAAGAAATATATGTTGATATATTATTCTGAAACAATTTTCATTTGCTTTTGTTGCAGAATGCTTAAGACAAAGCAAACCATTTATAGAAAAGATAAAATTAATAATTGCATGAATATGTGCATAATAACTTGGGAAGCAAGATACTTATTTTAACAGTGCTGCAATTAAAATATTTTTGAATCCTTAAAATTGCCTTTAGAAGAATCGGTAAACTACATGAAAAAAATCAACCACATTAGTTTTTAGTCATATCTTAGTGTTATTATCCAATTTAATCCCAAATGCCATCCCTTTTCCCTAGATATACTTTATTCTTTCCAAAATCTAATTCTCTCCGAGGCTAAAAATTTCCATTACTGGTAATATACATAGAGATGTGCCACAAGCTTTTAGTAAGTCCAAGAGGTGTTTCAAAAATTTTGTACAATGGTATCACTGTTGAAACAGGTATATAGTCTCCTCAGATCACAGTTTTGACCAGGATGGCATTGCAAGATGTAAAGTACTAGCCTTTATAAAGAGTATGAGGTAGAACATTTTTATTGGTGATAACATACTTTTTAGAAAGTAAGTTAAAATGTGTAAAAGCATTTAAAGGAGTATTTGGTACATGGCAAGCCCTCAATTATTGCTTGGTAAATCAATCATATATCTGGAGTACACCCTTGCCTTATATGAAGCCTTCCCTAATGATGATAGACAGACAGACAGATAGATAGATAAACTGACAATAAAGAAGCATCGTATAGTAGGAAGGAAAAGTTATTTGGCTAGTTTACTTTTTAAGGCTTTTGAGATATATATGATAGAAATTGTTTATCACGTAATTTGCCTTACCCGTTTAATGCATATGAAATAATTATCTAATAGTGAATTTATTTAAGGGCTGAAAATACATAGAGCATACAGGCCACGAACCCGGAAAACTACCAGTTGGAGAAAGGGCTTTATTCATGGAAGAAAGGTAAAATATAAGGAGTAGATGTTTAATGACTTGACTTAAAATTCACATGCATCATTTAAAACTTATAATAATTGTGTTGGAAATTAATGACAACTCTTTATGCTACCATTATGCATTTGATAATTATATGGTTTTTAATTTGGTATTGTTTCTAAGATAAGGCTTTGTTTTTATTCTTGTATTCTCTCCATTTAAGACTTAATTTTTTAAAAGCCTTTTCCCTATTATTTTTCTGCAATATGACTTTGTCATGCTATTTTTCTATAGTAAAACACATTCCAAATATTTAATTGTTTGGAATTGCTTATAAAACTTCATGAAATCAAAATGCCTGTTGTAAAATCACTTGAAAGACTGATTATTGTAGTCATTTAATCTCTAAGTGATGGCATTTTATTTGTATTTGATACCACACAATTACTTTTGCTCATGATTGTGATAAACCTCAGCTTTATCAGTGAGCTACACAAGATTTTACTTTAAACTTTATGAATACGTGGCAGTTTCCTGCCTATTTCCATAGACAAGTGCAGTCGATCTTTTGTAAATAGAAAGGCAGTATTAATACTGAAGTTTTTCCTTAAAAAAAAATAAGTTTAAGGCTGAATCAGACAATGAATGTCTAAGGAAGCTAAAACTAAAGAAATATCTGTGCAGGAGTTAAGCATACTGTAAAGAACGTCACTTTAGGAGATGGAAATTTAGAGAGATGACCTAGGCTTATGATTCTTCAGTCTTAAATGATTTTCATGTCTACCAAAAAAAAAAAAAAAAGCATTTTGTTTCTTAAGGTTTCATTTGATAGACCATTAGCTGCCTGGCTTCCTGTACTCTACAATAGGGCCTTGTTATAATATCCATGGGATCTCAGCCAGTGGATCACCTTATTGGTGAAAAACCACCTTATAATGAAGTGCTTTCAGTGACTAAACTCTTGGACAAGATCCAAAACAACCCATCTTATACCAGATTCCACTCTGTAATAAACAAGTTTCAATGTATTTAAAGGAAAACAAAAATTGCATGAAACTTAACTATTCCCAGAAATTAATCTTTGAAAATTTAATGGTAAATACTGATTAAAAGAAATATTTGTTAACAGGGCACAGTGAGGTCGATATTTTTGTACTCTTTATAATTTGTATTTTTTTATTTTGGTCTTGCTTTTAAAAGTAGTTTATATAACTTTGATTCTCTTGTGCTTTCCCCCCAAATTTCATCATTTTTTGGTATTATTTTACATCAGTATTGACAAAACTAAATATTAAAATGTTTCTTTTGTCTCCTTGCTATTATAAAGTACTAAATTGTACAAGCGGCGTGTCATTTATGTAAACTAAGTTAGATGCCATCATCTTTTATATATGATTCATATATGGTTGAAAATATTTAGAGATATTAAATACTGATTTTTATTATTTTGGATCAAGTATTGTCTTGGTATATTTTCCCTTTTTTTCAAGCTAGTATTATGGGACTCATAGTCAGATGTCAACCATCCTTTCAGACACTGATCTCTTTTATTGTATCTGTTGTAAAAGGACCCAAGTAATCCACCTTGCCAGTCAGGACTTTATTGCTTGTGGAGCTGAATTATTACCTAAAGCAGAATGAGGTAGGAAATATAAAAAATTACTTTGTGCTATCCTTAGTATCTGCTTACCTAAATTATAGTAAGGTAGGTTGATGTATTATTGTTACCATATTTCAGTCTTTAAAGTTGATCAACTTGATGAGCTTTGTTATCATTAGACATGGAAACATGTTCCAGTTCCACCTGCTGACTTACTTTGGGCAAGTTACTTATCTTCTCTGAACTTCCGTTTTTTTTCATCTTAAAATGTTAATAAATAATTTTATAAGAAATAGATCAAACATTATGAGTATCAAATGCATACAGACTTTTTTTTTTAACATCAGGCAAGGAGAAAGATAACAAAATTTGGGGTCAAAGGAATGAATTTGAGTTTTGGTCCTGCTGTTTACTGACTGGCCTTGGTCATATTATTTCACCTCATTAAGCTTCAGCTTTATTCTCTGGGGGGACAAAAGTGAGCAACATCTACCTAAGAAAAGTATCGTGATGATTAAATGAGATGATATGCAGTATGTGAAAGTGTTTAATAAACTCTGAACCACCGTCCAAATGATAGTTGTTAGGAAACTGAAACAATAGTCTAGTACAATTGTTATCTCAGTAACCTGAAATTACACCTTCGAAAGGACTAATAAACCTGTTAGAATTTGTTTTGAGTCTTTAAAAAAAATTCTGTGCAATTGTTCTTTTACTGGCAGGACTTAGATATTCTGAAAATATATTTTCCACTTCATTTTTACATCTTAAAAAGTGTGCACATTGCAAAGCGGAAAATGCCATCAAAGGAACACTGAGATCTGTAAGGTGCGCTGAGAACATATAAGATCCACAGGACAGGGATTTTTGTTGATGGGGGAGGGCAGTGTGTGATTTGTTGCTGTGCTCCCAACATTGTATTTACTGACTAAATTGAATGGATTTTTCTGTTAATACTGTGTTTCTATCAGGACTTTATATATGGTATTTGGCCCTCACAAATGTCAAGTCATGTGACAAATTAGCCATGTGGCTAATTTCTAGACTCTAGTGATCCTTCTCTTTACAAATCTTTTATTCTTATTGCCCGAACAGCATTGAATCCTTCACACTATCTCGGTTCCTTCAGTTGTGGGCCAGAGACTGCCATTTCTCTTTCTTCTTTTCCAAAGGGTGTACTTTTACCCCTGTTACCTACAGAGTGTTGGATTTTTGTACATTCTGTTTGAGATGTTCATTAACAGTACTATTCTGACACAGTTGGATTCTAAAATATGAATTGAATTTCACATTAACTAATTGATTTGCCAAAATGACAGCTATCTTATAAACCATTTAAGCCCATTTTCACTCTGGGACAGAGTTAATTTTCCCTGCCTGTGTCCCAGTGTAATATTTATTGTATGATAGATAAGGCAGTGACTTGTGTAGAAGTCTGTCTCTCTGGCATACTGTGACCCTCCCCCGCCAAGGATATGGACAGCTTTTTGTATTTCCTGGCATTTAATCATTCATCCACTCATTCATCTTACATATTTTGAGAGCCTGCCTTGTATTATGAGCTGTGCTATGCTCTAAGGGTGCCAAAGATGAGTATAACAAAGATATATCCGCTAGGAATTCACACCCTAATTCACATACAAGTAAACACGTATGGCTCAGTGTGCTAAGAGCTGTCACAGAGGCAAGGCAGTGGCTGTTGAGGTCGATACGCATACTCTTATGCACAATTATGATCACAGTTAGAGGATCTGTACGTTAACAGCAGAATCTGTTTAACACAGGAAACATCTTGACAGATTTTCATTACATTTTTAATGGGAAAATGCTTACAATGTTGAAATATATTCTTGAGGAATTTCAGGATATGCTATTTTTCCTAAGGTTCCCATCTTCAGATCTCTTAGCCTCTCTACTGTGGATTATTGAGTGTTAACTTACCCAAAGGGAACAAAGCAAGAACATAGCAAGTACATCTGTACTGCCATGAGTATAGCGTGTAGTGCAGTGTACCATAGAGCTTTCACAACGCTTAGCTCATTCGGTTCTCAAAATAGCCTGCCAAAGTCAGCAACACAGGTGGTATTATCCTCATTTTTATAAATGAGGAAAATAAAACACTGTAACAAGACCACAATCAAGGTCATGATGCAATTTCCACCCTTTTGATGTATTTTTATACTTTTGTATTGATTTTAGTTCACCTTTGTTTCCCAGAATCTCTCTATGAAAGGAAAGCAAGTCTCACAATTGTACTTTTTTTCAAAGGGGTACTTTCTAGAATAATTTTACAGCATTTTTATAATACTAAATGAAGATACATTAACATCCACTAAAGAGTGTAAGTTTTTTGAGGGCAGAAATCATCCTAGAAAATAGTATACTGTTTGACACATAGTAAGTGCTTAGTAAATACTTTTTTACAAAAAGAAGAAATCTCCTCAGAACAACCCCAAGAGCTTAACATTGCCTTAGACAACATAGCTAATTAGTGACATTCAAGTAAGAACTAGTACCCAGATGTCATAACTTCCAATTCCAGATTCCCAGCCTGGAAAGTTGAGCACTGCTGAAGTTTGTGTAGTAGTGGGGATTGGTGCCACTACAGTGTTAGGGCTTCTAGTCTTGATTGGCTTCTCAGCATTGCTTTTCAGCTCATGTATGTTCCCTTACTAGCTCCCCCTCTCTTCCCTCACCCACCAGTAACTGGACTAAACTTACATGTTGCTTCTTTTCTCAGCCCAGTTCCTTTTCCAGTTGATATGCTTCCTCTGGATAATCTTATCCTCTTTTAAACTATAGGCTAATGATTCCTGACCCATCTTCCAGCTGACTGCTCAACATCTTGGATGTCCCATAACATCTCAAACTCAGTTTCTATAAAGCAATTATTTTCTGAAACCTGATCTTTCTGTAACAGCTGGTGGCACTATCATCCATCTGGTTCTCCAAATATTAAACTATTGAGTCATCCAAGTTTTTGAGTTGAGCAATATTCCCTACTTTCCATCTTCACAGTAATTTCATTTAATCAGACCCTCATAATCGCTTTTCTAGACTATTGTGATATTTCTTAACTAGTCACTTTGTCACCAGTCCTTCCCCTAAAGTCCCCCTTCTACTTTGTTGCTACTTAGCCAATCCAAAAAGGCAGATCTGTCCATTTCACTCACCTGTTTAAAATTCTCCTTTATACAAGATCCGTCAAAACTCTACGTGAAGACATACCAGATTTTTTGTGAATTGGTCTTTGCCAGCATCTCCAACCTCATCTTCTGCCACTTTTTGCTAACTTTATACTTAAGAATTGTTCAGACAATATTATAGGGCTACAGTAATCAAAACAGCATGATATTGGTACAAAAACAGACATATGGACCAATGGAACAGAATAGAGAGTCCAAGAATGAACCCACAAACTTTTGGTCAACTCATCTTTGATAAAGGAGGCAAGAACATACAATGGAATAAAGACAGTCTCTTCAGCAAATAGTGTTGGGAAAACTGGACAGCAGCATGTAAATCAATGAAGCTAGAACAGTCCTTTACACCATACTCAAAAATAAGCTCAAAATGGATCAAAGACAAACATAAGACAAGGTACAATATCCTCCTAGAAGAAAATATAGGCAAAACATTATCTGACATACATCTCAAAAATGTTCTCCCAGGGCAGTCTACCCAAGCAATAGAAATAAAAGCAAGAATAAACAAATGGGATCTAATGAAACTTACAAGCTTCTGCACAGCAAAGGAAACCATAAGCAAAACAAAAAGACAACCTATAGAATGGGAGAACATTTTTGCAAAAGAAGAAACTGACAAAGGCTTGATCTCCAGAATATATAAGCAGCTCATATGACTTAAAAGAAAAAAGCAAACAACCCAATCCAAAAATGGGCAGAAGACCTAAACAAGCAATTCTCCAAGCAAGAAATACAAATGATCAATAGGCACTGAAAAAAATGCTCAATATCACTAATTATCAGAGAAATGCAAATCAAAACTACAATGAGGTATCACCTCACACCAGCCAGAATGGCCGTCATTCAAAAGTCCACAAATGACAAGTGCTGGAGAGGCTGTGGAGAAAGGGGACCCTCCTACACTGCTGGTGGGAATGCAGTTTGGTGCAGCCACTGTGGAAAACAGTATTGAGAGTCCTGAAAAGACTAGGAATAGACTTACCATATGACCCAGGAATCCTGCTCCTGGGCGTGTATCCAGAAGGAACCCTACTTCAAAGTGACACCTGCACCCCAATGTTCATAGCAGCACTACTTACAATAGCCAAGACATGGAAACAGTCTAAATATCCATTGACAGATGACTGGATAAATAAGATGTTGTATATTTATACAATGGAATACTATTCAGCCATAAAAATGACAACATAACGCCATTTGCAGCAACATGGATGTCCCTGGAGAATTCATTCTAAATGAAGTAATCCAGAAAGAGAAAGAAAAATACTATATGAGATCACTCATATATCTAAAAAAATCTAAAAAATCAAATCTAAATCTAAAAAAAATCAAAAACAAAAACAAAAAAAGCATAAATACAGAACAGAAGTAGACTCATAGACAGAATACAAACTTGTGGTTTTTTTAGGTTATAGTCATTTTACAATGTTGTGTCAAATTCCACTGTAGAGCGCAATTTTTCAGTTATGCGTGAACATACATATATTCATTGTCACATTTTTTTATGTTGTTTATTTTTACTTTCGACTTCTCTATCAGACTTCTGTGTTTGTACAAATGAAGACTTTGTCACTCTTGAATCTGGTAAATGCTTTAAAATAGCAAGTACCCAATTTATGGCACTATTCAGTTCCACAAAATGAACTGAACCATGCTGTCTTGACATTGGCAACTTTTATTTGGGTGCTCCTTTTATTTATTATACTATTTATTACTGTTTTAGTATTTTAGAGTAGTCCAGAACTTTACAAATCGTCTACTTCCCTTATTTTATACATGAGGTAACTGAGGCCCAGAAAGATCCAAGGTCACTGATAGTGACAGGCCACACTGTTTTTATACAGTTTAGTTCATACTAGACTTTCTCAGGCACTCTAAGAGAAATTTAGAATTTTAGATAACCAAGAAATAAATTAAGATACTAATTAAAAACCCACTCGATCACATTCTTTGGACTTCATCTACCTAGAGTTTTTTATGAGAAGCAATACACGTTGATGATAATAGGTTTTAATGATAATATATTTACTTATTTTATTGTTACCATCAAGTGCAATAATTCTCTATTGAGTTGTCTTTTGATAGACTAACATATACATATAAACGCATCGTAATAAACTACTGGAACCAGTATTAGTTTTTTAGGAAACTAATCGTTATTGTGATAGGCTGTTTATAAATCTTTTTCACCTTATCCTTTTCTTAGGATTTTTTAAAAAGAGATTTTTCTAGGAATACTGTGCTGATGAAAATCCAAAGACTCCTCCTGAGTGTTAAATTAAGTTGCACAAAATCCCTTTGCCTTGCTTAACTGAGCTGAGTACAGATGAGAAGAAAAAAATTTGTCATCCGTGACATTGCTGCAAATAACCGTTTAAAAGCCGCATTAATGCTTTATCGGACTTTAATGAATAATGAAGATAAACTTACTTAATGATAACATTGTTTCCTTGTCTTCTAAAGCCTTCAAGTGTAAATAAGGAAGCTTTTTAATTCTCATGTGAATTCTAAAATGAAAAGCAATTTTTAAGTCAATTTATAAAATATGTTCCACTGTCTTGAGAATTGCAAAGGAAGGAAAAATAAAACAGAATCTCAGACTCTGTTCAAAACAAAGAAATGCATAAATAAGAAATGTCACATTGGGACAAATGAGGCATTGATCTATCTGTGTCTGATGATGACTCCCAAAAAATATTCCCAAGGCATAAAAACCCAGATCTCATGTACACTTTGGCAGGCTTGACTTGGATAAAAGATGGGTAGTAACTCATGGAAGCAACTTACAGGATAAAAGGGACTGGATTCCACCAGCTGTTCATAAGAAACAATGGGATGGATTCTTATTATATACAAACAAATGACACATAAACCCAAGTCCTTTTTCCTTTGCATAAATAAATCTCGGGTTGCCTACTGCCCTTTTACAATTTCCCAGCCACTGTCAAAGGCTGTTCATCATGTTCCCTTTTATTCTGCCAATACCTGTTTTTAATGTTGGGTAGAAGGGACTAGGCCACACATTATGATTTATCCCAGGCCCTGCACTCACCCAGAAATAATCCTAAACTTCACTCATTCCTAGGAGCAGTATGGTCAAGGAGAAGCATGTTAGTTGTATTCCAAAATCCTGGCTTCAAATAACCAAGCATGTATTATTTATCAATTTTCAACATCAATGGATTCATCTAAACTCTCTTTTCTACCCATTTAAAAGTCTGAGGGTCACAAGTTCTATGATAATAGCCACTCATTCAATACTTAGGCATAAAAGACACTTAAAACTATAACTTGGGATTTCCCCTGCTGCTGCCCCCTCAAAGGTGGACCATTCATGACAAGTCTGAATGTTTACTTTGGTTACACATGTCTGCAGAAACATATGGTCAGATCATATGGTTCTAATAATGTTCCCTTTAGTACTTTGCAGCTTTGACCAATTTCAATATTTTTTCTGGAATTGGAAATTCTTTCTTGTGGGAATGTACTCATTTATCAAAAAATGAATATGTGGTTGTTAAGAACTTTTTGGCTTAGTGCAATATGGAGGACTGTAAGTTTTTTTTTTTTGAGAAATACAACTCTGCATAGATTCATAGTCTTACTATTATATAGATTCTTCCCATTTCAACCATATACCTTTGAGTTTGAAGTGAAAGGCTAAGTTGTTAATATTTTTTCTTAGCTGCATCATACAACATCTCATTCCGAGTTTCCACTCCTCTTTTTACAGTGACTTCCAGACACAAATGTAATTCAATCCCAAGAGAGATCAGGAGAGTGGAGTGTGTAGGAAAGTTTCTCTCTTGATCTGCTGTCTTCTCTCTGGCATGACTGAACACCTCTCTTGTGTAGCACCATTAATTCCTCCGGAGGAGATGAGTGCTCAATTCACACCTGGAGCTCTCACTTCCTTCATGAGAACTTGGAGTTTTATTCACTTTACAAAAAAGTCAGTCCAACATAATGAAGATTGTCTTTGCATACTTGAGATTTGTTTGATGGATTGTCCAACTAAGGAATATGGAGAAACTTTTTGTCTTGAAAAGAGTTGTGTAATAGTGATACCTATTACTGTTACAAATGTACTGTGAAAGAACAATGCCACTCCCACAGATACATTACAGTGTAGGAACTTGAGCAAAATGACTGTGCTGTTTCTAATTGCTGAGGAACTATTTGCATTTAAAATTTTTTTATTTTAAAATGGCCTTCTCTTAGAATATGAATCTTTGTGTATTTTCTAGTGTAACCTCTATTATGGGAAAGATTATATTCTCGTATTTTTACGTGATAATCAGATTTCTGTTTTAAAACTGACTGGTGATAAATTTTTTAAAGGTACCATTTCACATTTAATTAATGTAAACAGATATTCTTATTGTGGAATATAGAGATTTGTTCATAGTATTCTCAGTTATACATAGTTTTATTTGAGAACAAAGAATTAACATTTTTCTCTTGAAAATAATTTTGATTCTTAGGAGGGCACTAAGCCAAAGGGATTGGAAGATGAGTTTTGGATTTGGGCATTTTAACTGCCAGTCTACTGTGTTCTAATTTTAATTTATAATCCCTGAAACTCAGTTTCTTCATCTGACTCTTTTAAACTTATTTTCTATACTCACCTGTGTTAAGACTAAAGCTTGTTAAAGTTTTCCTTTTTTTTCCCCCCAAAACAAAATACGTTAAGGTAATAGTTTTCAAAAACATTATCCAATCTTAACATACAATTCACTCTCTATTAGACCTTTATAAGTGAAATTGAGATGTTTAATCTGGTAGTTCAGAGTTTATGAAAGGCCTTTTTAAATTTTTTGTAGGTATGGAGACAGGTTTATCTTTAAATGCCATCTAGAATATGAAAGAATGTTCTTTAACCAGCTGCTTACAGTGTAGAAATTGTATCAACCAGTCTGTATTCCCACGTCTTTTAATTGGTGCTGAAATAAGTGACCCTGGAAACATTGCTGAATCAAGGGTAAGTTTATGTATGTTTGCTCTTGAAATCTAATATGGAGCTGCTTATGCATAACTATACTGCTATGCTGAAGATAAATATAATTAATAAGGCCCATTCTCTCCTTTAATTAAAAAATATAAAGTATGATATACTATGAAAGATAAACTATTCATAGTATAGTACATTAGTATTTGGTATTAAACTGTAACTATCAAAGATAAAACTAAAAAGCCATTTAGTACATCTGCATAGAAAAATTAGACACGTTGTGCTTCCAGATTGGAGTGAAATCGCACTTTAAAAATTTGCATTGTTAAAGTAATTCTGTCTTATCTCTTTGTGTGTTTTTTAATCTGCTCATTTAAGCCTAATCAGGATTAAATATACGTTGGAGACAAAGACATGAGCCAAAGATTAGCCTTGTAAATTAAGGATCGGATTTCCAATTCAAGGTAAACTGCCAGTGTACATCCCTAAGCCAAGGAGATTCAAAGTTATAATAGTAACGTAAACAATTTGGTTATAAATCTTGTAGTTCCATCAGAGGATGGAAGTACTTTCACCAAATATGTTCTATGAATGAGGCTAGGTATGTTCTTAAAGAACTATGAATAACATCACTCTAAAAAAAAAAAACACGCAGGTAACTAAGTGTAGTAAGATTTTTAAAAATGTTTTCTTAGTGTAATATAGTATGGCAGGTAAGAATGTGAACTCTGCAATGAGACTGGTTGGATATCAAATTCTACTTCTGCCTCTTTATTAGCTCCATAACCTGGAGCAAGTTACTTAACTTCTCTGTGTTCTAGCTTATTTTTATGCAAAATTGGAAAATAATAATACCTAACCAATAGGGTTTTAAGAATTAAAATGAGTTAATTCCTGAGAACCACTTAGAATGGTGTCTGGTGTGATGCAAGAGCTCATGCAAAATATTCACTGTAATGACAATAATTCTATATTATTATTATTGTTATTCATATTAATATTACTTTAGAATTCTTTAGTTATTAAAAAGAACAGGATCATTCATTATCCCAACATTAAATAACATAATTAGAGGTTAGAACATTTATCCACTTTAGTGTTTAAGTTGTCTTATGATGGCTAGGCATATGAACAGTTTAAACCGTAATATTTCTATTTTAGCATCATGAAATGGTATCATAGTCCCTTAGCAACAAGAAATGCTCACTGCTGTGGATTTTATAAGGTGAGTTTCAATACGCATTCAGAGGAAATGCCATTTATAAGCATATAGTTAATTGAATGCTCACAGGAAGAGCATAGTTAAGTACTATTCCTTGGTGGGCTGGTGAATTATGCCTTACAATTAATACTTCTCTGTGGGAAAAAAATAGAGCTTGTCTTTCTTCCAAGGAAGGTAAAATTGGCAGTTTGGGAGCACTGAAAAGTTCTGGCAGGGTTATGTATTTTATTTTTTTTAATTTACTCTTCCCGATTGGAAATGTAATAGAGATTTTGTAACAAGGTTTTGTTCTATTGTCTTGCCTGATAAGAAATTTACACGGGAGGGTAAAGGTAACCTGATTTTGGTTAGGACCACTGGAGATTAGCTTTTAAATATGACTTTCTCTTTTATAGTTATACCCATGTCATATTCATTTATATCATACACTTACATTAGCGAGTTAGTAAATTGTATAATTTATCATATATGTTAACTAAACATAACCACTCATCTGTATTACTGAGAGATAACTTACTTTTTATTTTCTTGCTTAATCTTACCTAATAGTAGCACAGCAAAATTCAGATTTTTTTGCTTGTTTTAATATAATGATTCTTTTAAAATATTGACGATATTTGGGCATCTAAAATCTGAAATGACTGTACATGCAAATGTACTATGCAAATGAAAGATTAGTTCTGCTGTTTCTGGCTCTACTAAAGGTGGTTTTTATAGTTATTGTTGGCAACCTTATTGATGAAAATGAGATGTTCTCTAGAGATGTTAATATTTTTAACCCAGATACATCATATGTAACTTATTTTTTATATCTTTTTATATTTTTATTATCATGCAGAGTAAACAAACTACATTTTCTCTGATTTATATTTCTTAATATCTCCCTTTTTCCTTTTATCTTCAAAACACCCACTGAATAATATTAGTTTTTCAAATTTCTATAAACTTATCTTTTACTTATTGACTTCTCTCTTATAAGTCTATTTATAACCCTTCTCTCTTTTTTGCTCCTATTTATACTAAATTAGGGCTTGCATAGTAGCGTTCCTTCAATGATTGCATCAATAAAAATCACAGTACACCATAAAAATACTTTGTTTTAGGTGGTATAAGAGTCTTACTTCAATACAAAAAGTAGTAGGAATGTTTTCACAATTTACGTATATGTCGTGATCATGGACCTACATGCCTGCAGCTTGAAGCCTTCATTTCGGTGGAAACAGGGTTAGAAACAAGATTAAATCAATGAGAGGAAGAAACTCTGAAGGAAAAAAAAACCCCAAATATAGTAGCATAGCAATCATTTGCATCCTATTTGGCAACTATTAGAACATTGTATCAATCCAAAATATACAAATCCTCCTCATTTAAGAAAACATTTCTGCCTAAGAGCTAGGCATACCCTGAGATCACTATGTCACTGCCATGGCAATATCTCTAAAGCAGGATGAAGGATGGACCAGAAATCTCGGGTTGCATTCAAAGTTCAGCAAGAGTAATGGTCCAACAGGGAACAGGTTAAAACCTGCTTTCTTTCAGATCTCCCAGTTTTGTTTGTGTGTGAATATTAATGAAAAAAAAAAGTTCTAAATAAATGGTTTTAAAATGCTCTTTTAAATTCATCCTCCACTCACTTTATTAAAGCCTCAGAAATTTCGATGTCCTTATCCTTAGAATTTATCTTTCTAAACTTTTAGATTCTTTAGAAAATACCTTAATACAGTTGAGAAAACATTCACACACTTTGAATAATCTTAAGTGAGAGGAGATTAAGCAACTATATTGTAACTGATCATCTAAATTTTTTAGTAATTATTTTAAATAGTTGCCTGATTCAAATTTGGGGGTTTTTTCCTCTAGTGAGTTAATTTTCTATTTTTTTGTTATTATGCAAATATTTTAGTACATTTCTATTTTAATCTTAAACTCTCATACTAACTCCTTTATTGCAAGCTAATCATTTTAAATCTTTCTTAATGAGTATATTACTATATGTTTAAGAATTCAACTCCTGATTTTTTTGTAAAACAATATGTACTTGTGATAAGAGCCATACTTAAAATTCTTCTGAGGAGAAAACAGCTGAAATTATAAGATAATTTTCACTCTAATTCAAAAAGATACTTGCACCCCATGGTTCATAGCAGCACTATTTACAATAGCCAAGACATGGAAGCAACCTAAATGTCCATCAACAGATGACTGGATAAAGAAGTTGTGGTATGAATATACAATGGAATACTACTCAGCCATAAAAAGGAATAAAATGCCATTTGCAGCAACATGGATGGACTCGGAAAATGTCATTCTAAGTGAAGTAAGCCAGAAAAAGAAAGAAAAATACCATATGATATTACTTATATGGGGAACCTTAAAAAAAAAGACACAAGTGAACTTATTTACAAAATAGACAGACTGACAGATATAGAAAACAAAGTTATGGTTACTGGAGGGGGTGGGGAAGGGGTGTGGAAGGATAAATTGGGAGTTTGGGATTTGTAGATGCTAACTACTATATATAAAATAGATAAATAATAGGTCTTTATAGCATAGGGAACTATATTCAATACCTTATAATGGTCTATAATGAAAAATATGAACAGTTTTATATATATATATAGAACTATTCTGTATACCAGAAATTAACAAAACATTGTAAATTGAGTATACTTCAATTTTTAAAAAGCTAATTTTCACTTTTACCTTTATGTATTTAAGAGTGTTTCAGAGCATTTAAAAGATATCTAAAATATCAATTTCTCATACAAGATAAGACAATCCATTGAAATTTAGGAAATATTTGGAACCTATATGATGAAAATTGTAAAACTTCTCTGAAAGATGTTAAGCAGTGATTTTCAAGTGGAGAGAAGAGTATGTACATCTACTCCCAAGAATTTCTACATAATGAGAGCTACTGATGGAAATCTGTACACACATAAATGGCATAAAGGCTGAGAAGTTTGAGGATAAAAGCTTTACATAGATACTGTGTTATAGGATGAGAAAAAAATAAATGTAAAGATGTCAGTTCTCTATGAATTAAGATACAAGTTTAACTGATTCAAATATGACTGATGAAGGAATCTCACCTTAACATGTGAAAAACATACAGCAAAGTTAAAAATAATTAAAACAATGTAGGAGATCTGTAAAACAATGAAGCTAGAACACTCCCTTACACCATATACAAAAATCAACTCAAAATGGATTAAAGACTTAAACATAAGACAAGATACAATAAACCTCCTAGAGGAAAACATAGGCAAAACATTATCTGACGTACATTTCAAAAATTTTCTCCTAGAAGAAATAAAAGCAAGAATAAACAAATGGGACCTAATGAAACTTACAAGCTTCTGCACAGCAAAGGAAAACAGAAGTAAAACAAGAAGAAAACCTACGGAATGGGAGAAAATTTTTGCAAGTGAAACCGACAAAGGCTTGATCTCCAGAATATATAAGCAGCTCATATGACTCAATAAGAAAAAAATAAACAACCCAATCCAAAAATGGGCAGAAGACCTAAACAAGCAATTCTCCAAGGAAGACATACAAATGATCAAAAAGCACATGAAAAAATGCTCAATATCACTAATTATCAGAGAAATGCAAATCAAAACTACAATGAGGTATCACCTCACACCAGTCAGAATGGCCGTCATTCAAAAATCCACAAATGACAAATGCTGGAGAGGCTGTGGAGAAAGGGGAACCCTCCTACACTGCTGGTGGGAATGCAGTTTGGTGCAGCCACTATGGAAAACAGTGTGGAGATTCCTCAAAAGACTAGGAATAGACTTACCATATGACCCAGGAATCCCACTCCTGGGCTTGTATCCAGAAGGAACCCTACTTCAGGATGACACCTGCACCCCAATGTTCATAGCAGCACTATTTACAATAGCCAAAACATGGAAACAGCCTAAATGTCCATCAACAGGTGACTGGATAAAGAAGAAGTGGTATATTTATACAATGGAATACTACTCAGCCATAAAAACCGACAACATAATGCCATTTGCAGCAATATGGATGCTCCTGGAGAATGTCATTCTAAGTGAAGTAAGCCAGAAAGAGAAAGAAAAATACTGTATGAAATCACTCATATGTGGAATCTAAAAAACAAAAACAAAAACAAACAAACAAACAAAAACAAAGCATAAATACAGGACAGAAATAGACTCATGGACAGAGAATACAGACTTGTGGTTACCAGGGGGGTGGAGGGTGGGAAGGGATAGACTGGGATTTCAAAATTGTAGAATAGATAAACAAGATTACACTGTATAGCACAGGGAAATATACACAAAATGTTATGATAAATCACAGAGAAAAAAATGTGACAGTGTGTATATGTCCATGAATGACTGAAAAATTGTGCTGAACACTGGAATTTGACACAACATTGTAAAATGATTATAAATCAATAAAAAAATGTTAAAAAACAAACAAACAAACAAACAAAAACAATGTAGGAGATCAACTTTGGAATACTGGAATGAGGGTGAACTCACTCTCCCACAAAAACAGTAAAAATCCTGGCAAAACAACTACAGCTATTACAGAACTCTGGAGATGAAACAAAGCCACAGAATGGACAGGAAAAAAAAATCATCCATCCAAGAGAAATTACTGTACCTCAGTAAGACAGCAGTGTTAGTGATATTTTAACATAAGGATGTGCCCATCCCCTGTCCTGCCCTAGCTCAATAGTGCAATAGCCATTAAAAGTTACCAGTTATACAGCCAATGGAGAGGACTGGCCACTCTGGAACTCAGTTAAAAAGCAACATCGCGCCTCAAAAAATTAAAAATAGAATTATTATATTTATAATTGCTTTAAAAATGAAATACTTAAGTGTAAATCTAAGAAAACATGTACCAGACTTGTATGCTAAAAACTATGCAGTGTACAAGTCTGATATGAAAGAAACTTAATTGTTTTAGCTATTGCAGTGCCTTTGCTTTTCTATATAAATTTTAGAACAACTTTGTCTATACCTACAAAATCCTTGATAATGTTCTGGCAGGTATTGCATTAAACCTGTATATAAATTTGGGAAGAATTGACATCTTGCATCTTCCAAGCAATAAGCCAATCAGTGTTCCAATCAGTATTATGTCTCATCACTAGGGAAATGCAAATCAAACTGAAATGAAGTATCAGCACATACCTATCAGAATGACTAATATTTGTTTAAAACTGTGACACCACCAAGCAATAGTGAGAATGCAGAGAAACTGCGTCACTCATACATTGCTGTGGGAGTGTAAAATAGTACAGCCACTCTCAAAAACAATCCGGAAATTTGTTCAGAAAATAAGAGTAAACATTCACCAGGATAGACCACATTAAAAATAGTAGAAATCATACAATGTCTGCTCTCAGATCACAGTGGAATTAAACTAGAAGTCATAACAGAAAGACAACTGGAAAATCCTCAAATACATGGAGATTCAGCAACACACTTCTAAATAACACGCGGGTCAAACAAGAAATCTCAAGAGAAAATTTAAAATACATTGAACTAAATGAAAATGAAACACAACTTAGCAAAATTTGTGGGATGCATCAATATCAATATTTGTAGCATCAAATGCATAGATTAAAAAAAGTATCTAAAATTTTCAGTCTAAGCTTCCACCTTAGGAAACTAGGAAAAAGGAGAGCAAATTAACTTCAGGGTAACCAGAAGAAAAAATAATAATTAGAACAAAAATCAATGAAATTGAAAATGAAAAATTGATAGAGAAAAATGAATGAAACCAAAAAGCTGCTTCTTTGAAAATATCAGAAATTGATAAGCCTCTAGCTAGGCCAAGGAAAAAGAGGACAAAAATCACTAGCGTCAGAAATGAAAGAGGAGACATCACTACCAACCATATGGACTTTAAAGGATAATAAATACTGTAAACAATACATGCCCGCAGATTTGATAACCTAGATGAACTAGATCAATTCCTTGAAAGACAGAATTTGCCAAACTCACACAAGGAAATAGACAATCTGAATAGGCCTATAGCTATTTTAAAAATTGAATCAATGATTATTAACCTTCCAAACCAGAATGCACCCAGCCCAAATGGGTTCCTTGGTGAATTATACTAAACTTTTAAGGAAGAAATTATACCAATCCTCTACAGTCTCTTTCAGAGGTTAAAGACAGAGGGAATACTACTGAACTCATTCTGTTAGGCCAGAATTACCTTAATAATAAGACCTCACTACTCCTTTCCAACATTGTACTGTAAGTCCTTACTAGAGCAAGAAGACAAGAAGATGATATAAAAGATACATAAATTGGGAAGGAAGACATAAAACTTTGTAGATGTCATGATAATCTATGAAAAAAATACAAAGAATCAACAAAGAATCCTTCTGGAACTGGTAAGTGATTATAGCAAGACTGTAGGATACAAAGTTAATATACAAAAGTCAAATGCTTTCCCTATTATGATCAATGAACAAATGAAATTGAAATTGAAGGACAATACCATTTACATTAGCACCTCCCAAAATGGTATAAATCTAACAAAATACGTGCAAGATCTATATGAGGAAAGCTATAAATCTGATGAATGAAATCAGAGAAAAACTAAATAAATGGAAAGATATTCCATATTTATGGTTAGGGAGACTCAATATTGTCAAGATGTCAGTTCTTCCTGACTTGATCTATGGATTCAATGCAGTCCCATTCAAAATTCCAGCAAATTATTTTGTGGATATTGACAGACCTATTAAGAAGAGGCCAAAGATCCAGAACAGGCAACACAACATTAAAGGAGAACGATATTGAAAGACTGACAGTACCCAACTTCAAGACAGTGTGTTATTGGTGAAATAACAGAAAAATAGATGGATGAAACAGAATAAAGAGCCCAGAAATAGACTCCAATAAATATAGTCAACTGATACTTGACAGGTGAGAAAAATCCTGGTGGAGGAACACTGACAACACCAATTACTGATGTGGATGTGAAGCTACAGGAACTTCTTGCTGGTAGAATGCAAAATTGTGCTGCCATTTTGGAAGACAGTTTGGCAGTCTCTTACAAAACTAAACATATTCTTACCATGCAATTCAGCAATTGTACTGCTTGTTATTAACTCAAAGAAGTTGAAAACTTATGTCCACACAAAAGGTCGCACATAAATGTTTATAGCAGCTTTATTCATAATTGCCAAAACTTGGGAGCAACAAAGATATCCTTCAGTAGGTAACTGCATAAATAAATTGTGGTATACCAGTCAATGGAGCAGTATTCAGAACTAACAAGAAATGAACTATTAAGCCATTAAAAGACATTGAGAAACTTTAAATGCATATTACTAAGTGAAGAAGTCCATCTGAAAAGGCTATATACTGTGTCATTCCAACTATATGACATTTTGAAAAAGAAAACTAAAACTATAGAGACAGTAAAAAGGTCAGTGGCTGCTAGGGTTTGGGAGTGGTGGGAAAAGATGAATTTGGCAGAGCACAGAGGATTTTTATGGCAATGATAGTACAGTATAGTGTAGTATGATACTATAATTTTGGATACATGTAATTATAGTATCATTATGTCCAGACCCATAGACTGCAACACCAAGAATGAGCCATAAGGTAAATTGGACTTTGGGTGATTATGATGTGTCATTGTAGGTTCATCAGTTGTAACAAATGAACCACTCTCGTGGGGGATGTTGATAATAAGGGAGGCTATACATGTGTGGGGTCAGAGGGTATATGAAAATCTCTGTATCTTCCTCTCAATTTTTCTATGACCTTAAAACTGCTCTAAGAAACTGTCTTGATTTAAAAAAAAAAAACTAAGAGTGCAGCCTCCATACAATAGCAATTGTATTCTCAGAGAAATGAAGACTGTGTTCACCCAGAAATCTGTATACCAATTTTTATAGCAGTTTTATTCATAGTAGCCAAAAGACAAAAACAATGCAGATATTCTTCAACAAGTGACTGAACAAACAGTATAGACATACTATGAAATACTACACAACAATAAAAGAAATGAGCTATTGATAACATACAACAACCCGAATGAAACCCCAGAAAGTTATGCAGAGTAAAAAGCCAATCTCAAAAGACTGCATACTGTGTGATTCCATTTATGTAAAATTCTTGATATGACAAATTTTTTCAAATGGTGAACAGACTAGTGGTTGCCAGGAATTAAGGAGAAAGTGCAGGTGGGAAGACAGTGGGTATGGTTATAAAAGGGCAACATGAAAGATCCTGGTCATGATGGAAATATTGCAAATTGACTGCTTCAGTGTCAACATCCTGGTTGTGATATCATGCTCAAATTCTGTAAGATACTAAATGGGGAAACTGAGTAAAAAGTCATGGAATCTCTATATCTTAAAACTGCATATTGGTCTACAAGTATCTCAAAATGAAAGGTTTCATTTTAAAATGAAGAAGGAATTCTGACATTCTCAGATAAACAAAAACAGAATTGGTCACTAGCAAACTTTCCTAACAAGAAATGCTAACTGCAGTCCTTTAAGCTAAATGAAAAAAAACATTTAGCTTAATGTTACTTAAACCCTCATGTAGGAGTAAAGAGCACTGGTAAAAGTAACTACAGAAATAAATATATATGACAATGTAAATGTATGTTTTTCAAAATCTTTATTTCTACCTCTTCTCAATAACAACAACATAGAGTAATAATTATAAAACTATTAATGGGCTTATATTAAAATGTAAATTGTATAGCAATAATAATACAAAGAAGGGTGGAATGGAGATATCAGAGAATAAATGGTGTATACTATTGAAACTAAGATACTATTAATTTGAAATGGAATGTTTTAAAATGCTAATTGTAATCTCCGGAGCAACCACTAATCAAATAGCTCAAAAAATATGGGAAAATATGAATTTTGAGGAGAACACAAGGTGGCCCATAATACTGAGCAAAACTTTTCTTTTTTTCTGAAGAATTTCTTCTTACGTTTCTTGCAAAGCATGAAAGTTGTCTACTGGCAACAAATTCCCTCAATTTTTATGTGAGAAGGTATTGAGTTCTCCTTTACGTTTGAAGGATAACTTAGCTGAATACAGAATTCTAGGTTGGTTACTTTTTTTCTTTCAACACTTTAAATAGTTCACTCCACCCTCTTCTTGCTTGCATGTTTCCTGAAGAGAAGTTCAATGTAATTATTATCTTTGCTCCTCTATAGGTAATGTGTTTTCTTCCTCTGACTTCCTTCAAGATTTAGCCTTTGTCTTTGATTTTCTGAAGTTTGAATATGATATGATTTGGTGTAAGTTTTGTGGAATTTTCCACCTTAGTAGTTTATGAGCTTCCTGGATCTGTGGTTTGATATTTATCACTAATTTGGGGGAATTGTCAGTCATCATTGTTTCAAGTATTTCTTCTATTCCTTTCTCTCCTTTTTCTCCTTCTGCTATTCTCATTACACATTTGTTACACCCTTTGTAATTATAATTTGTAATGTAAGTGTACGGTTCTTAGATGTTTTGTTCTCTTTCATTCCTTTTCCTCTTTGCATTTTACTTTTGGAAGTTTCTGTTGACATTTCTTCAAGCTCACTGATTCTTTCCAGACCTGTGTCCCCAGTCTATTGATCCCATCAAGGCATTCTTTATTCCTATTACAGTATTCTTTTTTAAAAATTTTTATTGAAGTACAGTCAGTTTACAATGTTGTGTCAATTTTGGGTGTACAACACAATACTTGAGTCACATGGGAACATACCTACATTCGTTCTCATATTCTTCTTCACTGTAGATTACTGTAAGATATTGAATATGGTTCCCTGTGCTGTATAGCATAAACTTGTTGTTTATCTATTTTATATATATTAGTCAGTATCTTCAAATCTGTACTACAAATCTCTACTGCAAATCTTTCTAGCATTTCTTTTAGATTATCTTTAGAGTCTCTATTTCTCTGTTTACATTATCCATTCATTTCTGCATGCCATCCACGTTTTCCATTAGAGCCCTTTGCATATTTATCATGTTTTAAGTTCCCAGTATGATAATTTCATTTCTGCCATATCCAAGTCTACTTTTGATGCTCTGTCTCTTCAAAAAAATTTTTTTGTCTTTTAGTATCCCTAGTAATATTTTTGGAACCTACTTCATAGGCAATACTGTATTTTTCCATCAAGAAGTATATGCCTGTGTATTTCTCTTTTGATGATGTTAACAGCCATTGATATTCAATACCTAGGGCCATTAATTCATTAGGAATTGCAAAATAGTGATACTCCGATTCTATCATCCGTCATTCAGTTATTATACAGAGTACTCTTAGGAAGAATAACTTGTTCCTGTGTACTATTTAGTTACTCAGAGGTATAGTTTAAATAGGAAAACCAGGGTAAATACTTGATGTCTTCCTTTACCATAATTGTTATACTGAGTTGGTCCACTAGCATCCTACAATAGTGATGGTTTTTGGTTGTTTGTTTTTCAGTTCCACTATAAGCTCAGAAACTTAAACATAGTGATGTATTTTGATTCCTTTAACACTTAAAAAATAGTTAAAACTCAAATTTTATTTGCATGCTGGTTAGTATAACCACTTCCAGGAGATGTTGCAGTTTGGCTTGGAAGGCAAAATGTGGACCGAAGACTTGAACAGGTACTTCACAAAAAGAGGGTATTCAAATGGCCAATAAATATGTCAGCCTCATTATTAGGTAAATGCAAATTAAAATCATAATACAATATCACTATATACCTACCAGATGGCTAAAATGAAGACAGAAAATGCCAAGAATTGGCAAGATTGTAGAACAACCCGAACTCTCATGACACTCTTAATGGGAGTGTAATTGGTATAACCATTTTGGAAAACCGTCTCACAGTGTATAATAAAATTGAATATATGTATATCCTAAGCCCCAGCAGTACTTTTAGATATATGCCCAACAGAAATGCATATATGTGCTCACCAAAAGACATGTACAGGATTGTTTATAGCAGCACGATTCATTATAGCTACACAGCGGCAAGCACAGTAGAATGGATAAATAATACAAAATTTATCATTATTTAGTAGAATAGATATATACGTATTGTGGTGTATTTGCACAATGAGACTGAAAGCACTATAAAAATGCTCAGAAACATTGAAGACTTTCACAAACATAATGTTGAGATGGAAAGCCCGACACAAGTTCAAAAACAAGCCAAATTAATGTATGGTGTTTAAAGTCAGGTAAGTGGACTGAAAGGAAGAGATCTAGTGACTAGAAGGGGCTTTTAAGATGCTGTTTCTTGATGTTTAGATTTTAAATCTGGTTACTGGTTATTGAGTGTGCTCACTTTGTGAAAATCGAGTGAATGCTTAACTTACTTGTATATTTTTTTGTGGGTATGTTATTCTTCAGTAAAACATTTTAAAATATATAATTTGTGATTCCTCATCTAACTTCTTTTGTATTTTATTTTAATTAGTGTTTATTTAGATAAACAGTTATGAAACCCCCACTGGATCCCAGGCATTTTAGTAATAGAAGTCTGAGCAAAATAGAATCCCTTCAATTGCTCATAAAGGATCATTGGTACAAGAACTTCAGCAGTAGGACTGCTAAATCTCCTGTGGCATGATTTTCATTATGTTTTCAGTGTTTGGAGATCAAACCACATTTATTTAAAATTTCTCTAAAAAATTAAATACATACAACTCATAGAGAAATTTGGTCTATTATTTTCCTAACTGATCAGACAAGTCAGCTGTTAAAAAGGTGACCTTCGTATAATAGGGATTTTGTGTTTTTTTAGGGGGATCCACGTTAACACATTTGATAAACTTTTATCTTAATGCGCCTTTCTGGAATACCAGTCTTAAAAAGGTGACCTTCGTATAATAGGGATTTTGTGTTTTTTTAGGGGGATCCACGTTAACACATTTGATAAACTTTTATCTTAATGCGCCTTTCTGGAATACCAGTCTGACCTCAATCTGAACAAAGCCTTAGTTGATGTTTGCAGGCGGTAGCTTGGTCATTTTCTCAGCCTGTATGTTTATTATTGAATGTTAATCAGATTCATCATTAAAGATTTCATCTGCCACACAAATGCATAATTGGCTATGTCTGAGTGGCTACCTTTTGTCTTGAGCAGATTGCTAAAACTGCATTAAGCATCATTAGACCAAAATGATGACCTTATTAATTTGTCCTTTACTTGTTTTCTAACAGATTGGTCCTTATTATTATTGCAAACACACTATAAATAAGTCTTAGGAAAAGCTCATGTGAATTCCTCTTAGTTTGGAACAGGCTTTTATATTAGAGGATGCATGAAATAATTTGCTGATTGTGTTTATTAAATTGTTTCCTTCTGTGCATATTATAGAACACCATTCAGAATCCATGCATTAAAAGTAGTACAAAAGTGAGAAATTTATTTAAGCATTGCTCTTCTACCAAGCTATATTTTATCATCTATTTTTATTAATGAAATAATACAGAGGGTAAAAGATTAAATATATTATTCAAACTTACATGTTAGTTTTCTCTTAAAAGGAATCAATGGGATAGAAATAAGCAAAAAATTATCATGAAAGTATAATTTTTAACCATATATTTATAAATCCACACTTTCCTACAACATATTTTTCTTAAAATCATATTTGCTGACCCATAGAATCTTATTTGTAAAATATCTATCTAAGGTTTTGATTTTCCAAATGAATTATCTGTAATGACATCTTTCTTGTTCAATTTCTATTACTGTTGTGATTACATAAATTCAGTGGCTACAAAATGCATGAAATTGGCTGTCATCTGTGATCTGACAATTTCATTATAATTGGTTTATTATAATTGTGCTTCATACTGATCTCAGAACATCTTTGGTAATCTGTCTGCTCCTGAAGCTGACTTGGCCACAAATGAAATTATTGCAGCCTTAGAAATGAAATCCTCGCCCATGAAGGGTTCAGGTGGACTTAGCTTTATAATCTGGTTTAAAAGTTTTGAGTAGATAGAATTATGTGATTGTCTTTCATATCTTCTCACCAGTGAGTTGTAGGGAAGAATATTTATTACTTTGTATTTTTATCAAGGAACAGATTCCTCTCAAATTCATACATTGCAAATTAAATTAAGAATGAGTTATTGTCAAGCATTTAATAAATAAAACAATTATTATAGGCTATAAAATTTGTCTCTTAGTATCTGAGTGAAAATATTCACTTTAAAAATTATCTCATATCTTTGCTTTTTAAAGATTTTTTCCAACTACATTGAAGTATAATTGACAAATACAAATTGTATATATTTAAGATTTACAGCATGATGTTTTGATATTTGATACATTGTTAAACAATTGCTATAGTCAACTTAATTAATATATCCATAATCTCACATAGTTACCTTTTTCTGTGTGTGGTGAGACAATTAAAATCTACTCTTCTAGCAAATTTCAAGTGTGTGATACAGTATTATTCACCATGGTTACTATGTTGTAACTAGAACGTATTCATCTTATAACTGAAAGTCTGTGCCCTTTGACCAGCATCTCTCCATTTTCCTCACCTCCCCCTGCCCCACCTCTAGTAACCACCATTTTACTCTCTGATTCAATGGATTGGACTTTTTTAGATTCCACGCCTAAGTAAGATCATGCAGTATTTTTCTTTTGTGTCTGGCTTATTTCAGCTTAATAATACCCTCCAGGTTTATGCATGTTGCAAATGGCAGGATTTTTTTTAGGCTGAATAATATTTTATATCACATTTGAATATATGTAGATTGTATATATACATATACACATATGCATATACACCACATTTTCTTTATCCATATTTATTGACAACGCTTAGATTGTTTTCATATCTTGGCTATTGTGAGTAATGCTGTGATCAGCTTGGACCATGTCTTTGAGATAGTGATTTCATTCCCTTTAGATGTATACCTGGAAGTGGAATTGCTGGATCACATGGCAGTTCTATTTTTAAATTTTAAGAACTTTCACACTGTTTTCCATGTTGGCTATGCCAATTTACATTTTCACTATAGTGTACAAGGGTTCCCTTTTCTCCACACCCTCTCCAACTCTTATTATCTCTTATTTTTAAACTAATAGCTATCCTAACAGATGTGAGGTGATATCTCATTGTTTTGCATTTCCCTGATTATTAGTGATGTTGAGCACCTTTTAATATACCCATTGCCCACCTGTATGTCTTTGTAAAACTGTTTATTCAGTTCCTCTGCTCATTTTTAATTGGATTACTTGGTTTTTTGCTGTTAGTATATGAGTTCCTTACATATATATTTTTGGATATATAATTTTCAAATATTTTCTTCCATTCCATTGATTGTCTCTTCACTCTGATGCTTTTTTCCTTTGCTGTGCAGAAGCTTTTTAGTTTGATGCAGTCCCACTTACTTATTTTTGCTTTTGTTGCCTGTACTTTTGGTGTCATAACCAAAAAAATCATTGCCAAGACCAATGTCAAGGAGATTTTCTCCTATGTTTTCTTCTAGGAATTCAACAGTTTCAGGTCATACATTTGAATCTTTAATCCACTCTGAGTTGGTTTTCATGTATGATGTTAAATAAGGACCCAGTTTTCCCACCACCATTTCCTGAAGAGTCTATCCTTTCTCCATTGTGCATTCTTGGTTCCTTTGTCAAAGAATTAGTTGATTGTATAAGCATGGGTTTATTTCTGGGAATCTTTATTCTGTTCCACTGGCCTGCATGTCTGATTTTATGCCAGTACCATACTGTTTTGATTACTATAGGTTTATAATATAATTTAAAATTAGACCGTGTGATACCTCCAGCTTGCTCTTCTTTCTCAGCATTTCTTTGGCTGTTTGGAGTCTTTGGTAGTTCCATATGAACTTTAGGATTATTTTTTATATTTCTGTTAAAAAAATGCCATTGGAGTTTTTATGGAGATTGCATGAATTTGTAGATTACTTTGGGTAGCATGGAAATTTTAACAATAATAATTCTCCCAATCTATGTACAGATATCTTTCCATTTATGTGTGTCTTCAGTTTCATTCATTAATATTTCTTAGTTTTCAGTGTAAAGATCTTTCATGTCCTTGGTTAAATTTATCCTTAAGTATTTTATCTTTTTCATGCTGCTATAAATGGGATTGTTTTCTTGAAATTTCTTTTTTAGATATTTCATTGTTAGTATATAGGAATAAAAGTGATTTTTGAGTGTTGATTTTGTGCTCTATAACTTTGCTGAATTTATTTACTAGTTCTAATAGTTTTTTTTTTTTGATGGAGCCTTTAGAGTTTTTATGTAAAAGATCATGTCATCTGCAAACAGAACTATTTTACTTATTCCTTTCCAATTTGGATACATTTTATTTCTCTTTCCTGCCTAGTTGTTCTGACTACAACTTCCAATACTATGTTGAAGAGTAGAGGTTAGAGTGGGCATCTTTGTCTTTTTCCTGATTTTAGAGGAAAATTTTTCAGATTTTCACCATTGGGTATGATATTAGCTGTGGGCTGGTCTCATATGCCCATCATTAAGTTGAGGTACAGTCCTCTACACCTAATTTGTTGAGTTTTTATCATAAAAAGATGTCACATTTTGTCAAATGCTTTTTCTGTTTCTATTGAGATGATCATATGATGTTTATCCTTCATTCTCTTACTGTTGCGTATCACATTTATTGATTTGCATAAGTTAACCATTCTTACATTCCAGAGATAACTCCCACTTGATCATGGTGTATGGTTCTTCTAGTGTGCTACCAAACTCAATTTGCTAGTATTTTTTGAGGATTTTTCAACAATGTTCATCAAGGATTTGGCCTCTAATTTTTTTTTCTGGTACTATCCTTGCCTAGCTTTTTTTAGTAGGGTAATGTTCACCTCATAAAATGAGTTTGGAAGTGTTCCTTCCACTTCAATTTTTATGAGTTTGAGAAGAATGAATATTAATTCTTCTTAAAATATTTTGCATATTTCCCTCATGCAGCCATCTGGTCCTGTTGATTTTTCTTTATTGGGCAGTTTTTGATTCTTGCTTCAATCTCCTTAATAGCAATTTGTCTGTTTGGTTTCTATTTCTTTATGATTTAGTCCTGGTAGATTGTATGTTTCTAGTAATTTATCCATTTCTTCTAGGTTACCCAATTTGTTCGTGTATAATTGTTCATAATAATCTTTTATGATTGTTTGTACTTCTGTGGTATCAGTAATAATGACTCCACTTTCATTTATCATTTTATTTATTCAAGTACATCCTCTTTTTGCCTTAGTCTAGCTAAAGATTGTCAATATCACTCATCTTTTTAAAAAAACAACTCAATGTCATTGGTCTTTTCTGCTGTTTCTTTAATCTTCACTTGTTTCTGCTCTGATCTTTGTTTTTTCTTTCCTTCTGCTAACTTTGTTTTTTTCCCCCTTGTTCTGTGAAGTGTGAAATTAGGGTGTTTAGTTGAGACCATTTTTCTTTTTTAATGTAGGTGTCTATTGCTACACATTTCCCTCTAACAGCTGCTCTTCCTCTATCTCTTAAGATTTGTATTGTGTTTCCATTTTTGCTTGTCTCAAGATAGTTTTTAAATTTCCCTTTTGATTTCTTCTTTGACCATTGGTTGTTCAGGAATGTGTTGTTTAGTTTTCATATTTTTTTTATTTTCCAGTTTTTCTCCTGTTACTGATTTCTGGCTTCATATCTTTTTTTTTTTTGGCTTCATATTTTGATCAGAGAAGATACTTGATAAGATTTCAATCTTAGAAATTTCTTAAGCCTTGTTTTGTGGTCTCATGTATGATTTTTCCTAGGGAATATACTGGGTGCTCTTGCACTTGAAAAGAATATGTATTCTGCTGCTGTTTGATGGATTGTTCTGCCAGGTCCTTTTGGTCTGAGGTGTAGTTTAAGTTCAATATTTCCTTACTGATTTTCTGTCTATATGACCTATACCTTGGTGAAAGTGGAATATTTAAGTCCACTACTGTATTATTGTATTTTATTTTTGTCTACTTCTTCCTGCAGATCTGTTAATATTTGATTTATATCTGTTAATATTTGATTTATATATTTAGGTGTACTGATATTGGATGCATGTATTTACAATTTTTATATCCTCTTGATGAAGTCACCTCTTTATAATGATAAATAATGATTTATAATGATCATCAATATGTGATGATCTTCATTTTCTCTTGTGAGAGTTTTTAACTTACAGTCTATTCTGTCTGATTTAAGAATAGCTGCCCCCGGCCTCTTTTTGTTTCCATTTGCATGAAATATCTTTTTTCATTTATTTACTTTCAGCCAATGTATGTCTTTAAGGCTGAAATGAATCTCATATAGACAGTATACAGTAGAGTCTTGCTTTAAAAAAAAAATCTGTTCAGTCACTCTATGTCTTTTGTTTGGAGAATTTCATTCATTTACATTTAAAATAATGTTTTATAGGTACGGACTATTTCCATCTTGTTAATTATTTTCTGGGTGTTTTTGTAGTTTCTTTCTTTCTCTATTGCTGCTTTCCTTTGAAAATCAAAAGAATTGATTTTCTTAGTGGTATGCTTTTATTCATTTTTCTACATCTTTTGTGTATTTACTATAGATTTTTGATCTGTAGTTACCATGAGGCTTACCTGAAATATCTTACTAGTTATAAGTCTGTTTTAAGGTGATAACTTCTACTGCAAAGACTCTACACTTTTCCTACCCTCCAGTATTTTATGCTTCTAACGTCACAATTTACATCTTTCATGGTGTATTAATTAACACATTATTTTAGCTACAGTTATTTTTAATACTTTTGTCATTTAACTTTTATACTGGAGTTTAAAGTGATTAACACACCACCATTACAATATTAGACTATTCTAAATTTGAACATATAGCTCTCTTTACTCTTGAGTTTTATACCTCCATATGTTTGTTTGGGGGGGTGGTGGTTAGATTTGCTTGTTTGTTTGTTTTTAGTGGAAGTACTGGGGATTGAACCCAGGACTTCATGCATGCTAAGCATGTGCTCTGCCACTGAGCTATCTCCTCCCCACCTAATGCTAGTATGCTTGATGTTGTTCTAGAGCTCTCTTAAAAGATCTTCATTTTTTAAAAATTATTTTTTCTGTTCAGCTTGGGTGGTTTTCACTAGTCTGTCTTCTAGATTGCTGATTCATTTCCCCTGTATCATTGAATCTACTGTTGATTGTTTCTAGTGCTTTAAAAATTATTGTATTCTTCAACTCTGTTTGGCTTCTTCTATATATTTTCTAACTTTTTGTTAAACTTCTTATTGTGTTCTCCCATTCTTCTCTGAGTTCATTGAGCATCTTTTTGATCATTATCTTGAACTCTGTTGGGTAGATTGCTTTTCTCTGCTTTACTTAATTCTTATTCTGGAGTTTTATCTTGGTCTTCCAATTGGAATGTATTCCTCTGTCTTCTCATTTTGCCTAATTCTCTGTTTATAGTCTATGTATTAAGTAGGTTGACCATGTTTCCTAATCTATGTAGGAGACATCCTATGGGGCCCAGCAGCACATTCCCCTCTGATCTTCAGAGCTATATTCTCTAGGGTTGTCCTCTATGTGGGCTGCATGTGCCCTCTATTGTGGTAAGGCCAACTACTGTTGGCATGCTGATGAGTAAGATTGGCCCCTGGCCCAAGTGGCTGTTAGTCCCTGCCTCATGTGGAAGCTGCTAGCCCACTGGTGAGTCGGGCTGGGCCCTGGTATGGTGGCTGCATGGCTGTGGCGGTCCCAGGACTAGTGTCAACCAGCTGGTAGGTGGGTAAAACCCTAGCCTAGAGGAAGGATTCCAAAATGGTGATTGCCAAAAGCAGTGTCCTCACGACAGAACAAGCTCCTCAAAGTGACTGCTGCCACTATCCGTATGCCCAGGGGGAGTCCCAGTTGCCTCCTATCTCTCTAGGGTGTTCCTTCATATCAGCAAGTGAATCTAACCCAGGCTCCTTTCAGAGTACTGCCTCTGCACTGGGTGTTGTAGCATGTGAGCCTTCGCATGGGCCCTTTATGGGGATTCTGTTTCCTGAAGCCTTCCAGCTATCCTGTATGCAAGCCCTATTAACCTTCAAAAGCAGACCTTTGAGGGGCTCGTCTTCCTAGTCCAGGACCCATGGTTGGGGAAACCAATATATTGCTCAGACCCCTTGTTCCTTGCAGAGAACTTCTGCACACCAAGTGTTGATGAGAATGTGGAACAACAGGAACTTATTCATTGCTGGTGGAATGCAAAATTGTACAGCCACTTTAGAAGACATTTAGGCAGCTTTTTTTTTTTTTTTACAAAACTAAATACACTCTTACCATGCAATCTAGCAATTGTCCTGCTTGATATTTACTGAAGGGAGTTGAAATTTAAGTCCTCACAAATTGCGCATCAGGATGCTTATAGCAGTTCATTAATAATTGCCAAAACTTGAAAGCAACAAAGAAGGATATCCTTCAGTAGGTGAATGGATAAACTGTGGTACATCTAGTCAGTGAAATATTATAATGGAATACTAATCAGCACTAGAGAGAAATGATCTATTAAGCCATGGAAAAACATGGAGGAAACCTAAACACATATTATTAAGTATAAGAAGCCAATCTGAGAAAGCTAAATACTGTATGATTCCAACTTTATGACATACTGGAAAAGGCACAATTATGGAGTTGTAAAAAGATCAGTGTGGTTTCCAGGGTTGGGATGAAGCAGATAAGTAGGCAGAGCCCAGAGGATTTTTCAGGGCAATGAAAATACTCTATTGATGTTATAATGAAGGATGCATGTCATTATATGCAACATCAAGAAAGAACCCTAAGATAAACTATGGATTTTGAGGGATATGATGTGTCACTGTAGATTCATCAGTGGTAACAAATGTACCACTCTGGTGAGTGTTGCTGATAATGGGGGAGGCCATGCATGTGTAAGGGCAGGAGGAATATTGGAAATCTCTGTACCTTCCTCTCAATTTTGCCAATAACCTAAAACTTCTGTAAAAAAAATAGTCTTTAATAATAATAGCAATAACTTTGGCCAACAAAAAAACATACAGTGAAAAATTACATACTTTTCTCTAAGAGCAGGAACAAAATAAGGATATCTGTTCTCACCACCTTTATTCAACATTGTACTGGAGGCCCTGGCCAGTGCAATAAAGGAGAAAAAGAGTAAAGTATATAGATTATAGAGGAATGCATAAAACTTTTTATCCATAGACACCATGATGACTTGTGTAGAAAATAATAAAGAATGTATTGAAAAGCTGCTGGAACTAATCAGTGTGCTTAATAAGGTCTCACTTTACAAGATCAAGTTATAAAAATAAATTACATTTTTATAGTAGTATTTCTTTCAGTATTTGTCTGCTAGTGATGGATTTTTTTCAATATTTAGTAGTTTGAAAATTCTCTTTCACATTCATTTTTGAGGGATATTTTTGCTGGGTATAGAATTCTAGGTTGTAGTTCTTTTCTGTAACCACTTTGGAAATAACAATCTATTGTCTTTTGACTTCCATTGTTCTCACTGGAATGTCATATGTCTTTTTTCCCTCTGGCTACTTCTAAGATTTTTTTTTCTTTGTTTTTGGTTCTCAGTACTTTTACTGTGATATTCCTGGTACATTTTTCTTTTTATCTATTATTCCTGGGGTGTTAGTACTTCTTGAGTGTATGGCTTAATATCTTTTGTGAGTTTTGGAAAATTCTCAAGCATTATTTTTTCAAATATTTCTTCTATTCCATTCTCCCTCTTCTTTCATTCTGGGACTCCAAAAAGGTTTCAGAATTTTTGTACCCAACTTATTCCATGTTCATTGAAAGAAATTGTCTAGAAGTGCCCTCATCTCTCTGTGTTAATATTTTTTAGACTGTCATGCTATAATTTTGTTGTGTATTATAATAAAAATAATTCCTTACTTAAGATGGGCACCAATGCTCTTGAATAGTTTTCAAAAGAGTAAATATAATCTTTCTTTCTTTGATTTATAACTTCTTATGAATTAAATGGATGTTTTGGCTTTAAAAAAAAAGAAGTATCAGTCTCAAATACTGTTTTGGTACTTTGTGTTTTATAAGCATTAACTTCTATTCATCCACACTTATGGAAAAACTCTGTATCATTCATTTATTACTACCAGCCAGGGATATATGACTGTGGATGCATATTTCTCTTTCAGCCTTTGTTTGAGCAGCTTCCAAAACATCATCCTATAGATTTTTAGAATCTGTGCCAAGTTCAGCTCAGATTAAGTTTCTTTGTTAGAATAGCTTTTTAAAGCATCTGGATCAGAAATCATATACTTCTGCTGCATAGCAAAGAAACATTTGGAAATCATCAGAGAGATCATAATAGAGGATGGTAGTATTGTATGTTTTTTCTCAGTGTAGGTAAAGGCTACAAAGAAAAAAATTATTAAGAATTTAGAAAATGCTGGGTTGATATTGTTAAAACATCTTAAGCAACAGATAGCTTGCTTGGAAAATAAAATTATTGTTCCTAAAGCTATCATGGACTATTTCTGAGTAAAAGTAGAGATTTGGCCTTTGCCTAGTTTCAGTGCTACACACACACACACACACACACACACCCATTAAGAAATCATGAAAGATTGAAAATTTTTTAGTTTAATTTCATTTTATTTTTATTTCTTGCCCAAATTTGAAGCAAGGATCTAATTATTTTCATCTCATTTAAATAAATACATCCATTTGAGAAAAGGGTTTTTCTTGGGATGGTTTACATGTCATTAGATGACAGTAATCCACATGCTCTCCTAAAGAGAGACACCTATCTTCTTTATTTAAAAAAAAAATTCCAAGGAAAGCCTTCAATTTCTAATATAGTACATGGCATCATTTGTATAAATGGGATAGGATTTTAAAAATAGTCTCAGAACTTTTGTACCAATGAAGCAAACTTAAATCTATGGGTTTTAGGCTTGCCAATAATTTCCAAAATGATTAATGGGTTTTGGGGAGATCATTTGATTATCCCATATATAGCCATAAGAAAGTACATTTAGACTGTGGTCTGGAAATCCAAATGATTTAGTGGATAAGCTCCTGACTGTGGAACCAGAAGAAAAGAGTTCTTTTTCTGGCTAGACTGTGACCTTTGTCATGCTTCCTTCTGTGCTTTTCTTAAATTTAGAAAGAACTTTCTCCTCTATGTTCACTTCTAAAGCATAGTAGGAGCCTATGAAGTCATCAGGGTACATCACAGCCTAAATGTACCTTCTCATGGCTATGTGTGCTGTAATCAAATGGTGTATCCAAATCTCATCAATCATGAAATCATGCTAATTATGATTAGTATGACCATTTTGGTGCCAATTAAAATTGATCTGTAGTTCTTATGTTTGTGAATCAGATCCTTCAGATTGGTAGAGCTATTTTTCCAAAATCTCTGATACATGTTTCTTTTTCCTCATCTCATTATCCAAGGAGGATATTAGAGGAAAGGTGGACAGATCCTTCAGGGAGCAAGGAAATATGCTTTTGCTTCTTTATAGCCTACCTTATCTCCATCTAAAAGACACAGGTAAAATGTGGTGTCTGAAATATATGTAGCAATGAAGTTTTTATTGATTGATATAAATATGGATGGCTTTGTTCAGCTGAATATTGCTGGTAGAAGTTACTGGCGTATGTAATACATTATCTTATTACACTCGTTTTATGGAAGTTGATCCTGATGGGACAGTGGAAGGAGAGCTCACTCCAGCTTTCTGGAAAAGCAATTAATCCTGCTGCTTATGTAGCAACCATGTCTTGGATCGCATTGGTGTGCTGGCACCCTTTCTCCTTTTATTAAAACAAAAATGCAGCTGCTGACCAGAAGTGCAGCTCTACAAGTGGGGCTTTCATCGTGTTGGTAAGAGATTCATATCCAGGGTTGACATCATTTCAGTTATGGCCTTTTCATTATTAAAGTTTGGAATTTCAAGTTTGTTTATTAAAGCTTTAAAGCTATAGGTTAAATCACCAAATTGAAATCCACTTATTTTCCTATACTGTGATAAGTGGATAGGTGTGCTGGGAAGTGTATTTTTCAGGTTTTACCACCAAATGAATTATTTTAATTGTGAAATGCATTGTATCATAAAGAAATTGACATTTCCCCTGAATCTTAACATTTCTTCTTTATAAGTAACTCTCTACGTCCCTCAGGTTCTAGTTAGTACATTTACCAAATATTTTAGAGCTATTGACTATTAAATGTTGGTTAAAAAAAAAAGTGGCCAAGACTTTTACTTAGCCTTTGTGGCAACTTTACTGTGTACATCATCTGTTTCTCATCAGTCTCTGAAATTGATAATTCTTTAAAACATGTGGCATTCACCAATGTTTACAAAGATTTCTAACTCTTGGTATAGTATTATATATAAGGGCTCTCTTAATTTGCAATTCAATCTTTTTCATGACAGTGCATCTTTTATTGCAAAAAAAATTAGCAGAATGCTTTTTATCTAGGGTTTAATATAAATTCTGTTTTAAATAGTAGAATTGACATTGTATATTTAACAAAGACGCTTTCACAAAGACATTAATGAAACAGAAAGTTCCAACTGCAATATGTTTTATATTTTTAAATTTCTAGTTTTGTGGGGTTTTGGCATCTTAGTTCCTGCTTTCCCATTAAATCAGATTCTACTGAGGTTTAGTTTTTACCTCTATAAAAATCACTGTAATAAAGACCACTGAATATACATACAATCACTTTTATTTCCATGCCCTATGTATTATGCATATATATTGATACATACTGGTTGGTTTTTTAAAAATTGTTGCTGTGTTACTGTATAGCACAGGGAATTATATTCAATATCTTGTAATAACCTACATATAGAGAAAGCTGAGTCACGTTGCTGTACATCTGAAACTAACACATTATAAATCAACTGTATTTTAATTGCTAAAAAAATGTTGCTGATATTTTTTGTTTTGTTATTTAAGATGAAAATAACATTTAGGAAAGGCAACTGGAGTGATGGCTGGGACATCACTCTGACATATTTTCTTCAAAGACCATTTAAATTGTTTGGTTACATATTTCAAGGTGCAGGGTGGAAATAAAAAGTTTACAATTCTTAAGATAAAATTGTTTGTTGCTGTGTTCCAACACCAATTCTCTGATACCAAATTGGTGGCCTGCAATTCAATTCAATTCTGATGCCAATTACCCAGAGTTAGTGTCAGACTTCGAAGTTTTAGGACAAAGTCCTTTACAAGACTACCCCTACTTCGATGCCAGGTGCAAGTTTTGGATGTCACTAAACCACCCACACTTCTGCCTGGCCTATTACGAATTCAGGCAGCGCTTCCTACAACCTCCTCAAGTTCAGTATTTCACTAGAAGGACTCACAGACCTCAAAAAAGTGCTATTGTGCCATTTTATTACAAAGGGTACAATGAACAGTGAGATGAAGAGATACATAGAGCAAGGTGTGGAAGTGCAGGACCTTTTGTCCCTGTGGAGTCGGGGTGTGCCACCAGTACATCTGGATGTTCACCATCCAGGAAGCTCCCCTGAGCTGGATGTCCAGATAATTTCCTTAACACAGGCCAAGACTGATTAAATCGGAGGACACTGGTTGAATGTTCAAATCTACTTCCTTTCTCAGAAGGTTAGGCTGGCCCAAAGTCCCAGCCTTCCAATCAGTTGGTCTTTCTGGTGACTAGCCCCCATCCTGAAGCTTTTATGGGCCCTGCCTTGAGTCACCTCCTTAGCATAACAAAGATACACCTATCACTGTGGAAACTGCAAAGTTTTTTGAAGCTCTGTGCTTAAAAGCAGGAACGAAGATCAGATACAGGTTTTAATTATACTACAGTTGCCTGTCATAATGGTTATAGTTATAAATAGTTGTCCTTGGAATAAAACACAAAGAGATATTTAGAAAAGTACTTCTGATGGAATTTCACATGCAGAGGTAATCAGTAAATTAATAGCAGTCACACTGGATACGTCTCTTGTGGGAGCTGCAATTTTTTATTTCTACAACTACATTTAAAGTAGGTTTAAAGAGCCATTATAACTGGTTACTTATTTGATACAGGATCCTGAAAATAATATTCTGATTCTAGGTTTATATTTTGAAAAACCTTAAATTTCATAAAGTAAGTGCCAAATACCATTCAGGGTACTTGAAATACTCAGTTTCTACCCACTGAAATATTTCTCTTTATCATTAGCCAACTTGTATTTATGATATCCGTGTCGTTGCAGTTTGCTAATACTTAATAATTTATTTCTTCAGCCATACACACATTGTACTAAGAGGAACCCAATATCTGAACGCCGACTTTCCATAAGCCTATGCCCAACATGTTTATTCATAGTATAATTCAAGATTTTAAAATACAATTTTCTGTAAAATAACTTGATGTTCAGATGATATAATATAGTATAATACATATAGTATAGTATAATAATATTGCATTGTGTAAATCAAGTTACCAGATCTGATTTGCCCTTTTGTTACCCGAAAACTGGTTTCGCCTCTTGGTGGATGTCAAGCCAAAAGACACAACCAAGCCAAAGACTGGGAGAAGGAAGGTTTTCTTATTACTTGCCGCAAGTAGGGAGAATGCCAAGGATCTTTCCCAAAGCAGTGTCTCCCCAAACAGCAAAACTGGGGAAGTTTTAAACTAAGGGTACATGCATATTCATGAAAGGACTTGAGCAGAGTAATTCAGCATAGAACTGGGGCAAAGGTTGACAGAGTCCAAGCTTTAGTTGACTGAAGTCACGAGGGTCAACATTATCATTCCATCCTCCAGCTGGGTGGGAACCTTTGTTCCTGAAGAACTCAAAGACGCACATCAGATTGTTATGTGTATCTCTTGAGGAGGAACTAAGACTCTTATTGCTGAACTATTGCTTCTTGCTACTGCTTCTCCTTTCTTTTTGCACTCCCCCACTTCCATTGAGATCATTAATTACTGAGACCAGTTCCTTGTGGCCAGGCTTAGATCACAAAATGGCTCAGGCCAAAAATGGCGTCTCTTATGTCAAGAAAGCCATGGCTGGTTCTCTTTCTCCGGGGACCCCCTACCCTATCTGCTTACAGTTTTGTTAATATCACTTACAATTGACATAATAGATTTACTTATGAATGATGAATGAATGACAAATGTTCAAATCTTACAGACATAGAAACTGAGCAGCCATAATATTTTTATTTTAGAAAGTTGGGAGTTTAAGTTTCCTACTAAGTTCCAGGTCTGTGTATCAATTGCTATACTAAATGTACATTCTCCTAAAATAATCATAAGTTAAAAAAAGATATGGCTTATAATCTAGGAATGACTGAGCATTAAAGTTGAGATAAGACGGCTAACACTACCATGAGAAGAAATCAAGAATGATTTTTTAAAATATCCTCTTTTATTAATAACAACAATTTCTTCCTTCCAATGGAATTGGCAAATGTAGTAAAACACACAGTTTTCAAGAAATTAATACAATTAAATGTTTTAAGTAGTAAAATAACATTTGAGTGAAGTCAGTGCTATATTTTGGGATAATGTAGACCAACCATTAGAAAAAAGGATCAGTAATTTTAGTGGGAAAAATCAATTTCAGGTAACATTAAAAAATCATCTTTATTTAGTTTTTTAGATTTCTCGTAAGGCAATAAGATACGAAGTGTACTCATCATTTATATGTAAAATTCTAATCACCAATTATATAAAATTGTAATACATTTTATAGTATGTAATTTTTGAAAGTACTATACTTGGTATTGTGTTTGTGTGTACATTTGTGTATCCTGTATCCTGAGAGGCAGAAAAAAGAAAAAGGAAAGTGTTCAGGAGTGAAAAAATAGAATGAAGTAAAAATGAGAGTCAGCATAAGTCATAAGGAGAAAAGGCAGACAGACTTATCTAATAGAATTGGACTTCGGGGGTGAAAGATACATCTAGTTTTTTAAACGGATAAACACTACTAGAATTTCACAATCAAGTATTTATTGAATACATATTATATGCTTAATACTGTGCTAATAAAAGAAATGAAGGGGAAGTTTAATACATGGTCCCTACTTTCAAAGAATGTAAAATCCAAGGAGAGTGACTGAATTAACATACATAAGACAGCTAGAGAAGTTAGTTATATGGTATTGACGTGGAATGAGTTAGCTTCTCCAAGGAGGTAGAATTTGAAAATTTTAAACAAAAAGCACGTAAATTGCTTCCTTAAGCTTTATACAAACATTCCTGAAATCAGGTCTTCTTTAGTTTCATCAGGAAATTATAACTTCTTTGCTAAGAAGTATGGTTACCACAAGTCCTTTTAGAAAAGCAGGTCTGTTTTAATGCTAAAACATCACTATTTTATGTTTTTGTAGATTGTAGCTGCTACAGGTTTCAAGCCATGTTTTGCTGCCCTTCCTGTTCCTGCTTCAAGAACAGGGTAAAATTAAGTTGATGTTTTCATTTAAACTCTGATATTAGGCTAGAAGTTCTCCTTCCTCTTTTACCCCTCCCTTTGTATATTAGATAAAGAAAAAATAGTAACCTAAAATATCTGCAGAAACACTTAAATTATCATTGGGGATAAATTTGCAAGAAATAATTTCTCACATTATTCCAAAACTATTAAAATTATGTCAGAAAACATCAACTTTTAATATGAAAACTTTAAACTAAAATTAACATCCATTTGGTAAATGTTGTTGTTACTAAAATTGTATAGATCAAGACTGTTTTACAATAGAGAAGTCATCTGTGGTTCAGTAGGGCATAAAAATGTGGTTTTAGATGCCAAAGTGTAATGAAATTAAATTTATGTCACTCTTTTTGCTTTCTTTTCTGTGGACTAATCATGAATCTACTGTGTCACTTGAGTTTGTTTAACAGCTGGTGTTGATGAAAAGATACTGGTCTTAATATATAGTAAGGGTGGTTATAATAAACCTAGTACAATATGCTGAAAATTTTTATGAGTCAATTCATAATGTACATGTGAACTTGTCAAAAAAAAATCAATACCTTAGTGAAGGATAAAATTCGAGGGATGGCTAAAATCAGAGTTTTTAGATTATTCTACCATTAGTTCTAAAATTTTTGGAACATAGTTATTTTAAAATTATATGTAGGTTATATTTACATAATTTTAGCTGGCTATTTTGTCTTCTTAGATTAATAAACAAATCAAAGATACCTTACTAGAGAACTTATCCTAATCTGATAGCTTCTAGATATTAAGAAAAATTGGGTATGATGATATTAATTTGCTGTTAACTAATGTCGTACAACATTGCTAAATGACAGTCCATCTGTCAAATTAACGTCATGACATCCTACTTGTTATTTTAATATGTTATAGGGATGAAATGTGTTTTTTAGATATGTTTTACATTTGCACTAAGTAATGGAAAGTACAATATATTATGTGCCTGTGCCCTGAGGAGAGTTTTTAACAAAAATAATTGAAGGTAATAAATCTTACCCTTTTCCCTCTGTGTTGCCCCTACCCCAGTATACCTTCCACAGTATTCTATCTTCTACACATAGCAAGCTTGCTAGCTAGTAACAAAGGCTGAGCACTATTGTGTGTATTACAGAATAAAACCCGTAGTACTTGTGAAAAATTTTCCTTGCCCTGAAATGTCAACTTAATAAACACTCTCTGTGATCACCTTTATAATAATCTGATCCCCTCTCCTAAGATTGAAATGTGCTCTTGAATGATGTTGCTATTGAACGTAAGACAAGTTTTTCAAATAATTAGGAACGTCTACAAGCTAATAAATCTCTCCTACAATTTTAATTTGATTATATACCTGGTAGGTGTTTTTGCTTAAGAGTGTGTATAAGAGGGTGCATGATTTATAATGTGTTTGAGGATTTTGTTTGTTTGTTTGTTTGAATTGTCATAGACAACAGTGATAAAATTTGATGCAAAGAAGTGATGTAATTCATACTTGATATATAACTTACTACCTTTATTCATGCCTTCATCTTGCCAACATTCTTTGATGTGAGTTTTTGAAGGTAGTTCATTATGAGATACTATTTTAACAGCTGGTGTTCTTCATAATGCTTTATTTTCACTTGTAAATATATAGGACATACAATTATTATACAGTATCTTTTAAAAAATGATTACAGAGTTTCATAGCTTTTGTGTAACATTATCCAGAGTATTTTCAGTGTATATTTAAATGTGACAATATATTGTGAAAAGTGAATTTTTAAACTATTTAAATGGGATACTTTTCAACAAGAAATAATGATGTGAATGAAAACTAATCCAATATATATGAATGTAGCCCAGGCTTGCAATATTGGTTTATCCATTAATTTTCTTAGCCCAGGTGTTTGTTTAGTGGGAAGTCATCTCACAAAGTGATGATAGATATATTTTACTCAGAACTGGTTATACAAGTCCAAAATCTTGTACTTTTCATGCTCAAAACTGTTTGGTTAGGAAAAATTGCCTATAAACGTTTTAAAGTTACAATTCAAGAAAATTGTCCATGATCTTTTGATAGAAGAAACACTTTCTAAAAGCTTTCAGTGAACAAATTAGGACATTTAAAACCCTAGGTAGGAGTGAACTTTATTCATAATTTCGTTATAAAATTCTCATTGACTAACATTAGAACAGAAATTTTTCTAAAACAAACACCTTTTACTGATTTTTCACACTTAAAAAATAATACTTTTTGTTGTAAAAATCAAGTAACAACAAAAGTCTCAAAACTAGAAATTCTATCTATAATCTCACCTTTCAGAGAAAACTGTTGTTAACACTCTTCTGTATATCCTTCTAGGATTTTTTCCTAACAAAATACTTTTAAAATATACTTAATGCATAGTGCTTTGCAAACTGACTTTTTTTCACTTAATATATCCTGGGTATCTTTGTGTGTCAATACAGATAAAAATAATTTCTAATGATGACATAGTATTCTGGTCATAGTTAATTCCCTATAGGTAAACCACAGTGATTTAATGAATCTCTCTATTGATGGACATTTCAGTTGTGTTCAGTTTAAGGCTATTATAAACAATGTTGCATTTGTTTAATGATTTCCTTGGAATAAATTTCTAAAACTTGAAATTACTGGGTTAAATGTTTAGATATTTTAAAGTTTTATATACCTCATCAAATTGCTCTCTGAGAGTTATGCTGATCAATATATAAATTAACAGTGCGACCAACAGTGTATGAGAGTACCCCACACCCTCCCCTCCCCTGTGTATATATAGTCCATTTTTCTAATATTTGCCAATTAGATGTGATGGAGTAGCGCATCTTACACATTTATTGACAATTTTAGATTTCTTCATTTGTGAAGTACCAGAAAATGCATGCCTTTTCCCTAGTTTTCTAAGTATGCCTCTTTTTCTTACTGATTCATAAGAGGCTTTTATGAAGATATTAACCCCCTATATCATATGTTGAAGTTTATCCCTTTAACTTGATTTATGTTGTGTGTCAACTTGTGGTCAATTATGCAGCCAATTTTATTAGTCTTTTTATTGATAGTTTCCAGCTTTAGTGCATGCTAAGAAAGGTCTTCCTCGCCCAGGTTATGAAAATAGTATGTTTTATTTTCTTCTAGTGCTTCAATAGTTCTGTTCAATTTATTTCTTTTCTATTCATTTTTAACTGATATATAATTAACATACAATAAGTTGCACATATTTACAGTGTGCAGTTTGACAAGTTTGGATGCATTTGTAACCCATGAAACCATCAACACAATCAAGATCATAAACATGTCCATCACCTCAAAAAGTTGTTTCATGGCTCTTAGTAGTCCCTTCCTCCCACCTCTTTCTCCCCCACCCCTCATCCCCATCCCCAAACAACCACTGATCAGTTTTCAGTCACCGTAGATTAATTTGCATTTACTAGAATCTTATATGAATAGGATCATAGAATATGTATTCTTTTTTGTCTAGTTTCTTTAGCTTATAATTATTTTGAGATTCACGTATGTTGTTGCACATAACAATAGTTCATTCCCTTTTATTGCTGAGTATTGCTGCATATATGACTATGCCAAAATTTGTTTCTTCATTCACATTTGGGTTATTTTCAATTTTGGGCTATTGCAGATAAAACAGCTATGACCACTCATTTACAAGTATGGGCATATACTCTCATTTCCCTTGGGTAAACACATAGGAGTGGAAGAGCTAAATAATATGGTAGATGCATGTTAACTTTTTGAGAAACTGGCAAACTTTTCCAAAGTGATTATACCATTTTACATTCCTACCAAAAGCATAAAAGTTTCAGTTCCTCCATGTTTTTGGAAACATTTGATATGATCAGGTTTTTAAATTTTAGCCATTCTAGTAGGTGTGTGGTGGCATTTTACTGTGATTTTAATTTACATTTCCCTAATGACTAATGATATTGAGCATCTTTTCATGTGTTTTCATGCAATACATGCATCTTATTTGCTGAGGTATCTGGTCAAATCTTGTGCCCATTTTTAAAAATTGGGTTGTTATCTTATTACTGAGTTTTGAGAATTCTCTTTATACATTCTGGATTTAAGTCCTTTATCAAATATATGCTTTGCAAAATTTTTTTTCAGTCTGTGGCTTGTCTTTCATTTTCATAACAGTGGTTAAAAAAAAAGAAGCTTTAGATTTTGATGAAGTCAAATTTGTCATGGTTTGATATCACAACTAAGAAATCTTTGCCTAACCCCAGGTTGCAGAGATTTTTCTCCTATATTTTTTAGAAGCTTTGGGTCTATGATGCACTTTTGGGTAATGTTTGTATATGTGCAAGATATGGGTCCAAGTTTACTTTTTTGTATCCAATTGTTCCAGCAACATTTGTTGAAATGAATCCAGTGGATTTTTCTCTCCACTGGATTGCCTTTGCACTTTTATTGAAAATAAGTTGTCCATACGTGTGGGTCTATTTTTGAACTCTCTATTCTGTTCCATTTATTTATTTTCTGTCTTTACAATACCACACTGTCTTGATTACTGTAGCTTTACAAATCGTCAAATCAGGTAGTCTTAATCCTCCAACTTTATTCTTCTTTATTGAAGTTGTATTTAACATTCTAGATCCTTTGCACCTCCATATGAATTTTAGATTCAGCTTTACAATTTACACCAAAAAAAGCTCACGTGAATTTTGATTAAGATTGCAATTGGGAAGAATTGACATCTTAAAAATATTGTGTCATCCATGCATGAACAGGTATCTCTCTCCACTTTGGGGGGGTCTTGTTTAATTTTTCTCAGCAATGTTGTGTAGTTTTCACGCACAGGTCTTGTACATCTTTTGTCATATTTATTCTTAGATATTTTGTATTTTATGCTATTGCTGTTTTTAATTTAAATTTCTGAATGTTTGTTGTTAGTATACAAAGACATAATTAATTTTTGTACACGTGTCTTGTGTCCTGCAACCTTGCTCAACTCCTTTATTAGTTCCAGTAGAGTTTTGTATACTGCACTGGATATTTTGCATAGTCATATCAAATGATCATGTCATCTGTCAGTAAAGACTTCCTTTCCAACAAGAAGCTTTTAAATTCTTCTTGCTTATTGCACTGAATAAAACCTCCAGTGCAATATTAAATACGCATGGGGGGGAGACAGACTTGTTTTGTTACTGAGTCTAAGGAGAAAGCATTCAATCATTTACCATTAAATATGATGTTAGATGTAGATTGTTTGTAAATACCTTTTAACAACTTGAAGAAGTTTTCTTCTAGTCCCATTTGCTGAGTGTTTTTTTTTAAATCAAGAATGAATGTTGGATTTTGTTAAATGTTTTTTTCTGTATCTATAAAATGATCATACAGTTCTTTTCTTTTCTTTTTTAGTGTGTTATAAAAGTGTTTAACATTGATTTATTTTTGAACGTTAAGTCTACCTTTCATTCCTGGGAAAATCCGATTTTACTCTCAAGTATTACCATTTTTATGTATTGATGGATTTGATAAACTTTTATTTATAATTATTACCTCTGTGTGGGTTAGGGATATTCGTCTATAGTTTTATTTTCTTGTAATATCTATGATGGCTTTGGTATCAAGGTGATGCTCGCCTCATAGAACGAGTTGAGAAATAGCCCCTACTCTTTACTTCTCTGGATGTTTGTGTAGAATGGACATTCTTTCTTCCTTAAGTGTTAGGTAGGATTCAGAATGAAGTTTTCTCTGCAGGACTGTTTTTAACAGCTTCAATTACTAGATAGAGGGCTGTTCAGGTTATCTATTTCTTCTTGAGGGAGCTTTGGTAGATCAAGTCAGAGGATTTTTTTCTACTTAATTCAAGCTACCAAATTTATGAGCATAAAATTGTTCATAGTATTCTTTTATTATCCTTTAAATACCTGTAGGGTCTTTAGCAATATACTCTTTTATTCTGATATTAATAATTTATATCTTCTTTTATTTTTCCTGATTAATCTGGTTAGAGTTTTATCAATTACATTGATTTTCATAGAGTACTAGCTTTTGGTTTTATTGATTTTCTTGATTGCTTTCTTGTATTTTATTGATTTCTATTCTGTTCTTTATTATTTCCTGCTTTTGCTTACTTTCAGCTTAATCTGCTCTTCCTTTTCTAGTTGCTTAAGGTATAAGTTGAGATCAATTATTTGAGACTTTTCTTCTTTTCTAGTATAGAGTTTTAGTACTAAAAATTTCTCTCTAGTCAAAATACTTTCTAATTTCCTTTGTGATTTCTTCTTTGACTCATGGGTTATTTAGAAGTATATTGTTTAGTTTCTAAATATCTGGGGATTATAAAGATATATTTCTGTTACTTATTTCTAATTAAATTGTGTTGTGACCACAAAAACATACTTTGTGTGAGATACCATTTTAAATTTATTGAGACTTGTGTTATGGCCCAACGTGTGGTCTATCTTGGTAAATGTTCCATGAACCCTTGATACAAGTGTGCATCCTGCTTTTGTTGGTTGGAATGTCCACGGATGATAATGTATTCAAGTCTTGTGTACCTATACTGGTTTTCTGTCAACTTGTTCTATCAATTATTGAGCAATGAGTTTTGAAATTGTGGACTTGTCCACTTCTCCTTTAAGTTTTGTCAGTTCTTGCTTCATGTATTTTGGAGCTCTGTTAACAGATGTATAAATGTTTAGGATTGCCATCTTGATGAACTGAAATTCTTTGTAAAGGTTATGCTTCATTTATAGTTATTATAAAATATTGACTATATTCCCTGTGTTGTACAATACATTCTTATAGCTTATTTAATGCATAATAGTTTGTACCTCTTAATTCCCTACCCCTATATTGTTCTTCTCCCCTTTCCTCTCCCCAGTGATGACCACTAGTTTGTTCTCCATATCTTTGAGTCTGCTTATTTTTTGTATATGCACAGGTTTGTTGTATTTTTTAAATTCCACATATAAGTGATATCATATAGTGTTTGTCTTTCTCCGTTCTACTTGTTTCACTTAGCATAATACCTTCCAAGCCCATCCATTTTGTTGCAAGTGGCAAAATTTCATTCTTTTTGGTGGCTGAGTAGTATTCCATTGTGTGTATGTGTATATGTGTGTGTGTATAATCTCAAATCTTTTTTATCCATTCATCTGTTGATGGACACTTAGGTTGCTTCCATACCTTAGCAATTGTAAACAATGCTGCTATGAACATTTTGGTGCATGTATCTTTTCAAATTAGTGTTTTGGGGTTTTTTTTCAGATGTATACCCAGAAGTGGAATTGCTGAGTCATACGGTAGTTCTGTTTTCAGTTTTTTGAAGAACGCCATACTGTTTTCCACAGTAGGTGCGCCAATTTACATTCTTTCCAACAGTGTGCAAGAGTTTTCTTCTCTTCCCATCCTTGCCAGTATTTGTTATTTGTGGTCTCTTAAATGACAGCTACTCTGACAGGTGTGAAACGATATCTCATTGTGATTTTGATCTGAATTTCCCTGATGATTGGTGATGTTGAGCATCTTTTCATGTGTCTGCTGGCCATCATCTCTTTGAAAAAAATGTCTATTCAGGTCTTCTGCCCATTTTTAAATCGGGTTGTTTGCTTTTTTGATGTTGACTTGTATGAGCTGTTTATATGTTTTGGATATTAACCCTTATTGGTCATATAATTTGCAAATATTTTCTTCCATTCATTAGGTTGTCTTTCATTTTGTGGATGGTTTCCTTTGCTGTGCAAAAGCCTTTATATTTAGTTAGGTCCCATTTGTTTATTTTACTTCCTTTGCTTTAGGGGACAGATTCAAAAAAAGTATTGCTACGATTTACATCAAAGAGTGTTCTGCCTATGTGTTTCTCTAGGAGTTTCATAGTTTATGGTCTTACATTTAGGTCTTTAATCTATTTTGAGTTTATTTTTGTATATGGTGTTAGAGAATTTCTAATTTCATTCCTTTATATGTTGCTGTCCAGTTTTCCCAGCACCGCTTATTAAAGGACTGTCTTTTCTCCATTGTATATTCTTGCCTCCCTTGTGGTAGATTAATTGACCGTAAGTGTGTGGGTTTATTTCCGGGAATGAATTAGAATCATTTGGGCCTTGAAAAGTAAGAAGTCAGAGAAACAAAAGAAATCATAAGCTCACTGCAATTAGGTTTATTTGAGCACACTTGTTTTTCCCTCGACCTCATTCCAAGAAAGATTTGAAGCAGATACATTTATTTAGCACCTACAATGTTCTAGTTATCAAAACAATGTCTTTTCAAAAAATTAATTTTTTACCATAATCTTACAGCAAGAAATACGTTGTACACAGTGACCCAATAAACACATTAATTTATACATATTTTATGTATGTGTGTGCATATGAAAAGGTTTCACGCACACAGAATTCTTACATGTGATCCAATCTGATATTTCCTATTCTGTGTCATTTAAAAATTAATATTAGTCATAATCCACTAAATTAATTAATGACCATTTAATAGATTACAACTTGCAGGTTGAAAAAGACTATACAAGGGTAATAGAAATATGAATCATGCAAAGTTCATGTCCTAATGGAGCTTTCATTGTAAACGCAGAGGCAGACACATAAATAAAGTTCAATGCAACATGATAAACTGTGATAGGACACAGGGCACTGTGAGATATTAGAGCTGATGAGGTTAAGAAAAGGGTCACAGGTGGCAGCAAGAGAAAAGAACTTAAAGTTAGAAGTAGAAGGTAGTTGGGAAATGAAATTGGAGATAGATAGGAACTAAGTCATTAAGGACTTTGTAGGAGGAATTTGGCCTCTATCCTGCAGGTGATGGAAAGCCATGGAAGGGTTGTGAGTAGAGAGTTGAGATGATAAGGTTGGTATTTTAAAGAGAGGTCACTCTGGCTGCAGCGTGGAAGACAGTTTAGAGAGGAACAAAACTAGGGACAAGAGGGCTAGTTAGGAAGTTATTGCAAAGGCTCAGGTAAGTAATGATGGTGGCCTGAACTAAATCAGTAGCACTGATAACAGAGGCATATTTTAGAGATTAAGTGAAGGAATTAATGATTTAGTCATTGATTTAGCGTTAGAAATAATGGTGAAGGTAAGAGAAGAGAATGGGATGTGACATCTTTCATTAATTTAACCACTGTATCTGAAGATAATTCTTAAAGATCTTCTGTGGGTCAGGTACCCACATGGATGCTGGAGACCCAGTGGTGAGCAAAAGAGATGTGGTTCTTACCCTTACGAAGCTTACAGGCATTGAGGGGAAGAGACATTATGCAAATTATTACCTAAATAGATACACAAAAATTGTGATAACCACTATGAAAGAAAGGAACAAAGTGCTCTGAAAGAGGAGAGCAAGAACTAGTTTAGATCAGGAGAAGGAAAGGCTGGCCAGGCACATAGTTGACAGAGAGAAATTGTCTAAGTAGAGGGAGCACCATGTTTGAAGTCCCCGAGATAATGAGACCCTTAGAGTATTCAAGGAACCAAAGAAAGCCAGAGTTGCTGGAGCTCATTGAGCACCTGGGGAGAAGGCTGTTAAACAAGATTGGAGACGTCACCAGGGACCAGATTACAAAAGGTCATTTAAGCTCTGTTGAGGATTTTTTAATCTTCTTCTAAGAACAATGGGAAGCAACTAAAGTGTATTAGACTGAGAACTAGCATGATGAGATTGGAGTTTTGAAAGATCGCTGTGGTCGCAGCATGGAGAATGGATTAGATTTGAGAATGACCATAGTGGAAGCATGAAAGCTCTTGCGGTGGTTTGGGTAAGAAAAGATGGTTGGCTGGAGTAGGGGTGATGCCAGAGTAGCTGTATAGAAGCGAACAGATTCAAGATCTATCTTGTAAGTAGAATTAACAGGATTGAGTGATGAATAAAATGTGTGGGAAAAGGGATATTGAATTAGTTCTTGGTTGCAAGATGTAAAAAACAACTCTGGCTGACTTAAGCGAAAAAGGACTTTAAAAAATAAAGATTTCGGCAACTCACAAAATTGACTGAAAGGTTAGAGAAGTAGGATTAGAAACGATGGAGAAGGGTCAGCAGGAACTAACTGCTGTCTTATCAGGCTCCCACTGCTGGAGTGAAAGAAGTGCAACTGATTTTTCCATCTTTCACTCCATCTGTGATTCAGAGTCCCAGAAATGGCACTCCAGCTAACTGAGCTTAATTAAGCATTATGCCTGGCTTTTGATTTACCAAGACAATGAGAAAGTAAGATCTTTTGGAAGAAAGCTTTAATTGCATCTGGGAACCCCTTCAGCTTTCAGAGAGGGAAGACAAGTTACCTTGGCTTTAGTCCTCAAAACGGCACAAAATTTAGTGCAGGAAATCCCCTCCCCCCAACACACACACACAAATTAGGGTGACGTTAGGAAGGGAAATTGAATTTGGGGTAGCCAAAGAAACATCAGATGCCCACTATGGAAAGGGAGGCGTCAAGGATGACACCCTTTCTCAGACTTTAAAGACACAAATGTTTGCTTAATCCTGTTAAAGAGAAAAATCACATGCCCCAAATGACGTCACTTGTGCTAAAAACCGTGATATCAAACCTAGATTTAATACCTAACCTAATTGCAGTGTTGACCTTCCCCAGAAATGTAATCTTAATTAGTTCAGAATTTTCTGGTCAGCACCAGTGAGGTTAATCTGTCGTGGACCCTCTCCATCACCCTGGAGGAAGAAGAGGCAGTCTGCACAGTAAAACTCTTGCCTTTCCTTCTCCCTGGAAAGAAGACATCTAGCCCTAAGTAGCCCTTTCTTTTCTTTTGCTAATGACTTCCTTGCCCCAGCCTCCTTTCTATAAAAACTTTCCAAATTTTGTATCATTCCTCTGAGTGCCCATCTAGTTTCTGGATGGGATGCTGCTCAATTCATGAATTTTTGACTAAAGCCAACTCGATCTTCAAATTTACTCAGTTGAATTTTGTTTTTTGCTAACCCTTCTCAAGTATTAAGAGGGTCTAAATGACAGACACATAAAGAGCCTCTTTGCCCAAGGACATGAGCTCTTTTCTCTAGCTTAAAAAACAAAACAAAACAAAAAAATTAAACGGTGAGGAGTGCCCTTCTACAAATGGAAAAATTGAAGAATACAATGCAATCCCCAGGGCATATTAATGGGTTGCATATTAATGGGTTGGAGGCCAAGTACTTCTAACCATCTACACTTGTAGTCCTCTTTAACCCTCTTAAAGACTGGGAAACATTTTCTTCAGTTCTCCTATTATCAAAACCATTACCTTCATCTTCCTAGTGATCTTTAAGTCTCGGCAGTTTTCCTGTTCTCGTCTCTGTCCCACCAAACTAAATATTAAACTTCTTTCCTTCCTATACGGTGTCACCCCCTCTCTCTTCCTTTCCTTCCTTCACTGATTCAAGTAAGCAATGCTGTGGAACTTGAGGCTTGAACAATCTAGTATTTCTTAGGGATATTCTATTGAAAGGGATATCTTTCAGACTTGAGGACCTGCTCTCTGGAACCAAACAGCATTTAGAGATTCATGCATCTGATATTCCAATTAGTGAGCATGGTCTGGGACTCTGGTCAAAAGCGCAGCTATCAGGAGTTCTAGAGAACAGAGTCCATATGGAAATTCCTCGAGTATTTAGAAAATGAGAATTGGTCTCTAAGTGCTGATTATGTCTTTGATCCTCTCTGAAGAAACTACCATCTGGACATGACTATGGAGACATAGTCATGAAGATGAACCCGGGTAAATGGGAACCACTCTAATAAACTGAGGTCCTTTAACAAACATCTTGAAGGCAGAACTCATGGTGAAAGACTTATCCTTTGTAGTGAAGAGACTATAATTTCCATCTCCTATCCCACAATCACCGATTAATGCAACACTTGGAAGCTATTTCAGATGCTTTCTTAAGACTGCAGCTTTTCTTTCCTACCTGCAAATGGGTCTGAACCAAGCTTCAGCTTGCCCTACTCGCTTACCTAAATCTACCCTTGTCCCTAATCTTGTCTCAATCTGCCTGCTGCTTTAGTGAGTTCCAGTCTAAATTAATCCCATTGTTAATCCCATTCTGCATTTTGTCATTGTTGTTTTGCAATCACCTTTTTCTGGTTCCTGCCATTTGACCATGCCACTTGCTTAATCGTATTGCAACTCCAGATGTGGGCATAAAGAAACTAATGTGGTGGCTATTAGTTTTTGTAGGCAGGTTTAGGAGAGAAGTCTACACTTGTTGATAATTTCCCACTGCTTTTGTAGGTCATCGTTGCAATTAAATCAATGAACACTTCTTTAAGGATGTAATGCCTGAAAAGCAATGTGCTAGTGTAAAAATTAATAAACAGAAAACCTCAATTAAAACAGAATCAGGCATTGTAAATCACCTATACTTCAATTAAGAAAAAGAAAAAAATATATATATAGGGGAGGGTATAGCTCAGCACGAGAATGTATCCTTAGCATGCACAAGGTCCTGGGTTCAATCCCTAGTACTGCCATTAAAAAAAAATAAAACAAAACTATTTATTTTTGCCACTGAAAAAAAAATAAATGAACCTAATTACCTTCCCCACCATGGGGTGGGGTGAGGCGGGGAAAAATATATATAATGACCTGCAAAAAAAAACCACCAAAAAACAGAGTCAAGAGGCCAGAGGAGAAGCTCTCATGCCCTACAAAAATAGCAGAGCCCAACAGGAAGAAGAAAGACATGCTATTCTTGACTGGCAAGAGCACAGCCAGTGAGAGACTGTCACAACTCGCCAATGAAAAGCCACCGTACTTCAGATTCTCAGATCTTCCAATGGACTCTGTTTGCTATAGCGCTCCCCCTTCCTTTTCTCCTCTTTAAAAGTATTCTCCTCTCCTTGGTGTGCGGGGACTTGCATGTGGCTTGCCACAGTTGCAGATCCTGAATTGAAATTCTTTCTTGATCCTGAATAAATACATTTTTTTTCTGGAGGAATAATTAGCAGTCTTTTTGTTTTAGACCAAGACAAGGCACTGGGGAGGAGGATGATGAAAAGAAAATTCATGGCTCTTGTCCTCAAATAGCTTACTGTCTAGTGACAGAGAGGGAAAAACAAACAATTAATTTCGACATAAGTATAAATAGGAAAACAAAACCAAGAAACACACGGTTGTACAGGGATGAGTGGCCAGATGAGAATCAGGGAGACTTCACAGAAGAGTTGGAATAAAATTATATTAATAGTACCGTGTACTAGGTACTGTTCTAATGCTTCACTTGTATTAACTCATTTTTAAAGATAAAAGTAGGATTTTAATATATAACTACATAGGACAGAGCATAAGTCAAAGCCCAAAAGCCTAGCTCGTAAGTCCTTTCTTACCTATAAAGATGGAAAGGTTGGACTAACATCATCTCATTCTCAGACTGACCAGGAAGGGATCTAGAGTAGACTGACGGGAGAAGTGGGCCATGTGCCTGCAGAGAGGTATCCAGAATAAGATCTTTTACTCGGGTTATTCCCTGTGCTAGAAAAACCTAAGTTATGAAGCACTTTACCTACCCTACTGTCAACCCATACTTGCTTTTCTTTTTATAAATCTCAGTAAGTAGTAAAGGATTTTTTTTTCCTGTTCAAAGCGTATAAGTATTTTGAGGGTGTGTTGCTATAGACAATGTAAAACAAGGAGACGTACAAGGGAAAAAAAGACCTGCCTTCCTAAGCCACGAACACAGGAAGAAGACTTAAGCCCTTGGGTGGTGGCCACAGACGCGGGAGTTTAGTATTTCATCACAGAATCCAGGAGCGTAATCTCCATTTGTACGTGTAGAGAAGACAAGACGTTTAGACAATTTGTCTATTGCTACCTAAGGAATTTGTATTAAACAATGGATTAAATCTAATTCAGCTAGTGTATTTGATCAGATGCGGCTAAAATAACCTCTCAGGTAGCTAAATAAACAGGAGGTTGAATTTATAGCTCTGTTCATTTCGGTTAATTTCAAGCTACTGTATTCTGCCTGTAATTTTAAGACCAAGAAAGCTGTCATTTTTAAGACCAGGGCCAGCCCCTCCATTTATAGTGCTGTGAATCCCTGAGGTGTGTAAATTAAAGCTGGCCACTTACGGAGATCTCTTTGGGACCACTTATATGAAATGAATAATAGGGTTAAAAATTCAAAAATTAAATCCAGAGAGATTTCCCAGAAATTATGTATAAACCTTCATTAGGTACATTTTCCATTTTGAATTCTGATGGATGAGAGCCAATAGGCTGGTGAAGCCAGCATCACATACTACAGTGTATTCAGTACTTAAATGCGTAGTATTTTTGGCTGAGTATAAAGCAGCACCTTCCAAGCCAAGTGAGAACAATGAAAGAGAGAAAGCTTTCGTGGTGAAAACACCAATTCTGGTAAGATACCTGAATCCCATGATGTTTTGACATCTATCCCAAATTTTTGAGAGCATGAGAAGGTAATGTGTTTAAACTTTGATGGCTTTGGGGAAGAATCCTTTGAGAATAAAACAAATAAAAACAAAGATGTATATTTATTTGTCTTTGCAATATTTTTTATTTTTATATCTTCAGACTTCCTCAAGCAGTTTGTCGAGGAGAGACAAAATTAAAGCAGACTTAACATAGCTGAAAAGCCAATTCAGAAAACCAGTATATAAATTGGACAGGACAGAAGCCTGGTGTGGCACCTTTCCATGTTGCTTTGCTGTGGCTTATTCTGGGAAAGTGATGCATTCATAACATCCTTGGAAGGGTGATGATTGAGAAAAATTGTCTTCTGGTGAGATTCTGAATTTCATCGTTATCATTCAGGGATCCTGGAAAGCTTCACATCAGCAGTCCCTTTAGAGACCCAGCAAGTTACTGGGGCAGAAATGTTGGCATTTTCTTAGGCAGAGATCCCAGAAGGCAACAAGCAAGAGATAAAAACGGTGCAATTTCTTCGGATGCCGGTGGCCCCTGTCCAGCTGTTGTTTATATCCTTCCTCGCTTGTTACATTAAAGGGAAAAACTTGATATTATTGGAAAACAAAATCCTTGAGACCTTCAAAAATTCAGACTTCATAAACTAAAGAGATTTCAGAGCAATGACAAGAGCTTTAATAAAGGAAATCAGAATTCTAAACCAGAAATTTGAAAATCAAGGAAATTCTCAGTGTCGATGAAACTAATGGATACGGAGATTTAAGGAACTAAAGGAACTGATTTCCCATGGAGAGCCTGAGAGCCTCCTGGAAGCATTTTTTTCCCTGGCATCCACATTGAATACAATTCCCTTTTTTTTTTTCCTTTTTTTTTTCTGTTCTTGAAATTCCTGGCACAATGTCTCATTTGGCAATTGAGACTAATTTTATTCTCTTGTTCATTGCAATTAGAAAACTTTGTCTCATTTTGAAGCACCATATTTATGTTTATCCAGAATTACTATATTCCCACTATGAACCAATTTGCTGTCATTAGATTTAATGAAAACATATCTATGAGTCATGTAATTTTAAATCAAATAGAAATTCCATGGCTAAAATTTAATTTCTCAAAAAAAAAAAAGGATGATTGCAATCATTTCTCAGCTCCTAGAATTCAAGAAATAGAAAATTCACTTGATTTGGCTACAGCTCACTGGAAAATGCTTGGGGATTTACATTCGTTTTGTTGTCCTTACTTTTGCCTGTGCCTGGGTCAAGGTTGGCAATATGATGTAGGAAGAAGAGGAGAAAGCAAGGAGTCAGAGGAACCTGAATTCTTATCTAGAGTGCCACTTATGAGCCAAGTGACATTGGACAAATTTATTTAGCCTTACTGAGACTCAGTTTTAAAATTCATTTAATGGGGATAAAGCACCTATTTGCATTCCTCATAGGCTAGTTAGTTGTGAGAATCGAAAGAAATAATATGATTGAAAGTTCTGTGTAAAGAGTAAAGAAGTGTCAGGGGAAGGGTATAGCTCAAGTGGTAGAGCGCATGCTTAGCATACACAAGGTCTCGGGTTCAATCCCCAGGACCTCCTCTTAAAAAAAAAGTAAAATAAGTAAGTAAACCTAATTACCTCCCCCTCAAAATAAAAAAAATAAGTTAAAATAAAAGGAGTAAAGAAGTGTCCAAATACTCTACGTATCCCCATAGACACAGGGTTATGTAACTATTAAGTAATTACTGCCAGAATTATAAACCATAAATCTAACTGTGCTGTTTTCCCACTAATTAAATACCAGTCGTCCCCTGTGGACCATAAGTTCGGAACGCTTTATCGTGACGTTAAAAAAAAAAGTCAACGAATTTTACACCTTCTTTCTATCGCCTCTTTCACCATCCTCCACACAGACATTCCTCAGCCACACTGACCTTCTCAGTGTTCTGCAAGCACCCTCCCACGTTGCCAGTTCTGCCCGTGCCATTCCGTCGGCTCACCAGGTATATTCTCTTTACCTGTCAAGACTAGATGGACGATCGTGTAGTATAATGGCTAAGAGTAGTTGGAGTAATCCAGGTGTGGGTTCAAATTACTGCTCTGTTTCTTGTTAGCTGATGTAGCACTGGGCAAATTAATTTACTTTGCTTTACCTCAGTTTTTTTAATCTGCAAAATGGGAAGTATAATAACTACTTCATAGGATTGTTGTGTAAAGTATATAAAGTGATACAAAGCATATTATAATGTCTGACGGATTTATTGCATGTGGTCAGTGAATGGTAGCTAATTATTTTTGTTACTATTTTTATTGTTTTTTTCCCTGTGAAACCTTTCCTGACACTGTTAGGCAGAGTTGTTCCTTTAGTTTCATAGCACTTGTATAACATACTCCTGATAGCACTATAGGAACACATCATACATGGCATTTGAAATGACACTCTTGTTCTTTTGTTGCTTGATTGACTAACTGATGGTCTTTTCATTGTGAATGATAACAAATTCAGCAAGGTGTTTAACCATAAATATGTAACAGATAATTCTAAAGCAAAGCTCATGTAACCACCCGTGCTGGATCATTTTATTTTCAAATTGATTATTCCAGAAAATGTGTTTCCCAGAATCCCCTTCCCTGAATGGCTCTAGTTTAGAGTTGGCCAAAAGAGCAGCTTGTGTGAGATTTGGGAGGAAGGAGTGAAGCAGCATCTATTACTCTCTGAAGGTCGCTGGTTCTAACTTGTCCTTGCTCATCTCTGCTCCACATGCAGCTCTTCTTCCTAACAATGGTCCCGGGTTGATTACCGGATGTTTGGCTGCAGACCCTCAGAGGCAATAGCTTCCCATGGACTTCTCCACAAGTTATTCCTCTGCAGTCACGTTTCAGCAGCTGGATGTGCTGGGCTTCACGGATAGATCGGTTGGTAACTGCTCCATCTTCCTACTCTCTCTTGAAGAACTTCCCTTGCCCAGTTCCTCCTACTATTACCTATAGTCTAATGCCTATAATAAATCCCTCTCTCTAACCCAAAGTGGTTCTGCTTCCCTGATTAAACTTTGACTAAATACACCATTATCCAGGTCAAGATAATGTTTCCTTTCTCCCAGAGGTAGCCATGACCTGACTTTTATGGCAATCACTCCCTTGCTTTTTTTTTTTTTCATATTTTAGCATATATATATGTATATGTTTCTGAAATATATAATTTAGTTTTATCTGTTTTTAAACTTCATAGAAATGGAATTTTACTGTGTGTATTTATTGTGCCATGCATGGTGTACTCAACATTAAGTTTTTACGATTCATTCATCTTACTGTGTGTAGGCCTAGTTAACTAATATTCATAATATGCCATCATTTACACATTCTACTCTTTAAACATTTTTTATATGTATCTCTTCCACGTTTGATTAACAGGGACTGTGTCTTATCTAGTTTTGCCTCCTCCTTCCATTCCGACTCTGTTCAACCCAACATATAACATAGTGCTTACCTGTCTCAACTAGGACCTCAACACTGGGTCACAATCCTACTGTTTCTTTAGTGGTCATTTTCCTCGCTCCTATGCAACAACTGTTTCAGATCTCTTACATTGTCTGTAAACCTTTAATGCTCTGTCTTCCCCTCACTCTCAGCAGATGGCTCCTCTAACTTCTCAGAAAAAAACAGATGTTATCAAATACGAACACCTTTGACTTTGCGCCACCAAACCTAAGACCTACCTGCAACCATATCCGTCTTCTCCTCCTCTCTTATTACAATGAAAAAGTTGTATTATTTGAAATTAACTATTGCATTGTGCAGTGGATTCCATTCCTGCCTAATTTTCAAAGTCTTTGTTGATCGTCTCTTTTTTCTTTATATTTAGCTATTCCTTCTAGTATTTAAACCCACTGAACTCTCTTCTATCTTAAGAATGATATGTATTCATCTATCCACCAACTACAGTTCTGCCTTCAGTTACTACACTCTCCTTCCTCACAGTGAAACTTCCTGAAGGAGTGGTCTAATTCAATTTTTCCTTTCCTTCACCTCCTACATTCTCAGCCTACTGCAATCTGACTTCTTCCTGATCATCTCCTGGCTCTAAAGTAGAAACCCTCATGATTAACTTCTGTTTAACCAACAGAAGGCAGATTAACTGGTACTCTCCATTACCTTTATAAAACATACTGATGCTTATGGCACACAGAATGCATATGGGTAATATACCACTGCCAAGGACACACAAGGATTTTTGTTCTCACTAGACAATGGTAGGCTTACCAAGAATCTGTTGTGTTTGTTCAACCTGTTTATGCTAGGTATACTTGTTGCTGTGATTACATAATTTGATTTTTATGTAAACTGTTACTTATTGTTATATGAAATATAAATAGTAAGAGGAAAATGGACAATTAAATTGAATGCTTTGGGAAAAGTTCATAAAAGGAAAATGGCTTTAATTTTTTTCATTGGATCTGAGGTGAGCAAAAAAAGATTGGGGAGAATCATAAATATCTTGGATTCTGCACTCAGATTACTTCACAATTGCTTTTTTTCCAATTTTTAAAAATTGTAGTAAAGTACACATAATACATAATTTATCATCTTAACCCTTTTTAAGTGTACAGTTCAGTAGTATTAAATACACTGATAATGTTTTGCTACCATCACTACCGTCCATCTCCAAAACTCTTTTCATCTTGTAACTGAAACTCTATACCCACTGAACACTAGCTCCCCAATCCCGCCTCTCCTCCAGCCCCTGGTGACCACCACTCTGCATTCTGACTGAATTTGACTACTCTAGGTATCTCACGTATGTGGAATCATACAGGACTTGTCTTTTTGTGATTGGCGTATCCATGTTGTAGCATGTCAGAATTGCATTCTTTTTTGTTATATTCACTGGTTGGTTGCATTTTTAAAGATTCTGCATATAAGTGATATCATACAGTATTTGTCTTTCTCTGTCCTACTTGTTTCACTTAGCATACCTTCCAATTCCATCCGTGTTGTTGCAAATGGCAAAATTTCTTTCTTTTTAGGGGCTGAGTAGTATTCCACTGTCTCCTTTATCCATTCATCTGTTGATGGACACTGAGGTTGCTTCCGTAACTTGGCAATTGTAAATAATGCTGCAATGCTGCTAGAGCTGCTATGCTGTCGCTATGCTGTTGGAGTTCCTTGAGCTTCTTGGATGTTTATTTTTATGTCTTTCATCATACTGGGGAAGTTATCAGCCATTATTTCTTCAAATATTCTGTTCACCCCTTTCTCTCTCTCTTCTCTTTCAGGTACTCCCACAATCTATGTCCTCTTTAATTATGTCCTATAATTCTCTTAGGCTCTGTTCACTTTTCTTCAGTCTTTCCATTCCTCAGACTCAGTCATTTCCATTGTCCTGTCTTAACTTTTCTCTGTCCTTATCTGTGACATCCAATAAATCAAGTCCCAGTGCTCTTACCTTCTGAGCATTTATCAAATCCATGTACTTATCTCCATATCTAGCACCATCTTTCTTTCCTAAGTTTTGCAACAACCTACTAAATGGTCTCTGTACCTCTGGTCTCTCTTCTTACCAATTCATTCTGCAGCCAGAGTTGCATACCTCTGTTTCGCTGTGTGTACAACTGAAATAGTATGAACTCCTTAATACAGTTTATTAAGTCTTGCGTGGTCTGCCCTCTGCCAGTCTTCTCTTGCTGTTCCCCCAAACACCTAGCCATACTGAGTTTCTTTCATTTCCTACAACACCATGCTTCCTTGCTTTCAAGCTTTTACATGCTGTTTGCCCTACCTGGAACACTCCTACTCATCTTTCAAATCTCAGCTTTAAAGCCATTTTCTCAGAAAAGTTAACCCTATCCCTAGACTAGCTTAGATCTCCCTGAAATATGTTCCCATTACTCTTCTCATTACTGTAATTACTTGTTTAATATTTGTCTTCCAAACCAGACGAAGTTTCCATAAGAGTACTGGCCATGTCTGCCCTACTTGCTGCTGGACCCACAACCCAACACCTATCACATAGCAGATACTTAGTAAATACTTTTTGAATGAATGAATGAATAAACAAATTGATAATAGTTAGCACTCAATATCTGTTTGCTGAATGAAACAGTTAAAAAAATACATTACAACTTTCTATTCTGAGGAGAGTTGTCCTCAGCAAGCTCATTGACATGGAAGATGTTATTCAAGCATCTGAAATTCTGGAATTATTTTACGGATTGCCTTCAGAACATGTGATATGGTCTCTGAGACAGTGGCAAGTATTTACCCTTTGAGGTTGGGTTTTATTTTGAAAGTAGCAAAATCGCTCAGAGCCAAGATGGGTAATCAAGCTGGGTGATACTATCAGAGGTGAAAAGTATGTGTGACTCTAAGTTAATGAGTCTGACTTTTTCGTATGGCTCATAAACTGGGTCTTAAGGCAATTCCAGAAGAGAAGTTCCAAAAATGTTTTGGGCCATGGCAAGATTGTTAGAAGGTTTATATAGCTTCCTAAGGGAACTTCTTTGCAGGGGGCCCTGCTCATTTAGATGTATACAGTTAGGAATGTTTTGTTTTGTTTTGTTTTGCTTCATAATTCTTGTTTCCTTTAGACACAATTTCTATCTATGTGTGAGCTTTACTCAAAGCTTCAGGGAGAGCATGATATAGTAGATAGAGCCCAGAAATGTTAAGTAAATGTTACTTTTTATCATCATAATTGTGAACATTTAATAATGAGAAAAGCACTTACAAATAAATCATCACTGTAATTTGGCCACATAGCACCACAAAGTAAAGCTACTTTAGCCCACCTACTTTAACTACCTCCCCCAGCAAAAATGCTATGAAATATCGAATAATCCTTTGCCAACTAAGATAGCTCTCAAGGGTACCAACCACTGTGAGATTTGGTTGGCTCAGTTTATTGGAGTTAATGAGTGAGAACAACTGCCACAGATGGTGCCTTCAGACTCTGGTCAGACATCTCAAAAATATGTATTATTGGTCACAAGGGAAATCACGGGCAAGAACAGAACTACAGAAATAAATCTATTTTCCCTATTAAAATCAACAATAATAGATCTCATTTAGATCCCCCACTACATGCCAGAAATTATGCTAAACTAAGCACTTAAGATGCAAATATTATTTTTTCATTTCAGAAACAAAAGCTAAGAGAGGTTAATTAATTTGTCCAGTACCACACATCTAGCAGTTGGAAGCTAGACTGGGAACTTGTGGTCTACATAAATCCAAAGCCCCAGTTCTTTCCACTTTACTCAAAGTACATAATGAACTAAAACCAGGCCATCATCATATACAAAGATGGTACATTTGAAATCCCGGCTCTGTCACTCTAGTCCTTTTTGTGGCCCATCTTCTCACCAGCGTCTCAGTCTTCTGGCGGCTCTACTTTGTTCAAAATGAGCGTTAAGAGTTTTCTATTGAGTATATTTACCCCTACTTTTTAGTATAATGTGTGTGTTTTTTCTGGCTGCGTTCTTGATAACTGTCTTTGAAGAATTAAACCTAAGTTCTAACTTCGCTGCCTAAAAAGTTGTTACTAAGGCTCAGATCCTCCCTCTGATGACCTGCCTTAGGAAACTAACTTTCCATGATCGCCGTTCCTATAGGATGGAAATACACCAATCCTTCTCTGTAGGGAATTTTTCTTGCCACCTGATATTGAGTCTTATATGGGGTCTGGGGGTGGTGGTTGATGAAATAGTTCCAGTTACTAAATCTGATGTCTGCACCTTGTCCAAGCACGGACTCCGATTTGGATGTGGACCTTGCTACCAGCCTCTGTAAATCTCCCACGGAATGCATTGACAGTAATAACATTTTGATTTTTGTCATATCTCATCTTGGTTTGGCCATATGTAGATGGGACCAAATTCACTTACCACTTTTAACTTGATGAGGCTCTTGGAGACAAGCATGACTTTTTTGGGGTAGGTAGTTTGACATGTTATCTTCTCACTTAATATTAGCAAAGACTATAATGCAGGGACCTTTAGTATCCAATGACAAGGAAGTATCCAACTGAAGGAAATTAGACAGGAATTAGTAAAGTTCTGTGTCATAAAAACCAGCAATACATTCAAATATATATCAGACTATAAACAAAGTTTTTTCTACCTATTTACAAACTAGCACAATTTAACCCCACCTCTTTGTGCTTCTCTTCTTGTCTATATTCCTGATTGATTTATGGCATTTATTTTCAGGTCAGTAGAGTCTGTTTCTAGCTCCTCGTAAATTTTAACTCTTCATCTGTCCATCCTTCACCATGATTAAATTATTTATGATAAACATTTCTTAAGTCACATCTGTTTATTGAGTTCTTTCTGGGCCTTAAGATGATCTTGAACACTCTTAAGTCATGCTCGTTATTTGCAAAAAGCCTCTTAGATTGTAATGGGAGGATTAAACACATGAAAAAAATCTTACCTAAGAGAAATATTTTAAAGGATATTTTAAGGAATAATCAGAAAGAGAACGTGCAATTAAGAGAATTAATAGGAGTCTTAAAATTGCTGTTCTAGCCAGTCTCTCCATCCAAGTATTTATTCTAATCTTGCTCAGAGCAGCCTACCATATTATTGTCGGCAAAAATTAATTTTCCAAGGATTCTGGAATTAGCAGCAGGAATTATTCTTACCAAATATACTAGGAAACTAAGTCACAGCAAGACCTGTAGAAGGTTTATGAAAATCATAGAAATAATATGAAATGTCCTAACTCCTAGTTATAGTTATGTACTAAAGATAAGCCGACTTCTAAGGAGGTATAACCACATGTTCCTTCATTATCTGTTAGTATACAGTATTATTACACATTAGAATACTAATATATATGTTCATATATGTTATCTGTTGCTATACATATTTCTTCCTTCTGCAAAGTTTTAAGTGTGAAAAATAAATTCCAGTTCATGATAATTAGTGATAAAAGAGTCAAGGGTTACCAAGAAGGCAACCAAAGAGGAGAAACGTGCACAGAAGGGTGAAGACAATTAGCAATGATTTTCATAGTTGTTTTACTCTAAATCAGTACCTTTCAGACTGTTAAAACCATGATTCACGGTAAGAAATACATTTTATCTTGAGACTCAGAGCAGTTATCCTCACTATGCGTAATGCACCTTTGAAGATACTGCTATGTCATTTGAAAAAATTCTGATCAGGACCTAATAAATGGATCAAAATCCATAGTTTGAAAATCACTCCTTTAAACTGTCCATACTACCAAGAGGGAGAAGGGATGGGGGTGGGGGGGTGGGCAGGAGAGGAGGAGAAAGAGGAGAAAAGACGAAAAGGAATAAATTAATGATGACATAGGCTAGTCCAAGTCAAGTTTGGTAAGAGATATTTAATATGATCCATTTTTCCCCTCACTGACAAATATGTATATTTTCTTCCCAGGAAACCTAGTGTACTTGAATTCATATTTTAACATTCATCTGAGAATACAGAACATCATGTTTACCAGCTTTGAATCATATAAGGAACATCTTTTTTGAATTTTATACCCAATTTTTAAAACAAAGGATATGATACAAATGGTATTCTAATTCCATTTAAAAAATGTTTTTCAAATGAAGGAAGTTATATGTACTCAATGTTCCATATTTTTAAGATGCCAAAGAGTCTTAGCGTTCTTATTTCAAGTGATAGTCCAATACACTAAATACAAAGATGTATTTACTTTTTTTCAAAGAAAATCAGCTAGTGTGAAATTTGAATATCGGATTTCTGCTTTCAAAAATAAATCATTTGTATCAAATTCATCTGTGCCTTTTCATGTAGTATATCACAAGTGGGTTGCAGCTGGCTCCTTTACAAACTAGAATTTGGATTCTATTAACAGCTCCAGTGAAGGATTCCTCTGTGTCTGGGCTTCTTCATTGCTATACACACTGAACATGGCTTTAGCACAATTACTTAAAGCTCCTTCAATTAGAAATTGCAAGATAGTTGTCATCAAACTTGTGTAACATAGATCAGCCAAGCATCTGGAAAAATTCGTGTGTGCAACAGATTCAATACTTACAGTGCTTCCTCATCTTGAAACAAACACACTGATTTTACAGCTAATGGAAAAATCAGAAATGTTTCCATTTCCCCAGTTTTAAAAATACACGTACCACAAAGCCAGTCTCAAAGTAAAAATGCACGTTTTTTAAACATTGCAATTGAGGAGTACATAAAAGCATTTTATTTTCATCAAAGTGAAATTTTACCATTCCTTTTAAGATGTGAAATATAAAAATCAGAAGAAATTGTGACTTTTTGAGTAAGTAGCATAGTTGCTAAGCATAATGACTTTTGTCAATCTGGAGAGCTCATTTAAAAATTCACTCTATTCTAGGCGATATTGTGTCATGTAGTAGAAGAGAGCGTATAAAAAGCCTGGGATTTGGTCTTAGCTCATCCGTAAACTGATAGTGTAACTTTGGGTGACTTACTTACCTAGCCTTTCTAGGACTTGATTTCCTAATTTTAAAAATGAAGAAATTAAAACACATGGTTTCTAATTCCATAATATCTTGGGAATAGTGAGGTTTGAGATCATTTAGTCTATAAATATTAACAAACAGAAATTAGACACTCTTTTCTTTCTGCATTAATTAGTGGGTACCCCTTCATCATGTAGGCAAGAAGTAAAGCAGTGTCTTCGCTTGAATGTGAGAGAGTTTACTAAACTTTTTTTTAAAAAAAATCTCTGACCCCATTTAGGAACTAAAATAAAAGAGGTTTCTAGAAGTCTGTTCTGGTTATCTAGGCAAAGCTTGTGATCACTATAGCAAAAGAATAAATCCTGTAGAAAACCACATTAGCAAAGACTGAAGAGAGTAATGAGTTAAAACACCACCCGTGTCAGTGAGAAAGGGCAATGTGTTTTTGTACAATTGAATTGAACAAGAATTATATGCACTTATGAATCCTAGGGCTACCAGAGAGGAAGAATGGTGACCATCTGGTGCTAAAAAGTTTCTTCTTTGTGGAATCACAGTGGTGACATCATTCACAACTGGCAGAACGTAGTAAAGTGTTTAACTTTCATTCCACAAGGTGGTGTGTTTTATGTATAAACTATTTGAGGTCATGTTTTCATTCTGCATCTAATGATGTGCTTTCTTATTTTTGCCTTGTTAGTACATCACTTAGCATCCTGCCTCTGGGGCTAACAAATTGCCTGATGCCAATGCAGATACATGTACTTGTTCCCAAATTGATAACATATGCCAAGATTTTCTGTATTGCCCTCAATAAACACACTTCTGGGGGTATTGTTGACCCTGATCTCAATGAGAAATCCAAATGTGTTCCATCTTTGCAAGAAGTTCAGCTTCCCTGTGCTTTTCCCCCGGTGTTATGGCTTTTAAAATGAAATTTAATTTAGAGAAATAATATGATCCTTTACTTAGAAATATTATTTGCATATGGTATAGACTGAATAAGGTTTGTGAAATAATAATAGAAGTTGTTTAAAACAAAAGTCAAAGAATTGTTGGCAATAAAATTTGCCAACTTTAACCTAAGAATCTATTTAGAGCCTTCCAAACACCTTCCTGTCTTCCATAATGACTTCTTCAACCAAATCCCCTCTCAAATACTTGCTCTCAAATGAGTCTAAGATTAGTTTCAAGGAGTCCAGGTTAAGGGTGTTTGATTTATGGTTCCTTACGTTCACCTCCTAGATCTTTTGTTTCAGATGCATTTATAACTGAACATCAGTGAGTTAACGTACAGATTTACTCATAAACTCAGTATATATTTGGAGTACATTTGCCATTCATTCATTCATTCTCTCACTCATTTGTCAAATATTTATTAAGTGCCTTCCCTGTCCCAGGCATTGTGTGTTACGCACTGAGGATGCAAAACAAAATGAACTCTCTCTTAACAGTAACATTATAGTAATATAACATTTAACCTAACATTCAGCAAGATAAATGAGATAGCCTTTTATTTTAATAAAATCTCTAAGATTTTTCTCTATTTTTTCATTACTGATTTGAAATTATTATTTCATTTATTTTCTGCTTTTCTGTCTTCAATATAATTTAAACTAAGAGTTATTTACGGTTTCAACCCCACAACTTGCCAGGAAAAAAAAAAAAGACCAGTAAATGCATTTAAACATGAGTTTTTTAGTGGTTCCTAATTGTTACTCCACTTTAACTTTTGGTTTAAAATAGTTTTAGAATCTCATTGTATGCTTGGGTCCTAGAGTTCTAGAAGAATGGAGGGAAATGGTCTCTGCCGCAGGTCTGTGGGGATTGGAACTTAAATGTTATTTATTTAGAGAGGATTATAATAGGTATGAGCTCAGAGATCAGGAGATAGTACATACTACAAAGCAAATATAATTATTAATGGGACACACAATAGAAGGTTTAGCTGAGTATACAGCAGAAATGAGTAGTCACTTTCCGCCCTGGGAGGGGCTGATGCTCTTCTTAAAGAGTGTCCTGGTTCAAAAGTAAAGCAAAGCTGGTGATCAAATGCTTTCCTAACTAGAGATTAGCTCAGGTGTTTACCTTTGACAGTCTTTCTACTCAGGGCACAAAAAAATGGCGTGTTAAAATGAAAAAACATTCTGTATCCTGAGAGAAGACGATACTGTTAAATGGTAAGATAATTCTTATTCAAACTAAAAATGTCTCTTTTTCTTTCACTCCAACTGAGTCATCAGAATGTTCAGTATTATGCTTAAGCCAATAAAAGGAAGAAAGAATAAAATATTCAGAAGTTAAACATGTCCATACTTACACAGTTTCAAGTTAGAAATGGTTGGTTAATTATCTTATTAAAATGCTATCCATTGCAATATTTAGTGCTTTATATTTCTAAAGAGCTGCACAGATATTAACAAGTTGATTCCATAACACTCTGTAAAGCCTGTTAGTGTTCTCACTGAGAATTCTGAGGCAAAGAGAAAGAGCTCACTTCAATGAGTGTACTTTGGGTTGAGGGGACACCCTTAAAATTAGCCCTGCTTTGGAAGTAAGATGTGCCCTTCTGGAACAATTAGGGACTCTTCAAGACTGGACATGATTCTGTACCAAAACAGATAATAAATGCTATAGATCAGAGCAGAGAAGTGGAAAACCAGATCTATAGTTAATCTGAGAGCAAAGAGCTATTTTGCTCCTTTAGACGAACAGGAGGAGTTAATGTACCATGATGTTGTCTTCTACTCTACCTACCTTGGTAGTGACTTTGAGACTAGGGAAGGTAATTGCCTTTCCTCAACTAACTCTGAACACATAGGGAACATACTACCCTTGCATCGAAGGCAGTTACTTTAGCATCTAAGATGGGTGCAGCCCTGCTTGTCAGATTTTGTTTGTCAAAACAGGAGACAATAAAAATGAGCCATTCCCCAGGAACAGATCTTCCAAATTAGAAAAGTGATCAGAACTGCAGTTTTCTACATGAGCTCCCCCAACCCACTGCCTTCTTTTTTAAAAAAAAAAAATAAATTAACTCATCATGAGATTTCCAAATGCATTCTTTTAACATATGGTAAGAGTGTAAACATACTGGATTTATTTCAGGGAAAGAAGTAACCTGATTGATTCAAACAGTACCTAAGAATTTATTCAGTAATGTCAAAAGTCACAACTTCTTTTTATCACTTTGGCTTCACAAAATTGTATCGGGGAAGATATATGCTTGAGTGTGATTGCTCCCAGACATACATTTTTTTCCCCTCCATCGAGGATCTGAAATAATACTAAAAAGCCAACTTGTATTTGTGTGGGTTTGAGTGGCACTCATCCAGAACGATTTCCCTCTGAATGTTATGCCAAACCTGTGAAACAGTAAGGACATATCCTGACACCAGTAATTTTCTCTCTGGCATCTAAAATGCAGATCCTTCGGTTGATGTAACTGTTCTCCAAACTGAACTGTCTTCTATTGCTTTCATGAGGTGAGGGTAGGAGTGCTGAGCGGGCAAATACGGGGGCGAACAAGTGAAAAACTAAAAGAATGTGAGAAATTGCTTGGTAATGGAAGAGTTCGAATAGCTGAGATAATGAGCAATGTGAAATTCAAAATAGTAGTTGAGGGCAGAGGAAGTATACACTGCAATGAAGTCAGATTCTGCCAAGGATTAAGTCTTCATTCCTTTTCACTAGGAAGAGTCCCACCCATGCACACATGTCACCAGGCTAACAGGCAGCAGGAGACACTGTTGCACTGTTTTCGTCCCAACGTGAGAGGCCTGAGGATGAAATCAGACATCATCCGCTTGTGAATGTGGGGAAAAGAACCCATTTTTACTGCAAGGATTTAATGTGATGTTGATGGTAAGTGACGTGATCACTGAAAACAGATGCCATCTGGAGTCTCGCTGATTGATGTGCGAACCTCTGACAGCAGAAACCCACGTTGTCAGTTTGCCTTCATGGCTGTCTTATTGAGAGCTAGCTGGGAAAAGATCCTCTTCATTTTAAATGTTGGGAATATGAATCACGCCGACAGAGAAATAAAAGCTTCTTCTATCTGGCCTTATTATTCCAAAGTGTAAACAACAGGGGGAGTTTTTCTAAAGGTGAGACTCAGGAATTTTGAAATCCCCTTTCACAAATTCTCTTCTTTAAATGAAGAACATTTTCACGCAGTAGCTCATGAGGAGCTGCTTTCTTGTTTAAAGCAGTGTTTTATTATCCTTTCAGACAGCTGCTGTTAGCTTTAAAGTGTTTGCTATTCTTCCAGCTCTATGTGTGACAACTTTGGTTAACCTGGGGTTTTGTGAAATGAGGAATTACAGCCCCTCGTGCTTTGGTGTGAGTTTGGATGCTGCCGTAGTACAAAGAGAAAACAGGGCTTTGCCATGTGCAGCAAAGGAGGGACTGACTTGAATTAGGAGACCTCTCAGGAGGCAGCCAGGGGAGCCTCTCCGCCCGAACCAAGTTGGGGAGACGTGTGCAGTCTGATCAAGCGAGTCAAAAGAATGAAGTATTTATAAGCTCTAGAGTGAATGGTATTCTTTAGAATCTCAAAGATCTATATATTATGATAGATACTAGCCGTACGTGATTCTGTGAAGAAAAGCGCTTGGCAACAACATGAGAGATGATGGCATCGGATAATGTGATGTAGCGGAAAGGCATCTGAACCCAAAGCCTATAAATACTTCATTCCAAAGGTAGATTCTATTTTCTGAACTGGTCTTTGATTGGCTGGCTCGTTTTATGTTTGTCTTAATAATAACATCTATTAAAGATTTTCTACTGTAAAAGCAATACATACTTTTTTTTCATTTAAAAATTGGATAATGTCAGCAAAACCACCCATATTTTTACTACCCAAAGGCAACCAATATATTTTTCTATGATAGGTTTTTGTATTTTAAAATATATACCATATTTAAAATTTTGTATTCTGCTTTTAAAACCCACTATATCACAAAATAATTTTGTATTAAATTCTTCTAAATTTTCTCTTATTAGCTACAGTGATGATTATCAAATGAATATACTATCACATTCTTAATCTTTCAGTGGAAAGATTGGTGTTTACCACTTCTTCTCATGATAAGTAATGCTGCAACAAACATTTCTCTGCAAAGCTGTGTCTCTGGATCTTGGTTGATATTTATATAATTGGTTTCCAGATACAGAATTACTAGTTCCAACTATAAAACAAATTTTTAAGGCTTTTGATGGACACTGTGAAATTGTTTTCTAGAACGATTGTTTCCAATTACACTCTATGTAGCAGAGTGTGATAGTATTCATCTTCATGGTTCATTCAAATGACTGATATTGTGAACTCTCTTGGGATTTCATGAGACACAGCAGAATTTGGAAAGAGAGGTGATTGCTGTTTGATCCTCTCCTTGACCCCCTTACTCTCACCACGTACAATTTTTCCATCATGAGATGAATTACAAAGTATCTCACAAAACTGTTATATGAAAAGACAGTAAAAATAAATGGAAACTAGCTCATAATTTAAAACACTTAGACACCTGCTATGCATGAGATTATTCTACATGCAATTCTTTTTAAAGAAAAAGAGACAACATACCAGAGAACACCTAACAAATTTTAGTTTTCCAAAGATAATAGTAGTTTAGGGAAGGAGACAATGAGAATCTTTGGTTAAGAGACCCATTCCCTGTTTTACTCTTCGACTAACAGGGGATTTAACCAAATTATCTCTAAAGTGCTTTCTGACTCTAAGATTCTTTGATGCTATCAAAACCATTTTTTTCCAGAAAAGAATGACACTTCTATCTACTCCTCCTTCCAAAGTCCAAATGGAGCATGCCTGCAATATTTATTTCCAAAAACTTTCAGTGAGTTCAAATCTATATGTCTGTACTGGGGTAACTTTCATGTTTCTATCCAAATTTACTTTAAAGAAATATCATGATGAGAGCTTAACCTTTGCTTGATCCTTTTGTCAGTTAAACAAAAACAGATGAAAGTTATAACAGAGAATCCTTTAAAAATGTAAGTATACTGCAGAATGTGCCAAATTGTGCTCTAAGCTTTGTAGTGTAGTGGCCACTGATTTCAATGGGAACTTCACACGGGTCTCTCAGGTTAGAATTTGGGAGTCACAATTACAGCACAGAAGATATCCTATCTTAACAGATAATGTCACCTTATCTGGGCAGCAGTGAACACTTATTTTGTTGGTTTCACTTGCATATAACACTTTTAAATATGATGCTAACAAGGAGAAGATCAGAGATTATTTCCTAGCAGGATTTTCTTACAGAACATTGAGTTAATTTTTAAAAAATATAACATTGTAAAATGACTATAACTCAATAAAAAAAGTTAAAAAAATAAAAATATAACAGCTTTCTTGAAATTTAATGCCCATATCATAAAATTCACCCTTTAAGTTGTATACTTCAGTGGTTTTCAGTACATTCACAGAGTCGTAAAACCATCACCATAGATGTATTTTAAAAACAAAATGAAAGTGTGTAGACAGTACACCAATTGCTTGCTCCTGTTTATTAGGTATAGTATTATGTAAACATTTTTTTTTCCATTCAAGACTTGGTTCCGTTGTAAGAATTTAAACTATTCAGAGTTGATGAAATAATTGCTGTGTTATGGGCACATTTTCAGTTTAATTTGAAATCCACCATCTACTAAATCCCACTTGAAAATCTTTTGTTTACATAATATAGAAAAATTAAAAGTATGTGTGTTTGATGATTTTGCAGTACAGTGAAAGGTAAATCAAAGGCTGAGAGGAATTCATGTTTTTCTGAATTTATTTTCAATAATTAGGGTCATTTAAAATTGTTTCTTCCCTTTGTTGACTTAGAATTCTAATGGGATGATCGAGCCCAGAGGAAAAGACATCTGAAGGTGATCGAGGAATAATGTTGTCTTTTCTCTTCAAGACACGAACAAAACAGAAACAAAAACAAAACAGAAAAAATGAGTAAAACCCTGTTACCCTGCTTATGTTTTGAGAAAGCATAGGTATGGTCCAAAGTGATAAACAGTAATAACAGAATTTTATATTTTTATCCTAAGCATTTCATAAGATTGATTCTGAGTTAACTAGATTTTTCTACTTAAGCCTTTGCAATAAGCTCACTAGTAATCTTTCCTTAACTATTTTATAAACAAGGTAACTTAACTACTGCGTCGAATGGCTTTTTAGTAACTTGTACTAGTGCGGCTATAAAAACATAATACTACCTTTGAAAATTCGGATGCAACCTTTTCTCTTTAACACTCCAATATAAACTTTCCAGTATGGCATTTCATTTTTCTTCCCCAGCCCACCCCTTAGGAATTGAATGGGTTGTCATAAATTATTCTCTCACTGCTAAATGTGGGAAACTGACACCCATTTTACAGATGGAAAGTTTGAAGTAAACCGCTCACGAGGGAGGTGACAAAGAGAAGATCCTTGCTAGGACCTCAGTACAGACTGTAATGATAAGAACCTCTTCTCTAAATGTTCATAAAAATTACTTGAAATGACCTTGATTAAGTCATTTAACCCTTGCATGCCTTATATTTCTCGTCTGCCGACTGAGAGTGAAGAGTGGTCTAGACATGGGGTTGCCTATGATGATCTAAAGTATGATGTCAAGTAATTGTATCTATTTTGTCCCTCAGAAAGGCATTAACAAACTGGTATTTTTAATATGGCTTATAAATTGCTTATGATAACTTTATCCACCTTTGGACAACTAGCTGAACTTTTAATCTAAACTACACTGAAACATTGTAAGGGTGTAAATAAGCTAACTCATTTGATGGTATTTTAGAGAGATTATGAACATTGATTTTTGGTCTTTTGTTTTTAAGTGAGCATTGAGACATATATGAAGCAAAGTTAGCCAGAGGGAAATAAGATGACTCATAATGAGACATAAGAAAAATTCAGAAAAAATGTGGGGCAGTTAGCAGAGATCAAATACTTAGCTAAGAAAAAACAGCCTTGGAAAAGCAATAGAGACTGGAAATAGTGGGCGTGATTTTCATTTTTGTAAAATTGGTTGGTTAGCTCTGGGAACGTTCTGTATTTTATAAATATGATTTATATCTTAGTTGGATGCTACTTACTGAGGCAGCATTGTTCTCTGGGGAAAAAAAAAGGCTGATGCCCTCTGCTGTCATCTTATTTCCTCTGCTTGCTGTCAGAACAGGAGGGAAAGGGCAAAACCCAAGCAAAATGGTCAGGGAGCAGGACCGGGAAATTGTGGTTATCAGCACCCCAGGGGCTGAATCATCCCTCTATGTCTGATCATTTTACAACTTCACTCTAAAGTGAGTTCACATCATCATTAGAGTAACAAACATAATTCTTTAAAAAAGATGTCTTTAGTACTTTCTTTTCTGATAGAAATTATGCTGTGGAATCCAGAAAAACTCATGTGAGATAGAAGTATCTTTTGTATGAGATTTTTCTTGAGGTGAAACTAAAATGGATTCCTTTGGTAATCAGAAGAACCCTCCGTCAAGAATTCTTTTGGAACCAATGAGTCCCTCCCTACTCCACGAAGTGACCAGAAAGATTATTTAAAGTGTGTACTAACCATACAGTCCTAGAATTGTTCCTTTTCGTTATTTTATGAATGCACATGGAAAACTCTGGCTGTAGATGGCAGCATCACACTAACACATCCTTTCTACAGCCTCCCAGGACGAATTTGCAGGAAAGGTGCTAAAAACTCTGGTGCCCGGAAAACTACAGTTCGTACAACTAAAAGTCAGCCACAAATTTTCTTTGTTAAGGGTGAAAATTTCCCCTGACTCTGCGAGCATCCGCCTCTGAATTCACTACATTCAGGTTTATCCTCAAAGTTTTGAGTGCCTTCCTCTAGTTGTGAGGTTTGGGAGACACAGTGCATTGTGTATTTTATGAGAGCTTCTGAAAATACCAATTGTAGGGCCTTTGAAAACCCAGATTTGTCAGCATTTCACATTAATGGGTCTTTTATTTGTTTGTTTTTCTTCCTGATTTATAGACAGCACCCCATTATAGAGGCAATATATCTTCATTTAAATAACTTTCAAGTTATTTATGACTGGCAATGACTTTGAGGCTGGGGTGTTTTACTTTGTTTTATTTTTGTTAACAGGTTCATTCTGGTGCTAGTGATAACAGGAGAGCCTAAAATAAAGTCAGTTTTACAGACTTATCTGGGTGATTGGAATAATCTAGTTAATTGCATGAAAGACTCAAATTTTTCATGACGAGTCCTTTCTCATTTCCATAACTATGTTCTAACTTAAACTTTTAGCAAAAGCAAATAATAAGTAATCAATAAATGATGAAAACTCACTGTATGTCAGATACTCTGTTAGGCTCTTTTACATCGTATTTCACTTAATCCTTGTTACAAACCCATAGTTATTCCTTTTTTGCACATACAGAAGCAAGCGATCCAGTGACTTGCCCAAGATTTCACAGCTAATTGTGGTGGAGCCAGGCTACATCACAGGTTCTTATTCCAAGATCAGTTTCTTCAGAGCCATTCAAGCTGCTTCTCTGAGGAGAGAGAAAGAGTGGTTAAGTAGGACATGAGAGATTTAAAACAGGAAAATGGATATAATTTGTAAGCACTTGGAATGGGTAGGTGGGTGATTTTTGAAACTTGTTTCTCCATTCAATAAATATTTATTAACTGTCTCTTATGTACTAGGCTCACGGTAGGAACTGAGGAAACACTGACATAGTTCACGATACTCAGTTCTTGCCCTTTTGTGTCTCTAGGGAGAAACTAACAAAGAGTGTGGAAACTAACACAGTGTGCTCTATTGTTGCACTTAGTACACTGTAATATGTGGTAATATGGGAACACGGAGAAGGCAAACCTTACCTGGGACAGAGGGGAAGATAGCCTTCTTGAAGGCAGTCATATTTCAACTGAGTCTTACAGGTTAGACCAGCCAGCTGGAAGGGATAGAGGAAGGCATTCCAGAGGGGCAGAACAAACCAAAGACGGCATGGCATACACATCAAATAATATAATCTAACTCTAATACTGAAGTGCAAACTTTAGAAAGTAATTTTGTTGAGTTCAAAGGGAAGGGTCAGGATCACTATTTTCTCATCAACCCTTAGCTATAACCTAAAAACTATTATAATGATGCTAAATCTCAAGGACACTTATATGACAACCTTAACCTTCAAGGATACAGTTAAGTACCTGGGAGAGGACAGAAAATAAGAAAACTGGCTTTTATTGGCTAGCGTTCATGCCATCTCAACCCTTCACATTAACTCTGTGATATTAATATTAATGTGTATGTTTTATAATGACTTAAATATCTTAAGGAACTTGCCCATAGCAAGCTAGGAAATGGTAGAGCCAGAGCTGAGGGTCTGGTGATTTTAAAGCCCTTGTTTTTTTTTTAATGCTTTTGTAGGGAAGGAGAAATACCTTTTCCCCTGCTAACCTAAGATCTTGGCTGGGGCCCTTGTAACAAAAGACAGGTTAACAAGAGAAAGGCATTCAGATTTATTTAATATGAGTTTTATGCAACATGGGAGCCTTCATAAGGAAATGAAGACCCAAGGAAGCAATTAAACCTGAATGATTTTATGGAAGTGTGATGAAGGGTGGAAAGTCGTGGAGAAATGTGATAGGACAGAAAGAGTATAAACCAAGTGCAGCAAACTGGGGGAGACTTAGTAAGGCCTATTTGGTCAGAGTCCTCTCTGTGTCCCTCTGTCTTCAGAGACAAGGATCCTCCTTTCTGCCAGGTGTAGGGGGGTACCTCTCACGTGAGGGTCTTATGACCCATTTCAGGGGGAGGTCAGAAATTTCTTCCTGTGCTTGCTACATCTCAAATTTCTTTAGCTTAAGATATTCAATATGCCAAGGGGTAGCGCGTCCTGAACCCCATCACTTTCTTTCCTCATAGGAGCTAAAAGTTAAGCATTGCAATCTATACACCATGACCTCCTTATGCACTTTATCCATAGGAGAGTTCCTTAAACTCTGACTCAAGTGGTTTACTCTTGTAAATCACAAATCCATTCTCATTGCTCACTCATCATCTCAGACATAGATTAAAAATTAACTTCCTCTCTCCGCCTCAGCCTTACCACCAGCACCACACTGCTTACCACGTAGGTCATTGTCCTGACACAGAACTAGTCACATCCCCTATCCAAGCAAGCACGTGTCCGGCTTTCCAGGTGCCTTCGTGATAAAGTCGAAACTCCTTAGCATAGTATTCAAGGCTATGCACTTAGCCCTGGGTTTGTCTGGCTGTCTTCAACTCATCTTCCAAGACAGTCTTCCTGGGTTAAATGAATACTGCTTCTTTATACTCCCCCACGCTCGTGTTACCTTTATTCGTGCACTTAGCATTCGTTTTACAATTGGCTGTGTACATATATGCCCGTTAAATGTGAGTGTGTTCTTGCTCACCTTAGAGTGTGAACATCATTAGCAGTGCCTCAAAAACTAAAATGTAGACACTCAGAATGTGTATTGAACGAATTAAACTCAGTTATCTGAATTCACAGAGGCATTAAGATAATGAACTAGGAAGGGAGAAACGTGATTACATGTTACCATAAGCATCCTGGTTGTAGGAAAGAATGACAGCTCTCAGCAAGGGGAAGACAGAAAACCACACAAAACATTAATAGCTGAAACTACCAGTCTGGGACCATTTGCTGTGGAACCAAACATCCAGTTTCTTCCAGTATACCGTAAAGTGGCACTGTTACTACACATTACAAGGTAATTGATACTAAGAGTAATGATCCTTGTGAAAGCATTTGCAGTATGTTCTGTACAGTGTGTCTAAGAAAGCATGGGGGCATAAGGATAGACATAGAGATCAATGGAATAGAACTGAGAGTCCAGAAATAAACCCCTGTGTCCATGGTCACCTTAGTTTTGACCAGAGTGCCAAGATACTCAGTGAGAAAAGGATAATCTGTTCCACACATGATGTTGGGACAACTGTATAACCACATGGAGAAGAATGAAGTTGGCTTTCTATCTGACGCCACATGCAGAAATTAACTCCAAACAGATCAAAGATCTAAATGTCAGCATTAAAGTAGTATAATTTTAGGAGAAAACTTAGGTGTTGGTGTTTATGACCTTGAATTTGGCAACGGGTTCTTCGATATGACACCAGAAAAGTGCAGGCAACAAAAGAAAGAGTAGTTAAACTGGGCTTCATCTAAGTTTAAAACTTTTAAAACTTTGTACATCAAAGGATACTATCAAGAAAATGAAAAGACAACCTAAAGAATGGGAGATATTATTTGCAAATCATATATCTGATAAGTATCTAGTATTAGAATATATAAAGAATTCTTACAACTTGACAATGTGTTGAATTGTGTGTTCAATTAAAAAATGGGCAAAGGACTTGAATAGACAATGATCAATCAGCACATGAAAAGACTGCCAACATCACTTGTCATTAGGGCAATGCAAAGCAAAACCACAATGAAATACCACTTTACATTCACTAGGATGGCTATAATTTTTTTTAAAGGGAAACGAAAAAAGAAAATAGTAAGTGTTGGCAAGGATGTACAGAAATTGGAACCCTTAGGCTTTGCCAGTGTGAATATAAAATGGTGCAGCTGCCGTGGAAAGCAGTTTGGTGGTTCCTCAGAAAGTTACAGAATTACCGTATGACCCAGGAATTTTACTCCTAGGTGTAGACCCAAGAATTGAAAACAGACGTTCGTACAAAACCTTGTATACAAATCTTCAAAGCAGCACTATTCACAATCGCTAAAAGGTGAAAATGACCCAGATATCTCACAACTAATGAGTGGATTCAACAAATGTTAACATTTTGCAGTTTTGGCTTTAGTTTTGCTTCTCATGAAATAAGATGTTAACCTACAGGGGCAGTCCCTTTTGTATCCTTCCTTGATCCCATTTCCCTCCATCCTGCCCCCAGAGACAACCACTGTCCTGAACTTGCCACTTATTTTTTTATATTCTTTTACATGCTGAATCCATAAACAATAGGTAGTATTCTTTGATGTGATTTTTAAACTTTATGTAAAAGGTATCACGCCTGTCCAGCTGCATGTTTTTAAATCACTCAACATTTAAAATACGTTATAAAATTTGTTATGTAATTTTAAGACACTAAAAGACTGTCACAAATGTCCCCTAACTTGGTCTCCCTCCCTTGATGTTCCACTGTCTCCAGGGAAGCCCTGTTTAACTATTTCATCAGTTGAAAATTCTAATGAACCAAATTAATATATGACATAAAAGGCAATTCTATAGTCCAAAAATATAATCTATGTTACACATATTTTCTGTTACAACTAAGATTAAACAATTTTAGCTATACAACATAAAGCGTTCAAAGAAAATCATGGTTAAAAAGTTTAGTAAATGGCCAAGAACCTTTGTTTAATTATATTTTAATTTCTGCTGAACTTTGGCCATATATGTAATCCAAGTATTTATCAAAATTAACACTATTGATAAAAGCAAGTACATCAAAATATTCAAATAATTTGGTAACAAAACTATGTAGATAACCATATAAAGTCAAAAGTATGGGCTAGATCATAACCATATTTAATATTTACATATGGCTCTGTATGTTTGTATCTTTAGATCAGAACTTGGAATGGTGTATTCTCAGACCAGCACTTAAGCTTCAGCCATATTTGCTTTGAGAAACTAATTTTATCAAGGGATGAACTTCGGTATTTGATGGTTCTATAGACCCTTCAGGTACCCCTATGCCCCACCTGAGCCTGGCTATTTTTTCATGACTTGTGTACGTGACAAAATAAACCTCTCCTTTGACTCAAGAAAGACATTTATTCTGACCTGGAGTGTGTTGTTAAGTCCCTGATCCTCCCCTCTCCTCTCCCACTCTACCCCTTTTTTGTGCTCATATTGTCAGCTACAAGAACTCAAAGATGGCCAGAGGTTTGGTTCCAATTAGTGCCCTCCAGCACCTGAACCATTAGGTTGGCAATTCATTTATGCATCTTTCTGGCTAACATAATCTCACTCAGTAAAAGCATTTTCGTGGGTGGTATTTTTTTTGTTGTTGATCTTTATGCTTAAATATGGGTTCTTATTTTTCTCTATGAATCATTATATCAACCTAGGTGTGGTTGGTAGGGTAAACACAAAGGAGATAAATGAGCTAAATCTGAACCTGTAGAAACATTCTATTTTTGGTGCTTATAGTAATTAATGACTTGCACATTTGTGATATTTCTTTCTGGCTTCTTTTCACGGTGAGTTTTGAACTGCAAGTTAAAAACAAAAAAGTAAGCGGAGGTAGGCGGGGAGTGCGTCCCACCAAGGGCTCAAGACATCTAAAGCAAAAATTGGCTTTTGAGTAACAAATATGCACATGAAACTCTTAAAAGGAAACAAAGACACCTAATAGTTCTCAGGTAGTATTAGTCACTATAACTATGTAATATCTTCTAAAGTGTACTTCTTTGAACTTTCAGTTGAAATGAAGCCTGTGTTAATTAGCACGCAGCTTCTTGTCTTGGATAGCGACATGGTTCAAAACTAGGTAGAGAAGTCAATTTCAGTGTTAATCCAGGGTGTCTGAAGCGTCTTCCAGCTTTAAAATATACAGCCTTCCAGCGCTGCAGAAAAGTTGGTGTTTGTTAAGGAACTTTTCAGCTTGTTTTTTTGCTTCATTGTCATGGTTGGTTTTCATACAAATAATAGTTCCTAGCAATAATTGTTTCCAGCGAAAAGAAGTTCAAGGCAAATTGAAAATACTTTTGAATGAGCTCAAACAATTCACAGTTTACATAGAATGCAGCTCTCTCTTACTCATAGGTAATATTGTTTGATCATTTTTAACATGTTAGGTACAAGATCAATGATTTCTGCTTGACAATACCTTGCACTTTAAAGTGTATTTCGTGTTTACCTAACATCTGGTTTTAATGTGGTGGAGTCATAATACATAAAAGAGGATATTCACTGGGAACATCCTTTGCGTTACACCCATTAACACAAAAGTTGTAATGTTTTCCAAAATGCCTTCATTTAATTACCAGTTACGCCAGACTTTTCACAAGTTGCATCAATGGTGAGTCACTTCAATTAAAATCCACGAGTGAGTACAATAGCACAAAAGAGAGGCGCAAAAGAAGTTTCAGCCTCTAGACAAAAGTAGAATTTTCAAAAGGTACAAAGAAATAACCTTTTGTCAACTTCTCATCCCATAGAAGAGCTGTAAGAAGAATGCTACAGGGTCTAATATTACGTAAACATTAGTGGAGAACTAGTATTTCAGCAGGTGTGCATGTTGCTGTTTAAACTGACTACCGTAATCCTTTGATCATATTTCTGAAAAGGTTTACTTTCCCAGATATGTTGCAGGTCAACCTTTCTTAAAGGTATAGTTTTCCTTTCTGAAAATTTCTTGATATCATTATTAGCTTTTGTTAAAAAAAACTTTCATAAAAGTAATTTGGAAAGGAATTAATAGCCATTGTGCTTTTAGAATTTCTCCTATTTAGATAAACTTACTAACTTCTTTTCTCAGTCATGCCACTAGCTGAGATGAAGCTTTAATATAGTCAGAATTATGATTTTCTTTGTAAGATCACCCCATATTAGTATAATCATTAAGGTTCACTAATCAAGTATTTACAGTATTCCTACTACATATTTAGGACTGGTGTAGGTACTGTATTCAATAAGTATAAGAAAAGGTTACTGCTTCAAGGAGCTTACAGTCTAATTTAGGGAACAACATTAACATATATTAATATAGCCTGCACAGGATTAAAAATATATATGACACCAAAATAACCACCAGCTAAACTGTCAACAATTAGAAAAGTTGTTTTTTAAAAAAATAGATTTTGTTTAAAAACTATACAATATACATGTTTTAGGGTCTCATCACTGCAAAATGTTTTCACCAGTTTCACTTTGGCCCAAGTTTTGTCAAGATATAGATACAGCCTAAGGACAAACCCTCCATCTCCACTGCTAATACTGTGCAGCAAACCTGCATCATATCTCACCTCCTAGCTAGACTTCCTGCCTCTCTCCAATCTTACCTTCTCCTAAATCTGTCATCCGTGCTGCATCCAGGACGACCTGCCTACAACTTGACGCTTAAAACTTCGGTAGTTCCTCATTGCCAACTAATAAAGCTCAAGTCCTTTATTATGCCTGTGAGACCTCTGGCCCCTCATCGCCCAATCTTGTCTTCTCCTTTTCTCCATCTAAAATTTATGTTCTAATAATACTGCATTTTTAAATTGTTACATGTACACACGTGCTATTTCATACCTTTGGTGTCTTTTTTCCTCATTATATTCCCTTTACCTGGATTGCCATTCCCAAGAATCTTTGCTTGTCTAATTCTTGCTCATCTTTTAAGACCCCCAATTCAGGCAGACCTTTTCTCCTGAGGTCTTAGGTGGAACTTAAAAGTCCCTTTCTCTGTGATTCCACAGTGATCTCTGCAAATCCCTATTCAGCATATCATGAATGTTGAAATCACTTATATACATATACAGAGAGGCTATGTCTTCTTTTTTTATATCATCGGTGCCTAACACTGAACTTAATGCATACATTTGTATGTTTTCTGGAGTAAACATGTAGCGATATGATTTTTTAGATAATTGCCCTTGGGCAAATCACTTGCTTCGCTGAAATAGTTTTTTTCATCTTTAAAATGAAGACAATAATTTCTAATATCTATTAAACACCTGCTATGTTGCAAGTATCCTTCTAAGCACTTTGCATGTGTGCACATCAGTGCTGTGAGGTAAAGACGGTTATCATCCCTATTTGGCAGATAAGAAAACTGAAGAATTAGAAAAGAAACTTAGATGTTTTGCATAGTTAGTAAGTGGAGAAGCTGGATTTCCAGCCTAAGCAGTTGGATTCCAGAACTCAGACTTTTACTGTGCTACATCAGTGGAGCAATGTTCCAGGAGGACCGAGTGAGATGCCAACGAAGACACTTTGTAAAGCACATAGTATTGCACAAATAACAACGGCTCCTGTCTTTGAAGCACTCATATGTGTTGTACGTAATGCAGAGTAACTTAAGCATACTATTAAAATTAATTTAATCCCAGGTACTGTTATAATCTCCACTAAAGATAAGACAATCGAAGCCAAGAAAGCTTGTGCGGCAGTAGGTGGTAGAGCCTGGAGTCAAGCACGGGGCTGTGAGTCTGCAGCAAAGCGAGCTTAATAACCACGCTGCTCTGGGGCCTCTCAAATATTAATTATTATAAACATGGTCACTGTGTGCTCCTTTTGTTGTCTTGTCATTTGGTGACTCTCTTTAGTGTTATGTTTGGATTCCTTTTTCTTTGTGTGCGTATCTAGTGTAGATTTTTGGTTTGCAGTTACCACGAGGCGTGTGCTCCTCAGAGGTGAGTTTTGTCACATAAATCTTCGCATTTACATTGTATGTATCTGAAGTCATAGATGCTTTCATCAAAGTGGGTTTATTCCATTTGGAACCGAAAGGAAGAGTTACAAAGGAAAACATACCTGTCATGCAAGTGAGGACTTTCAGGATAGGCGCCTTTAAATGACCTGCTTGCCTTCTTAAAAGGCATATGTTTGAAGACAGACTCACACGTATACTACGTGTACCTACACGTATGCTGTTACCAGGATATCAATGAAAAATTCAATTGCGATTTAGAAATCAGCGTCCAGTTCATTATTCTCTAATGCATTACTTCTGAAATAAGAAATACCAGCACTCTATCCTCTTCTGAAGAATTATAGCACATGAAATATCCAGACACATTTTTTTTTTAAATCCTAAATTGGGATCCACTGCTTAGTGGAAATAAGGAGATTTGAGCTCCAAACACCCTGACTTTTGTGGGGTTAGGTAAGAAAATAGAGTGATTTCATTTTAGTACTGGTTTTTAACATTTAATTTCCTTTTATAAAAGTAGTTTGACCTTTATGGAACATGGAGCATGTGAAAGGACTGAAAGAAAGCCCCAGAGTTTCTTTTCCATCCCTCCAGAACCATCTTCTCCAAAGGATCCGTCGGCCAGACCACCTGCTCTAGTATTTACTGCCCAGCCTTATTCAGAGGCATAGGCTTATATCTTCTAACAGCAAAAATGCCAACCGAACCTCGTACATGAGAGCCTGGCAGGTCAGTATTATTCCTAGCAGCTATAGGCTTGGTATAATCCGGCATGTTTACCTAACGGCTTGCTATGTGCTTAATATGTGAAGTTCCTTTTCATGGCTGTTTGTTGCTGTTGGACTGTATGTGTTAAAAATAATATAAGGTCAAATTCCATAGGAAAGCATGGTTCTGATTGAATTTCCAGTCCCAAACTCTGGACCTGCGCCAGTAGGATCTGGGAACGTGGCGGGGATAGTACGCCTTACATGGCAGGACTCAAAAGTGACTACTTACGTTGATTAACTAGTGGTGAAGATAGGTTTGGAAAGCTATTTCAACCAGACTAATTAGCAAGCAGTCAGATGTGACAGGAAAGTAAAATATATGCCACCTCTATGGATGGGAGCTAAAAAAAAAAAAAAGCACTGGGAAAAGATGGATATAAGTAAGATACGGGCTGGAGCCATAGTGAGAAAAGTTAGCTCCATTGCCCGCCTCATGCTGGTTAAAAATAGAAGCGAGAGCTCTTAAACGTGATTTGAGTTAGACTCAGAGTCCAAGCCCCTGAGTATATGTATTCAGCTATATAACTTTTGGTGCAATTTATTACAGGTAATGTTGCCTTTAAGTCCATGGGAGAGCTTGAATTAAAACATAAAATCTTAATTAAAAAAAAAAAGGCCTTATGATGTTCCCCAAACGGCATTAGTCTAAATTTAAGCTCTGAAAAGATTGGTTTCTTATCTTTTTAATTTCCTTTGTAAAATACCCAGCAAAGCACATGTATTCATGCTGACACTTTTTGGAGTTAGTTATGCTATTTTATGAAACAGTCTGCCCAAGTGTTCACCCTGCAAAAATGGATTGTGACGGTGAAGATGATGACTTCTCTTACCTGGCGCAGATGGTGAAAACTTTAACCTTTGCTTGGTCACCCTCACACTCCATTTTGGTCTCTTGGATTTTGGTTCTCACTTATATTTCCACTCTGGAACATTCTTCCCATCATCTGCCTGGAATGCCTTTCTCATCTTTTTAGCTTAATGAAATCCTGTTCATCTTTTGAGGAATATTAACTATTATCTCTTACAGAAGTTTTCTCGGTTTCCTACCCTCCATTCTTCGCACACAGAACTAGTCCCCCTACTCTGTGGCTCTGTGAGATCCAGGACTGCTTCTGTCACAGCACTTGTCACGTCACAGTACAGTTAGTATGCATTTGTCATGCTCCCACATTAGTTGTAAGCTTCTTGAAGGCAGGGACTGCCTTTTTATCGTAGAACATCTATTCTCCGTGCTCAAGAAGTTAACATAAAGTCTTGTACAAGGTTGACAGTGGTTTTTGAAACCAAAGCCTCTTTCTTCAAAGTGGAAATTCTGGGCAGGGGGAGGCATCCTTCCAAACAGTCTCCTGTTGTTGTTTTTTTTTTTTTATTGAACTTGACTTCCTATTTGCCCACATTCTCCACAATGTAGAGACGAGCTTTCCCCTTTACATCTGCAAATCTGTTTATCAATTGTTCTCACTATGAGATTGGACATGCTACTTTGAATTCATTTATTTATTCAGGAAGCATGTGTTGACTACCTACCTCAGACTACTGAAGTTTTCACCAACATTAACCCCTCACTTTTCTAAAATGCTGATAAATAATAATGTCTATTACCACCATTGCTTGTACAGCATTTTGCAGCTTCCAAAGCTCTTTCACAGCCACCATTTTCATTGAAATTTCCAAAATGAATGAAGTGGATATTAATATTATCTCAACTTTTAAGGCCTTTCTTAGACTCCTGGCTAACTTCATTGAAGAATGCTTCGGTTTAATCATGTCTAATTATAAAATTTAAGATCTATAAGGGACCTCAAAGAGTTCCTCTCCTTCCTCTTACAGATGAGTACAATGATACCTGGGCAGGTGAAGTGACTTCTCTGTCACATGTTCTTAGTAAATGGCAGGGTCTAAGCTGCCGTAGAATCTACCTTCTGGATCGGAGTTCTAGCCACTACCCATATTGCCTCAAGGACAAAAAAATTTAAGTGCATCACCCTCATTTTTGAGAAATTCTATTTACTCAATTTTGGGAAGTGTCATTTCTGACGCGATTTTGTAAATCTCGGTGCTCGTGCCGTAGTCTTCTTCCTGGATCTGTAGTCTCCTTTTCTCTCCTTTGTCTGCGGTCACTACCCAAAGTGCAATTTATTCTCACACCTGCACCAGGTACAACTTTTTCTATGCAATTTTCTCTCTATAGTAGATTTTATCTAACCCTCATTCTTCCCCCACCCCCCAAATCTCCCAGTTTCTTGGCCTTTAGTTCTTATTTCAGGGATTCAGATAGTTGGGTAGCTTTAGAAGATCTACCCGAAGGGTCTGCTGACAGGCCTGATGTTATAGGTGGGCACCATTGCCCGGGACGCCTCCTTTGCCGGGAACTCAGAGAGTTTTCAACTGGAATGAATTATTAGCGATACTTGGTGTAATTCCATTGTTTTCCAGATGAGGCAAATGAGCTCTGGTGAAAAAAAAAAAAAAAGGAAGAAAGAAAACTTGCTTAAAGTTATATAGCCCGGATTCAAATCTAGGATTATAACCATGGTCCTTCGACTACGTGCATTGCTTATTGAATGGAAATAAGATCTCTGACCAAGGGCAAGGTCACTGGCTGCGTGTAGACGAGGGAAAATGAGAAGTTTGTGTCGATGAAGCTCCCAGACTTGAAAAAAAAAAATGAACATAAATACAAAACAGAAACAGACTCATAGACATAGAATACAAACTTGTGGTTGCCAAGGGGGAGGGAAAGTGGGAAGGGACAGACTGGGATTTCGAAATTTGTAGATACTGACAGGCACATGTAGAATACATAAACAAGATTATCCTGTATAGCACAGGGAAATATATACAAGATCTTGTGGTAGCTCACTGCGAAAAAAAATGCGACAATGAATATATGTATGTTCATGTATAAGTGAAAATTTGTGCTCTACACTGGAAATTGACACATTATAAAATGACTATAACGCAATAAAAAATGTAAAAAATAAATTTAAAAAATCTCAAACTGGTTAAAAATTTTAAAAATTTGATGATTCTGTTTGTAAAAATTGACCTTCATTTGCAGCGAAACCTGGAGAAGTCTTCTGAAGCGCCTGACAAACCTTATCTTCTTATTCCGACCTACCGAATTATTAGAACGGTAATAATTTTTCTTAAAGAAAATGACCTCCGTGTGCCAATTTTCCAGCACTTCTTGTCATTTTATCTTTAAAAACACAAGCCCTCTTACTCTTTTCATGGCATCTTATAAGCAAATGCTGATAGTGTCTCAGCTGAGACTAGCTGAGTTTAAACACAGTACGTGCACCCTTTATAATTTATTAACAAAATCTGAGCATAGAGGCCGATTTTTGTAAAATTTGGTTCTGCGAGACAGAGTCTTTTGCGTTGATTTAGGATACCTACATTCAGACTGAAACTTTCCAGACTTGAGGGTGTTCACATTTTCGAAGCTTAATTGTAAATCATCTTTCATTTAGAAGATTTAAAGACAGGCTAAAGACCTAAATCTTTTCAGCCACCTTCCTGACTGGGAAAAGCCTCTAGATGAGACTTATTATGGCGTTTTTGTTTTTTTTGTTTTTTCCTAATGGATTAGAACAAACAGTTTGATAATGTTCAAATAGAACAAATACCATCACAAGAGAAACAACTCTTTCCTCCAAGAGTTAAATGTAAAATTAGGTGCCATTATAGGGCATTTGGAAGAGGTTTGAAAGCAGTCTGGCCCAAACAGGCCAAACCGCTCGACTGAAATGGGCAACAAATCAAAACCAGAGTGGGAGGCTTGTTTTCCCCTATTTGTTTTGCTTCATTCTGCCTGATTATTTTGGCAACGTTAAGCTGAAACGGCAATGCTCTGAAGTTCTGTGAATTTAAGCTTTTGATTAGGTAAAAGACTCTTTTGCAGCTCTTGTTGCGTGCTCATTTTGTGCTTGGAATGCTTTATTCCACGCTTCGGTATGTTTTGAAAAGAGCCGTGGTGCCCTGCGCCGACGCCTTCCAGTTACCGTGAAAACCGTCCATGGATCTTGTCTGAGTTTTATCTGCTTGGAGGTTGCTCTGTAGGTGCCAGGTGCATTTGAACGTCTCTGGGACGTTCTGCACATTTGCACTGTTAAAAAGAAAACCAACTTTTGCTTCGAGTGACCTGTTTAAAGCTTTTCTATTTAAAGTTATTTTTAAATTTAAAAGAATTTTTTTTAATTAACCTTGCCTGGAAATGGTCAGTTTTTCTCAGAAGAGAGTATTTTCTGCTTTGCTTTTTTCACTAACATGTTCTTAAAGGTTTAGCTGATTTGCACATGTTTTTGTACCTGTGGTTTTAACTAAAAAATGGAACATAGGACAAAAGCAGTTATCACATGATGGTATAAGGCTGTGGCTGTGTGTGTGTTTTAAGAAAAAAAAATTATGGTCTTTACATTGGTATTTTTCATTTGGATAAAAAAATTTTAAATCATAATCTCATACACTAGGACTTTAAAAGATTTGAGTCTTCCCTATAAAGAATTCATTTAAACAATGTAAGGATCATAAAGGAAATCTTGTTCAGAATCAAATAGGTTAAGTGTGTGTGGAGAAACATGCCACTTGTAGTGTTTTTTTGGTGCAGTTAAGAGGAAATCCCCAAATCAGCTTCCTTCTGAAATAGGAAATATATTTGCTTATGAATTAGGAATAATTAGTTAGAGGATACTGTATTTATTTTCAGTTAGAATCTGGTCTGTTTTTTGTTTGGAATTTAACATTTATCTACATTGTAGAAAAAGCAACCACCCTTATAAAAATGAATCCTAAAGTGTGTGTGCCAGTATTCAAATGTTAAGAATGTCTACATTAAAAAAAAAATTACTACCAACAGACAATCTGATCACACTTACTCCTGTGAAACAGGTGTCTGAACTGATCTGGGAGCTTTGGTTTTATTTTTGTCAGTGTTTAATTTCCTGCCATGCAGATGTATGTCGTGTTAAGGGATTTACGTGATTAAGCGGCAAAATGACAAACAAGGTTGTCTGGTGCTCATCTTCTCTCTTTAGCCACCTAATCACCTTCGGATTCTGGGCTCTGACAGTGAGTGAGTCCCTTATGCCAGTGAGCCACATCTATCAATCTAGACATTTGATCTGTACACCAGCACCTTCACTAGAGATGAACTCTAAGATAAAAGTTACAATTTGGATTTAGGAAGACATTTTATAACCCTCGTTTGGAAATGGTTTTCTTGGTTACTGTAAGCATCCTCCCTCCGGACTCTGTTGACAGCGCTATCCTGCACTTGGACGTCAGCTTAAGTGGGAATTGCAACACTGTTGCCGAGATGTAAAGCCTCAAGAGAGGTAAACTAGTCAAGACCATATCTTCTCATAGCGATTCAGAATCGTCTTCTTAGAAGCCAAATGTTCACACAGCAAAGGCTTGAGGACAACATCATTCTGACACCAGCACTACAGTTTGCATCTCTCCTGCTTGCCCTTGACTTGACACACAACTTGAGAGATTTAAGTGATTAATGGCTCTCTCTCCCCAAGGTGATGATTACCTCCCTGCAGGTACTATCATCCTAGCGTATTAGTGGTGGTAATGACTGGGATTTATGTAACACTGTCTTAAGGAAGATTGCAAAGTATTTTATGCTTATTATATCCTCCCTTTGAGGTATAAGCCAGAATTATTATTTACAGCATTCTGGCGGGGAAGCTGAAGCACCGTATTTAGAGGACTTGTCTTCGGTCGCACTGATAAGGCAGTGGCATAAGAAAGGTTTCGATTTTTGCTCTTCTGATTGCTAACCCACTATTCCTTCATCCAGATTGCTGCTCCCTTCTTCATTTTTCAAAGTGAGTAGAAGCCATTAGCTTTTACATTTCACGCCAAGCATTGAAAGCAACAAAAATCTTGGCAGTGTGATAATGTATCTGTGCACTACCTTGAATTGTATTGTAGCACGTGGTTCTCTGTATGTGGATGGACATAAACGTTTTACAAAAACGTTAGTGACAGGATGACCTAACTTGGAGTCGTCAAAGGCGAGGCATGGAGCTGCTAAACTTTCTTTGTATAGACGGCTCAGATACACACGTTGCACGTTGTGAATGTGACTGGGTGGTTCTAGGGGTGGTGCTAGAGGTGGTGTAAGCCTCTTTCAGGTTAGGGGCTTCAGTTTCTCTTGTTTTGAACTTTCGTTCGATTCTTTCCCTTGTCGCTCCCTATACCAAGCCGTGTATTCGCGTGTGACGGCAGGAGTTGGCTAAAGTATTTTCGAATTCAATCAAATTCCTTACACAACATTTGGATTATACCTTTGGTTCTTCATGTGTAAAACCAAACCCTCTAAAAGCCAGTTCCTCCGGTCATCATCAACCTTCATTGGACTGACTTTCTTTCAGATAGAAGCACAATCTGATGAAGAGAAGAACTTGGTTTGGCTCACATTAGGCTTGAAAATGTGTTGTTGATAAAGGATTCTACCTAGGCATATTTTTAAACACAGATAACTCTTACTCTGGAGTGATTATTTAATGTGTTCTTTATAAATGGGAGGGAAGGGAAGAGAAGGGAAACTTACATTGAGCATTGACTTTGTGCCAGCCTCTGTCATGTCTGTTTTCATAAACACCATCTTATTCAAACCTCATAAAACCTGCAAGATAAATATTATTTTCTCCCATTTTAACAGAGGAGAAAATTGAGAGTCAGAGAGGTTAAGTAACTTGAACAAGTTACTTAGTAACAAACTTATAAATAGTAGAGCCCAAAATCAAGCTCGAGTGTGTCTGTTATTAGTCAAACTGTACCTGGAGAGGCCCTCGGGTTAGTTTAAATGCTATCAGTGCATATCATGGAAATAATGGAACCAAGTCTCTCTTAAAGGGAAAGGTCACTATATAGAGAGCCATACCCATGCAGATATTAAATATAAACACAGCAGAAATCTTTCCCAACCCTATAGGTTGTGGCATTTGAGAAAAACTTTTCACAAAACCTCACTTAAAAAAACAACTGTACTGTTTTAAAATCTTCTGAGAGAACTGTGGGGACAATGAGGCAGAATCAAACATCTTTTTGGATTCAGACTTTGTAAGGGAGTGAATTGTAGGAGAATCTGGGGTTTTCAGTCAACATTTCAGCATCTGGATAGAGTAAAGGAAAAATTATCTGAAAAGAGAACTATTTCTAGTGACCATTTCTAAGCACTAACCATTTAAATGGAGCACTTTTCTCTAGAGGCAGAGATGGATGTAAGAAACACACACTCCTTTCTAAAGGATCTACGCATAGACTGAGAGACGTTAGATAATAGATTCCTTCCAGCTCTTAGTATCAATGGGTTTAAATTGTGCAAACATTAAGTTTGCTTGTAATTATGCCTCAAAAAAGCCTCAGATAAACTCTAAGCCTCAAAAAACAAACAAACAAACACACAAACAGTAGTAACCAAACCCAGTACAGACTTATTGGCCAGAAGACAGCAGTGGGACATGGTACCTGAAGATGAAGAATGGGTTCCAGGAGGTGGGAGGAGACCTAGATCCTACCGTATAAGCCTGTTTCAACTCCAGTGACACAGCTCCCCGTGTGCCTCTGAAGAATATTTCCAAACTTTGGCAGGCTGTAGCCTGAACATGCTTGGCTGATGTTTTTTTGAATGTTTAATCCTCACGTTGAAGCCATTCACCTTCTCAACGGTAGAGGTCCCCAGTGCCACAGTACTTCAACTGAGATGCTGAAAAATTCTCCCACCTTTGAATTATTTGGCATTTATGGTTGCTTGTGGAATTTAAGTCATTTTATGGATGCCACTGTCCATTTTATATCATTAATCAATGAAAATTTTTAGTCCTCATTGTCTGATCTTGGCTTAAATTTTCACAATCTGTTGTAACGGCTGAAATAGTGTGTCAAAATGAGTTGACTCAATAGTGGGATACCATTGTCTTGGAATATTGGAACAAAAAGGCCAAAAGGCTTAGAGAAAACTTAGAGCTTCTTTAGAGGAAGGACAACAATGATTTGGGTGGGGGATGGTTCTACTTTTCTAAAAACTGCCAATTTACTTACTGTCTTTTGCATTTAGAACTAAGGATCTACAAGACACTTGAGGAAGGAGGGGGTAGGACTTCTTGTTTGTTTGCTTGTTTGTTTGGTTGTGGTTTTGGTTTTGTCCCAGAGGTTTTTGCTTGAATTTTCTGCCTGTAAACACAGTTCATTGAGAACATCCCCACTTACCCTCTCTTTTCACCAAAATCTGACATTGTCCTTAATTCCTCCCAATTCCTTATTCTCCATAGCTAAACAATCACTTATTAATTCTTATCTGTTCTATCTCCTACATATTGCTTGTGCCATTTGCCATCTCTGTAGTCCTCACAGGCCTAGTTTAAGCCTTTAACTTAGCTACTGGAACTGTCTTCAGACTAATCTCTCCCTTTCCAATTTCACGTCCTTCTAAACCATTCCCTGCATATTTACAAAAGCACCTTTCTAAAATACCACTTCCCTGCCTAATACTTTCAGTGGTTTGCCATCACTACTCAATAAAGCCCAAATTTTCTTAGCACAACCTACAAATTTTTTATATTTTTTTTTATTTTTTTTATAACCTTGTCTCTTACTACCCCTCCAGCTTTATTGCTTCCTTCTTCCTTCACCACAGTCCTCAAATCTATGTTCCAACCATACACTGAACTACCACTCAGAGTTCTTCAAATGCATCAAACTGTTTCAACCTTTCTGTCTTTAGTTTTAATACTACTGCTATTCTTTTTTCTCTCACTCTTTTATTTGCCTGACAAACACCCAGCCCTTCCTTTATTCCCAGGCCAAGTATCTTCTGCCTTGAAAAGCCTTTCTTGGACCCCAGGCAGGGTTAGCCGCTACCCTCTTTGTGCCAATACTCTGCTGTGTACCTTCTTCCACTAACGTACTCTCCATATTATATTAGTTACTTCTCCGGCTAGACCGGTGGTTCTGGGAGCAGGTGGAGAACTTGGCAATGTTTGAAGACATCTTTTATTTTCACACAAGGGAGAGGCAATGCTACTGACATCTCTAGTTGGGTAGAAGACAGAGACACTGCTAACATTCTGTGGTGCTCTAGACAACCTCCCACAACAGAGAAACATCCAATAGAAATGCCAATAATACCAAGGTTGAGAAACTCAGCCAGATTGTAAACTTGGGACTTTTTTCACCTTTGGATCCTCAGGATGTAGAACAATGTCAAGCAAACATTACCCACTAAATAAATATGGTTCAATGAGCGAAAAATCTTATAGGATTCTCTGAAGGGAATCCATCCAAAGATAGAAAAATAAGATTCTTTGAGAAAATAGCCAGAGCCCAAATTCAATCACATTCAAAGGTGTAATTTGAAGTTCATCTTTAAATCTCTTTATAATGCATAGAAGGACTAGATTAAAATTGTGATCTGACTGTGTGCCAACTTCGTCTCTAAAAAAAAGTCATGTAAAATGTAAGAAAATATATGTTAAACAGAAGAAAAAGCTCATCAGATTAGATATTTTGAAGGATCTCTAAAAGAGAACACAGTGGATAAAAGGAAGGAAATAATCAAAGAGATAATAGAAGAAAGTTTCCTAGATCTAAAGGAAAATTGTGGCCTTTAGATAGAAAAGGCCTACATCAGAACACCAAGGACAAAGAGGAATCTCAGAACACCAAGGATAAAGAGAGGACAATCTACAACGGAACAGGTAACAGTTTGGCATTATATGTTTCACTACTAAGGCTGGATGCCAAAAGACAATGAAACAATATCTCAATATAAAAATGATAAATTATTTTAAAGCTAAAATCTTATTCCTAGCCAAGGTAACATCTAGATGGAGGTAGGGCTCGGGGTGTAAAATTAAGGCATTTTTTCAGACGTGGTAAGCCTTGGAAGTTAATCAGCCACAAATGTTCTCTTTCAAGAATTTCTAAACAATGTAACTCAACCCCTCCCCCTAAAAAGGAATTCATAGGAATACAAGAGATGTAAGAAGCAAATGATCAGCAAAGAAACAAAACCTAAAGTAAGTCTAATGATGTTCATGAATGAAAAAAACAATGACAACCTGGGGATAAAATGCCAGATAGTGTCCGCATGGGCAGTAGGAGGGGACAAATGAGAGCAGAGGGAAGTGAATGAATGCTTGCTAAGACTCTTGTGCTGTTGGGGGCAAGGGATGAGTTGAGATGTAGACAAATTGACAGGAAAAATGATACAAAAATTAAAATTTTTAAGCCAATATTAGAAATTACAATAACTGTTAGAAAAATAGAATAGATTTCAAGACAATTAAAGTTGAAAAAGAGAACTAAATCAATCCAACAAAAGGAAATAAAGAAGAAAAGAGAAAAAGGAAGAAATCTCTAAACATACTAGTACTCACAATTAATGTAAACAGGTTAAATTCCCCAACCAAAGGACAGAAGATCCAACTGGCCTTTTCAAAACTTTTGATGTATGCTGTTTACATGAAATATATATAATATAAAATGATAAAGAAAAGTTTAAAATAAAGACATGGAAAAACATATCTCATGTAAATGCTAACAGAAGGTATGCAGATTTAAGAATATTAATTTCACACAAAATATTGTTTTCAGTCTAAAAAGTGAAAAGCAACAAAAGGGACAAAGAGGGGCTTCATACTGATAAAAAGTATAATTCTCCAACAATAAAATTTCTAATCTTTTGTTAATTAAGAACATAGCTTTGAAATATACAGTATTGAGTGAAATTTGATAGAAATACAAGAAATCGACAAATCCACAGAGTGGGAGATTTTTAACACCTCTTTCCCAGAAATCAGATAATCAGGTACATACACAAAAGAGTAAAGATATGAAGGATTTAAATACACAAGCAACTCTGTTTTAATAATACACATAGAATATTACACCCAACAAAGACAGAATACACCTATTTTCAAATATCCATGAAAGATTCTTAGAATTCAGCCATGTATTAAGCTGCAAGGGAAATTTCAACAAATACCAGAATACTAAAAATCTATGTTCTACACATCTCTGACCAGAATGCAAAAAAAATAGTGATTAGGAACTAATAATTAAATAATACCTCCCCATATCTCTCTGCAAGGAGTAAAATAAAATGTTCTTAATGCTGTTGTATCAAATCACAGACTATTTAGAAATGGAAACCAATAAAAGCACAATATATCAAAATCTAGTGGATTCAGACAAAGTGATATTTGGAGGAAATTTTAGAGCCTTAACTGCATTTATTAGAGAATAATAAAGATTAAAAATGAATTAAGAAACAACAAGTTTATACTATATAGCACAGGGAACTATATTCAATATTTTGTAGTAACTTATAATGAAAAAGAATATGAAAACAAATGTATGTATGTATATGTATGACTGAAACATTATGCTGTACTCCAGAAATTGACACATTATAAATTGACTAGACTTTAATAAAAATTTTTTTAATTAAAAAAATGAATTAACATTCAACTCAGAGAACTAGGGGGGGAAATAATAAAAGAAGCCATAAATGGGCAATATAATTAATCAAGAGGATAGCAGAAATTAATAGGAAGATCAAACTAGAAATCAGTAAAACCAAAAATTGGAATTTTTTTTAAAGACCAATAAATAGTACCAAACTTTGGCAAATCTGATCCAGAATAAAAGAAAGCACAAACTTGTGGGGAAAGATTTAAAGTTGTACTTCGACACCCAAAATTTGAAAATCTAAAAGAAATGAGAGACTTTCTAGAAAAGTATAACTTAACAAAATCTTCCCCATGAGATAAATAACTTAATGTATCCAAAATAAAAGAAATTTTTAAAGTGGGAAGAAGTCTTCCTCTCAGAAAGCATCAAGCCTAGATTTTTCACAGATAAATTCTACAAAGCCTTAAGGAATAACTTCTTTTGATAGATAAAATGCTCTAGAACACAGAGAAGTTTTGGCTTTCTAACTCAGCCTGCCAGGATGAAACCAGATCTAAACAAGGACAGTATACACGTCGATATATGTGGTCATCTACAAAAGATTCAGAACTTTAAATAATGTATTCAAAAATCAAGTCCAGTAATATATTAAAAGATAAGTGCATTATGTCCAGTTAAGATTTATCTCTGATGCAAAAATATTTTAATACTCAATAAATTATCAGATTTACAGAGGGAAAAAAGTAGTTGTGAAAGTCTCCACCTCCAAAAAAAACATTTAATATAACTCAGCACCATTCCTCAATAAACAAACAAAAAAAGAACAATTTTTAGTCAATTAGGAATAGAAATAAACTTCTTTAACCTGATAAAGTTTCTGAGAAATCTCCAGTGAACATGTAAGCATTCCCTTCAAAATCAGGAACAAGATAGGATGCCCACTACAACGACTATTTAATGTCATAACTAAAAGCCAATACAATATGAAAAGGGAAAGAAATGAAAATAAAAAATATTGGAAACAGACAAAAGTGTCACTGTTTGCAGACCACATGACAGTCTGCTTGGAAAAATCAACAGCTCTAAAAGCTAATAAGAGAACTTAGCAAAGTAGCTAACTAAAGATCAATTTAGAAAAATCAATAGATTTCTTATATCCCAGCAATTGCATGTAACAGATAAATTCCTAGGAATAAACATAGCAAAAAATATATATGACCTATGTAGGGTGGAATGCTGAATTTCAATGAAACTCATAAAAGAAGAATCAATGGAAACAAATGCCAGGTTCTTGGTTGGCAGACCCAACATTGTAAACATGTCAGTTCTCCTCAAATTGCCTATAAGTTTAATGCAATCCCAATCAAAATCCCAGTAAGTATTTTTCATGGAACTTGACAAGCTGATTCTCATTTATTGAGAAAAAACTGAATGAGCCCATAAAAGAACTGTTGGATGCAGAAGCATGAGAAGGGAATTGCCTTTTCAGATATGAAAATACACTGTAAACCTATAAGAATTAAAACATTCTGACACTGGTGCGAGAATAGGCAACGAAACTAATGGAACAAATGCAGAGCTTAAAAGCACACATTCGTATACAGAGACTTAGTTTATGATAAAAATGATATTTCAAGTGAGTGAAAAAATAACACTGAGGTAATTAGCTGTCAACTTAAAAAAATAAAACAAAATCATATCCCAATCTCACATCAAATACAGAACTAAATTCTACACAGATTAGAAAGCTGAAATAAAAAATAAATATCAGAAAAAATATAAATGAATATTCTAAATTTGGTCTGTAGAAGTCCTTCCTAAGCATAAAGAAAAACCTAGAAGCCATAAAATAGATGGACAGTAAATGAAAACTGTACAGCTGGAAACACATGAAATTTTAAAAAATTACATAAGTGTAGGCTTTTATAAAAACTTTTGAAACTTACAGTTACCGTATATAACTGTACCTCAATTTTTTTTAAGGTAAGAAAAAAGTGGCTGGGAGAAAAATAATTGCAGCATGGGTAGTAAATTCATTGAATGTAACATTCAAAATATACAGTACTGCAGAGCAATTGGAGAAACTATAAAGCAAGAGGAACAATGGCCATCGACAGAAGAAATAAAAATGTCTAATTAACACCTGAAAAGATGTTCAAATGCCCTAGTAATTAGGAAAAGGCCAACATGAGTACCAATGAAATGCCACTTTTTGGCCCATCTGATTGTCAAAAATTTTTTTAAAAAGATCGATAATATCTACCATTGAGGACTGTAAGGAATAGGCACTCGTTTGAACCGCTGAGAGCTAGTGACATTTGAAAGGTGATTTTAAGTTCTCATCAACCTACCTCTGCAGTTTCTTCATTTCTATCCTAGATAAATCCTTGCACCTATGTATGTTGAAATACATGTGAGAATGTTTATTAAATCATTGTTTATCATAGCAAAAAAAAAAAAAAAAAACCAAAAGAAATAACATAAATATTCCTGGAGCTAGGTAGAGACTATGGTTCTATGGATTCATGGAGTATAATGCCATCTATAAATAAAATAAAAAATAAAAAAATACATAAGTTTAGAAGATACAAGTATACAGGAAAATGGTCAAGAAAGATATACCAAACTATTAAGAGATCTTGGGAAGGGAGCAGAATTGGGGCTAGGGGATGGGAAGAAAGAACTTTTCCATATTTATACTATCTACTTATGTATTTTTAAAATTTCGTGAAAAGATGTTTCTTACATAAATAATTTTAAATTTAGATAAGTATTTGAAATGGCACCATTATTATAAAAGCAATACATGTTTCCCCTAGAAAATTCAGAAAATTCAGAGAAGGAAAATAGGAAAATAAAAATGAGCCTACAACCCAGAAATATCCACTATTAATATTTTGAGGTATAGACTGCCAAATTATTTTATTCACATATATGCATTTTTAAATAGAAATGGCATTGCGTATTGCGACGATCTTCCCTAACGTAAAAGTATTTGTGTGCAATATCCTTTTGAAAAGGATATATATTCCTTCATTTGTTCAGTAAATACTAGGAATACAATGGTGAGTAAAAGTACAATGCATTTAATTAATCTTCTGTTGTCCTTTGAGATTTTTCCCAATTTTTCTCAGTGTTGAAACACCTCTACAAGTAAATTCTTTTTGTGATTTTATTCCCTCGGACTAGATTCCTGGATTTCTGGCAGTGTTGTTGCTGGATCAGATGCAGTGTACATTTCCTAGGCCTTTGATATGTATTTCTACAAGCCTTTCAGTAAACTTCTATTTAATACCCACCAACAGTTCATGAGAGCACCAGCCTTCCAGAGCCCTGCCCAACACTGGGTATTGTCATTTTTTAAAATATGAATTGAATAAGTAAAGTCTGGCATTTGTTTTTATTTATGCCAATCAATTCTTTGATTATGAATAAAGTTTAATATTCAGGATATTAACCCTTTGACAGTACGTTACAAACACACATAAACGTTTTAGCCCCCAAGCCATAAACTAAGATTACATTTGAGTGCCTTTAGATGTCTCAGTGGTATTAGATGCCTAAAAATCCTATTAAGCAAGTATTATGTACTCTGTGTGTTTGTGTGTGTGTATGAAATACATCACTTTGTATACAAAAAATAACATTACCATCTTTGCTTGTGGTTGACTTTCATATTCCCTTACAGAAAAATTAACTTATTTTCAATCGATTAACAGTGTTTTAAAAATTTAAATGTTTTCTGGAAAACTGCATTCTTTGGGAAAGCTTTCTTCGTGAGAGATTAAAACCTGCCTTAGACTTTTACATGGATTAAGTTTTAAATTAGCATAGAAGAATAACAATATGAATCAATTTGATCAAAGAAAAAGTGTCACTAATTATTTAAACAAGACACTTACAACAGGGATTTAAAGGCAAAGCAGCGGATTTCCCTTGCATGTGGATCAAATCAGAAGTATCCCATAATTGACTCTTTACAAGACCCTGCTTCAGTATAATGGACTAGATATTAAAGCTCTAAGTATTTAAAGCTAGTTTCCGTCTTTCTCTAAATGGAGGCCCGCCACTAAGAGCTATTTTACAAGTCTGACACATTAGCTGCATCACCGGGAAATACACCGGCTCTGGTTCTAGGGCCCGGAATTTCAAGTGCTTTCAATAGTTAAATGGTGTGAAATGGGTAACATTGAACCTGTGAGAAGCAATGAGCACCTAAAAAATAAATTCCAGATGGGAAGGTTGATGGGAAGGGATATAGATACTGTAATGGCTCTTTCAATGAATTAATTCCAAAAAGAGCTCATACTTTCTTTTTTCTTTTTTTTTTTGTATTTTTATCCATCTTATTTGTACATGACTTTGGGGGAAAAATTGTAATTTTCCCCTTCTGTTATTTAACATTGTTTGGAAACAAAACGGGTTTTGTAAACTACTGCTGTCAGATCAAACACAGGAGTAGGGTAAGAGGAGTCACATAAGGAGTATTTTATAACTTTCTTAGAGCAGTGAAGTCAAGAGGGTCAAGACGAGACCACAGCTCTTCCTTACAGTGTGATGTTAGACTAAATAACTAACTGCTTCAAATGTCAGTGTTCCCACTATAGAACGGGGATTTGGTACCTACCCCTGCAGTGCATTATTCAGTGGAACAGGATGTGTTATAACATACCCTAGTATTTTGATCTCATAGCGTCTTTAGTAGTCCACATACAAAACAACTCTGAGGGAGGATTATAGCGTAAGGAAAAGAGATTTAATGTTCGACTAGATGTGGATTCAGATCCCAAATTTGCCACTTAGTCAGAGATCTGGTCATTTTATTTACTCACTCAGAGACTCGGTTTCCTCATTCATGAAACAGGGATCATAGTCATATCATGAGGCACGTTAAGATTATTACACAAGTCAGTGTCTGAAAAGCACTAAGCAGAGTGGCTAACTTGTAAACCCTCAAAAATCATAGCCACTATTATTCGTAGGAAATGCTTGTTGAATTATTTTTTTTGTAATTTTTCTTCCCAATAATCAAAATCATTACTAATTGGTACCCCAAAGAGGTCCTATTTTGACACTCAGATATTGGCCACTCTTTCTCCTGTACAGAATACAGAATGTTGGAAAATATATATTTGCTTCTACCATCCAATACAATGAATAGACGAGAACCAAAGCAACACCCTCAGAGCGGGTGTTTGAAGTTCTAGCTTCGTATCTTACCAACACAAATGCATAGACCAGTAGCCCCAAGGCACTACAGTGTCCCTTTAGTGTGAGGGTCATACTGGCTAGTGAAGGGGCACTCACTCTGCAACCCCCACTCTCCATTTGGCAGTAACTACTCGTAAGTGAAAGGTGCCAGAGGAGTCAGGGTAGGGATCTGGCTCTGACTCTAGTTAAAATTCTCCGTGTTTTCATTACCAGCTCCATTTTTATGGTTTAGATCTTGGCTATAGTAAACTCCAGATTGAAAAGACGCCTCAAATATACATCTGAGACCAGCATTTAGCCTTAAATAGCAGCCCACTTGCCTGCAGATGCATTTTTTGAAATGGGGCATAGAAAGGTTTAAAAAAAAATGTCAGGCATCAAGCAGCCTCACAAATCATTTTTACGTGGCTTCCTGGACCTTTGTTTTTAGCAAATCCTTTAACAGGGGATTGGCTCATTTGGGTGTTTCTTCAAAGGAAGGATTTTGCAGGTAGCTCTTCATGAGGCCTGTCACCCTCTAGGATTTGAGAGAAAGAGAGTTTTTAAAGAGTGGAGATGTTTACTTTCGGGAAGTCATTGTTTGGTACCTGCAGCCATTAGCTCAGGAACTAAACCGCTGGCAATCTCTGGAGTAAGAGTAGATGTCTATACTGCAGGCTTGAGGTCCCAGGACTGAGCTGGAAAGACAGCAGTCATGTTTCAGAATCTCATTAGCATTTTTCATTTTCAATCTTAGAACTTCTTTTTTCCCTCCCGCTTCATTGAGATCTCATTAGCATTACTAATAAATAGATACGGTTCCATGTTAACCCAAGAGCTGACTGTGACTTATTCATTTTATAAATATAAATTCTATTGTATGATGTCTGCTTTGAAAGCAAAATCATTTAAATATTATGAAGTTATTTTTTGTCCCTTCATGTTGGGTTTTCGAAATAAAAAAATATGTATGTAATTTAGGTGGCGTGTGCCTCTAAGTAAGTTAAAACATAAGCAAATCTACTTAGCCAAAAAGCCAAATTTATTCTCATTTTATTAGGCAGGTGGTGTACATATTAGATGATTTCCCTCTAGGGTTTTACATTTATTTCATGTGTTTTTCTCCAAAGAACAGGAGTTATTCTGTCAAAAGTGGGGAGGTGAAACTTCGGTTAAGGGGATACTGCAAATTCTACCCTTTCAGCAGAAGTAATTTATAGTTTCATAATATTCCAGAGTTTCTCTTTGTCTTTTACATGACAATTTATGACCAAGGTATTTTCATGTTTCCCTTACTCCTTGCTACAAGCCTGAACAAATAAACCGTGTGCATACAGGCTCTGTTTCCCTGTGCTATTTTCCAGGTATCATTATTTTTTTCTTCCCCTGACCTCGTATGACATAAGCTGGATTCTGCATTGCATTATTTTAATCCAGAAGGCGCATAATGTGAAACTAAACTAGTGAGAATGAGGTTTTGTGTTATTTTGTCTAAGAGTAATTTTAAACGTGATCCAATGATTAGAATCCAATATTATGAATATAGAAAAAAAAGTTCTTGGCTGCCTAGAAAAAAATATATATATCTTTGGTATACCTAAAGAATGACTTTTTTCAGGCATCTCCCCTTGGGTTTTTCAAAAATTTATTGTGACATACACAAAACCTTGTTTAAAAAAAAAAAACCAACAACAAACACCTCTCTATTCACTGCCTAACTTAAGAAATGAAATATTAGCAATAAAATGGAGGTCCTCTGTATGCATCCCACTCCTTAGCGGCATCCTTCTTTCAGCCTTCTAAATGAGGGAATCTGGAGTTTATCATTTCTAGGCATTTCCGTTTATTTTTTTTTAACCACATATGTATGTATCCCTAAACGATATATAGTATTAATATCCATTTTAAAAACTTTATATGCATGCTATCCAACAATGTGTATCCTTATGAAACTTGCTTTTTCCTCTCAACATTTTGTGTCTGAGACCGGTCCACAATGACCCATCGGGCTCTGACTCATTCATTCTCACCGCTGTGTGGTGTAACGTCGCAGGGTTATATTATGATCTATTGATATGTCTTCTGTCCATGGACATTTGAACTGTTACTGTTTGCTATTATTAATATTGCTACTATGAACATCCTTGTGCACACATGCAAGAATTTTTCTAGAACGTATCCCCAAGGTAAATGCATATTCACTTTTTCTATTTATTGTCAATTTTTTTTTGCCAAAGTGGTTGAACCAAATTATCCTCCCACCAGCAGGCTCTGCTTCCCTATCTCATCGATACTTAGCATTATAAGACTTTTCAATTTTCTTTACCTGGTGAATGTGAAATGGCTCATTTCCCTGGCCACTTAATGAGGTTTGATATCAATTTGTTTATTGGTCACTCATGTTTCATCTTCTGTGGAATAGAAGCTGAAGTCTTTTTTCCTTTTGGGGGCAGGGGGGATATTTGTCTTTTTCATACAGATTTGTAACACATCCTGAGCGCTGATCTTTTGTTGGTTCTATGTATTACAAGTATCTTTTTCTAGCCTGTCTTCTCTTTTCACCTTTTCTGTGGTGTGTCATCTGACAAAGTGAAGTTTTAATATTTAAAATAGTCAAATGTATCAATCTTTTCTTTCTAGTTACACTTGTTGTGTCTTGATTACTAGAGCTTTATAATAAACCTTGATTTTTGGTGGGGAAATTTTCTCTATCTTGTTTTCCTTCAAAATTATGTCGTTGGATTTTTCAAGTGTGGTTATTCCTGGTTTTTCTAATAGCAGGACTTTACTTTGAGTATCATTTTATAGCCATTGGATGATTTCCACAAATGCACTGAATGCATCTTTCCTGCCTCTGCCCCTCCCCCACTCCATCTCCATCCCAGTTTTTCTTCTGCCCTCTTTGATTTCAAGAAAAGTGCAAAAAAATATGACTATCTCTATGTAGATTGCCAAATAAATGATCAGTTGCTCTAAAAAGAGCCAAGATTCACAAAATTTTCATGTTCTTTAAAAATCTTCATGCTAAAAATAATCAGAGATTATTGATTTAAACCCCTTTATATGATATGAAGATGAGAACATTTTTAACTAAATCAAATTTCTCTAAGTGACAGAAAGCTAATTCATGATCAAGTACAGAGAACACGTGCTTTGGATTCAGCTGTTCTTCCTGTTGCTAGGCGTGTTATCCAGCCTCTCTCAACTTTCATTTCCTCATCTATAGAATTATCTCACAAGGCTTTTGTAAGCATTAAATGGTAAGATCCTGCATGATGCTGGAAATATGAGAGATACTTAATCATGTTATCATCTCCCTATGGCCATGCGAACCCTTTCTCATGGTGGCCAGCAGAACGCTATGGGGATACAGTCTTAGGGGGAGCAAGAATGCTTCCCAGAAGAGGTGAGGCCTCAGCTGAAACCTGAAGAATATGTAGGAGCTGGGGAAAGGAAGAGCCAAGGAGCGAAACCCCAACCCCAAGGAACACATGTGTCTGGGAACAGTTCACAGTCTAGGTTTGTCTATGTAGACCACAGCTGTCTTTTGGTAATTAATAAAGAGAAAGACTTCCAGAGGCTTCCCTGCAGGTTATGTACTATGGTGATGGGTTGGAACCAAGGGTGTGGCTTTCTTAATGAGTTTTGGACTTGGCGTTTCATGTTAAGCATTTCAATTGGTTGTGGGTGTGTCAGCGCAAAGGCGGTGTAGAGCAGCGGACTTCAACTTGGACGCACCCCTGGAAGTTCCCAAGATCCCTTCAGGGTGTCCACAAGGGCAAAACTATTTTCTTAGCAATACTAAAACATTATTTATCTTTTTCACTATGTCGATCTTTGCACTGATGGTTCAAAACAATGGTAGATAAAGCTACTAATACCAAACTATGGTAGCAGTCATCTCATTCTTCACCAGCACACACAAAAACAAAAAGAAAAACAAAACAACAACAACAAATAAAAACAGCCAGTTTCACTTGAGAAAGCCTTGATGAAGCAGTAAAAATTATTAATTTTTATTAAATCTCAACTCTTAAGTACAGGACTTTTTGACTAGGCTGTATAGCAAAAAAAATGCACCAAACACCTCTGCTACATACTAAAGTGTGATGGCTGTCTGCAGGAAGATCATTGCGCAGTTGTTTGAGTTGCAAGTTGAACTAGCTACTTTATTTTTTTTAATGGAACCTTATTTTTACTTGAAAAAAATTACTGACAGACAAGTGTGGTTACTCAGATTCGGCAGACATTTCCTAATGATGGAAAAAGGAAGCTGGTCACTTCAACAACTAATACAGTATTTGTTGTCCAGCTTCCAAGCAGGAAGAGAATTTTGGAAAATTTTTGACATTTTTAATCACATCAATAGTGATATTAACAAGTACAACTTTTTGATATTGTGTAATGAAATGTGTCAACATTTGGAAGATCTACAAACTCAGTGAACCAATATTTTCTAAATTGCCAGTGACTGATGTGACAAAATCATTCATGGGTAAATTATCCATCAATGATTTTAATGTAACAGAGTACAAAAATCTCTTTGATAAGTTTGCAGATTCTACCTGGCAACTAACCTTTAAGAAACTACCACCTGTCAATTTTTGGTGTAGCATTAAAGAAAAATAGCCACAACTATCTCCAGATCCTACTTAAAACACTTTTTCAACCAGGGATCTGTATGAGGCTGTTTTTCTTTATATACTTCAACCAAAACATTTCACAACAGATCAAATGCAGAAACAGACATCAGAATCCCCTGTCTTCTATTAAATCAGACATTAAAGAGATTTGCAAGAACATAAGCCATTATGACTCTTCCTGCTAATTTTTTTTGTTTTGGAAAATACATTTTTTTAAAAAAATAATGTTACTTACATTAACATATAGTGACATTATTTTTAATGATATATATATGTGTGTATATATATATATAAAACTTTTTCTCAATTTTAGTTTCTAGTAAAGTAAATATTGATGGATATAACTTACATACATAAGAAGTCTTTAAGGTTCTCAATAATGTTTAAGAGTAAAGGGTCCTGAGACCAAAAAGTTTGGTAACTGCTCATGTAGACAGAGAAGAAACTTTGAGATTTAAAGAAAAACGGAACTCAGATGTTAGTAATTGGTATGGTTGACAAATTGTGTTGAATCAGGGCAAAAGTATGATGTATTAACAGATAGCACAGTGTATTTTTTAAAAAGTACCAGAATCAAAACAGATTTCTCCTAATTCAACCATTAAGCAACAGTGACTTCAAGTCAGGTAACTAGAAGTCACTTCCTTTAGGGTTGCCAGATATAACAAATAAAAACACAGGACACCCTGTTAAGTCTGAATTTCAGATAAACAATGAATAGTTATTTAGTATAAGCATGTCCCCAATATTGCGTGAGATTCAAATTTAACCGAGTGTCCTGTATTTTATCTGGCAGCCCTACTTTCCTTTTCCAGGTCTTCATTTCTCATAAACAAAATGAAGATCTAGGCGGAACTCCTGTATGTCTACTCTTGTACTGATGCTGGTCTTTGATGGTGAAACAAGAAAAATGAGGACTATGTAGTGTGCTTGTGTGCATGTATTGTTACAAAGTTGCAAACAGTCCTTTATTGAGAAGGACTATTACTTATTTTGAGATTATTCTTGTACCATATTAATTCACAGCTTGGGTGCCTACCATGTTCTAACCCACTTCTAATTCTAATTCCATTATTCCAAATTCTATTACTTTCTGTTTTAAAGCCCAAAAATTCTTGTCCGTTTATACCAGCTAGTTAACAAACATTTTGGTCTCAAGGTGTTATATTACCTCTTTTTTCATGAAGTGACAGGTATTGTTTTTCTAATGTCCTGTTTGGGCAAATCTTATAGTTAATTCTTAAAATTGAAATTTTACTTGTATAAAATCCAAAAGGTTGGGAACCACTGCCCTAGATAAGCTCTAAGTTTTCTGCTAGCTTTCACATTCTATGGACTTTGCGAGTCAGGGGCCATGAGAGCCACACAGACTCTTCTACCCATAATCCTATGCGACTCTAGCATAATTTCTTTTCTAAGCCACATTTCCTCACTATGTAATATAAAGAGAATGGCTCTTACTCCCTCTCTCACTCCTGCCCTGTTACTTACTGGGAGAGTGAATGAAGTCATGTCTGGAAAGTGCTCTGAGCTCTTCGGAGAAGTACCTAGAAAGGGAGGGAGGTGCCACTACCCGGGACTGGGAGCAGCAGTTGAGTTTTTAGGATGAACTGAAAAGCTGAGAGCACGTTTAAAGTATTGTCTTTGATTTGCACATCTTCAGTTTGATCCTTAATAACATGTTTGCTATGATTCCAGGAATTTTGTGATCTTGGTTCAGTGTTGACATTTTACATCCTCCCCAGGACTCTAAGTACTCTGTCAGGAATGCGTGGTTAATGTAGTAGAGAGAAAAATCCAAAATCACACTGTTTCTGAGAGCCAAAAAGTCCAGCCTTTTTACTGGCTTCCAATATTGGCCTTAAACAAACATGACTCGTTTTTCTGGAAACACCTGTCAACTTAAAACAAGCAAAAAGGACAAAGCCAGAATCCTCAGGTTCCCTGAAATATTTAAAAGTCAGACATCATTTCTGATCATCCAAAGGTTGTGATTATTTGTTTCTTTTTCCATACGATTTCTTAGACTAGACTTCCACCAAAAATAAAAGCTAAGTATGTTGTATCATGGGCAGAGAATCCTCGATCGAAAGCCCTAGAGATTACCTGACTTGATTATTCCACATACTCTGTATTCTCAACCAAAATAGACTTCTTTTTAAAGAGAATCCAATTTCCAATGGGTTTAACCTAGAAAAACAGCAAAAAGCTAATAAAAGCTTGGAGGCTGGTCCAAGGAAAGCATTGTGGCTGCTACACGTTTGGAGGCCCGGTCCAGTGGAGAGGTTTGCAACAGCTGCCAATTCCTCCAGTGAATTTGCTGTTTTCGGGGATGTGGGATGGGGTATCTGGTAGACTCCTGGTAAATTCTTGTCCAGGAATAAATTGTACTCGACGGCTTTCCTGTATCACCAACACTTGAAATAATTATGATGCTGGAGTTGTTAACAGACTTAATCTTTGGAAAGAAAGAGAGAGCGGAGATAACTTCTTTTACAGCTTTCTCCTACTCACTCTTCACCCAAATTAGGATTGTGACAAATTCTTACTTTGTGGCACATCTGAGAACCATATATCTCCACAAACACATGTTTTAAGTGCCTGGAATAATGCCTACCAATCTCCCATTCATTCTCTACTATAGTGTCCCACACCAGAGATTTTCAAGAATTTTACCCAAGAGGTCGCTATTCAAACCTGGTAGCTAGGATATTAAAGTAAGCATCAGATGGGTAATGGCTTTCCTCCCTCACCCCCGCCATATTTATAAGATCTCTGAAACTGGTGCTCTAAATTTCATCATCAAGTGTAATAAACCCTTGTATCTACATATATGGATGGTATTATACAATAGATTTTATATCTACATATAGTTTACGGTCTGATCAGGAATTTCATCTTCCTTTCTTTCTGGGTTTCAAAATCTACCTGTTTTCCTCATTCTCATTCCCAGTGGAATTGACTGAATACAAAGAGTCCATACAAATTTGGCCGTCAAAGCTATTAACATGAGAGGGGTTTTTTTCTTTTTCTTTTTTTCTGGAATGAGGACCTACTAGTCCCAACACTTCTCTGAGTTCCAGGTTTCTTTGGCTGCTTCTCCATATCTTAGACAAGTTGATTGCAGCCCCTCTAGATGAGGGAAGTTCTACCTAGTAAGTGCAAAGCAAACAATTACAAAACATCGTGATCACCAAAGAGGAAACTAGACATCAGATATGAAATAGTAAATGTCATTATATAAAAAAGTCTCACTGAGGCTCAGATTGATGCTACTGTGAGGTGTCTCATTTCTAGTATCTTATACATGGGGGTTCCTAACACCACTTGGTGGCTTGGGAGGGCAAAGGCCGAACAGAGAGGTTTTTGTGTGAGATGAACTCAGCCTGTTGGGTTACGGTGGGTCTGAACCACTGAGAAAGACAAGTGATTCCAAACCAACTCCTAAAACAGCTTCAGAGAACGTGCCTCCTGCTGCCAGGGTCCATCTGCTAGATCTCTCTGCTGGACCAGAGAAAAACTCGGTAACAATCATCATTAAAAAACAAAATGAAGCTCATTGATTGAGAGCCCACCACATGCCAATAATTATGCATATGTTAGTCTATTCTTAAGGCAGCTCTGCAAATTGAGATGTGATTGTACCCATTTTAGAAATAAGGAAACTCGCTTCAGAGAGAGTAAAGGATTTACTCAGGTTAATGAGAGAACTGGAATTTAAAATCAATCCTGCAGCCACAGAAGTCCTCTAGGATGAACTGGTCCTCTTTTTACAAAAACGGAAACTTAATCCTAGAGAAAAAAGGACTTTTCAAGTCCATATTGTTGGTAAGTAGAAAATCTGGAGTTAGAACCCAGTTGGATCGTATGATTGCATTTACATGAACTGTCCAGAAGAGGCAAACCTAAAGGGACAAGAAGCAATTAATGGGTGCCTAGGGTGGGGGTGTGTGGGGAGTAAGGTGGTGAGTGCTAAGGGATACAGGGCTTATTTTTGAGGTATGAAAATGTCCCCAAATTGATTATGGTGGTGGTTGACAACTCTGTAAATACACTAAAAATCAATGTGTTGTACACTTTGAATAGGTGAATGATATGGTGCATGAATTTTATATAAAGGGTTTTGTTGGTGATAACAACGAAAGAAGAGGGAGAATGCCTTCTGAGGGGCATGGAGAGGGTGGTTAAAACCCACGGAGGTGTATTGAGAGCCTACAGCATGTTTTGTACTAGGCTTTGTAGGAAACACACAGATAAATAAAATATGATTTCTTTGCCCACCAGGAGCTTGCAGCCTCTAGGAAGAGATTCAAGGGTAAGTGACCGAGCTATCTGAGTTGGAGAGGTGGGCGGAGGACAGACCATCTACCCGGAAGTTTCCTGGAAAGTTTCATGTTTTTTCACGAGGTTAAGAAATTGAAAAAAATCCTAACCTGAGTGGTTTTGTTCACTCCACTGTGTGATGGGTGATTCTTTTTCACTTCTCTGATCAGGTCAATCTAAACGTTGATAGAGTTTAGATCCTCCAACAAAAGCAAAAATCTGTCTGCGTTATGTGGTTTCCCGTATCCTCCCTGCTCTTTCCTTCACCATCTTGTGTTAATCTCCCCCCACCCCCATCTAAATGAGGGGCTCAGAGCAGAGTTCTCCCTGACTTTAATGACAGCCATCTCTATCTCCTGGGACAATCATAGTTTACCTGCTGGAGCTCCAAATTGGCCACTTGTTGCACACAAGGTTTTTGTTGCCTTTTTTTTTTTTTTTTTAAATAGAGCCAATAGGGGTTCTGGATGGCTCTGCGGTTAACTCTGGTCTGACCCTGCACCTCGGTGGTTTTATTAGCTGTGTGTTTGGCTCTGGGATCCTCTCTCCAGCTATTGTCTTTATTGAGACTGTGTCTCCAGCGAATCTCTCCTAAATCCCCGGCTGTTATCTGGCCTGGGTATGTGAGTCTAAGAAGTGAGTGCATTCTTGTCTGAAGTATGTCCTGACTGCCTCTGATAGCAGCCATTTCTGACCTAACTTTACTGGGTACTCAGATTGATATGATTAAGATTAATGAGGCTTCCTCTCAGTCATGAACCTATTCAAGGATAAACTTGTAAATCCAATGAGTTCTGAAGATGACTGGTTACTACTTACCTTTCAACCTTTAGGGGATTTAGGGGATGATTTATAACCGCTCCTTTTCCCTCCTACAACATCGTGAGAAAGATGTCATGAAAGCTACTGCTTCTGCAGCCCACAGATTATTTTCCTATGAAAAATACGCTTTTATTAATAATAATCCATAAATTATGTTTATGTGTTTGTACGGATTCTACTAATGAACAATAGTTCAATAAAATCATTGCCACAAAGACAGGAGAAAACATACCCCAACTGAAAAGTGTGCAGTTCTCATGATTCCTGTGACAAAATCCTTCCGGGATCGGATTTTTGACAGGACCGTGTAAGGTCATCTACTAGAAAGACAGACTGAGGTGAAGATAAAGTTGGGGAACGTGTAAGGAGCCTGATTACACGGTCACTTTTGTGTTATTATGTATCTGATCATTCTGGAGAGTTTAGATTTCCAGGTAGCTAGGTGCTTGCCATTTAAGTACCACTTTTCCATTATTGTAACCAATGCAATTTCCCTGGCTTTTGTAACAGTTACAAGATAATCTTCTTTTAGTGACTCATAGCCATGCCTCTGAATGTGGAGGCAGCATGACAGTGGAAAAATCCCAGGCTCTGAAGTCCACAGACTTGGGTTTGAATACCGGCTTCTGCTCTTCATAGCTACGTGATGTTGGGCAAATTTCTTAAAGTTTTTGAGCTCTGATTTCTCATCTATAAAATGGGGATGGTAGAATGAAACTTCATAGTCATGATTTGATAATTAGTGATACAATGCAGTGGTTTTTAAGTATTTCTCACCCCAAAATTCTTTTTACAAATGAAATCTTACTCAGAGCCCCATTGTAAACAAATAAAAATGGAAATGCTCTGAGTTTTAAAAGTCACTGCATCTAGTACAGAGCCTGACACATAATAGATACTATTCAAATGATAGTGATTTAGTATTGTTATCACTTCGTGTGAAGCTTTTATTCACCTTTGTGCTTTTATTCTTTAAAAAAATTGTTTGTTTGTTTGTTTTTGGGGGGGGGGTGGTGATTAGGTTTATTTATTTATTTAGAGGAAGTACTGGGGATTGAACCCAGGACCTCATGCATGCTGGAGCATGTGCTCTACCACTGAGCTATACCCTCCCCACTGTGCTTTTACTCTTATATCTGCTTTTTAATGTGATTTTACCATCAAGCTGTCATTTGTTTTTTCTCGCAAAAACCCTTCTCCCAATTTTTAATTTGCTACTTCTTTCTAATCAGCTCTGGACTTAGAAACCAGGCAACCATGACTTAGAATTACATGTAAAATCAGAGCAACCAAGTTCTGTATGAAGGTTTTAGACGTCTTACGTTGAGTACGCGATCGCCTACTTTGGGCTCATACTTTGTAACACAAGTCTTGGTTATTCAGAGATGTTTTCAGAAAACAGCGTGTACAGTGGAAAGAGTATGAGTTCGGGAGTTAGACCTAAATCTGAATTTTAACGCCTCTACTTGTTGGTTGTGTGACCTTGGGCAAGTTACTTGAGCTCTCTGAACAGCAGATTTATCATCTTTAAAACAGAGAAAATAAAACCTGTATCGTAGAATCACAATGATTAAAAAAAGAAATATATATGTGTACATATGCTTATATATATATTTCTATACAAAGTATATAGTGGAGTTCTAGACTCATAGTAGGTTACACGTAAAATTTCATTCTCTTTCTTTACTTTACCCTTCATTTTTCTTTTCTTCCTGATTTTCCACTATGTTTCTGGACAGATTAACTTGCTGACTGGCTCAGGTGAGATATATGGTCTAATGGTATAAATTTTGGAATATGTCAGGGAATGGGTAGCCGTGAGACCACAGAAGGGTAAGACCGTGAGAAGCTGAGAGATGGAGTGTCACTATAACTTCTCGCCCATAAACGGAAAAAAGGAAGAAAAACACCAAAATGATAAGGCAATTTTGCCAAGACCATAGCATAGGAAGTCAACAACACAAACATTAGTACCATGTATGTGGCCTCAAGTGTGGTGCATCCTTAATCAGGCACAATTCTGAGCTATCCTCTCTGCTGACTTTTGACATAAAGTCTTAACTATTCTGTGAGCTGGAATCCAGTTTGTTTGAGTAGAATCAATAGTTAAAGGGTTTTGTCTGTTTGAACTCAAGTCTTCATAAAGACTTGAAAAAGGATCTTTTGAGAACAACTATGTACTACAGAATGAACTGTATTTTATCAAATAGTTAATTAAAACATAAATCTATAAACACAATTATGGTAATAAATAATTAATTTTTTCTTTATGTTTTCTAGGTGACTTTATTTAGTTTTTTGGGGGGGAGATTAATTAGAGGAGGTACTGGGGATTGAACCCAGGATGCTGTGCACGCTAAGCATGCACTCTACCACTTGAGCTATACCCTCCCCCTAATTCATTTCTGACATTAAGCCCTCGTGGGATGGCTCTCTTTTGGTCCTGTTCTGACCCTCTTCTTCCACCATCTGGCAGGACACTGCCCGCCCACTTCTGTGTCCCATTCTGTCTTGTGGTTCTCACTTTTCAACCTTGTCCAAACGCTTGTAACTAATCGCAGAGAATTTTCAGCTTCTTTGTCTGCAATGGCTCAAAGTTTACTCTTTAACTGCAGTTCCTTTGAACTGTATTTCCACAGCACTAGCAAAACTGTTCCACATCTGCTCCTGAACAGAACCATTTAAAGCTATAACATATGAAGGTTCATTTTTTTCCACTGTGCTCCCTACAAAATGCATGCCTCACCATCCACTCCGTATCTTGCACAGCTTTGAGATCTCATGCTCTCACTTGTTTGTGTTCACTCTCTCTGTCTCTCTCTGTTCCTTCTTTTGAGGAAGAAAATAGTTTCCTGGTTGAAACAACCTGAAGTCCTCTCCACTGTGCAGGAGAACTGATACTCCGTGTCATGTCATACCTTCCTTTCTAGCTGTAGCGAGCTAGGGTTTTGTGTCTAATTACTTCAGGCCCGTATCTATATGGACATCAAATATCTAAGCACATTTTACTGAGTTATGCAATATTTCCTCGTTGTTTCCTTTGTTTTTATGTTGTTTTCTGCTATTGTTTTCTAATTAAATTCTGATCATGGGACAAAAGGTTTTATAAGACAATCACTGAGGAAAGAAAATAACTGAAGCTCAAATTGGAGCATGTATGAAGGAAAAAGCAATTAAGTTAGACAGCTTGATTTCATTCCTTTTAAAAACTTATGTGCTCATTTGAGCTTTGCACCGATTCCAAAGTACTTTCTGGGATCCTCAGTGATAAAGAAATGAGATACACTTTCTTGGATAGTGAGTCTTTTTAAAAGTATAAAATCAGTCTTTTAAACTGAGAACTCGTACCATCACCACTAGCTAGTCCTTATTGTCCCATAAAATTTATGGGATAATGAAAAAAGCACCAAACTTAGAATCAGGGCGTGGTTCAAGCCCTGACTCTATGACCTTGGCCAAGTCACTTCAGCTCTCTAAGCCTCAATCTGTAAAAATGGAGATAACTACCTTACAGAGATGCTCTGTTTAAATTATGAGACCATATACTGTAAGCACCATACAAATAAAATTTTATTTTTTTTTTATCAATTTCCATTCTTCTGTCCCTTGGGTTCACTCACACGCAGCCTTCCCAGAGCCAGCCCTCATTCTTCCTGACCCCCCTCTTGATTCAGGGTAGAAGAGCCCTACCCTCACCCAGTACCCCCCCAGCAAGGGTCAAGCACTTTGCCTATATTACCTCATTTCATCTTCAAGACAACTTTGTGAGGTAGGGACTGCGAGGATTTGAATCCAAGGAGTCCGACGAAGTCGGCGTGCTTAAAGCTGTGCTGACTGGAGGTAACTTTCAGGCAGGTATCAATCATACCTGTCACTGTTGCCGCCATGAAGGAAAACTCTTCTGATTGGGGTTTTCCTTTGGGAGGATGCCAGCTCAGCACCAGTGAAAAGCCACTGGGGGGCAAATCAGGGAGAGCCCCGGATATTTTAGGGATGGTGCCCTTCCGCATCACGGGAAGGATGTACAGGAAGGCCGCGGTTGGCCCTAGGGTGACGGCTGGGTGCAGTACCACTTTGGACCACTCGGGAGATGTGAGGTCGGGAGGGCCTGGTAGACAGCCGTCCAGGGCGGCGCCAGAGAGCTTGGAAACCAGCAAGGCTTCCGCAGGCGGGGCCCTGCGGCCGGTCCAGGCCTCACACTGAACATCTCCAGATGGGCCTGAGTCTGAGCCGCCTTTCTTCGTTGAGCCAGAGAGAGGCTTGGGAGATCTGAGAGGAGAACAAGAGGCCCCAAAGTAAAGCAAGCTGGACAGGAAGTCTCCCGGCCCGGCAGAGGCCAGCAGCAGCGCGAGGACCGCCCCGCCCCCACCAGCGCTCAGCCTTCCACCAAGTGCAAAGATTGTGTCAGCGTTTCCATTTTAAACCCCTAATTTCATAGGCTTACAGCTCAAGTCATAAAAATTCACTCTGGGCTGAAGTTTGGCATCCAGTCTCTTAGCTGTTCTTGTGTGCTCAAAAATAGAGACGTTTCTAGTTTCAGACATTTGGGGGACTTCTATAAATACCCCCCAAAACTTCATTTGGTAAAAATGGGTTTCTAAGCTGCTGGTCTATAGGCAGCAAAAGCCTGCCTCTGTCAATATGCAGAAAATGGGCTTTGAAAAAGCAATAGTGTTCCACCAGAAATACGGATTCCCTACCCACTGAAGGAGGGCAGTGGAAGTGAATGGAATATCGTATTATTGCACGTGACCTTCACTGCCACTCACGACCAGGGACTGGAGCTGTTCTCCCCCTAAAAGACGTTCGGATTTCCAACTGGAGGCAGCTTCGTAGAGGGTTGGAGTCAGCTATTGATTCAGGGTTTTATAGGTTATTGGAGCTTGACTAATATGCATTTGTACCTCAATTAGACTTTCCTTGTAGGTTTGGTACAAGCAGAAAAGATAATTATCTGTCAACACAGCCTGACATATAATAGACTGACCTTTATCGATAGCAACTTATTAATAACTCAGAGATGTGAGTCTATGGCCGTCACTAGTGAGAAGTCCTCTAGCCTCATTCTAAGATTTCTACCCACTCTTCTCTTCCCCTAAGACCTCTCACTGGCCACTGAAACTACAAAGACATTCAAAATATAAGGTTAAATATAAAAGTGAAAAATAAATTCCCAAGAGAAAGCTCCCGCAAGTGACGTTATAAGCCCCAATGTTTGAGAGATCGGACAAGTGAGTACGAGTTAATAATTCTACAGGGATGGCAGGGGTCCTTGAGAGTTGTGAGAGTTGAATCCAATGATTTAGTTCACGTAAGTAATGCACAGGCAACTTGACTCCTTATAACAGTCAGCCTGACCTGCAGGAGGTTAGAAGAGGCTGGTCTTGTCAAGGGCTGGGAGTTCTGCATCTAAGGAGGAGGAGAAATGACAGCATATGCCTCGGCAGGAGAGAGGGCAGAGCAGGGGCAGGGCAGCCACCGTGTGGGACCTCCTGGGCCCTGGGCAGGAGGTACCCCTGGTTCCCAAGCAGTCTGATGGACCTGGGGAGCTAAAGCTTATCTCAGGGGAGAGAGAGGGAATGTCTGGCTGTGGGACCTGGTTTGGAAGCCAGGAGAAGAATCCATGGCTCTGAGCCTCAGTCCCAAGCTGCCAACGTGGTTTCTATCTCTGGAAACCAGTTTTCTATCAACAAAGGGATTTTTCAGAAACATCTTCATTAAAGGAGCCACTACTAAAACGTCCATGTCCATTTAGGCGTCACTCAAACCTGAAGTTTAGCTTTTACTTTTTAAATGTCAAAAGCAAACTGCTGATCTACCAACAGTTAACAATTCTACCTACTGCTGTCTAATCCTTTTATCCACTGCAAATTCCATTCCAAAGGGAGTCATTAAGGGAAAGTAAAAGTGTTTGGTGAATGCTAACTGATTAGGGAGGGGAAGTTAGTGAGGCTCCTGGTGAAATGAATGTGTTTCCAAGCCCTTAATAATATTTGTTTAGAATAGAATGCATATAAAGCATGTATTAGGCAGAAGAATACTAACATAAAAGCTTATGTAACCAAAACACAGGCTAAGAAAAGAACACCATCTGTACCCCCAAAAGACCCCTGTGTGCTCCTCCCTCATTTCAAATTCTGTTCCCTCTTTCCTGGAGGTTGCCCTGTCCTGATTTTTTATTACTCCTTGATTTTTCTCTAGCATGTGGCTCACCTATCTGAGTACATATTCCTAAACTTCTCAGTTTTCCCTTTTGAGCTTTATGAAAATGGCATCATACTGTATGTGTTCTTCTGCAGCGTGTTTCATTCATGCTTACAGTATTCACTCATGTTGATATACATGGCTAAATTCATCTTCACTGCTGTATAATATTCCCTTGTTTTCCTATACGAAAATGCATTTTTTTAACATTTTTTATTGATTCATAATCATTTTACAGTGTTGTGTCAAATTCCAGTGCGAAAATGCATTTAACCATTGTCCTCTTAGATGTTTGGGTTGATTCCAATGTTTTGCTGTTGCAAACAGTTCTGCTTTGAACATTACTATACCTGCCCCTTGGGGAACATGATGAGCATTTCTCCAGAAATTCATTTCTGCCAGGCCATAGAGTTTGCACACCTTCAGTATTCCAAAGAATGCCAAATTGTTTTCCAAATGGTTATACACAACCACCAGCAGCTTGTATTTGTTCCACTTGCTCCATATCCTTTTAAATTCTTGATTTTATTTGACAGTTTAAATTTTGGCAATCTAATGAATGTGGAATGTTATCTCTTTGTGATTCTAATTTGCATTTCCCTGATTCTAATGAGGTTAAGCATCTCTTCATATGTTCATTAGTCAATCATATTCGTTCTTTTGTGAGGCGCATGTTTAAGTCTTTTGCCTGATTCTGTATGGGATTGTTTGTCTTTTTCTTATTAATTTGTAGAATCTTTTTCTATGCGCTTTAGCTTTGTCACTTGTTGTGTTGCAAGTATAGCACTGACTTGTCTTTTCTCTTTTTTATGCTGACTTTGATAAGCAGAAGTTTTAACACAGTTTTTTTTTTTTTTACCATCTTTGTTCTTTTCTTGCATGATTCTTTCTCACAGGAGGGAAAATAAACTGGATTTCAGTTCGCCCTTTGTGAATGGCTCTGCTAGTCCCTCTTGGATAGTATTGGTTGGGATGGATCTGGAGTTGATTCAGCTTATTTTACACATTTTTTTTTTCCAAAGCAGGAGTCTGTCTCTAGAGGCTCTCAAAAAGTACAGGCTTTTGTTGATAACTTTCACCTGTTCTGGGGGAATTCTGCTTAGTGTCAAACAACCATCAGAGTCTCAGAAAGGTTTTTCTGTTCTAAGCGTCAGTAAAAAATTGTAAAAAGGAATCCTTACCCTTACTTAGGGTTTATGGTGGCGTGGTAATATGGAGCCAACAAACCTGGAATCTAAACCGGGTTCGAATCCTTATCCACCGTGTAAGCTCTCAGACCCTCAGTCTTCCTGTCTGTTAAATGAAGACAATCGCACTTGCCTCATTCCCTTGATAGACTCGGTGAGATTCTACAGATCAAGCGCCTGCTTGACGCACAGCTGTCAAGAACGTGTATTCCTTCACCTTGGGAAGGGCTGTCCTTTAACAGCAGTCAGCCTGCTCAGCCCACCTCTGATCTTTGGCCAAAAACCTTCCCTCCCCCAATCTCCCCAGACTTGCACCTGGACATTTGGCCAATGTGAAGACTATCATAGACAAGTGATTTTTGGCCAGAGCTTCTGATTTTTTTCTCTCTTATTTTAAAATTCTCATGAATATTAACACCATGTACTTAACCATTCCAGCTGAACTCACTCACCATGTTCCATGCATTTCTCAAATGAAAAGCCAGTATTCTTTTCACGAGCACAAAATCTTAGGGAGACTCACTTACAACAGAGTACAATTGAACGTTCTGATTTTCATTTTGTGAGTCACAAAATTTCACTCGCAAATGCCATGTAGACATTCATTCATATTCTCTCTGTCTCTGTCAAAGACACACACACTCACAAACACACACACACTCACACACACACCACTCCTCCTCAGGTATTTCTTAGTCACCATAACCTATTCAGAATAGCCAGCTATGATCAGAATGACTCAGGGGCAGCTGCAGTGGTGTTGTGGTTAAAAGCTCCCAATTCCATTTTTATTGCTTTTTAATCACAGAGTTTCAGAAGCTTTCTAGGGCCTTTCTCCTTGGCCAATCTTTCCATCAACCCTGGCTGGCACTGGAATCTGTGATCTTGGTAATGAGACTCCCCGGCTTCTGTGCTGCTCGTTCCTTTTTTCAGTCAAATTTAGCTTTTAGTACATGTACCAGTTCAGGACCTCAGATGCTTTTTGTAAGCCATTCATTCCTTGATTTTACAATCTTTCCTTCTTGATCAGTTGCACTGGTTCATTGATCACTTTCCCGTTCTGAATTACTTCAACAATTTCTTCATTCATTCATTCATTCATTCAATCAACAGGACTTGAGTGTTATGTTTTACTTTTTAAAATGTGCTCTTAAATTTACTGTTGCAGAAATCATTGCTACCTTTTAAAGTAAACTCACAGCACATTTATTTGTGCGTTGTTGGTATGCACATTGCTTTTATGATGTATACATTGAGATACTTCTGTCTCATTCCACTTTCGTTAGTATCAAAGCCCTCCCTTGATATGGTGATTTTCAATGTTTCTGTTGTCCTAGTCTGTTCTCTGTAGGCACCACACTGACGGCATGTGTTTTACACTGCGTTGTATCATGGTTATGATTTTACTCGTGTCATCTTCCCCTAATAGAGTGTAAGTGCAACCCAAGTGTATGCCTGCCTGCCCCCTTTCAAAGATCACTTTCTTCTGATATCCTGAGGAAAGGGGCTTCCGTTTCAAGGATACACGCTCGAATTATCCTTCCTCCACACACAGCTACTCCCAGCCACTCTGGCCTCAAGGAGGGTGGTGTGGAGAAAACTTCATTTTTTTTTCATTGCCCTCACCCTTAGCTTCCTTCAACACCACTTATACCAGGCTGTTATGAAGAGCAGATTTTTATGGGAGACATAGACAGGCTAACAACATAACACAACATAGCACACCACCTGAATGTGAACATCACTGTCTTAAAGTCCGCAAGCCATCCCCATTACAGAGAAGTTTTTCCAGACAGAAGGAACTTTCTTTCCTTGGGTTCCCACTTATTGCCATCTCCCTAGTCCCTCCTCGTATCTCTGGACATCTCTAGCTTGTGGTCCTACCCCATCTCTTCCACAGTGATGCTCTACAGCAATTCACGTCCTCTCCCTTTCTTCCACAGAGAGATTCAGCGCTCCAGTGCATCTAGACTGATTCTTTCTCAGCCAAGAATTCCCATCAAAGTGCTTTCCTAAACAATACTGTTGTGTATCCTGAAAATCAATTTGGCAGCTTCCCTATGTAGAAGTGGCTACAGTCAGGTGCTTTTTTAATAGTATTATTTCACATCACTGCAACTGTGAGGACCACGTCTTACTTCACATCGTCATGACATCTTGCACATGAGAGTCTCTGATTTGCTAGTCCACTCTTTTGGCCTTAGTTAACAAAACCATCTGCATGTCTATTGTATGTGAAAAGGAGAGGCAGGAGAAGCGAGGAGATGACTTTCACTCCAAGTTTTCCAGTTCAGGTGACCAGGTGATTGGTAAATCATCAGATGCCTCTGCTGAGCACACACAGGAGGAGATTTTCCTGTGGGAGAAGAGTTCAATTTTGAGCATGTCAAGCTTGAAGCATCCGTAGGACCTCAGATATCAGTACCCAGATAGCAATAGGAATACAGATGTTGGTCCTCAAGAGAGAAGTAATTTGTCTCTGGACTTGGGAATCCTTAGTGTACAGGGCACTGGTTAAGCTATGAGAGAAGTCAGTTAGCATGCCAGGGAAAAGAGACGACCAACAATGGGAGAGAATATGGTAGATATAGAGCTCAGTGGATAAATGATGCTGCTGGGGTGAACAGAACAAATGGGAACAGATGTGATAATCAAATACATAAAAGAAAACATAAGGATAAAGCACTAGAAGAATTTCAGTAGAGGTCAGGGTCAAGACAAGAAAGTCCACTATCCTTACACTTATTTATCATTGTTGTTAAAGCAAATTCTACCCAACAAAAAGATAGAAAGGAAGGGAAGGAGGGAGGGAGGGAGGAGAGACGTAGCAAGATGATCAATATTTGCCAATGATAAGCTTGTTCAACAAGGAAGTCCAAGAGGACCAAATAAAAACTGTTAAAACCGAGAGAGTAGCAGTACCTATTTACAACGTAAAAACTGTTTTCTTATGATTTCTCAGTAACCCACCACTTAGAAAATATAATTGGAAAGTATGAAAGTAAATACGATGTACAAGACAAGCAAAAGTAAGGAAAGAGCTACGTTTGGAGATGCAGAAGAAGGGTGTTAAAGGAACTCCTTTCTTCCGGTCCGCGTTAACGAGTGGTGATTACACCCCATCTTTTTGCTGCTGCTGCGCACGCGCTAGTTCTGAGTCCCCAGTGAAACAGGCTCCTGGACTACAGGACCATGTCCTCCCTTCTGTTCCTCATCTGAAACCCACTAGAAAGCTAAGCACAGAGGGAAAGGGCTGAAACTACTCGATGCATCCTGTTTTTGTGCAGTTTCCTCAGTTTGCCTCAAACTTTAGAAAATTAATAGAAGGAAATAACCACTTTGTGAACTAATGAAAAAAGAAATCACTCTATCAAAATTATTCCTATAACTCCTTTCCCCCAACCTGAGAACTAAGAGTTCCACAAGGCAAGATTTAGTGTCCACATTCCTGTTGAATTTCTTTGCTTCAACTGAGCACAGTTTATAAAAAGACCTTTTAAAAAAGATTCTGCTGGAATACCATAAGAACCAGCCTTCTCAAACAGACTAAGGTCAGGGAGAGAGAATGTCACCTCTCTCTCCTCATCTTCTTGCTGGCAGACAGAGTGCCTGGGGCAGCAAGGAAGGTAATTAGTCCCCGTAAATCAGACGTAGAAAGACAAATGCTGTATGATCTCACGTATATGTGGAATTATACATGGAAACAAGCAAACAAAACAAATTCATAGAAAAAGAGGCCAGATTTACGGTTATCAACGGTGGAGGGAGGGGACCAGGATGAAGGTGGCCCAAAGGTACAAACTTCTAGTTCTAAGTAAGTACCAGGATGGACTTACACAATGACTACAGCTAACACTGCTGCATGATACATAGGAAAGTTGTTGAGGGTGAATACTAAGAATTCTCATTGCAAGAAGAAAGGGTTTTTTCCTTTCTTTTTTTCTTTCTTTTCTTTATTATGGTATCTATATGAGAAGATGATTGTTAGCTGAACTGATAATGATAATCATTTCACAATGCATATAAATCAAACCTTCGTGCTGTACACCTTAAACTTATACAATGATGCATGTTGATTTTTTCCCAGTAAAACTGGGGGTGGTGGTGGTGGTGGGGATCTATATGAATCCAAGATGATGTATGAAGAATCATTTAACTTAAGACTATTATAAGTCACCCGTCTTTAACCTCATGGTTTACTGAGCCTAGATCCGTGCTTCAGTTAGAACAGAATCATTTAAGAAGTAAAAATGCTTAAGGAAATTCAAACAAATGAGGGTAAGCTAGTATTGTGTTGTGGCTATAATTTGCATTTCCCTGATGACTGTTGAAGTTGACTACCTTTTCACAGAAGACTTTTGATTTTGATAATACTGTGACTTAACCTGAAAATGCTCCTGCTCAAAAACCTCTTGAAAGACGAATAAAATTTAGCAACTTTCTGATAAAAGAGTGGACCTTAAAAGTTCTTATCACACGCACACACAAAGAATGTGTAACTACGTGTGGTGATGGATGTTAACTAAACTTTCTTGTGGTGATCACTTCACAATATACATATATAGCAAGTCATTATGTTATACGCCTAAAACTAATAATATTAAATGTCAATATTGCGATAGAAGAATATATAGCAATTTTCACTTAAATATATAGCTGAGCTTTTAAGAAAGTAAGAAAAATCCCCCAAAATGAAAAATGTAAGAGAAACTAAAAATAGTTGTAAATTTTACCTGGAGGTAAAGAACCTATGTTATTAACCCAAGACCTTGAATTTTGTTTTTCTCTTTTTAATTGGTTAAAGATTTTCTTTTTTTCTTTTTTAGTAAACTTTTTTGAAGTGTAACATGCATAACAGAAATTTGCACAAATCATAATTATACAGTTTGATGCCTTTTAACACATCCATGTAACTAGTACCCACACCAAGAAAAACAATTTTTGTTTTTAACCAGGACTCCAGAAGCCTTCCTTTGCCCCATCCAATCACTACCCATCTCTCTAAGGGAAACCTCTATCCTAACTTCTAATGATATCAAATTAGTTTTGCCTGTTTGGAATCTGTATAATGAAAACACACCGTATGCGTTCATTTAAGTCCTGCCTTTTTGCTTAACATTAGCTTTGTAAGCGATATCTGTGCTTTTGCACTAAGTTGTAATTCATTCATTCTTACTGCTGTGTAATAGTCCAGTGTGTGAATATACCACCAATTGCTTATCCTTCCTTCTTACTACAGATGACATTGGGTTGTTTACACTTTTAAGTTATAATGAATTATGCTACCGTCATAGTGCTGCTGTTAACATTCTGTAGACCTTTTTGTTGGCACATGCACACATTTCTTTTCTGTATATACCTAAGAGGGGAATTGCTGGGCCACAGGGTATGTCCCCATGGCCCTACTAAACATAATTGTAGGATAGTGACAAACAGTTTAGTAGATGCTGCCAAATGCTTTTCCAAAGCAGTCATGCCAGCTTACACTCTCACCAGCTGTACATGAACATTCCACCAGCACTCTGTATGGTTTGTCTTTTTTCATTTTAGCCATTCTGATGGGAGTATAGTAGTATTGTGTTATAGTCATAATTTGCGTTTTCTTGATCACTGTTGAAGGTGAGCACCTATTCATTTGTTTCTTGGAAATCTGGATATCCTCTTTTGCAAAGAGCCAAGTCTTTTGCCCATTTATCCATTGGGAAGTCTGCCTTTTTCCTATTGATTTATAGGGGTTCTTTTACTGTTCTGGATTTGAGTTTACATATACACCAAAAAAACCTTCAATATCTTCTATTCTGTACTTGGATTTTCATTTTCTTAGTGAAGTCTTTTGATAAATGTAAGTTTATAATTCAATATAGACCAATCTAGGAGTTTCTTCCATTATGGTTAGTGCTTTTTGTCCTCTTTAAGAAATCCTTGCTTAGCCCAAAGCCATAGAGATATTCTTCTTGTTTTCTTTTAAACATTTTATTGTTTCATATTTCATAGCTCACAATCCACCTGGAATTTATTTTTCTGTATGGTGTGAGTCAGGGATCAAATTTCATTTGGTTCCACATGGATATCCAATCAACACAGCACCATCTCTTTCCACTGCAGTGCCCAGGTTTCTCATAATTCAAGAATCATATACTTGTGGGTCTGTTTCTAGACTCTGTTCTGTTTCATTTGTCCGTTCATCTGTCTTTGCACCAGTACCATACTTCTTTAACTGCTCTAGTTTTATGACAATTCTTCTTATATATAGTATAAGTCCTCCAGTTTAATTCTTCTTCAATGCAAGTGGCTTGAGCTTTTAACTGACATATAAGGACAGGAAAGTAGAGAAGCTGACACAAAGACTCTGGAATAGCTAAAACCCTGTTTTCTTCTACCCAGCACAAGACAGGTTTCTCCTTCCTTTGGGTTCAGGGTCTGAATTTATTCTTCTTGCATAGTCCAAGAACGCAAACTGAAGAAAATCAACATAAAAGGTAATCTTCCTAAGCAAAACCAAAACTGTTCTGAAGGGATCTGACAAGAGATAAAGACTGGCTTAGGATGAGTTCTTAAAAAATTATAAAACAATAGAAAAGAAAACCCTGTTGTGAAACATTAGTAGACCCAATAAATGGCAGATTTAGGCACTTCTCCCAAGAACTGCAGATAACAGAATTATCATCTAGAGATTCTTTTAAAACATGTTTAAGATAATTAAATACAGAAAAAGAAGAGAACAGAAACAGAAAAGGCAATATTTTTTAAAAAGACTAAACTATCTTGAAAGAGAATCAAATAGAATATCAAGGAATAAAACATATACTCCTTAAAATTGAGAGTATTCATTGATTCCATGAAAGTGGGAAAGTGTTAGTTAACTAAATGACAGGTTTTAATCATAGAAGCATAAACATGACCCCCGATTATTGTCCTTTCCGACTGCAGGCATCCAGCCACCTTTCATCTTTGGTTGTGACACGATCAATGACAGCAGATATAGACTAAGCAAGAAATGTTCAGAATGGGCTGGGCACCCCTACAAATTCATCTCCAGGATATTTGTCTTAAGTGTTAAAAGTGGCATTGGTAGTGAAACACCACCAAGAGGGGAGTGCTCAAAAACGACCCAGCGAAATAGAAATTCAGAGGGAGCTTTCCTGGTGGCTAAGTCATTAGCATCAGAGGCGATTTTTAATGCCACATAAGCAAAATAAGTCCCATCTGGCTGATTCGGGCTTGGGTTGTGTTGCAGGGAGCTGACATAATTCTCCATATTTAATTTCCCTAAGCTGGATAGTGGAACCCGGCTTTGGAGTCAGATCTGCATTTAAATTCTGGCTTTTGGGGCAGAGTTGGGCAGCACATCCCTTAGACCTCCTTTCCCCTCCCACTTCCAGAACCCTTAACAGAGCTTGACCATCGTGCTTGCCTATCTGAGTCCTAAGGACCCTCACGAGACAGTGCCAATCGCTATTTACAAACACTTGTGTCAGCCCCTGCACTCGATGTTTTCTATACATCCCTTCGTTTCCATCCTCATGATAACCCTGAGGTAGACAGCGAGAGATAGATAGAGAGGTAGATCCTTTCCCCCGTGTCATTTGCCCGAGATCACATGCTGAAATGTACCAGAAATGAGATTTGAACCCAATCTCGGTTCTAAGTTCTTTCCGTAACACCAGGTCGCCTGACTTGTGGCTTATTTCAGTACTTTCTACATTCGACTTCCTTCTGAACAATCCATTTTCATAAAATTTTCGACGCTGGCAAGTCAACAAAAGGGCCCGGCTGACTTTTTCTCCCAGGCGGCTCTGTGGTCGTCAGCCAGCCATGTTCCTGTTGCAGGGCTGGCTGCTCCCCTCGGCTGCGCGCTGCCGCCCGCTCTTCTGTAAACCCCTCGTCCAGGACGGGCTTTATTGATGCCGCCTTCAAAGCCAAGGCGGCCATCTGAGAGGATGGAAGAAACCAGTAAAAGATGGGATTCTGGCGAGCCATCCCAGGTAGAGTTGTGTTTTTATGCACCAGAGCATTTGTGGAGCAAATTTGGTGTGCTCATAACGGCAGTTAATGAGTACAAGCGAAGTTCAGTTCTTTGTGTAAACAAGGGAGAGTGCGTGTGTCTGAACGTAACTCCGACTGCATCAAGGTCATTTTAGAGTTGGTAGGGCTCTGTTTGTCTTAGGAAATCTTGAAAACTTTTATAGGGAATTCGGAAAATATTTTCTGCCAGCAGGAAAGATAAAATCCCTGCACACAAAGTACAGGCATGGGCCCAGAGACTGAACAGACAGACTGCTGTAAAACCCCCGTTTAATAAGGCATTAAAATGCCATCGACCTGGACACATTTAAAAAAAGAGAGAGAGAGAGAGAGAGCTATGAAAACAAATACCATTCAAATAATTAGGATCTTATGCCTGCGGCCAGCCTTGATGCCAAGCAGGGACTTCCCTGCAGGAATCAGAGCTGAGCCTGATCCTGGAAGGAGGAATTGCCTAAGACAAAGGCAGCTTTGCACCTGGGTTTCTTCCCAGTCCCCCTCTGCCGCCTGCCTCTTGATGGAGAAGGCAGTGCATTCAAAATAGATCCCCTCGCCAACATCTTGGGTGACTTTGTGGTCCAGTAACTCTAGTTGGGGATCTGGGCCCTGGAGGCTGGCGGACCCGCCTTCGGGAAGGAAGGGCCGAGAGCAAACTCCACAAGGTGGCCACGAAGCTGGGAGCCTGGGCCACTTGTGCCTACTTGCTCCATGCAGGACAAGGAGGCATTTGAAGGCCTTACTCTATTGGGTAAATATGCTCCAATTGGGGCGGGGGTTGGAGACTGAACATTTGTTTGTGAACGTAGCTGTGAGGGGGGGGAAAAAGATGTCTTTTCACCAGCTCCTGCAAATACGGAAGCTGCCGCAGAGCTATTTCCTGCCGCCCAAGCTTCTGACTAGCTGAAGGCCAGGTGCACAGCAGCGCATTTCATTACCCACCGCCCCCAAGGTAGTTCCCAAGGGCTTAGCCCCAGAAATGTGAAATATAAAGGACTGGTCTTATTATTTCTGGAGCGATTGTTTATTTGAAGGCACAAGTTTTGTGTGCAGAGTTGCCCGTTATGAAATGATGCTTAGCAGGTCTAATTGAAAGAGCATTCACAAAATTGAATTTTAAATCAGGTTATATCTCTGGTACAAGTTGAGAGGACCTTGTCTTTTTCACCTTTTCATTCTCTCTCTCTCTTTTTTTTTTTTTTTGTGGAGGACATAGATAATTTGATTTTTTTTTTTTAAATGGAGGTACTGGGAATTGAACCCAGGACCTAATGCATGCTAAGCATGCACTCTACCACTGAGCTACACCCTCCCTACCCTTTTCATTCTCTTTTACAAATTCCCCTATGAATTTGGGTTGCTGATCAGTAACTTTTCTTAAAGAATCCTATAGAGAAACTTGTGACTATCTGACTGTTTCTCATATTTTATTTCTTCTTCCTGTACACTTCCGTTTCTTCCAACGGATTGTCATCACAGCAAAATTTGACAACGAGAAAGTGGAGAGCAGGAGAGAAAAAGAGAGAAAGGAAAAAGAATGAAAGAAACATAATTAAAGTCGACACATTTGCTGGGGTTAATTTGAATTGGACCAGTTGGTTTCATTTTGCAATACAAAAGAAAAATTCGGGCCTTAGGGCCCAAGACTTTCATTAAATTCAGCTTTGGTGAATTCTAATAATACGGCGGTTTATTAAAAGTGTGAAAAATGTCATTGGAGAGGCCTTCCCTGAGCAGCAGCCTCACCTCTCGGGTATGACTCATGCTTCCTCCATGGCTGCCTGAGCTGTAAAGCTGTGGGCAGGATATTTAAGGTCCAGTGAACCAGCTTCTTGAATCTTTCTTACCACTTGGCATGTCCCAATTAGCGATCTTGCCATCCAGAGCAGTAGCTGGACAGCAAATGTGAGAGAGGGGCTGGGTGCTTAAGGCTGCTGTAAATGCCTGGTCCAAAAGAGTAGCTTAAAACTCAGAACGTTGTCCCGCGGCAGGAGTTGGCTGGAGGAAATGAAAGGATCAACAACGCGAGAGGAGCACTGTGGCCGATTGTTCCTGACCACAGCCACAGGCTTTCCTGCGTGAGCCGGAAATTGACCTCGTCAAAAGCTGAGGATACAGGCAGGGCAAGGATAATGATAAGGCAGGTGATGATGCTAAATCATTCACCTCTCAGAGCCGATGAGATTGCTCAGTACCTCGCCAACCGTTCCCCCTCCCCAGTCCATAAAAAGTAGTGTGGGTTTTTTTTTTTTTCCCATGAAGATGCAAGACAAGCATGGATTGGTACTCATTGGACCAACAGGAAGCTAATTGCAATCCCTTTCATTTCTTACTAAGTTTTTTATGCAGAGCATCTTATTTGGCCCATGAACCAAGCCTTAGGAGGTGGCAGCATGGATATTACCCATCCCTTTTTGTAAATGAGGACCTCGAAGCCAAGAAAGACTGAAGGCCTTGTCCAAGGACTCCAACAGGACAGTGGCAGAGTTGGGACTTTCTTGAAATAGATTCATTCCCAGTGTCACTGAGTTGGGCAATGGGCTCTGAATGAAGGGGCACAAAACTCAAGCCGTCCCTTCCTGGAGGCACTGGTAAACGGGGACGGCTTCTCCTATGCAGGAACGCCCTTTCCTAACTGTCCTTGACTGTTGTCCTGAATCTTGGCTGAACCCCAAACCCCTGGGAGTGTGAGGTGCTCAGAGGGCTGGAACAACCTAGCAGGATTCTTCCCAGCATCACCTCCCACCCCCCTTGGCATTGTACACCTCACTGCACGTAGATCTAGGCTTTGGCATCTGTTAAAGAAGGCTTAACTGTGAGACAGGAGAAGCAATAAAGTCCTGAAAAGCAATAAAAGGAATTTCCTAGGGGGAAGAAAAAAGTCTCACATCTTTTAAGCATCAAAAAACGAAACCTGTGTAGACTGGCATTCCATGTCGGGGGAGGGGAGAGCACGTTTGTCTCTACTCTCTTATTTCATCTTTTCTATAACCTTGGAAGATAGGTGGCAGTTCACGGCCCCTAATTAACACATGGAGAGATGGAGGCTCACAGACAGGAGGCAAACATCTAATAAATGGTAGAGCTCCAGGCTCGCTCTCGCTCCACTACCAGCCAGAGTTCTGGTAAACCATGTCTGGATGGTCACGTGGCCCAGAGCCTCACGTGAGTCCTCTGTCACCCCCACCCCGTCGTCTCCATACTTTTATGATCTCAGCTCCCTTCAGCAAAAAGCCTTAAAGTACACACTCCCAATATGTTATGTGTAGACTTATTTATTAATTATATATAGGCACTAATACAGACATTTGGAAGTGGATGAGATTAAAATAAATAGAAGAAGTTCTAGTATTTCCTTTCATTACCCTCCTCTGGAGAGACTCCTGCTGTGGATTCAGACAGCACTGACTATGACTAGGAAATTCACGATTGCAGACCTTATGGGATGATAGAGCGTTAGTGTCGCAAAGGATATAAGGAGCTGCATGGAAGAAGAAAAAGGAAGCTCAGAAGGAGAGCAAGTCACACTAGCAGGGGGTGACAGAATGCACACTAGGACCCACACCTCCTCACACCCAGTCCCAAGCCCTTTTCACAGCTCCGCACTAATGTAGAAAGAAGCCAAAAGCTCATTCTCTTGGGCTAGAAAATTACGCAGGAGTCTCCAATGTGACAGGCCAGAAAGAACCTTTGGCGCTGTGTCTGGAGTAAGTTCAGGTCCATCAACTGCTCAGAAGACGCGGCCCCTGGATTTTCAGTCCAGGCCACAGAGCGTGCGCGCCAGGCCGTCAGCACGTGCAGTCTAAGACGAAGGAAGACTGAGCTGGGCTGTATCTGATGCCATTAAAAGCAGCTCACATGGTTTCCATCATTCCTAATGGAGCCACATCATTTCACACTCAGCCTTTGCTTCAGGCATCCTCGCTAGGAATTCTTGGCATAAAGAGAAGTGACTCCAGAACAAGACTCCTCTGAGTCATCCCAAGGAAGCACACTGTGATCAGGAGTTGGAAAGGCAAGGAAGAGACACCTTGGTTCTGTCACCCAAGCCACGTCCCCCCAACACTTTAAACAGTTGTTTTAGATGTACCTGGATTATTTACTGACTCTGCTAGTTTGGACCAAACTGACTTAGCCTCACGGAGACGATGAGGTCTCGTGCACCGACAGCCCCCCTCCTTTGGTCAGCTGGAAGGCAACAGATAACCCACGTTCTTGGCCCAGGGTGGGTGGGTGGTTGTGGTTGGTGGAGACAATTGTCAATCTAAGAGCCACGAATTAGTCACTCAGTTACATTTGGAGGACCCTCCCCATTCCTTAGACCCAAACCTGAAGAAAGGTCAGACTCGGGCACACTGGGAAATCCATGTCTGTATGTCTCTTTCTCCTTTGGGGATTCCAGACTGTCCCCTTCCCCAAACCCTTCCGTGGGAGACCACTCAGCCTGTGCTGACATGGGACTGGCCTAGTCTCCCTCTTAAGAAGACAGAAAACAAACCAAACCAAAGGCAAGAACCCCCAGAAATGGCTCCCTGTGTAAAGCACCTGGAACAGAGTGCAGGCTCAGGAAAAACTGATGCTTTTGTCCTTTGTCCTTTGTCCCTTCACAACTTGCCCTCTCTTCTGAGCAGGTGCCTGTGTGAGCTGTGGGACGGCCTCACACAAGGCCCCCCTGCCCCAGCCTCTCTCCACATAAGCTATGGAGCTGGAAACAGCCGCGATCTAGCACTCCTGGGGCTTATTTGCCCCTAGGAAACAGCTGGATAAGAGAGCTGTCAGCGACAGCATCAGGCTCTGGGTGCACGCTCAGATGGCGTGTGATCCTGAGGATGAGCTGCTCGCTTCCTCACCGCACCCATGCCAGCGGCCAGAGCAGAAGACTCAGGACACATTAAACTGTGAGCCGAGTCCCGCGTGAAGACAGCTTTCCTATCCTTGTCTCCTCGGGCAGTCCCCTGGCTCCGCGTCTGGACAGCCTTCACCCCATGATGGACCCTTCAGAGCAGCCCAAAGCTCTGCAGCCTCACCCAGCTGGCACCAGAGGGCAGCCAGCCCAGACCCAAGGATTTGCTGCTGGGCAGACGTGCCAGGCCTGGCGGAAGAGAAAAAGTGTGCAGATGTAAGTGCTCTGTAGGAAGCAGAATCTGTGTAATTCGGCAAGCGTTGGGGCGGGCAGGTGGGGAGTCAGCACGGAGGCCCAGGTTTCTGACTGGCACAGCCGGACGTTGGCTGGTGGTGCCATGGACCCAAACACAGAAGGCGAGGGGAAGCTTGGAGGGCGAGGATCGTTCCCGTTTGAACAGGGAGAGTTGGAGATCCTGACATTTCTTAAACAGCAACGTCCAGGAGACAGTCTCAGGAGAGGGAAGTGAGATTGGCTTTGAGATGTATCGGCGTTTGTTGGTGAAAGAAGCCGCGGGAACAGACGTGGGCACCACCAACGGAGAGCAGCCGGTGAGAAGAGAAGGCTAAAGCCCCGGACCTGGAGCAGCAGTGGTATTAAAGACCTGGGCAGAAGAAGGGGTGTCTGGGAGGGAGACTCCAGAGTCAGGAGGAGAGCAAATAGGGCAGGGGGCCCAGAGGTCAGTCGTGGTTCACTTGACCCGCAGGAGCAGCCACCTCCCAGGGTTACAGCTGTAGCGTTTGGGCACAATTTCTTTTACTCTTTCTTCTTTTATTTCGGGCACTTCTGTAATCCCAACTTATTTTTCTTTTTTCTTTAATTAAATCTCCTAGTTACAGAACGAGTCAAACAGAACAGAGACGTATGAAGGGTCTGTCAGAAACAACCCCTCCTATCTCTTTTCTGGGCCCCTAATGCACACTCCCCCCCCCAAATACACGTCACTCACATACACACATCCTCACATGTCATGCACATACGTGAACACACACACAGAGGTTTGCTTTCGTTTTGTGTTTCACATGAATGGGGAAACCATACATATTACTCAGAAAAATTTTTTCACATAATATGTCATGGAGATACAGGTTCGTATAGTTCATTCTCCTGTTGGTTGTGATTTAATGATCTATAGTTTGGCTATGCCAATATTTTTGTTTTTACTTTCCAATATTTTTGAGATCATGCTCTATATTATGATCCTCTTTTTTTCACTTGGCTTTAAATCAATTCCCCATGTCATTAAACACTTTGTAAACATAATGTCAATGACTACATCATATTCCAGAATATGAGACTATCATAATTTACTTAACCATAATTTACTTTCTGCCAATTTGGGGCTATTAAAAATAATACCACAATGAACATTATAGAGCATTAAGCTACGTCCACCTTTCTGGTTATTTTCTTTAGGATATGAGCACGTTTAGAGTCTTTGTCCACGCTACCAAATTGCTTTTTCCAGAAAGACTGTAACAATCTGTGCTCCCACCAGCAAGGACTAAAAGAGGCTGCCCACATCTTTCTCTTAAAATTTGATTAACTTCTTAAACAAAAGTGGAATTTTTTTTATCACTTTACTTTGCATTTCCGATGATTAGTGAGCTTAGTTTTGTGCAGGTTAATGATCCATTTGTCATTCTTCTCTTAGGAATGATCTGATCACGGGCACCCACCACTCTCACTTGCTAAGTCAGCCTTTTCTCTCTCACCAGCAGCCCTGCCCCAGCCTGAGCCCTCCGGGGCCCCGATGTCCACTCTGCAACCCTGGGCTCTGAGATGGCCCTCCCGCTCCTGGTTCTGCATCTCTTGCCATCTGCTTGTGAACCTTCCCAAGCCTGTCCGCGGTCCCAGAGCTGGTCTCTCTCACGGCCGCTTGCCTATGGGTACCCCCTGCTCTGCCTCTCTCAACCCCTGAGAACCAAGCACCAGCTTAGAATTCTCAAGCAGGCAGGCAGGCAGGCAGGGTTCGCCGCCGGCCTGGGGTCAGTACTGACCATGGGCAAACACGGCAGGGCCCCTCCTGCCCCGCGCCAGGCCCAGGTCACTGGGGGCGCCCACAGCCGGGGCCTAACCTGCTGGGACTTGGCACAGCCCTGTCTCATCTTTCCCTTTCCCGTCTTCCTCCTCACCTCGTGATTCCAGCTCAGGCTTTAATTTTCACAAATGATACAATTTGGTGGTGTGGGGTTTCTGCAGGAGAATTTCTGTGATCCTCAGAGCAGCCGGGCCTGTTTGCCCTCGTTAGAAGGGGGCGTCCGGACACTCTGCAGACCCCGTCACGCGGTGGTAATAAGCAGGGGCTGTTTAAGCGGCAAAGTGTAAGCCTGGTCCCTCTTAGTGAGACTTCGCAGAAATCCCACTGGAGATTTTTCTGCCCCTGCCCTGTCTACTTTCCTTCATCATGATAAATGGCTGAAAAGAAAACTATCTAATCTCGCTTTTTTTCGACTCTCCCTTCAAGGAGAGAAAGAAGAACACGGTCACATAAAACAGAGTCCTTCATCGCCTGCTTCTCAGGAGACAGTTCCTTCCCTTTCCGTGCGGGCCTGTTTCTGGTCTGCGATGGGCTCGCCCTGCAAGCTCCAGCCGGCCCTCTCTAATCAGCTGCGACAGTCTCCACAGTTGCCCATTGAAATTGACTTGATTGCCCGGCCCCTTTGCCATTTTGTTCTGCCCACAACTGCTTAATAGCTGTCACCTTGGCTTTCAGTCGCAGCCGGCTTCGGGCTGACTGGTTCCCATTACTCAGGATGGCCAGTGCAAGTTCATCACCTTTACAGGATGTCCCTGATTGATTCCGTATGCCTTGGAGACCTGCAATATATTTGCATAGGAGGGAGGAGGGCGTCCGTGGGGGACCAAGCAGAAATCCCTGGGCCTCAGGAACGGGAGGTTTCACTGTGAGGCTCACCATATTTGAATCATTACCAGGGCTTCTTGTCAGGATCTGGCCTCTGCTGACATAGCTGCTAATGAATTTGTAAATTTTTAAAAAATACAAAACAACCCAGCCTGCCCTAACCTTTGCCGTGGCCACCTGCCCCCAGGCCAGGTGGGGGCGGCAAACAGGACCCATGCTTTTCCGAGGTCTGAGCTGGTCTTTGAAATGACACCCTCTGCCTCCCCACCCCCTTCCCCTGCCCACCGAGCAGGAAAACTGGGGCTCAGAGGGAGCCATCTTTCAAGTGAAATCCTTTGCGCTGGGAACTACTTCAATTAGACAGCAGGGGGAATGTTAACATGCCCTCCGGCCTTTTAAGTGGGTTTTAATTTTATGTTGTAAGATAAGACACTGCGAGGCTGGGGCTGCTACTCCTCTGCAGGCTCCATTAGTGGGTAGAGGCGAGGCCTCTTGACCCCCTGAGGCCCAGCGGAGGCTGGAAGTTGGTTTGGTTTTTTAACAATTTGTCAGTCTAACCCAGCTTCCCTTTTCATTCTCCCTTTTGTTATTCCAGGCTCTTCTGTTGTAGGAGGGCAGTTGGGTGGCTGAGCTGCGGCTGAGAGCCTGGTCCAGCTTCCAACCCAGGGGCCTGGCCCTGGGCTGAGAGCAGAGCCCTGGGGGCTGCCTGCCTGTGGCCTCACAGTTGAACGTTCATCGTTTTTTATTTCCCTTCCCAGGCAGGGCACAGCAGCAGCAGACACTTTTCATGTGGCAGGTTTCTGGCCCGATGATGTATGACCTGTTGGCGCTACTGAATGGTGCCCTTTGTTCCAGGGTATCCCATGTGCCCCCTTTTTATTGACTTGTTGATTCAGAGGGGCAGGAAAGTTCCACAAATCCCACTGCAGGCCCTGTTCAAGCCGTGCCCAGGTGGGGAAGCCCACGGACCTCATGCTTCCCAGAAAGCCGGGAGAAAGCTGCGGGCCGCCTGGAGACAAAATCTCTCTTAAGAAGCGGCTTTCTTTACCTCGAACTCAGGCAGCTGTGTGTCTGGAGGGAGGCTGGGGGCACGCATCTAGCTCCCAGCCCTCCGCCTGTGGTTCTGAAGGTTATGGGGTAGCCCAGAATGCCGTCTTCACCCAGGAAGAAAAGAGCAGAGCAGGTGTGCGTTAAGAAGAGCCCTCCTTCCCTGTTGCCTTAGCCAAGTTCAGCTCAGTTTTGCTCTATGACCAAAAAGCCCGAGGTGGGAGCCAACAGCAAAGGGCAGAAGCAGCTTGGCCTCCTTCTGCAGGCAGGGGTCCAGCCAGAGCAGCCTGATGGCCACAGGGAAGGGCTCTGGGGAAACAGAAGACAAGGTTGACTTTTTACCCTGCAGGGAATCTCATCTTAATCCTGACGAGGACAGGGATTTAAAGGGCTTCCCTAACCCTTTGCCTTCTCTCCTCCTGGAGATGGTGGATGACAGTGGGCAGCTGTGGCAAAGGAGCCATGAGAGGAGGGGAAAGAGGCAAGGAGTGGTGAGGAGGGAGACCCAACACACCGTCCGGCCCCAGCTTCTCTTCTCTAGTAGGAGAACCTGGACTCCTTTCTTCCTGCCCCATCTTGTGGCTGAACTTCAGGGACAATCAGAGGACTGGACAAGCGGTGGCCTCTGCCAGGCCTCAACTCCTCTGCGGGGTTGGGGGCTGATGGCTTCACCCATCTGACTGCTGCTCCACCAAGCCCCAGGCTCTGACTCCAACCTGCCCATCAGGTCCTGCTCTGAAGCAGCTGCACAAACCCCACCAAGAACTCCCTACCTGTGAGCCCACCTCCCCCAAATGGCCAGGTTCTGTGTTGACTACTAGAAGGTGACAGGTTCTTGCATAGTGCCCTGCCCTTCTGGGGTCTTTGTGGGCCCTGGAATCCAGACCCAACATCTGGGGAGCAGCATGAGATACAATTGCTCAAAGGTACAATTGCTCCGTTGGCCCTAAGTTACTTCACTCCATGCTCAGAGGCACTAAGGGCTCCATTTGGCCCCTGAGAAAATAATACGAGCAGATGGGAAGCAGAGAGACCATTCCTGAGCCAAGAAATGACAAGTCAGGAGCAAAGAGGACCCACACACTTCACAGTTGTAAATGGCTTTATGTTCCAATATGTAAAATAAAACGTCCATGCTATACAACAAAACACTTGGAGCTCCATATCCTGTTAGCTAACGTGGTTTCTAATAAAGTGTAATCCGTAGTGTGTTTGTGTGTTTATATATATTTATTTATTTATTTATATGTTTTATCTAAACCATTATTCGTTTTTTAACATCAAACGTGTAATAAAAATTTAAATAGATGTCTTTCCAAATACCCTCTCCAACATTCGTTTTATTAGGTTTATTCATTTGTAAAAAGCAAAGCTGATTTTGACATGTGGCCTGCATTTGTGAGATATATATATTTATATATTTTATTTATTTCATTTATTTATTTATATAATATATAAATAGCTATTCAGCATGCAAAGAGTTTAGTGATTTCCCAAATTTGATTACAGAGTTCACACCAGCCACATGGATGGTCTGGGGACATTCAATGCTAAAGAGATGGGCTGAGGACTCCAAGATCCACCTCCCTGGAGAACAATTATCCTTGCTCCTCTGAGCTCACAGGCTGAATTTACTGGAAAAAAAATGAATGTTTTCTCAATTCTTGTTTTTATTTCCTTTGGGCCTTCTTGCTCCAGAGATGAGGGTTTTCTGGGAGCAGAACAGCCTCTGGAGATGCCGGACAGCAGCTCCAATGCGGGCTCCTGGGGACATTGCCAGGTAAAGTGTGTTTCCTAGTGGCCGGTGGTGGGATGCAGATGGTGCCTGGAAGCTGAGTCTTGTGCACCAGGGAGTGTGAGAGATTGTACATTGGGGACTGAGGGGGAGGGGCTTTGGACTTTATAAGAAAACCTGAATGATGCCAGAGATGCTATTCATTGCGTTTTCGCCCTCCTGATGGAAAAAACAATGTTTTAATATCCATCAGGTGGCACTTAGCCCGTGGCTCTCTCTAAAAGTCTTCCCTCAGACCTCAGTGCTCCGGGGATGGATTTCCAGGCCACTAACTGAGCAGACAGCGCTCCTCCCAGAGCGCGCTTTGGGGCTTAGCTGAGCCCACCTCTCAGGTTGTCTCACAGAATCCCCGGAAGCCAAAGGAGTGGGCCTCCTGCTGCCAAAACAAGGTTCTCAGCATCCCTTGCAGATAGAAGGCCAGGACTCTAAGATATGCAGAGAGCCCTCCCACCCCAGCAACCAGAATCCTCCCCTACTTCCCTGCAGGAGAGACCTCGCCACCTGGCCCCTGAGTAAGTCAAAGATTATATTATAAAAACCTCTAAGGAACTCACATGAACTCTCCACTCCCATCCCACCCATGGGCATGTCAAGAGATGTCACATAACAATGGATCCAGGTCCTGCAGCCAAAACCACTTCTTAGACAAGCGTGTTTTTTCCTTTGCCACGGCCTCGATCGTATGTCAGAAGATAGATTCTCTCCAAATACGCGCACGCATGCACACTCCCCGCCCTGTGAAATACCTTCCTGTGTTTCATGGTGGTGCAGGCCACCCTCGGAGGTTAATACCGGGTTAACACGGTCCTGGGGCTGTGGAGGGGACCTGGGAGTCATCCGTCAGTCCAGTTCTCGACAGTCCCCATTCCTGAATGATACTGTAAGGATGCTTCCCTGGACAAGGAGAAGCTCTGTGAGTAGAGAAACTCGTTGGCAGCATTCAGGTGTGGCGAGGGTGGCTTCCGCTCGCACACGGCCGGGAGGCCACGCTCCCTGGGGAAGGAGGCACTGGGCCCCCGCTCCCGGCCCTGAGACTGGGAGAGCTGGTTGTAGACGCTGAAGTGGGCGTTTCCAGGCGGCTGGGCGCTCTGCGCGGAGATGGTGGGCAGCCGGGGCATCATGGTGGTGGCGGTGAAGTGCGTGGGGAAGGACTGGTAAGGCACAGTCTCCATTGTCTGAACGCTGTAGCTCGTGTACGGCGACACTGACGTCCACATGTTACAGCTCAAGGGCGGCGGGGGCAAGTCGTCCACCCCGGACACCCCGGCCATCTCGGGCCCCGAACCTGAGTACATGCAGGCTTCTCGCGGGGTCACCTCACTGCAGTAGGAGGGGCTCAGCATTTGTTGGTCGTAGGGAGGCGGGGAGCGGAAATAATGATCTTCCCCCACTGCTGAGGGAGCTTCCAGATAGGATCGCTTGCAGGGTAAGTCCAGGTGGCGGGCACTGTCTGCTGGAAGACAAAGAAACCTTCAGGAAGAGCCGTTTCCTCCAGCCCAGGGCCCAGGACACCCCTGCAGCTGCCAGGACAGCCTATCCCTGTCACTCAGGGCCCCCGCCCCGCGCAGCCATGGCACTTCCCAGAACCATTTTAATCAGCAACAGCTTTATAAGGTGGCAGCAGCCAAGAAGTGGTCGGATTGTGGACCATGCTCAAAGGCCACGGGGGACGCTACATCACTGGACACTGAGTGATTTGTTTAGCCAGGCGGTGTATAGCTTTAATCCTTTGCTGCCCTGACTCTTGGGGATGGTAAGAGGCCTTAATGTGCACTGGCATTCTTAGGCTATTCCCACCCTGGCCAAGGAAATTGCAGGCAACAGCCAGGCCAAACCCGGAGGCTACATCTTTCCGAATTAGCCGGAAAATTAAAGCCACAATGCTTCTGCCTCAATCCTCCACTCCCAGGAAGGCTTTAGCAAGCCAAAGCTACTCGAAGGCACATCCCTGTTGCTTTTAGAAGAGGAAATAAATCCTAAATATGCTCAAAGAAGTCCCATCAGATTGTTATCACACAGATTTCAACATAACAGGGTTCACACAATTAAGAAATGGAACTGTTAATAAGTAAAAGATGACTTGTACATTTAAGGCTCAGCTAATCTTCTGCCTGGGGGAAGATGACATTAACTGCCCCGAACCATGTATGAGTGTCTTTCAACATCCTCCACCATGAGGGCTTGACTATCTGGACCAGCATGTCCTCCCCTGGGATCCAGGGATGACCCAGGCCTGAGGACTTGGGCAGCAGCCCATTCAACACATTTAAGAACACGTGTCTGGTCGCTTATCTTGGCCTCCTTCCCTCCGTGTTCTCTAGGGAGTCTCTACACAAAAGCGGCCGTAGACAATAGGGAGATAAGTGTGGCTGTGTTCCAATAAGACTTTATTTATAGATAACCAAATTTGAATTTCAGGTAATGTTCACATAGTCTTCATTTGATTTTTTTCCCCCCAACTATTAAAAAATGTAAAAACCATCTTGTACAGCTCACTAGCCAAACAAAAGTGGGCAGCAGGCCAGATCTGGTTCAAAGGCCACAGTTTGCCAGAACTGCTAGACCACTGGTTCTAATGGGACTGGTCCAGCAGGTGCTCAGGGGCCTGCCGAGCAAAAGTCTTCAAACCCATTCCCAGGAGAGTTTCAGTGGCCCTGTGATAACAATGATCATTCGTATTTTAGAGACGGAAAAGCCGAGACCTGGTACCAGAGCACTGACGTTCTGGTTCCCAGCTCAGGGCTCCTCTTCTTCACAAAGAAGCCGGCATGGACAGTTCTGCTGCCTGTCTTCCTGGACCCCAGTCTATGTCCACAACAGCTCCTTTCCACTTTCAAGGAGCCTTTGCAGATCCTGGTGTGATGAGGTGGGGGGTGCCTGCGCTCAGGACTCTGGGTGCCCCTGTGTTAGGATTGAGGTCACTTCAACAAATGACAACCTCGGACTGTGCTTGAGCCACCTCCCACGCCTAGAGTCAGAGCCTGGCTGACTCTGTGTCGTCTGCCCACCCCCTGGAGGCGCTCAAAACAGTGGGTGCAAAGCAACACCTGGGACTGGGGAGGGGTAGTGGTGTCTGGGGACACCAAGGCCACAAGCTGTCTGTAATGAATCGGAGGGTTGCATGAAAAGCAAGAAGCAACATCCCCGCACTGAGCCTGACCACGGTCCCTAATGCTTCAGGCTGGCTCTCCCGGGCCCCACGGTCACCAGGAGTGTGTGTGTGCGCTTGCACGTGTGTGCATGATCACATGTGCGGTGGGGAGTGTGTGGGGGGACCCTCCTCTGACCCTCTAGGGCTTCTAGACCAGGAGAGAGCTACCTCGTCTTTTCAGACAGTGATAGAAGAGGCTGGAGTCCCTCTGGGCTGGGAAGGTGTTGAGGGGAAGGTCCTGTGGCTCAGCCGCGGCGAACTGCATGTGAGCCCCGTTCTCGTACTGGTAGTGCTGGAGTGCCTGGTGAGCCCCGTGCAGGGGGCTGACATCAGGCTTGGATGAGAGCTGGGTGGAGACCAGCCTCTGCCTCATGATGCTTTTGGAGATCACGGGATATTCTTTGCTGGAGGCGGGGGGAGGACAGTCAGAGAGAGACAGGGAGAGAGTGAAGATGGGTTACCGAGTCCACGTGCCTGAACCCCGTCCACCCGGCCCACCCCCGGCCGGGGCAGCCCCACCTCTGCAGTCGGGCCACACGCAGGTCACTGTCGTCACTGCCCCGGAATCCCTTGGCAAAAGGGTTGTTCTCAATTTTCAGCTGTGTGATCTGTCAGGAGAGGACACACAGTAGAGGACGGGCTGGCCTCTGGCCCTCCTGCCCCACCCCAGGCGCGTTCAGAGCTCCCACAGTGTCTTGCTGGGGCTTCCTTGGCCTTGCCAGTCACATCCTGGCTCTTATCCCCTCTGCTTGCAGCAGACCCTCTGATCCTGTCTCCAGCTCCCGCCCACTGTGCCCCTTGGCTTCAGCCCCTCATCATCCTCTCCCCAGGCCAGGCAGTAACAGCTTCCTGTCAATGTCACCTTGTCCAGCGCAACAGCCATGTCAGGTTCTATGTGCAGATCGGACTCTGTCACTCTTCTGCCTAAAACCCACCACAGCCTATGGCTCTTCCCCCACCAGCCAGGTCTAATACCCGAGATGTGAAAGCGTCCCCAAAGCTGTGTGGGGATGGGATCAGGAGGCAGTCTGGGATGGTCAGTCTGGGTTGGGAGGTGGGCCGGTACGTGGTAGGGTCCCTGGGAAGGGCCTCCAGAGGCCTCGGTCACCTGCTCCCACACAGCTGGCAGTGCCCAGGGCTCCCCTCCCTGTTCCCTCCCCCTCTCTCTGCAGGCCCAGAATCTGACCTTTGAATCCAACTCTACATCAAAGGGGCCCAACACTTAAGCACTGGGCAAGCTCCATGCCCCTGGTCTTTACAGTTGCCAACTCCGTCCATCCCCAAAACAGAAAAGAGGAACCACATTTCCTCTGCCCTGGGTTTGGATCTGGTCTCATCTCCTGCAAGGCATCCCATCTCCCACTGCCTGAAGGACTCAGCGGCTTTCGGAGGTGCCGGCGCTGCCTGCCTCAGCCTCACCGCGCTGGGGCTTTGCTGGCTGCCCCTCTGTTGTGGCAGAAATGCCAGGTGCTGGGGGGGGGGGGTGCTGTGGCCGTACCTTATGATTCTGGTAGGAGGTCACAGAGATGAAGGAAGTCTCTGGGAACACGTGGGTGCAGAAGGCTGTGTTTTTGGAGCCAAAAGCATTGTTCTCATCAGCCTTCACGATGTGTAGCCGCGGCTGGTACTTGTGCATGGAGTTGAGGATGATCTGGAAGAGAAGGGTCTCCTTCTGAGCTCCAGGACCCCACCCTCTTGTCTTTGGCCTCGTTTGGCTGGCCCAGGGGTGGCTTTCCCTTTCCTAAAATCCCAGGCTCCAGGGCCTGACCACCGAGACTGAACCCAGAAAGGTCCAGACCTCCCAAGTGAAGATCCAGGTCCCTGGGCCCCAGCCTCTGCCCCACAGGCCCCGCTTGGCCTCTCTGCTCCAGCGCTAACATCCTGTCCCAGGACCTCGCAGGTGTTACAGACGCATCACTGTGGTGATGGGAACGTAACAGTTTGAAAGCCCCCCGTGAACTCAGCACAGTGTCGTGGGTGGAATTCTGAGTTGCAGGCAAAAGTCCAAGTGCCACTGACTCCCTGTATGACCTGAGGCAAGTCCCTCGACTTCTCTGAGCCTCAGCTTTCAGCCCTGCAGGCTGACTGTTCCCCGGCTCCTTCCTCTCCTCTCCTGCTCCCCTCCCCCTGCTCCCGCGCAGCCCCAAGTATGGGAACCGCCTTTCCTAGAAATGCCTGTGGTGGGCGCACAGCCCCTCCTCTCATGTTTGGCAGCAGCTTTGCAGCCCAGGGGTTTGCGGAAGGGGTGGGTGGGGGTGAGGGGAGCTGAGGAAAATGTTAAACTCTGACCTTTTCCATCTAGGTACTCATTCCTGCTGAGGGGACCCAGCTGGGGAGACCCAGCTGCACCCTGCCTTCGACCCACCCTAGGACCCTAGGAAGCTCACAGCCTGGAGGGGGGGCGCCATCGTGGGCTGGAGTTCAAGGTACCAAGTCCTAAAGTAACACCAGAGGAGGCCAGAGGACCCAGGCACCCATAGCCCTTGAGGATGCCAGGGCTCGGGGAGGTGGGTGGCCCCAAAAGACCATGCTTACTCGAAGTGCCCCGGAGGCTGGGCCCCAAGCCCTGGGAGTAGCACACGGTAGTTGCGGCCCCAAACCTGCTTCGCTGGGCTGTGCCCCACGGTAGCGGCAGCATCATGTGCCATTAAAATGTATTTTTTATCGTTGACATTTGCCAGACGCCCTCCCCACTGGAGGTAGGACTGGGAATTTGGGGCATTTTATCAGCATCGCTGCTTTTGTTAACCCTTTGGCTCCTGTCCAGGCTAGGAGAGGCTGGCCCTCAGGCCTGGGTCCTTCTGAGCTCCTTTCTCTCTAGGGAGTGCCTTCCTTGGGGCTGGCCCTGCTGGTTCCCACTCTTCCAGGTTCCCAGGGACCAGGCCTGATGCTGAAGCTTAGGGAATGATTTAACCCCTAAGTGACCAGAGTGCCAAGTGGAGGGCCAGCCCCAGGGGAGGGCCAGAGTCGGGTTCTTCCATGGCAAGCCTGGGCCAAAGCCTTAGTTTACAAGGCTCCACTCTCCTCACACCCTGGGAATGGAGGCCGCCCAGGGAGAGGTTCAGCCGAGGAAGCAGGAGGGCCAGGAGCTGGCCTGTGGGCTCTGACCTTCCCCGGGCTCCTCTGCTTGGCTGAGCAGCTCCATCCAGCAAGAACTAGCTTTTCTACCTCCCGAACTGGCCACTTCCCCCTCAGTTCTCAGTAACAAACCTCTGGACCCTCTTGGGGAAAGTACAGGGCTCTCCAAACCCCGAACCAGGTCCAGCTAGGGGCCGGCCAGACAAGAAACTCAGAGTGAGACTGAAGGATACAAGTCCTACCCAGGGAGGCCTCAATGGACTTCCCATCCCCTGGGAGGGGCCCTGGGGAGAGGAGCCGGGCTTGGGAAACACCGCCCAGTCCCTTTAGGTTACTCTGTCACCTTGCATTGTGTCCCATGCTGCAGGAGCCAAAAGAAGGACCCAAGCTCCCAGAAGACCCAGCAACTGAACACCAGGAGGTAGACTAGATGCCAGAGGGAGCCAGGTTTCCGCCTCTGCTCCTCTGTGCACACGGTTCCCTCTGCTGTCTCGATCTTCCTTTCCCATGCTCCCTCACTGTCTGAGCCCAACTCTTCCAGGAGGCCTTCCCAGATTACCAGGGCCTGCTCTGAACTCCCCAAATTCTAAAACTCCCTTCCCGTGGGTTGTCTACTTGGCTATTGTGCTGTTTCCTAGTGGCTTCCCATTTCTTCTTGTCCCTTCAATTCAATTACAGCTTCTCAAGAGAAAGGGCCATATCTTTTATTCTTTTTTTTTTTTTTTTTTTACCTCCAGGCTCCTTTACCCCAAAACAGCAACGAGTCAGTGCAAGGCTGGGTTGCGGGACGAGGAAGACCTGGGCCATGACCTCCAGCTCTCTGTCTCCTCCTCTCTCGTCTTTGTTCATGAGAGACAAGATAACCTCTGGGGCATTTTTCAGGTCAAAAATAGTGATTAAACATGTGCACACACAATCCTTCTGTGATCACTCACACGCTCCGTTCCCTGGCGTGCAGGACCAGACCCACATCACTCCAGATCTCCTGGGGGGTGAGGGGAGGGCAGACGCAAGGGGAGAACACAGACCGTCAGAACCCAGAGCAGATGCTGCGGGCTCCTGGACAGCGAGGCTGTGCTGCCCCTTGAGGACGCCCTAGGACAAACGCAGCACCCACCCTGCTCCTCTGCCTCCTGGGCAGTCCCAGGCTGGGACAGTCCAGCCAAGCCCTGGGCATCGTCAGTCCCCCTTCTCCCCAGTGTCACCCACCACCAAGTCCTGTGACTCCACCTGTAAAACAAAGGCCTCTACGTTCTGCCTCACAGCCCTGGCTCAGGCCTCGCCACCTCTCGCTGGGCTCTGGGACAGCCTCCTCCCTGTCTCCATCTGCCTGCTCTCCATTTTCACCCGCTACACATCAGATCAGGTCACTCCCCTGCTTAGAACCTTCTGATTCGTCTAGGAAGACAGGACATTGTCTTTCCTCCTCTTGCCTCTCATGCCCCATCCCAACTCCTGCCAGTATTCAGGGCTCAATAACTAACTGATATTCATAACACCACCCTTGATGGTTCCCTCTTGCCCCTTGGGATAAAGGCCGAGCTCCTTAGCCCATCAGACAAGGTCCTTGATGACGAGAGTGGAGAGATTGCTAAATACACCTTCTAGAAGAGGGAACCGGACAGGCTGGCAGGGAAATCCAGGAAGAGAGAAACTGCCAGACTTGCAAGGGCAGGTGGGGGCTGCTAGCAGGGTGCAGTCCCAGCCACAGAGAAGCCAAAAGGGGCCCAGAAGCTTCTATGGATCTCTGCCCACCAGCTGCAAGTCCTGAGCAAGCTCTTCCCCTCCCGTCACTGGGGTCCCCCTCTGTAAAGTGAGGCCCTCGACTAAGTGGTCCCAAACACCCCTCCTGACTCTGACAGTCTGGAACCTGCACAGGTGTCTGGAAGAAAGCCCCAGCACCAAACCAACACAGATATAAGCCGGAGCGTCGCTCCCAACCGCCTGGGAGACTGGAAGCAGCCCAGTGACTCACACCTGGCTTTGCTCGGAAGTTCCTCAGGCGCCACATTAAAGTGTTTTGCCAGAGTCTCCCATTTATATTTCTTGCAGAGGACGCTGGGCCAAATGGGCTGGCCACGTCCACACACCCCACTGTACGACTTGTCTCGTCATCATCATTGTTTTACAGAAATGGGATTCATTACGTTCTGGCTACAGTTCAGAAGCCTGTTCTATTTTAACAATTGTGATAGCGCCAAACATCCATCTCCTCCAGAGATCACCATAGCGTGCTGGGCTAATGAGGCCCAGATCTATTTGCGCTGGAATCACAGAACATTAGGGCACGGAGCAGCAGTCCTCACAGATCATTCTAGTCCCACCTCCTAATTCTACAGATGAGGAGCAGGAGGCGAGTGGTGGGAACGTGACTTGCCCAGGGACACACAGCTGGTTGGAGACTGAATCCTGAGAAGATTCCAGATGGCCTTGGGGAGAGCACGCACTGCTCTCAGCAACAAGTTCAGTAATTAATGATAAGGTTTCAACCAGGGGGACGAGGATTCGCCAGGCCCTGCTGTCCACCGTCGAGCCCCATGTATCTGGATGCCAGCCACACAAGTGGGGCAATGTCTGTTGGTCCTATATGAAAACCAGATTTTCTCCTGTATCATGTTTTTATTTTCTAAGACAACCTTCTCCGTTATCCTTCTTACCTTCTCCAGACGTGCAAAGAGGTTAGGAAAGAGACAGGATTGGCAGCTTAGGGGGAAAAACAAAACAAAACAAAACAAAACAAAACAAAACTGAGACCAGCGAGGTAAATGATTGGCCCAGAGAATATCCAGCTTAGCCCTGAGTCAGACAGCCCGCCAGCCGACTCAGGAGGCCTGGGCCAGGTGATAACCCTCTTGTCTTCTCTCACAGACACAGTGACAATAGCCCAAGTTTTCTGTGTCAGGTCCTGTGCTGAGTATGCTACACACATCACACAATTAACCTTTACTACACCTCCATAAAGTAGGTATAATTATTTAGCCCCATTTTAACAGACAAGGGACTGAGGCTCAGGAAGGTGAAGGCATTTGCCCAACCTCAGTCGCTGGGAGGCAGAGCCAGAACTGGTGCTAATCTCCAAATCTGAGTTCCCACCTGTACTTGTGCCTCTACCTGCACCTGTATCTCTACCTGCACCTGTTTCTCTACCTGGCTGGGGAGGCCTGGTCTGGAGTCGTGTATGGACTCTATCTCCCAAAATGCTCAGTAGATGTGGGTGGAAAAGGGGAAAAGAGGGTGATCAGCAGTTCTGGGCTCCCATTGGCATAAGCTGCTTTGGGGGACGTCAGCCCCAGAGGAGCATGTGCCTTCTTTGTCTAAACACCACCCACCTCAGCGGGTTCCCCGACTCACTGCTTACCACCCCCACAGTGCCAGGCACTAGGACACAGCAGTGATAAAAAACCTCCTGGTTTACCATCTAGCGGGGTCCCACAGTTAATCCCAAATCAAGCAAAAATAAGTGGTGAGAAATGTAGTGGAAGCAAGACTGCCTTGGTAGTAGCCACAGACAAGACGAAATACCTCCCAGGAAATGTGTAGGACCTCGGGAAGAAAACTCGAATGTGCTTTTGAAGGACAAAAAACAGACTTCAACAAAGAGAAAGGCATTCCTGTCCCTCTCCCCTAAGTAAATTTATAATTTAAAGCAATTCCAATAAAGATACACATAAGTTTCTTTCTCAACAGTACAAGCTGACTCTAAAGCTCATGTGAAAAAAATAGACAAGACCAGCCAAGAAAACTCTGAAACAGAAGAGCAATGAGGGGACCAGGCATGCCAGACACTAAAACCTATTACAAAGTCCCAGCAATTAAGGCCCTGGCACCCGAACGGACACAGACTCATATGGGGATTTAGTGTACAGAAATAAGGCACCCTAAACCAGAGAGGGAAGAGAACTATACGATTACTGGTGCTGGGACAATGGGATGGCTCTCTAGAAAAAGAAAAAAGTTGGATTCACACCGCATATCGAATGCCAGAATAAATCCAAAAGGATCAATGGTTTAAATGTAATAATACATCTATAAAATACTAGGAGAAAACACAAGAAAATTTCCTTATAAGTCAGGACTGGATGGGTGCTTTCAATTACTTGAAATCCAGAACCCACAGGGGAAAGACCGACGCATTCAGTCAGAAACTTCTGTGTGGGAATACCACGAGAGGCAGAACCAAAACACAGATGACAGCTGTGAAAACAGATGAGCAACTCAACATCCCAGACAGGGGCTAAGTCTTCCCAATTTATAAAAGCTCCTAGAACGGACACGGGACTTAAAAAAAAAATCTAAGAGGAAAGTGAGCAAAGGGTAAGGACAGTAGTTCTCAGAAGAGGAAATACACAAACTTAACTTCACTCATAACAAAGGAAACAGAAATTGAAACTGAAACTGATGTCTACATGTCACCCACCAGGCTAGCAAAAATCCAAAATTTTTCTCTCCCACCACATTGGTGAAGCTACATCAGCGCAAGTCCAATGCAGGGCAAATTAAAACCTGCAGATCCAAACACCCCTCGAGCAGGCAACTGATCCCGAAGAAGGCTTGGCAGAGGTATAAAACGACGTAGGTATAAGCTTAATTGAAAGAGCAAAATATGGGAAAACACCTAATTCCTTCAATAAGGACTGGTTACCTGATGAATAGCACAATCATGCGATGAAATGCTATGCAGCTGGAAAAAAGGGAAGGAGGAATCTCTGTGTGAATGGAATGGTCTCCATGAGACGCTGAGTATCTCAGTACACCAAGGATGCACTAAGTACACAAAGCAAGGTGCAAGGTGTTTGTAGTATGTTGCCTTTGGTGTAGAAAAGAAGGGATTTGAGCCTCTGCATTCTGCCTGCATGTGCAAAAAGAAACACTGAAAAGAAATTAGTAACAGTGGTTACCTGTGGCCAGAGTTGGAAAAAACCTAGGTGGATGGGGAACAAGGGGAGGGAGATGGCTCATTGCAGACGTTTTTATTTATTCATTGATTGACTTTTAAACCATGTGAATGTATTTCCTATTCAGAATCAATTTGACAAGTAAGTATAGAATTATAGCTGCAGTAAGTCTGAGGATGGAAAGGTGCACGGTGCTCTGAGAGCACGCGATGGGGACCTTGAACTGTCTCCCTGAAGAAGAGGCATTTGACCTTGGATCCCAAGGCTCGGGAGTAACTAAGCAGGCTAAGAGGCCTGTGGCCAGAGGAGGAAGCAGCACATGGAGGGCACTGTGCATGTGCCACTTTGTGGCTGAGGAACTGCAGCCCACACCCCCGTCCCGGGCTATCCTAGCCTCTGCAGCTAACCGTTCTCCTCAGCAGTCTGGGAGTCCTGAGACACATCGAGTGATGAAGATGGTCATCTCCCATCACACACACGCACACACACACACACACCCCACTGCAACCATCCCCACCATCCCCTCCCAGCTTCCAGATCAGGAGAAAAGTAAGACTCTCATGCCAGACGTCCTCACGTCCTGCTGCACGACACAGGCCCTACCCCAGGGAGGTCCTCCTCAACTTCTGGAAGCAGCTTCTCTTTCCGCCACATGGTCACCTGGCACAGAGCCCTGCTGGGGGCGGGGCAGGGGCAGCAAGTAGGAGGGGACAAAGGGCAGGCATCCTCTCCTGCCAGCAGAACCACAGAAGTGGAGCTGAACTGGGGAAGCCCGGTCCTGTCCTGGCCTCCAGTCCTTTCTGCCCCTGCTGCCTGCCCTCCTCTGCCCTTGGGCTCACTTACACCCAGAACCCAGGGGTCACGGCCTGAACCTACCCCTCAAGAACAGAAGGCTTTCCTGAACTCACAGCAAAAACCCACAAGGAGTTTTCTAGTCAGAACCTAGTTCTGTCTTTTTGGACCATGTGGTCTGCCCTAGGGATTCCTGGACCCTGGACCCTGGACCCTTCTCCCGGAGGAAGGCCGTGAATGGGAGGCAGCTGCTAAAGTCCCTGAGATGCTGTGAGACCCAAGGGGAGAGTCCATTTGGATGGAGAAAGTTCCTTGAGATCTGGAAGCTTTTAGGGAAAACTGGAAGTGTGGAGGTGAGCTGTGTAGAAAGACTTGTTTGGGGCAAGTTCACAGTAGAAGATGGCTCCTCCCCAGGCTCCTGCGCTGAGAAGCCAAGAAGGGTGACTTGGAGAGCTAGTCACTCCAACTGGCACAGGCCAAGGAGCAGAAAGCCAAGGTCCAAACGGGCTGCTGTGCCCTGGTATGCCAAGGAAGTTAGCTCACCCTCCACAGCCCTTGCCTGCAGGGTCAAAGGCTGCTTCCTCTCCAGGGATGCTCCAAGTTGCCAAGGATATGACAACCCAAGCCCTGGGTACAGAAGGACAGGTGGAGAAACCAAAGGAGCGCTGGACTAGGCAGCAGAAGGCAGGGGTCCAAGCTCTGCTCCTTTACTCCCAGCTCCTGACACAGTCACCCCACGGTGGGGGGTGTTGTAACCAACAGACTGCACGTCCTGGCTAAATGCAGGGGTGGGCACAAGGACGATGCACCACACCTCAGCCCTCCAGGGAGGAAGCTGAGTTAGTAAGGGGACTACCCCTGCTGCCAAGGAGAGGCGAGCCCCAGGCAGGCATGGCAAGTGTAGCCAGGGGCACCCCCCAACATCACAGGCCCAACAAGCAGCCCACTGGCCCAGACTCAAGTCTATCTGCAGCGTGACTGCACACCCCTGGCGGACTCCAGTAGCGGCACCGAAGAGGCAAGCCAGGCTGGGAAAACCTACTGCTAAATCTCTCTCCTCCTTCCTAAAAAACTCAGGTTTTCAACGGCTCGACTCCCTCCCCCACCGCTTTCTGCAGGGGTTCAGGGAGGTGGAGGAGTCCTGGGAGGCATCCCTGCCACTGGGAACTGTGACAGCAAGCTGTGCATCCAAAATTCTCACCAGAGCCTGGATCCCTGGGTACTTCTGGTCACTCACTTGAAGCTCCAGCTCCCACCGAGCTCTGTGTCCGCCCCAGTGATCTGTCCCATGGGGTCCCCGTGTGTGTGCAGCTGTGGGCAGAGATGTGGTTCCCCGCCTCCCACCACAGAGACCCTCGTTAACCTCTCGAGGCTGGTGCCACAGCCTGGCCAAGCAGAGGGGGCCAGGTAGGAGCTGACTGGGAGCAAAGTCTCGGCCAGCATGGTGCCCAGTAAGACTGGGAGGCCCCTCTGTCCCTTGGTTAAAAGGCCCTGTGCTCTGAGAGGTGGGGGCTTGGCTGACCCTTCCCATTGGGTCACTGGCTTATCTCCGCCCCCAGGTGAGGCTGGGGCTGCAAGAATCCATGTCACTGTCACACGCGCGTGTCTGCCACACACCCAGCAGCATCTGCCGGCCCCGCATGGGGAAACCCAAGCTGCTTGCAAAGCAGGTAAGTTAGGAGTCAGGTGTGTTAATTAAGCATCCTCCTAGTTTTCGGTTTATAGACGACCGACAACTTGGAAGAGAACTGAACAGACTCTGAGAAACTTAGAACTAAAAGCTGCTTGCCAGTTACACACCAGTCAACCAGAAATGGAACGTCGCTGGCACTCTCCCCAAGGAACTGTGATTCACAGAATTCTGATTTGCACACAGCTCCCCAGAAACAGAACTGCGGCATAAGAGAGGCACACGCCCTCACACCCCCGCCCCTGCTCCCCACCCCCACCACCCGCACGCTGAGCGGTACGTGCTGCCAGGACAACCGCCTCCAGGAGCCCCCACTGCACCCGCTGCCCGACACCCCACCCCGCCCTTCCAGGGTGACCACGGGTAGCCTAGAGGGGCGAGGCCTGCTCCCTGGCAGATGATACTGGGTCCCCAGGCTTCTGTTTGCCACACACTTGAGCTAAAAATTTCCACATAAAACTTTTTTTGTGGTCCTGCCAGGGCCAGATGGGGAAAGAATGAGCTGCAGCAGCCTGGATGGGGCGTCAGCAGCAGCATCCCCGGGGCTTCAGACTCTCTCTCGTGAGAGCCAGGTCCCAGGCAAGGCCAGCGAGGCGCGGACACGGGAGCCAGCGCGAGGCCTGCCCTTCCAGGCCAGGTGGCTGCCAGGCCAGGCGGACGGTACCCGCCAGAGAGAGGCTTCAGAACTCATCAGTGACTCTTTCTCAAGAAGGTTTACTTGTCTCCGGCTCCAGCAGGGCCGAGTCTCAGGAGACTGAAGCTGAGATGTGTCCATCACCATTGTCATTGTCAGAGGTGCCATTTATTCAGAGCCTCCTAGGTGCAAAATGCTTTGTGCATAATCGCATTTCATTCTCCTGTGGTCATCTGGAGATGACCGAGAAAACTAAGGCTCAGAAAGGCTGAGAAACTTGCCCAAAGTTACCCAGCCAGTAAGTGCTAGAGGAAGGAAGCCGAGCTGTGGGACTCAGGCCCTGCGCTCCTTCCACAACCTGGCCTGGCAAGTGCCAAGGCCTGGAGCTGGATCCCCAGAGTGGATTCTCCAGATCCTCACCCGGACCGGCCCACCTCCAGCCTTGGCCCCAGGACTCGCTGCCACGGCCAGGCTGTCCCATTCTTACGTGGCCGAAGGGGTCCAGGTGGTTGTTCGTCAGCTTCAGCTTCTGGAAGGAGACCAGCTGCCGCATCCAGTGAGCCCCCGTGGCAGGAGAATCCGGGTGGACGTAGAGCCTTCCAGGCATGGCCGGCTCAGCCTTCCCCGCCACCATCCTGCCAACAGAGCACACAGTTGACTGGCCTGCAGCTGGGGAGCTCGGATGCCCTGGCCCCTCAGAGAGCAAACCCCCAGAGACCTGGGGGAAAACCACCGCTGGTCCTACTGTCAATTTAGGACTTTGAGGGTAGGAGTGAGGGGCGGAGGAGGGGAGCTGGGGAGGGAGAGTGATTCTGAGTCTCTTCTGTTTCAGTGCAGTAGAAAGAGGAAAGGAAATGACAAGGAAAGGTGATGATTTACTTGAAGGAATGTTATTAATCACAAATATATTACAGGGAGATTTAGACACTTCTGTGTATGTGTTATATTTACAACTTTCAAACATTATAAATTATATTATTTGGAGGGAGCTTCTCAAAAGATGTAGACAAATTTCCAGATTGCCTGTGCCTGAAACAATGACAAGAAACTGATGGGTGGCTGTCCCCTCAGCCAGAAGCTGCTCTGAGTGCTCACCCAGCCCAGAGAGAGAACACAGACAGGCCCTTGGCAGGACCTGGCTGCCGAATCTGCCCCCTCGGCCCACTCTCTGTGGCCGATTACCCACCACCGCAGAACCCACGCCCTGGGCTGCTGACTCGCTCATCCGCCTCTCTCCCTGCGCGCTGTGCGGGGTTCTGCAGGCAGACAGAGTACTAAGCAGGGTGGTGGGGATCAGGAGAAGCAGCCCAGCCATTATTTCCTGGGTCCCCGCCTGGTCCTACCCTTCAGCCTGCCCATTCCCTCTGGATGGCGGACACACAGCTCAAGGGGGAAGGCCAGCCGACAGAGAGCAAGTGAGTGGAGAAACAGGTGACACCACAGACCGGGTAACTGGACCCTAGCTATTGAATATCAGAGCACCCCTCTTTCCTCCAGCACAGCACTGCCAGAGCCTGGACCCCCTAGTGCTGGGGCTCGTCTGTCACCTCACAGCACGGTCACCCACCCTGCTTGTCCACAGCTGTGGGGAGGGCACAGACCCTTGAAATCCACCAAACACCCAAACGCTGTGGCTCATTTTGAGCCCCAGCCCGCAGCCAACCAGGCAGGCCTGATTCCCGAGGCCATGGATCTGGCCAGTCACTGGGGCTTACTGGTGAGTCCCTGGACGTCAAGTGGGGATGGGTGTGTGAGTGGGAAGAGCCACGGAGGGAAGGCAGGCGATGTGAGGGTCCCGGCTCTTACCATTTGTTGTCACAGAACTTGTAGCGGTGGTCATCTGCGGGGACGATGTCGATCAGCAGGATGTACTTGGTCTTGGGGTTCATGCCTGTGACTTTTACCTTGTAGCTGGGGAACATCCTCCTGAGGGAAGCCAAGGGGTGAGGCAGAGGTGTGGACAGAGCACCGGGAGAGATGGCACACAGTGGGCAAGGGGACAGAAGGCCTTAAGAGGCACTGCCCCTTTAGCAAGATGCCTCAGCAGCGGTCAGAGCTTTGTGACCTTGTGTTAGTCACTTCCCTCTCTGGTCAGCTTCCCACACACAAGGAAAGGGCTGCACAAGCTGCTCTCTCTGAGCCCCTGCAGTTCTCAGTCCGCGGCTGTGAGCAGCTGAAGCACAGCGACCCTGGTCAGGACGTGAGACGGGATTTCAACACCACCTGGCTGCATTAATTTCCCTCCTGTCTGCATCCGTACACAACTGAAGATCTGGGGGGTGGGGCGGGCACTACAGGGGGCAGAGCACAAGCCGTGGAAGTCCCTGTCAGCTGCTTCCACAGCGACGTGTCTCCTCTGAGTCATGTCTCTGTGGAAACCCCCAGGCCTCAAAGCAACTTGCAGGAAAGCAGGAGAGGGCTGCAGGTCTCTGGATGCCTCTGTGCATTTAGCAGAGGTGTGTCTCCCTGTGGATACCTTGCCTGGGCCTGTGAGCACTGACTGGGTGTCAGGGGAAGTCGGTCCAGGAGCGTTGTGGGGAAGAGTATGGATTCTAGAAGCACCCTGCCGTGGTCCGCAGCCTGACAAACAGTGACGCCTTGGGCAACTTGCCTGTCTCTCAATGCCTTGGTTTCCCCATCTCTGAAATGGGGATATCACTATCGATCGCACGGGCTGCTGTGTGGAGTAAACGAGCCCACTTATGGCCATTATTATTGAGCACTGCACTCCTGCCCCCATAGACTGGTCGTATGACCTACCTCTATGAAAGAGGGTTCACCAAAAAGCAGAAAGTCTTCCAGTTCCTACCACCTGTGCTGAAACTGTCCAGGACCCTGAGGCTCAGGGAACATTCTAGAGAAGGGCTTCCTCAGACCCCTCGGCACACCCGTACATATAACAGCATGTACACATACCTGCAGGGGTACCCTCCCCTGGGCACCAGGTCCCTGACGCTCTGGACTTTCCCACAGTCTCCCTCAGCATCCACCCCCAGCCCACCCTCCTAGCTGACCTCCCACAAAGGTGTCCCTGAGAGAGAGGCGGGATCCAAACCTCACTGAAGACACAAAGGGAATTGAAGAGCAAATTCCCTGAGCTGGTGGAGCCCAAGCATCAGGGGGTCCTCTGGTTCTCGCAAAGCCAAGAGGCAGCACAGGGACCCTCAAGACAAGCTGGCCTAAGCATCTCAGACGATTGGAGTCCCCCATTTTGTCAACAGGAGTACCAGCTTACCTTGACAGGGCAGGGCTTCCAGAAGGGATCAAGGCTTCCACAAGCTGGCAGACCCTACAGCAAGCCCGGGCCAGGACCCTGAGGTGGAGGGTTCAGGCCCACCCCGGCCCAGCCTCCGCCTGCGCACCCTGTCTCCTGCTGAAGGGCAGGCCCATGAGAGCACTGCCGTGGGCCCGGGCGGCGGCAGCCGTGTGCCGCTGTGTGCGCGCGAGCACGTGTGCCTGCACACGGCCGAGTGCGCATGTGCGCATGTGTGCGTGCCTGGAGGGAGGAGGCGAGTTTTAGCTGCAAGTCTAGGGACTTATAAACCGTGTGGAAGAATTTGTCTCAGATGTCAACTGAAAGCATTTTCAAATGTCCACCCCACCCCCTCTCCAGGAGCGGGGGAAGGGAGAGGGCTCAGGAACCCAATCCTGCCTCCTGCTCACCAGCCGCCTGCCCGGCCTGGGGGCACAGCTGGAACTGCGCCACCCTCTTCCTGGCCCAGCCTCTCCCCTGGTGGGCTGGAGGCTGAAGGGGAGGGAGGCAGCAGTTGCCTCGGCTCACCCCCCTCCCTGGGGGAAGGCCAAGAACCCTGTCCCCTCCAGGCTACCATTTTGTAGCTGCTACAGAAACAACCACAAAATGGGGCAGCCCTGGCTGGACTTGGGGCTGCCGTGGCACAGGTGCCCTGCACTTAGCCCGCTTCTCCTGTAATCACTCCAGTTCGCAACAGCAGAGGGCAGACACAGCTCCCCAGCAAGGCCAGTGTCCACCAAGAGGGCCAGGAAAAATGGCTTGCTGCCACTTCAACAGTCTTCATAACCCAGGCTGAGAGGGAGGTGAGGGATCCTGTCCTTCCCTTCTACTCCCTGCTACGCTTCATCTCAGCAGCTCAGGAGGCCAGGCTGACATGGCCAGTGCTTTTTAGAAGGCCGGTAAGGAGCCTACGCTCAGCCTCCCAAGGCAAGGAGCTCTTGTCCTGTGACTTGGCCTCTCCTGGAAGCTCCCCATGGACCAGAGTCCTGACCGTCAACAGCCTCAGGAAGATTTTGCTGGAGATGGGACAGGGAAGGAAGGTGTCTCCTAGCCTCTGCCTCCCTTGCCCACCAATTCCTCTCTTCCTTGGGCAGCAGCCCCCAGAAGCCAGGAGGAAGGACAAGCTGTGTGGTCTGAATGGGGATTCAAAAGTCCTCTGCTCAGGCGAAGCCCACCCAGGCTCAGTGAGCACCACTGACTTCATGGCAACAGGCATCTCTGTCTCTGTTGGGGTCCAGTTTGGTGCCTGCTTCTGGGCCATGGAGCACACACGCAGTGGGGACCCTAGGTTCTATCACTTCCCTACCCAGCGGGCTCCAGAGAATAAAAGGCCTGACTGCTGCGCCAGAAAGGCTAAGTGTGAAGGTGCAGCACACACACCACCAGCCACATAGGCCTCCTGCCCAAGCTGAGGGCATCTGCCCTTGGTTCCAGACGGGCTAAGGTCTTTGGAGCCCAGAGGCCTGGCCTGAGAGTGTTCACCAGGACTCAGGCCAGAGAGACCAAGCTGGGCTGGGAGCTGTGACTTCCTCTGCTCACCCAGTCCTCTCTATTGAAACAGATGAAACAGCAGAGTGAGATGTAAATTGCTTCTGATTAACAACAAAAGAAATGTACCTGAAAACCAACACCTATAGGGGGAAATGAAGACCTTGGTGGGACCGGGAGGGAGGGCCAGGAAGGGAACTAGTGACTCTGCCCACCCCATATCCCACTCAACCCTGCCACCAGCGCTGGCCCTGAAACCCTGGCTCGCCTGTCCTCAGCACCCTGCAGCCACCCAGAGCCCTGCTCCACCCTGCCTTCTGCCCTACCTTCTCTCCGGGGGCCCTCTGCGCCCCTTCCGTGTACCTCGCGCGCCTTCTGTGCGCCCCTGGCGCCCTCTCGGTGCTCGGCCCCCCTCCCCGCCCCTCTCCGGCTCCCGGACCCCAGGCATTTGGGGCGCTCCCGGGCCTCTCGGAAACTGCTCCGCCAGGGAATAAACAAGCTGCCTGCCCAGGCCGGCTGGCCCGGGAGGAGATGAAAGCCGGGGGTTGCTCCTCTGATCATGAAACAGGCTCTGAAAGGGTGCGGGCCTGGAGCCTTTATCTACTTCATACTCGGAAATGGTTTTAGAATGAACTGCTAAGATAAGCCGCTTGGACGTTTCTTGGTGTTGGAGCCTTGTGGGGCGCTGGGCAAGGGTTTCGGGGCATTTTGATTTTGGCAATAAATCCGTAAACACGAAATCGGTGCTGAGAGAGGGGACACGCAAGTTTCAGCTGGGCTCAGAGAGCCCCGGGGCGCCAGTCCCGGGCCAAGGGGGTTGCCAAATTCAAGGTGCTATCTACTCATTCCAGCACCAATCCTGCGAGCAGCCAGGGGTGGGGGAGCAGGGGGGAGCGGACCTAGGACACCCACCAGATTCTCTCTTAGCTGAGCCCCCAAACCCCAAATCCACCGCAGAACCTCCTTGGGGTGGGGGGCGGTCTCGGGCTCCCCAGGAGCAGCTATACGTGCCTTTCCTGAAATGTAGGCACAAAACCAAATCAAAAGGGGTGAGAACTCCAGAGAGGGGTTTCCAGGGGGGAGTGGTGGTGACTGGGAGGGCACACAAGAGGGGCACTGGGGGCCGGTAATGTTCCGTTTCTTTATCTGGGTGGTGGTAACACCGGTATGTTCATTTTGTGAAAGTCTATACAGCGGTACAATTAAGATTTGTTCACTTTTCTGCAGGAATGTTCCACTTCAATAAACTGGACATTAAAAATTATATATGTGTATATATATCATAAATATGTGTACACACAGAGGCCTGTGGAGGCCAGAGTTTGAAAGGAAAGGGCTGCAGGAAAAGGGTAGGGGTCCACAGAAAACCCCACCCATTTTCTATCCCTAGTGTCTGGGGGTCTTAAGGAAGAATTCGGGGTATGTTGGGAAGAGGCCAAGGCCCAACAACTAAGGCTGAGTTTGGGGGCCGGAGGTAGGGGTGCCGTCTATAAGGAGACCAAAGCTTTTGTAGCAAATGATTTCTGAGAGCAATGACAAAGCTATGTAATTTATGTCCACTCTGCACACACACACACACACACACACACACACAGCGTTTTCTACTTCACTCAAAGCATTTTTAAGAAGTATTTTCCCTGAGGTGGGGGGCCGGAGAGAGGGTGTGTGGAATGGATGCTGTTTTGAAGGGCCAGTTGCTTCTCTCAGATTTTTTTGAAGACACTTCCTTCTGATAGACTTTTGCTTTCAGAAAATACTTTAGAAGGAGATCAAAGCGCTCTCTCCCCAATCCACTTTCCCAGTGTCTTCAACCCTTACTTCTCTTATCACCCACGCCACTGGGCTCTGACGCTCTGTATACAGAGCGAGGGCAATTGGCTTTGAAGCCCCGGATTAAGCTGGGCCAAATCCTTGCCTCAGAATAACAAACAATACAGGTTCAACAGGAGTTCTCATCAGTAGTTCATTTTTCAAACGCAAATTCACTGTCACTAACACAAGCAACATTGAACTCAACAGCCTATGAAGGCTGATAGTGGAGATTTATCTGGTGGCAAAACCATGACCTAGGAGCAGAGCAGTCAGACGGCTAGGAAATTTTCATATTGGGGAGGTTTATATTTAAATTTTGTGGAGCTCGCTTTTATCTGTGTTTGGGAGAAAATGCAGTTTCTCACATGTATCAAGCTTGGCAGGGATGTGAGGAGGCGGGGGGGGGGTCTGATCTCTGCACTTAGGGGCATAAACTCTCTGGGTGCAGGGGCCTGAGAGCGACAGAGCCTGGCTAGGGAGGGCTCTGGCCCTATTTTACACCTGACATCAGGGGATCCTGAGTGTTCAGAAATTGATGTCTTGGACTGTGGTTGGCATTTGATTCCCCAGCTCAAGTTGTTTGAGAATTCAGTTACTATCTGATGAAGGGGACTCTGTTTTCATTTGACCCTCAGCTCTTCAAGGGCTTAAGGAAGGGGCTTGTGACTAAGGACTCACACTGGCTGGAGAACATTTGGGCTACTTTTCTTCGGGCCCCCTTCATCCCCAACCAGAGAGCAGTCATACCTCTAATCAGCCAGCGTCTCTAGGACAGAAACAACTCCACCTTGAACAGGCAATCAAGGGAATTTCTCAAAGTTGGGGTTTTGTTCTGGGGGTGGGGCATCAGCTGCTTGGCTTGTGTGGACCTGGCGACTGCCTGACTCTACTTCTATCTGTAACAGCCAAAAGCCCTCCCTTCTCAGGGGTCAGGTTTATGTTCTCTTGGTTCCCCTCCAGACCGAGCAGTCTAGACATCAATGATTCAAGGTTCAGGAGAAGGGTCCAGACCATCTGCTGAGAAATAGAAGTGTCCTAGGAAAGGTGATGGTAGAGACTCAAAGAAGAGAACAGGGAGAGGTGCTGGGCAGCCTGTGGAAGAGCCACGAGCCCAAGCCCAAGCCCGAGCAAAGCAAGCTGCCTTCCAAGGCTGCCGCAGGAGGGAGGCAGCAGGGAGGAGGGGGACACAGAGATCAGAGCGGTGAAAGTGGTCTCTGAAGTCAGGGGGCAGCTATGCAGGAGGGAAAAGGGTCTGTGAGAACCGTGGGGGGAGGGGATGAGGCTAGTGACTTTCCTAAGGACTAGACCTGGTACACGGATAACTTTCTGCCAGAGAAATCAAAGACTGTGATGAATCCATAATTGGCCAACATCATCACAGCCATTTAAAAATTATTATCATCATTCCCTGAGGCTCATCTCTAAGCTTCCACCAGGATCAGGCACAAAATCTGCCTGAAGCCAGTCACCTCTGGAAATGTGTGTGTGTGTGTTGAGGGGAGAGGGGGAGGACCCACGCAGGTGCAGGAAACCCCACTGAGGAGAATCACAAATGCCTTTTGTTTAAAATGGCAGAGGCCAGGCATGCCCAAAGAATATGCTGGCCATTTATTTTCAAGAGACAACGTTATTTCTGCTGCCTAAAAATGGAAGTTCTGAATCTTTCTCTTCTCTTCGCTACATGCCAGCAATCACAAGAAATAAAGCCCCCCCTCATCGCAGCTGTAATCCACTCAACAATTTACCAAGCACTGCTCACAAGATCCCTGGTTTGAGTCTCACAGTAACTGGAAAAGGAAGGATGTGGCAGGTAGGTCTACGGTCACCATCGCCGTTTTACCTGACACTGCTGAGCCACAGGGAGCTGGGGGACTTGCCTGAGTGAACTCAACTAGGAAGAGTCAGGGCTTGTGACACCTGGGTCCCACTGTCCTCAATGACTGCTCCAGGTGGCACCCCCCCCTCCCCACCAGGTCCCCTGGATGCATCCTCCTTCCCCAGCCCCCAAATGCAGCAAACTCAGGCCTTGACATCTCCCTGTTCCTTCCACTGATAGAGGCTCTGGGTGGCCCGTGCCATCTCCCTAACTTAGGCAAGAGGGATGCCAAGTGCCCAGGCCCCCCACCCTCAACATAACAAAGGAAACTTTGCAAAGCCTGCTAGTGAGCAGCCAGGAAAGACCCAGGACCCCTACTCCGCCTACAGCAAACCACCAGCTTCTTATTTCCTTGGACCCATCATTCCCTAAACAGTTCATCAGAGTTCTCTAAAAAGGTAGAAGAAAAATGCTGAGAAAATGCCAGACACTTCTCTAATTATGAAGAGTATCCGCTAGCAGCTATTGTGTGCTTAAATATGCCAGGAGCCATGCTGAGGGCTTTACCTACGTCTGTATGAAGAGAGATCTATTATTTTACAGATGGAGATGAGGAGAGCGCAGAGACCGTAAAGTGCCTGTCCTGAGGCTGCACAGATGGCAGTAGGTGAGCGACTGGAAGCCCTCGGCCACCACGTCTGACTGCCCATTCCTGGCCCTTGATGCTTCACCACCATCCTATTCCTTGGAAAACCCAATTATGGGGCCACGACCAGACAAAGGAACATTTTAACAACTAAATTGTACCCCGGGGACCAAAATCAAGTGTGAGTTTGTGGAGGAGGCAGTGTAGTGGGGAGGGAGGTCCCTGAACCTGAACTCTCCAGCTTCTCCGTCTGCAGATATCTCCTTCACCTGATAGCCGCTCTCCTAGCCATTCCTGTGAATCTCTCCGTCTGCTCGAGTCTGCTTCTTCCTCCTCTCTCCCTCTCCTCCCCGTCTCTCCCACAGACACCAGCGCATTTTAAAAATGTTTCCACTTTATAAATCATTCCTCTCTGGCAGCCACCCGAGAGTTGCTCCCCAAACAACACATACACAGGGCCCAACGGTGCCTTCCCCTTGGCTGAGGAGGGAGCTGGCGACAGCACAGGGGCATCCATGGGATGAGAGACTTGGGGTTCGCACTGCCCCCGAAAAAGTTATGGAAATAGGAAAACATGATCCTGCCCACTTCCTCTATCTGTTAAGGGACATCTCCGGGTCCTTGTTCAATGCATTCCTGAGAAACCCGGCAGGTCCCCAAAAAGAGGAGGACAAATCAGCCCCCGTCTCGTCCCCCAGGGGCCAAAAGTGCTGGAACAGGGACCTCCAGCGGCACGACATTAATTTGCATTTCATTTGCATAATACTGCCCCTCCCCACCCCTCGCGGTGTAGCCCTCAGTGGGCTTCCGAAGCCGGTTCGGAAGCTATGGCGGGATGTGGAGCTAAGGCCAGAATGGCAGAGGGGACTGCCGTCGCTCCCTGGGCTGAAGGCGGAAAAGACTGCTAAGGGAGCCCCTGAGGATTCCCACTGCTCCCATCCGTCATCCCCCCGAAGTAAAACTCCCAGCGCTGACCTGCCCGCCTTGGTGATGATCATCTCGGTGCCCGCCTCGTGGAACTTCTTCCAGAGCTCCTTCTCGTGCAGGCCCACCTTGATGTTCTCGATGGTCTAGGGACGGGAGGGAGGGGACTTGTGTCGGCCTGACCCACGGCTCCGTGTGGAGCCCTCAGAAAGGGGAACACAGACCCAAGGAACCATGCAGAACACTGCCAGCCCCAGGAGCCCACGCCTCGAGATTTCGTTTCACAAAATTATTCTGTACCATTGATGAATTTTAAAATTTAAAAATTTTAGTAAGTGGCTAAAACCCCCTCCTTCGAAACTGCACGTATAGGTGGTTCCGCAGAAAACACATAAACTGACCGTGCTGGGGTAGATGACACACTCCTACACAAACATATAAACACCCCACGTGGCCCGACACAGCAACAGGTTTGCGGGCATGCACCGACACAAGAGGGCACACATCCCCTCGGCCAGCCGCGTGCATCCGCAGACCCGCACAGGCAGAGAGCGTGCACAGCCGGATTCCGTTCGATCCTCAGGTCGTCACCATGACCCTCTCGGTGACATCCCTGCGGCCTCGGATCTCGGCGGCGGCTCCCGCACGCACCTGGTCAGGGGCCACTCTCCCCGCCTGGTCCTCGGCTTTCGACCCCGCCCGATCAGGGTCGTCGGAGCTGGACCCTTCTCCCCGGCTCGCTCCGCCGCGGGGGTCCCCTCTCCGGCCTGTCCCTGAGCAGCCTCGCGGGCTCAAGGTGGAGGAAGGACGAAGGGCCGAGAGCGGGCCCTGCCCAGGGGAGCGCGAACAGGCAGACAGTCCTGCCGCAGTGTGGCGGGTTGACAGACAAGGCGGCCCTGCAGACAGACCTCCGGCCGACGGCCGGCGCGGCCCTACCTGCTCCGCGGCGGCGGCGGCGGCGGCGGCGTCGGCGCCGGGGCCCGGGGGGCTGCCGAGCGCGGCTCCGCTGAGGCCCGGCGCAGCCAGCGCGGGCTCAGGGGCGTTGGCGGTGTTGGCGGCGCTGGCCTCGCCGAGCGCGGAGCCCGGGGCCCGAAAGGCCTCCTCGCTCTCCGACAGGGCCTTATCCTGCAGCATCTCCTGCGGACACAGCACACACGAGTCACATGCCCAGGTCCACACTCGCCTGAGACCTCGCAGCCCTCTGGAGCCAAGCCGGGAGTCTTCCGGCCCGGCTGGGAGGCCGACCTGGCCCACGTGGACCCCGCCCCCTCCTGAGCTGGAGGAGGGAGAATACACGAGGGCAGGACCCTCGCCTCCTCCCTCTGGGTTCTGGACCTGGGGAGGGTTTGTGTGCGGTTCAAGGTCCGCCTGCCCCTGGGTGTGGGGTGTGTGATGAGTAGATCTGGGAGAAGGACCGCCCTCTCTGCAATGGCATTGCCCCAGCTGCACCCCTAGTCCCTCCCTCCTGCTGGACTCCAGTGGAGCCTGAAGTCTGGGTCTTTTTCATCTGATCCCTAATGATTGCGGTCGTGGCTCACTCTCGGCCCAGAGCAACCAGGACAATTCTTGGGCAGGCAGGAGAAGAAAGCCAAGCCAGGAGGGCAGGGTCCAGGCTCCCAGGGCATCACACCTGCAGGGAGGGCCTATGGCTGAGCAGCCGTTCAAGCCCTGTTCACTTGGCTACCCTCACCCATAACTTCAGACAGCAGTCAGGTAGAGGCTTCCTGAACCAGAGTTTCCCTCCTGTATACATCCATTCCCACAGACACCTGTTTGGCACTCACACAGGCACACACATCCTCACACTCAGACACAGCACCCTCTCAGACTGCTAGTCACCCAAACAGCCATGCTCTCCTAGGGCCGCTCTGATTCAGGCCCTGAACTCAGCCAGAAGCCTCCCCAGCCTTGCTCTCACATGCACGCTGGCACAAAGTTTAGCTCCAAAGGACTCTGCTTTGGGGCAAAGGAAGGACCCAGACTCTTCCCAGCTAGGGAGCAGGCCAGTTGGGTGGGTTCAGTTCACAGGCACAGCCTAGTCCTGCCCCAGGGCACAATAACCCTTCCCCAGGCGTCTAGGACTATTCAGGCGCCTGCTCATATGCCTGCTCCCTTCTGGCAGCTAGTCCTGGGATATGAGGATAAGAGCCCAGGCTGCAAGGACCTGCCTGTCCTGCCTCCATCGTGGATGCAACCCTGCATCATCTCTGCTTCCCTTTTCCATCTCCTAGCTCCTCTCCTTTCATCTGGATCTGGGCAAGCTCTGGTGAGGCTTTCCAAATATGTGACTACCTCTCTTGTGGCTGAATGTCCCCCCTTTCTCCTCCTACCTTCTTTCTGTCCTCCCCTGGATCTCCCTGGGCATTCCAAGGCCCAGGCCCCACACCCACTGACTCCCCATTCTGGACTAGACGTCGGCTCCCAGGGCCTCACAAAGTAAACAAGCCAAGTGCAACTGAGGAGATAAAAAGGGGCCGGGGCCAGTTGGGGCTGGGAAAAGCCCATAAAGATAAGGCTGACAGCCCAGTCAGTCCTCCAGCCACAAGCACCAAGCAGTAAGGCTCACCGGGCATGGCCAACTCAGCACCCGCCTTGGGCCACATGAGAGTTCCCAGGCCGAGCCCCGGAAACCCAGAAGCCTCCAGACAAGGGGACTCTCCGGGATGAAGTTTGTAGCACGTTCCGGCCCAAGGCACTGGTTCCGACTATATCTGCGGTTAGATCCGCTGGTCCTAGGTGCAGCAGTCCGCGGGTCCAGGAGGGGCCGCCTGGCGCAATGCTATCTTGGCCATTAGGTCCTCTGTGGGGCACTTGTCACACTGGGAGCGGTGTCGCGGCCCCGTGCGACTTGCTCCGCGCGCTTTCAGTCCTGCCCGGTGCAAAGCACGCCCGCGGCCCGTGTGCACTGATACCAGTACCGCTGCTCTCACGCGGGTCGAGGGTTGCGCGATGCTCTCCTTCCCCGACTCGAGGTTAGCCTCTTCCTTTTCTCTCGGCCACGCAGCCACATCCTGACATCGCGACAATTCGCCTTCTCTGGAGCTCCCCGCTAATTTCCTTTTCTTCCTGCCCAGCACGGCCATCCCCGCGGTCCGGTGCCCTCGGACCCAGAGCCCAGGCGCGCTGGGACGCCGGCACGGCCGGTCCCACACCCGCCGGGGGGCCGCGGCCCGCGTTCGACCTTCTCCTGGAGCGGTCCTCGGGCACAGCCGGTCGGCTCCGCGCCCTTTGCGCCCGGGTCCGTCGTTTTCAGCTGCCTCGTTTTCTAAGAATAGCGTTGTTCTTCTCATTTCTAGGTTACTGGTGGTATTTTTCTTGCACTGGAGTAATCGTGAATATTTTGTACTATTTTAAATATTTTAATTATCTCCATTATCAGAGATATTCTGGTCAGTTCAGTAACATTAAGAATATTCTATCACATAAGTACTTTTTATTTTTACTACTGCATGGTTAAAGTACTGGTTGATCTGTTAATTCATCATTATCAAATACATTGCTGCTGCTTTCCTGTCACTGCTTCGTCATTCTAGGGCCTCCCGGCACGTTACTAATACTATTACCAATACCTAGGCAGTTATTAAACACAGTCTTCCGATAGGTCATGTTAATCTATCATTGCTTTTATTTTTACTCTATACCCCTAAAATGTTTCCGTGGCTGTCTTCTCAGTCTCTGTACTTTGTCACAGTTTGAATAATTTATTTACCGTAACTTGTAATATTATTGTTCTTAATATCCACATTAATTTTCTCCACATGCTTATAATACTTCTTGTTATTTTACTATTATTTGTTTTGTTAGGATTGTTCATAATACTCCAGGTATTCTTCATCACATCGTTACAATATCTTGTTACTTTGTCATTATTTGTAATGTTACAGATCTTAATTCGCTAGTTATTTTTCATCACATCATTACTTCTTGTTACTTTGTCATAATTTGTAATATTGCTGTAGCTCTTAATACTCTGATTATGTTTCATCACATTGGTACAATACTTCTTATTACTCTACCATTATTTATAATGTTGTTGGGATTATTAAAACCTTGGTCATAAATTGTCATATTATTCCAGCAATTCTTGTCGCTGTTTTTATTTATGTCACTATTGCTTTTAAGATTTTGGCTAATATTTATTTTAATAATTCACTATAGTATCAATAATAAATTACATGATAGTATTCTGTCAATACTACTAACTTTAGTATCTCCCTTAATAGTATTTTCCATTGTTCATATTTTCCTACAGTTTTATCATTTTTTACATTACTATTTCTTATTCTATTAATATTGATTTTAATATAATGGTTTTTATCACATTGTTCCATCACTTCGTCCATGGTCCTCTCAAATTCGTAATTACGATTTTCACTTGGTTCTGAGAGTGACTATTCTTTTATTGTTGTTTTAAAGTCCGAGTGCTGTAATACTTACGCCGCTGAGCCCTGCTTCTTTGGTAACTGCTCACATTTTGATAATTCTTGACCACAGATCACTACTTATATACAATGCTCCTTGCTTTAATTTGGACGAACCTGTTGCATCAAAGGCTCTGAAGTCCAGTGCTCTGATCACACACATATCTACATCGATATTCGCCAAGTACCCAGGCCCTCTTCCTTGGCCTTTCTTATTCTGCAAACACTAATTTCAAGGCCACAGCTCCACTTGTCACGGCCTAATTTTGTGCCTTTGGCGCTGGCGCTGTCGTTCTACGTTCTTGGGTCCTTCGACCCAATTCGTCCGGTTACTCGGAGGAGAGGAGGGCTCCTGCCCTGACCGCTGGGAGTCGGGCCGCGGCAGCAGCCCGATCAAAAACACTTCGCGCCGCCCTCTTGCCGCCTTGATCATCCCCGAGGTTCTTACCCTGGTCCCGTTACTCGCTCCCTTCCCAGCGCATCCTCCTCGACCCTGCGGCCAAACCCTGGTTTCGGAATGACCCCTGTCCCGCACGTCCGGCTCACCCTCACTCCCTCCGGGACCCACACTCACCCTAACTGCGCTGCCGCATGCGTTGGCGCCTGCGGCCCGAGGTCCGCTGCAGGCTCGGGTCCGAGGAGCACGGGGCAGCCGGGACTCCGACTCGGGCCGCAGGGTCAGGGTCCCGCTGCCCGCCGCGCCCTCGGGGACGGACACATCCCGGTCCTGGAGCGGGCCCTTGATCTCCGAGGCCGCACTTTGGGGCCTCAGCTCCCTCCTCCTCTTCCCTCCCTCCCTCCGGGGCCGCCCCCCCTCCCCGCGCTGACGTCGCCGCTGTCAATCAGTCCGCGCCCGCCGCCCCCCGGGGAGGGGGGCGCGAGGGTCCCCTGACTGCGCGGCCCCGGAACCCCAGCCCGGAGCCCGCTGCCCGCTCCCCCAGCGCGCGGCCCGGTGCCCTCCGCGCGGCCCTCGGGCCCCGCCGGCCGGCCTGGGGTGGGAGCCCCGCATGGTTTAGATTAGAGGGGCGGGAAGCGAGGGCGAGCGTCCTGGCCGGGCCGCGCGGCTCCCGTCCGAGGCTCGACAACCAGGACGGACGGCCGGGAGCGGCGGCGTGACCCGCAGCCTGGGGCGCCGGCGGGGCCCGGGCCACATCCGGACGGCCGTCCTCCGCCGAGACGCAGGCCGCGGGGCCCGCCCGCGCGCACACTGCCCGGTCGGAGCCCGCTCCCCGCCGGTGCCCGCGGTTTATGCGAGAGCCAGCTCGGCGGCCGCAGGCGCACACGCGCCCCGCCGCCCCGCAGGGCGGCTCCCGACCATGCCCGCCACACATTCTCACACCTCCGCGCGCCGGCCCGCGCTCGCTCCTGCTGTCGGGCCCCGGGCCCAGTCGCGACGGCCGGGCCCGGCCTTGTCTGCGAGCGGCCCCGCTGCTCACCGGCCCGCGCCGGTCCGGGGCGCGGCGGGCAGCGGGCGCTGGAGGCGGCCGCGGGGTCACGGGAGAGGGCAGGCCCTGCGCTCGGGCGGGGAGGAGGCCCGGCGGCCCGGCCTGGAGCGGCGGCGGCGGCAGCGGCGGCGGCGGCGGCGGCGGCGGCGGGGAGGTGCGGCGCCAGCCTGAATTCGGGCCCAGGCCCAGGCTCCAAGGTGCCAGGGCTTGGCAGAGCCTCTTGGGGAAACTGCGGCCGAGGGCCAGGACTCTGCCAGCAGCTCCCCGAGATCCCGGAGGGCTGAAGAGGAAGCCCAATGCCTGCTCCAGTCTAGGAAGCCCAGACGGCTTCGCACCGAGCCAGCGGCCTCTGTGCCTCAGAAAGTGAGTCCCCCTCAACCGCCTAGACTTCCCTGCCCGACCTCTGACTTTCGACTCTCTCTGTCTCACTTCCTTCTATTTCTCTATGTCGGTGTGTACCTCTCCACAAGACCCCGCAGCTGCACAGGCGGACAGACCCATGTGGATCTCAGCCCATGTCCAAGCCTCACAGCCTGTAACATGCCCAGAACTCTGGGACAAGGACAGGCCTGCCCACCCGTCTGCAAAGGCCCCAGAGTCCTCTGTCAATAGGATTCCCAGATTAGCTCCTCAGATCACAGCATTGGCTCCATCCTTCCCTCCACTGGAGTTCCAGCCTCTCTGATCAGCCTCTGTTCCTTTCCAGATTCTGACCTTAAAATCAGATTGACGGGAACGGGACAGGGAAAATCCTTCCCTGGATGGCTCTGTCCCTTTTGTAATGCTAGGAAATGGAAAGCCAGCATCAATTCCTTTCCCACCCCCTTGCACACAAAGGGGGAAGCAGAACACGAACTCAGCAAAGCCAGCAGCTGCTGTCAGGAGTCTGTAACCCTGCTCCACAATACACCCACTGCTCAAGAACCCCCATCTCCTCCAGCAGTACCAGATCCTGCTACCCCATCTTCCCTTCATGACTTGTCTCACGGAGTCCCAACCCAGGAAGGGAAAGTAAGGTGTAAGAGGGGTGGAGAAGCTTAATCCTCCCCCAATCCTGCCTCCTCCTGGAGTGGAGAAAGGGAAGGCCCTGGTGTTTCAAGAGACGCCTGGGGAGTCATGTTTCCTGTGTTAGGGAGAACTGGATGACATGTCTCAGCTTCTGCACCCAGGCCCCCTCCCATGCCCTCTCCAACAGCCTGTAGGGAAACCCCTTGCCAGTAAATAGTGTGCAGATTAACCGACCAACTACTTTGTGGAATGGTGGACAGGGAGAGCAGTGAATCACCAGGTACCATGGGAGAAGACTAGCGTTAGGCCAGACTCTGGAAAGAGTTTGCTGATGGTCATTGGAGGAAGTTCATAATGAGACCATCTAATGTAGCTCTTTAAAGAACCTAGAGTGGAAACTTCCTATAAGGCTTTCTGGAGACTCATGGGAGATAATCTAAATCAACATCGACTAGTTGATGTTGATGTGGAGAAATGAGACATTGAAGGGACGGGCAAGGTTTTGGTGATGAAAAGGAAAGGGTAAACTAGCCAGCAATCGAGTGAGAGAAAAAGGGAGGTTATGTACACAAAGTCTCCATTACCAGCACGGAATACATTATTTCATTGATTTTAAGATACACATTTTTCACATTTTGGCATCTCTGAAACTAGGATGCATCTTAAAATCAATGGTATGTTATAGTTTAATTAGCAGTGGTTTTTTTTCTTCTTAGTGGTACATAAAATATTAGAATAGCTTACAATTGATGGAGTATAGTAATTGCTGATAAATGGTCTGTGGAGAAAAGAATGAGACTAATTTTTTCCCCCAAGACTGGTTTGAGACGTTCAAAGTACAGAAACGCTCTTCAACTAAGTGAAGTAACCAACTATCTATTACACCAACTTGAGTTGCTTTAGGGGAAAGGCCTCAGGTTTGGTGTCAGACTGGCCTTGGTTTGCAAAGCTGGCTCTGAGTCCTGGCTCACCATTTAGCAGCTGTGTGACCTTGAGCAAGTCCCTTAACACCTACATAAAATGAGGATAATCACACCAGCCTACCAGCTGTTTGTGAAGTTTGGCTAGGTCAGTGCATGTAAATGCCTAGAAAGATAATAAAGGCTAGTTCCCAAGTATTTTTAAATCTTATTTTACCCCACCTCTTTCCTGAAAAGGCTTGAGGTGGTTTATAACCAAAATAGTCTAATAAAAATACAAGTAGAAAGACAAAGTATGATCAAGGGAAAAGGAGAAAGAATATGCGCCATCACTAAGTGTTGATACAGTTGCTATAATTGAGAGAAAAATCTGGCTTACCAGCAACAGGGCAAAAATTGGTCGTTCTCCATTTCAGAAATGTGGAAATAATATTTCCTTGGTGAAGGAGAGAGTCAGGTGGGACTTTATCCTGATCTTAATTTTTAAAGTAGTTTCTCATGTAAATGTTTATTCTTATATCTGTACAGTGTCTTATTATTTACAAGCTGATTTCATAGCTTCTATCTCATTTGATGCTGCATTAACTCCATTTATGGATTCATTCATCCAAAAAAAAAAATTATCAGGTACTTACTATGTGCCAGACACCTAAACAAGAGGAAAGGCCAAATTGCCATTCTATTAGTTAGCTAACTAATTAACTAACCAGTTACTAACTGCACATTCACTAACAAATGACCTACAAACTTACTAATTAATCACCAATGTAATCAACCCGAAAGGGAGCAGGGGCTACGGGATAAACTGGGGAACCCTAGTCAGTAGCGTAAGGTGGCTTGTCCAGAGCCAGGGGTAGGTTTGGTTGAAGATGATTACTTGAGTTGACATCATACTGTAGTGAAAAGCAATTATAGTTTTTTTTTAATCCTCGGGTTTTGGAACATTTAATAAATACCAATGTCAAGCCCCACCCCAGACCAACTGAGTCAGAATCTCTGAGAATGGAGCCAAGGTTGAGAACCACTGTTCTGTGCCAACTGTGGAAATCCTGCCCCTGCGCTGCTGGCCTCCCTTGTACTCGGAATGGTCATGTGATCCAGTGTTGACCAATGAGATCCAAGCTAAAGACGAGAGGGGAGAGAGGATGTGGAGAATATTCTGCTTTCTTGATAAAGAAGAAGACAGAGTCTTCTTTTCCCCTGTGGATGAGATCCTCGGAGTTCTCACTCTAGAGACCTTGAGGCAAGAAGGATGAAGGCCAACATGCAAATGATATCAGAACAGAAAGAAAGAGCCTGGGTTCCCGATGGCATCACTGAGCAAGTAAACCTGCTCTTGTAATGTGAGAAAACATAAACCCAATTTCTTTACATCATTGTTAGTTTGACAGTCAGATATACTCCTGAGACATATGTGAAGGTCCCAAGTCAGTGCTGAGTGAGTCCTTGGGTATTCCATAAGGAAAGATACATATCTTAGTGTCTGTAGGTGTTCTTGTGTGTGTGCACATACCTTCTCATTCAAATCCAGGAAACAAAACCCCTCCACACTCCCTCCCCAGCCATGGTATTCTCTGTGTGCTATGCGTGCCATGATCTAAAGCCTGGGATCCTCATTAAGTCCCCAAAAGAAAAAGGATGGGTGAGGCAGCAGGGAATTTACCTGTTCCCCTGTGGCCTTATTATTACCCAGTGGCCCCAAAACTTGGTTCCAGATTCCCTGGCCCACATCCCATTGGGATTGTCAGACTCAGGACAGTTGGGGTGGGGACGAAAGCTTGAGCTGATTCTGTAAATCAGAGGACTGGACAAGAAGGGCGGGTAGCAGGGGGCAGCTGCTGCCATAGGTGCTTCCCTTTTACCACAGGCGCAGGTCTGCTCACCTGGCCTCTCACCCTGGCCTCCCCAGCCTTCTCCCACAAAGAGAAGAAGGAAGCTTCCAGTTAGACAGAACTGAGGACTGGGCTGGCCTGATCCTGGACCTGGGTGAGGTAGGCTGACCCCCCTCAGGGCTGAGGGCAGGGGCCGTGATTCACGAATAGCACAGGTTGATCCCTCCTATAACTGTAATTTGAGGAACTACAGAGACTAGGAATAAATAATCAGACCTGGGTTCTGAATAGTCAGGGGTAGCAATCCAGAACTTCCGTGCCAGAGTCTTTTTTTTTTTTTACATTTTTATTGATTCATAATCATTTTACAGTGTTGTGTCAAATTCCAGTGTTCAGTACAATTTTTCAGTCATACATGGACATATACACACTCATTGTCACATTTTTTTCTCTGTGATTTATCATAACATTTTGTGTATATTTCCCTGTGCTATACAGTGTAATCTTGTTTATCTGTTCTACAATTTTGAAATCCCACGTGCCAGAGTCTTTATCAGTAGTAGGTGGACTCTCTGCAGATCAGACTTTCTTCCTCATTACACTACGTGCTCCGGTACTGCCACTCCCTTCCATTTCCCCCAGGAAGACTTCTCTGAAACGCACATTTATTTTACAGTCTGAGGAGGGCATATCTGCTTGGGTTGTGGTAGGTTAAAAAAATTCCTAAGTCAGAAAAATTATTTAATTTTCCCACCCCTCCATCCCTTTCTTTCCTCCTCTTTCTTCCTTCCATTCTTTCTAAGCATTGATTGTCCCAAACTGGCTTTTATTTTGAGTCCTCAAGGATTTTTCTGAGCAAGGAGCTGAAACAAATTAGAAATCAAGAATGAGAGAGTATGGGGACTGTCAGAAAGCCCTTGGAATTTGAAGTTAAAAACATCTGAATGCAAGTCCTCAACAGGCTGTTTACAGAGGGACCTAGAGCATGACCTGCTTTAAGCCTCTGTTTCCTCATCTGTAAAGTGACTTTAATAATAACAGCCACCTCAGAGGGTAGCAGAAAGGATGAAGTGCTATCACACAGGTAAAAGTGCTCTAAGGGCTTACACAACAGCTTACATTTATTGAGGACCCACAGTGTGCCTGGAAGGATTCTAAGAGCCTCATGTGCATTCTCTCATTTCAACCTTACCACCCTATCAGGTGGGAACTGTCATAATCCCCATTTCACAGACGAAGAAATGGGTTGATTTGCCCAAGGTCATACAACCAGGAAATGAAGTCAGGATTTGAACCCAATTAGTCTGGATCTTTGGTGCCCATGCTTTAAAATATACTTCTCTACAGTCACTTAACCTAAGCTGGTTTCATTTGTTAAACAGGATAACTGTACGTTCCCTTTACAGTTGTTATAAGGGTGTAAAATACTGCCTGACATATAGCAACACTGTTATTATTGTAAATAGGACTTGCCCAAGGTCTAACAGTAAGGAAAGAGGTCATTGGACCCACAAGACTTCAGAGCTCAGAGGGGAGGGTATAGCTTGGTGGCAGAGTGCGTGCTTAGCATGCACGTGGTCCTGGGTTCAATCCCCAGTACCTCTGTTAACATAAGTAGATAAATTAATCTAATTACCTCCCCACCCCCTCCAAAAAAAGACTCCAGAGCTCAAGATCTTAACTATTTTTATTGTTCATTTTCTAAAAAATAAAATACCCACCAAGAGAGCAAAATGTAATCATCTCTCTCTTTACACCTCCCCCCAAAGAGACATAATAAATCCTTCATGGCATTGTCCCAAGAACATCATGCTCTGTGTCCTGCTGATCCCCACCAGGCTGGCCACTGGCAGGACCCGCGGGATAGGGCTGCTCATCCACCAAGATACATTAGCGGTGGGATGGAGGGTACTGTATCCACAGACAAGCTTTTCATGTGCAAAGATGGTGCCGGTGCCGATGGCCCTTTCTAGCTGGTACCACTGTGTTGACCAAAATAGGCTTTACTAACTCAGGCACAAATGGGGATACAAGATAAATGTGCTTTCATCTAGAATAAAATCCTCTATTTGGATTGGAGGCCTTGTTCCTTGCCTCCAAGATTCATAAGCTCCTTCTGTCCATGTAATATTTGGTCAGTGCTTCCTAACATCTAGCTTCCACCCCTCTTGCTGCACTTGGTCCTTTCTCTGTCTCTAAGGAATGAGAGGCACGCTAGGGCTGTTAACTGGTCAGACCTCCATAGTAAGAGTTTCCGTTCCCTTATTCAGCCCCCGAAGCTGGGTGGATGGAGCTGTCCAAGGAGCCTTGAGCTCAGGAGTGATGGCAACACTGGCACTGAGCAGGGCACACACCCTGGCCTGTGCATTCCTGGGAGGTAGTGCCCCAGTCTGTGGCTCCTCCAGAATTCAACAGGCCCTAGAAGGGGAGGGCAGGAAAGAGGCCTGAGGCCCGACCCCCACATCCCTGCATTTTCTGAAGTTTCTCTTTGAACACGTTCCTTTATTTATTGGGCCTCATTTAACCTCAGCCATGTCCTCCTGGGATCATTTATTTGGTAACTGTCACTCAGCCTGCTCTGGCATTAACCTCATAATCCTATTGATTTCCTCCAAGCTAGTTGGGGGTTTTCTCAACTTCTTCCTGGGCCGGTAGGGGCTGATTCCAGTTTTGGTCATTACAGAGGAAGAGGCCCCAGACGGGTAAGGGCCTGCCTGGAGGACCTTCTGGGGGTTCCTTGAACCCACCTTGGCCGTTCCCAGGACGCGAGACACAGATTGGTGAAGCCTTGGTTGCTCAAGTGTGAGGTAAGGCAGCCAAGCGCCCACCGCCACCACCACCAGGAGCTCCGTGAGTGGCTACTGAGGCTGTCTTTCAGTTCAAAGGACCTGTGCTTCACCAATCACAGCTTTCCTTGGCCCGGAACCCCGCCCCCCTCCTCCATCTTGGATTCAGGACGGGTAAGGGGCCCAATCACCGCAGGGGAAGCGGTGGAGGGTGGGACGGAGCCTGCAGTTCGCGCCCACGTGGCCGCGGGCCTGCGCCTTCCCGCCACCTGCGGCCGGAGCCTGGCCCCTGTCGAGCTGCAGCTGCGGCTCCCAGACACCACCCCTGCCCGTCGCCAGGGGATTAGTGTCCGTCTGTCTTTTGGGACAGCCTCAGTGGGGGTTGTCCTGGCCCCGACCGGGGCCTCCCCTTCGCCCTTCCCCAGGACCACCTCTCTCACAGTCCAGCTTGGGCAAGGCGGATTGTGTTGGGGGGTCCAAGAGCCTGGGGTGCTGATCTCTCCCAGAGCTGAGGTGTGGGGTGACGAGAGTCCCCCTCCCCACCAAGCCTGAGCCACATGTGCTGGGAAGTTCATTTCCCCTTGTTTTGCAGAACGGGCTCAGGGATTGACCCCAGGAGTGACCCCAGTGTCAGGAGGCATTAATGATCTCCATACGGGCAATAAACAGGCAGACCGGCTGGCTTGGAGTGGAGGTGCCCTGGAATGGGGCTGCCTTATTAGCCTCACATTCGCTCAAGGGTAGAGGCTTAATTAGTGAGGGCTCCCTCATCCGTCTCCCCTCCCCCAAACATCCTTGACCCCATGGGAACACGGTTGGAGACACTAGAGACCTCTGGCTAGTTCCTCTGCTCCTTGTAGGCCTCCTCAAGATGCAGCCCCTTCAGGTGTCAGCTCAGCCATTTGTCCATCTCTGGCAGGACTTCTAGCTTGGTCCTGACAAAGTCTCTCTTTTTTTTAAAAGCCTCCAGAGGCCAAAACCACACATTCTGAGTCACCTCACTTTTTTGGTCTACAAGAACTCAGGAACAAGAAGACCTTCCTCTTTAAGTTAAATCTCTCCAAGCCCTATTTCCCCAAAGAGCAGAGGGAGTAAGTAGGTGGTTCCCAGCCTTTATGGGGGGAGGAGGGGCAGTCTTTAGCAACTACCTAGACTATTTAAAACACAATCTAATTTATCACATCTCTCTCCAAATTCATTTCCACGGGTTGGTTACTTGTTCTAGGTGTGTGACCTAACCTCCCAGTCTAGCGGGAGAGACAAACTTGTACACAAATACAGTCATAAAACGGGCTCAGGGCTATAATCTATTTCCATATTGAGGGTGATGAGAGTATAAATGAAGGAGTCACCAACTCATCCTTTCTTGTTCCATAAGGTTCCATATGAGTCTGTCTTAGAAAGATGAACATGTATGGGATCCTGAGAGGCAGAGGAAGTGAAAAGGGAATCCCACAAGACGGGAAGAACATGGATGAAGGCACAGAGGGCACGTCTCAGAAGCAGTGGGGATGCAACAGAGGAAGATGAAGCTTTGTGGAAGGGCCTCATAAACCCCGTTACTAACTTTATCTAGGCAGCCATTGCAGGACACTGAGCTCCATAGAGACAGCACCAGGGCGAGTGAGAGCCTGACGGGCACTGGGCGACTCAGGCTCCCTGAAGAAAAATAGTTAAACAAGGGCAAAGGAGATCCTAAGACGCTGAGAGGCAGACTGTCATCATATGCATTCTTTGTGCAAACTTGTCGGGAGAAGCATGAGAAGAAGCACCCAGATGCTTCAGTCAGCATCTTACAGTTTTCTCCAGACGTGCTCGGAGAGATGGAAGACCATGTCTGATAAGGAGGGAGGAAAATTTGAAGACATGGCAAAGGCAGACAAGACCCATTGAGAAAGAGACATGAAACCCTGTATCTCTCCTAAAGGGGGAGCAAATAAGAAGTTCAAGGATCCCATTGCATCTTTTTCTTATTTTGTTCTGAGTATCACCCAGAAATCAAAGGAGAAGAAGATCTGAGCCTATCCATCAATGATGTTGCAAAGAGACTGGGAGCGATGGGGGCTAACACTGCAGCAGATGGCGAGCAGCCTGATGAGCGGCAGGCAGAAGGGAAAATATGGAAAGGGTATTGCTGTCTGCTGAGCTGAAGGAAAGCTGATGTAGCAAAAAAGAGAGTCATCAAGGCTGAAAAAAGTGAGAAAAAGAAGGAAGATGAGGAGGATGAAAAGGGGGAGGAGGAGAAAGATGGAGAAGATGATGAATAAGATGGTTCCATGGAAGTTCTTTTCTTGGCTATAAAACATTTAAGCCCCCCCCCCCCGGACACAGTTCACTCCTTCTTTTTTTTAAGGTTTTGTTTTGTTTTTAGGGGGAGGTAATGAGGTTTATGTATTTATTTTAATAGAGGTACTGGGGATTGAACCCAGGACCTCCTGCATGCTAAGCATGCACTCTACCACTGAGCTATACCCCTCCCCCCACAGTTCACTCCTTTTAAAGAAGAAATTGGAATGTAAGGCTGTGTAAGATTGTTTTTTAAACTGTATAATGTTCTTTTTTTGTACAGTTGCACTGCTGAGTGTGTCTTTAGCTAGCCCTGTCCCGGTGATGTTTTCAGTGGCTGTGAACCTCGCGGGATACAGTGTGGGGCTCGTAAGTTGGCATGGAAATATAAAGTAGGTTCTTGTTGGTGTACAACACAAATTCGTTTTTATGGGGATGGTAGTTTTGTCCTCTGCAGTTGTCTCTGATGCAGCTTATATGAAATACTTGTTGTTCTGTTACCTGAATACCATGCTGTAGTTGAAAAAAAAAAGTTGCAGCTAATTTGTTGACAATCTGAATGCTTGCAAGTAAATATAATTTTAAAAAATACGTATTGTGATGTTAAAATAAATAAATAAGTAAGTAAGTAAGTAAAAATGCGCGCTGTTGCCCTTTTTATAAGCCTGAAACGTTTCCTACTGAAAGGAAGCTCGGCTTCCGTTTCACCATCTTGGATCGCAGGAATTACTACTGTGGTTATCTTTTCAGTATAGTCAGCTGATGAAAAGCTTTTTGTCTACACACCCTGCATATGATGAGGGTAATAAAAATTGGATTGAGTCAAAGATCAAAACAACCCCCCCCAAGAAAAATAGAAACAAAAACAACAACAAAAAACTTCTAAGGGCAATGGGAAGCCACGAAGTGTTTATAGCAGGGGAGAAGGCTGGACTGATCAGATCTGTGTTTTAGAAGATGATTCCTGGCAGGATGGGAAGACTTTCGGGTGAGGACTGGTAGCAAGGAGACCAGCTATGAAAGCAGGGAAATTATTAGAAGGATATTTAGGAGAAGTGGAGTAAAAAAGGTGGGAGTTTAGCATGTCCCTGGGCAGGAATATGATGTAAATATTTGTGATTTTGCATCACCACCCCTGCCCCAAGTCCACTCCCCTTTTTCAGACTCAGAGCCCCAATTTCTTTTTAGGGGAAAGAATCATTCCCATTGGGTAAAGTTTGGTGGGACTGTCAGTGAAGGAGCTCTGTGCACCCCCAGCCAAGACTAATTAGATGCTCCCCTCCTAGGATTCTAACCCAAGCATAACGACAGAAAAAATGGAGGCACAGGAGTTGAATCATCCTCTTTGGGCCTCAACTTCCTAACCCGTACAGTTCATTTAAGATCCAACACACCCTACATGGCAGGTAACATTCTTATTCTACATTTTTCGGTCTTCACGCCCCGAAGGAGCTGTTCACCTGTACCCACCGTTCAGCTGCCCAGAGCTGCTCTGGCCCCCACCATTTCTGAGCCTGGATTTTCAGCCTTCCCTTCAAGTTGGTGAGTTGCTCCATCCTTCCAGTAAGTCCCCTCTCTGCTTAAGCCGAGAGTGTCAAGGAGGAGAATGTACATGATTGTGGCAGGGGGGTGGGGGGCATGGAGGTCACTGGGGGCGTTAGAAAGAGCAGACTGAGCGCAGGGGACAGAAGAGTCTCTCTCCCTCCCTCCCAGCCTGGTGGCCGCTGTGAACTGGGAGGGGCTGCCAAATGACAGACGCCCTAATTTCCTGGGGCATCTGGACCGAGTAATAGTGCTTGCCTCCTCTATCATCATTTTTTGTCGTGAACATTGACAAAAGTTTGCCAGCAAGTCCCTACACACCGCTGGAGCCATGGCCCACTCCAAGGGCCTGTCCTGGGGAGCTCTGTCTGAGACGCACCTGGAAGCCTGGGGCCCAGCAGAGAGGCTGAAGACAGCCCTGCTGTGGTCCAGGATCCCTGCCGTGGACTCCCCACCTCAGCCCACCCTCCCACCCCGCCGTCCAGACTCATGCAACTCCTCGTTGGACATTAAAGCCCTCCAGGATTAACAGCAAACCCCCTTCCACCCCAGTCCCACTTCTCAGAAAGCAGACTCCCCTGAACACAGCTCTCTCACGACGGCCTGCAGGCCCATTTCTGCACCTGTGTATGCACGACACCTGTGATTTCCTGCCTACACGCACATGTCACAGTTTCTGAAGCATCTTCACACACTTGAGCTCACAACAGCCCCAAGGAGTAGGGAAGGATGCGGGTGCCCATTTTACACATAAGGAAACTGAGGCTTGGGGAAGTGAAGGGACTTTCCCAAGGTCACACAGCTAGGAAGTGGCCTCTGCAGGCTTCTGGGGTCTGATGGCTTCTAGAAGCCAGGCCCCAGAATCGGGAAGCTTAATGCAGTTGTCACCTCTTTGCCAGCACAGGGCAGCCTGTTGACTCCATGCAATTTGGCCCAGAGGTATTTGGTGGGGGGAAGTGTCACAGGTGCAGTGGTTGAGAGCTTGGCCTCTGGGGTCCATGTGGCTTGGGTATTGCCCTGGGCAACTCAGCCTCTCTGGGCCTCAGTTTCCTCATCTGTAAAATGAGCAAAATAATACCCATTTACATCATCAGGTGATTAAATACTAGGGAAGCGTTTAGAACGCTGAGAAGCAAATAGATTTACTTGAAAGAAAATCAGTGAACCCAGTGATTTAAGCAAGATTGCAATTGGTTGAAAAGAACTAGACCCAGTCACTCATTGTCCGTGGTGCTGCTGCAGCTTTAGAGTGAAATATCCACCTTCCCATCCAGCAGGCTGCAAAGGAAACGAGAGATGACCACAGTCAGCATTTGCCATATTCCCTTGCTTCTTTTTTTCTTTACATACATTTTTAAAATTTATTAAATTTTAATAAAACAGACCTGGAAAACAAAAGCTAGTCATCAGCTTTTCAGATGAAGTTCATTTAGATGAACCGCTGAGCACCTTTTGTGCATATGTAAGCACTGGTGTCCAGTTTTTACCATTTTTCAGGGTTTTTTCTTCCTAATATTTACTCAGTTACTTATGCTCTTGACTACTTGTAAGAGCAAAGAGTTGGAACAACAGAAATGTTACTTAATTGGGTTATGGCCACTTACCAAATTGTATGTATGGTGTGATCCACGTTATGCAAAAACTTAGTGATAGCTCTGTGGGGACCCACGGCAAGGTGTGACCGACCGGCAGCTGTCTCAGGGAGGGTAGGAGTGTGGGTGATCCTTGTTCTTCTGTGGCTGGTGTTTTTCTTTGGCTCGTCTGTAAATTTTTCTATAATGAGTATGCATTGCTGTTTATTAAGAGAAATAGAAATAAAATCAATAATAAACAATAACTAACCTTAAACACTTACCATATGCCAGTGTATTAAATGCTTGGTAGAAATTCCCTTACTGACTACTACAACATAATGTAGACACTTTAAAAATCTTTCTTTCTCTCTCTCTCTTTCTTTCTCTTTCTTTCTCTCTCTCTCTTTCTTTCTTTCTTTCTCTTTCTTTCTTTCTTTTTCTGTCTTTCTTTCTGATTTTCTTTTTTTAATTTACTTTTTAAAATAAAATTTTTATTTCAGAATAGATTTACAGAAAAGTTGCAAAGATGGTGCATAGATTCCCCACATGGCTCACACCCAGTTTCCCCTACTGTTAACATCTTATGTCACGTTAATATAGTGTATTTGTCGCAACTAATGGACCAATATTGATGCAATACTGTTCACTAAATAAAGTCCATCCGTGCTTTATTCGGATTTCCTTAGTTTTCACCGAATGTCCTTTTTCTGTTCCAGGAGCTCATCCAGGATATCACATTACACTTAGGCATTCTGTCTCCTCAGGCTCCTCTTGGCTGTGACAGGTTCTCCAGCTTTCCTTGTTTTTAATGAACTTGTCGGCTTTACAGAGTGCTGGTCGGGTGTGTGTAGACTTGCCCCCTTGACTTGGGTTTGTCTCGTGTTTTGCTCACAATTAGACTGGGGTTATGGGTTTGGAGGAGGAAGGCCTCAGAGGTGAAGCGCCCTTCATCAAGTCCTAGCAAATGTACGTGTTATCAAGGTGACTTGTCACTCATGGTACTGACCTTGATCACTTGACTGAGGTCGGATCTGCCAGGTTTCTAACGGAAAGTTCTCCGCCCCACCGCCCGGCACCGCGGGTGTCGGGAGGACGTCCCTGCGCACAGCCCACACTTCACGAGTGGGGAGATCTGCTCCCCTCCCCGAGGGAGGAGTATTTACATTAATTATTGAAATTCTTCACAGTAGATTTATATCTTCTCCTCAATGTATTTATTTTTCAATCACTTATTTACAGCAGCATAGCCTCGTGGATAGTCATTTTATACTTTGAGGTTATAATCCAGTACTAGGTCATTTATTTTGTCACTCAAGTTCTTGCAGTTTTGGCCCCGGGTGCTCTTCCAGCTGGCTGCTGTGTCTCTTTGACACCCATCGTTTTTATCCACCTTTCACAGGTGAAGACAAATAAAACTGAGAGGTGATGAATCACAGCCCAAGTGTCACACTGCTGGTAAATAGGGATGTTGTTCTAACTTCTGCGCAGCAGGTATGACCACTAGACACCATTGTCTCCTCCAAACACACACACACACACACACACACACACACTTGCTTTTAGGAATTTAGGAGTTTGTATGAATGTGGCCCTGCTTACAAAACTTTTCTAATTTCTTTCAGTCCATACTCTTTGGCCAGGGTCTCCTTTTCATGCCTCAGTGTGTGTATAAACATCTAGTTTGTTCCCACAAATCCTTCTTGTTATATATTAATTTCGTTTCAATAAATAAATGTTTTCTTGTTGGACATTTCAGTTATTCCATATTTTTTGCTAATACGCATAACAGAGAGAAGAAATAATTAGCTCAAAAGAATTGGAAATTAAAAAGTAGATTTAAAACACCTTGAAAAGATGGACAGAAGAGCTTAAAAACATCTAAAGGTTGCAAAACCACTTCACAAGCACCTAAAAATACGAATACTTTCAAAACAGCAGCTGTGGATATGTGTCCATCATTTCTAAGACCCTGCTGCTGATCAGCACAGAGATTCAGTGAGCAAGTCAGAAGCAGAGTCAGGCGGAGCTAGAAGCCGCGTGTCTCCCTCTAAACTCAGTGCTCCTCCCTGTTCCCCTGCTGCAGCTGCCTCTGCCCTGAGAGATCCCGCCCCGAGACCTTGCCTGTCTCTTGCTGTGCGTGGGGTGGCGCCTGGGCACCTCTTCAGAAAGTTGTCTCCTTGCTCTGCCAACAAAAGAGGAAGTGGCTGCGGGCTGAGGGGTCCCAAGCCTCTCCCCGCTGACAGCGGTGTGAAGGCCAGGACCAAAGTAGGTAGGAGGGAAAACCAGATGCCAGGGCTGACACCCTGGGGGCCACACGTGCAGCACCAGAGATCCTAGACCAAGGTCCCTCAACTCCGGCACTATCGACACTTGGGGCCAAATAACCCTTTGTGGTGAGGGCTGCCCTGTGACTGTGGGATGTTTGGCAGCATCCGTGGCCTCTACCCACTGGATGCCTGTAGCCTCCCCACTCCAGGTTATGGAAACTAAAAACGTCTCCAAACATTGCCAAATGTCCCTTGGGAGCCAAAAATCACCCCCATTTAGGCCAACAGTGGCCTAAACAAACACCCACTGGTTTTTCAGAACAGTGTCTGCCTCGACTGCCTTCTTTCCCAGAAAAATAATTTGTTCAATATGTAACCAACTGTGCCTTGATTTGTATACTTTTAAAGATCTTTTCACATCGATCAATTTATAAATTTTTTTTTAAACAAGCACTATGTCCTGACTTGGGTTTTAAAATATGGTCTCCGTGGTGTGTTCTCAAAGAGAGGACAGTCATCATCTTCTAGCTAAAACCTGAACTCTTGTCCTTGGCCCAAAGGACTGGCATCTTGGGGAAGAACCCAGCCAGCTTTGGGAAGGGGTCTAGCTGCTGCCCCTGAGGTGCTGGGTGATCTCTGGCTGTGACACGGACCCTTTCTGAATGCTGTGTCCCCACCGCCACCACACAGCCTCCTGACTAGCAGGGCTTTGTCCCTGAAAGCAAGATGGTGGCCAGCAGAGCCGCAAGTGCCCACAGCCAAGGTGACCACGAATCCGCATGGCCTGAGTAAGCACAGGACAGAATTCCCCCCCACCCCCGCATACCCACCTTCATACCACACGCGGAGTGGGCGGTACGTTTCCTAGGTTAGCACTGAGTCCTCAGGCCAGAGGAGCAGAAACAGTCTCTAATCAAAGAACCAGTATGTTTGGTCCACATTGCAGAACCTCTCAATAGAACCTTGGCCCTTCTGGAAGATGGGGGGGTTGGGGAGGGGGTCTGTCTTCTGTTTTTCCCAGGATGCACCGGAAGTTCAGGAGCTTCTGCTGGGGGGAGGGAGTGAACTAGACAGGGGGCACTTCCGGCAGACAGACAAGGCTCTGGAGATGGACGGAGAGGAGGAGTTGGTGGACTCTCATCGGCCAGAGGCGGGGTGGACGGGTGACCCTTCACACTCCCGTCTTAATTCAAAGTCCTCTGATTCGGCTTTTGTATGGCATTCCCACCATCTCTGCCTGAAACGGAGATCTGGTCAAGCGCTTTCTCTAAACCTAAGCTGATCTGAAGATTTACCTGCGGCTCTTGTTAAAAGTGAAGATTGCTGGGCCCTTTCAGCGATTCTGACTCAGTAGGTCAGGGTCGGAGCCCAGATGTTTTTAGTGCTTGTAACAAGCACCTCGGGTGAGTTGAGCAACACTGAGGAGGCGGATTCGTATTCTTTGCCCTTGGTATGTTCTTTTCATCTAGCGCATCTCCCTTGGAGAACTTGACAAGCTCTGTTACAGCCCCGGGCCTCCTGAGGGTGAAACTTGCCTTATCCATCTGCAGGATCAACCAGATGCCTGCACTGATTGATGTTCAATACCTTTCTGTGGACTAAGTAACTTCTCCGATAGTCCTCTCCACATGCTAGTCGTATATCCCGTTTTTGTTGGAGTAGAGGATGCGGTATTTAGAATTCAAAGCCTTACAGAATTTTCTTTTTAATCAACTTTATTGAGATACAGTTTACATACAATAAACTGTACCCATTTAAACTATCAATTGGATGAGTTCTGCCAAGTGTATGTTACATCGGCATAACCACAACCACAGGATACAGAATATGTCCACCTTCCCCTGGAGTCCTCTCCTGTCTCTTGCAGTCACTCACCCCCTCGGCCCCAGCTCCAGGCAACTTCAGCTCTTCGTCCTGCCACTCTAGATTACCTTGAGTTCTCTATAATTACATGTGAACAGAATCATACAGTATGTATGCTTTTGTGTCTGGCTTCTTTCATCCAGCATCGTGATTTTGAGATTCATTCACATCGGTGGGTAAATCGGTCCTTTTTATTGTTGACTAATATTCCATTATATGGATATCACCACAATTTGTTTATTCAGTCACCTGTTGATGGACTTTTAGATTGTTTCCAGATTTGGATAATGTAAATAAAGTCTCTATAAAAATCCATGGAAACGTCTCTGTGTGGACATATTGTTTTCATTTCTTATGGAATTTTCTAGGACTGGGGTAGAGGTAGCCAGGAGTAGGGACATCAGAAAAAGCCCTCCCTCATCTAGTCAGTCCATAAACATTTATTAGGATGGTAATGTGCCAAGCCTGCACTCCAAGCTAAGAAAGCCAGGACAAAGAGGGCTCTCATGACCTTTCAGTGTGGTCAGTGTCATGGCAGGAGGGCCCTCTGCGGAAGGGGCCAGCCCAGCCAAGGAGGCCAAGAAGGCCTCAAAAAATCCTCAGACCACATTCCACCCAAAAGGCTTCATTTGGAATGCAGGTGTGTGAGGGAAAGTTTTTAATGGCTCAGAAGGAAAGACTTTTTAACCAAATTATCATATTTTTTTTCCACTTAACACCAAGGTAAATTTCCCTAAGAGATGGGAGTTTCCACTGGGAGGAGAGAGAAATGTGGACAGACCCTTCCAGGGAAAGGGAGCCAGAAAGAAAAGTATATTAGTACATCACAAACTTAGGAGCTTAAAGGAAAGACGTTGATTCTCTCGTGGTTCTGCAGACCCGAGTTTGGAATCTCGGTGTTGGTGGAGCCACATTCCCTCTCAAGGGAGAATCCTTTGGTCTTCCCTACAGCTTCTGGTGGCTCCAGGAACTACTGTGAGTTTGAAAAACTCTGGCCCAGACACTAGTAATAAAAATATTATTGAGTTTCCTGTGTGCCAAGATCTGTCCTAAACACTGGACATAAATTACCCCATTGAATCCTCTTGGCAGCTCTAAGGCAGGGAAGATCATTAGCTGCAATTTGACTAAGGAGGAATCCACACGTGGTACCAGGCACTTCCTTACCACGTCTGTGGTTGAATAGCCTACAAATGAGCAGTCCAGCCCCAAAGCCACTGCAGCTTTGCACCTGCAGCACGTGTTGGGAAGTGTATGTCAGTGCAGGCTCTGCCCCTAAGGTTCTGGATGTTTTGAATATATTTCTCCTTTCAGGGCATGGGGGAGTTGGGGTAGGTAGGTAAGGAGTGGGAGGGACCTCTCAGAGACCTTGGGAAGGGGGCAGCTGGGGAAGAGGGCAGAGGTGGTGGGTGAGTCTGCTGCCGGCTAGCTCTGCCGCGAGTCCTTTTAATCCTTGAGCCTGGGGGCCACCACTGAGGCAGAAGGATCAGGCAGAAACCAACACAGAAGCTCGGGAATAGAAGTTGAGGCAGCATGTCGGTTTTGAAACATGCATCTCAAGAATAGGGCAGGAGGCCCACCATCCAAGGAGCGGCCAGAATGAGGGTGCTCAGGGTGAGGCTGGCCTGCAGCTGGGGGCGGCCTTGGAAGTCCCACCCATCTGGAGAAGAGGTTTGCCCTACCTGGGAGCTGGGCTGGGCCAGGCACCCACCTTCTTGGCCTGATATCTTGGAATGGACTGTGGAAAGTGAAATTCTGACAGCACCACAAACGACCAGCTAAGAGGCAAAGGGGAGGCAGTGGACAGAGTGGTCCTCTCCCAGTTTGGCCAGTCCTCCTTCCTCCCACTTGAAGGATTTATTCTCTTCTCCCCAGTTTTCCTTAGTTAATCAATCTGCTCTCTTTGGGTAATCAGTTTTGAAACCTACCCATTACCCAAATCAGCCCAAGAAAATCTGAGTGAGTGACTAGCCAAGCAGAAAAGCAGTCAGCACAGATTCATTAAGAGGCGTATTAATGTAAGAGCCGATCTTTATTGATCACTTAGGTGCTAGGTAGCTAAGTGTTTCTGTACATTACCTTTTTAACCCACAGTTACCCTGTGAGGTAAGATTATTAGCTCTATTTCATAGAAACTGGGGCTCAAACAGGTTAAGGTCTATCTGACTCCAAAGGTTTTGCTCTTTTTTTTGATCAGTGCAGAGGTGATCAGGATTACTTAAAAAAATTTATTTTTAATGGCAGTACTGGGGATTGAACCCAGGATCTTATGCATTCTAAGCACATGCTCTACCACTGAGCTATACCCTGCTTCCCCACAAAGCATTGCTTTTATCCCCATACATCAATGGTTCTCAAAATGTGGTCCCTGGACCAGTGACCTCAGCATCACCTTACCAGAAATGCAAGTGCTGTGGCCCCACCCAGAATCTGAACCTCTCTGGGCAGAGCCCAGTGCTCACCTTCCAGGTGATTCTCATATACTCTCAGGTTTGGAAACCACTGCCCTGCATTATCCTATCCCCTCAAAGATACAGGCAGGCCAAAGTAATCTCATTTTCTTTTATAATAGGATGTTCAGACTGGCAGGTGGAGGAAATAGCCTCTCTTTGAAGAGAGGGAAAAGCCTTTGATCTAGTTCTCATGAAATCTTTGAGGACACTGTGGGAAAATGCGGAGAAGACCAGGCAGGAAAGAGGCCGCATTGGGAGTCACAAGGTGTCATATTCCCAGAGGCACAAGTACAACTGATGGCAGCTGGACAGTCATACCCCAAAAGTGTTAGTTAACAGGTCAGTACACATCTGGCAGGAGGTCTCTACTGAGGAGCCACAGGATTCTGCCCAGTTTGACTTTTTAATCAATGATACAGAAGATGGCACAGCATCAGCTCACTAGATATCAGGAAGCTGGGGCAGATGGCAAATATACTGGGTAACAGACTGAGGACCAAACATGATTTTGCACTTGGGTAGTTAACAGCCTACACAACTGTACATGGCGATGATATGCTGGATTTTATATATATGTCTCTTTCTGGTTGGCACACTGGCTGAATTTCAGCCCCTGTTTAGTCCCTCAAAGTGTGCCACTTAACTCCGCCCAGAACAAGAGAAGCCTTTTTAAAGTTCATGTTGAAGGTATTTTATGAGTTTACAGCAGAGCTGGCCCATCACTTTTTTCTACTGGGGTAAAAAATATGTACAACATAAAATTTGCCATTTTAATAATTTTAAAATGTTACATTTTGGTACTAGATGTAACATAAGATTTACCATTTTAATCATTTTTAAGTGTACAGTTCAGTGGCATTAAATATGTTCACATTGTTGTGGATCCATCAGCAATATCCATTTCCAAAATATTTTCATCACTTTAAACAGAAACTCTGTCCCGTTTGGGCAATAACTCCTCATTCTCCCCTCCCTCCAGGTGCTGGTAACCACTAACTGACTTTGTCTGCATAAATTTGCCTATGTTAAATATTCCATGTAAGTGGAATCACACAATATTTGTCCTTTGTGTCTAGCTTATTTCACTCAGTATAGTGCCTTCAAGTTTTATCCATGCTGCAGCAAGTGTCAAAACTTCATTCCTTTTATGGCTGCATCATATTCTATTTATGTATATAAATATTGGAGATATTTCAGGTTTGGTTTCAGACCACCACAATAAAGCAAACATCACAATAAAGTAAGTCACATGAATTTTTTGGTTTCCTAGTGCATAGAAAAGTTACGTTCACACTATACTGTGGTCTATTCAATGTGCAATAGCATTATGGCTGAAAAAAACAATGCACATAACTTAATTAAAAATAGTTTATTGCCCCCAAATGCTAACCATTCTCAGAGCCTGTGGAGAGTCATCATCTTTGTGTAATAGTAACATCAAAAACCACTGATCACAGATCACCATAACAAACATAATAATAATGAAGAAGTTTGAAATATTGCGAGAATTACCAAACTGTGACACAGAGACATGAAGTGAGCAAATGCAGATGGAAAAATGGTGCTGAGAGACTTGCTTGATGCAGGGTTGCCACCAACCCTCGGTTGCAAGAAACACACCTCCAAAGTACAGAAAAGTGAAACACAATACAACAAAGTACATCAGTACCGCACTTGATCCACTCATCTCTTGATGGGCACATGGGTTGTACCTACCTTTCAACTATTGTGAATAATGCTGCAAAAAACATTGGTCTGCAAGTGTCTATTTGAGTCCCTGTTTTCAGTTCTTAAGGGTATATACCTAGGAGCGGATTTGCTCCGTCGTATGTTATTCTGTGTTAAGCTTCTTGAGGAACTGCCAAACTGTTTTCCATAGTGACTATACCATGTCAGATTCCCAACAAGAGTTCCAATTTCTCCACATCCTTGCCAATACTTGTTTTTTATTTTAATTAAAAAAAATTCTATTAAAAAAAATTCTAGCCATCCTAGTGGTGTGAAGCGGTATCTAATTGTGGTCATGATTAGCCTTTCCTCAATGACTAGTAATGTTGAACATCTTTTTAATGTGCTTATTGACTATTTGTATATCTTCTTTGGAGAAATGTCTGTTCAAGATCCTTTGACCATTTTTTAATGGAGGTGTTTTGTCTCGTTGCTGTTGAGTTGTAAGGGTTCTGGATACTAACCCCTTATCAGATACAGGATTTGCAAATATTTTCCCATTCTGTTTGCTGCTTTTTCACTCTCCTGATAGTGTCTTTCAATGCACAAAGTTATTTAATTTTGTGAAGTCCAATTTATTTATTTATTTTTGTCACTTGTGCTTTTGGTGTCATATTTAAGAAATCACTACCAATCCTAAAGTGATGAAGATTTTCCCCCTGTGAGTTCTTCTAAGAGTTTTATAGTTTTAGCTCTAAAATTTAGGTCTTTGATTGATCTTTGAGTTTGTATATGATATAGGGTCTAACTTCATTCTTTTTCATGTGGGTATCCACTTTTTCCAGCACCATTTTTTGTAAAGACTGTCTTTTTCTCTCACTGAATGGTCTTGGCACCTCTGTGGAAAGTCAATTGACCATAAATGTGAGGGTTTATTTCTCAGCTCTCAGTCTGTTCCTTTAGTCTATATCTCTGTTCTAACGTCAACACCACACTGTTTTGATTACTATAAATTTGTACTCTGTTTTGAAATTGGGAAGCATGAGCCCTCCAACTTTGTCCTTCTTTTTAAGATTGTTTTTGGCTATTTAGGTTTCCTTGATATTCTATACAAATTTTACGATAGGTTTTTCCATTTTTGGAAAAAAAAAACCACCAAAATACTGTTGACCTGTCACTTTTGATTTAAAAAAATCAGTGTCACCTGTCCATGGTGGAGAGGGAATCTGCATGGAATTAATTTGAGCCAATACTGCTCTATGGTCACCAAAGAGCAAGTGCTGTTGAGCTCTATTTAAACAGTGCAGGAGGAGGGAGGACCCTGTCTCCTGGTCTCTACCCACTGAGGCTCACATTTGTCAAGAGGGCTCTTGAGATCACAGATACCGTCTCCAGGGAGAGGATAATATATTAGTGAATAAACCTCAGTTGAGAAAATTTGGGAGATGACTGCATGGAGCTAGAGGAAGGGGGTACATAGTAACTTTCAAATCTTTGGATGGCCACACCCTCTACCCAATCTTTCTCTCTCCTCTTCCACTTATAAAACAAGTTTCCCCTACAGATGAGTGAAGACAAATAAATGATTAGGAGTCAGCCCAAACTGCCCTGTTTCTAACCATTGGGGAAGTTTTCATCCTTAGATCAGATCAAATCTATAAAAAGCTGCCTGTCTTGGGACATGGTAAGTTCCCTGCCATGGACATTGTCCAAACAGGGGCCAGATGTTGGATTACTGGTTCAGCACGGCAACAGGAGTCAATGACCCCAGAGACTCTTCCAGCCATGGCAGAACTCGTAAAACATCTCGTCTGAGACCATGGCCCCTGCCCACCACTCCTCACTCCTCCCAGGGCATCCTCTTTGTGACAGCTGCTGCAAGGAGTGCTGGGAATGACATGGCCGTCAACAGGGATCTACTTCTTCAAGTGATGTCTCAATATCACTTTAAAAGGAGGTAGGGTGATGTTCTTGGATAAGCAGACGGGCATAGGTTTGAATCCCAGCTAGGTCTCTAGCTAAATGGCCCTGGTAAGTTACCTAATCTCTCCAAGCCTCAGTTTCCTACTCTGCACAATGGGGAAATACACCAACTAGAGCTGACCACAGGGAATCTGTCTGCCCCCTCCCAGTTCTGGGGGCACCAACCTCCACAGCTGTGTCCCATCCTCTTGCTGCAGGTGTAGGCATGTGACATGCCCTTGGCGTCTTTCCTGCTATGTGGGGAGAACGTGCCTGAGAGCTGAGACTATATAGAGAGGGAGTCAGATTAAGAGCTGGAGCCAATGACAGACATCCCAGGCCAATCTGACTCCCTGGATCCAGCTATGCCTAATGTCCACTCCTGCTTTTATCATTTATGTGAGCAATAAATTCCACTTTTGACTTAAGCTAATCTGAATTGGGTTTCTACCAGTAGGAACCCAGAGAGTCCTGACCAGCACATCTTTCTGCAGAGCAGTTGTGTGGATTAAAAGAAATATTGCCAAGTACCTGGCACTTAGGCAGGCATTTTGTGAGAGACCAACAAGCCTGGTTTGCTGGTATAAACATGATGGACAGCAGTGGCGGACGGGAACCACTGGTTTGTACGGGTTTATGAGACAAGTGAGTATGTGATCCCAGCTGTGCCAATCAGCATTTTTCTGGGTTGTCCTGAGGGTTGCAGCGGGGCAATTTTCTCTCCTCTCTGAGCCACGAAGCTGGATTCCTGTAACCACAGCTGCTTGCAGCCCAGCTCCCTGTCCCATGACGAGGCCCATCTGCGGTGGGAGAGAGTGTCACCCACCCACAGAAAGAAGAAACGAGAGAGAAGCCCGAGAGAGAGGGCGGGGACGCGTGCGCCTGGCCGCCAGCGTTCTGAAGGCCACTGCCCCCTTCCTTGCACTTCTAGGTATCACAGGAGACAAGGAATGGGTCTCTTCCTTCAGCTTGAGCTGGATTTCCATCCCTCGCCAACAAAGAATTCTTGACTAAGATGCCTAGAAGCCGACTGAGGTGAGGCCATAAAAGACCCACTGGGTCAGCTCTGCAGCAGGACAGGCTGTCCCTGGCTCCTGGCGTGGGGAAAGCCAACATCCTTTCCCGTCAAGCAGCTCTCAGATCTGGTGTCCCCCTGGAGGGGGGACAGGTTGGGCCAATGCAGGGCACTGATGTCACAGTTGAATGCCCTCTCCAACTGCCACCTATCAAATCCTTTGACTAAGGAGGGTATAGCTCAGGGGGAGAGTGCGTGCTTAACACATATGAGGTCCTGGGTTCAATCCCCAGTACTTCCATTTGAAGTAAATAAATAAATAACCTAATTACCGCCCCCCCAGCCTAAAAAAAAAAAAAGAAAGAAAGAAGTTAGGCAGAAACAGACTCACAGACATAGCGAACAAACCTATGGTTACCAGGAGGAAAGGGGATGGTGGAGGTGAAAAATTGGGAGTTTGGGATTTGCAGATAGTAACCACTATATATAAATTAGGTAAACAACAAGGTCCTACTGTATAGCATGGGGAACTACATTCAGTATCTTATAATAGCCTATAATGAAAAAGAATCTGAAAAGGAATATATATATAACTGAATCACTATGCTATACACCAGAAACTAACATGTTGTAAAACGTCGATAAATAAATAAATAAAAGAAGTTGGGGAGCAAGGAGGAGTGTGCCTGGAATGTTTGAAAAATGGCAAAGCATGCCTTATGGGAATGTAAAATGGTGCAGCCATGTTGGAAGACAGTTTGGCAGTTCCTCAAAAAGTTAAATAGTTATCATTTGACCCAGCAAGTCCACTCCGAGGCATAGACCCAAGAGAAATGAGAACATGTCCACAAAGACTTGTACGGCAATATCCATAGCAGCCTTATTCGTAATAGCCAATAAGTAGAAACAACCCAAATGTCCATCAACAGGTGAGTGGAGGCGGGAAGAGTATAGCTCAGGGGCAGAGTATGTGTTTGCTGTGCACAAGGTTCGGGGTTCAAACCCCAGTACCTCCATTAAATTAAAAAAAAAGGATGAATGGGGAATCAAAATGTGGTATATCCACACAGCAATGGAATATTATTCAGACTTAAAAAGGAATAAAAGTGCTGACACATGCAAAGTGCATGGATAAGCCTTGAAAACACTATGCTAAGTAAAAGAAGCCAAAACCACGTATTATATGATTCCATTTATATAAAATGTCCAGAATAGGCAAACCCACAGGGACAGGAAGTAGTTCAGCGGGTGGTGCCCAGGGCTGGGGGCAGGGGCAGTGACTGCTTAATGGGTCAGGGTTTCTTCAGGGGTGATGAAAATGTTCTGGAATTGGATAGTGGTGACGACTGCACAACCTGGTGAATATACTGAAAACCACTGAATTGTACATCTTAAAAGGATGAATTTTATGGTGTGTGAATTCTATCTTTATTTTGTTAAAGAAATTTAAAAACAAGGAGCCCAGTGCCTCTGAGAGAGTGAGGACGATGCCTGGCACCCAATAGCACAGAAGTTGGCTTGATGCACATTTGTTGAAGTAACATGAAAGCGGCAATATTTAACCCCTTCACGGCCTCTGCCTTTTCACGGTGGAGAAGAGACCTCCAGATCCCAAGGTGGTGAGAGCCAGGGAGAGCAGCTCCCTCTGGGCCTGGCTGGTTCTGGTTTCTGAACAGGTGGGGGTTCTCACTCAGATACTTGCTACTTCAAGGGCCAGGCGATGAGCTCTGGGGAGGAAGGAACACCTGAGCAGAGCCAGTCAGAAGAACAGACTCGTGACTAAGAAGGAACGAGCCGCATGTTCTGATTCCTGGGGCCTCTCCTTTTCTTTTTCCCACTCATGGAACCCGCACTGGGCTCTCTGAACCTCAGTTTTCCTGCCCCTCGTTGGAGGAGAAGGGAAATTAGCCCGCAGCCCTGACCCAGGGCCTGATGGAGGTGGAAGAGGCAGTGCCTTTGTGGGATGGGGGAAGGGACTTCTGAGCATCTGAAATGATGTCCTGGGACACAGGCCAGAGTCTGATGGAAGCTGCCAGCATGGCACGTGGGGGAGGGAGCACAGCAAGTGACATGGACCCTCCCCTGTCGTGGCCCCAAGGGAGGGAGCCCTGGGAAGGGTAAGTTTCCACCAGTGAGCTGGGAAAGTGGGGAGGGCTTGGAATGCAGGGCGTTGTCCAGAAGATAGGGGGCTGGCCAGCCCTGGGCATTTAGGAGGTCAGCCTGCAGGACCAGGGGAAGGGTCCTGGGGATGAGTCACACTAACACCACAAACAGCCTGAGGCTCAGCCGGGAGCAGGGCCCAGCCTGAAGTGGGGAGGGGCAAGTTCAGCGAGCGGCTCAGCTGCTCTCATGAAGATGAGCTGTGGGAGCAGAGCTGGGGAGAACTGGGGAGCACTGTGAGAGGCATTGTGGGGAGCACTGCGGGGGGCAGAGATGATCATAGTTTACTCCTAGGCCCCCAAGGAAGGAGGAAGGGCACATTCATTGATGGTAAAACATGTTGTCTCCTTAAATCTCAGCATAAGTTGGGAGATGGTGATGGAGGATGGGGGGTGAGGTCTGGGGCCTTCACATTTCCCAGGTGAGGAAGCCAGACAGGTGGAACCACTCACCTAAGGTGACCCAGCTGAGAGGTAACAGAGCCTGTCAGAAGTTAGGTTCATCTGACCCCACAGTCCAAGCTCTTGGCACTCTGCCCCGTTGGAAAATGGAACTGGGGAAAGAATTGAAAACATCTCAGGTTTTGGCTCCACTGATCACCCTGGGGGTGGTGGCAGAGGAGGAGATGGCGGGGTGAGGAGGGCATGGGGATGGCACAGAACCCTCAGAGAGGCTGGACCAGTCCCGAGCCCTGCCGCCACCTGGATTTGGGGCTCCATATAAGTCCTCTAAGGAGTCATTTCCTCCCTGCCCACCTCCACCCTCCGGGACCTGCCTTCCTCCCAGAGCTCCTTGCCCCAAGCAGAGCTCAGCCCTTTCCTGAGCTGGGAATGGTCCCCCACACACCCTGATAATACCCTGCCCCTGGGCTTTTGAAATGTCTTCCCATCTTTTCAGGTCATCTTTCTACGAAGCCGTCCTCATCTTCTGGCAACTTTTCTTGTACGTCCGTTAAGCATCTGCCTTGTGCCAGAAGCCTGAACCCAGCCAAATTCTCTGACCCAGTGAGCCGATGCTGGGAGAGAGGGACCCACCAGGACTGTGGGAGCCCATGACTGGGGACGGGAGGAGCCAGGTAAGACATGATGAAGGAAGAACTTTGGACCTGAGCCTTAGGAAATAATGAAGCACTTACAGAGTCAGGAGACCGGGGCAGAAGGCCATTCCACACAGACAGGAAGTCGGGTTTGGCCTGTTGTGGAAGATGAACCGCCCAAAGCCGCTTATCCCCACCTCCCTGTGCACCTGCCATGTTCTATTTCATGCTTGTCTGTGGGCGCCCTGAGACAGGGGACCAGCCAGGCCTCCTTGGGACACCTCAGAGTCCTGAGAGCAAGCTCTGGGTTGTGCTGGATGGGACAAATGGGGACCGCTCCCCACCCCCAACCCCTATTCAGTCCCGCCTCCTGGCACAGTTGATCCAGCATCCTACTTGAATGTGAGCCAAAGCCATTAGAACACGGCCCGTTCTCCCAACTCCATCAGGGTGGCCACATTTCCTTTCGCTCTTTGCAGGACACGTAGACACAAGTCTGTTTCGGAGATGAGGACACTTGTGGCTCCAGGGGTCAAAGCCACAGAGCTAGAGGTGCAGCTGGGATTTGAACTCGGGTCTCTCTGGCGGCACAAAGCCCTTGATCTTATTCACTTCCCTCAGTGTCATTGCCTGGCAGCGGGTCGAGCCATAAATTAGCATGGAGGCACAGAGAGCAGACCTGGATCCCCCAGAGGCAGCAGCCAGGCAGGCTGGGAACCCCTGACCTGAAACAGGCCTGTGGCAGGAGGGGCAGGGGCGCCAGCCCCAGACTCCAAGCCTGGATGACTCCAGATCCCCACCTAGTGGTGGAAGGGAGCTACTGCCGCACCACCCAGGCAGCTGGATGGGACACTGATCCAGCCAGTCCACCGGCAACCACTCTCCAGCAGCAAACATCCCCTCCCTGGGCCCAGGTTCTATGGGGGACAGAGGAGGTCCATCAACTGGCTTGTGCACTGGGGTTCACTGCCCTCAGTATCTCTCTGCAGCAGCCCAGTTGCCTGTGGGGGCTCTGTTGCAGACACCCCAACACACAGGCCTCTCCCCCTCCCCAGTCTAAACCTCCATGTCTAGACCAGATTCTCCAGGTTCAGGGACTTGGCAGCCTGTTACCGCAAATGGCAGGGTCTCACTGGCCTGTGCTGGCCTCCAGGGTAGAGGGGTCACCCAGCTCTGATGGGCTCAACCCTGGCTGCTGCCCAGACTAGAGGAGAATTTGTCCTCTTCTCAGCTGGCCCCCAGACCCCCATCCTCAGGCTCCTCCAGAGGGACCAGGCCTCCTCAGGAGGGGCAGGAAACCAGCATCCGCGGTGCCGGGTGCTGTTCTGAACAGCATCTCGCTTAGTCCTCAGACAACCCCAAGAGCTAGACACTATTATCCCCACGTGGAAAAAGTCCTGGGGGAGGCGTAAGTGATTTGCCCAAGTCACACATTCATTGAATACTAACTACAAAATGATGTGCATGGGCGCCACACTCAGAAGCGAGAAGGTGAAGGGGAAGCTTCCTGGAGAAGGACGAGGTTCCAGGCAGAGGGCAGAAAGGAGTGTGAGAAGTCCCCGAGGCAAGGGCAGCACGATTAAGCTAGACCTGGGCAGGCGGACCATGGGCGGGAGGTGGGCGGGGCGGGCTGAGTGGGCAGGACTCAAACAGGCCCCACTGCCAGGCTAAGGAGACTGGACTTGACCCCAAGAGCACAGAAAGCCTTTGGAGAACATTAAACAGGGCAACGACCGCATCTCCTCTGTGTCAAAGATCAGCAAGCAGACAGGCTGGGAGGTTCCCAAGGGTCCCAGGTGGAGGTGCTTGCCCTGACGTTGTGGGGTTGGGGGAGCAAGTTTGTTGCTCAAGGCAGGGGCTCAGTGGCCACAAAGGCCCAGGAGCCAGAGGGCCCCGGAGCCCCTAAGGAACAGAGAAATCACCCCGCACAGCTGGAGGGCAGGCTTTGTGGTCTGGGAGGCCATGATTGTGGATGGCCCTTAGTCCATTCAAACTGCTGTAACAAAATCCCACAGACTAGGTACCTTATAAAACATCAGGCATTTATTTCTCACAGTTGGAAGCTGGAAATCCAAGATCAGGGTGCCAGCATGGTCCGGTGAGGACCCCCTTCCAGGTCACAGGTGTCTGATTGCATCCTCACAAGGTGGAAAGAGGCTATGACAGCACTAATCTCCTCATGAGGACTCCATCCTCACGACCCAGGCACCTCCCTCCCGAAGGCTCCACATCCTAATACCATCACCTCAGGGGTTAGGTTTCAACATGAATTTTGGGGTGACACAAATATTCAGACCACAGCAGCCTGGACCCTTCTCGTGTAGCGGCAAGTCCTCAGGCAAGATATACGCCCTCCTCCCTGGGCCTCAGTCCCTCAGGAGAGAGAGGAGGCCCCATGGCCTGAGGCTGAGGCCCTGGCCTCAGGGGCCCTCTGCAGCCTACTCCAAGTGAACGTGGAGCTTCCGGTCCAGGGACCAGCAAACATCCTGGAGGGACAAGGCGTGAGCCCTGTTTCTGGAGGGTGCATTTCATTCATTCACTTACTCATTCATTCAGCAAATACTTTTCATACCATTTCTCTGTATTAAGCAGTTTTAGGTCTGGGGACCCAGAAATAAGCAAAGCAGACACTAGCCCTCCCTTGAGGGAGCCAATGATCTCGCGGGAAACAGACCTTAAACAAATAAATCCCTTCCTCGAGGACATGTGGCCACGCAGAGGGGTGGGCTGGGAAAGGGTGGCTCCAGCCAACTGGAGGCAGTGGGGAGCCTCAGAACCTCAGAGAGGCCGGGGAGCTGGTTTCTCCATGGAAAACTGCCCCCCAACAAGTGTCCCCAAGCGTCTCTATGTGTTTACATGCGCGCGTGTCTGCATGTGATATACTCGTGTACGTCTATAGGTGTGTGTGTCTGTGTGTGTTTCTCTGTATGTCTCTTTGTGTCTGTGTGTGTGTGTGCAGGCCTGTGTGTGTGTCCCACAAGAACCCAAAGCAGGGGGCCTGGCCAAATGCCCAGTGGGACACAGAGGCTCCGCGGCTGTAGAGCAGGGCCGCTCAGGATTCAGGAAAGAGCCCAGGCTTGGGGCCGGCCAGACCTTGGTGTGACCTATGACCCACTTGTTAGCAACTGTATGACCTTGGGCAGGTCTAAGCCTTGCTTTTCCCCTCAGTAAAATGGGGGTGAGCATACCCGCTGCCCAGGGCTGAGAATGAAATAAGAAAAGGTACGCCGAGCATTAAGCACCTCAAGCCGTCGTGCTGAGATGTGGTGGGGCCAGAGGATGTCCTGTTCTCTTGGGGACAGAAACCAACAATAAGGAGAGCAAACAGGCCCGAGAGTAGCAGTTGCCATGTGACATCACCCCTGCTGTGGTTTTATGCAGGGGAAGCCCCTGCTCCCACTAGGGGTCCCCAGCAGGCCCCGCTGGGCTGACACGAAGCAGGGAGGCCACACTTCCCCTGGCGTCCTGCTCCTGGGCTCTGAGTCAGGCTGCTCTCCCAGGGACTCACGGCCCAGCAGGCCCCAGAGGGCACGCACCCCTTTGCCCTTTCCCAGCCGTGAGGCTGGGTCTCACCCGTCATCACTTCATCAGCTAATCTTCGCCAGGCCCAGGCCCGTGCGATTGTGAAAGGGCTCTTCCTTTGTTTACTGGATGGCCTGGGGCGCTTCACTTCACATCTCGGAACCTCACTGTCCTGGGCCGTGAAATGCGGGTTCATCGCCAACAACCTGCCAGTGAGGGTTCAGTGGGAGCCCCTACACAAAAGCGCTTTGAATGCCCCCAAAGCCTTCCACCAGGTAGGGAGGTAGCTTTTGGGTATCCTGGGTCTGGAGAGCACCCTTAAACACGGTGCCTCAATGTCCTCCAGCAGTAGCCCCTTCTCTCTTTGGGAGGAAGTTCTGGAGAGCACCCTTAAACACGGTGCCTCAATGTCCTCCAGCAGTAGCCCCTTCTCTCTTTGGGAGGAAGTCACAGGCAGGGGACAAACTGGTGCTGGGTGCCCAAAGCACCCTCCTCTGAGCTGTGCCTCTCTGGCAGGCAGTTTGTTCTAAAGTGGGAGGGGGGTGGGAATAACCACATCCCACTAGGAGGCAGCTGGAGCCTGCTGGTTCCCTGAGGGTGCCAGGACCTGGAATGTGCACTTCCTAATTGCGAATTCATTCTGGCCACCAGTCCTGCCCCCACCCCAGGAATCTCAGCAGCAACAGCCCCAGTGGTGGTGGATTCCCCCCTCGTGGTATCCGGGGCTCAGGCTCCTTGAACATTAAATGGCAGTAGCGTCCCTGCCTCTTCTCTGAGGAAGTTGAGGCTGGGGGTCACTGGGAACTGGATAAAGTTCAACTGGTCACTCAAGGATCAATTTGATTTTACTCCAAACTACTGATTTTCAGGAGGAGGAATTGGGGCCCAGAGAAGAAAGTCACATTGTCCAAAGTCACACAGCTAGAGCCAGAGTTTGACCTTGTACCTACCCCCCCAGTTCAGCAGTAGATGGGCATATAGATAACTACCACGTGGTAGTTGATGCCACGGGTTTGACCCTCCCTTGTGTCACACATTGAAGGTGAGAGAGCTGGAAGCCTAATGCGGGGCAGACACCTGACTGGGGTCACACAACAAGCTGGTGACTGTTGTCGTGGAAACGCTGCTAGCTGGGCTGCCCTCGAGCTGTGTATCCTTGGTTGATAATAAGGGAGATCATCTCAGAGAGTGCCAGTGCTCGTCTGGGGACGTTAAGTGTCAGCTGGAATCGGGTTTCCAAACCTCGTTCCCAATCAGACTGGTAGTAGGACCCTGGAGCCTCGCACCTGCCCCCTTTCCATTCAAACTTGAACCAGAACCTTGGTGGCTTTTAAGCCCAAGATAGATTCTCAAGCTGATTCCTGCCCCCCTCCCCAAACCCAACCACTTCCCACTGGACCAAAGCTTCCTCAGATCTTCTGGCACCCGAGGCCTAGAAGGCAGGACCCCGGGGAGTAGCTCCGCAGAGCTCGCCCCAGGGGAGCGCATCCTGCTGCCCCCGATCTCCACCTTGAAAAAAGGGGTGGAGGAAGCTAGCTAGAGGAAGGCGCCTCGGCGGACCTCAGGGCGGGAGGTTCACTGGAACCTGCCCATCGCCCGGGAGCCGCCTCAGCTTCCTATCCCCCAACCCCGCATGGCTAGGTGGCCCCACCGTGCAAAGCAGTTCCTCCTGTGCGCGACGGAACCAAGCCCATAGCCTCAGTTTTGAGAGGCCCGGAAGGCGGGAGTCAGGCGGCGTCCTGCCCCGATAAGGATGGCGAGGGCCCAGCCCGCCCAGCACGCGGGTGGCCGGCGGGTGCTTGCAGCTGGGGCTTCGCAAGTCGAGGGGCTGGCCCGTAGGGCGGCCCCAAGGAGAAGGGAAGAAGCCCCCATCCCAAGCCTCGGGCGATCCCATCCCTGTGTCTGCATCCCTGTCCAGAGCCTCCTTCGGGCTCTGCCGAGCGCCTCGGTCCCTCGGCTGCCTGTGCCCGTCTCTGGGCCTGGATGGAAGCCAGTCTGTCTTTGGCTCTGTCTCGATTCCCGTCTTGCGGCGGCTCTGTGTGCACTGCCAGCCCCAACCCGGGATGGGCTGTCCGGCCGCCGCCCGGTCCCTGGCCTGGAGCGCCATCTGGTGGGCATATGGGGAGTTGCCGTGGTCCCCGACCAGGGTCTGCTCCAGGTCTGTTCCCAAAGGGGAGCTGCCGAAGGCACCAAAAAAGGGGGAGGGCTGGGAAAAGGGGGCAGCCGTCGAGTCTGGGAATCCCGTGCTTCAGAAGCGAACGCGGGGTGGGGCGAGAGGATCCGCGCCTCCAGAGAGCCCCAAAGGAGCTCTAAGGCCAAATCAAAGTCCCCGGCGCATTCGGCGGACGGAGTCATCAAAGCATTCAGCGAAGGTGACCAGACTGAACTGCCGAGGGAGCTCCCGGGGAGTACCCAGAGAGAACCCGGAGCTCAGGCTCTTTCCCCTTTGCCCCTTTTCCCGCGCACGGGTCTCCCTTCTGCCGCTCAGGTCCTAGAGCACGGAGCCCTCGGCCCCTCGCCGGACGGATCCTGTCTGCCCGGCTCGTGCTCTGGGTTTGGGGTCCAGGACGGCGAAGGAGAGGATGGAGTGGGATTGGATCTGGGGTAATTCCCAAAGCCGATGAGAAAAGCAGGCTCAGAATTTAGAGACTCCGTCCCTTGAACCGTCCTATATCCGGGAAATGGGGCGGGGTGGGGGTCGGGGCGTTCACCTGTGGGTGTCCTGCGGAGCATTAAGCTGAACGCGCGCCTCTGGCTCCAAGGGGTGCCCTGCGTGGACGTTCGCGGTACACTGGGGAGGCGGGTCCCAGTTCTGTACACTTGGGGGGCAGGGCCAGGCCACTAAAGTCAGGATTTCCTCCACCGCAGCATTTCTGGGGGTTGGGCTGGCGGCGTAGAGATGGGGGATTACTCGAGGGCTCCAGAGACTCGGATTGACCGAAGAAGAAATGAGGTCCCCTAGGTCTCGCAATCCTTGCTGCCTAGCCGCTAGGGGTCTCACGGAGCCCCCCCCCTCACACCTACGCTCCCAGTCTCTAAACTCCCCTGTGAATTACACTCACAATCCGACAACGACACACACAATGCCCTCTCACACCCCCACAGTCCCAACGCACAGGGCCCCGCGGGGACACACCAAGTCAGCAACCCCAATCACCCCCAAATGTGCCCTCCACACTCGTCCGCTGGCGATTCTGCCGTCTAGGGCCCCTGGTGCCAGGCCCTGAAGGGTTAAGGAGGCCTTGGGGCACCGGAGCGGTGGGACGCGGGGCGCCAGGGCTAATTGGCGACCCCAGGAACAATGAAGGCTGGGAGGCGGGCGGCTTAATTGGGCCTGGGAGCGGCCTGGCCTTTGTCTGGGACTCGCCCTGCCGCCGGCCGCGCGGTTCCCGCAGCCGAACTCAGGCTCGCAGCTGGGACCCAGCGCAGAGCCGCCAGGGCGACTCCGGGTGGGGACGTGTGCGGTGGGGGCCGAGGGGAAGGGGGGACGAGTCTCCAAGCTGCGCTCGGGAGCCCGGGGTGTCTCGAGGCCCTGGAATATCACTCCACCACACCCGGGGCGCTGCAGCCACCACGCGGTGAGAACGCAGCCGTAACCGGGCCGCTCTGCCCAGCCTTTACAGCGACCCCTTCTCGGGTTCCCCGTCAGCCCGCGGGCCCTCCCGCGGCTCCAGGTCGGTGCTGCCCCCTGGTGTCAAAAGCCTTGTCCGCAGCCTCTTCCCAACTCTCCTTCGTAGACGTGCGGGCCAACGGTAAGAAATCGGAAGAAACAGAGGCTCCCCTGCTCTTTGAATTTTCTAGGCAGTTTTCAGCCCGAAGAGGCCTCGAATTAACACACTGTCTACGAAGGATTCTATTTGAGCTGAGAAAGGGGCCCCTCTGCCCTGCCCCCTTCCTGAACTGTCCCCATCACTGTCCTGCCCGCCCCAAGATCAGAGGCAGGGAGGCTGGAACTCCAAGAGCTGGGGCAGCCTTCTGCGCCCTCCCACTCTTTCACTGGCCGAGCCTCTCGCCGAATTCAGCATGGCCTGTAGCCAGCTCCCTTCCTGGAAGAGGCGGACATGATTCTCTTCCTTGCAAATGTGTCTGCCCACGCACGTGTCCTGGGTGCTTGGAGGCGAGTTCCACCTCCACCTTCACCCTTCCTCCATCTCACCATCCCCGGTGTCCCTGGTGAATTGGAAGCCAGAGCTCCCGCCCCACAAAGTGACCAAATTGGCCAGCCTGCTAGTCCAGGGCGTCCTGTATCCCCAAAGCTTAAAGAGGAGTGAACTGGGAAGGGAGGAGGGGGCTCAGTGATGAACTCTGAGTGGTTTGAAGGACAGCCTATCTCCCACCCCTTCCCACTGCTAGGATTTGGGGCTGAGACACCAGTTGGCGGGGTGAAGAGGCGAGACGATGCCGCCGTCGCTTGCTCATGGGATGGGGATGGGAAGCAGCTGTTCTTGCAGACGTGGGCCACGGGGCAGGACCGGCCTAATGGATACTGACATAGTTGGATTTCCTGAGACACCCCCAGTCGAACCCCTAATTATACAGAGGGAACGTGAGACAGGAAAGGAAAGAGCCTATTGAGCCCCACTCCCCACACCCTCAAGAGAGATGAGTTCCACGGGAGAACTTTCAGGCTAGACTTTGCCGCGCTAGTCAACAACCCTGATACGGAGAGAGTATTTTTTTTGTGGTTCGGGAGACAGAGAGATGGAAAAAGATTCTAGGATCCGCAGTATTTGGGAGACCGAGGCCAAGCTGCTCCTCGGAAGAGAGAGAGGGAGCAGGGAGCACCCATCTTACCAGTCCCACCTACCCAGAGGCTCTGAAGGCGGGTTGCGTTTCCTCTGTGGTGGCCCGAGTGCGGGAGCGGCGGACGGAAGCAAGCGGCCAGCAGAGGGAGCCCGGCCCCCGGCCTGGGACGCGGCCCGCACTGGGAGCGCGCGGGGCTCGCGGCGGCTCGGCGCCTCCCGGCCCAGCCCGCGGCCCGCACCGGCGCCGCCCGGCCTCGCAGCTCCGCCTGCTGCCCCGGCCGTGCAGTCGCCCCCGGGGAGCAGCTGCCGCCGAGCCCGGGGCGCCCAACCTTTGGTTCCCGCCTCCAGTCCCTCCTGACGCGCTTGCTGCGCCCCTGCCCCGCACGGCCCACAGAGCGCACAGCGCCGTTCACTTCGCATTGCAGCGTTTTATTGTTTTCTCGCGTTTTTGTCGTTTCGTCTCTCTCCGGAGCGAAAAGTGAAAACCTGAGGTGGAGCCCGCGGGCCGGGCGAGCAAAGCCCGGGCGGAGGGGCGAGGGGCTGGTGGGGTGGGAGCTCCTCCGGGGGACGGGCCCTCTCCCGCAGCCAAGGACACCCCCCACTCAGCCCTGTACAATATAGATGCTCATGTAAAATGAAAAAAATTAAATGCTATGAGTTAATCTCTAAATATTATGTACACAGCAATGTACACCTTTGAATAAATTAATACCAATTTGCATATTCTGGGAACCTTAAAGCTTATTTACACAAATTACCATTTATTTCATAAATATCTTTTTTCCCTGGGGACTCAGGGCAGAAGTGCCATTCCCTCCGCTGACCCAGGGGTTGGAGGGGCGCCTGTCTGGGAGAAGAGGTGGGAGGACTAAACGACCGGGTCCCTCCCAGCTCGAGTCTACACTGACTTCAGTCTTCACTGACCCCAGCATCCCTCATCCCAGATTCTCAAGTGGTCCAGGCCCATGACTAGGGGCTCCGGGGCTTCCTCCGAAGCTCCTACCCCTGACCCCTGCATCTTCTGGCTCCCAAAGAGCCAGCCCCTGGCTGGGCAAAGGACGAGGCCTCCTCACAGCGCTGGAGGACTCGGAGAGGCCCCTGCCGATGACACCTTGACACTGGAGCAGACCTGGACTGGCTCCAAAGCGACTGTGTTCCCGGCAGCCCGATTCCTTGTGAGGCCCAGGGAAGTGTCCCAGGCCCCGGCTGGCTGGTGGGGGCTTCATTCCGGCTGCTGCAGCCCTCTTTTACTCCTTTATTTAAATAAATACCCATTCTGTGCTGTACACGTCCCAAGCAGCAGGGGCAGGCAGCCCGGGAGGCCTGCGTGGTGGCGGAGCAGCTGGGCAGCCCCCTCACTTGGGCGACTCCCTGCCGGGGGAGAGAGCTCGCTGGCTCTCCAGCCCACTCACCAGTCTCTGGATGCTCTGCAGTTCGCTGGCCGCCTCTTTGGCTGAGCCGCTGGGCGACAGGGCACCGCGGGGCGGGGCCCCCACTTTGCGGAGAGCCAGCTCGGGCAGCGGGCTGGGTTCCCGGCTGTTGCCGCCTGCAGCCTTGGAGCCCTCGGCCGCCAGCCCAGTGGTGAGGAGGCTAGTGCTAGGCGGGATGGTGACTGGGATCTGGTAGGGGCTGAAGCGCAGGCGGGGCCGGGCACTGCCCAGAAAGGGACTCCGGGATAGGGAGCCGGCGGCGGCAGCGGCGGCGGCCGCAGCACTAGTGGCTGGCAGAGCGGAGGCCGCTGCCGCAGCGGCTGCCATGTAGGTGTAAGGGTAGGGGAAGAGGCCTCCGAAAGTGGGCATTGGGATTCCCTGAAAGAAACAGAACAAGACGAGGGTTAGGCATCCTGCCTGGGGTGTTCCTGAGGGTGATCTGGGTGGTGGGAGTGGTGCTACGACTTAGGAATCCCTGCCCCACTGTTTCTAGGAATCTAAGACCAGAGCTCACGTAACTGTAATCCCAAAGAGCACAGGTGGGCCTGAGCCAGTATGCCTGTGGCCAGACCCAGGTAGAAGTGCAGCTTATGATGCACAGCCCTGGCACCATGAAGCTCTGTGCCAGGTGTTACAGTAGGAGTCAGGAAAGGCCATTACAGGCAACTGAACTAGCCTGGGCCTTGAGGGAGGAAATAGGGCTGGCATAGGGCCAGGTGGCCAGCAGGCAACTTTGGCTGCAATGGGGGGTCTCTGCTCACTTAGAACAGTGTCCTCCCCAGCCCTTCTACCTGCAGGTGCCGCAAAGGGCTGGGGCAGCACAGATCGGGGAGGAGCTTTGTAAACTCTCCCTCTGCCTGCCCACCTGCTCGGGGGTCTCCTGCCTGAGCCAGGAGAGGGATACAGATGCCAATCCACTTCTAAACCGGCCTGAATACACTACAAAGAACTCCTGGCGGCACCTCAGTGGCAGCTGAGGAAGGAATGCAAAGTCTTTGCCTGTGGAGAGCACAGGAGCCAGGAGACCCAGGACAAATACCTCCTTAGTCCCTGAGGCCCAACTTTCGGATTATCTGACTTTTGAGATAATGGTTCAACCCACAGAGTATGTGGGTATGGGGAGGAGGGCAGGGGCTGACTGTGCTGCGCTTCCAGGGAGCCTCAGGCAGGGAGGAGGAGAAGTAGCTTAGTCAGGAATGAGAAAATATCCTTCCTGAGAAGGTCAAGCCCTACTGAGCATTCAGATCTGGCACCTCAGAGGAAGGAGGGAGGCTTCAGATCTAGCTTTGGCCCTTCCTGATGGCCCAGAGGTGGGCTACCCTGGCTTGAGAACTTAACCACTGGCAGTATACCAAGTGATGCCTCCTGAGTGCGGAGTACTCTTGCCCTGGCCTTACACCTGTTGATCAGGCTGTGACCAGAAGCCCTGACTTCCCAGCCACCTCTTTGATGCCCATGCTTGTCACCAGAATTGGGCTGGGGAGGAGGCATTCACATACACACAGAATCGAGGGTACAGATGAAACCTCTAGGCCCTGAACTCCATTTTCCAGAGACTTCTTTGCCAGCTCAGAGCCCCAGATACATGATGTTAGTGCCTCAAACACTCACTCCACACACCCCTGATACTGAGCTCCATTTAAAACTCATTTCAGAATCCCCTCCCCCACTCGAAAAATATTTGCTTCTGAACCAAAGGAGCCTTCTCAGACCTGGACTCCTATTTTTCTTCCCTTAAGATAAGATCTCAAGGGTTCAATTTGCCAGAAACCTCAGAGGGAAGAAAATGAATGTAGAGAATCCAAATCTTTCCACAGGGAATATTCCACCCAAGCAACCAAAGAGGCCGCTTTCTCCATCGGATCTTCTTATTTTGCTTCTGGCCACAGTTTCATAAACTCTCCTCTGGGAGCTCAGAATTTCAACCTGAGCCTGGGGAACTGAGCCCCTCTTCTCTGGGACATGTGGCTGGAGGACTTGGGAGACCCACTGTGGGGGAAGGAACAGCCCTGTCCTTTGTCAGGTCAGAGGACTTCCTAGAGGGCCTGAAATGGGCCAGAGACATCTGGGAGGTGGATCATTTTGGTGGTCAACTGTCCAGAACATATTGTAAAAAAATTCCTATTCCTTTTGTCCAGCCACCTGAGCCTTTTGGGGACTGACAGTGAGCCAAGGGTCTTTTTCCCCAAGAAAAATGTCCTGAGGCAGGCCCTCACAAAAGCCAGGGGCAGCCCCCAGTGTGTTGGAACAGAAAGAGTCTAATGGGTGCCACTATACTGGGGTTATAGGGAAGGAAACAGGTCCAGAGAGGGTCAGGGACTTGCCCAAGGTCATACAGGAATCGGAAGCAGTGCCCTGGCCAGACTGTAGACCTACGTAAGACTCCCTGAACTTATGTGTGGTCCACAGGGTCCATCAGGTCTCCCGAGAACGGAGTTCTTGCCCACCGGAAGCTCGGAGCGCCTATGGCACCCTCAAGCCCTATGCCTGCCTCTGCTGCCCACCTCGATCCTCCTCCCTCCATCGTGCCAGATGACACCAGATGACAGGCCTTACCTGAGATGCCAGCATGTGCTGGGAGAGGTGGAACGGGAAGGGCCCAGCGGTGCTTGCGGCGCTGGCCGCGGGACCCAGCCCGCCTGCGTCCAGCCCCGTGGCGGTCCCGGGCCCGCCGCCTCCGCCACTGCCTCCGCTGCCTGCCACCGAAGCCAGTAGGTGACTCATGCCCATGGCGGAGAAGGCTCCGGGGCCCATGGCGAACTGTCCCGGGTGCAGAAAGAGCGGCTGGCCGGCCCCCAGCGGCCCAAAGAACTGCTGCCCGTGCAGGTGACCGGAGAAAGCCAGGCCCGGCAGGTGTCCGGCGCCCAGGGGGGACGCACTGTCTGTCTGCACCACCAGCGGCGCCAGGCCGGGTTCCTTGCCCTCGCCCACCTCCTTGCGCCCCTCGTCTTTCCGCCGGCCTTCGGCGCGCTCCTTCTCCAGGCTCCGCAAGCCAAACGGGCCGTCCCCGCCGCTCTCGACCGGCTCCTTGCCCCTCTCGGGGCTGCGCCGCTCCCGGACGCGCTCGGGTTCGGTCAAGCGAGGGGGGCTGCCGCCGTCCAGGGCCGGGCTGCGGCCGAGCACCGGCCCCGCGCGCTCCTCGCTCAGCCTCTCGTGCTCTGGGTCGCTGTCCGCAGCGCAGGACTTCTCCTCGGCTGCGGGAAGAATGGACGCGTAGGGTTACAGCCCGGAGAGAGACAGGAGCCAAGCCTCTCTCGGTGTCTGGACCCGGCTGGAGAGATGTGCAGAAGCCTGCTCTCCAGGAGGCCAAGTCGGAAGGAGCTCCTAGATCGTCATCGGGCAGGGAGCAGCTGCAGGTCACCTCATCCAAAACCCCTTGTTTACAACGGGAGAAAGTGAGCCCTATAGCTGAGACTTTACTGCCACAGAGTCACCCAGCGCCAGGGCCCTAGCTAGGAGCCCAGCCTCATCTGCTGGCCACTTGGGACCGCCCTCAAGGGGATTCCGAGCTTAGAGGCCCATCCCAGACACCCTGCTGACGCTTCCCCCAGGCCTTAAGTTAGACAGATGCTGAGCACGGAGCCAACCCGGCGCCCGAAGGACACCCTCCCCTCCCCTCCCCCCGCCCGACCCGCACCTCTGGTCCGATGTAGGCGCAGGGGACTAGGCGCTGTCCCGGGGGAGGGCGGCGGTTCCCGTGCCGGGGGAGGGTCGCAGGACGAGGCGTCCGACTCGGCGCCGTCGCGCTCCGGCTTGCAGTGCTCCTCGTACAAGCGCAACGACGGCAGTGTCAGCTGCTTCCTGGGGATGAGCGGAGGGAGCGGGTCAGAGCGCAGCGCACACCCTCCACGTCCTGTTACCCAGGCACCGGCCGCAGGGCGGTCTCGTGAATCCTCACCTTTTCTCCCGCCGACCATTCCCGGTGTCCCGGAAACCCTTGGCAAACGGGTTGTTGTCGATCTTTAGCTGCGTGATCTGCGGGGACCAAGAGGGTGGCATCAGGTCAAAATGCCGCTCTTCCAGCCGGGAAGTCAGCGGCTGCCCACCCAGAGGAGACTCCAGGGTGTAGACATTTAACTCTCCTGCCTGGGATGGGACACTCCCAGCCAGAGGGCAAGGTGAGGCCGGCGCACGGGCCTGGAGGAAAGTGACAAGGTCTCTCCTGCAAAATCTTTATTTGAGACATAATCCCTCAACTTGCATATACAGGCCCAAAGCTGTGAGACCAGAGTCGAAATCTGCCCAAGCATGCACACAAGCCCACATGGCTACTCACGTTAAACCAACCCAGCACCGGAGCAGACACGCACAGACTGCAGACGGAACACACGCAGGTCCATAGACATACGCAAAGGTAACACACTCACGGGCCCTCACACACACAAGTACACAGGCAAAACAAGTGTCCAGGGAACCAAACAAATTCGCAAGCCTCCACATGGATCCAAGGCGCTCCAAAAGGTGCACGCAAACCCGCTCAGACACATCAGTTCACAAAGAAAGAAAAAACGACTCCCAGGACACTCAGAAACTGTCGTTCATCTGAGAGTGGTGCACAAGGACACAGGGCGAGTTGGGTGGTGCTCTGGCCCTCTAGAGAGAGGGTGTAGAAAGGCAGCAATCAGAAAAAGCCCTTTAACTTGAAGGGAGTCTCTAAGCACCTCTGAAGGGGTCCTGGGCCTGGACTGACCCAGAGAAGGATGTTGGGGGCGTGCTGTGTCACCTGTCCCGCCGTCTGTCTCCCCCAGGAAGGTGAAAACTGGGACCCCTGGTTCCTAGCATTGGGTTCTTAGCAGCAGGAGAGCCTGGGCATATTGCCTCGGGCACCCTCTCTTCATTTAAATTCCCACCCCTGAGCCAAGAAATAAACGAATAAAAACTAAAAAATGTCAGCACGGGCCCGGAGACTCGGCTAATTGCTAAGTAAACATCCCCACCCCAACGGAGGGCCCAGCTGTTCACGGGCCTGGGGGTGAGTATGCATATGTGTCCCGGACTTGAAAGAGCTGCCAAGGGATTTCAGTGGGCGCTGCGCTCACAGATGCGAGGCTTGGTGCTCGGGAATGGGCCGTGAGGGCTCACGGTGGGTGCGGGGGCGGGGGTGGGCTGCGGGCAGGTGTGAGTGGAGAGTTGGAGCCCACATGTGGGAGAGGGCATCGGTGCAAGGGCTGGGCCCGCCGCACTCCCGGCGCACCTTGTCGTTCTGGTAGGCAGTGACCGCGATGAAGTCGGTCTCTGGGAACACGTAGGTGCGGAAGGTGCTGTAGGGCAGCTTCAGGATGTCGTTGGCTCGCACGATATGGAAGCGTGGTTGATACTTGTGCATGGAGTTCAGGATGGTCTGTGGGGAGGACACGGGTCAGCCGGCAGCCCCTCAACTATGACCCGAGCATTTTTATTCTCTGGGGACCCGACCTCTTTCCATCTCTGTCTCTTTCACGTTTCTGTCTTCTCCACCGCCCCCTACACTTCCCTTTTGCTGTCTTCTCTGCCTTTTCTCCCCTATATTTCCTTTTCTTTTGTTTTTTTCCTCTCAATTTTCTTTATCCTAGTTTTCCTCTCCATTAAAAAATTTACCCCAGTTGAAAAACAGAAATAAAACAAAATTAAAAAGCCCTACAACTCCATCCTTAACCTCTCTTCCTGGGCTCACTGCTAAGCCCCTAGTAATCCCAGGGAGAGAAGATTGGAACCTTCCAGGGCTCACCGACTGTCCTACCTCCAAATGGGCAGTCCCTTTTGCCCCATGAACTCCCCCCTCCCATTTGCTGGGGCCCTGGGTCTGGCAGAAACGGAGAGAACTCCAAACTCCCTCCTCCTGGTTGGGCATCAGCCTGTGGGAGGAGGGAAAGGAGTCTCAGAAAAGGTGTGGAGATGACTGTTTTAACTTTTAAACCTCCTCATTTGGGGAGAGGGGTGGGAACAAGGGTCTTGGGGAGGGTGAGGACAAGCTGAGGTCCTGCGTAAAGTCTTCCAAGCTCAGGACCTAAAAAAAGACCAGCGGCTGCACGACCCAGTCCCGCACCTGCCTCCACCGCTAGACTCTAGGAGGGGCTTTCCAAGGCCTGACAGAAGCTGAGATTGTGAGCAGCCTAGAGTTTATCAGGTTCAGACACATCGTTCTCCAGGCTTGCAGAGCAGAGCCCTCTGGGCCCAGGCCCAGCCATCATAGGCCACAGGGCAGTGACCTGGGTGGGGGCACGCTGGAGGTTTGGCAAGCACTCCCCTCTGGAGAATCCCGCCGCCTCCTCTCCTCTCCACCCACCCTCAGCCTTGCCGGGTGCTGAAGTCCTCGACCCCCATCTGCACGTCCGCCCTGCACTCACAAAGCCGTGCTTGTCAGAGATGTTGTTGGTCAGCTTCAGCTTGTGGAAGGCCACTGGCTTGGCCATCCACTGCTCTCCTGTGGCTGGGCTGTCCGGGTGGATGTACATGCGTTTGGGCATCTCTGGGTCAGCTTTGCCCGCCACCATCCAGCGCGAGTTATGAAATTTATACCGGCAATCATCAGCGGCCACAATGTCCATCAGCAGGATATATTTGGCCTTCTTGTCCAGGCCGCTGACTCGCACCTTGAAGGGAGGAAACATCCTCCTGCGAGGAGGGGAAAGACGGAGACAGTCATGGGACTCGGCTTTATGTCAGCGATCCCCTCTCCCTCAACATACACACCATTGCTTCCCCACCGAGTTTCCTGTTGTCTCTCCTCTGCCCCCTTACTACTGCCTGGGAGACCCCACCTGTGGTTGCTGTTCCTAAGAGAGCCCATTTCTGCCTATCAGACCCTCTCCTATTATAAGGCTTCTTTCTCATTTGCCCTATGTTTAGATAGAGTGATCCTCTTTCTCCCTCATCTGAGATGAAAGCCAGTGTCCAGGAAAGAAATCCAGGCCTTCTAGAAATACACCTCCTTCTCTTGAATCTCCCTGAAATTTGTTCAGGGGATACATTCACTTGGGACCCAAGCTCCCAGAAATAAATTCGGAGGATGTCTGTTTGGGGAAGGAACTGGGTTACAGCACCGAACAAGGACCCCGATCCTGAAGTTCGGGGGAAGAGGGTGAGCCTGAGGCCTGAATTCTCCGTGGCTGAGTCAAAGGCTTGAGTGGTCGGGGACTGCAGTTTTCTTCCGGCTTTAAGGCCTAAGGCGGCTTGTGTGTCCGGAGCTCCCGGTTCCTCGTCCGGGACTAGGTTCCAGGCCGGGTCAGGCAGCAGCTGGTCCGGATCAGAGCTCGGGGTTCGCTGCCGAGAACGGAGCGGCCGGCGGGAACCAGCGGGCCATCCTGGGCCTTAGCGGGGTGCGAGTCCCATTCTGGGCTCCAGGGTTGGAGGAGAGTGCGGGAGACGCTGCATCTCCTCGGAGCACCAAGCCCGACCCGGAGGCAGGAGAGCGAGGCCGCGGAGCTGAGGACTTGCAACCGAGACCTCCGAAACCCGCCAGGGCCGAGCCGTGGGCCTTCTCGGCTTTGGGATACAGAACAGTTGGGACTATTCTGTAGGAACATGTTTTCGTTTTACTTCATTCAGGAGATTTCGATGCTTTAGTTTGAAAGAAGTTCGTTCGGTGCCAAATGAGGAAAATCAGCTTGGTTGTCTGGGAGCTAAGCGTTGCGCGGGGGCCGAGCCAGGACCCGCGAGCTGCGGGTTCGGCGCCGGTCGGTGCTGTCGGGTCCCCCGCCCGCCCGCCCGCCCACCCTCGCGCCCTCCGGCCGGCGGGCCTCCCTACCTCCCGGACTTGGTGATGACCATCTCGGTGCCTAGCTTGTGGAACTGGTCCCACAGCTCCTTGGCCTCCAGCGTCACCTTGGGGTCGTCCTCCACCTCGTCCTCGGGCTCCAGGCTCTTAAGCGAGCGCAGATGCGCGGCGGGCGGGTGCGGGCCGAGTGCCGAGACGTGCAGCCCCGCCTCGGCCGCCGCCGCCGCCGCCGCCGCGGCCGCCGCCCCCGCCAAGCCCGGGTCGGGCAGCGGCTTGGCCAGCGCGCCGGGCGGCAGTGCGAGCGCCGGGAAGAAGGAGGGCTGCGCTGCCGCCAGGAAGGCGGACATGGGGAAGTCGGCCGGCCGTGGCGCGTGGAACGGGTGGTAAGCCATGGCGCTGGCCGCCAGCGCCGGCTCTCTCATCGGGACATCCGGCCCAGGCGCCCAGGGGCCGGGGCCGGGGGCGCGCGGCTCGGACCCCCGGCCCGGGCGGCGGCGCGCGCGGAGGAAGGGCGACCGGGGTGGCAAGCGCGGCGGCGGCTCCTCCCGGCTCCCCGTCCGGCGCACGGCGAGGTACGCGGGGCTCTGAGCGCGGGGGCGGCGGGGGGCTCTACGCGGGGCTGGGCTGGGCTGGCCCGCTCCGGCGCCGGGGACCACGCGCGACTGGTTAGATCTTGTCGTGATCTCTGGAAAACTGTGACTATCTCACATGTCCTGCCCTGCTCGGATCCCCAGCGCTAACGAGCCAGGCCCCCCTTGATTGCTGATTTTACGCTTTTTGGACCAATTGTGGGTCTCCGGGGGCGGGGTTTTGACAGCTCAGGCCAAGCTCCGGCCGGGAGGGGGGGCCGGGGAGAAGGTGTCGGAAGCCTCAGCAGTAAGAAAACATGTCAACAGAATAAAATATTAACCAATGACGGGCCAGCGGGCCCCGAGACCCCTCCCCCTGCCCCGGCCCCCACCCCGCCGCCCGCGCCCGCGGCTGCCTGCGCCCGAACGGGAAAGCGCGGCGGGCCGACCCGACCCGCCGAAAGGGCCTGAGGCGGGGGCACCCGGGTCCCAGAGCCCTGGGGAAGGACCCCCAGCCGCAAGCCGCCCCAAGTGCAAAGCATTGACACGGCCCCGAGAGGAGAGGGGGCGCCCTCCTTCTCCCGCGCCCAGCGGCCCGGCAGCTCTGGCCGGCGCCCCAGCTTGGCCTCCGACCCCGCTCCGGGCCGAGGCGCCGCCCGGGCCCCTGCGCTCCGGAGGGAGGCTGCGGGTGCTGGAAAGAGAGGCCAGTGGGCGGGCGAGTCAGGTCCCGGAGAGGAACCCAGGTGGCGGGAGCCGGTGAGTGGAGCGGTGGCAGAGCCCTGGTGGGGTCGGCGTGGGCGGGAGCGGGACGCGGCCTTTCACTCGGGAAACGCGGGGACCCCCTAGCCCGCGCCTCCCCTCACAGGAAGACTCCGGAGGAACCTGGAGTTCCGGGAAAGCCCTGGACACAGCCCAGCACCCGTCTGCGTCCCCAGCCTACGCTGAGCTCTCCCACAGCCCCGAGAGCCGGACCTCGGGGCTGGAAAGGTGACCGCACCTTCCGCCGAACACAGGGAGGCACGGCACTGGCGGATCCAGCCCCCAGATTCTTGACCCGCGGCCCAACGAATTTTCGCCGCATCCGGTACCAGAGGACATAAATATCCCTCTTTCTAAACACCGGCATCCTCTCTCCGCTCTCTGCCACTTTCCTAGAATTTGTTTCCAGCTGTCGAAAGCTCACGTCTCCCAAGTTCAGTAGTGCCCAGTAACGAGTGTGGGGGTCTAAGTGTCTGCACGCACTTGCGGTTGAACCCCCATCTTCGCCCCGCAATCGGTCTTCGTTCTCCTGCAGCACCAGTATTGCCCCCCTACCCCTTGGGGTGTGTGTGTGTGTGTGTGTGTGTGTGTGTGTGTGTGTGTGTGTATTTCGCGCCCAATGTGGTGATGCCCTCTGCGCGCAGCGGGAGCCGCAACTTAAGGCGTGAGCCCAGTGAAGCGGCCACACACCTGCCTTGAATCAGGGTCGGGCGCTGACACTCGGACTGATTCCTGGCGGTCGCGTTCTGAAGGCATGACGGATCACGCACTAGGCACGGGTGACATTCTGGCCCGCACAACTAATAATACAAGAGCGGGCGAGTTCAGCCTGCGCGGGCCCTATGCTGGCGTGGTGGGCGTATACAGCCCACATCCAACAGTGACCCATTCGCCGCTCACACCAGTCACAGGGAATCTTGTTGCTGCATGCTCAGAGCTGGCGTGTAAAGCCTGATCATTCCAGGCAGTGCGGATTGGGAGCCGGCCGAAATGGTTTGGCCTCCTGGACCTTTTTTCTGCTTTTCCGAGGAGACCCTAGAGATCTCGCAACACCCCTACCCAGCGCGCTGCAGGGCGCCGCCCGCAAAGAGTTTTTCTTCAAGACCTTGCTCTTGACTGGGTCGCTCCTCTCTTAGTGCCTCCTCTCTGTCCAGAACGAATCTTCGACTCCCCGCTGCGCAGTCTACGCAGCTGGGGCAGGATCCGTCGCAGCTTTGCACAGGCAAAGTCCTGCCGACTCCATCTTAGGTGGGACGTTGCCCCTGGGGAGGGATGTGTGTAGACAGGTTTGCGCAGTCGGTGCGGTGACCAGAGACAATAGCCAGGGCAGCGTTCTGTGGCCAGGAATCCGTGCACAGGCCTGGGAATCTTTGCATGCATTTGCTAAGTCGTGTGTGTACACGTACTTTCGCACTTGAAAGAATGGCGTGTAGTACACCTAAATGTGTGTAATTTGGACATTTTCCTGGGGAAGGACTGTAGCTGGTCCAAAGCCCAGAGAGTCTGAAGCACATTGGCCCGGGTTGTTTGTCCAAGAAACCCTAAGGCGATGGTGCAGCGGCTGCATCTGGGGACCACGATCCCACCTGGCCAGCTACTGGGCCACCGACCTGCCCTCCGGAGGCCACAGGCTCTTTCCCGACCGTGACCCTATCTTCTGTCCTTCCCGGCCTTCCCGCAACCAACCCGTGGTTCCGCTACAGCCACTCTTAAGATTCTGAATGTCCATCCTCCTTCCCCCCACCTCCTCCAGCCAGACTCTCCAGTGAGGAATATTCTTGGCTCAACGAAAACCCGCTAAGGGGAGACCCAGGCGGCCCCGGAGCGGCGCCGTGCAGCGCCCAACTCCCGCTCAGCCCCTCCCCCCAGGTCTACCCCTCTTCCCCTTCCCGGGAACAGGCGCCTCCGGGGGGTCCCCCGGGCTGAGAGTGCGTGTCTCTTTAAGAGGCCCCGGGGGGCGCCTTGCGAGCCGCCTGGGGCTGGAGGGGGAGGGCACGGGCGGGGGCGGCTGGCGCCAGGCGGCCGAGGCTCCACAACAAAGCTCCGGCCCCTGTCACTTCGCATCGGCCGGGCCCCGCAGACGGGCGGGGGACGCGCGCTCAGCCGCCCCTCCCTCTCCCGGGCCGTCCAGGGCCTGGGCGTCGGGCAGGCGCGGGCCTCGGGCCTCCGGCCCGTTGCACGCGCTCAGTAAGCTCTGTGCTTCCCGCAACCCGGAAATCGGGCAGGGGCGGCCTGGGCTGGGTGGAAACGTGGTCCGGAGCCTGGCTGGGCTGCCTGACCGTCCTTGGCCGCGTAACCTTTTGCAGGGTCAAGGGTCAATTCTGGGAACTTTGCGGGGTTGGTCCCCACCGGTGTCTTGGGCGTGGATCTGTGTGTTCTTGCTTGGAATGATGGCTTGGGGTGTATAGTCGTGTGGCAGAGGGGATGTGCGTCTGGGCAGCGGGGCGCTGACGTGAGACTAGTACTAAGTGCGCCGTTGTTTACGAGTGTGTCCGGGCCAAGCTTTGGTGACGTGTGTGGCCCTGTGAGTATGACCAGTAGTGAAGGTGCCACTGGGCGCATCCTCCTGGTCTTTGAGCGTTGTATGTGTAGGAAGGAGGGGAGGGAAGGACAGAGTCGCTTCCCATCCCTGGCTTCCCGGCCGGACCCGCGCCTCCCGGAGCCTTGGCGCCAGCCAGCCCCGTTTAGTGGCCAGGCCCAGCTCCCCCGCGGTCCCGGGTCTGGCTGGGGTGGGGGCCGCGGCCTCGATGACCCTGGCCCGCAGCGGCCCGGCCTGTCCCGTCCACTTAGACAAATTGCGGCTGACAGGCGCGCAGTCTCTCTGGAGTCGCCGCCCGCCCGTCGCCTCCCTCCCGACCCAATTACCCCGCGCAGGGTCGGGCCAAGTGGCTGGGATGGGGCGGGGGGCGCGGGGAGAGCGGGAGGCTCGACCTCTTCCCGGCTGCGTCGTGGCCCTGGCCTTGCGCGGCGGGGCCACGTCTTCCGGTTAGGTCCCGGGAAGTGCCTGGGCAGTAGGGCCCGTGCGGTCCAGTCCCCAGGCTTCCAGGCTGTCGCGAAAGCGAGGCCCAGCCTGGCTGCTCTGGCGCGGGACAGCCCTGGCCCTAGAGGGTCGTCGCTGTGCACCTGAAGGTCACAGGGCCCGACAGCCCAAGACGCGTCCCTGCTGGACTTTGGATGATTTCTCCCAGAGTTTGGGGGATCTCATAACTATATGGAGCTCCAGACTGTTCTATGCTCGGGGGTCGAGGTTCGCGGGTCGCAGCAGTCCGCTTGGGCCGCAGGAGTCGGCAAAAGTGAGGGGCACGTCTGTGAATCTGCCAGTGAGTGGACCTGCAGGAGTGTGAGATCATGGGTGTGGGTGACTGGGATCGTGGCAGAGTGAACAGACCACGCTGCTATGTGGCTTGAGAAACGGGGCAAAGCATAGAGAGGACCCCCTAGGACCAGCCCACCTGCGAGAGAGGGGCGGGGCTGGCCTGCGCGCTCACCAGGCTCTTGATTCCCTTTCTCAGGGAGCACCACCAGGATTCTCTGGAGCAGCTTTGGGGGGGGGGAGCAGTTCGAGACAGTCCCGTTCCAGCATCACCGCACCTGCCCTCCCTTTCCCTACCCCTCCACCCTGCCGCCACTAAAGAGCTATTTGGCCTGTCCTGTCAGCCTCCAGGCCTCCAACCAACCTGTTGCTTTTTTGACTTGCAGCTTCCTCTTCGCCTGCTTCGGCCCTGTTGCTCTTCTCTGCTGAGTGTGCTCCCCTCCCCCACTTTACAGATGAGCCCAGAGGTGCTGTAATTTACCCGAGGCCACACAGCTACCAGTAGCAAAGTTGGGATGGGACCCAGGGACCTTAAAAGAGAGCAAGGCCGCTCCTTCGAAGCTTGTGATGTCATTGCTGTCCTGCCAGCTACACTTGCTCCTGTGGCAAAGCAATACCGAGACTCCAGCCCGCTTCTTCGTAGCTGGTGATGTCATTGCTGTCCTGCCAGCTACACTTGCTCCTGTGGCAAAGCAATACCGAGACTCCAGCCCATTCCAAGCTGGGCTCTTGCGTTGAATACAAGACGCCCTTCTCTTTTGCCCCTAGAATTTCCAGCTCTAGGTCTGCGAAAGGGGGCTGCCTTCCTAGTTACACAGCGACAAAGGAACAGCTTCAAAACCTGTTAGGGGCCAGGGCTGGATGCTCTTAGGGGTAGGGAATGGGAGTGAGTGGGCTCAGAGTCTTGGATTGTGTAGGGGCCCAGGACAGGGAGGTCACCACAGAATAGAGACCTCTCGGGGAACTGGCCCAGGCATGTGAGGCAGCAAGGCCAGCAGATTAGCTGTGTGACTTCTTAACCTTGGGCAAGGCTTCACTAGAGTTCAGGCTTCTCATCTGCAAAATGAGGACTGAACAGTGCTATTTTAGAGCACTGTTTAAAGATTCTCTGATCTGGGAAAATCAGAAAAATCAGCAGTGAGAAATCATGTACAATCTTAGACTGACAGCTGTCTGCTCTGGCCTCTGCTTGCTTCCAGAGGAGTCGACCCTAATGTCTGACAGAGTGCTGTGTGCCTGAATTTACTTTGGGACCACTGGGCCATTTCTCCAGTCAAGCCCAGACAGTGCCCTCCCCCCTGGAGCTGCCACCCCAGCTCCCATCAGCCTCCTCGCAAAGCATGAAGATACTTTTTCCTCCATCAAATTGAAAGTCCATGGAAATTTGCCTGCTGAGCAGGTAGCACTGAGAATCAGGCTTCCTCAAGGTCACCTGGTCAGGCCACAATTAGATGCATGTCCTGATGGCCTCCTAGGTGATGCCATCGTGGAGGTCTGCAGGGGCCGCTGGGGGTGAGGCAGAGGTTGCCCGGGGTGTTATCTCTAGAGGACAAGAGGCTGGCTGCTCCTGGGCCAGGGGGCAGTAAGGTCCCCCACCCTGGGGCCCAGCTCTCACTTCAGCTGATTACAGGCGGTGGCAGGGTCCATAACCTCTCCAATTAGCCGGGGGCCAGGCCCAAGGCCTCTCTGATAACCCCAGCTCCAGTGGCAGCCGCCATGGGGCCAGCTTATCTGGCCTCTCTTATCCTCCCCCTTCCCCCACATACTCAAAGAGTTGCCCTGGCTGCGAGCAGATGAATAACCAGATTGTCCTGCAAGCTCAGCCGGCAAGTCCAGCCCTACACCCACCACTTTCCCTGACTAAAGGCGGCCACAGCTGTTTTGCACCCCCTGGAGGGAAAGGGCTGAGCCAGGGAGGACTCCAGACTCTAAGTTGCCAGCCAGTTTCCTGCATGGCTGGAGGGCGCTCCTGGCTCTCCATCTTTGCCCCATCCTTGTGCCCAAGGGTGGGGTCAGAGAGGTGTACCCTCTCTTGAGCTCTGGACCCATCCCCAAGGAGCCAGGCCACAGGCAGTGTGCACTGACAGCCTGATGGCATTCCCCTCCCTGCCTGTCCCCTTTTGACTGAAACACTGCTCTGGCTAGGGGTGAGGGCTGTGCCAGGCACATCAGTGTCTCCAATTCACCTGAAATGGGAAAAGCTGCTGTTCGTCCAGTGGCCCCCACTGGCTGTGCCCAGACCTCCTTCCGTTCCCAGCATGCCTCACTCTGGCATGTGATCTCTCACCCCGCAGGTTCCCAGGCAGGAGAGACTGGCTTCAGCCACTCTGTGCAGGGCCATCTACTCAGGCTTCAGAGCTGAGTAGGATTCAGGTCCCCCTTCTCCTGGCATGCCAAAATGCTGGGGTTGAAGGCACTGAAGATGAAGATGAACTCTCTCTTTAGGTGCCAGGGTGGGATGGGGTGTGTGGGAAGCGGGCAGGGGCCCCAGAGCTGCCCCAGCTCCAGCTGGACGGTTGGATGGGGAGCCTGCTTGTTTGTGAACTCAGCTCTTCTGCGGCTGTTACATTAAACTTCATCCCCAACCATACCTGGCTCAGTGGGTTTCCTTCAGTCCTCCCAGGCCCCTCTGGGGCCTCAGGGAAGGCGGGACTGGCGCTAGCCTTCGGCTCCTTCAGGCTCAATACCCGTTTTCGCTCCCACTGCTCCCGTCTCCTTCCTGCCGTGCACCTTAGGTCCAGGATTGGGAGGTGGGAGGGCAACCACATCAGGAACTTGTCATCCAAGGTTCCAGCCAGGTTTCATGGGAGACCCACCATCACCTGACCATCTTTCACTTTCTGAGTTTGAAAAGAGAGGGAATGACAAGGTGCCCGTCCCAAAGTTAAGGCCGGAGTCTTCATCAGCCTCTCCTTCCCACAGCTGCCACAGGCACATGCGGAGGACCTGACGGACCCTGACTGCCACAGCCAGGGTAGGTCCAGGCCTGAGGAGCCCCCAGAACTCAGTGGTTCTGGTAATAGGCAAGAGGGTTGGAGAATGGATTTCAGTCAAGCCTCACCCCAATTCCAGAGTTCCTCCTTCCGACCCCCTTCCTGACTCCCCCTCAGCTGCACACGTCAAGGTGGGGGTGTCACAAGCAGGGACACACGGTCAGGCCCACAGGACTCTCTGCTCAGTGCTTGGAGAGGACCCGACCCCAGCAACTCAGGGATGGACACCAATTGCAGCGTGATTTATTGGACAAGACGTGCACTTTTTGACAGGGCCTTGGTAACCACGGTTTCCTCCACTGAACGGTACAGGGCCAGGGTAAAAGGGCTTACAGACAAGAAAGACAAATCCTTTCCATGAGCCAAAGGGGAAAGAAAAGAGGAAGGGGGCTTCTCCCTCCTTCCTTCTTCCCTAACACTCTGGGCCTCAGTTCACCCCGTGCCAGAGGGGAGGTTGGCCAAGGGAAGCTGGGCGGCATGTGTCAAAGCCAGGAGTGGACTGGGGCTGTCCACTCAGGACCAAGGTGCCCGCCAGGCCATCCACCCTCTCCCCACCCAGGCCCCCCCAAGGGTTTGGTTAGAAAATACAAAAGCGGATCCAATGCAGGATATGGTGTGCCAATGGAGGAGGGGACGGAGCTTCTGCGGAGTCTCTCTTAGCCACAGCCCTGCTGATGGGGAGGGGGCAGAGGTCAGATTGCGCCGAGGTGCTTCGGAGAAAGGTCTCTTCTCAATCCAGGGAGGGTGGGTGCTGTTGTCACTAGGCTTGGGGAAGGTGGGCGGTAAACGAGGAGCGGAGACTGAAGGGTAGGACCAGAGGGGGCTTCTCCCCTTCCCGCCAGCAGGTGAGTGGGCCGGCCAGTCAGAAGCAGGTTGCTGGTACCTACGGGAAGCCGGTAGGGAAGAGGCTGAGGGGCTGACTCTCGTTGGTGGGCAGTGGAGATCGGTAGCCATCAAAGTTTCTCGGGATGCTGCCGCTGGTGGAGCCGGAGCTGTTACTCAGGGTCTCGATGCTTCCCTCTCGCTGTAGTTCTGCAAGACAGAAGAGAGGACCGGGCCCGGTCAGAGTGTAGTCTCAAGGGGTGGGGAATATACCCTGGGCAGGACTGCCTGCCTTCAGGCACCAATCTGGGTCCATTTACATCCTTCCGCAGGGGGACCCCCACGTGCTCCCCAGATGGGCCAGGTGGCACCTCAGGTCACAGGGAGGCTCAGCCGGAGGAAGGAGAAGCTCCTTTGGCCGGCAGGCCTCAGTTTTTCCTTCATTGTGGGAACCCCTTTGGGCCAGAAGTGTGGCTGTCCTGATGACGTGTCTGGACCACACTGCCATGCACGGGGCATGTGCCCACACCTGCACACACACTCGTGCTCAGCCAGCATGCTCCCCTACCTCCATGGGAGGCTCCTGTCCTGGACTGACAGGTCAGGCAGGAGGGGAGAAGCCAGGACACGGCAAGGACTGCAGCTTCCCCGCCTGCTCTGTCTCTACCTCTCCTCCTCCTGCCCTGCCTGTCCCGGCTCAGCCACGCACTTGCTCACTTGTTCTCACCCACACAATCCGCCTGCTGGCCAGGCCCCGGTTCATCTGTGGCCCGGCCTGGAAAGTGGCCTGTTTCCCTGCGGGAGGGATTGCCTCATTTGAGAGGGGCTTTCTCCAATGGGCAGAGGGTCCCTACTTGTCTGAGTACCTCCTTCCTCCCTTCCTCTTGGCTCAGAAGTCTCCTGGAGGCCCCCCAAAATGTACATGCTCAGTCAACCTGGGAAGCAGGCAATGAGGCTCCCACCCCCTCCTCTGCCCCTTCCCTGGGCCTGGCACAGCCGTGCTACCATCTTGGATATGGCAACTGGCTCCATCTCACTCAGCTGTGGGCACCTTACTCAACTGCCTCACCATCTCTTGACCGAAGACAGGTACTGGGGTAGGTGGGCTGGGAATAGGCTTCCTTGCATGCTGAATGCAAGGAAAAAAATAATTACTTCTTGGCTTTTTGAAAACGGCCAGTTCCCATCCCCTTTCAGCCCCTCACAGTGGGCTCTGAGATATGGGCACACACCTCCCTGGGTAAACTCTGAACATCCGCCCCAAGCCGAGATGTGGTACCTGCAGCCTCTCCTCCAAGGTATGCCTGCCCAGGACTGATGGGGTCCGGCCTGCCTGCCTCAGGAGCTCAGGGCCTCAGAGCAGTCATTTGAAATAGCAAGGTGTGCTCGAATGTTACGCTTACCTGGTCTCCTTCATCTCCAGCTGGCACCCGCACCCAGGCCCCCTGCCGCCCCCCCCACGCAGCACAGCTGGCTCTTGTTAGGGAACGAGCCGTGGCCTTTACTCCCGGGCTGGCCTCTACCAGCCAGCCGGGAACTGGCCACTGACCCCTGCTCCTTGCAGGCTACCCCCAAAGCACTGGTGGCCCGGGAGCAGCAGCCACAGAATGGGGGGGGGGAGTCCCTGCTGCCCTCCTTCAGAGCAGGCCCCCTGTCCCAGGCGTGAGGGGCTCTCAGGCTGCACCGGCCATGGCTGGGGCCTGGACCCAGGCTGGGAGGGTGCGCCTGGACACCAGAACCTCTCAGCAGACACGAGGCAGTGGAAGGAGGGGCCCGGGGACACAGGCTGTGGGCCTGGAGACGGCCCCTAAGCTCCAGGAGACACAGGCTGCCCTGTTGGGCCCGACTCCGAGATAGGTCGAGAATTATCTAGATGTGGACAGAAAACAAGGCCACCAGGTGGGCTCTTTCCTTTCCCACTTACTCTCCAGTCTCACCCTCATTCGGGGGTACTGGCCAGTGTGCCGAGAGGGACGGGGCAGGAAAGCAGAGAATAGACCCTGGGGTTTCTGTATGGAAGCTGCAGGCGCCAAGAAAGCTCCCTCCACACACCTCTTTCCCCACAAGCCAGCCAAGGAATCTGTGGGAGATCTCCCAGGCCCCACCGATTTCAGAGGCCCTCGCCCTCACGCAGGCCGACCCAGCACTAGGGGGCGCTGACAGCAGGGCCAGGAGGGCAGGGGAGAGGAGCACCGGCAGGAGCAAGACCAGCAGGGGCTTCCTGAGGCCCTGGAAACCAGGCCCAAGGAAGAAAGCCCCAGCTGAAGGAGCAGAAAAGGCCCCTAGCATGGGGAAGGTTGGCCCCTCTCCAGAGCTGGGGGACAGGCCTAACGACCTTGATGCAAAGTGCCAGCACAACCATGCTGCCAAGGAAGCTGAGGAGACAGGAGCCTGGGACCAAGCGCGGCACCCCCGCTGCCCCCCAGCACAGGCCCACAGCGACCCCCGCAGCAGCCCAGCGACCCCATCTCACGAGTCCCATCGTGTGACAGTGCAGGGGCAGTGGCCAAAGGGGCTGACAAGATGAGTTTGCTGCTTTTGGGGGCCAGGTAGAGCCTGAACTGCCCTGTTCATACTCTGTCTTCACCAATGAGGCCTGGGGTAAGAGGGAAGGGGGCGGGCTCTCCCTCGCCCCCATATCCCAGGCTGACCAAGCTGTGCTGAATTTATCTCCCGGACAGACGGACGGACGGACGTCTCCCCCAGTCTTTTCCTTCCTCTCCACTCCCATGGCCGCTGCCGGGGTTAGGCCTGCGCTTCCCGTCCGGATAGTCTCAAGAGCTCCCTGCTGGGCTCCCAACCTCCATCCCGAAGCCACAGTGGCCTGTCTGCTGCACAAACCTCCCCTTGCGCTTCCTCTGCTTAAAAACCTTCATCAACTTCGAATGGTCCTCAGGATAAGGTCTAAACTCCTCAGCACAATCAAACAGCCTTCCACGACCCACCGCCACCCCCGCCGAGGCCCCACCTCCCTAATGGCACCTGTTACCGGATTTGAGGGACCAAAGTCATGAACTTGAGCAGTTTGGGGGGCTCTCCAGGCTTCTTTAGGCCTCTAGGTCTGTGCTCGTGCAACTCCTTCTGACTGAAAAGTCTCCCTTGGCCCCCAGAACGCCCACTCATCTTCCAAGCTTAGTACAAGCATCCACTCCTCCATGAGCCTGGGCTGTTTTGACTCAGGCCCCACTGTGCTCTGTACTGGCTCCTGCCCCGGGCCCTCAAGCACGTGGTGTGCTGTCTGCTCACACATATGTCCCCATCCAGGGGGACCGTCCCTCAGGGATCAGCTTGGTGCTTTATCTCTGCATTCCCTAGTGACAACCACAGGGCCTAGAAAGTAGCTGATGCTCAAAAAACATTTCTCAGATGAATGAATGAGTGAGTGACGTGGTAAGGAGATGAGGGACTTCTGCAGCATGACTACCAGTAAAAGAACCAGGGGCCTGGCTGGTCCTGGGTGCTTCCCTACATGCCTCTGTCAACCCCCTTTCTCTTCTCACTGAGACAGGACAACGAGTGTGTGCGGAAGCGGAAGTGGACGTGGATGTGGAGGGGTGCACACACGGTCCCCCCTCAGGTCCCCCGGCCGCCCAGCCCTCGGAGCAAGCGGCAAACGGAAGTGTGTGGCCTTACCTTCCTCCATCCCGAACACTCGCTTTGTTACTGTTGGGTTGCTCACGGACGCTGGGCTGTTGGCATTGTTTTTTTTTTCCTTTTTTTTTCCCTTGTGAAAAGAAAAGCATTGAGGAATCTTTTGGGAAAAGATCTGGACAATGGTGGAGAAGAACACTGATCTCTGCAAGCAGGTGGAGAGGGAATCGGGAGGCGTGGGGAGGTCACACTGGGAGGAGGGGGAGCTTGCAGCAGAATTCTGCAGTGACATGCATGTGTAGGGGCCAGTCTTGGGGGTCCCAGAGACAGAAATGTTGGGACAGAGCCGAGACCCCCTTTGGCGCCGGGGTGATGGGGGAGGGGAAGAGCTGCACACGGAGCAGGAGGAGCAGCTGTGGGAAGGGGGGAGAAGGGGCCTCTGGCCCATGCAGTGCCGGATGGCGCCCCATGCAGGCGGGATGCCAGGAGAAGGAGGAGACCGAAAAAGGCTGCCGAGTTTTCAGGGCCGCCTCCGAACATCTTGACTCAGTGGCCCAGCTTCTGGCTGCCATCCTCCCTGCCATTCCTAAGACCCCCGGCTCTGAAGAGGGCTTCTGCAGCTGAGCTGGACTCGTAGGGAAGGTCCACCAGACACCTGCCAGGGCTGCAGGAGACAGAGCTGGGGGCTCTGGGGTGGGGGGGGACTAGCATCCCAGCGGCCTCCCCACGCAGCGGAAGTAAGTGGATTCTGGTCCGTGGGAAAAGGCACGCTCTACAGGAGGCTGCTCACCAGACCTCAAAGTGAGGTAGGGGATGAGGAGTAGCTCCTGGAGAGGTGGCCGGACTCAGACAGAACATCTCACTGTGACCTCACATTCCCCAGCACCTCTGTGCACCTGGGAGGTAGATGCTGGTCACCCCGTCTTGCAGACAGCCAAACTAGAGAGCAGGAAGCCAGCGGCCCTGCGTCTGCAACCTCCGAGAGAGAACTGCGCTGGTGCAGGCCCCAGACGGAGATGCGGCAACTGCCGGCATCACTAAGGCTGGCTCCCAGGCCCACCGCCGGCTGTGTCCACCCAGTCCCTGCTGGCTCTTTTTGGAAAATGGGCCTGCTACCTACAGCTGCCCCTCTGTGCCATGGCACAGGATGGGCAAGCCACAGGGGACAGGGGGACAATGGAATGAGCCACAACTAATGAGCCATGGCTCTCGTGAAATAAGGAAAGGAATGAAAAAGCTCAACTCTTATGTTGCCCTCACTCAGTATGGAGCCTGGCAAAATTCAAAGGTGTCAGAGAGGGCAGAGAGGTGGCTGGCCTTGCTGGGGAGAAGTGACCCTGGTTCCCTGGGCATGGATCCAACGGAGACCCAGGGAGTATGTGAGGAGGCAGGAGCCCCCCTCTTGGGCCGGGCCACACAGGATGAGGGCACGCCCCTCTTCCGTCCTTCACCCCACCATCACCCCGGCCCCTCAGCCCCCAGCAGGATACTGTGGCCCCTTTGCAAAGACAGGAGCAGCAGAGATGGGCTCCTGGGAGCATGGGTGGGGCAGGGCTTCACGTGGGAGAGGCAGGGGATGAAGCGGGAGGGGACACTTGCAGGAGGGGGCAGGGCACGGGGAAGCCCCTCTCTCTGGCCTTTCCCTCTGGAGTGCCGGTCCCCAAGGCAGTTTCACCCTTAAGGTTCTTCTCCCTAGGACCGTCCTCTCCCCTGGGTATGCCTACCCCTACACCTGGCAAGGCAGGGACTTTTGGGGACAGACTGGATGAAGGTCTCTCTTCACACATCAGTCACTTTACTAAGCCCTGTGGTCTTGGCTCTTCCATCCGGGGGTGGGGGTGGGGAAATGCCAAGGACACAGGGCCTGTGTGAGCTCTGGGGAGAACTGGGGGAGCCCAGGAAGGCAGGGGAGCCCAGAGGGAGGATCGGGAGTGAGGTCCTATCTTGGGCTTGACCTTATCCATGCCTCCTCCAGGCCAGATGGCAGCGGAGGTGGCCGGCCAATCAGAGACCCCGAGCGAAGCCCCTCTGGCTTCTGGTAGGCGGGGGCATCACGGCCAGCCCAAGTCTCAGGACTCCGAGGGAGGCCTGTGTCTGGGACCTAGTGCGGTCAGTAAGGGAGGTGCGCTCGGTGTGTTTGGGAGGAGGGTTCCTGGGAGCCCTGGTTCAGCCCCCAGGCGGCCCTGGCACTTCCCTTGCCACAAAAGGAGCGGCATGAAGTACGGGGCCCCTCTGGTGTGCGCGAAGGCTCCAGCCAGCGCTGCCCCGCACACTCAGAGCCTCACAATGCTGCTCATTAAAGGGATTAGCAGAGCACGTTTATGGGGCCCTGGCTGCAGCCGCACACCCCGTCCCACTACCCACCCAGGCGGCCTGGTGGGAGTGGGATTAGACCTCAGGGGGGGACTCTTCCAGCAGAGACAAGGGAGAATGCCCCCCCCACCCCTCAGCCTCAGGGCCTGAGAGGAGGGGAGGGGCGGGGTCTGCCCAGGGTGGGGAGGCAGGTTAGGGAAGTGGTTAAAAGCCCAGGCTGTGGCCCCTGCTACCTGGGAGACTCTGGGCAAGTTCTTCACTCTCTGTGCCTCAGTTTCCTGCCCAGGAGGATAACAGGGCTTGTTTTCTAGCTCGTTGTAGAATTAAATTAAATAATGCATGTAGACTGCATCCCAAAGTGCTGAAAGCTTCCCGTCAGCAAATGAGTTCCTCTTACTGTTGCAGTTGTATCAGGACCTCAGGACCCCTCTCCATCTTCCCTGCCCAGCAGGCGTCGGCCATCCAGGCCCCCACCGGTTTGCACCTCCCCCCAGCTGGACCTTGGGAAATATTTTCTTTTTAATCAAGAAATGGCCCGAAGAGGAAGATGGCAGATATGTGTTTACAGCTTTTCATTTTCCTCCTTGCCTCTTTGTAAATACCCTCTTCCAAGCTGGAAAATAAATTTCCAACCCTGTTGACATGCATTGATTTTTTTCCCTCCTGCGTCCACCTCCCAGTCCCTTCCGACCCCCCTCAGCCAGGCCTGTGGTTAAGCCCCCTGTCTGGACAGGGCTCAGTGGTACCCCCGGGGACTGGGTGCCCCAGAGCACAGAGCAGCAAGTCAAACTGCCCCATCTTGCCCAGTGCCTGGCTCAGAGGGGGTGTGCTAACAGGAACAGTTTTAATCCCCCTCTGCTATGAGGATTCTTGGCTGGGGAGTTGGGTTGGGGTAGGGGTAGGAGTTGAGGGTCGGGGAAGAGGGTCCTCAGACCAGGAGTTTAGAGAGTTTTAGCATCTTCTCGGCAGGGGATATACAGAGAGGAGACCAGGGGACCACAGGCCTGCAGCAGGTTCAGCAAAGGGGTCCAAATGGGACCTGCCCCCAGCCATTGACTTAGTCAGCAAGGGGCCTGCCAACAAGGAGGGCCTGGGACCAGCTATGCAAATGGGGCTTGGAGAGAGAGGCGCTCAGGAGGTGAGGGGCTCGACTGCATCCCATGGAGCTCAGCAGGTTGGCAGCTTTCTGGCGCTGGAACCCGCAGAGATGGTCAGGATGCCAACTAGAGGGTGGGCCTGGGAGACACAGCTGTGGGCTGCTTGTCTCACATCATTCTCTCTTCCCGAGGTGGCTCAGGGAGGTGGAGGTCTCTTCAGGGAGACAGAAATGGAGTCGGCTGAGATTGCTTCTAGAAACCCTGACAGCTCTGTCAGAGATCACACTCTGGGTTGGAGCCAGCTTGAGTCCCAGGGCACTTTTTAGGAGGTTAAAAGGGCAAGCAGTTAAAAGTGGTAGCCTGTAGGGAGGCCTTGATTTTCTTTATACCCGATGACGCAGCCACCTGAAGCTGCCCAGCTCCCCGGCACCTTCCCTCTTCCCCACTCTCAGCCTTTCGGTGTCGGCTCCCCTCATCCTCAGGCACCTCCCTTAGGCTTCAGAGCCTGCAGAGATGCCAACAGAGCAGGGATCCTCTTTGTCCACCAGCACCAGGTCTTGGAAGGATGGGGGCTGGGGGGGAGTGGGGCTGAGAAGGTATCACCTTTCTCCTCCAGCAAGGGTTTTGTTCCCCTCCAGAGCGTGCTTGTGGAAGGAAGGAGGGCAGCTTCCCGAAGCTGAGGAGCTGAGGGTGCCCCTCCACGTTCAGATAGCAGGAATCCTGGTCTGGGTGGCAGAATGAGGGAGTGGACGAGAAGACGGCTAACTCTGGCCTGGGTATCCCCGGGGCTTCACCCCAGTGTCTGAGCACAGAGCTCCAGCCCGCTCAGCCACTGACTTCTGGTCAGCTCTGCGCACCCTCAGCCTGGAAGTCCTGAGAGCTTGTGCCATCGGCCCGAGTCCCGCAGCCGGTGGGCAGGCACGTGTCTTCCTTCCCGGCAGGAGTCTCTTCCAACCCACAGGGCTCCCACAAATACACTTTCTCATCTCCTTGCCCAGCTCTTGTTCCTGACTCCCGTCCACAGGTACTGAGACCCGGAATATCTTTGCAGGATGAGGCCAAGGCCACATGACCTATTTTGCCCCTCACACTTGTCCCCTACCCCCAGCTCCAAACATCAAGGGCAAACATCCGATGCTCTTGGCTCAGGTACTTTAAATTGTTTCCCTTGGCCACGCAGAGGTGCCTAATAAGCTCAGGGTTTAGGGGGAGACCTGAGGCCTAAGGGAGACCTCAAACCCTCCTGGGCATCCACTGGACCCTGGAAGGTGAAAGTAGGGGCCAATACCTGGAAAGGATGGTTGAGGAGACCGGCAAGCAGATAGCCCTCTTGTGCCTTTGGGTCCACCCAGAAAAACCAGGGGACCCACATCACCTTTCTTCCCCATCACCCCTTCCCTCCCATAGGCAAGGTTCTCAGGCCCCTGGAAACCTATGCCTGACAACAAGCCAGTCTGACATTAATATCATGAGGTAGGGGCACAGGGGCAGGCTAGATCCCAGGACTCCTGGTGGGCCCAGTGGGGACGACAGGAGAGGAGCACGCCGGGATGCTGGGGAAGGGAGAAGAAAAGAAGAAAAGAGAGGGGGAAGGCATAGCTCAGTGGTAGAGTGCGTGCTCGCATGCACACGGTCCTGGGTTCAATCCCCAGTACCTCCATCAAATAACAAACCAACCAACCAACCTAATTACCTTCCCCCGCCAAATAAAAAAACACAAAAAGAAAAAAAGAGAAGGGGAGGGACCAAGGCCTGAAGAATGAGGAAGGGCCCATGTTCAAAATGCATCCTCCACCCCCTCTCCCCTGGAGCCTGCTGTGTGTGTGTGTATGTGTGTGTGTGTGTGTGTGTGTTGCGGGGACAGGGAGCCGAGCATCTGAGTTCCAGGCAGAACAGCTCACAGCCCAGTCCCAGATTTCTCCCCAGCCTCAGGTGGGGTATCAGTGCACCAGAGGATGCCCTGGCCTGTCTGGGGACTGAAGCCTTCCCCCAGGTGCCTCCTACAACAGCCACGATGCAGCGCCAATCCCAGTCAGGAAAAGACCAGAAAGGCTGCCACACCCGACGCCCAGGAAACCCACGTTACCCAAGCCCTCCCAAGTCTTGGCTTCAGAGGAAAAGAGAGCCGGCCCAGGCCCCCAGGCCACCTCCACCAGTACCCCATGTGCAGGGGCCCTCTCGGTGCCACTCCGTCAGTCTAACTTTAAACATGTCCTGTCACAGCACATTCTACATGGGGACAGCAAAGGCTGAGCTGACCCGGCTCACGTGTCCCCGGTTTTGAGTTATTTGATAAATCTGGCTGAAACCCTGCCTGAGATCAGCCAGATGTAGGAGTAGCCTTGAGCTGAAACTCCCTGTGGATGGCGGGGAGGAGGAGGAGGCCAAGAACTCGCTCTAGCCCCAGTTGTGCCGCAGACGTGCCGAATGACCTGGGCAAGTGGCTTCACTTCTCATCTGCTTCCCCATCTGTCAGGCAGGAGGGGAGGGGCTGCTCTGACGACCTCACTGGGGCGTGTGAGGCTCCAGAGAGAAAAGGATGTGAAGGTGCTTCAAGAAGCAGGACATGCACCGCATGGATCGCGTAGGAAAGGCTGCGTTTACCGCAGCAGGGTCCTGCTTAGAGAACAGACGTTGCCACCTCTGACGGTTCAGCAGGCAGAGGGCCCTGGAGAAGCGGCTCTCACCCAGGAGGGTCTGAACTGTCCTCTTGCTCCAGGCCAGACACCAGGGGCAGAGCTGTGGCAGATGCCATCTGAGGTCACCTGAGGGAGGGGGCAGCGTGGTGGCAGAGGATGCCTAGCCAGGGCCTGCAACGGGACTCCTTTGTGTGCATCCGCACGTGGAGCCGACGTGGGTGCTAACGAGGGCCCGCTAACGTGCCCACTCAGCATGGCTCTGGGGAGGACCCAGGGCTTGGAAACCGTCCCATGGAACCAGGTGTCTGGCAGCCGGCCGCAACCTGCCTGTCTCCCCAAGTCCAGCTCCTTGAAGCTGGCAAGACCCCGTCCAAGCCGCCCTCCGGGGCTGGGAGATGGCGCAGGGGCCTGCGGACCACAGGAAAGACGCTGCTCCTTGAACACGGCTGGCCTGATAGGCTGGAGCCACATCTGGTTCTCATTCAAATGTCCAAACGTAATTAAATTCTCTCCGATGCAGCGGAAGAGTTTGGTAAGATGTGGCTTTCCCCCTTCCATCAAGGTTAAGAAATCACAGTCTCTCATTCCACCGGCTGACCCACTCTCCTCCCCACCGCTGGTCTGTCCTAGTCTGAACAGGAAAGGCCTGTACTCGGATCTGTTTCCTAGGGCTGACGGGGGTGAGGCCCCTGTGGGATGCCCAGAGCCCCCTACCCCACTGTCCCACTTACCCACGTGAGAGGATTAACAGCTGAGACCAAAGCAGCAGGCTCACTGTGACCGAGCAAGTTAGTGCACTGAGGGCTGGGCGGGGTGGGGAGGTGTGTGGCCCCTGGGACACAGCTCAGGGACACACCAGCATCCTCCCTCCACTGCCTAGATGCGCGGGATCTTGGAACGCCCTGCCAAGGGACCCCTGGGAGCACTGGAGAGCCTCTGGCCTGGCCCTACAGGGAAATGGCACTTGCCACAGTCAGGACAGGGTGAAGCAGCCTGCCCGCCCCCATGCATGCAGGAGGGAGGCCCGAGAGAGGGCGGGGAATGGAGAAGGCCAGGAGCGGCATGTGAGCCCTCTCCAGGCATCCCTCGGGCCTCCACAGCCCACAGGATGGCTGGTCATTTTTGGTCTGTCAGGGCTCTGAACGGGTTAACAGGCAGCAGAGTCCAGGGTGCAGGCCCTGGGGAGGGAGGGTGGCCTGCTCAAAAGAAAGGAGGCCCAGTCACCAGAAGCTCAGGTGCCTCTACTTGGCCTCCTGCTCAGGACGTCCCCAGTTTAAGCAGAACATCCCCTAGATGGGCTGCCTTTTCCAGCTTCCCTTCCCAACTGAGTATCTTCAGTTTATGGCTCCTTTTTACGTAGGGCTTCATGACTTTCATAGTAATGGGTTCCATTCTACTCCCTCGATGTCTATTTTTCCAATCTTGGTGGTGTAGGCTTTATGAGAGTTTCTTAGTAAGTCAGGGTATGATTCCTTTCGAAACAAACTATCCTGCAAGTTAATGCCTTATAGTGGGTAAGGATGCTACCCAGAGACAGATGGGGGCTGCGGAGGGGAGAACCAGGGTGGGGGGGAGGTGAGGAACTTCTAGATTAAATAAAGCTGTGCTGAGGTCCCTTTAAGACTCTTGGCCAGCTCCTGGCCTGGAGTCCCCAGACGCTGCTCACCGACATCCCTATGGAGGGAGATTGAGGACCGCTTTCAGGTGCCCGTGGCATTTCCACGCCAAAGAACGCTCACCCCGGAGGCAGGCACAGCACACAACCAACCCCAACGTTGCTGACCTGGCTCTAAATAGGAATAATTTTGTATATTTGTTTGCAAATGGTAAACCTTAGTAATGGAATTAATTTAATTTCTTGGAGGCATCTATGGCTGGTGCCTTCGTATCAGTGAAGGTTTTCAGGAAATGAACCCAGTTCTTGGTCCAGTTGTCCTAGGCCAAGCCTAGCGGAGAGAGTGGCGGTGGAGTCAAGGTCTCTGTTGCCCCTCTTAGGGTCCCAGCCTATGATCTTGAACCCACCAGCACAAGTCTCAATTAATTGCCACGGTGCCGCCCGTCCAGACGAAAGGGCTTGGGCGGGTGCCGGGTTTGCCTTTGTGCTCTGTCCGCAGACTGGCTGCTGGTGCCGGGGCTCTATTCATTATTCAATTCAGCTCGCTCAGACGAGCCTTTCCATTTGCTCCTCCAGGAGGAATAACAAATCTAGAAATGCAATTCCACTTTGGTGTATTAAGATATTGATTTGCCTGTCGACTGGAAGTGCATTTGTTCCGTCAGCCCCGCCGCAGGCAGGAAGGGGTTAACCAAATGTTTATCACAAGGCTGGCTTCAGAGTTGAAAGTAATGTGATCAGTAATGAATTTTGTGTTACATTAGGTTGTATAAATGGACAGACAAGCGCAGACAACAAGTGGCCAGGAGTCGGGGCTAATCTAATGATGTAAAAATAGAGACAGCACCAATTATACTAGGGGCCAGCTCCAGGCTCCTGCAGGGACTGCAAATGAATAGGTACAAATCAAATTACCCACTAATAGACGCACTACAAGAGGGGCAGTCAATGGTAAATGCATTAGAGCCTAGTGACCTCTCTGCTCTGCACAGCAGAATCCGAAAATTTGACTTCCATCTTAAAAAAGTGGGGGGCAGGGAGCGAGGTTCTCAAAGAAACTCTTGTCGGGGGAAGAACCGCAACTCCTCCCCATCCCAAACCAGTCACTGCCAGAAGGTGCCCCCTGTCTGAGCCGACCTCTGGCCCTTGCTCCAATGCCTCCCGAAGCCTGGGCACCAGGGGTGGTTGGGTGGGTGGGGGGTGACCCTTTGAGGGACAAAAAGAGCAGTGAGTGAAGCCTTGCACGTGGGCAAAGACAGGAAGTTACATACCAACACACTTCACAGCCATGTGTCTCTCAGGGGTGGTGGCTTTTACTGCTACATCAAGGGCTGTGTCTGTATTGAAAATAAAATATTTCTTTAAAGAGGAGCATGACGTGGACCTTTAAGAGAGCAGCAAGTGCCGAGATCAGAAGGAGTAGATATCGAAATCTGGTTTGACCACTGAGAGCTTTGCAGGGGGTGTTCGTGGTCTGTTCCGAGGCACAGCACATGGAGGGTTTTACCTATTTCTCACCAGCCTGAACTGGTCTATCCTTCCTCCGGATCCTCCTCCCAGTCCCGCCTCATTCCCGCAGGGGAGCGGGAGCGGGGAAGGACGTGGAGGCACAGCCAGCACCTGGGCAGCCCCTGGGCTTTCCTTCTTCCTCCCGGGCTCCATGAATGTAGAAACCAGGCCTGCAGTTCCGAGCTGCTTGGCAGTGGGGCTGGGCTGCTTAGGGAAGGATCATGGAGACGTGCTCAGATGCATGAACTGCATGCTCAGATGCAGCTCCCAGTGGCTTGGGGACGGATAAAGTATGAAACCAAAGACTCTCCAAGCCTTCCAAGGACCCAGCCCCTGCCCAAATGGAGGCAGGGGCCCTGGTAGGTTTGGCCCAATCCCCGCCCCCAACCTGCCCCCAAGGCGAGCACCAGTCACACACATCAAAGTAGAGATGGCACGCTGGTCCTGGGCAACTGGAGCTGGAGGTGATGGGAACAGGCCAGCAAAATGAGCACAGAATGGAACAAAATCCTGAGCAAATGAAGCAACTGGATGTCAATTCTCCCCAAACTCAATTAGGCACACAGAGGGGTGGGATGGTGAGCTATCGGGCTACACTAAATAAAACATGTGTGGGGGGAGTCGGGGGGAGGTCGGTGAAGCCTGGTGCTGGGGGATTCTGCCAGCACATGTGAAATGTCTCATGCAGTGGGCCTGCAGGTCCCTGGGGGCAGGGGTGGGGCTCGAAGAGAAGTGGGCAGGAAGCAATCACCAAGTGTCAGAGGTTGGACAGCTGATTCTGGTATGGTATTTGGAACGCCTCCTTCTGTTAAACTCAGCCCGAGGGGCATGGCTTGGCCTTCCTGGTACAGGACTCTCTTTTGCTTTAAGAGCCGAGGCTCTGGCTTCCTAAAGGGCCAGAGGGCCATTTCCAACTTTCATTTTCTGTGTGTCTCTGTGTCTTTTCTCTGTCACCAGCCACCCAACCTAGGAGGTGGTCCAAATACTGTCTTCTGAGGCACTAGAGGGGCAGAGGCAGGGGTGGAAGGCAAAGATGGGTATTTAACCATCCATGACTGTGTTCAACTTTGTTCAGATCTCACACCTCGCAGAAAGGTCAACGGTTAAAGGTGAATTCTCTGGCAAGGGAGGAGGAACAGAGAGAAATCCTCCCTTTGTTAACCATTAACCTATGTTAATGTCTTCAGCGAAGGGCCCTTATCTGGGGGTCCAATGGCCCTTCTCCACCCTTTGTCCAAGCCTGTACATTTTCCACAGGAATTCCTGCTTCCATGTTGGGGCAACACCTGGAAAGGCGACTCTGAAGGGTCACCGGGGAGGTCACATCGGCACTTCCTCCTTGTAGGTAGGAATCAGTGTGCTTTGGTTAAAGAATTCAAAGTAGACTTTGGGCAACTGAGAAATGTGCAGAGCTGCTTCTCAGTCCTGACCTTCCATTATGGCTCTGTCTCGGCTTGGGGCTTCCAGCAGCCTTAGGGGACACGGAGAGAGGGAGGAGGAGGGAGAGGAAAACAGCTATCTAGAACTGGCCAGAAACTAACAAGTGTGTTTTTTAAACACAATACTTTCCCCCATTGCTCTGACCGGCTTTCATGTACCTCTCAGGAGCCACAAAAACCCATCTAGTCATTCAGCAAACATTAACTGGGGCTCAGCTTGGCTCTTGTCCCAGTGCTGGATGCTGGGCAGGGAAAAGGCTGGTGGTTAGAGGTAACAAAGATGAATCAGACTCAGTCCAAGGAACTGGAATTGGGTTAAGACACACAGCACAGGCAGTGCGGCTGAGGCAGGGGCTGAAGGGACCCCCAGAGCCCAGCCTTTTCCCAGTGGGACGCAGACAGCCATCCGCCATTGCTAGTTAATGGAAAAGCCAGCAAGCACTACCTGTCCAGGACCACATGCCCAGTGAGTAGGGGATGCTGGAGTTCAGAGGAGAAAGAAAGGGCATTTGGCTGCATGGTCAGAGACAGCTTTAGAGGAGGTGAGATTTGAGCTTGGACTAAAAAGCTGTCTGGACAGGGGTGAGAGCAGCAGGCACCTGAGCAGAGCCAGGTGAGTAGAGCATATGCTGGGGATGACAGGCGATGAAGGTGCCGGTGGTGGTGACATATGGATAAGGGGTTACTGTGGAGGGGAAGTCGGGGAGCAGGCTGGAAGGGAAGGTGAGGAAGGCCGGCAAGAGGCCCGCAGTACCCCAGCAAGGAGCCAGGCTGTCACAGCAGGACGGCAGGGAGAGCAGGTCCCCACAGGGAGAGCGGCTTCCTTCTCTGGGGCTCCCCTCCCGTGAACAAAGGGCAGGAGTGACTGATAAACCCTTCTGACCAGGTGACACCGACAGGATCTTACGAACTGGATATTCTTCCCGGACATCTAACTTAATCCCACATCTTTTCCTTATGATTTCACTTCCAATCTTTTGTTTTTCCCTCCTTTGTAAAGCGCAGAGAGGGGCATGTGCCTGGTGGTGGAGTGAGGATTAGAGGACGGTCGTGGGCAGCACAGGGGCCACGTGGGACGTGGTGGCCACGGGTGCAGTGAGAGAAGGAACGAGACCTAAATTCTCAGGACAGGGGACAGCGGCCCGGGTGTCACAGGAGTGGGAGGGAAGCGTCTCCCGCACTTCCTGGCTTCCCTCGCCCTTGTCCTCCGAGAGGAAGAAAGTAAAAGGAACCTGGCCAAGGTCACAGGCTTCCCCGATTCTTGGTGAGGACCTCCAAGTGCTGCTGAAAAGAAAGAACAAACACTCCTCCCCGGGGCGGTCGCTGGGTGCCGGGCAGCAGAAGGACTCTCGGATGTGGCCTTTCCTACTAGTGGGAAGTAGCCAGGAACAGGCGGCCAGCCCTGACCGAGACACAGATAGCAACCCCCGCAATGCTAGCCCTGCTGCCACCCGGACCCCGTCTCCCTGGCAGCTGCGGCCACCCTGAGCCGGGGTGCTCGCGGCCTGTGGGCCGGCACTGGGCCCTGTGTCGGGGGGCTCCCGTGCCTCTGGGGGCTGATTCCCTTCTCCCCACTCTCAGCATTATGGTGTCATTACTGGAGAGTCCAGTTTTGTCTTCACATCCTGATAAGACCGCGCCTGTGGGCAGGGGACCAACCCAGACTTCGGCTCGGTCCAGCTCGGGTAGGTGGGCCCCGGTGGGCGGTTGGGGATGGGAGCCAGAGAGCAACTCATCCGGTGCTCAGCACGGTTGCCTCCTCCAAGCTTTAATCTCTTTGAGGACAGGAACCACGCCTTCCCTCTTCCCCACAAGGGCCCAGCCTCGTGTGGAGAGAACCAGAGGCACCTACAGGGAGCCTGCCTGCCCGCCCGCCTGCCTGCCACAGAGAGAAGGTGCAGCCCCACCGAGGAGGTGGTTGAGAGGAGCCCCTGGGAGCATTTTGTAAAGCCTCTGAAGGAGGAGGAGGAGGAGGAGGAGGAGGAGGAGGAGGAGGAGGAGGAGGAGGAGGAGGAGGGAAAATCCAGGGCCGGAATAGGTGAAGCAGAGGAGAGGACCCAAGTGATTGGCCAAGTTGCTTGCATGATAGTGCTTGCCTGAGAGCAGGGATGTTGGAAAGATAAGAGAATTAATTCACTGCCCTAGGCCTGCAATTATTGTGATCTGATCATGTGGCATCTTGAGATGGGAGAAGGCTAATACAGCCCCTGCTGGAAATGCTGCCTTAGCATGAAAATGCTCCCACCGTTAGCACTGGGGCAAGCAGGGCTTCCAGGGCCCACTGGAAGAGCTAATCTTAGATGTAGATTAGATGGTCCAACATGCGGAGTTATTTGTTTTGGGTCATCTGGTCGACTCCAGACAGTAACTAACATTAACGGAGAGTTTAATTCCCACAGTCCTGTGATGAAAGATACAAGCACGCACACACAAAAATAGTGCTTTTAGTTTGTCTTCTGCAAAAACATAGGTAATCAACGGATGTCTGTTCGTTAACTTTTTGAACCCTTCCCGGGACCATTTAAAAATTGTGTATAACTGTTCGAAATGTGGTTTCCATGTTAAGAAGGAAAGTAAAGGCACAGCCCTTTTAATAAGTAAAAGCAATTTCTGACATCTTTGGAAGAGCTTTGGTTGTGAATAACCTTACGGCCTTTTCTGCGGAGTAATTAATACAGATACTTTTCGTTTCCAAACTGTACATGGCAATTCATCCATGTATGGTAGAAATCAATTTAGTGGGTCATGACTGCGTTTTAAAAAAATGAAATAAAATAGTGCTAGAGTGCATAGCCCATACTATTGTTTTCTGGAAGTTTTGTGTATCTGAGTAAGGAAGTAAGTGGACTTCTGACGGAACACAAGAGGTAAAGACTGAGCCCACAGTGTGATTCCCCAAGAGCAATGTCTTCTGGACTAGAACAGAGTCCGTTAAAGGGACGGTAGGCAGACAAAGATGCAGCCTTTTCCCCACCCTTTGTGCTGTGATCATAAAAGAGAATGAAACAGCCTTCTCAGGGCTGCAGGAAGCCACAGTCATGGGGAGGAGACAGTCCCTCTTGACCTTGATTGCTGACTTAGTGAGCTCTTAAGAGTCAACAGCAGCAAAGAGAGGCCCACCGCCCACAACAGAGATGGGTCAAGAATACCTTAAACCTGTGAATCAGGCCTGGGGCTTTTGCTCTTGGATGTGAGAGAAAACAAAACAAAACAAAACAAAACCAAAGACAAGGTTTAGCTAGTGATTGAAAGAGTTAAAGTCTAAAGAGAAAAGAAACTTCATATGTATCCAGGTGTTTATGAAAATGTTTTTGTATTAGGTTATAGCTTTACTTAGACACAAAACAATTGGAATAAGTACATGTTTTGCTTATTTAAAAAAAAAACTTATTTTTCTAGAAAAGGCAATATTGAAAGGAATGTCTGCTAAGCAGGAATTAGTCAAGTTATTTTGGGGGGGGAGTGATGGGGGTGGGCTGCGGGGGACAGCATTCCAGGCAGGAGGAGAAATATGTGCAGAGAGAGCACGTGTGCCTAGGGACCCTCCGGGGAGCTCAGCCCGGCCGGGCTCGCACGGGGCAGTGGGAGAGGAGTCTGGAGAGAGGGCAGCAGCTGGTCACGAAGGGCTCTGTGCAGGGCGAGATGGGGCGAACCGGGGAGAAGGACAGGGTTGCGAGGAGAAGAGTTCAGTTTGGGGATGGGGTGGAAATGTCGGTGGGTGACCGGATAGATGGTCTGGAGAGCATGAGAGAAAGCCAACATGGAGATTCTCTGGAAACCATCAGTTTGTGGATGGTAATTGAGGCCACAGAAGCAGAGGAGATGGCCCTGTACTGACGGAGGGAGAGGACAGTGGACCAAGACAGGGCCTTGAGAAACACATTTAAGGTCAACAGAGAAAGAAAACCCAGGGAAAGGATTGAGAAGTAGCCAGAGGCAGAAGAAAAGCCGGGAGAGTGTGGTGACACAGGAGCCAGAGGGAGGTTACTTGAAGATCACAGGGCCTGGCGCTCAGGGCCAGCACTGGGGCCAAGGGAACACCCAGTGGCCTCTCTGTGGAGAATGGGGTGTTGTCGCTGGGCAGGGACTGCCCCTCCTCTGGGCAGGAGGAAAGGGGAAGCTTGTTACAGGGACGTTCAGGCCCTCAGTGCAGCAAGTCCAGGGATTTCTCAAATGCTGACTACAATTTTCTGAGGGTAAGAGATAAAAAGATGGGATAAGAGATTTGAGGGGAACGAGAAATTTGAAATAGTGTCCAGGAAGAAGGAAAGACTGATTTCAAGACGGTGGGTGGACTATCCTACTAATTCATGCTAAATAAATAGCAATAATATGAAAAAAAAATACAACACAAACCCTCAGAGGACCAGAGATCTAGGAAATCTCTCTTAGAGATTCTTCTGGAAACAGGCCAGAAGCCACAGCAGTAAAATGGGGTAATATCTAGCTTAAATGCAGAATCCATTTATCCAGCAGGCACTGTACACCCACTATGTGCCAGACACTGTTCTAGGCACCGGGTTCTGCTGCAAAAGAGGTGTACAAACTGAGAACAGGAAAAAGGGGCACGAGGAGAATGCAGAAAGACTACTGGGGCTCCCTGGAGAGTAGAGACCATAAATTCGTAGAGGCGCTGATCTGAACAATTTACGACTTTTCTTCAGCCACTTAAGTGTACGAGCAGGATTGGCTTGACCTCAATTTGGAGTTTTGCTGGATGGGGACAATGGAAAGGCAATGAGGCAAGAGGTGTGATGATATTAGAAAGAAAGCAATTCACTCAGTTATTTTAGAGCTGGACTTGCAAATCACACATGTGATCTAATTAGACTAACTGGTCAGCAGCCATCGTGGGGACAGAACTAACACCTGCATCATAGATTCACAGTGTTTTGGTTTTTTTTTTAATTTAATTTTTAAAAATATTTTTTGAGGTGGGGAGGTAAATAGGTTTATTTATTTATCTTTTCTAAAACTAAATTTTATTGATTTCTTACTGTATTCTTTTATTATTATTTTTGGCAGGGGGGAGGTAATTAGGTTTTATTATTTATTTTTAGAGGAGGTACTGGGGATTGAACCCAGGACCTTGTGCATGTTACACATGCACTCTACCGCTTGAGCAACACCCCTCCCCCTACCTTTTTTTTTTTTTTAAACTGGAGGTACTGGGGAATTGAACCTAGGACCTCATGCATGCTAAGCACATGTTCTACCACTGAGTTATACCCTCCATCCACTTTTTAAAATATAGGTTAACCATGTTTTAAAACAGACCTTCTCAAACTTTAATGTGCATAGGGATCTTGTTAAAAATCAGGTGCTGACTCAGTAGGGCTAGGAGGGGCCAGAGATTCTGCATCTCTCATCAGCGCTTTCAAGATGGCGCTGCTAGTCCACAGGCCACTCTTGGGATAGAAAGGTTTTGAAAGGTTTAGCTCTACTTTTGGGAAGTGTGCTTTTGCAATATGGTACAGCTTATCAGTGGGGCACTGGAGCTGGCTGACTGTTACATTTTCAGGAATTCTTCTAGGTGACTGACATCCTGTTGATAGCTTGAAATTGGCCATAATGGGAGTTTTTATACTATGGACATGCCCAAATGCTATTGATCAGGGCTGGCTTTCCTGCTTCCCTTTGGAGAGCTGGTTGTTATAAACATTTACCAGCACATCAGTGCTAGATACTAGCTGTTAACGGTGAAGCACGTATGGGCTTCGGCGTGACGGGTCACACCGTGCTCCGTTCATCCCTTGATGAAGAGGCCACCAGCCCTGGTGCTATACTAAACAAGGAGCTGGCTGGAAGGCATTACAGGGACCGAGCATCTCTGGAGCCTCAGAGTACCCAACAGAAGCACATATTTGATGTCACCCTACCCGAGAAGCAGGTTTGTGGAAAGAGACAGAGGAACTGAGAGGCAGCTCTGAGCAAAGGGTGACTTGCGGGAAATTCTCAGCCCCCTCGCACTGTGTTTCTCTGGCTCTCTCTGGGCAGCAGGCTGACTCTGGAGTGGGTGTGCCAAGCTGCCCTTTCAAGGTCCTGGGCTGCACTAGCAGGCTGATACTTTATCTGGAGTTGCAAAATGTGAAAAGTGATTTTCAGCCATGGCAGAGGGGAACAGATTAACTTCCACAATATCTGCTTTACTTACTGGCCTTTAAAATTGAGGCACTTAAAAAATTTTTTATATATATATACATATATATATATGCACACATAAACATATATAGATAGATTGATAGATTTAATTTGGTCAAAGAAAACCAGATGAATGCCATTTGCTGACAGTTTGGGGAGGAAAATGAAATCCTTCTGCTCAAAAAGGACACCTCCTATTTTCTGACCTGTAGGTCATGCAGTTTTAATTTCCTCTCTCTCTTTCTCTCTTTTTAAATTTCATGAACCTGCTTAAGGCCACAAAGACTCTCCTGAATCCCTCAGCTGCCCGGCAGATGAACGGCTGCCAGCTTTGCTCAGGTTACTAAGGGTCTGTGTCACACCGAGGTTCCCCAGCCCTGCCTGAATGCACTTGCCAGTCTGCCTGCTGGATGACACAGAGGGGCTCTAAGTGGCTTCCGAGGAAGGCGGCTGGAGAGGAGAGCAGACCCAGAGCTGCTCCAGCCCCTAGAAGGGCAGCTCCTGGGGAATGAGTCTGGTGCTACCGGTCTGGTTCATGTGAGCTGAGGCCGGCCAGGGGTCCCAGAGATGCAGGGGAAAGGCTGTGCTATGAGCGAGGTTCAGCAAGGGAAAAGCTTTTCTCCCTTCAGCCAGCTTCCCAGCACAATGAGGTTGAAGCCCCAGTAAAGGGCAGAGCTGCTTGCTCCGCATCTCCACGGCATGATGACCTGCTGTCCACAATCGGGGGACTTTATGATGGGGGTGGAGAGGTGGTGCACACATCTCTGTGCACGTGGGAGTCGAGGGAGTGGGGCGCAGCTTACTGCAGCTTCCAAAGACCACACCTCTTTCCCTTTGAGGGAAGAAGGGGCCACGGAAGGGGGCTGGTCCTCAGAGACGGCCGCCTCCATGGCCGGATCAGGCACCTCTCTATCTCTAGCCAACTCCTCCTCTCCCTCTCGCATCCATTCTGTTCCTTTGCCAATTATCACACAAGCACCGTGGGAAGGCACAAAGCTAGGGCTGGGGAGATAGAGATGAGGACAATCTGTCTGTATCCTCTTAGTGCAGGAACAGAGGAACTGAACGGGATAGGGAAGAAGAGAGGGAAAAGCTTAAGGGCTAAACCCAAATATCTAAAAGACCCCAAGGATCTGCAGGGAATTGGGACCATGTGATAATGTCAGGCATTTCCAGCCCTGCCAAAAACGCTTTGACTCTAAGTGGTGCTGGTCCTGATTCCTGCCCCAGGGTTGTAAGTTTCTCCTCCCTGGATCCTGTCTCCAGCTAGACACCTGGAACAGGGATGGAGAAGTTCACGAGAAAGAATCATAGTCTTGCAAGGATTCAGGCAGGCAAGAGTGGGAGAGCCTGCAGCCAGGATCTGGTGCACCCCCCACAGAGTTCCCGCTGACCTCAGAAAACTGGGAAGAGGCCTGTGGAGCAGTCATCCTCAGGTATAAAAGCCGGACGAGAGCCATCACTAACAGTACAGATATCTGGAATGCAGGGGTGCTTTGGAAAAAAGGATAGGCAGGCTGCACTGTAATTGTGTGGAGATGGCGGGATGGTAATTGCGTGCACACACGTGTGTGTGTGTATACCTGCTTGCCTGGGGCCAGGCTCACCCATCATCTAAGGATGTCTCTGACTGCTCTGTGGATGCGAGAAGCCACCCCAGGCCCCAGTTGCTGGTCCCTCTCAGAGGCAAGAGTGCAAAGGCAAAAGGCAGCATAAGACAAAGTTGTCTAGGGGGTCACACCAGCCCTGCCTGCTTCCCACTTGCTCTCTCCCAGGTTGGCAGAGCCCACTGATGCTCCAGCACAGCAGAAGGTGTGCTGCCTCAGCACTTGGTGTCCAAGGGCTGCTGAAAACCTTAGGGACACCAAGGTGTCCCTTCCCTGGGAGAAGACGTCCTTCTGGAAACCACTTATACAACACAGTTGTGTAACCACAGCATTTCTGTATGCACTGTTCCATGTAGGAGGGGTCAGTTCCCCTGGGAACTCCCTTCCACACTGGGCTTCCCAATACCAGAAGCTTCCAGCATGATGGCAATCAGAGTAGTAATTAAAAAAAAAACAAACAGTTAAAACAAACACAAGCCTCTCCTGCCAGAGAAGCTCCACACCAACAGTTGCCAGTCACTGCCAAGTCAGGCTAGAAGCGTGAGGCTACCTGTACCTGTCCCGGATCCCACAACGTCCCGGCTCGGTGACTCGGCCATGGCATCCGCCAGCCGCTCCCGCAGGCCCTCTTCCGTGTGCTCCATGGAGGACATGTGTCGCAGCCCAAAGCCCTCGGGCCAGCTCCCGCACACCTCCAGCAGGGTCACGCTCCGGTCAAAGGTACCTGCAGCACAGAGGGGACATCCGATGCTGAGTCCACCTTGCAGAGAGCAGTCGGTTCCCCACATCTGCCCCCCACCAACTCCCCGCCCCGCCCGGGGTCCATGTCTGCTCTTCCACAGGGTGGATGAAGGAGGGGACACCATGAAACACGTATGCGCAGGGCAGAGCGAAACAGCTCGTGCCACTGGATCAGAGTGTGTAGACCTCCACATCCATGTCGTGGGCTAGTGGTTTATTCAGCTGTTTTCAGAGGCACTACAGGGTTTCTCTGAAGTCTTCAGAGACTGCTTCAGGAACTAGGTCAAGGGCAGGGAACTTCTTTTCCAAGTTCATCCTAAACCCCTCTTTTTTTCTCTGCTTGATACAATAAGGCTTCACCCAAAGATTCATATGAAAAAGGGGTTACATACACTTAACACACAAAAGCCTTCTAAGACACTGTGTCTCACCTATACCAAATCTCATTTTACATCTGAAGTTCAAAAGAGTTACGTCCCAAGATCCAACAGCAAGTTTGTGGCAGACTTGGTTCAAGAACTCAGATCTTCTAACAGCTCAGTCAAGAACTGTTTCTACTCTGCTGCGTACAGTCTCCCAGAGGCCCAAGGACATGCGCACCACTGGGGCACCATCCTGGGGACGGCAGCAATAGACGTGGGTGACAGCATCTTCAGTGAAGATCTCTCCTCAATCTGGAGCTGCTCCCCAACTCCAGAAAGTACATGGAGCTCCGCTGAACGCCAAGATTAGATTTTTACATGCAAGATCGCTTCAAAGACTAAATTTAAATTATTCTACTTTATTATATAGCAAGTCTTCTGTGAAAGCTTGTTTCATCCACCCTCTCTTGGAAGGCGATTATTGTCATGCTCTGTTGCTTTAAGCACATACCATTTCCCCAGCGATTAGGTAACTGAATCCACTGCATTTATTGGCCTTGGTTCCTGCCAGCACCAGGAAGATGGGGAAAAAAATGCAAATGCCAACGTTTCCCGAAGTTAAAAGTACACCAACACACACTCCTTTTATCAGGCCTCGCTTCTCCTCTTTGATCAGCCGTCAGAAACTATCTTCCCTCGGCAGTCAGGACTGGGCAGCGTCAGCGCACACTCTCTGCCAATGACAGGTGGTAATAGAGAGGGTGCGAGCCCCGGCCCCGGCAGGCGGCCCTGCCTCTGATAATGGCCAAAGCATCGAGGTGATAACCGTTAGTAAACACTCCGACAGCCGGGGACTCCATACATCAGCAAAGAGGGCCAGATAATCCCGGGCTCTCCTGACCAGACAAAAGGCCCTCGGCTGGCCTGCTGGGATTTCTATGTGTGGCAAGGGTCAGTCCTGGCTCCTGAATGTCATCAGCCAAGTTTGGCTTTGATTTATCTCTTGCCTAATTGTAGGGTAGACTCCCGGTGCTGGGGGAATGGGCAGCGTCTATAAATGCGTCTCCCCACGAAGAGGCCCACCCTGAGAGTGGCTTGCGGGGGATCAGCTTGTCAGGTAGGGCCCAGGAACAGAAAGCTGCCTTATACTACCGTCTCCCTCCATCAGGTGGGGTCAGGAGGTGGCCCAGCGGGCCGGGCGCTGGGCAGTGCGGGTGGGGAGCTCTAAGGGGCAGCCCTCCCAGGGCCTGGGCTTCTAGTCTTGCCTCGGAGCCCACACTCAACCAGCACTGGCAACAACTCGGAGGTGCCCAGTCCTCAAGGACACGGAGGCACTGGTGACATAAGCTTAGGTTTTTCGCTTTTTAAAAAAATTTATCTATTTATCTTTTTGGGGGGGCGTAGGTAACTGGGTTCATTCATCTATTTATTTAATGGCAGTGCTGGGGATTGAACCCAGGACCTTGTGCATGCGAGGCACACACTCTACCACTGAGCTCTACTCTCCCCGCTCAGAGCTTAGCTTTTGGTTCCCCTACCCGCCCACTGAGAGATGCGAGCAAGTGCCTCCATCTCCTTTTCCCGTCTCTGTAGTGGAGCTAACACTCTGTCCGGTCTCAAAGGGGGGAAGAGACTGAGCGAGGGTCCTGCCAGGAGTCTGAGCGCTCCTCCTGAGCTGCCCCGATCCGAGTTGACTTCCCAGAGCTGCAGCGCCCCTGCTTCTCTGAAAGGTCTGCCTGGGAAGCCTAGGCTTAGTAATTTCCAGAAGAGAGGATTTGATGGTAAAACGTGCGCACGCTTCCTCCCCGCGCGCTCAGGGCTGGGGCGGCAGCTTTGTCTGTGGACAGGGATGTCTCAGAGCCTGGGGAAGGGAAGGAAATGATCTTTCCTTTCCTGCTTCACGAGAGCAGGGGGCTGCCTCCAGAAAGGCGCTCAGTCAAGGTTTGTACGTCCTGTGTTTAGGGGTCAGGGCAGGTAAGCTGATCTCAGGGCCACAGTGGGTATCAGAAGGAAAAGCAGAAGGAAAACAAAACACTCCAGCAAGATGTTATAGCAAGAGGGTGTAGGTAAGAGGCCTGGTCCACGAGAGATGGTAAAGGCCAGAGGAATACATCGTATTTTAAGGGACAAGCAACAGTGTTCGGAAGAAAAGGATCATGGGCTAGTGTTATCGGGGAGAAAGGAAACAGAAAGAGGCTCTGACACATATTAGCTGCACGTGTGTTAGCTCTGGGCAAGCTCTTTACCTTTCTGAGTCTCTGATTCCTCAGCCGTACAAACGGAACAACAACACAATCTTATAGGGGTGTTGAGAGGATGGCCTGAGATAAATTAAGAGCACCTGGCACCCAGGGCGTGCTTGGCGTGTAAGGACCGTGCCCGTGTACATGTTAAGAATAACAAACGTGTAGAGCTTTATACCACTTGAAGCATCGTCATAAACTTCGACTATCACAGTGGTCCTGAGAGGCACAGAGGGACCAACTGCAATTCATGGGAGAGGAGCTGGAAGCTCAGGGAGAGTAAGTCTCTCAGTGACAGATCTGGAACACAGGCTCCTAATTCTCAGCTTGGAGCTCATCCCCTCAGCTCTCACGCTGCCTCTCTCAGCTGCACCCGCAGCGGAGAACCGTTCCGGGGAGAAGTCACCTCTGTCCTTCCTAACTGGTTCTGAGAACTCCTGTCACCTTCCACCACCGCCTTTCCAAAGTCTTCCCCACCCCCACACCAGCCCAAGTTCCCTAGAGTTTCATGGGAACGCTGGTGAGCCATGCTGTCTGTTGGCGGCACACAGGAGAGAAAAAGGGTGATAGGATGTCTAGGCTGTTCTCCCTTAGCGTGGGCACCGCGAGAACGTTGTGGGTAGGAGGCTGGGGATACGAAAGGTGTTCAGCAAAGGAACATTCGATTGTTTCTAGTGTCCTGAGAGGTCCCAGAGGAGATACAATCAGTGGTCCTGCTCCTAGTGCTTCAGGGAGTCCCAGCAGAGGCTCGGCGATGCCCCCGTCCCATCCTGCCCTTCCAGCCCCACCAGACAGACGAGGACAGACGAGGGCAGCCTAGGCGCACACGGGCTCTCCTGGTCCCGGCGTGAGAGCAGGGCTGCAGGTGTGTGTGTGTCAGCAGGGGCTGGGGTTAGAGGCCAAGCCCCTGGAGAGTGAGGTCACCTCTGGGCTCTGAGGGAAACTGCACATCTTGTCAGCATGGTTGGCACGGCTATCATTCATCTGGCCAGCCCAGAGACACTCCGTCAGATGGGCTGGCCCTCTGAGCCCCATTACGGGGGAAAGGGTCACTTTCAAGGGGGAGAAGACACTTACGGCAGGCTGTTTGCAAAGCACGAAATATATGTACTTAGCTACAATGATCTTTTGCTGAAGCAATGCTCTGCTGTTTCCCCAGCCCTCTCACGTTTATTATTTAACTCCCACATTCATCAAATATTGATTACTGTCCACTGTGATATGAGTCAAGCACTGTGCTAAGGGGTAGGGATATAAAGTGAGCCAAAAAAAAAAATGCTCATGGCTCTTCCAAAACCCTGGGAAGCAGCAATTATCACCATTTTTTATTACAGATTCGTATTATACTGAGACTGAGCGAAGTGAGGCAACTTCAGGTCACTGGTTCTAAGTGTAACAGTCTTCCCCGATGCCTCCTGGGAACCTCTTCCTTCAGGGCCGCCTACCACCCTGCGATTCTCCGAATATATTTTCTAAGATTCAGTTCAAGTCTCATTTGCTCAATGAAATCTTGAGTGACTAAGTTAGAGTGAGCACTCTTCCACAGTCTGACTGTACAAAAGGTTCTTTACCTTTTGGGGTGAAGCTGATGAAAGCTATAAACTTACCCCTCAAAATGTGTCTGCCTACATTAAATGATGGAAGCCATTTCAGGGTGTTGATGGATGCCTCCGAAGCCCATCCCTGGATCCCAGATTAACTAGATCGGTCCCCTGTGTTCTTCCCACACTGCCTTATATTATTCTCGTGATCTGCTCTTCAACCTAGTTTAGAAGCTCCTTGAGGGCATGGATTCCTCCATAACCCATAAGTCTGTAATAAGCACTGGACTTGGTGCATTGCGATTGCTCAAAACATGTTTATTGACTGCTTATGATCATTGAGAAATTTGACAGTCCCTCTGGAGATGGAGCTAGGCAGAAGAAGGAGCTAAAATTAAATGAGAGGAAGGAAGAAGATTGTAAGTGAGCAGGAAACCGTGTCACAATATCACCCTCCTGCTGTCTGTGCACTGAGTTTAGCACAGAGATTCTGGGAACTGGAAGAACCAAAACAACCTGCCTTGAATGGCACCGAGAGCCAGCCTCATACAGGTGAGTGTCCCGAATCCTGCTTCCTAGGTTGGCATCCAGCGTTACACTCTCCCCAGAGGAGAAATGGGTCAGGCTCTTGGATTTCACAAACCCATTAGAGGCATGCTGTGACAGCTGGTGAGCCAGCCAGCTCGAGGGGAGGCTAGGGGACACGTGCTCTGTCTTTTGTACACCACTGTCGAGGGGCACGGAAGCCCAGGGGGCGGAGGCGGCCCAGGGGAGGTGGGATGTTCCCCTGAGCTGATAGTGTCTAATCACATCCTCGCTATTCACGAGACTGGGGCTCAGTCCCCGCTTTGCATCTGTTACTGTCAGCCCAGGGTTTGGACTTTGATGGGAGCCTGTTGATCAGATTTCCCGCCACCAGGGAGGTCAGGTACCAAGTGCAAAACTTGTCATTAAACAATGCTCTTCAGGACATAAGCCCTTCTGGGTGAGAGCGCGTGATGGCAATGACATCGATGATAAATAAGGAACGGCCATTGGAGAGTCTCCTTGCCTGCTCTCCAAGCTGGCTCACCAAACCCAGCTCGAGGCTGGCGCTGTGGGGGACCTCCCTTCTCTACAATCCTTTAGGGTGGTTCCCAAAACAACCATAACCCCACATCCACAGACGTAGCACAGAGCAAAGGGGCCTAGGCCCCAGCAACCTTTTATGACTCAGACCATCTAATGCTCACCATTCTTGTGGCCATGTGCCATGTTTGTCCCATATTCATCCATTTGGCTGTAGGCGTTTAGACTTTGGGGTTAGGTCATTTTTTTCCACTTTTTTTTTTAAATGGAGGTGCTGGGGATTGAACCCAGGACCTCGTGCATACTAAACACGTGCTTTCCCACTGAGCTATACCCCCCACCCCTTGGGGTTAGTTCATTTTTAAAGGATCTACTGCTCCAGTTCAGAAGTGAAGTTAGCGAGAGAAAGGAAAGGGAACAGCAAAGTAGAGAAACTCCTCAGCTAACGCTGGCCAGCCAGGAGGTGCTGGACAGCCAGATGTGGTGATGTCGTGCACATCTGTCCTCACAGGCCGCTAGTGGGAAGGGATTACTCATTGTTCATCAGAGGCCCATGCACAGACTGCCATGTGTGGCCAACGTGTCAAAAGCACCTAAGCCAGGGAAGAGGAGTTCAACAGTAATTGAGACACCAAGAATTTCTTTGCAACTTAAAATAGTCACGGCTGAGTAATATACCATCGTACACATACAAAAACCACATCTCCTTTGTCTGTCGATGGCCATTTAGGTTTCTTCTGTGTCTTGGCTGTGGTGAATTGTGCTGCTGTGAACACTGGGGTGCATGTATCTTTTTGAATTAGAGTTTTCATCTTTTCTGGATATGTGCCCAGGAGTGGGATTGCTGGAGCAAATGGTAACTCTATTTTCAGTTAATATGGACATTTGCAGCCACATGGATGGACATAGGGATTATCATACCAAATGAAGTCAGGCAGGCAGAGAAGGACAAATACCATATGATATCACTCATATGTGGAATAAAAAAAATACAAACAAACTGATTTAAAAAACAGAAACAGACTCACAGACATAGAAAACAAACTTATGGTTACCAAAGGGGAAGGGAAGGGATAAATTAGGAGTATGGGATTAACAGATATACACCACTATACACAAAATAGATCAAAAATAAGGATTTACTGTATAGCACATGGAACTATATTCAAAATCTTATAATAACCTAAATGGAAAAGAATCTGAAGTTACATGCCTGAAAATAACACAATATTGTAAGTCAACTATAGTTTAATAAATTTAAAAAATAGTCTAAAAAAGCCAGTAAAAAAGAGCAGTCATTTTGACATCTACATTCACAACTGCAATATACGATCGCAACTCATACTTTAAAGCTTAGAATGTAGGTTATAAATCCAGACATCTAGGTTATCAGTGGAATTCTCTTGTTAACTTTTCTAGTTACTCTAGGTCTTAATTTCCCCACTTATCACATGGGGAATAAAAGAGTGAGTCTCATTTAAGGGGTTCACGAATAGTTGCAATGTAATTAACAATAACGCGCTAACAGAGTAACAGTGAGATGGTGTTTGAGGTTCCCAGGGCAAAGGGAGCCAAATTTCGTTTTCATCATCAAGCAGCCACCCTGTAAGGGAGTCTCGGATGGAAAGGGCAAGGAAGGATTCTCCCATAGGGACTTTGGAGGGAGCGTGGTGCTCCTGACACCTTGATTTCTGGCCTCCAGAAATATGAGAGAATAAATTTCTGTTGTTTTAAGTCAGCAAGTTTGTGGGAATTTGTGACGGCTGTCCTAGGAAAAGAGTATACCTGTAAACAGGGGAATGAACTTTTGCCTTCTAGGGCTGTCGTAAGCATCTGATCGGATAGTACATAAAAGAGTGACATGTAAGACTGCCCAGGGCCACTCCAACCTAGACAGCCACCCTGGGCTCTGTAAGAGGCTCTTAGGAGCAGTGGGATTCTGTGAAAGGCTTAGAAAGGGTCTAGGGCGCTCACTTCGGCAGTACATATACTAAAATTGGAACAATACAGAGAAGATTAGCATGGCTCCTGAGCACGGATGACATGCAAATTCATGAAGCGCTCCATATTTTTTATGGTTACTGGGGGGAAGAGGGTGGGAAGGGATAAATTTGGGAGTTCGAGATTTGCAAATATTAACTACTATATATAAACATAGATAAGAAACAAATTTCTTTTGTATAGCAGAGGGAACTATATTCAGTATCTTATAACTTTTAATGAAAAATAATATGAAAATGAAAATATGTATGTATATGCATGACTGGGGACATTATGCTGTACATCAGAAATTGACACATTGTAACTGACTAACTTCAATTTAAAAAAGAAAGAAAGAAAGAAAGGGACTGGGGACACCTCTAGGCCAGAAGACAAGTGGCTTAAGGAGGATGCTGGATGGGAAACAGGCATATCAGCTCCTAGCCTGGGTAACTCCATCATGAAAGCTGAGTGGCTGTGTCCTTACACAGCAAGAGCCTTTGATGGGGAGGCATGGCATCTAAGCGGGTATATGTCCTCCGCTTCCCTGAGGATGACTGCAGGGGGCACAGGAGAGCAGGGGAGGTGGCCTCTTAGCTCTGAGGTCAGGTGCCTCACATCCCCTGATCTCCCCACAGCAAAGATGCGGATAGGACGTTTCTGCCCTCTAAGTTCTTCAATGAGTAAGCAGAATCATACTCGACCCAGGTAAGGATGAAGTAAGATAGACTGTTGCTAACGGGAATATTACTGGTGTAAACTATCTAAAGGGCAGTTTGGCAATATGTATAAAGAGCCTTTTAAAAACGTGCCCAACTACTGACCTAGGGTGCTACTTCCAGAAATCTAACCTAAGGAAACAATCTAAGATGCCAACAATCTTCATGCATAAAGATGCACATTGCCACTTAATACAGCCTTACCATAGGGTATTTGTTAAGTAAATTATACTTCATTGTGGCAGCAGAATATTAGGCAGTCATGAAAAGTGATGTTGGTAACAAGAGAAATTCTTTAAGAGATGATGTTAAATTATTTGAGATTAACACATGCACATTACTATGTATAAAACAGATAAACAACAAGGACCTACTGTACAGCACAGGGAACTATATTCAGTATCTTGTAATAACCTATAATGGAAAAGAATCTGAAAAAGAATATATATATATATTCTGGATATATATATATATATTCTGAATCACTGAATCACTTTACCCTACAACTAAAACATTGTGAATCAATCATACTTCAATGAAAAAAAAGTGAAACAAAATTGCATAGTTGGTATTATTGAACAATGTAAAGAAAGCATTAAAAAAACATTTTTAAACAATTCATGACAAAATGTTATTAACCATGGTTGCCTCTGGGCTGTTGGGTTATATGGAACTCTGCTGTTACTTTAAACCTTTCTGTAGGTTTCTCATAATTTTTGCAATCAGCATAAAACAAATCAACAAATGCTAAGAAAAAGCTGAGAGAGAAAGAAATGCCTTCTGTAGAAAGACTTGTGTTGGGGCCGGGACAGGGTGCCTGGGAGATGCATTTGAGGGGAGGGCCTGCCATTGCTGAGTTGGTCCCCCTGTCAAGCCCTGTGCTTGACTCAGCTGGGGCAGGTGAGTACTTGACTTTTCTCCCAGTGGCCATGGCTGTCCGCACGCAATGTTGACCCATCCCTGTGTACAGCTGGCATATTTCTTTTTCATTCGTTATCAGGAATGTGCACCAACTTGTGTGTGAAAAATGGCAGAAACAATTCCACCTCTGTACAAGTTTCATACATCAGATCAGAAAGGCCCAGAAGAGCAACTCTGGAAGGAGTCAAGTTTTACATCAAGTCCCTTTACCTGTCACCTTTGTCCCCACCCTGCCCCGCCCCGACACTCCCACTATCCTTTGGGATAAATAGGACATAGCTTCCTAGGAGACACCATTTCATGGCTGTCAGGGAAGGTCTGAGTCCCTCACACATCACCAGGAGGTCACTGAACCAGGGCCCTGCCTCTCGCCTGGGAGCCCAAGAATTCAGTCATCACTGTAGATCCCAGGAAGGAAAATTTCCATGGGCTCAACACTCAGACCAGACCTGGAGGTGCCTCAGGCAGGAGAGCTTTCCAGGTCAGGCTGACTCTGGTATTTCCCTGGCAGGATCCCAGAGAACCTTTCCTCCTCTGCTTTAAACGTGACACAGTCAAGATTTCTCCCTCTGTAAATAGGAAGGGAAGACTCATTCTGCAGCTAGACTGCAATGAATGTATTCCCTCCAGGATGCTTTGCCTGCTTCTGAGGATGGAGAGGAAATTTACACACAGCCAGAGGATTCCCACGGAGAGGTTCAGAACACACTGCAAGACAAACAGCCTGCTCAGAAACCTAACAACTCCTTGAATGGAAAAACTTTGTGGAACTGTATCTCTCAAGACAAGCAAGACCACAAACTGGGTTTTCCAGAACAGTCTCAATTCCAAATAATGAGTTCTGTGATCAGATATCAGGAAAGGCAAGAGAACTAACATTTGTTGAGTGTCTATTTTGAGCCAGGTACAGCCACCTCATGTCTAGGAGGTTGGTGCTAATATTCCCATTTTACAGATCAAGAAACTGAGGTAGAGAGAAGCAAAAATTGTGCTCAGGATGACAATATCCAGGGTACAGTCAGATTTTGATTCTAGATTCATCTGCCTCCAAAGCCTGTACTTTCCCCATGAAAATCCAAGCTGAGTTTTGATTTTGAAAACAGAGGTTGCAAGGCCAGTAAGGGGGTTTTCGGCTCAGTTTTCCTATGCCAGAATTTAAAAGCGATTCTCGCCACTGAGCTGTAGCGGGGTGAGGGGAACAACCCAACCAAAATCCTGTGTTTGTCTTAAAAGGGATTTCAGTGCTCCGCAAATAAGTCAGATTTGAGGCTCTCGACGTAGGAGAACTTCGAAGTCTGAAACCTCAGGCTAAGACAGCCTCCATTTTTATTAATTAAAGATGTTTCAAAACCATCAGCTTTATCACAACTGGGTTTCAGATGCGAAACTCAATACGCCCACAGACAAGCATGGCTTGTTCTTCTGGGTTATTTTTGACCGTCCCTGAGGATCTGCATCTCCTCAGACGAGACCTCTCTGCTTCCCGGGCTGGCTGAGATGAACGGAGGCCCAGCTCTGCAGGCCTGGGCCCCTGCTGGCCTCCGGTGTTTCCAAAGGCCAGAGCGGGGTGGGTGGGCAAAGTGGCCCCTGCTAAGCCCCCAGGGCTGCGGCTGTGGGCAGAGGAAGAGAGGGACCCACCCTGTGCTGAAGGAGGGTCCTGGAATGTGCCTGACTGGTTTGATACCCTGCCCATTTTTGGTTTTGTTATTCTGGTAGTCACCTAAGTATGTGGCCTTGAAAATGGGGCCCCAGCTTGGGCAACAGGCATTTCCATTGGTAACGTGTGGTCAGCCTTCTACCTATCTCTGCCATCAAAACCCATCTGCTCTTACTCCAGGGGGCAAACCTGAGCCAGATTTTCAGCCATAGGCATCTTGGGATGAAGGTCTGGCCCTGGCCTGCTAGCCTGACTTGGGGTCCATTACATAACAGGGTCTCTACTTTCCAGGCCCATCTAACGAAGCTGTTCAGCAAAGACTTGGTCTCAGGGCCTGAGAAGAGCAAGAGGAGAACCAGCCGTGTTTGGACACCCACTGGGGCTGGGGCAGTGGGGGCGACCGGGGATGGTTTCCACCAGGCGTGGAGGACTCAGGTGGCTGGACAATCCACAGTGCAGGAGGGGGTGTCTGAGCACAAACACCAAAGCAGGGGTGTTGCTCACGGCGGGGCAGAGTCACCTCCGCTGAAGCAGGAGGTCTCTTCTGAAGGCCATACCTCACGTAACGTCACGTCATCACTGCCGACTTTCACCCAATTATTTCATTTTGATTCTAGGATCATAGCAATTTGTACCGTCGGCAGGACAGACACTGTCGACTCCATTTTATAGACGAGGATCCTGAGGTTCAGGGTGAGTCTGAGACCTGCCTCAGTCACCCAAGTTCCTTGCCTCACAGGGGAGTTGTGGGACCATCTGTGATGGTCCTCAGTGAACAAAGTGACACACTTCAGAGCGATCAGCGTGGCTGCCGGTGGCGGGCGCAGAAGTGGGCTGGCGGGGAACAAGGACTGGTCATCTCTCTTGCCGAAAGCTCGGCTAGGGCTGTGCTCGGGCCCTTTGTCCTACAGGGACTTCCCTGACTTCTGGCCTCATTTCCTGGTCCGGCAGCCCCACGGGGTGGGTGGGGGTGAGGCTCAGCTCGGTATCACCTGAATTGATCGCACAAGGTGTGTTTGAGGCTTGCCCCACGCCTGAAACTCTCGGGGGCCCGGGAACTGTCATTTCCTGCCTGGACATGTCCAAGTATTTGTTTATGCCTGGCTGGTGACACTGACTCAGCAGCCCAGGCAGGGCAACCGGGGAGGATGTAGGGGAAAGTTGAGATGCTGCAGGAACACATGGGGGGCGGCGGGGAGCAATGAGGCGGAGAAATCTTTGCAACGACAATAATCCTTTACACTTTCCAAGGTGCTTTCACAGGTGCTTCCCCCTCATCATCCTCACAACACCCCTGGGGAGCACGGCGAGGCAAGGGTTACGAGGCCCCCTTTCACAGCTGAGGGAAAAAGTGCAGGGAGTTAAGTGGGGGGCAGAGTGTCGACTGGGGAACCCCATCCTGTGCTCTCCACCTTCACTACTCAAAGTGTGGGCCACCGGCCGGCAGCAGTGGCAGGAAGCCTGTTAGAACCGTAGCCCCTCAGGCCCCACCCGAGGGATGAATAAATTGGAATCTGCCTTCAAATCAGATCCCAGGGGATCTGTGTGCGGGACACCGCTGGAGAGTCCTGCCTACACCGCAACCCCCTCACCCTGTCCTGTCCCCCGAAACACACTTAGGGTATATCTGGTTCTATCTACTCATTTAAGATGAGGAAATTGAGGCCCAGGGAGGGGATGGGTCCTGGTCCCTGATGGGAGAAGGAGCGGACAGAGCCCTGGTTTTGCAAATCAGTCCTGGGTCCACGATATCCAGCTGACATTCAACCTCTATTAAAGCAGAGACGTTCGTACCTCGTGTTAAGCCTAGGAGCCAAGTGGGAGTGTGTGTGTGCGTGTGTGTGCGTGTGTGAGTGTGTGTCAGTGGGGGTGGGCAATGTTTGGGCCGTCTCTGCCCTTTCCCCTCTGGCCTTCCTGCTTATAGGAGAGGGCTGGGAACACTTGCTTGCCAATGAAGGAGACCCCCGCTTAGGCCTTGTAAACTGCCCACTGCAGTAGTACGTCCGAAAACGCCCCCAAACTGTGTGAATCTGGTTGCGATTTCCCCTCCACTCATTGGTCGCACCGTGTGCCAAGTCTGGCGCCTGTGGGTAAAGTGATTCTTACGCCGAGACTGGGGCTTGGGGCCAGGGTCCCCCCTCCTTTCCCTCCGCTTCTACTCCACTGGGGCCAATCAGGATGTTATTCATTTCCCGAGTTGAGAAGCAAGTTCAAAAAGGCCAGTAGAGCCTCCTCTACCCCTTCCTTGTGTAAGTGATGCCAGTCCCCCTCCCCCCGCCCCGTGAGGAGGAAGCCACAGGGTTTGTTTCTGCTACACTCACGCAAAGGAGCAGGTTCACAGCGTCAGCCCCGAACGAGCGTTTTGCGTGTGCGCCGAAACCTCCCTCTTTATCTTTGGACCTAGGGTGCACAGTGAATTAGAGGAAGAGCAGAGTCAATCCATACGGAGAGAAATGAAAGCAAAAAAGCAAAGCCAAGGCGCCACCAGAGGCCTGGAGACCTCATGTTGCCACGTCAGGCAGACACGGGCCTGTCCTCTACCCTTGAGTTAGACCTCGCAGCGGAACGGAAGAATTAATTTCTCATTGTGCTTCCTGTGAGTTTGAGAAATGCCTTTCAGGTGGAAAAGTTACTAGAATAGCTCTCTCATATGCTTCAGGCTGTTCCCCCAAAAAAGGCAATAAATAAACACCAAGCCATCTTTCTGACAGAAACACCTACCAAACAGCTCAGTGAACTTGCAAGCTCACCCAAACCCTCCTGGGCAAGTCATTAACAAAGAGGCCTGGACAGGAGCTCTGTAATCTTCTAACGCAGGAGGTGATGCCGGGCGGGTGGTGGTCCCCCATGCCTCGGGCGAACCATCCCTCCTCCGCCTACCCCTGCCCACGGTGTCTACCTTTAAGGTCCGACAGTTGCTGGCACCCTTTGAATCTCGCTGCAATCTCTTCTCTTCATGCGGCCCCTTCCTATATTTTATTTTTAAAGCCACTGTGAAATGGGGGTGGGGTGGGACAGAGCCTTACAGCTAGTTGCTCATAATTCTCAAAGTTATGTGAAGACTCAGATGACAAGGTCCATGATGGAACCTTCAAGACCATAATGCGTAATCTGCATGCAAAGTACCGCCGGATGGCCTTAGGCCGGTGCTCTCACCACTTCCCTCCAGCTCCTCTGAGACGCGAAGATGATGTCTCAACTGTGTGGCTTCTTGTGGTGTGGGAACGTCCACATAGCTCAGCACACGGCTCATTTCTAAACCAGGAATGTGAGGTTGCCAGGAACGTCTTTACTGCAGCTTTCATGTTGCACAAGATCCTCCACTGCTGTCCTCCAGGATCAAAAGGGCTCACCCAGAAGTTGTTCTGATGTCCCAGAGATACCAAAGAACCCAGAGCCTGCAGCACAGATCTGGCCACGTAATAGGTGCCCAATAAATGTTTACTGAATGAACGGATGAAAGAACAAGACTTCGTTATCTTTTCATCTGAAGTATGTATATATCGTGGGTCTGGAAAGGGAGCTCATAAAGGCATTTCTCGGCCACCCTCCTTAAAGCTCTCATTCTAAAATAACTCCGAAAAGGAGTGCCCCTTAGAGGGACATTCCGGAGTGCTCTACCCAGAGGGCACCTTCCCCCTGCAGTATTAAATAAATTCAATTAATATTTCTATTTATCCTGGAAAGGTAATGTTCCAAAGCCAATTGTTTAGGAAAGATGATTTTTCCTGACTATTCATTTATGACCGTGTTTGCATTTGAGAGATCTGTAATTTCACACAAAGGGCGCAGGCCCTCTGAACAACTTCTACACCTAGTAAATACCTTCAGTAGAGATGAAGGCCTGTTTACAAAACTGCTCCCGAGAAGAGATGTATTAAGCAGGTGTCACGAATTTCACAGCTAGGGACAGTGAGCAGTGTTAGGTCTTAAACATATAAACGAGTGAAAGTCAGCTCTTGCCATGGCAGTAGCTATAAAATGTCTTCTTTGTCTACATATGGTGTCTCTTCCAAACTTCTTTAATAGTCAGCTTTTTAATAGATGGTAAGTTTTGTTTTTTTTTTAAATGCTGGATTACATTCAGGTCCATTATTCCACAAAGTGGAGTGGGCAATCAGGCTGTCTACACCAGAGGGCAGTGAGGGTGTTCCAGTCCAAATGCTTTCAGAGAAGTAGCGCTGGACCAATTATCTGTCTAAATGCAGGATTTCCAACGGATTCCCGAATACTCAGACAGTTGCTCAGAAACTCTCCCATAGATCAGTGGGTCAGCATTTCCATTTCCGCACATCTGAGGAGTCCCACCAGTCACAGTGGATCATAACTGCAGGGCTTCTCCGCAACCTTAGGGCGGAATCTGTCTGTGTGCAGGGTGGGAGGGTGGGGCTGTGGTGTGTGTAGTCAGGAAGAGCCCCCAGGTTATTATGGGAGAACCTCTGGTTCAGAGCATCATTCCCAGATTTCCCTAAAAGAAGAATCACCTGGGGGCTTACTGAAAACAGACTCTCAGGTCCGTCTCCAAGATGTTCTAATGCAGTGGTTCTGGGATAGGGTCTGACTCTTAACCTGGGAATTTTGGGAAGCACTTCTCTAGAGCTGCCGTGCCCAAATCTAGCTTGAAGAATCACTCAAGATTGAAAAACTGTGTGACTGTCCCCCTAAGACCATGGTCGCTCGGTTATAACCATGTGGCAACCCAGATGCTGTCAAGGAGAGCTGATCGCTTTGGGACATGGCTGACTATCCCCATGCCTCCTTCATTTCTTCTGGTCTTCCTCCTCCATGCTTCCTTCCTTCCTCGTCTCTGACCACCCCCACGTCTCTCCCAAGGCTTTGCTCTGCTCTTTCTGCTCCTCAAATCTTGGTGCTTCTAAGGGTTTCACCCTTAGCCCTCCTCTCTTCTCTGTACACAGTACCTTGGGTGAACTTCTCCACTCTTAAAGTCACAACCATCACGGACATGAGACTGACTTCCCAACTGCGCTTCTCACTCAGTTCCCTCCTGGCCTCCAAAGCCATTTGTGTCAGACCAAACACGTTCCACAGGCACCTCCGACTCACGTCCGAAACAAATCCGTTACCTGACTGCTCCGAAACTTGGTCTCCCTTCTCAAGTCCCTAAACAAATGGCCACGCTGTCTTCTCGGTGGCCCCAGCCAGACCCCTCCTTTCCCCCATCCCATCCCCACAGCCAGCTGATCAGGAAGTCATGAGGATTTTCCCTCTTACACCCTCTCCAATCTGTCCCCTAGCCCACAGCCACCGAGCTCAGGCCCTCATCAGTTCTCACCAGGGTACTTCCAACAGCTTTACACTGGTCTTCCTGCCCCTCCATAGAGTTCTTCTTAGAAGAATCCACCAGAATGACCTTCTTTCCCATGTATTCTGAACATCTGCCTCATCTCTCCTCCGGACAAAGCCCCATCTTCTGAGCACCACTGTCTGTCACCTGGGCCTGGCCAGCTCTCCAGATTCTGCACACCATGCCCCACCTTGGGCTTCACCCCCCAGGCCTCTGAATCTGCTGTTCCCTCTGCCTGGAATGCTCATCTTCCCTGGCTGGGTCCTATTTATCCTTTTGAAGACTCCGATCAGCTGGGGAGTCTACCACATTCCTTCTGGGTTTGATTTAGGTCTTCCAACAGGCCCCACGACACCCTGAGCTTCCTCTCCTGAGAGCCCCGTGGTGTGGTCTGTTCCACCACAGACACTTATTGGGTGTCTACTGGGTGTCCAGCCACCGTGCTGGGTGCTGGGAATTTTGGTAAAAGCAACAGCCTGCAAAAAAGAGAAGTAAAGGCTTTTCTGGTCTGTCTTCTCACTGGACGGCAAGGTTCCTGGAGGGCAGCATTTGTGGGCAGCCACTTCTTAGGCAGGACAGCGCCTCCGTTCCTGGTAACCAGCAGGGAGGGGAGGAGGGAGGGAATAAAGCTGAGGTTGTTTAACCTGGAGAAGAGGGTCCGAGAGCTGTGAGTCTAGCACTCAAACATGTGGAGAGCAATGTTACAGAAGAGGGAATAGATCTGTGTGTGGGTGGGTGTGACCCCGGGGGGCAAAAAAGGACCTAGAGGGAGAAGACAGCACGCTGAAGTGTTCCAGATGGATGCGAGAAGGGGCACCAGCTGACACAACAAGCTGCCCCTGCAGCCAACTCATCTCCAGCCCGAGCCCCTCTGTGAAGCCTTCCTGGGGACACGTGGGCGGGGCACGGTCCCTCTGCCGCAACCCCACGGCACGCGCACACCCTCTAACGCGGCGTGTATGGGCCTGAGGTCCAGCGATCTGTTTCCACGTCTTCCCCTGAACTTAGCCCTGGGAGCGTTTTGTCCAATTTTTGTATTCACAGAGCCCGACAGAGGCGGGATGGGAAATGGTGAAAGGTTCAGATCTAGGGCCCTTGTTCAGTCGTGTAATGTACAATATTGGGCAAATGAGTTACCTCTCCTGGTTCAATTTATCCATCTATTCAGCAGAAAGAATGAAAAAGAGTAAGGCTTAAACAAACGTGCCTGACACACAATAGATGCTTAAAGGGCCTACTGTCCCACTGATCGTCGCAACGACACTGCGAAGTTCTGCTTCAGAGAGAAGCTGAGGTTTAAAGAGGCTCTGTGTTAGGCCATGGGGCTGGACCTCAGGGCCAGGATTTGAGACATCTCATATAGTATTCATTTCAAGCCCTTTAAAAAAAAATGTTTTCTCCCTGATTTTTCAATCATACTAAAATGATCTGACAATAAAAGGAAGTCCTTTCTTCTCCAAGGGAATACAAATGTTCTCTGTGAATTACATCACCTCTGCCAAAGAAATTGTCTTACCAACCAGGGGAGATGCTCAGAGCTCACACAGGCTGTCTAGAATAGCACTCCTCGTCCTTGTCCGGACTCCACAGACCGAAGTAACAGTCCCTCGACTTCAAGGAGGACTGTAGTGCCACACCACTGTCACCATCTCGACAAATCCTGCCAAATGCTGAGAAAGTGTGACGCTCAGGTGCCTGACCACACCAAGCCCTCACAGTTCACTGTCCTCCACACGCCAATGACCTTCACCTTCCTTCCAGACATTCACTCAGCTGGCTCTTGCATTTCTTGTATTTTAAGCAAGAAATTCCACATTTTGATCATGAAGCTTTCTATTTGTCTATCTCTCTCACTTCCTCATTTTCACTAATGATGGTTTTCGGCCTCACTGAGCCTGCCAGCCTCTTGAGCCCTCTCTATTATCCCAAGCCACCAGCTCCCTCCTGGTGACACTCTTCACCATCCACCCCAGGGTTCAGGGCTTATAGGTCCCAGAACACCCTCACCACCCCCCCATCACCGCTCCTCCAGGTCTGTCTGCCCCTCCTGCTTTGCCAGACGCATCCAGGATGATCCATCCAACCATCGGCTTTCTCTGCTCCTGGGCTGCTGAGCTGTGCTGGAGAAAACCACACACTCACGTCCACTGGCACCAAGACAAGTGTATCAGCCAGACCCTCTCTGCGCCTCAACCTTTTTCCCCCCTTTTTCCATTTGTTCCTGGTCAGTTCCCTCCTGTATTTCCCCCCCTTCTCAAGCTCCCCAAACCTGTCACAACTCTCTCCCTCATTCTCAGCCAATGACCTGCCAACTCACTGCCTTTGGGATTTCCTTTTTAGTTCTTTCTTTTAAAGATTCAGAAGTCCATGCATCTTAAAAGCGACCCAGGGTAGGAGTGACAAGCACAAAACACAGCCCCTGAAGAATCGCCCTGCCAGGCACTCAGGCAGAGCGGAAGCGGAGTCTCCTCTGGAACGAGCGAGCAGAAGTGGGGGCGTCGGCTGGGAACGAGAGGACAGCCCTTCCTGCCTTTGCTTTCCCACTGAATACATTCTGGAGAGGTTTGGATTTTGCCCTTGTCACTTCTATTCTTCATCAGATGGCTGGTGCTGTGTGAGGCTGAGCAGCATCCCGAGGTGGAAGAAAAGATGCTACAGCAGGCGAGTGAGCCCCTGCCCCAGGCGGGTGGTTTATAATCCCGATTACCCTGTGCTGCCTCCAAACGAGAGGGGACGGAGCAGTAATCGTTCCTGGGAGATTTGCGTGTGCGCATGCGTGTGCACGTACCTATTTCAGTCATCCCAGGAGGTGCAAGCAGGGGGCTAGATAGAGGGTTGTCTCTACTCCTCGCCAGGGTTACCAGGTTCCTTGATGGCCCGGCCCTGCTCACTTCTCTGGGCCGTCTCTCCCACTCTCTCCCTTGTCCCTTGTGTTAAGCATAACGAACTTCTTCGAGTCCCTCCAGTGCACTGCTCTCTTTCACCTCTGGGCCTTCCCGTCTCTGCCTTGCTCATCCCTTGATGCTGGCTTAAACAGAACTTCTCCTGGGACACCTTCCCTGACCCCAGGAGGGTCAGGCGCCTTCCTACGTACTCCCACAGCAGAGCCCCTGAACCCACCTTACCCAAGGACTCTCCATGGGTGCTGCTGGCTTGTCACTTTTCTCTTCTAGGATACAAGGTCCAAGAGGGCTACAGAGATCATCTGTCTTGCTCTTTACAGTAGCCTCAAAACTTAGGACCCGCCTTTGCTAACATCTCTGTACTGATCCCAGAGAATCAAGGGTTTTACATGGTAACAGAACACTAATATCAGTGCACAGAGGGAAGAAGGTCCCAGTGAAAACAACACGGGGCCTAAAGAGGGAACCAGTCTCAATAAGAGGACCCAGAGTTGACGGCCGCTGGTTTCATGGTGCAGTGTCTCCAATGTTCAGCTCAGGGTCTTGGTAGAAGAGGCCTATGTCTCTGACAGGGTAGAAGAAACTGGTAAGAGGTTGGCCCTTTAAGACCAAGGGGGCTTGACGTCAAAGGATGTGTAGGCAGATGAAGTCAGCTTCCTCTGTGTAAAGAGGGTTCACGTGCTCTAGCTCCTTGTAGGTCTCACTGAGCCTCTCTCAGACCCGACTGCGGTGCGTCACGGCATCGCAGTTCGGTGCTGGCCTGGCCAGCACCCTCTGCCTGCTCTCCTGGCCCCCGGCCCCAGGCTCCCACTTTCTGATCTTACAACCGACACTTGCCTGTCTTAGCCCACCCTGGAATTCTCACCAACCAGATTTCACCTGGACAAGGATATCCAAGTCTGCATCCAGCCAGGCGCCCCGTCCTGCTGGAACGACCTGCCTTCACCAACCAGGCACCAGACAAAGCACTGGACTTTGAGGCAGGAAGAGTAAGCGGGGAGGCGGCGCAAACAGAGAGGGTGCCCCGTGGAGGCTGCAGAGCTGAGCCGAGCAAAGAGCCCTGCCACGGATTTGCTTCTCTCGTTCCAGGCAAAATGCCCAACTGGCACTGTTTTCAGAGGAATTAAGCTGCTTCTGACTTAGACTCAGGATAATCACAAGTTCCTGGAGGATAATGTGGAGAAGGGAGCTGTCAGAAGAGACATTTGATCACACTCAGACCTGGTAAAGGAATGGCCACTGGGATGTTGGTTATCTTGCCATCCAGCTGTTTGGCACAGACCCCTTCATACCCTTCCTCCACCGGCACGGCTCAGCTGGGGCGATGCATCGGAATCCGCTGGGGAGCTTCTCAAACATACGGAGGTGCGAGCCCTGCCCCGGTCATAATCAGGATTTCTGGGGCATAAGATTGGGATCTGGGCATCTTGATCTTGGAAAAGCTCCTCAGGTGACTCTGAGGCACTCCCAGTTGCCATAAACCACAGCGGGTCTCTCCTCCTGTCTAAGTCAGTGTGTTCGCCTGAGACCATTAGTACGTGGAGAGCAGGGGACACACCTGCAAAACTCTCTCTATTCAGAGGCCACACGGGTGCCATTTACAACAGGATGCTCCACGGAAGGGCTCGTGCTGCTGATCCAGGTGGCATTTTTAGAAACATTACCGTCCCCACCCAGTGTGGCAACAGCCTTGGGGCAGAGAGGGCTGGTGGAGGCATCTGGTGTCAACCCTCCACAGAGCAGTCCTCCTCCGGGGCCCAGCAAACTGGGAAACTAGGATGAGGTGGCTAAGAAGAGGTTATTTACTGGCCAAGGCAGGAATATTCTCGCTTTCCTTTGAAAGAAAAATCTCTTCGTACAGTGCATGGATAAAAATCTCTAGCCCTTCATTGCATTTATTTCTGTGGTGTAGTGTTGCTCGCTGTGTGCCAGAACTGTAATAGAGGTGATCAACATATGCTTGCTACGTGAATGAACAATGGAGACCATCTCCGTCCTGAGTGGCTGGCCCAGGGAGGAAGGAGGGGTGGGGTAACCTGGCAGTCCTGGGCAGGCACACTACCCAACTTACTGGATCTGAGAATTCAGAAGGAAACATTTTTAAGAACCAAGCTCTGAACCACTACCTTAAGTTCATGATTCCCAGCGTGGCCAATTGCCTGCCTATGTCTCATAATAACTTTTCCGTCCATTGTGGCTAGGAAGCCGTGACCTGGGCATGTCCCAGGACACCGAAATTCCTTAAAACTACAGTACCGTGTTAATTTCTATTTGAGAATTGTTCTCCAAATCAGCCCTGAAAGGGAATGTCCACTTGTGTCCTATGCTGGCTGGTAAGTTTAAGATATTCTGGGTACTAGGGAAAATGATCCTTAATATCTAGGTGCATCTGAGAGGGCAGAGTGCAGGTCACGTGACCGCCGCCTCCTGGAAGCTGTCTTTGGGGGCTGAATCTCGGGCTGTGGAGGCAGCAAGGTAACAACAGTTGTGACTTTGGCTCAAGCGTGTTATTGTGGGGTCTATGGAAGGGTTGCTGGCTTCCTCCCCCAACCTTAATAGAGGCACTGGGGATTGAACCCAGGACCTTGTGCATGCCAAGCACGCACTCTACCACTGAGCTATATCCTCCACCCCCTGGCCTCCTGAAGGAAGGCAGTACCATGTGGTGGGAAATGCACTGGACTTGGAGTCAGAAGGCCTGAATCCGTCATCAACTTGCTGAGTGTCACCACGCGAACACTTCACCTCTGGAAGCTTCAGTGTCCTCGCGCATACAAGATCTGCTCTCCCTACGTGAAGTGTTGTTGAAAAGAATCAAATAAAATAGGAAGTGTATGTACACTCGTTGTCTCTGTAAATTCTCAAGTGATAGGTTTTTGAGCAACGCCAGGTTCTCCTCTGAGGACCTGCCTGCCCAGCAGGCGTCTCCCGATTGTCTCCCGTATCCCTCAGACCCTGGGGTGGAGCTGGCGGCCTTCTGGCTCCTCACAGACGCACCGTCTCTTCTTTGTTTTACGAAAGCTCCTACTTTGTCTCTCATGTCCTAAGACCCGAGGGCCCCTCCCCCCTCCATCTCCAATTCCTCCCCCTCCCCCACCACACCCCTCACTCCTGGGAGATTTAGCTCCTGGTTCACCGTCAGGTTCTCCAACACAAACCCTGTCATGAGTCACACAGATGATCCTTTCAGCAATGTGGCCTCTGGGTTCCTGAACCTCCTCACGTGTAGTTTACCTCCACCACCCACTGTCTCCACTGCTCCTCTGATACAACAACTGCAAAGACAGCACAACCGCAAGATCCAGCAGCCCACTCTGACCACCACCTTCTGTCTTTCTGGTTCTCTCCCTCTGGCTCCCCGGGCGCCAAGAATCCTTTGACTGCCCCTCTCCCCCCGCCCCCACCAAGGTCTATAATCCCTTGGTCCCGCCTGCTTTGCATTGCCCCTTCCCCCTCGGGGTCCTCTCCCCCGCCATGTTCCATCCTTATGCTCAGCCCCCCGGCACACGCCCCCACCCTGTACCCCCCCTTTCCCTCTGCTGTACTTGCCTGGTGAAACCACAACCTTGTTAAGTCTAAGTCTCCACCTACTCCCTGTCCCCATGCAATTACTCATAACTGGGGGGGAAAAAAGGCACCCTGGGCTAACTGGTCCTACTTTAAATTTATGAGCACTGCCTTCAAACGGGCCTTTAACGCTGCCCTCTAATCATATTTCCTCAGGCCATTTGCTTTCCCCTCTCCAAGCCGATGACTTCATATTGGCTCCTCTATCCTCAAACGTCCAATACCTTCTCCACGGTTCTCACACTCAGCCGAGGGCTTAGTATGACTTTGCCAAGAAAACGGAAGCAAGGAGAAGGGAATTTAAAGCCCCTCTGTTGCATCTGCCCACCCACCCGCTCTGCGCGCACGTGCTCACCCGCCAAGGCCGCCCCCTCCGGCTGCACACTGGCCCGCACACCCTCTTGCCACCTTTATGCTGATTTTTCTTCCATTAAAAGAAAGGAAAAAACTCTTGACTCTACTTCCTCCTCCAGCTACCTCCCCACTTCTCCTCGGTCCCTTAAAACTCCTTGAAAGACATGTCTGGACTTGCCGTCTACAATGTCCACCCTCCCTCCCATGCTCTCTTTGAATCCACTCCAGTCGGGGTGTATGGCCTCACCTCTCCACTGAAACTGCTCTTCCAAAGGTGGTGACCCTCATGGTACTCCATCCACCTCTCAGTTACCACCTGACCCGATCTATCAGCTGGTGCATTTGATGTCCCTCCCTTCCCTGGCATCCAGGACATCACACTCATCTGGTTTCCTCTCATCTTTCTAGCAGCTACTTCTCAGTCTCTTTTGCTCACTCTTTTACTCCCCCTCTCGACCTCTAAATGCTGAGATCCCCAAGTTCGCATGCAAAGCCACAGTCTGGTCAAGAAAGGATGAGAGTGGGAGGGAAGCCTTGGTTTGAGCTCCTTCCCTGTTCTTCCTATTGTCTCCTCATCCCCTGGGTCCGACGTGTGCCAGTGCCTGAGTGCTCTCGCTCGCCGCACCGAAACCTTTTCCTCCTTAGCTTTTCTGGCATGAACTGGGGATGATGGAGAGGTGGACATCGGGGGCGAGGCAGTAAAACAGACCGAGGGCAAGGGCAGCGGCCGCTGTTAGAACCAGTGTTCAGGCTCAGAGCTGTGGAACATGACTGCCAACCATAAGCTTCTGCCCCCTCCACCGAACGACCTTCCCGGGAGGTCACATGTCACTTCTCAAATAGGCTGACTGAGTAACAGAGTCCAAAAGAGCATGAGAAAATGGGAGAACCAGACAGGTTTTCGCAACCTTTCTTTTTTAAACCAAGATGTTAAACTTGGGCTCACTGAGAAATTGAACATGAAAAGGGACATGACTGCCATAAAAAAGAGAAACAAGGGTTCATTTTATCTGTTATTTTGCCTTTTTTTTTTTTTTTTCGGTAAGGGCACCAGCCAGACTTCCCATTTGAGGACTGGTAAGGATTTGCTTTGCGACACTGAAAAAATAACTTCTCTCAGTGTCACAGGGGAGAATGTGCTCTTCCTGGGAAATGGAAAAGGCATTAGCCAGGGCAAGGGCAGAAGGATCTACTCCCACACGGGCCTGATCTGCCAGATCCAATGGTGTCGGGCTGCCTCCTAGCCCCGGGAGGGAACTTCTTCGTTCAGGCTGGGCTTAGCCTGAGTCACAGCTCCGAAAGCCCCTACCTCCACTCAGCAAACCATGCCAGAAAAACATCTGCTACCCCTAACCCTCCACTTCCCAAAAGAAATGATTAAAAAGTTAAAGAAACACTTCCATATGGAAGAATCCTATCCCAACAGGTCACCACAAAGACACTTCAAACACAATAAAACAGGAAGGGCTAAAAAAAGCAGAGAAGTTCACAGAACCCACACAATCTTTTATATAGGGGGAAAAAAAAGAAAAGAAAAAGCCACCCTGGTAACTTCACACAGTTCAGAACACCATTTGGCAGTTAAGGACATCCTTAATCTGCTCAATTTGCTTATTATAGTAAAAGTTGGGAAGAATTTGAGAGCGGTGGCCAAAAAGACTGCAATAATCTCTGTTCCTAAAGTAAACTCACAAAGTGAATTAACTTCTTCAACTGAAATATTTCAAAGTTGAAAGTCTCCCCTCTGCCCCCTGTCCCCGGAACTTAGAGGCTGGCCACAGGGAAGACACGGTCACTTAAAATCAGAACCACTTTGGTGGATTTATGGTTATTCATTCAACAAATATTTATCGGGCATCTAAATCAAACAAGGTCCAGGACTAGTCACCAGGATACAGAATTAATCACAATATCCAACCTACCTTTGAGGTGCCTGGACCACAGAAGGGAGCCTGCAGTTCCCAAGTCAGAGCTCAGACCTTCTACAGGAGGAGAATCGAATGCAAACGGCAGGGAGAGACTGCCCAGCAGGGAGCTGTGGCTTTGGACTCAGACAGATCCAGCGGCTTAAATCTTAGCCCCGCCGTAGCTCTGTGATATTGGACAAGGCCCTCACTGAGCCTCGGTTTCCTCAACTATGAAATGGGGTTAGAACTATCTTCCCCACAGGGATGTTCTCGTGATTAACAGCAATATACACAGGCACTCCACCGACTGTCCATACCACGGAGACCTTTTCCGTCTCTACAGCCCTGTGACATGCTGCAAGGCTTCAGCTAAGAATCTTGTGGATACTTAAGGAAGGAGTGCACCAAAAAATGACCTTTGAGAAGTGAAAGCAAAAAGGAAAAAAAAATTAAAAAATTAAAAAAAGAAATCCCATCGATACTCAGTTTAGGTGAACAAGAAACAGGCGTTTTCTCTGGAGAGTAACAAAAACAGAGGCAGTTCACACGGGGCTTGGCAAATCACAGGCTGAGGGAAGCCCTTCGTCAGGGGCTTGGCAGAAGGACGACAGAGCTCTTTGTTGCTCTGGGGAAAGACCGGGGCCCGGGGCGCTGGGCAAAGCTGGGCCTCCCTTCCAGGAGGCTGCAAGCTGACTTCTTCGGCTACCTCCCTTGGGCCTTAAATTGCTTCCTGAGGCGAGGACCTGGCTAATGGTTTATTTACAACAGGAAGAGGCAATTACCTTGGAGAACACGGAGTCATATACCCCACCATTAGCCAGAAACACGGGCACTCTCCACCAATAACCCCCAAAGATACACGAAGCAGCAGCGGCTGCCCCCACTTACAGGCCCTGCCACGGCTCTCCTCCCCACGCTGCTCTGCTGAGGTGACAGCTAGCTTTTTTTTTTTTTGCAAGACCCTTGTCTTCTCTGGGCGAAAGGACGTGATACATTTATGCCTCAAATCTAGCTTCCTCCCAAAGAATGCCATCAGTAACAAAAACAAACAAAAAACCCTCGTGGGTGGATGGAACGGAGCACTGGGACAGAGTCCTGGGGACTGGGAGCGCGGGGAAACCAGGCTGGGGATGGACACACCGCACCTCCAAGCTGGAAAGCAGATTACCTGTTAGGGGAACGTTGGCAAGGCTGCTGCCAGGGTAGCTGGGCTGGGGTGGGCATGGGGGGTGGGTAAGGTTTCTAGAAAGAGCCAGAGAGAACAGGAGAAAAGCTGGATGCTCTCTACAGGAGGAGACTGACCAAGGCAAGGGGGAAGGAGCCAAAGGGAATGCAGGCTGTCCGTTCTGATATTTAATATCTGAGAATGAAAGGCAGAAGAGGTGCAAAAAGCTTAATAGTATTTGTAGTTTAAATTAAAGTGTTCAAAGCCCCGTTAGAGAGCAGGGTAATGTATGCAATGACATCTGGGACTGTAATCAGCAAAGCGCTTTCAAGAGCTGCCAAAGCAAACAGCCAAATAACAAATCCACTTTACAGATCATCAATCTGGTCCTGGACTTGCCAAGGTAAATAGTACAAGGCTGAAGTTTGCTTTGCAAACCGGGGAGCTGGGAGTTTAGCAAAGGCCTTGATCCAGAGCAGCACCGTTGGGGCCGGGCCTCGGGAGCTTCACTCACATCATCGGGGAAGTCCTACATGCCCCACGTCGGAGCGGAGCACAGGGAGGGGGCGGGAGGGGCGGGCGGGCTCTCTGGGTATCCAGGCAGCCTTCCGGGAGGGTCTAGGGACCGTCCTTGGTCTGCAGGCTGCCACAGCTGCTCCCTCTCAGGGGCCCGCTCTCCCATCCAGACTGGCCAGGATGAGGTTGGTGGATTTCTGAGAAGAAAATCCAGCCAAAAGGGGCTTTTTCTCCCTTTTGCCCGGTCACTATAAAGGGCCGTGAATTCCCAACATGGGAAAGGCATATCTCAGAAGTCAGTCAGCGTCCAGGGGAGAAGGTGCAGCCCCAGGCCGGGGATTAGCGGAGATGCTCTCCAGCACGCGGGCTCACAGGCACCCGGACTCCTCACTTCTTCCAGGATGTGATGTCTCATCCCGAGTCCGGGATGGCCCTAAAGGAGCAATAGCACAGACGTGCCCTGCAGGCACTGCTCAGAGCCTTAGAACTGGAGAAAAGGGGCCAGATCTTTGGGTTAGACCCAGCAGACGCCAGCCTCTCCTTCATTTCCGCACCCAGCTAGCCTCAGCAGCCGAGAGATACAGCCATTTCTCTGCTCTCTCCTCTACCCAGAACTGTCCTGATGCAATCTGCCCTAGTCCCCGACGGGCAAGAGAAGGGAAATTCATAATCACAATTTATTTATGTGATCCTTTGTTTAATGCCTCTTTCCCCTCCTAGGCTGGGAGAATGACTTCCCGATTGCCCGGGTCTCTCCACCACGGTATGTCCAGGGCCCACTGCAGTGTCTAGTCCACATAAGGCCCTTGATGAATATTTGGTAGCTGAAAGGGCAGACGAATGAGAACTACAGCATTCTGAGCACCTAGTTTGGACTGGGGAATTCATTCAGGGACACTGTTTAGTCCTTCACAAGAGCTTCATGGGGATATTATTACTACACCCATTTTCCAGATGAGAAAACTGAGGCCAGAAGACCCACTAGACACTTAATTGAACTTCCCTCAATATGTCAGCATTAATTACTTGGCAATAAGAACCCTGTTGGTGGGGACACAGCTGCTTGGATGGTCCCCACACCGCATCTTTCCATTTCTCACCATTTGGGGGTCAGAAAAGCTACAAAAGAAGCATCTTCTGAATGACTGGCCAAGAGGAGCAGAATGCGCTCTGCTTATATCTGATTATGCTAAGAGTGTAGGGCAAAAACAGCTGTTCTGGGTGAGAGGGAAAGAGGTGGTCCTGAAAAAGTAGGCGCCTTGACTGAGGACACATTGTTAGCGCTGCAAAGTAGGACTCAGCGGCCAGGCCAGAGGCGAACGCTCCACCCTTGGGAGGAATCTGCTGCCCTGAACACACAGGGTTTTAATGGTAGCAGACTTGACCAAAACAGGGCCTCCTAAAAGGAAGTTTGCCTATGTTGACTTGGTGAGGAACAGAAATGGGCTGGGGGGAGCATACAGCTCAGTGGTAGAGGGCAAGCCTAGCATGCACAAGGTCCTGGGTTCAATCCCCAGCACCTCCATGAAAAAATAAAATAAACAAGCCTAATTATCTCTCCCCAGTTAATTAATTTAACTATTTTAAAAAAAGAAATGGGCTGAAAATGATACAAGGCTACAAGAGGGGACTAGTGATGTGCCTGGGAAAGAACTTCTCGGCCTGTTCTAGGACCTTCTGAGGTCACAGGCGTGCTGGGGCCATCACAGCTTTATTCTTGAGTGACTGAGGCCCGGCATGGGATGGAGGCTCAGGGTCTTTCCACCTGCACACCACCTTCTGCTCAGGAAGCCCAGATCACAGCCGACGTTTTGGCCTCAGGTACAGGCCACGGTCTGTAAAGGGGTCAGGCGTTTACTGGTTACTGACGAACACTAGCTGCTGTCATAATGAGCCATCCCTGTGACACTTATTTTTCCAAAAGTTACAATTCAATCATCTTCGTGGCTCCTTTCCTCTCTTATGGCCTATTTTGTATAAGGCATTGGCTCGATGCTTGAATACATTCTGTATTACCCTTGCACTAAAACTCTGTAACACGGGCTTTATCATTCCATTTTACAGATAAGGAAATTGAGCCTCAGAGAAGTTACAGAACTTGCCCAGGGTCATTCAGCTCACCCTCATCTCCTGCGCGCTTTTCCGTGACTCCTAAGGAACAGTCCCCATGTCTCCTTCCCTCTGCGGCTTTCAATGGACAGAGCTCTGACATGAGCTGGGAAACACTTTGTTGATGTTCCTACTGTATCATGATCATCTGTTTACACATCTGTCTCCCTTGCTAGACTATGAACATCTGGAGGGCAGTGAGCCTGCGTCTGATTACCTCTGTGACTCTCTAGGGCTTGGGGCCCTAGAATCTGAATCTTGGGGAGCTCATCAAATTATATGTTGAATTGATATAAATGAATGCATGAATTGATGAATGGCTGAAAGCTGACCTGATCTCTCAGTCAGGGAAACAAAGGACCAGAAAGGTTCAGGACCAGAAAGCTGAATAGCTAGTCTACTGAGCATAAAAGGGCCTCGTGGGTTAGGAGAGGAAGGACGGGCTGGTGCGATGGGGTGGTGTGGGCGGGACTGGCGAGGGCCGGGGGCGGCAGAGTGCAGGCTGAAAGGAAGGTGTGCTATTGGTGGTGGTGAGGCAGAGGCCCACCGGGCTCACAAAATGCCTCCATTTTGACCAGGGTCTGCTTGAGGTCATGGACAACTCTCGCCCGATGAGAACTGGTACCCTCTGAAGGTTACAGGTGGAGACCAGCGAACAGGCACAAACCCCTCTGAAGATGGAGCTTTTCTAAGAACGAGGACCAGGGCGGCAGTGGCCGAGGGAGCCGGAGGGGCCCTGGGCAGGAGCTGTACCAGCTCTTCTCACACGGACCTCATCTTTCTGCTCACACAGCCTTCTCCCCCGACCCACACACCAACCAAGGTCCAGAGATACGCTGAGGTGGCCCAAGGGAGACAAGAAGAGCCCCGGAGAAAGCCCCTTGGTGGGGTCTACGCGAAAGGATGTCAGGAGCCGCGAGGCTGCAGCATGTAGGTTAGGGGAGGGCAGAATTCTAGAAGCAGCACTGAGCCCGGAATCAGGAGGCTGGGACCTAGTCCTGGCTCTGCCTCTTACGAGCAGCATGACTTCTCTGAACCGGGGGCAGATAATCCTTGCTTCATCTGGTGGCTGCAGGATTAATGAAGGCAGCGAACTTGAAAGAACTTTGTAAACTTGTAACATCCCCTTCACATGAGGTTTCTTTTTCTGCTGTCAAGTCGTTCCCCTCCTTTCAATCTGCAGCCCTAAACCCTATCAATCTATTTGCCTCTCACAGGGGCTCCATCCTGCTGGGGAAGGAAGCTGATCTCTAGGACGGTGAAGGCAGGGGAGCAAAGGACATTGGAAGTCAGAGCAGGAAGTTCAAGGCCTAGGGGACTCCTGGCCTGAGGGCCACACATGGCCTGGCTAACAGCTGGGCACCCCTTGGGCCCACTGTCCCCATGAGACTCTGCTCCAGGTGGGTCACCAGACAGTAGCTGCTCAAAGAACACCTTCTTCTCACGCTCCACTCAGCCCAGGAGAGTGGCCCCCGGGGTGCCTCTCCATAGAGCCCTTCCAGGGAGAGGAGGTCTAAGGGGGGCTGCCCTTCCCAGAGAGCCAGCCAGTGGCCCAGATCCAGGGCCTGGCGGGCTGGGCGGCAACTCTCCGTGTCTGTCTGAGGCAGCCTCGCCCTGCTCACTCACGGGAGGTCGGGACGCACATGCCAGACCAGACGCACATATGGAGAAGATTAGCCCAACACGCAGAAGAGACACACCAGCACAGGATGGTCATGGAAAAGGCCGGTTTTGGTACAAAACCAAAAAAAGTGCACCACCCAAACCCATCGTGGGCTCCGTCACGGACAGATAGAGCTCTCGTCAGCCCCAGTGACAGGCTGAGGGCTCAGAAGGGTGGTCACTTCAGGCCAGTAAGCACACGCTGTCCACTTGCTATGTGCTGAGTACACAGTGACGAGCCCAAAAGGGACAGAGATGACAGAAATGGCACTGAAATGTGTGCTTTGTTCACGGTTTTCCTGACAAGAATTCCCCTTTCATTTTCCCTTAGGAGGGGGATGTAAGAAGGTTATATTATTTGGGCCTTTTTTTTTCCTGCCAAGGTGGGCAGCCTGGGCATTCTAGAACAAAGGGAGAGGGGTGTCTCACTGCTTCCCAACCCTCCCCCTCCCCCGAAGGAAATTTCAGAGGCTCTGGTGTCCGTTCCCTGTCAGGAAGTGATTCAGAGAATCGGATGCTCAGGAATGAAACAAGCCAATGGGACTGTCACACACCTTACAAAGGGGCACTTTCTCTGGAGATCAAAGAACCCACCTCTTACCCCCAGCCGCCACCATCCCCACTTGTCCACACCTCTGTCCTGTGGGTTCTAGGGGTTGCACCTGTTTCCTGGATATTTCTCTTGCCTTTCAGAAAAGGCTGGAAGCTCCCAGAAGGCAGGGCCAAGTCTTATAGGCTTCTCTCAACTCTACCACATCCGGCCTCTGTCATAGGTTGTCCACCACAAACACATGTGGAAAACCGACTGCGTGCCTGGCACTGTGACGTCCTGTGACCCACCCGGGAGCTGGCAGAAGGGTTTCATCATGACTGTAGGTCATCAAAGCTAGCGGGGACCAGTCAGCACCAGCTGCTGATTTTGCAAATGAGGAAACTGAGACCCAGAGAGGAAAGAGGAATCTGTCCCAGGTCACTCAGTCAGCAGAGTGAGTGCTCGTCTTGCACTGTGCCTCCCAGAGAGTCCCCCGTGCAGTTGGGTGTCCCCTGTGTGCTCACCAGCATGTGTTGCTGACGGATGACCAGGCAGGCTGGGGGACTCCCCTTGGGGCTGAGGTCTGAGAAGCTGTCAGCTCATCAACTCGGCCAACTGGCCACAGACTCATGTGTCTGCCTCTCCCACAAAACTTTCCATGGAGGGGAACAGTCCGCTGCCCAGGGACCTATGGCTTGCACTGGGGGGGCCCAGGACAATTCAGGAATGAATACTGCTACCAGGACATTCCTCCCAGGCTGTGGAAAGAAGCCAGAGGTCTGGGGGACCTTCTTCACTGAACTGAAGGCCTTTCAACTTGGAAGAGACCTCAGGGCACCTAGACTGCATTCTGCACTGTGTTTGTCTCCTCGGCAATTTCTGCTCCCTCAATAGTCAGCTTTTTCAGGGCAGAGACTGCATCTTATTCACTTTCATATCTCCAGTGTCCAATCAGGGCTGATAAAAGGAAGTTCTCAATAAACGCTCATGAAACCAACAGCCTGAATTTGACCATCAGGAACAGTGTCCTGGGAGAGTTGGCATCTGAGCGTGGTCCTGCAGGATCCAGGGGCAAGTGCAGCTGAGTCACGCAGGCGCAGGCGAGCAAGGCGGAGGAGAAAGTAAGGAGTGTGTATGCCCCATCCCCTCCTCCTCACCCTCATCCAGAAGAGCTCGTCTCCAGCCAGTAGCTACTCCTGCCCCCTCACTCGTGTTCTCCTTGTAAAAGTCTTTACTGTTATTTCTGATCAGAAAAGTAATAGATGTTAATTGCAAAACATATTAACTATGTAAAATCACATAAGAATAAGAATTCCCTTTTTTTAAACTTCCCCAGGTAACTACTATTGACTGAGTTTTGTGTTTGCACTAGCCATATAATTACATTGCCTTTCAATTGCTTTTTTTTTTTAAATCAAAAAATGTTCTTTTTAATACCTCCATGCTATTGCATGATACGCACATCCCAAAATTTACTGTTACCTACTCCTCCATTGATGGGCAGCTGTGTTATTAGTTTTTCTTTGCTATTATAACACTGCTTTTCCCTATATCTTAGTAATTTTTACCTATATTTTTATAGGATAAATTCCCAGAAGATAATTTTCTGGATCAAAAAGAATGAACTATTAATATATAATGGTTAGAACCAAAAAGCCTTCTGAAAAGGGTGACCCAATTTACACTCCACTGCCCAGGTCTGAACACGCGCGCTACAAGCACTAAATGAAGTCAGTGCCTACTGCTAACCTCCTGTGAACTGAACTGCTGGCCTCACCTCTGCCCCAGTCCCTCCGTCAGCTCCACCTCACTTTCCATCAGCTCCACTCCCTCATCTCTACGCACTACGCACTTGGCTGTCCTCTAACTCTCAACACAGTCTCATCACACGAATACAAAATCACGAACAGTTACATTTATTATATTAATCTGTAAATGTCTCCTAGACTCTCTGGTCCCATAGCTTCCCCAAATAGATTTGGGGATGCCTCAAGGTAAAGAAGGTGTCTACTCCACCTTTCTATCATCTCCCATTCCTCCCTCCCCATCCTTCTCCCAGGAAACACCTAGCGCAAATATCTCTTCTGTGCTGAAGACCCTCAGATCCAGCTCCACAGTTGCAGAGTCAACGTCTTGACATCTCCATGGAAACTCAACGCGTCCAAACTGCCTTCTCCACTGGATTGGCAACTCTCAGTGAATGAAGGGAAAAAGAATAAAATAAGCCAGAAAACTGGGGACCATCCTTAACATCTCCTCCTCTCTCATTCATATTGATTCCATCTCCAAGTCCTAGTGATTGTACCCCCTCAGTATCACTGGCGTCTGTCCGATTCTGTTTGTTATTGATACCAGCCTAATCCATTCCGTCATCTCCTACTGGGCTTCTGCAGAAGTCTGTCTTCCAAGTCAACCTTTCTTTCTTTCCTTCCTCCTTCCCTCCCTCCCTCCCTCCCTTCCTTCCTTCCTTCCTATCTTCCTTCCTTTCGTGATCTTTCCAAAGCTCAGATTTTAATCATATCACTTTCTGTTGAATATATGTTTCCCATTCTTTAGGGTAAAACTAAAATCCTTCACGTGGGCAGCAAGCCCCCACAGTCTCACCCAGGCGCCCTCCCGCCGTGGGCACTGAGCCGTAGCCTCACAGGCCCCCTTTCACCTTGACCGTGACCCCCACCTCCCGCACCTCTGCCCCCTCTGCGGACTTAACTCACCCCCTAGAGCTCAGCTTCCACGTGACTTCTCAGGACAACTCTCCCCAGTGGCCCTTTCAGATGCTCTCATACCACGTGGAATGCTTCCTTCATAATACTTCGCACAACTTGTAATCATGTTTATTTGTGAGTTTATCTGATTAATGTCTTTTCCCCTCCCTAGACCATAGCCTTCACAAGCCCCATTGTGTCCAAGCACAGTGCATTTAATACTGCACACAGCAGCACTGAATAGCTGTTTGATGGATGTTAAACTAATGAATGGTGGTGGGTGCCCAGTAACGTACAACCACATGATTTCGCAATTCTTTTCTGTCAAGGTTTCGTTGCTGGATATTTCAGCCAGATTTAATCAGATACTGCGAGTTTTTTGGTGGGAGAAGCATTCAGCATGTCTGGTTTCTGGCTGACCGTCCCTAGGGACCACCCTATACTGTTTATCTTGCCACGGAGACCAGGAGAAATGGAGACATTCTTTACAAAAACACCTCCTTGAACGAGCCCCTGCTTTGAAGAGTTGGTCCATCTCTCTCTTGCCAGGCAGGCCTGTTACTCCTGGAATCCAGCCAGTCTTTTTTTTTTTTTTTTTTTTTTTTTTTTGAAAAAAGAACCCCTATCACTTTAAGATTTTGGTCCCTTGCTTGGGCCATATATCAATGTTCCTCGCTGCATTGGCTCTGCTGCCTGCTGTTCAAATTTGTCCAATTAGACACAGCCCCATGGGGTGGAATTCAGTGTGAAATCTGCCTGCCACTGACCAAGGATGAATTGGTGGAGGGTTCTGCTGCTTCGCAAAGCCTGCAGGGAGCGCCCACACAGGTCTCCCAGGGAGGCTCGCCACCCTCGGGCAGTGCCCAGTGCCCTGGGGCAGAGGGTCAGCCTTCCCACCCCAGTGATGCCCGAGGACTACTCAGGGCGGGGCAGGGCAGGCCGGGGCGAGGCTGCCCCAGTAGGTGTGGGACCCGGTGGAGGTTGGGAGTCACTCCTCACACACATGAAAAGGTCAGGATGCCATTGATTTGGCTAGAGCTCCTCCCATGATCTCTACTCAAACAGCCACCCCCTAAACGCACCTAAGCCACAGCCCGTGGCCTGTGCTGCGGTCCATGGAGACAGAGCCACACCATCCTAGTCTTTGACCAGTAACTCAGTGGGCGATGGGGAGGGGAGGGGAAGGGAGGGGTGCATCTAAAGCACAGGCCCAGTGCTCCTGATGGGACCAGACTGGAAATCAGTTTTAAGGTAAGAATTTTTAACGAAAAACCTCCTTTGCAGTAACTTTCTAACTTATTTAAAAAAATTTTTTTTAAGCATTTCTCTTCAAGAAGCTCAAACTTTTCTTTTAAAAACTCATGAAATTCTTGGATTTTTGAACATGGAGAGACCTTAGAGATCATCTAATCCACACCCTTATTTTATAAACTAGGCACCTGAGATGAGGGAGAGGAAGTGACTTGGCTAAAGTCACACACCCCATCGCAGCCTGCTGACTCCAAGCCCGGCTCCTGCCTCACTACGCGGTGCTGCCTTCCTTTCTGGGCTATTTCAGTTTGCTTTTCACCACAGAGCCAACTCTGAGTCAGGATCTATCCAGATACACCAGAGTCAGGATATAGCAGAACTGAGATTAGTTACATATAGCATACACAACACAACATATAAATATATGCATTTCTTATAAATATATATTTAATCTCAGTCCTAGGTTTCTCTGCAGGATCACTTCTCATAGGAGCCATGGGCTTCAGCTTCATCAGTGTGTACAAGGAAGGAAGTTGGGGGCTGTAAGTACTCCAAGGTCCCCTTCATCTCTCATTCATTCATTCATTCATTCATTTATTCGTTGAAACATGTGCTGAGTGATGAGCCCATGTCAGGCACCGGGGACAGAGAGATACAGAAAAGTGCTCTGACAGGAAGAGGGAGGCTCGGAGTGCCCCGCGTGCTAAGTGCTCTAGCAGACCCATGGAGAGGCGAGCCCGGGGAACACGGGGGAAGGAGGCCGGAGCCGGAGAAGGCCGAGCATTCCAGCTGGAAGTGAGGGTGAGTGTGATGGAAGGGCCCCAAACACCTCACAGACACGAACAGCTTGAACCCTGCCTCCCACCCGAGCTTTGACAACGAGTTATCATTCTCCCCCACGAAGAATGCACACATGAGAAGGGGACAGGTATCCTGGGAAAGAGGAGAAACAAAGAGCCAACAAACCTGCGTGGGGACCAGGGGGCCCAGGGAACATCAGGGCTGCCTGCTTCTGCCGGATCGCTTATAAGCGGTGGAGCACAGCAGACGGGCCGCCGGCTTCCTGGGGATCCCACATCGCAGTGATGAATGGCCTCTGGGTCCTCGGAGGGAAGTGGGGTCTACTAAGGAAACAGAGATCCACCTTGCTGACTGCGATGCCATATGGAGGAAGGAACTGGGGAGCTTGGTCACTGGTCCCTCCCCAAATCCACCTCCCCACACACCCTCAAGTGCATAATTTTAAGAACGTCTAAGATGTTTCTTAAAGCGCTTTACATTATCAGCTCATTTTCTCTTCCAAACCAGTCTTCCAAGGTAGGAAGGATTCATTTCATTGCTTCATTTTACAGCGTAGAAATTCCAAGCCAGCTAAGGGGCACTCCTGTGTCTACACGGCCTTCCAGGGAGTGTGAGGGCGGAGACTGGGCCCCCAGGCTAGGACTCCCTTCGGCCAAATTCTCCCTGTATTTCTTATTTTCATGTTGTAGCAGAGGGCGCCACATATACTCATATTTAACCAGTGAGATTTAAGAGGGAAGAATAATCAGAATGGGTTATAATGAGTCCATCCCCCTGGGGAAGTTTGGGCTCTAGACAAAAGTCTTCTCATCTTTAAAAGACTCTCTTTTGTGAAATGAACAATCTGGCCCGTGGTCATCAGCTGTCTGAAAGACCACTGCGTTACAGTGAAATTCCCCATGTGATGCTAAATTCATGTGACCATTATCCTTTTTCTTTTCTTTTTTTTTTTCAAACCAACCGCTTAGCAGCTCAATCAAATTAATTGTGGTGCTTTCAAAAGGCATCAAAATAGCCACGACTCTCCCTGAAAAGAAGGAAGGCGCCTTGTTTTCAGGAAAAGATACAAAGTCCTCACTCCAGAGTCCTCAAACAGATATTCATGTCATGACAAATCCTCCCTTTCTCCCAGAGCCCCCCTTATTTTTTTTTAAAGAGAGTACTTAAAAATATCAACACCAATAATAAGACTATATTCGCAGCTTACTTGTGGCCAAATTTTATTTTCAGCTTTGAGCAACTGGGAGTTCTTTATGGTCAAGGACAAAAAAACAAGAGGCTGGAAAAACCTCATTAATAAGCTAACCAACACAATCCACTTGTTTGAAACGAAGTGGAGGCCAGAGAGAGGGAGGAAAAGGGGAAGGAGAGTGGGAGGCACAGCGAGGCCCTGTTCTTGGCTGAGCCTCGGGCCTGCAGAAACGTCCCCGACGAATGGTGGCTGACTTACAACCTCACTTCTAAGGGGATGGCGGAAGCCTGGAGGGATGGGTGTAACCCTGGTAGGCAGCCCTGGTCCTCACCAAGAGTGATGAGAAGAAAGAATTGTTTCTGTTCTTATAAACTGCTCGATTTGGCAGCTCCCCTAAAACACAACCTTCCAGAGACTAGCACCTCCCCTCAGAAGTCCCTTGCGTTTGAATGGGCTTTGGAACAAGCAAAGTGCCTTTTTACATGACCTCATCATTGCCTTATCATTGCAACCTGAGGACATAAGTGGAAATTGGGGCTATCATTCATGTTTTACTCATGAAGAAACAAAGCTAGAATTCTGGAGACATCAAATAAGGTGCCCAAGGTCGCAGGGGCCGCAAGGCCTAAAATCCAGCCCCCCAGGGTTCTTCACGCTATGCTGTCTTGTCTCCCGACCAAATCGTGGACCAGAACGGGGAACGCCAGGCCAGGCTGATTCTCATAGTCTAGAGCAGTGCAAGGACAGTTTGCTGGTCGTTCTTCCCAGGGCTTGCTCCAGTGTGAGCAATTCCTCATGACAAGGCCCAAATGCCAACCCAAGTGGCAGCGGTGCGGGGTTCCCCAAAAGCACAGGGAGCCTCGTGGCCCACGGGGCTCTCCAGATGGCCCACGGGAGGAGGGGCTTCCTGGCCAGAGCCTCACACCACCTCTTCACTCGCCATCACTGCTTTCGCTCCCGTGTTTCCTCCTGGCCCAGGACCACAACCAAGCTCTTCAAAAATGGAGGTCATGAGCTGCCCAAGAAGGCAGAGGATGGCAGGTACGGGGACACGAGGGCGGGGGAGGAGGGGTGTGAGTCCACCTCTCAGTCGGTTACAACCAGCATCTCTCTCCTCCTGCTACTGCTCCGTCCTTCCTCGGGTTAGTAAAGTGTGGCCATTCAATTTCACGCCACATCTATCCAGGGCACTAGATGTTAGAAGGACACTGAGCGTCTACTTTAAACAAATAAGCAAAAAGGGGAAATTGGAGATACCACACTTTTAGTTACGAGTGTAAAGCTCATAAGAAAAAAACTAGATTAAGGATTCCGAAGACATGAATTCTAGTCTCTCCTTTACGATTTACTAATTGTATGATACGGAAAAATCTTAAATTCTCTAGGCTCTTTTTCCCAAAAATCTGTAAAATGAAGTAATAGTAATAATCCTTGCCTCTATCACTGTGTGCTTTAAGGGTCATCCGAGATAACGTATATGACAGCCCTTTGCAAATGTCAAAGCATTATACACCTGTGAAATATTATTATTATTATGACCTAAGAGCTTATTACACGTTTCAGGCAGATTGAAGAAATCCTCTTTGCCTATTAAGAAAACATATGAAACATCCAAAGCAAATATTAGAAAAACTCTAATTATACCCTGTGGGTCCTGCCACGAAAGCAGGTAAACATTTTGTAACTTAAGAAAAAAAGAATTAGGCTGAAAAAAAGAGCTTCTAGTCAAACACTTTCTTTCACCAGAGTCCCCTGGCTGAGAGTCCCAGGGACAAGTGAGGAACCCAAGTCTTTTTGGCTCGAAGTGCAGCTGTCTAGGAAGACAACGCCTGATGCAGAGGAAAACACTGAGTTTTGCAGTCAGACGGACCTGAGTTCCAGTGCTGCCTCTGCCAAAAATCTAGCCATGCACCTGGGCAATTTACTTAAACCTCTTTGGGCTTCACTTGTTACATTAGAAAAATGAGGATACCCACTTGTGTAGAGTTGCCAGAAGGATACAGAATTGCGTCTATAAAGTGAACGACGTACAGTAAACGCTCCCTGTAAGTGATCTTACATCTGACATCTTATGTATCTCCTAAAATGTCATAAAATTCTAGTGGCTCGCTGAAGGAGGTAGATACATAAGGGAAAAATCTAGAGACAATAGTACGGTAGCAGGGAAAACCCAGGTTTGGAAGATGTGGGTCACTGGCTGTGAGACCACGGGCAGGTCACCGCCCAAATGTCCTCATCTGTGACACAGGAAAAATACCATCCTGTCAACGTAAAGACTGCAAGGGACAAACTCTGAAGAACTCTAGAAGGCCAAGCGTATAGGAAGAGATCAATAAATAGCACTTATGGAGCACAATTAATTTTCTCAGCTTATCCCTTTTCAGTTCACTACATCTGAAATTTCCCCGTGCAGGTGTCATAAACATATTATGTGGGCTTTGAAATTTCATTTGCTAATTGTTTCTCTCGGTGTCTACGGAGAAGCATCTATGTACAACGGAGACAATTTCTTGGCTTTTCCTTCTTTGGGCAAACATCTAGGCTCTTGGGTTTTGAACAATGGACAGCTTTAGTGTAACAAGCACTTCAGAGTGATTCTAGATAGCAAACATCAGAGATAGAGGTGTGTCTGTGTAGCTCAGAAAACACACTGTGTTTTCCCATCTGCCTCTCATTTCCTCTTCCAACAGCCGCCATCCTTGGCCTCTTGCACCCATGGACAGTCCTTCACACGCTTTTGCTGCCCTCTCTGTTCTCATCACCTAATCCAGAAATGCCTCTTTTCTCTCAATCTCCCATCTTGCCTGCTTATCATCTTATTAGATCCCGTCCCTTTAGCGGGACCAGGTTTCATTTCTCGTATTCTCCAAAATAAATTAGTTACCTAACAAATTAGGTTTATTTGCTATTTCTGTATTAGAAGAATGGAACTGAAGGCTAGAAAAACAGTAAAGATATACTTTTTCCTATGGAAAATTTCTTATAATAAATGCATTGCAAAAATAGACTGTCTTCTGAAAATGATGAGTACATGCCCGAAAAGACATTTAAAATCCACCTTCAAAGATACACACGACTTTTCATTTTAATGGAATTAGAGGTATTTAGCCCGACCAAAGGCTAACTGAGATACAGTACTGCGCTAGAGAGGAAAAATAAAGTGCTTTAGTCGATGTCAAAATGACAAGCCATCAAAAATCCATGATTCATTAAGAAAAAAAGAAGATCTCTTAAACAGACCTAGCTGGCCTGGCAAACTTTTGATTTTAATCTTGTGATCTCCTGTAACAACAAAAGGCCTCCAACAGCACATCACGCAAATTTATAAGAAAAGGATCAATACGTTTGACATATTATTTAATTATAATCTTTAGTGATGGAGACAATATGAAAACCTAGCGTCAACATTCTGACAGTGGAATAAATAAATAGATATAATTATTCCTCTTACTAATCCCAGCAGAATTGTAAATGATCAGGCCAGACTGCAGATCTGAGTTCTAAGGTTTCCTTAATATGATAGACTTTGATGTCCGGAGTGTCATATCACCAAGATTATGTCTTTTTATTAAAATAAAAAGCTCTCTGAGGATTTCAAGTTCAAATGGTCAGAATGACCCCGGGTTCTCTACCTATTCCTAGTACGCCCACATTGTGGCTACCGACTGGGGTTTGCACACGGAGAAGACCTATGGGGAGGGAGGCCAGAGGAGAGGTGAAGGCAGGAGCTGAGAATCGCTGCGCATCCTCTGAACCTTGGGATCTCAGATGCAGAGGCGGAAGGGCTTGAGAGATCCAGTAGCCCTTACCTGTCATTTCACAGGGCAGGACCATGAGGATCAAGGTCGAGAGAGGACTTGCTCAAGGTCACACGGTTTCCTGGCAGAGCCAGATCCCAACCCAAGTTTCGCGATGCACAGGGCAAAGCTTTCGATGTCACTACTGGAGAGAAAGCAACTGCCGAGGTGGTCAGCTAGAACACAGCCAGCCTAACCATGGCTATTATCAAACCAGCAGAAGGAATGTGCTCTCCAGCGAGGGCCAAGAGAAATTATAGTTAACATTTAACGTTGTGGGACCAACTTCAAAGGCACTCCAGCTGGACTCTCATAATGGAAGACGAAACTGCTAACACTAGCAGAAAGTTGCAGGTGGGCAGCTCGGGCTGGAAATAGCGCTCGTCCTCAGAGCAGCGGCACTGCTCAGAAACCCCACTCGGGGCTGCTGCCTGGCCGCAAGGTGGGCAGCAATGTGGGAACTAACCTTGCGTCTGCTTGTGGTTCAACAAGTTATGAAGCCGCTCATTCCTTGTTAACGCGACAGGACACTTAGAAATGGCCACGTCTGCCATTTGAGGGGAGCAGAGTGGAGTGGGGCTGCTGATGACAGCAGGAGAGGGAGATGGGAGATGGTGCCGCCCTGATGGGCTTCAAGAAAGAGGGTGTTTTGCTCCAACAAGAGAAAAGGCAGAGAGAAGAATGCTGCTGCTGGCATGCCACCGAAGGACAGAGATTGGACTCTGCATATCCTGGAGCCTAAGAAGGGAGGTTCCAATTTAGAAAAGTCAGTTAATTCTGGAATCTCTACTCCTGCCCCCTAAAGGGCAGAATTTATCTGGAGAACCCTCATTAACTTCTGGCCACAGATGGTATCTTAAAGGAAGGGTTGAGTCCACCTAGCAGGGAAACTGGCCTCTTTTTTTTTTTTTTAAAGCAGGTTCCAGTTCTTTCTAGCCAGAGGCCTGGGCTGCAGTGTGAGGATGGCAGGGGAGGAAGAGAGGGGTGGGACAGAGCTCTGGAGAAGAGGAGGTCTCCACCCCTGCCTCCTGCAGATCCCGGGATGCCCAACGCTCAAACACTGCCCTCCCTGTCCCTTCACCACTTGGTTTGACTGTCAAGACTGCAGAGCGGTCTTGGTCGGGGCAATCAGGCACGTTCTCCCTGGTCCCTCCCCACCCTCAGACCTCAACCAGGTTCTTGGTCCAAGCCTGCCCGGTAGGTGGGTGGAGGGGAGGAGATTAGCGTCAGGCCCCCCGGGGCACTCGGTGCCTCTGCTCTAACAACAGCGAGGCTTCTGTACTTCCCCTGAGGACGAGCCCCAGGCATCTCTGTGCATTGGCTCCCTACCTCCATAGGCCTCAGCTGTCTAGGAACAAGAAGGCACCGCACCCTGTCATCTACCGCTCTCCCACTCCATCCCAGGGAGTCCTGCTGGACTCTCGATGTGCTACAAGGCCCCCCTGCCAGCCTCCCCTACTGCTGCTACTACCCTGCCAGCCCAGACATCTATCTGCACAGGGCCGTTTCCTGGAGTCCCCATCACTCCACGATGCCAGGAGTGGTACCTCCCTGGCCCACGGCCCAAACACAAGGAACTGTCTAGTTCATCAGGCCTAACTCTCTGTACCAGCCCACAAACGAACAGGTGTTTGAGAAAGGCTGATCGCTGATAGTGAAAGCAACACCATCTGTAGACGAATGAATGCAAGAATAAAAGCACCCGGCCTAGGCAGTGTTGCCTTTGTACTGTTATAGGACGTCCTATTACATATGGCATCCCTAGGTGGGCTCTGGAGAAGAGTCCCCTGTCTCACTGGCCCATCGGCTTTGTCCTGAGCTAGCGAGGGTGGCAGGAAGATGTGGAGCAGAGGCTTCTTAAAAGCCCGGCAATGAAATGCGCAAATCGATCAAATACCTGGGGGAAAAGAGCTAAATATAATACAATGGGTATAATATATACACGTATTAAATTGAGAGAGAAGATACTACTCTTTGGAAACCTGTAAGTTTTAGGAAACTAAAGCAGTGAGAGCAATTTCCACGCATGCTATACCCGTCTCAGAATTGTACACGAAGCCCTGAAGGCTCATGGTAACATCAGGGTCTGCCGTGAAAAAGGCAGTTTGGATTCCACAGTAACAGTTCCACAAAAGGACCGGCAGTGGCCGGAGTTCGCCTCTTACACCAATCGATAGAATACAGGAGGAATTCCTTAGGGGAAACCAGCTAAACATAATTTAAGTTGAAACAGTTAATTTAATAAAGCTAAATGGTAGGAATTGTTGTCTATTACCCCAAGGAACCTGGCCCAGCACACACAGCCTTGCGTGTGAGCAAGCAGGTGTCTAAGAAGAGAAGAGGACCACGCCATTCAGAGGGCCGGGATTCCTTTTCTGAAGAATTTGCCTCTTCTTTCTATCTATTTCCTCCTTCTCCTTCCCTCCCTCCTTCCTTTATTTCTTGGATCAGACACTAAGTAAGTGCAGCTCCATGACACTAACTTTGCTGCCCTAAGAATGACATCTTAGGTTCCCCTCCCAGTACCTCTCCCATTCGGCACATATTTGACAAGCTCCTGCTATAGATCAGATGCTATTCTAAATGCAGAGACTCTCAGATGGAAAGATAACATCCTACCCCCGAAGAAGTAACAGACGGGTGGGCGATGAAGGTGGAGTTAAGATACCGGCCATGGGAACCACTGAGCTTACCGAGGGGCAAAGGACAGGGCTGTGCAAAGGTGCTGCCACTTGAGGTGGCTCCTGAAGGAGGAGCAGGCGGCATCTGACAGATGGAAGGGAAGAGGAGGTTGAGGCCGGGGGGTGATGCGACGTCACAGGAACTGGCAGGAGCAAAAGCGAAGGGGCATGAGACGGCGGTCAGGAACGACAAGCCTATTGGTTAGAATCCAGAACCCACATCAGGGACAGCTGGGGGAGAGGCTGGAGGGACTCGGGTTAGGGAGGATCGCGGGAGTTCACCGGCCCGTGACCCTGGCACTGTCCTTAACCAGCGACACCGTGCTACGTCCACGGGCTTGTCTGCAGTCTGGGGTGAGGGCACAGGCATGGAGGCCGAGGGGCAGGTTGGAGGCTGTTCTGAGCGCTCTCCTGTGCCTCAGAGCAAGGAGTGCAGGCTGAGATGTGCAGGGAGCAGAAGGGCAGGCCACTGGAATGTTTGGGAGAGGATTAAAGGCATTTTCTCAGCAAATGGTTCCTCAGATGGGTGAAGAGGAGTTCCAACAGCGGAGAAACGCAGCGATGGCTAATAGCATCCAAATCTGGAATTCCCTCTGGTGGCTGAAATCAACATCTCTCACAACCTGGACATGCATGATCTGCAAAGAGCTTTATCTGCTCCCTGCGTACAATTTATTGGCCCCGAACATCAGGTTAGCGAGCTGAAATAATTAAACATCAGGCCAGCTGTTTTAGGCAATTAGGTAACATTTTTCATTTAGGAGACCACACAGTGGAGAGGAGAGAATCGAGAGATAAGACCCGTGTGTTGATTTACTGAGGCTCTGCTGCAGACGAAGCCCAGCCTTTTGGAATCCTTCAGGCAATCACTATTTCAGGCTTGGCAAGAACTTGAGTCTGAAAGTAACTATTGGGCTTGTCTTGGCAAGACTCGAAGTCACCGTAGTTGTACGGTTGTCCTGGGCAGCGGTGGGGAGGGGAAAGTCAGTGGAAAGAGGAAGCCAGGAACCGTAGAGCCATTAGGAGGGCCGTTGCAGGCTGGGAGCGCAGGGGAGGCCAAATCGGGTCCTCCCACAACACGTTCTTAGAGAGGGAATGTGGTTGGATGGAGAAGGCTGGCCTGCTAGTCGGGCTTCTGTGGTTCCCTTGCTGGCATCTTGTCAGTTCTGTGGGCATTGTGTACCCTCCTAGCCTTAGCATCCTTTCCTATAAAAGAGGAGGAGGGCTGAGCATGCTTATGTTTAGGGGGCAGAAGGAAAGAAGTGTGGCTGGCAGGTTGCCAAGTGGTGCTGGCTCGGTTCGCATGGAGGGGGAGGGCGGGTGTGGATACGGACATCAGAGGACCTAGAATTTCATCTTCTCCCTGCCACTCACTGAGCTGACACAGAGATTTTGCTCAAGTCACTTCCCCTGTCTGGACCTCAGTTTCCACAGCATTCAACCCGGGGGCTGGATCAGACCAGACGGTCTCAAAGGGCCCTGTGACTTCTGACATCCTATTCCTCCTAGACGCCCAAGAAGATAAATCACCGGGCTGAAGGCAAGCAAGTTCTTCTTTGAATGGGAAAGAGCAAAAGCCTGTGTGCTCCAGCTGACGTCCCCCACAAAATCCTGGAGCCAACGCTAAGTATGGGGCGGGGAGCGCGGGGCCGTCTGAGGAGACAGCGGGCCCGCGTGTGGTCACTGGCGACGCTGAACTGAAACATCTCTTGCTCGAGCTCTTCCACTTAATTGGGAGCTTGCCTTTCCAGTTGTATATTTTTATCCTGCGCCCTGGAACCCAAACCATTAGGTTGGGAGCCAAAGGCTGCTTCTTGTTTAATCGTTAACTGCCTCGGCACCGCCGAGCTCTGCCCCAGCCCAGCCGGAAAGGCCTCCTCCAGAGGCCGCGCCTCCTCGGCAAGCGGGGCTCGAGGGAGGATGCGGAGCTGGACCAGGATCCCAGGCCCGTCCTCCAGCTCTGGAAATAAATCCCCTACGCTGTCTGGCCCACACAGATCCCAGTTCAGCCGGGCCTCTCCTGGGGGGTTATTCTGGTAACAGAATGCTCGAGATCAGCAGTTCTTTTCTCCTCTAACCCACTCTCAGCGAGGAGCCAACTGGGCTATTCCTCAGGCTCCGCTTTCCGTGTCTGAAATGTGGTTGAAAACGAATATTCCAGATGTTTCCTCATGTTTTAAGTGGAACCACAGATGAAGCTTCCTGTAGGAAGGCAAGTGTGGCCCAGTGGAAGGAGGACACTTTGGGCTGCGTCTGAATTGTGGCTCCACCCTTTAGCGCTGTGTGGCCCTGAGGAACTACTGATTCTTTGAACCTCGGTTTCCTCTTCTATGGAAGTGACAGCATTCCCCTCTCTTACTCGGCGGCCACTTCCGTGAGCCCAGAGCCTGTGTGGTTTGGTCATCTGTGTGTCCTCTGTGCCTAATACAGGGTAGGTTTCTCCGTGAGTCTGCGCTTCAGAACCTCGCAGGATTTTGAGGAGCCCAGCAGGATGGAAGATGTGAAGACCCTGAGCTGGTACCCAGGCTCGGAAGGTGCTGATTCGCTAGTCTGCACTGCTTGGAGACGCATTCCTTCTGAGTAACACGGATGCTCAAAGGAGAAGACACGTCCTTGGTTTTGCTCTTTTAAGTAATGAAGAGGCCACCTCGTGGGGGGAAAGATCGGCACTGAGACAGCCCTTTGATTTGCGGATCTTCTCCAGTATAACCAGTGCCCGCCCTGGAGCTGTTGCTAAAAGCTCCCTCTCTGGCCCTGGAAAAAGAATCGAATCAGATGCAAAGCCACTGATGTCACGGATGGCGGCAGGAGGCCGTCAGTAATACCGATGGCTTCCTGGCCTTAGGGTCTTCCAAGGAGATTCACAAAACTAGACTCGGGCATGGAAACCAGATTTCCAAGGGCCCCGGGTACACTAGACTATTGTTCCAGGACAGAAACAACTCAGAACAAAATGATGAGTGGGATTTTCCTTGCATTGGCGACAATACATATGTTTGTTCAAGAAAAAAAAGTTGGAGTGAGAAGACATGAACGTCTACTGCTGAAGAAAAGCCTGTTTGTGCCAGCCACAGTGGTGAGATTGTTCAGGGAGTTCATCCTGAAAGTCCAATTACCCCAACGGCAACGCCAAGGTCAGTGTCATGTTGGGGCGTGGCAACACTCCAGCCTCTTCAGTACCAGATGTGAACTACATGGGGTGTCTGCTTTGTGGGAGACCTGGCATCCACTAGACTGGCGAGCTCATCTGGCCGACACCACCATTCTTGCTCCCTTCCCTTTCCTCGGAAAGACCCGTCTAATGGATATCGCCGCAGATTCTGTAAAATGTAGGATCCCGGACTTGGATCTCAGGGAAAACACTTGCAAAGGCCAGCACCTCTTCGTGACCCCCCAGGGCCCCCATCTGAGGAGCAAGAGATCAAAAGGTCCTCCTGCTTTGTTTCTAACAGAACTCCCAGAAACCACAACAATTGAGAGCAGCACAAGTCTTACGAGGCTGAGATGTGAAATGACCTCTTTACCCTAACACGTGATATAAAAATGTACCTTTTAAACACAGTGATGCCAGGTTTCCTTCTGCCCTGTTTCAGAGGGATCTAAGAGCAACAATTTACCTACAAATTCTTCAAGCAGCCTAGGAATTAGTACACTGACTTCTCCAAACAAGTGGATAATGCGCCCTGATGTGGATTTAAAAAATGAATATCTAAACCTTCCACAAACCGAACAGCCTGAATAGAGGACACAAATCTGGACTCTGAAAGATGTAACTCCATCAACCAAAGGAAACCCCAATCCTAGAGCGGTGCCACTGCATGGACTCTCCAGTCTCAGATGAGGTTAACTATAAAATTTCTCAAAGGAAAGTCGATTTTAAATCATCGTCATAAGATAATGCTATATGTGCTGACATGGAAAGCAAGTTAGGCTCTCTGTATAGTATAAGCTCAAATAAGAAAAAAAAAGACAGCTATACATATATCACATTGATATCCATTCACACAAAATATGTGAAAATAGTAACAGCTAATAATTATATCTAGCATTTACTATCAGGCAGTATTTTGTGTGTGGTTAGCAGGCAGTATTTTAAGTGTCCTGCACATATTAACTCATTGAATCCTCATGACAACCCTAGGATGTAGGTATATTATTTTACGAATGAAGAATCGAGGCACAGAGAGGTTAAGTAACTTGCCCAAGGTGACACAGCTAGTAAGAGGCAGAGCTGGGAACTGAAGTCTGTGGGGACTAATCCAGAGTCCCTGTTCTAATCGACTGAGCTGGACGGCCAGTAATGTCCTGGAAGATCCTCAGAAGCCACTTGGAGCACAGCCTTCCCCCTTCTGCCTTCCACCTTCCTCCCAGCTGCCTCCCCAAGCACATGGAGTGGCCAACAGAACTGGGAGTCCCTTTTCTCTCACCGTTTTTGCCACTAGAATGATCTGTTAACACAGAGCAATAGCAGGGGCTCTTGGAGGGCAGGGTGTGGAGGCCTGATCCTTGCCACACCTCTCACACCTCGAACTTTTGGGTCACAGCTTGGCTCAGTACCTGGGCTCAAGGGAAATACTGGTTTCTGAGAGATGCAGAGACAAGAGAGAGATTTGGGAGGCTTTTCAATGGTTTCATTCTGGATGATTCAAAAGACTCTTCAAAATAGGGATGAGTGGGTCCAAGAGATGGAAACCCATGTGCATATATGCATGACAGGGAGGTAGGGCTGGAAATCTGGAAGCTGGGAGAGGGAGGAAATGTGACCTCTTTAGATCCATTCACCCAGCAAACCCATGGCAATTCCCACTGATAACTGAGAACCAGGACCAGTTCATTAACCCCTGAATTCTCATATTTATTATTAGAAGCCATATGGGCAACAATGTCTGATTCCTGCCACATGGCTGGGATACAGCTTCCTTATTAAGGAAACACAAGGTGGTAGCCTAAGTGCTGTGGGTTTTATAAGGAAAAGGCTTAAGCAGAAGCCTGTCCCTTAATTTTATACCCTCATCTTTAACCACCAACGTTCTCATTTGCCAGTGTTCACAGCTTCCTTGTACAAATTGCCGTTCAACTTCATGGACTACTTTTACAAGGGTGTGTAGATTCATGGGAGCCTCCTGGTCTCCCCCATGTCATCCTGTCCTTCCTCCTCAACCCATCAACAGGCCACTGCTTCCCTGCAGCGTCTGCTTCACCATCCAAAACAGCCGGGTCCCCTTCTCCAGCTCCAGACTTTGCTCAGAGGGGCTCACGGATGTGTTTTCTTTGGGAGGAAGGACGCACCTCAGAGAGAGGAGGTGACATCTCTGTGAGATGGGACTGGTTCTTCCTCAGGGGAAACAAACACATCAAAATATTCTTTCATGCTATGATGAAGCTGGGAAGCAGAGGAAATTGAGGTAGGGAAGGGTCGGGGCCACACTGAACACAACACGGACCATCTGACATCCACTTCAGGTCCGCTGACTCCCTCTCAGTGGCTCCCTGCTACCTCTCCTCCAAAAGGGCAATTCGGGGAGGGTTGCTGTAGGGTTTAGTACCCCAGGGTTCTCCCCAAACCAGTCCCCTCAAAAAATTTCCACTACTTCTTCCTAATCCTTCATTATCTGACAACGAATGGGGAGGAAAAAGGAGGCTCTGAATACCTTCTCCACCTTAAAAAATTTGAGAGATATTTGCAGTTCAGTAGAGAATTATCTAATTCCCCTATAAACATTCTCACACGGGCTAAGGTTCTTTTTTTTTCTTTTTTCCTGTTACTAAACCCAGGGCTGAAAGGAACATTACTCCTTGTTGGGGGGTAAAAATTAACCCTTGCTTGTGTCAAGAATCATGGCCTCCAAAAGGAAACAAGATTCCACGCTAAAAACACCGAAAGGATGGGACAGACAAGTCCTCGGCATCTCTGCTGGTGGAGTCCACGTGGCCGGGTGGAGGGGACGCATATAATGCTTCCCCAACCTACTCATACTTTGGTACATAAACTTTATAAGTACAAAGTTGCCAGATTCCGGTGCATAAAAAAGTAGCTGAAAAAACTCAAACCATAAATAATGCCAAGTAATAAAGGAGGTGAATGTTTCTGTTATTAGATTCTTTCATTGTATAAATCTGTTTAATAAGCTGGCTAGGAATCACTGATAGAAAACAGACTTAGTGTTGTGTTACGGACCAACCCGTTCTAAACGGCCCAGGATAGGAACTCGTGCCAAGTTATATTTTTCTGTTCTTAACCAATGCAACTTAAACTGTAGTGGTTGTTTCCTTGTTCAAAAATGGAAAATTTCTTATGAGGCTGTGTTTGCAGGGGCTAGCAGGCATGCTTGGTGTCACACAGCCCCCCGCACTCCCGCCCCAATACTCATCATTTGAAGGCACTTTACTGTATTTATAGATCATGCTGCCTTTTGTCTTACTCACCGAGAGGGACTGGGGTCTGTGTATAACTCCTACTTCTGAGAGTCCTATTTCTCAACATTTATATGTGTGTGTTTAGAAAAATCCCTCCAAATATCCTCCTTTTGACCCAAGAACCATGGCAACCACTTTGGCTCAAGAAATTCACTGAACGCTGAACGGGGCGGGGGCTGGTGAAGGGATGGGGGGGTGGAATGGAGGTCTCTGAGGTCACATTCATCTTCTAACACTATGGTTTCTAACGGCTTGTTGATGTTTTCCTGGGGTTGGTTACTATCATGATGGGCTGTAAAATGAAATGCTATAAACTAGCTGAGGGCTTGAGGAGAAATATTTGCCAAATGGCATAAACAATAACACCGGGAGTCCCCACACACTCAGCCCCGCTCACGGGGCTCGGCCACTTGTACCCCCTTCACCGCGGGCCAGTCAGCGTTCTGTCCCTGGTTCCCAGGTCCCTTTTCAGGAGGCCCACACACAGCTAAACAGATAAAGCAGAAGGTAATTGGATGAAATACGTATTTATCCATCCAAGTTAATTAGTGTTCAGAAAATTTAAGTCTCAACAGCATAAAGGTACATCATTCCAAGACGCTCATAAAACGGTGTTACATTTCTAACTAGGTAGCAGATGTTTTGCTGTGCATTTGACATAGGTCAGATGGACGTGCCTAAAGAAGGTGTTCCTGAAAATCAGTTAAAAGTCAGAATTAACTACTTTAATTTGGTTATTTCCCAATGAGTGGACCATTATGTACTTAGGCAGGAATGTAACCTCTTCTAGAACACCGTTTATATGGGAGACAGTAATTCAGTGTAGAGCACTTGGACACGAAATTAGCGCCTTCTCTGTAGTTTCTGGGATTTATATGGTTCCTTTTGTTTTCCGAATGCTATTTTTGGTTGGGGGTGGGGGGGACAAAATCCCACTGAAGATGACTGGGATTATTGCTGCTTTACACAGGTAGGTGCCAAGCACAGAAAGTAAAGTTTAAATGGATCACTTAGTAATGTACAACATGATGACGATCGTTAACAGTAGTGTATTATATATTTGAGAGTTGCTGAAAGAGAAGACCTTAAACGTTCTCATACAAGAAGAAAAAAACTAACTCTGTGAGGTGATGGTTAACTAATCTTATTGTGGTAATCATTTTGCAATGTGTACATGTATCAAACCTTAAACTTATACAATGTTCTGTGTCAACTTACACCACAATAAAACTGGACAAAAATTAAAAGGGGCCGCTCATGTTGGCTAGAGGCTAAAGAAAGATAATTCAGCATTTCTTCTGCTTACAGCTGTGGGAAATGCAATAGGAGAAAGAAAAGATGAGTTTGATTCTTCTCTGAGATCACTCTCGACTGGAGTCAAACTCTAGTAAATGCTAGTAAGAGTGTAGGGGTGGGGAATGGGAAAAATTATCAGTAGTGTTCTTTGTTCTCCAAAAAGTGAACTAAAAACTGACAGAAGAATTTCCTTCTGGGAACAGTCCCAGAGGAATGAGGCGGCTGAGGTAGGCTGCGGTGTACTCTTCGGCGGGATGGGAACCAACATTCAGAAAGTGCCAACCCAAACCCGGCGGTAGGCTGGGCCCCTAGCTTCGTCCCTCCTCTTCTAATTCTGCGGCTTATGGGGAAGGAAAACCACAAGGACTCAGCAGAAATGAATCTCTGATGAACACCGTCAGATCTCTGAGAGGATCACAGAAGCTGGGGAAAGTGGCCCAGAAGCTCTAACGCCAACTTGGCCGAGAGGCTCAGGGCTGTTCCTAGAAAGATCGGATGCCAGGAAATCAAAGAGTTAGAAATAATCATTCTGCTTAAGCCTGGGGAAAAATCCAAAGTTCCATTAAGGAATGATTAATAATAGTGACGATCTGTGGGCTTATTTTCAAAGAAATATTTTAAAGAAAAGAGCTTCTTGAATTATCTTTGAAAATTAATTATTTGGTGATACTGATTGTATTCCACTTCTTAAGAGAGTGTTTTTATTGGAAGACAAAGCAAAGCCTGTTCAGCTCTAAAATTAAGAGTTATATTTAAGGCTGAAGTCTGCCAAACCACTATTACAGTGTTAAAGTATTTTCATGGTAAGAAAAGTGTGTATAAGAACATAAAAAAGCACATCCAAGCGTAGAAAGTACCAGATATACGTTAACCTCATGGGATCTTTACGTCGCAGGTGCAGAGACTCTTAACAGTTATGCCCAAGATCTTGCGGCTACTAAGAAGAGAAACCAGGACCTGGACTCAGATTTACCCCCCCCCTTTTTTTTTAATACCATGCTGCTTTTCCATAGACAGGATTTAAGGCTTTATAATGTTCTCACCAACTGTTTGAAAACTAGAAACACATACTGGGGTGTTTCGAGTCAGAAGCCCCCCAAGGAGGTGGACGTGGAGGATAAGCCTCAGGGCCAAGTTCAGTGAAACCAGAGGAAAACACAGACACAAACTCTGGTGGGAGTGAGACAATTAAAATAACAACAAAGGCAGCCATCACTTTTGATCCCCTACTATGTGCTAGTGACTCTTCCAAGCATGTAACTCATATTAACTCATTTAATCCTCATCCTAATTCAGTGTGGAATTGGAAGGTATCGTGCACGAGGAGGGGATTTAAGGGACTTGCTCAGTTTTACACTGTAAAGTGGCCAACGGTGGGTTTGAACCCAGGCCTGTCAGTCCTCAGAGACCATGCTCTTCCTAGAATGCCAGGCTGTTTTTGGCTGGGTGGGCTCAGCACGGCTTTTGGCTTGTGGTCCCCCCTCACGTTGTGCGGCTGGAGCTCGGGTACAATCTCCGTTCCTCACCCTGTACTGAGTGGAAAGGAAAGCGTTAACCCAACTGAGCAGCTGAGTCCAAGTTCAATGGATTCTTCACTATCCTGGGGTCATCCGGCAACCCCAAGAGATGAGTCCTCACTCATTGACTACACAGTATCCCATCTGCAGAGGAGCAGGGCGCTAGAAAAATGGGAATCCTCCTAAGAAAGGTCACATTTACCCATCACCTCTATTCTAGTAGAGAAGGATCGGGAAGGAAAATGGAGAGAATCTGAGGGTTTTAAGAGGCGTGTTGGAAGGTCAGTACCCTACGGAAGTGTCTTCCCGGGTCAGGGATGCCGAGACACGTCCGGAGTTCTGTAAAAGCCCAGAGGAGATGTCGCCTACCTACCCTCCCCATCTCCCTCCCTTCCTTCCCTGCGGAGACAGGATCAGATGAGGCTTCCGAGAAGCAGCGACATATGTGCTGAGTCTCACAGTGCGACTGAGAATGGACAAAGCGAAAGTGAGGCAGGCACCCCCAGGCAGCAAATGGCATGACTCATGTGGAGAACTGTAAGAATCCTGGTGATGCTGAAACGTGAGATTCAAGGCAGGCAGTGGTCAGAGCTGTGGATGTGGACAGGCAGAAGCCAGAGCAGGGAAAGTTTCTGTAGATCATGCTAAGAAGATTGGGTTTTTTTCCCTAAAAAAAAAATTTTTTTTTATTGAAGTATAGTTGATTTACAATGTTAGTTTCAGGTGTACAGCAAAGTGATTCACTTATACATATACATGCATATATAAATTTTTCTTTTCAAATTCTTTTCCCTTGTATGTGATTACAAGAAACTGAATGTAGTTCCCTGTGCTAGACAGTAGGTCCTTGCTGTTTGTCTATTTTATATATACTCATGTGTGTCTGTTAAGCCAGAAGACTGGGTTCTTTGCTGTGGGTAAACAGGGAGCCTCTGGCAGACTTCAGACAAGACAGTGACGAGGCCAGAGCAGCCGTGTCACAGGACAGATAAACGGAAGCCAACGTGAAGGGCGGGCAGAGCAGACAATGGCAATGATGAGGCCGTGGTGATAGGAATGAAAAGGAGAAAGGACAAATTCGTGAACTTTTGGAGAAAAATATCAGCAGGAACTGGTGATTTATCTGTGTGGAGAGGGAGGCAGCGGTGAGGATGCCCCCATTGGAAAACAATGCCTACTCTTCAGCCAGCCATCCAACAGATGTTATGGAATACTTCTATTAAGCGCCAGGCACAGAACTTGGTGCCAGGGCCACAGAGATGACTCTTCAAGCTCGGCTGTACAGGATCTTACGATCCAGAAGGCAGTTAGAAATGTCAGCAGGAAACTACAGCACAGAGGGAAGGAGAGAGGACGGGGAAACACGGATTCTGCATCAATCCAGGCCAGGCCAGAGTAGGCGGTGGAAGGGAGGGTGAGCCCCGTCTCATACCTGGGCCCTCCTCCTGCGGGCTGGTCACTCCCCACGGCCCCTACACCCCTACAAAGACGTCAAGGACAGAAATGAGAAATGACAGCAGGAGGAGAAAGCCCCAAAGTCCAATTAACAACAGGTGGTAAGGCTGTCAGTTCAAATCACCGTCCGGGAAGCCCAGCAGAGTTGGGGCTGGATCAGACTGGAGCTAGATCAGGACTCCAACGCGGGCAGACCCACAGCACTAATTGCTCAGTGAAGCCCACGTGTTCCTTCTCACCCCCTGCATGTTTCCCTGGCAGTTCAGAAGTTCCAGGCTGCGGCTGGGTCCCTGCACCCAGGCACTTGTTGACATTTTTCCCCTACTCTCACAGGGGAGGGACGATTTTATTTTGCCCTTTTTTAAGATCTCCGGCAGCAGTGGGCAGGCAGCTCTGGGTCCCCACACCTCCTTTCAGTTTTGTCTCCATCAGATGACATTCAAATATTATTTGAAAAATCAATCATCTCTCATCTCTGCTGTATTAGCAGAGCGGTTCAGCACACAGGACGGGGGCTGCAGGGCTGTGAATCCACCTCAGAGGTCCCACTGTGGGACTAGCCTTTGCCTTTAATGGTCCACCTGTAAGGCAGGCTGGGGCGCGCCGTCAAAGACTGGGCTTCCTCAACATCTTTGCACTGAGTATCTCAGAACACAGATGGTTCCACAGCAGTGGAAGGGGCCTTAAAGATGGTCTTCTCTCTCAGAGCCCTTACAGCTTAGATGAGAAACTTGGGAAATGACCTAGATCCAAGATCCTCTGAGACTACAGTCAGAGCTAGTCCATTTCACTGTAGATACAAACACAGCCACGGGCCATAGCTGATCCCCTAAATGAAGGAACATTTAAAGTAAGACTGTCTTTTCTCTCAAAGTTGGAAAAAAAAAACATGAATTCTGGAATCCTGCCACTTATCAAAGCCACCTGAACTCTCCATATCTTAGTTTTCTTAGCAGTAAAGTGGGAATAGCAATGGCATGGACTCTCTGGGTCTGATGTGAGGATTAAACATGATACAGCCTACGACTCTTGGGAAAGAGTTTATTTAAAATAAGTGTAAGAAAAATCTGTACCTTTATTCCCAGTTCTCAGTTCATAATAAAGAGGATATTCCACTCCTCAAGAGTCTAAAAATGACCATACTTAAAAACAAACAAAAAAAGCAGAGAAATTTGCATTTCATTATTGGAGTGGTGTGGTTAGCATGTTGAAGATTCTATTAGATGGTACCAATTTTCACATTAAGTGGACATGAGTTATTGCTGAATACTTGAAGCTGTCTCTGGAGAAGAAGACGTCATAGCCACAAAAACGGTAAAGTCAGATCCCGTGGTGTGTCTTTATGTGACATTAAAAGACAAGATGAGAGAAGTCAAGTTATGCACCAAGGGAGAGACTTGGGAGTGGGGGTGGGGAAAATTCTGGTTCCTTCTCCTGCCTGGGCAAGAGTCGGGTGGGGCAGTGGTGATGAGCTGATTGTGCCGAGGACGTCACATTTTTCTTAGCGTGAGCTGACAGAGACTACCTTTCCCCAGCAAGACACTGGGTCTTTGCAGGACTCTTAATGAGTCCACGGTGGCTCTGAGTCACCTGATTCTGGGGATGACCCTGGCTTCTTTTTCATTTACCCCTTAAAAACCCCTTATATCAAAATATGAAATTACAATATACAAATTTGTGAGAGGGGTAGAAAGGGAGAAGATTTGTCAGACTGTAAAAGAATTATTTCTTTTTGACGAAAGTTCTTTTAAATTGTAATCCCATCTGGAGGTTACTAACCTGGGGTCCACAGGTCCCCAAGGAATCCACAGTGTTCAAGTGATCTGTGGAGTTGGATGGAAAAAAAGTTCCACCTAAATTTTCACTAACCTCTAATTGAAATTTAGTACTTGTATCAATTATGAACGTAGGCAGCAAACAGTAGTTAGCAATGCCTGTGACTGTCGTCAGCGGAAATCACATTTTGATTGCACATTACTACTGCTGCAACGTACACCAGGGACTGGGGAACTTTTTCCATAAAGGGCCAGATGGCCAATATTTTAGACGTTCAGGGCTGTATGATCTCATTCCAACAATTCCACTCTGCTATCGTAGCATGAAAGCAGGCAGAGATGATATGCAAATGAATGAGCGCGGCTGCTTTGCAATAAAACTTTATTTACAAAAACCATCTCTGGGCTGTAGTCTGCTAATGCCTCGTAGACACACGTTATGACTTTAATCTCTGGTATACACATGTTATGACTGATAATAGGAGTGATTAGTTCTGGTTATTCAATATGCTAAAACATAAGTATATATTACTCTATCATAAATGTGTAGGCATATGAAACATTTTAATAATTATGTTCTTATACATTGTATTCATTGAGAAATATTCTGAGGAGTCCCTGGCCTTTCTCAGATTACCAGCAGTCCATGGCAGAAAGATTTAATTATTTATTTAACATTTTTTAATGGAGGTACTGGGGATGGAACCCAGGACCTCGTGCATGCTAAGCACACGCTCTACCACTGGGCTATCCCCTTCTCCCCAGAAAGATTTAGATGCCTTTTCATAGATGCTTGTTTACAAGTGACTCCCGGGCAAAGACTAGAGGTACTGGGGAAGGAAAGCTGGAGAAGCAGTCAGAGTAGTGGAAGGCACTGTCAACTGAAGCTAATCAGATATGAAATAAAAACCTCCCTGGACTTTCCGTGGCAGTTGACGGGGGAAAAAAGGAATTCTTTTCCTGATTTTCAGTGGCTGCATAAAGGGAATTCCACTTTTTTGTGCATTTCTCTCTCCTTGTTGAAGAAGCACTCACTCTTCCCATCTTGCTGCCCCCAGCCACTACTACTTGCTGTCATGCATTTTTCTGAAGAGTTTACAGTGAAAATCTGTTCCTTGAGCACAATGGGTTTACAGACCCCAAATTGAAACTTGCCTTTCTGATGATTTCTTTCCCCAGATGTCACCTGAACAATGCCTTCTGGGATATTAGGGAGCAAGTCTTCTCTTTAGAATTTTCGATTTAGAAACCTGAGGTTGAAGGGACAGGGGCATTGGAGGGGAGAGGGGGACATGGGGGCCCAGGCTGCTCTGTGCCTGATCAAGGTCAAAGCTCTATGAAAATACCCTTAGCATCTCAGAACAGTGAAACCAACTGGGAATGTATGTGGCAAGTTACATCCTTCTCAGAGAGGACAGGCCATTTGGTCCTTCAAGTATAAGCTGTATTTACTTCTAATAAGTCAACAGCAAAATATAATGCGAGAAGAAAGCACCTTCTGCTTAGTTCTGTACTAAACAGCTCTGGGTTACATTTACAATTTTAATAAACTGATTTGTCAAAACTGTCAGAATCAAGGGAGATCATCTGGATACCAGATGAACAAAAATATCTGTAATTATAAGCTGTCCATTTTTCTCTTTCATCTTCTATATATGTATCTGTGAGCAGCTACATATTTTCATGCACATACATACACATAAATTTTAAATCATTTTAAAAAACCTGTCATAATAGAATTCAGGAGAGTAGAAAATACAGTTCTCCTGGGAGAGCAATGGGACTTGAAGGCTAAGCTGCACTCACCATCTGAGGACTAACATCCTGCTGCTGAATTATTCTGTCAGAGCCCAAACATTTTGGTTTCATTCCACCTGGAATGTTCCTCATCTGTGCTGATCACTCACTTACTGTGTGATTACAGGCAAGTAGCTAAACCTCTCTGGCTCGCTGATATCCAAATGTGAAATAAACATTTTGATACATGTTAACTGCCCTACCAAAAATGACACAACTATTAATGAGATTCTTTTGGGAAAGGAGCCCACACCCTCTGAAGAATGCTATGAAACTGCCATGAATTTGTCACAAGATAGTTAATGAATTAATACAAATATTTATCCCAAGTTTACTCAGACTCCCCTCCTGGGCAAGGTAAGCGGTTAATTATGATACGTGATGACTTTCAACTGGAAGGCAGCCCGTATTTGAGGGCACTGAAATCTCCGCTCCTCCACAGGGGGTGAGAGGGATGAGTGGAAAGACGGGGAGATGCAGCCTGAGAGATGGAGACTGAGGGAGCGTGAATGGCACCACACAGGCTGTGGGACATCCCCTCTGGGAAGTGGAGAATCAACTCACATGGAGGAGAATGAAGACACCAAGGAGAGCCCGGTGATATCGGGGACAGAAAGATCAGGACATTTGGGAGAGTTTCCATATCTTACAGCTCAATGTCCTGTTCATTTTATTTTGCTTTTATTTGAAGATCAGAAAGAATGCAGCCTTGAGCTGAGGCTAGCTAGGGAGCTGACTTGTTTTTAGGGACAGGGGATGTACAGACAGTGGATTTTTAAACCTGACATTCTAATGGGTTAAGGACTGCAGCGAGTGTCTCTGTGGCAAATTTCCAAGCCTACTGCACACCATGCACAAAGTGTGCTGGGAAGCACAATTTACTGAGGCATTTTGCTGCTATCCAAGCCCGTGTCTTTGGGGTGAGAGTGAGAAGAAGCTGCCATTCTGAGCAAGGCTTGTGGCCTTTTCAAATCAGAAATGGACACAGATGTAGAATGATGGTGCCATAAAGGACCCCAGGAACCGACTACAATACGCTCCTTAACTGTCTGGAAGTGAAAGCGCAAATCCAGAGATAGTAAGTGATGTGCTCAAGGCTCCACGTGGGGAATCCACGTCACTTTCCAGCTGCTGGTCCAGTGCTCATGCAATAGCAAAACCCTCACAATGGTCCTTCTTTGAAACTATTCTCTCTGGACTATTTAGAAACAGTGTTGTTGAGGGATGAAACACTTAACTATAGAGAAAAGTGGAATGTATTACTAACCATGGATAGGATAAAACATTTTTGAAAGCCCAGCCACTGGGCAGAAGTTATTCTCAAAATGAACACAAACATCTGTACTTTTCCTAGACTGCCTATTTCCCCCGCTCTGTCTGCCTCGGCTCGCCTTGTTTTATCTCTGGCCACCAACCACCGGGGACCCACATCACACTGACCTTTCCAGCGAGAACACCTGGGCTCGGCTGTCCCTGTGGCCTTGCTCCCTCGCCTATCCCTACAGGGGTCTAGGTCTCTGCCGACGGCTGCTTTAATCATTTGTTAATTTGCTTAAACATCTGGTCAAATTTTGGAAATAATCTCAACAGGCGGGTTTATGCTAACTTCTCTTGGATGTTGAGAGTTTCCACATGCCCCCCTCCTTCTCCCTCTCCTGCACTCACGAACCAACAGCCAAGGACACTGAGACGATCTGAGCCAAGAAAGGGAGAGTCAAGGAGTATGACTTGCCCCTACTTCTCTTGGTTGTTCCTTGGGCTCCTTAAACTCAGTGCTACGAAGTAAACATATCTCCTCTCCTCCCCATCCTCTTGCTCTATGAATGGTACTGCTTTCCGCTCAGCTGCCTGACCAGACCCTGGGTACCATCCTAGACACCTCCCTCTTTATTACATTCTGGATGCAAAACGCCATTAACCCTCATAAAGCTCCCGAGCTTTCTCTCGCATTTTGCCTCTCTTCTCCATTCCCACTACCCCTGCCTAACTTCAGGCTTTCCTCACTTACCGTTTAGATCAATACAGTCAGGCCCTGATGGTTTTCCTGGATCCAGTCTCACCCTGCTTCAATCCAATTTCCGTTAGGAGTTTGGGATTAACAGATACACACTACTATATATAAAGTAGATAAACAACAAGGACCTACTGTATAGTATTTTCAATTTCTTGTAATAAGCTATAACGGAAAAGACTCTGAAAAAATATGTGTATGTATGTATGTATGTATGTATGTATATGTATAACAGAATCACTTTGCTGTACACCTGAAACTAACATTGTAGACCCACCACACTTCAATAAAAAAATAAAATAAAATAAAATTCATTTTCTACACTGTAGCCAAAGTGGTTTATCTGACCATATTGCCTTGCTGAAAATTCCACAGGAGCTCCGCAAAGCCTTCGGGCTCTCTACTGTGATACCAAAACTCCTCATGACCAGCCTTCTATTTCCTGCACCTCATCTCTCATTCATGCCCTCCAGCCTGGCTTTCCTGAACTAAACGAGGCTCTGCTTGTGCTCTGGCCTCTCTTGTCTATGGACTTTGTCCATGCTGTTCCCTCTTCACTGCTGCCTGGAGAACTTCAGCTTGCTCTTCAAGACTTGGTTGAAGCAATCATTCCTCTAGGAAGCATTCCCTGACACGTGGTTGGTGCTTAATAACTTCGTTGACTAAATGAATACACCAAACAAAGTGGTAGGGAGATATTCTAGGAAACGCTTCTCTTTCCTATGGAAACGCAGTAATAACAGCCAAGGGAAAGGAAAGAAGGTAGGCTGGGGAATGAGAACTTCGGCCACATGTGATGTCATTATCATGGCGTGGGCAGAAGCATCCTGGTTCAGGTATCTTTGTCAAACTCGCCTTTTCAAAAGGGAGATGGAATCCTAAGGAACATCTCTCCACAGAAGATCTGAAGCTTGGAGCAATAACATAACTGCCTGCCTTGGAATCATCGGGAACCATCGAATCGTAGTGACCATGGGATCTGCCTTCACGGAGTTTGCCAGCAACAGTCCTATCAAACTGTCACTGAGTCTAACTCGAGGTAACCACGAAGAACGTGGGGTATCCAAATGAGCTCTGGGTCGGGGCTGTCTAACCTGAGTGGGGGAATGAGGGAGTGGTGGAGGCAGATAGGGGGATGATCTACATCTTGATTCCATGTCCCTAAACAAAAAAAATTGGGGGGAGGGGATATTTTACTAAACATCATCAGTAAAATGAAACTCATTTTCAGGGAAGAAAAGGGAAATGTCCAGGACCCTCTTGGGCCAGGGCAGGAGCTGTCTGAGCAACTGTTATGTTTCAAATTGTAATGATCTGTGGAAATTTCAAATGCAAGAACAGACATCACAGTAAGACTAGTCTTGCACTGAGTGGTAGCAGAAAGAGGCTTTACCATCATCACGTAAAGAACTGGACAAAGGAACCTTCGCCTGGAAGCCACCGCCTTGGCTCTTGGAGGCAGCAAGCGCACAGAAAAGCAGCTCCCTTGACCTCAGCGACAGAGAGACGGCTCGTCTTCTAAAAGGCTCTCGGGCTGCCCTTCGCCTTGGGGATAATGCTGGGCATTGCTAGCCTCAGAGATAGAGGTCCTCTATGCCTTCCTACCCGCCAGGAGCCAGACTGCTCTCGGGCAGGAGTCTCCGTCACCAACACCCCCTCGCCGCCATCACCTGCTCCTTCTACACCACTTCACTTGGGAATTTGGTTTCGGGAAAGGAGCAATGGGGTTGCTGGCTAGTCTGCCTAGTAATCCAGTGTGATCATTCCAGATCTTGTGACTCACTTAAAGGGGGCTCCTTGTCTGCGTCGCCCATCTCAGGCAGCTTATTAGGGAGCATGCCCTCCAAAGGTTTAGAGATAAGGCTCAGGATGGGGGGGCGGGGAACACATTCCCCAATTGAGACTTCGTCACCCAGCAGGGGCTATTTAGAAGCTGGGCTTCTCAGCTTGTCTCCACCATAAAGTGACACCAAGACCTTCCTGTCAGCCACGGTCTTGAGGAGTGATGTCATCAAAGGCTGTGGTCAGGTGGGTGGAGGTGGTCTTTGTTGTCTGAATTAGTGAGGGGGCTAAATGCTTAACTGGCCTGCCGTCCTGAAAGCACCAGAGAAGCAGAGAGAACTGTCTTCAGGGCAAAGACCTCCCGGGGGAGAAATGAACCAGAAGTCTCAAGAGAATCTGTTGGTAAAAGACAAACCTTATCCCCAAGCCCCATGGTATTAAATCAAGGCAAGATCCCGGTGCCGGGATTGGATGGAGCCTGGCAGGACGGAATGGAGTTGCCTAATTGTGTTGAAGGGACAATCCTGTCTTGAGAATTCTGACAAACACAGGGACAGGAGAGGGGGGGAGCAGAAGAGTACCGCCAGGGGCCCAGCCTGGAATTCAACTCAAGGCCCCTCAAATTCAAAGTCTGCCCACCAGTACCTGAAGGAGTGTGTTAAAACAGCGCTAGACAAAGGCTCTCTATTTCTTATCCTTCCTCAAGCTTCCTGGACTCATACTACCAGTGTGGAATTTTTTAATAACAAAAGGAATTCCAAATACCATACTGTGGGTAGCATAACTCAGCCTGCTCCTTGTATGGCTGAATCAAAGACTGAAAGACACTCAGGATGGGTGATTTTTCCCAGACTGGTGAGGGGACCTGTGGGTGTGCTGCTACGGACCTGGGGGCCCAGAATAAAACACGGGCCGCTCTATTCCAGTCTCTTTTCAAACCTAATGAGTAACTCCATTATGAGTTTAACTACAGTAGTCAGGGTTATATACGTTGGGTTTTTTTGTTTGTTTTGTTTTTGTTTTTGTTTTTTTAAAATAGCAACTTATTTTGGTGACTGGAAGACATAAAAACGAAATGCTGTAATCTATTACTTAACTGCTTTGGAGATGCAACAACATACTTTGCGGCAAAACCGGTTGCTACTCCCAGTAGATTTTTTGAACCTTGCTGTCATAGAATTTAAGCTTATGAGCACGTGCGGTCCTTCACATCATCTCCCCAGCAACATGAGCTTTTCTCTTTCCTCCTTGACCATTGTTGATCCCTGGTCCCCTGGCAGCTACAGAAGGGTTGTGACGCGGTCTTAGAAATGCCTGGTTCAGGTCATGACCAAATAAGAAGACGTTCTTCTGTTTTCTTTGAGAGGAGTTCTCTGAGCTCCAGTTTTCTCATCTTCAGGAAGAGTCAGGAAGCTTAAATTAGAGATTCTTAACTTTTTTCCCTCCATCTCAACATATCCGAGAGACATGTGCACCTCAAAGTAAGAGTGGGGATGATTTTTAAATTGGGGTGGGGAAAGTAAGAAGCTATCAGATTGGAGGGGCAGGGGGATTTTCTCAAACTAGAAGTGAGATTTCTGGCTTCAAGGATTTCTAATATCCCTTCTAAATATAAAACTATGACTACCTCTGCATCCCCTGACTTTCTCTCGGTTTGTTCCCCAGCAGGGTGAGGGTCATATCTCTTTCAAGATTAGATCAGTAATATTTTTTGCTACCATACTGGTGGTCCCTGAGCTTGCTCGCTGAACATGAGTTCATACAAACTCTTCTGGTTGCCAAATTTCAGCAGTAATTGATGATTATACTTGGAGAAATCTCTATCAAAAATCTTACACATATATCCAACATCGCATTTGTCAAAAATAACTCCCCATAAATGATTTTTGTCCTGGCATATGTTATCACGGGTTATTGCTGAAGTTTATATGATTTAATTGGAGATTTTTAATCACCAAGGGTTCAACTTTGCAAATATTCAGTATGTACTGATGAAAAACAGACATCCCGAGGCAGATTTTCAGAAATGAAATCCACGTACTTTGTTACTTGCATGACATCATGTAAGGGATAGCCTGCAAGGCTATGGGAACTCGTTCATCAAATACAAAACACTGGACGCATGATTAAGAGACCCTTTGTATTCTCCCACCCTGGCCTCACCTACCCAGCTCCCGAGCACCCAGAACCCGCCACGACCCACCCACTCACCCTTTCCAGTCACACTAGGGAACTGTCCTTTTCTTTTAATTCTCTGCAAACCTACCTGAAAAAAAAAATGAGAAATACAAGTACTGCTGTGAGAAGATTCAGTGGCAAAGAAGGAAAGTGGGGGTGGGCGGGATTGGAACTCATCTAAAGAAAACACTTGGGTGATCCTAGACTCCCATCTCCCGGGGAGGTGAGTGGGTGCCAAGTTCTGCATTTCTCCTAAATGATCCTAGCAGCTGCAGCCCGTTATATGTGGCAACTCTTTTAGGATCTGAAAGGGTTTTCAAAGTCGTGCTGGCAGCTGCCTCCTGTCGCACCCCCCCCCAACTCCCATAATGATTGAACCTCTTGTTCCTTTTATAGAGTTGTTCTCTCCTAATAAAACACTAAATGCTGGTCTGAGCAACTGTTCCAGGATCACTAGATGCCCCCCTCCCTCCCTCTTCCTCCTCGCCCTCGGTGCCTTTTCTTTTCTGGTCACGGTGGAGCCCCGTGTAAATTGCTCCAGCGCTGACTTACAGCGGCGCCGGCACGCGCACGGCTCGAAAAGTGTGCACACACACCCACCACCGACCCCAGTTCAACCGAGCCTGAACTGCACGTCCATTTCCAGCTATTTTCAGAGCTGCTACTTTAAAACTGGGCAACCATCCTAAATACATGAAAGCATACACGAAGCACAAACTGTCATAAGTGAAGGACCACAACTCATGGTGTCAGGAGCCTGCAGAGGTGACACCTTCAAGCTGTTTGTCAGAATCAAAAGCTGTGACTTGTCAGCTTTTGGATGGGAAGCACTACAAAACCACCTGTTTTTTTTTTTTTTTTCCCTCCCTGGCAAATAAGGAATCATATTTTAAAGGTGTGAACTCCTTCCAGACTTCAAAATGCAGATGGAAACAACACCCTCCCAAACGAGGAATCTGCTGCAAGAGGGTTCCCTGCTCATCTCAGACCTTGCAGTCCTCCAAGCCGTGACCTGGGAGTGGCAGGAAGAAAGCATGGCTCCTTTTCCTGCATCGAGGATAGCGACCTTGAAAAGTGGCCTTGGTTTTTAGGGTTTCGTGCCTACTTTATATTGAATCTGTCTCTCTCTATTCCCATTAAAGATCGTAAGCTTCTCAAGAGTGGGAGCCTGGGTTATTCAGCTTTTTTGTCGCTGCCTGGGATGTAGTAGTTGTCAGGAAACATTTGCTGAATAAACACGTGAAGCCCTGAAAACAAGATGGGCTTGGCTTATGGGTGCCTGGCTAAAATAGGCAAACCGAAAAAGTCCCTTGATCACATTTGTTCCCCAGATTCTGAAGGCTTTTGGCTGGGCTTTCAGTGAGGAAATCCTACCTTCTTGAAATAATTCTATTTAAGTCTTGGCCATTTGACTATAAATGAAAATAACAGAAAGGAGCTTCGAGCCTAATGGGGAGTAAACAAATTCGAGGCGCCCAAATTCTCTGTGCAGCTTTTCTTTATCTTAAGATCTCTCTGAAAGTACAAATAAAAATGCTGTCATTAGTGATTTAACGTTTCAGCTCATGGGTTTTTGTCTTTTTTTTTTAATTCTGAGTGCTAAGTATTTTATTTAAACCGATTTATTTGTTTTCTAAACAACAATAATGTAATATATAAGCAGAGAAAATGGTATAATGAACGCTATGTAGTCATCACCAACTTTAACGACTATCAACTCATGGCCACTCTAATTTCATCTACATAAATGAGTTTTTAACTCGAACTTTTTTGACAACAAGACTTTGCCTAGAGCTCCCCAATTAGTTTATAATTACTACCAAATTTTTAGTTGTGAGAAACCTCCCACTCAGAAGGTGGACGTTTTGAGCCAAAATATGACATTTGACATGGGTGCAGCTGCTTAAAATATGTCTTCATTAAAGTCAGATGAAGGAGATAAGCTTAGTCCCGGCCTCCAGTGGAACATAGTCAAAGTCTGCATTTTTTCTTTTAAGTATAAACGTACAACTGTTTCGACCACTGCACTCCCTCCCAAGCTCCCTTCAGAAACACACATGCACACGCACACGCACACGCACACGCACACACCCCAGTGAAACACCCTCGTTTCTGAACAATTCCGTTAAGAGCTTGTTTCCAGACTTTTGGGTCATAAGCACTCACGCCTCCAGTTCCCAGGCCCCGTGCTCACTCTCTGAAGGAATCTGAAGGCAAGGACACGGGGCAAAATAAATGCTCAAACAAATTGATTTTAAGGAACAGACCTTTATACATCTTTTCATTTTTATGGCTTAAGATGGTGCAAAAATGTTACTTACTCCCTAAACAGTTATTAGTCTCTGTAATGTAACATAGCAGATACTTTCTAAATCCTTTTAGCCTTCTCCCCCTTACTGGAAAGATCATCATTTTTTTTTTTATTTCAAAGTGGATTTAATAAAGAAAAGGAGTGCTGTTAAAGTAATACGTGAGGCTTTGACATTAAGCAGTGCAACCCCGTAGAGTCGGCAAGAACAGGGTCTCTAATCTCCAGTGATTTATAGAGGCTCTTCCTTCATCTCTGTACTTGGGGAGGGCCAAAAAGTTTAGAGACAGCCTGGCGTCCCTCTTACTCCACACCACTAACTCCTGCTGGCCAGTCTGCCTGCTGAAACTTTTAACTCTTTAGCTGCCAGCTGCCAGCACACCCATTAAAGCCAGTTTATTGGCTTTCGGAGAAGAGAATGCTTTCGTATACGGCAGTAATGCACATGGAGGGAAATGACTCTGTCTGCTGCTGGGAAATTAAAAGCCGAGAGCAAAAAAAAAAAGGTGCTAAAAACCAAACTGGGCTCATCTGAAGATGTTGGGGAGAGGTCAGAAGTGGAGCCCCTCCTAGTGAGTGGGTGAGAATTTCCTGGGTCAGCACCCTTCCCCCCCCCCCCCCGAGCGAGCCAGCTGAGTCACCGTGGCTGCATCCTCTCCGATGTGATGCTTACCACTTGGAAATACAACTCAAGGTCAAAGCTCCAGAATATGATTAGAAGGAGGAGACAACACGAAGAGTCTGAAACAAGCTGTTCCAACAAGCAGACCCAAGGGGTGGGAAGGAAGGGAGACGTCTTGGCCCTCGGGGGGGCCATATTTGGTGGTTGCCTCCGACTTGGTTCCTTGTCTCTTGTCACTCAGACGAGGAAATTATCATCCTAACCCACCGGGAGTCTAGGAGAACATACCCGAGTCAAGGTCTCGGGCTGAACTACATCTTTTGGAAGATCAGAGCACTGCGTGTACCAGCAAGGCCTGACAGGAGACCTGAAGCGGAAAGCATGTGCCGACGTACAGCTGGGACAACCTGCAGCCGAGGTGGCCCTGGGACGAAGCCCCTGTGCCCCATAACCTTGGGCCCCTCTCTGCTGCCTGGGCCACTCCTGACAAAGGAAGAGACAGAGCTCTCCCTACTTTAAGAAGCTTTCTGGAATCAACTCTTCAGGTCGAGATGGACAAAGACCAACATGACTTACTTCAGGGCTGGCAGGTGGCAAGTCAGGGTCGCAAAATTCACAACTGACGGAAGCAACAGCAGGCAGCAAAAGCCCATACCCTTTCCCTAGCCGCAGCCCAGGCGTTTTCTGTGATTCAAGAAGCTGACTGAGCGTCTCCCTTGATGGGGAGGCAAGCGAGGGAACCGAGGCAGAGACAGGAAGTGACTTGCTCAAGAGCTCACAGCCCATTGGTGAGAGTCGGGACCAGAGCCCAGAGCTTCCGACTCACAGTCCATCGCACCCTGATGAAGGAGAACAGTGGTCATGAGCTGTGGCGACCTCACACTCAAGTCCAAGGCCAGGTTCCTGTCTTTGGCGAGCTACTTCATCACCAAGCTTCAGGTTACTCCTCTTAAAATAGGAATAATAATTGTCTCCATCAAATACCACGAAGATTTGATTCCAAGAATGAACAAAAGACCTTAGAATGGCACGTGGTACATACTGAACAACTGTTCTTAATTATTGTAGTTACTGCTGTTTTGTCTTCAGAAATTCATGTGCTGGTCCCACTCAAGTGAAAAGGATAAGAAGTGCACTTTGGGGGAACAACACGTGGCCCGAGAGGGCTCTGAACCAGCGCTGTATGGCCAACAGCTTTCCCCACGATGGCCGCCACCGTGTGCTTCCTCATGTTGGCCACGGCACAGACCACATTTGGTTACCATTTAGCTCTAGACGGATCTGTTCCCCAACCAGATAGAGCTCTCCTGGGGTAGAGTCTGTCGCTTATTCCTAGTCACATCTCCAGCGTCTGGCTCAGTAGGTGGCCCACAGATGTTTACAGAATGAAGAAATGAATGGATGTACTTTACAGGGCCTAGAAAGCCTTCTCTGTCTTTCCTCACTCTGGCCGGAGTGTGGCTTGTCTAAATGGGCTGCCTCCTCACTCGAGTGGGCCCAGGGCAGAGTTTAGAGTCCAAACGTCTTTGCAGTCCAGCCTTCTCTGAAGGGGACACGTCAAGGAGTCCCTCTGTGACGCTCTGGGTGACTCTTTCATCAGGCTGGGAAGTGAGCATGTTACACATCACACCTCTTAACAGCATTCCCACGGATCCTGGCGCACTGTTAGCGGTCAGTGTGTAAGTCCCTATTTTGTCATGTTATTTCTTGGTCCCTCACCAAGTAGCAGCATGCAAACGTGAGAAAATCTGGAGAAACCCCTTCTAGGTCGAGCTGTCTGTGGCCTGCAGGGTCATAATACCACGTCCCAGTCCTCCTCTGGGGGTCAATTCACCAGGTTTGCACTAACCCGAGGCCTTTCCTGTGCCTGCCAGACGTCACCACCCTCGGGGTTAGGAGCCGACATCAAGACAAACTCAGCAACTGTTGCTCCAACTCATATGATGCCTTTCAGATGCAGATTCAGAGGATTTATGCGCAAGAAAAAATGTGTCACGTGCCCCATCCGGGCTCACGAAGGGCCAATGGCAAAGACTTTCCCTTCGAATACTGCAAAGCAATCCGGGAGGAGGATGTGTGGAGTTAAGCCGCTTTGTAAGCAGTCTGTTGACTCGCACCCGCATGCTGGGAACTCTTTGGAGGAAACTTCCCACCAGGTGTTTCCTTTTATGAAATATTTCTGGTCAACGAGTAACCAAGGTATCACAAAATTCTGACAGCCAAGGCCTGGCGCCGGTTTCAGGTCTGAGGTCCCACAAGGCAAATGCCAATATTCACTTGGCTTTTATTATTATTATTATTAAAGACAAGCTTCCTACGTCTTAAAAATCAAAGAGTAAGTGGTGGAGCTTTAAAATTGAGGAGACTAAGCTGATTCACCCAAAGTAGGGACCAGAAATGGGAAGGAAGATGTCAGACCTGGGGCTCTCCGCCGCAGGCTCTCTACCTTCGGAAAACTGCAGCTCCCCAGTTCCTAGCTCTCTCCGCATCCTGGATAAACAGCCTTATCGGCCACCCACACTACTTCAGTTAGTAAAAGGGCTTAGGAATGTAAATCACACTGGAGTGAAGTGTGATCCTAATTTGCACTTAATCAAAGCCAATTAGAGGGACATTATTTACACAAAGCCCATGCATCTCAATTATGCCGAGCACAGCCCAAGACAGTTTTGAGTCCAGACCTTAATTCTGCTTAATTAGAGAAGTAAACATTTTCACTGAGTCAAACCTCCAGTCTAGTCTAGAGCCGATGGGTAAACTGAACCAAACACGTGGCGCTCCACGCTTTAGGGCCAAGAAAGTGTAACTGACACCTGTTGGAAATCAGCAAAAAACAAAGGCCAGTATTCAGACCAGGGGGCTGCTCTGGGCTGGGCAAGCTGCACTGGGTTCTTGTCTAACACACGTGTGTTAGCACCTACTCTGCCAGTCACTAAATAGCATAACTGTATCTCTTCCATTGTAGCAAGATAAAACAGCCCAGGAGGATGGGAAGGCAAAGGACGCCACCCAATTCAACTCTCAGGGGATACTTTTTTCCTTTTCTCTGGCTCCTGTCGTCCCTGGTCTACTGAGGTGGAGGCAGATCCAGGGTAGCTGGTTTGAGTCACCAGGGGGCAGAAGAGGCCCCGAGGTCAGAGCCAGGCAGTGGGTCAGGAGAGAGCGGCGGCATCTGAGCAGAGACTGAGGGCAGGAATTCAGGGCAACAAGGCTTCTAGAAGCCTACAGACCAGACAGCCAGGAGAGGGCCTTGGTGACAACTGCTGGAGAACATCGTTCACCCAACCATTCAGCAAACAGGTGCCAGGGAAGTTTCTGCGTCCTTTCTGAGGAGGCCTCGGGTCACTATGTCAGTGTGCTGTGCCCTGTCCTGCCTGGACAAATCGCTCACTTTACGGTGAGCGGGAGGGGTATGGGCTCCCCCCGCGGAAGTCCTGACCACTCCCCTGAGGGTTGCTCCTGTCCATGTTTACAACTATCAGTGCGGCCTGACGGGAACAAAGCAATCCCAGGCCGGCTGAAAAAGCAGGAGAGGTGAAGTCTCAACGACACCCTCCAAAGCTCAGCTGGAGAGAGCCAAAGAGCAAGAAAGCAACACAGCTCCGGGCTGCCCCGCTGATTCCACAGAGCCTAACACCAAAGGCATGATGAGAGTGGCCCAGGTGAGGGAGTTCAAGGCCTAACCTGAATGACAGTTCTCGCGTTCTAACTGCTGAAAATCAATCAACTTTTTTTTTTAACCTCATTTTGGTACAAATCCCCTCTAAATTCACTTGGCCATCCCTTTGTCACCTCTGCTTCCTCCCAAATAGGGACAGAGAGGGACAGTGAAACAAATATCATGTGCCTGGCACGAAGTGGGTGCTTAATAAAGAGCTGCGTGGATCTACTGTAGGAAACCAAGACTAATTAGATTCATCGGTACTTTTGCAGCCCAAATGGTCTTGTTGGTATTAAAAAATAAATAAATCGGTAAAATCTCTGAAGGGACTAGGCAGTACCACTGAGCATCCTAGTGGCCCAGCCGTTTTCACCACATAAAGAGCAAAGAAAAGCGAAATAACCATCACAGCTTCCACTGTTAGAACATCACAACATCGTGGCATTATGTAAACATAAGATGCCATGGGCTGCTTTGTTTTACATTTTAAAGATGGGAAAAATTCCAGTCAAATATATATATATATATAAGTTACCTCAATAAAAAAAGTTAAAAATTCACATTTTAGATAGATAAAGGGATAATATAATTTTTCCAATTCATTAAACCAGGATAGAACCCAAAATAATAGCGTTCAGTTCTTCTCCAACTGAATTACAGCAACTTTGAGAAGGATCTGGTCCACAGCCCTCTGTGTTCACAGGCTTCCTTCTTTCTCATTCAAACCAGCTCTTCTATTTTATCAACAGGGACCAATCCAAACATAACTTTCTATAACTTAGGCATTTAACATGTCCTTGGAGCCTTCATAGGTCAAGCAAGGGAATTTTCCCTTGCTGACACAGGAAGTCACATCTAAGAGTAAACCAACTTTAGTTCCCCAAAGATTTTGCCTTTGAACTCTTTCAGCACAACCCCAGTGAACTGGGTTCTCTGTCCTTCCATGTTAACCGAAGGCCCTGCCCACTTTTCCCAACCATCCAACTCTTAAAAGTGACCAGTCTGGACACTCGGAAAGACCCTCTCATTAAAGACCCAGTCTTCCCCTCCTTTTTCCACGCCCAACCAGGAGGCTCAGTAAAGACTTCACATTGGTCAGATGTTCCCAAAGAAGCAATAAAGGAAATCTCACATTTATGAGGTTTGCTTTTTCCTAGAGATAAATTTTATTTTGAACCTGAGACCAACTGGGGAAAAAAAAATAGCAAAAGCACGTATGAACATGTTCACTGAGAAACCACCCCAAATGATTCCTATAAAAAGTACTTTCTCATGTATTATTTCATGTGGTCTTATTAGATGGTCACAGAAATCCAACAGGCAGGTACACGGTAGATAAACTGGTATCTATATGTTACAGTTAGTCAGTGAGGTATTTGGAATCCAAATTCAGTGTTTCTTCCACTAGACGAAAAAGCCTAAATGGAAATAGTTGTTTAGGAAAAACGTTCTTGAGCATCTATTATGTGTGCAACCTTCCTGCAAAAAGGGAGTATCAGAAGGGTGAATAAGAGAATGTGAAGATTTATCATGAAAACATAGGAGAATTTTGTAATCAATAGAGAGGGGGAGAAAGTTATTCTAAGTATGATGCAAACTCTCAAAACTGTTAAAAATCACTGATAAATTAAGACATATAAAAACTTAAAATATTGTATGGTAAATAGTATCACAGACATGTTAAAAGATATTGACAAAATAGGAAAATATTTATCATATATCTACAAAATGCTAATTTGCTTAGTATGTAGAAAGCTTCCCCAAATCAATATGAGACCAATCCCAATAACCATAGAAAAATGAGCAAAGAACACGGACAGAGAATGAAAAAAGTACGTAATGTACATACACGGAAAGACGCTGAATGCCGGTCTAAGAGAAAAGCGCAAATTAAAATTACAATGAAATATCACATTGACTCTATCTGACTGAGAAAACTCAAAAAATGTGATAACATGCTGATCTGAAAAGGTATAGAGAAAAAAGCACCCTCATATATTGTCGGTGGGAGCATAAGTTAGCATAACAACTATGATGGAAAATTTGGCATTAGAAAATAAAATTATAAATGCACATACCCTTTGACTTGGGAATTTTACTCCTAGGAACTAATCACATAGCTACAATTATGCAAATGCTCAAAGATGTAAAAGGATATTTACTTTAGCTTTGTTTATCATGGAAAAAGATTGAAAACCATCTATAGGGCCAACAATAGGGGTTCTAAGTAAATCATAATAGATCATTGCAATGCAAACCTTCTTGTCTCTAAAAACAATAAGGGAATTCCATAAATGCTTTAAAAAAGAAAAACTATCTGAGATATATTGACATATGATAAAACTAACGTACAATAGAGTGTGCATAGTAGGGTGTCCTTCTGACATTAAAAAAAAAAGGATGTTTGTACGTGCACCGAATATCCTTGGACTGACACGCAGGTAACTGGTAACAGTGACTGCCTCTGCGGAAAGGCTAGGGGACAGGAGAGGGAGACTCTTCCCTACATACCATTTTGTGCCTCATTTTCTTCTGCAATTGCATAGTATGTAATATCTATTCAAAAAGCTGAGATACCATGGGAATAAAGTAGGCCAATGAGTTGAGACTTGCTGGAAAAAGCCTCTGACCTGTTAAAAGTCCAGGGTTACCCATATGGCTCCACTTTGCTGCGCAAATGAGCAGACATGCATGAGAAGAGCCGGAAGAACCCTGGGCTCTGGTGCTGCCCACGTAAACACTCACCTGTTGTAAGAGTGTACTCGACGGGGGGCGGGGCATGTCTCACTGGGCGCGCACGCGTGCGCACACGAATAGTACCAATCTTTTCACGTGAATATACCTTTCCTTTCAGGTTACGAGAAGCTTTTACATCCCTCATTTCACCAAATCTTTACAATCACATTCCAAGGAAGGTCCTACTTTCTCATTCCTTCCTGTTATACAGATCTGTACGTTTGAAGCTCAGAAAATTTAAGTTACTCACCCAAGATGCGAAATGTAAGTGGTTGAGTTGTGACTCAAACCCAGATCCTCTGATTCCAAATTAGATGTTCTTTCTACCAGGTCAACCACTTTACGTTCCCTTCCAAAGGTAAGTCAGTGAGGACTCCTCCGTGCCCAAGCTGTGCCAATTAAAAGCTGTGAAGTAATTATTTTGCCTCTACAAACTCCTGGGACTCAGTAGCATCCAGTAGCCTCCTGGACTTTTAACAGACTACAACTGCTTTTCTCTGGGCATCCATGGTGCTCAAGGGTAAAGTAAGGAGCTCTTACTATAAGCATTCTCAGATCCCTTACAACTCTCCTCTGACCATGGGGAGAGAATATCCCAGGGACGAACGTCTAACCAAAAAAATGCACTCGAAGCCCTGGAGCTAAACTAAACAAAGAGTTAACATAGAGAGTGGGAGAGAGACAAAGAGTGAGCCAAAGGAGGTTTAGCAAAACTCTCACCATCTCAGACATCCAGCTAGTCTGAAACAGCCAAGCCCAACGTGGCTTGTGGTTACCTGGCCGGCGTTTTTTTATCCAAGCAGAGAGATTAATGCCACCTCACCATGGAGGCCCAATGGCTTGGCCTGCTACTTTAAACATGGTTTGTGGTCTATTCCAAGATGGACTGAATAACTCTGTGTCCTCCAAGGAATCAGGAGCAAATGTAACACGCACTTATCCCAATGGCAGTGCTGGGAACAAGCGGACAGAGACACTGGGCCACATCAACACTAAGACACACAGTTTTTCTAAAACTGTCCTCTGCAAGGCCCCAGGGAAAAACCTGCAGAATACAAGCAATACCTAGTGAATCTTTTGGCCACAAAAAGTGAGGCAGAAGTTGCCATTCAAGAAGAACTCCAATGATAAAAAGCAGATTGAAAAGTCTTCAACTGCTCACACACCTGTCCCCAAAGGGAATTGCTGACTAAGGAAAAGAAGAAGTAAGCAAGAGTTTCTATTCCGTTCAGAGAGTCAGTCCTACCTTGCACTCCTTTTTAAAAAAAAAAAAAAACAGCTTTATTGAGATATAAGTTTCCTACCATACTTTCTGTCCCTTTAAAGGGTCCAATTCAACAGCTTTTGGTATAGTCACAGAATGGGTAACCATCTATTTTAGAACAGTTTAATTACTTCAAAAAGAAACCCTGTACCTCTTAGCCATCACCTCCCAAACTTCCCATCCCCCAGCCCCAGGCAACCACTAATCTACTTTTTGTCTCTTTTATTGGCCTATTCTGGACATTTCATATGAACGGAACCACACAATCGGTGGTCCTTTGTGACTGGCTACTTTCAGTGACAAATGTTTTCAAGGTTCATCTATGTTGTAGAATGTAAAAGGACTTCATTCTTTTTTTTAATGGCTCAGTAATATCCCGTTGAATGGACATACTACATTATGTTTGTCTATTAACCTATTCATGGACCCTTGGGTTATTTCCATCTTTTAGCTGGTGTGACTAATGCACACAAGTACCTGTTTGAGTTCCTGCTTTCAGTTACTTTGGGTACATCCTTTAACCGGTTGATAGACAGTTGCTTCTACTTCTTGGCTATTAATGACTATTAATTATTATCTGGGATTAATGCTGCCATGAACATTTGTGTACAAGTTTTTGTGTGGACATGTCTTCATGTCTCTTGGGTTTTTACCTAGGTATGAAATTGCTGGATCATATGGTAACTTATACTTAACCAGTTGAGGAACTGCTAGACAGCTTGCCAAAGAAGCAACACCGTTTTACGTTCTCAAAGGCAGTTCCAATTTCTCTACATCCTCGCTGACACTTATTATTATCTGCCTTTTTGACTGTAGCCACGCTAGTGGGTGCAGAGTGGTATCTCACTGTGGCTTTGACTTGTGTGATTCCCTGATAGTTAATAATGTTGAGCATCTTTTCACACGATTATTGGCCATTTGTGTATCTTCTTTGGAGAACTGTCTATTTAGATCCTTTGCCCATTTTTCAGTTGGGTTATCTGCCATTTCATTATTGAGTTGTAATAGTTATTTACGTAGTATAGATAAAATTTCCTTTTCAGATATCTGACTTGCAAAAATTTTCTCCTATTCTGTGGGTTATCTTTTTACCTTGTAATATTGTCCTTCGAAGCACAGAAGTTTTAAATTTTGATGATGCCCAACTTTTCTATGTTTAAATTTTGTTTCTGCTTTTGGTGTCGTAGCTAAGAAACCATTGCCTAATCCAAGGTCACAGAGATTCATGCCAATGTCTTCTTCTAAGAGTTTTATAGCTTTAGCGCTTGTATTTAAGTCTCTGATCCATTTTGAGTTAAGTTTTGTCTAGGATATGAGGTAGGGGTAACAACTTCATTCTTTTGCACATGAACTTGTAACTGTCCCATCACCATTTGTTGAAACAACTATTCTTTTCCCAAAGAATTGTCTTGGCACCCTTGTTGAACATCAGTTGATCATACATGAGGGTTTATTTCTAGACTCTCGATTCTATTCATTGATCTATTTGTCTGTCTTTATGCCAGCACTATACCGTCTTGATGTCTGTACTGGTGCCCGAGATCAAATATTTGACTGGAAATATTGACTCTTCAGTGAGTGACAGAAGATCTGTGGCCTGAGTGACATCTACAAGTGAGTAACGGTTTCTTTCCAGGCACAAAATGTAGGACAGGATATTAAATATTTAAGAGATACATGACCCACTTTTTTTAGGGGGTGGAGGTGTTGGGTTTTCAGTGAGCTCTGAGCATACACAGACCTATCTAGGGCAGGTCCGTGGACACAGAGGAGAACACAACAAAGGGGAGCAGTCTTTTACCCCACGGTCATGTTTCAGGTCAAGCAGCCCTCTCTTACGTAGCCCTTCCTGGCTACGCTCTGGAAAATTCCATGTTTCACCTCCTTGCCACCTCCCTCCTCGAATTCAGAATCAGACTGTGAGCCTGTGGGCATCTCATGCCTCTTGCCAGGGATAATACACTTTGGCAACATGGCATTCATTCATTTATTCACTCTCTCGCTCACCCACCAACCACGGCAAAGATAATTCCTACCGTGGCAGCTGTTGCTCAGGGTTCTGAATATTTCTGAGGGACCAGTCAATACCCCCTTTAAGTTTCTGAAGAAAGAAAAGTCTTGACGTCACTTCTGATTATCTTTTAAGTTATCAGCCCACTGCGGAGATTTAAAAATGAACTTTCTTATCCTCACAGAGAGGGGACAAGAAGAAAAGAACCTGACTTTAAGAGTTCTGGCTTTATAAAGACAACATGGAGCATCCCCATCTGAATGTATCTCTGGCCGGAGAGAGTTAATCTCCGGCCATGGCTGATGTGCGTGTGTGAGGACACTGTTTATTCTAGACTTTCTGCAATTTACAAATCGAAACAAATAATGGTGGAGACATTTGCAACTATGGAAAAAGGGGTGTTTACAAAATGGGAGAAAACAGACTAAATAGGCTTAGGTTACAGAAAATTTCTAACACGGCATGGGGTGGACTCCATGACAACAGAAGGTGCAAAGGGTTATGAGTCAGACTTATTGGAGCAATTAGGTCTTTTACAAGATTTCCTAAGTATGTCAGTCTCAGAAAACACCATCTACAGGCAGGGTCATCTTGGTAAACCCCGGGGACGCCAGACAGGAAAATTGTCCTAGGCCTCTTGTTTCATCTCTCCAGCCTGAGATACAGCTTCTCAGATACTCAGTCTTAGTTCAGTGTTAAATCATTCAAGCTCAAGGTGCTTCTCACACTTTCCTCTGGAAACTAATTCTCCTTTCCCATATCTTTCCTTAAATGGCATCGCTCACAGGGACTTGCCTTGTGAGAAGCCTGCAAGAAAGGAGATCTCCTTTAAAAATTCACACACCAGTCATTTTCTTTGTCCACTAATGGGCTTAGGTCTCTCTGTCACTCTGTCCCTGCCTGTCTCTTTTTAAAGCCATCTGTCTCCTTTATCTATCGCTTAGCTTCTCTCCTTAGCACTTAATGTCATATCTAATGCCCCGAATACTAGAGTAAAAATGAGGTTCAATCCCAAACCACCATCCCTAATTTGCTCTCTTGGTTGTTGCAAAAGTGTTCCTATGAAAATCATCAAATTGCTTGTTAATGATCAAACGGGGTCTACCTAGAATAGAGCCATTTTAATGAAAATGAGGACAAGTTTTCCCCGTGGAGATGCTGACCCTGACAACACAGGCTCTCATATGGATTTCATATCTTTATAAAAACAATAATTAAACAGCAATTCGTTAGACATGAGGAAGGGAAACAGTTACGTATCCATGAAAGGCGACACTGGTTTTCACAAGAAAAAGACTCATCTTTTTTGTGGTGGGTGGGGGTGGGTTTAATAACTACTCCCCAGCTCAGTTAGCAAGAGGAGGTATAAGTTCACAAGCACTAATTACAAAAATATAATGAAAGTTTTTTTAGGATAAAGGGAAGGACCACGGTCATTTGCTCTTTTTTCACACAAAGCCCAAGACAGCATTGCACACCCAAACACTGCGAAATATACCACTTGATGGAAAAAAAAAAAGAAAAAGAATGATGATTTTATGCAGTGAGATCCTGATGCTCATTTCTTTATCAGACGAGCTCGTTTCACTAAGCTCGGGTATGACTTGGCAGTCCTCGCTGAAAGTCAACATGAATTGGAGCCAAGAAAAGATTGTAGGAACCAGGCCCACAGAAGCAGATATTTGTCTAGAATATTTTCCAAGGAAAATATTGATTAGACTTTTTTTCTTCCTTGTACACGAGGGAAAAGAATGGAATAATTATTGAACATTTATTCTATATCAGGCACTCTGCTATGTTATATATGGTATCTCATTTAATCCTCAAACTAGCTCAGGGAGGTAACTAATATTAAATAGTTATATGAAGTTACATAGCTAACTTGGAAAAAAAAAAAAAAGGTAGAATGAAACCTGGGGCTGTCTGCCTCCAGACACTGCACTCTCCCCTCTACAAGCTGGTTTCTTTCTGTGATAGCCCTTTCATATTTTTCAAACCTGACCATAACTTACTGCTTAGCTCTCTCTCCCTCTTTTTTGATTCTGATTTTTTAAAATGGTTTTAAAGATATAAAATATTACAAATACCGCTGAAACCTGTGTACCTTACCTAGGTCCCATCTCTCCTTCCATCCCAGTATCACTCTATTCTCATTCCTCTGCAATCTCTTTTTCCCCTCAACACATTTTTAAGATTTATCTATGTCACTACATATAGCTTTAGTTCATTCATCTTTACTCGATATAATGAACAGATCATGATTTTTTTAAAAAAAAAAT